>NC_068931.1:20542500-21792500 GCF_023091745.1 Budorcas taxicolor | reverse complement strand
ATCAAGGAGACTTAAGAGACGGGTTCGATCCCTGGTTCAGGAAGATCCCGAGTAGGGCACGGTATTCTTGCCTGGAAAATTGCATGGACAGAGGAGCCTAGAGGGCTACAGTCCACAAGGTCGTAAAGAGTTGGACACAACTGAAGTGACTTAGCATGCACGCAAACATCAGGCAGGATTCCTGGCATTTAAATATAACTATATAATTAATAAAAAGAGACAAAAGTTGTTTAGGTAGGTCTAAAATTTAGCTTTTTAATTTTGTGGTCAAAAGCAGGACTATTTAAACATATAACTTAGAGAAAGAAGTTCCCTTGTGGCCTAGTGCTGTCATGACCCAAATTTAATCCCTGGTCGAGGAACTGAGATCCTGCAAGTCATGTGGCATGGCCAAAAAATAAAATCTAATTTGGACTTTTGAGTTTTGGGGAGTTCACACTCCTCCACTAAGATTCCAGGAAGTGTTGTGTTATTTCCTCATATCAATTAAGAATTACATTTCCCTGAGCTTCCAGTATCTCTAAGGTGCAGCAGTATCTTGTCTAGGATAATAGGCCTCATTAGAGATTATGGTCTATCTAAAATATTGCTGGCACACCAATCCTATTCTAAAGAATTTATAAAGTCTCTAACCATAGTCTCATACAAGCACATCAACTATGCTAATACTGTCTCTAGGCGCTTTCTGGAAAACTACAGTACCTCAATTCTGACAAGAGAAAAACACTTAGACCAGTAAGCCTCTGAAACCTGAGGTTATCCAACCCGGGGAAGTTTCATGATCTTGGTAATATTACTTATTTGGCTTTGCTGGGTCTTTGTCGCTGCTTGGGCTTTTCTCTAGTTGCAGAGGGGCTGCTCTCTAGGCGCGGTGCTTCTCTTGCTATGGAACATGGGCTCTAGGGAGTACGGGCTTCAGTAGCTGCGGCTCCCAGGCTCTAGGGCACAGGCTCAACAGCTAGGTGTATGCGGTTAGCTGCTCCATGGCATGTGGGATCCTTCCAGATCAGGGATTGAACTCGTGTCTCCTGCACTGGCAGGCGGATCCTTAACCACTGAACCACCAGGTGTGTGTGTCGGTGTGTTAGTCGCTCAGTCACGATTCTTTATGATACTGTAGCCCACCAGGCTCCTCTGTCCATGTGATCCTCCAGGCCAGAGTGCTGGAGTGGGTTGCCAGTTCCTTCTCCAGGGGATTTTCCTGCACCCAGGGATCAAACCTGGGACTTCCACATTGCATCACCAGGGAAGCACCATAACCTCAATTATATGTGTAAGCCATTAAGCTCTTGTAGGGGAATCGTTAAATGTCAATAAAAGCAGGAAAATATAGTACATTCCCACAAATTAGTGCTTAGGTTAAGCTAGGAACAGAACCCTCAGTTGAGTGTGTATTTTACAGGTTCAGGTCTGAGAGACACAGCCAAAGCTGGGTGATGGATGCTCTTCCGAGGATTCATATATTTTACCCTTAGTCAGTACATAGTTCTCGCTGTTGCCTCAAATCTTTACAGTCAGAAATGACATTCCTCAAATTATGTGGTTAAACAAACTAGCTGCTGCATTTATCAAAGACTAAATCTAGCTAGTTAGCAGCAAGAATGAGTAGCACGGTCCCTGGTCTGCAGTCTGACCGTCTCTCCCCGTCAGACAGTCAACGTCAGTCATGATGACGATAGAGTGAAAGAAATCAGACTGTACTCCATGTTTCATTTTTATCTGCTAGGATCTTTATTTTACTGGTCCATAGTCTTAACAATTGTTGCAAGTGAGTTCAGATACAGCGTCAGGTTTTATGAAGCTAAACATCATGTTCTAACCATTGCATTTCCAACAACATGAGTAGAATAAAAAACTGCATCACTTTTTTGCCACAGAGAAGAGAAACGTGTATACACACGCACACACATACATACATACAGCTGTGGCAGGGGGTAGTGGCGAGGGGCAAGGAACAATTCTCAAGACAGCTTGTGTTGTCTGGCCCATGCAGCGTGTAGCACATGCCCGAAATCAGGTTTTTCCTTAAAACCTTACCCTTCAATAGACCTACTGTAAAGTGAGTCATATTATTCAATATGAGTAACATTTAATGCCTTCAGATTTCCATTAAGCAAAAAGTATGTTTATATACAGTATTTCATTTAATTTTCATTTAATCCATCAGTGTTGTTGAGACACAGGTCAAGAACACATTAAAAAAAAATCTTTTTCATTGCTTGTTTGATCCACAGTGAGTTGGCAGAGATAAAGTCAAACGCCATTCCTCTTTTCTATAGTGCTCTCTCCAGGGACTTCCCTGGCAGTCCAGTCGTTAAGAATCTGCCTGCCAGTGCAGGATACACAGGTGTAACCCCTGGCCCAGGATCTAAGATCCCACATGCTGCAGGGCAACTAAGCCCACGTGCCACAACTACCGAGCCTGCACACTCCAGAGCCCGTGCTCTGCAACAGGAGAAGCTACCACCACGAGAAGCCCACACAGCACAGCTGAGGAGTGGTCCCCGCTCGGCGCAGCTAGAGAAAGCCCACGGGCAGCAATGGAGACCCAGCACAGCCAAAAATAAAATAAAATAATTTTTTAAAGCTCTAGCCTAGATCAATGGATAAAGAAGCTGTGGCACATGTATACAGTGGAATATTATTCAGCCATAAAAAGGAATACACTTGAGTCAGTTCTAATGAGGTGGACAAGTGAAATAAAGCAGAAAGAGAAATATAAACATCATATACTGATGCATATACATGGAATCCAGAAAGATGACACTGATGAGTTTATTTTCAGGGCAGCAGTGGAGAAACAGACATAATAACAGACCTAAGGACATGGTGGGAGGGGAGGAGGGAGAGGATGAGATGTATGGGGAGAGTAACATGGAAGTTTACAGTACCATATGTAAAATAGATAGCCAGTGGGAATTTGCTATGTGACTGAGGAAACTCAAACAGGGGCTCTGTGACAAGAAGGGGGAGATGGGGAGGGAGATGGGAGGGAGGTTCGGGAGGGTGGGGACATGGGTGCACCTATGGCTGATTTCTGTTGATGTTTGACAGAAGACAACAAAATTCTGTAAAGCAATTATCCTTCAATTAAAAAATTAAGTGGCCAAAAAGAAAACAAAGCTCTATCCAACTGTTCCCCATAGACATCGAAACCGTTCTTTCCTCAGTGTTGCACATTTTTTCATACCACTTGCATAGAACTGATGACATTATAATATAATCAGTATCTGCTTCCCACATTAGAACTGAGTTCTGTAAGGACAGAGGTGTAGCTCACTCATGCTTGAATTCTCTCAGCTTCCGGTACAGTAACTACTACATATTAAAGGCTCAACATATTCATTAAAAAGCAACAGAAACTACATCTGCTGTATGAAATGGAAAGGAGGTATTCACTCAGACACCATGTGTGCATGTAGTCACTCAGTCATGTCTGACTCTTTGCGACCCCATGGACTAGACCACCAAGCTCCTCTGTCCATGGGATTTCTCGGGCAAGAATACTCGAGTGGGTTGCCATGCCCTTCCCAGGGGATCTTCCCAACACCATGCACCACTATTAATTGGGCTTCTGACAGCTTAGGTCAATACAATCTCGAAAACTTGAAATGGGAATTCTGGAATACTTAATTTCATTAAGTAGCATACAATGAAAGAAGTCTATATATCCTTCCCAAGAAGCTACGGTTTTCTTGGGAAACTACAAACTCAGAGACTATCTTCCTCTTTCTGATCACTACAGTTCAGTTGGCACCATTTTTGAAACTGTAAAGAGCTCATTAGACTTTTCACCTAAACAGTGAAGAAATGTATTTCAATTCCTGTTTCAACTCCAGTCAACTGGTGACGGCTGCCTGGAGCTCTGATTTTTGAGGACGAATTCAGGCTTCCTAGAATTAAAGATATTTGCCATAAAAGAGAGACAGCAACTCATGGGAAGAAGGGCATGTATGACATTCATGTGTCATCCCTGCTCTACAGGAAGCATGGCATGGGTTTAGACAAACGGCATACTTGCAGAGTTCCGGGATAAAACTACTCTCCAGCCTGAGAAGAACTGATGATACAATTTCGACTTCACAGCTGAATTTTGTTGGCTCTTGATGCTATGTCTTTCTAGAAAGTAAGTGCTTGATCTTTTTTATCTGAAGACCTCTGCAAATAACTACTTAGAATTTCATCCTTTAGAAAAGTACAATGTGCAGAAGCATTCTAGGACGACATAAAATACAAATCACAATTTCATTAAGTAGCATACAATGAAAGAAGTCTATATATCCTTAATAGTATATCAATAAATAAGATTTCTAGTACAGTACCAAAAAACTCTACACACTGCTATCGTATCCACGTAATGCACTGAATAATATAACAAAAATGGAAACCAAATCAATGTTCATAAACAAAAATGAAAGGCTTCCCTGTCAGTCCAGTGGTTAAGACTCTGTGCTTCCACTGAGCGGGGCATGAGTTCGATACCTGGTTGGGGAACTATTATAATAAAGTCCCACAAGCTGTGCAGCATGGTCAAAAATAAATGCAAATATGGAAGAGTAATAAATTGCCAACATCCACTGGATCATCGAGAAAGCAAGAGAGTTCCAGAAAAACATCTATTTCTGCTTTATTGACTATGCCAAAGCCTTTGACTGTGTGGATCACAATAAACTGTGGAAAATTCTGAGAGAGATGGGAATACCAGACTACCTGACCTGCCTCTTGAGAAACCTGTATGCAGATCAGGAAGCAAGAGTTAGAACTGGACATGGAACAACAGACTGGTTCCAGATAGGAAAAGGAGTACGTCGAGGCTGTATACTGTCACCCTGTTTATTTAACTTCTATGCAGAATACATCATGAGAAACGCTGGGCTGGAGGAAGCACAAGCTGGAATCAAGATTGCCGGGAGGAATATCAATAACCTCAGATATGCAGATGACACCACCCTTATGGCAGAAAGTGAAGAAAAACTAAAGAGCCTCTTGATGGAAGTGAAAGAGGAGAGTGAAAAAGTTGGCTTAAAGCTCAACATTCAGAAAACAAAGATAACGGCATCTGGTCCCATCACTTCATGGCAAATATACAGGGAAACAGTGGAAACAGTGGCTGACTCTATTTTTCTGGGCTCCAAAATCACTGCAGATGGTGACTGCAGCCATGAAATTAAAAGACGCTTACTCCTTGGAAGGAAAGTTATGACCAACCTCGATAGCATATTGAAAAGCAGAGACATTACTTTGTCAACAAAGGTCCATCTAGTCAAGGATATGGTTTTTCCAGTGGTCATGTATGGATGTGAGAGTTGGACTCTAAAGAAAGTTGAGCGCCAAACAATTGATGCTTTTGAACTGTGGTGTTGGAGAAGACTCTTGAGAGTCCCTTGGACTGCAAGGAGATCCAACCAGTCCATCCTAAAGGAAATCACTCCTGAATATTCACTGGAAGGACTAATGCTAAAGCTGAAACTCCAATACTTTGGCCACCTGATGTGAAGAACTACTCATTTGAAAAGACCCTGATGCTGGGAAAGATTGAGGGCAGGAGAAGGGGACGACAGGGGATGAGATGGTTGGATGGCATCACCTACTCAATGGACACGGATTTGGGTGGACTCTGGGAGCTGGTGATGGACAGGGAGGCCTGGCGCGCTAGGGTTCATGGGGTTGCAAAGAGTCGGACATGACTGAGAGACTGAACTGAACTGCATATTTTAACCAAATAATGCTTAACACTGACTCTTAACTTGTTATAGTGAAAGCAACTATTTAGAATTTCTAAAATGACAGTAAATAAGCACTTGGGGGATCTCTTCTTTGCATCTAACCTAATTATTCAAAGGTAATTATTAAGCTGCAAAATATATATCTAGTGAATATTTAAATTCATATATGACTATGATTATATAACATCTGAAAATAAAATTCCTCACCTATTGCCCTGGGTTATTTGAATTACTGTTACATTATATAACTACAAAGATTTTTAAATTAATAATACGGAGCTTTTTAAAAAACACTTAGAAAACACTTCTTCTATATTAAAATAATTAAGTTTTCTGTATACTATTTCTAAGTCATTTGTTTCAAAAAACACTCTAGCCTTAAAAAAAGATCTAAGCCATGTTATAAAACCTGGGTAAGAAAAAATTATATTTGAACCAATCAGCTGGCTCCATCATTAGCAGTTCAATTCTTATTGGTTCCTGGTGGGAAAATTACACCCAACTAGAAAAAGAGCTTTATGCCACTTATATAGAACTTAATCATAATTGTAACTGCTGGGCTCATCAATGAACATAAAAGCAAGAAAGAAAAGAAAATAGAACTAGAAAGAAGTTAGTCTTTCTTCCTCATGCTTTCTAAGACAGGGAAAGACTAGCAATTCTAACAGGGAGAATGCTGAGCACTAATGACTAGGCTATGGTGTCATGCGCTATCAACTAGATAAAAGCACAAAGAACTGGACATGAAGCATGTCTGAAGTGCTGCAGAGCTCAAAAGTCAAAGTGTTACTTGCTCAGTCATGTCCGACTCTTTGCATCCCCCATTGATAATAGCCTACCAGGCTTCTCTGTCCATAGAATGCTCCAGGCAAGAATACTGGAGTGGGTTGCCATGCTCTCCTCCAGGGGATCTTCCTGACCCAGGGATCGAACCCTCGTCTCTTACATGTCCTGCACTGTCAGGCAGATTCTTTACCACTAGCGACACCTAGGAAGCTCAAATACCAACTCAAAAGAACAATGAAAACTAAATTTCCCTCACTTAAGCACACTCCAGCTACAGTCTAACAGCTCAAATCACAAAACCACAACCACTTTATGGCAGTTTATCACCAAATTATACAAATACCTTAACAATCAAACAGCTTGTGCGCTCTCTGCTAGTAACCTGATCTCATAAAAGTACAAGATTTTACAACATAAATAACAAGAGCTGGAAAAAGGAGACACTACTAATGTGATATTTTGAAAAAGCCATGTATTAATATATGATTTAAACTTCTTAAAATTTCTTGTTTAACTTGTATGTCCATAAGTAAACACATTTTATTTAAAACAATAAATATTTCTTTGTATATTTGTAATATGACTTTAAGATGATAAATCTAACTGAACAATGCAACTGAATTTTTCTAAATTATATCTGAATAATAAGCCAATGGCTCTGCATAGCAATTTCCCTTAAATCAAAATTTCAATTTTGTACCTTTTCCATGATGCAGAGAATTCAAATGTGAAACACATTACTTCCGAAATTCACTTCAGTCATTCCATTTTAATCAGTGATCCATTTATAAAAAGGGCAATAAAGGGACTTCCCTGGTGATCCAGTGGTTAAGAATGTGCATTGCGATGCGGGAGATGTGGGTTGGATCCCTGGTTGGGAAGCTAAGATCCCACACGCCACGGGGCAAGTAAGCCCACGAGCCACAGCTTCTGAGTCGGCGTGTTCTGGAGCCTGTGCGCTGCAACAGAAAGACCCTGTGCAGCCAAGAAAAAGGGGTGTGGGGAGGAAAATAGAGTTTTTCATCTTTGATGGCACCCAGCAAGTTGAAAATAAAATCACAGGGATTTCAGCAATTCAAATGGCTAAACCTGTGGTGTTATAAACATACAAAGGGCTAGTCAGCCTTTTCGATAAGGCAGATGATGGTCGGACTCCAGAGTGCATCGCTGTTTCTCCTTCACTCTACCATCCTCAGAAGAAGGATAAGAGATACACTGGACAGAGAAATGAAATAAGAAAGTATTTTCATATTTTCTCACCTGAGAAATTTTCCAGGGTGGAGACAGGCGGTTTCCAAAATGTAGAAATAATGCAGATGAAAAGCATTTCTTGGCTTGCCAGAAAAGCGTATTATTTTACAATTGCGTTTGTTGCACCAAGTCCTTTTATTCCCTCTAAAGCTTTTCCACACTTGACGATAGACTGCTGAGGTAAGCTGTCGACTGTCTAGAACAGTGGTACACAAAACCAACCTGGAACTTCAGTGCGCATCAGGACTGCCCAGAGGGCTTGTGTGAAGGATACACTGCTGGTCTGCAACCTCCAATTTTCCAATTCAGTAGGTCTGGAGATTGAGACTTCAGCATTGTAAAGAAGTTCCCAGCTGAGGCTAATACTGCTGGCCTATGGAACCACTGGCTTGGAAGAAATATGGTAGTTTAAAAATAAAAGCACACTTTGGTCAATTCTAAACTGTTATCATATTCCATTCCCACTAGACTGTAAACCTTTTGAGAACAGCCATGCAGTTGAATAATCTCTGTATATCTCAAAAGATTTAATACCTTAAACACAGTAGGTATTTACTGAAATGTTGTCTAAGAGTATCCCTAGCAACAGCTCATTCTAACTCTACTTTGTTGATATGAATACAAATAACTGCTTTGAAAAAAGCAATTGGAAATCAAAGTAGGGACTTGCACAGATATTTGCACACCCATGCTTATAGCTGTATTATTCACAATAGTCAAAAGATAGAAGCAATCTCACATGCTGTGCAGCACAGCCAAAAAATAAAAAATAAATAATAAATACATAAGGTGGAAACAATCCAGGGTCCACTGACAGATGAATGAATAAACAAAATTTGGTGTATCCGTATTACTGAGCATTAAGAAGAAGGAAATTCTGAGACATGATACAACATGAATGAACCTAGAGTGAATTATGCTAAGTTTAATGAGGTAGGCACAAAAGAATGAACATTTTATAATTCCACTTATACAGCTGGGGAAGTCAGATTCATAGAGACAGAAAGTAAAATGGCTGCAAGGACTGAGTTCTAGTTTAACAGGTAGAGTTTTACATGCAGAAGTCTTTGAAGATGTTTTAAAGGTGGGTGGTGGTGATGGCTGCAGAATAATGTTACTCATCAATGTATTTACTGCCAGAGCACACTTTAAAATGGTGAATTTTATGTTACATTTGAAAACAACACAAGGCAACTGGGTGTCATAGCTTTCCGTAAGCCCCCATTCTTCAGCAATGCTTCCAGTTAAGATGTTTCTTTCTAATTTGAATGTTTGCATCGTAACTTCACATTACACAAAATGTGATATGGTGATGGTGGAGCTGCTACACAACATATCAACTTAACAGGCAGCATCATGTGGTAGTTCAGAAGCATAGGCTCAGAGTTAAACTTGGAGCTGGGTCTGAATCCCAGCTTCACCATTTGACTTGTTCAGGGTATCTTAGGCTTCTCCATGGGCTTCCCTGTTAGCTCAGCTGGTAAAGAATCCACCTGCAATGCAGGAGACCTGGGTTCAATTCCTGGGTCGGGAAGATCCACTGGAGAAGGGATAGGCTACGCACTCCAGTATTCTTGGGCTTCTCTTGTGACTCAACTGGTAAAGAAGCCGCCTGCAATGCAGGAGACCTGGGTTAGATCCCTGGGTTAGGCAGATCTCCTGGAGAAGGGAACAGCTACCCACTCCAGTATTCTGGCCTGGAGAGAAATTCCATAGACTGTATAGTCCATGGGGTTGTAAAGAGTCAGACATGACTGAGCAACTTGCACTCACTTTAGCTTCTCCATAGGTAAAACTGGAGTAATCAGAGCCATCTATCACAAAAGTTATGTGAAGTGCTTACAGCAGTCCTGGTGCATAAAGTAAGTAAGTAAAGTCGCTCAGTCGTGTCCGACTCTTTGTGACCCCATGGACTGTAGCCTACCAGGCTCCTCCCTCCATGGGATTCTCCAGGCAAGAGTACTGGAGTGGGTTGCCATTTCCTTCTCCAGGGGATCTTCCCAACCCAGGGATCGAAGCCGGGTCTCTTGCATTCCAGGCAGACGCTTTACCTCTGTGCCACCAGGGAAGCAACATATATGTGAGACCTACCATCGGTATGTTATAGACCACAATCTGCTCAGCTAGGGCACTATTTCCCAAAGTGCAGTCAAGAATATCCTGCTCAGAATCATCAGGTAGCTCATTTAAAATGCCGATTTCCAGGTCTATCCCAAATCTTCCAAACAGAATCTCTGGATAGAAGTTCCCCTATAGAAAACCTACTGCCGCAGGGGGAAATAGTGGAATGGCAATGGGAAGCCCCCGAATTCAGATAAAGTGACCAGAGGCCATCCAGGGGTGGGGAACCAGGGGCACTGGCCTAAGGACTAGCTCTCTCAACCTTTCTAGATGGTAAAATCACAGAGAATTCTGATCCACGAGGTATGTGCCCTTCCTGCAAATGTACCAAGAGAGACTTATGAAAGTTTAGCAAACAGTGCCCTAGAGATTCCTTAGATTTCTAGTATTTTCCAGCCTGCTTTAAATGTGGTGAGAGGACCTGTACTCCAGGGAGTTCAAGGTACTATAAGTGAATCTGCTGATTCAAAGGCACTTAAGACTGTGCAGCCGGTCATAAAAGAAGATGCAGTTTCATTCTCTGCCCAAAGAACTTGCTACATAATGAACTGTAAAACCCATACTCTTATTATCACTTGGAATTGCCTGGAATTTTAAGTCATCAAGCAAGTCACAGACTTTAAAGCTGGTCTAGAGCAGTGGTTGTCAAACTCAGTGGGATCAGCATAAAATTGTTAGGAATGTAATCAGGCCTTACCCCAGTACCTCTGAGGGTGGAGCCCCGCAATCTGTAGTTTAATAAGCCCTCCAGGTGCTACTGATGTTCGCTGAAGTTTGGTTCTCACTGACCAAGCAACTGGAATTTCCTTTGGCAGTTTCTCCACCATACCACTGCTGAATACTTCCAGCACTTTCCTTCCCTCCCAGTCCATCCTCATCTCCCCTCCTCACCCCATATCCAGCTGAGCAAATACACAAAAATGATCTGCACATCTCAAAAAGAACGTAAAACTTTATTAAGAACATCTTATATTGTCATCAGATACAACCAAAGAAAAGGGGGTAAAGAAATAGGGAGACTTCATCTTCCCATGTGCTATTGCCACCTCAGAACAGACTCATGTGTGGATGGCTGGAATTACAGATAGCAACAAATGCTCTGTATAAATAAATTCAGTAAGTAACACAATGCTCCCTTTCTATACAGAGAAGAACTGAGTTTACACTTTTAAAAGCTGTGATATAGTGCAACAACTATTAAGACTGCCGCTTAGAAGCTACTTCTTAATAGAATACAAAGCTGTTTAGTAGCTTTATGTTATTTCATACAAATTTTTTGAATGGAAAATTAAGAAAGGACAGTCTAACTTTCCTAATTAATTTGTACTTTTGAGAGCTTTCTTTCTGAAGATTTCTCAGAACCAGTTCAATAATAATAGATGAGTTGCTCATCTACAATGACAACCAACCACCTGGTTTTAATTTTGCAAATCAAGATGACCAGGTCATCTCAGCTTTTGCTGATCCTGAAAGAGTTCTTATAGAAAAACCCTGATTCAGAGTGCATGTGAGATGAGGCACCAAAACAGCTGCACCTGGACTGGTTTTCCTAGAAGGGGAGGTTGGCTATTGAGCACAGCTGATTTTCCCAGACTCCCAGGCTCCCCCATGTGGTTCTTTTACTTACTGTATTGATGGAAGGAGCAGAGGGAACACCAGGGAATCTGTTCAAATTGCCACTCCAGACAGCTCTCTGCACTGTTTGTGGAGAAAAGAGTGATGGTATCCATTCAAACCAAATATGCCTACTGCAAGTACGGTGACATGCTTTTTTCTTGAGGGGCCAGGCCAAGCTGTACTCAAAATGCATGATTTGCCTCATGTACACAGTGAAGAAAATGTTCATGATTTAGAATTTGGTATTAGAGTACCCCCAGCTAAAGTTTCTTGAGAAATTTTAGTCCCGCTTTTAGAAAGGAAGGCTATTTACAGCTAAGGCTTACCACATTAACTATCAAGACTTCTAAACTAGACCATATCATTTGTGTTCATGGTCAGTGAATTAACCAACAACTGAAGGCTTATGAAGACTTGGTCAAAGGGCGAAACTGGGGGTAGGATTCAGGTTGAGTACGATCACACCACAAATTGCATCAAGCTCCTTAAAAAAAAAATGCATTTTTATAATAAATATTTAGAGCAGATACTGGCATTAAAATCAGTATCTAAGTCAGAAGTCTTTCTTAAATGGTGAAAATATTTCAACAAACTTCTAGTAGGTTTCAAATCTTCCCAGGAGTACATAGTTTATAAATTAGTATTAAATGGAAAAAAATGTATTTTGAATAATTCACCACTTTAGTAGATCATAAATAAGGTCAAGATGCTACAAAACAAGTTAATACACAAGTTTTCGCTTTCACTTTAACAAAGTGGCATACTTTTGTAACAGGTATGACCAGGTTTCAATAATTGTGCATTCGTCACACCCTCCACCCCCACGCTGAATCCTTTCCTTATGTATCCTACACCTAGGGACAGAGCTACACAAGACAGAGAGACACCCCAGTGAGTAAGTCCGGCTGCTACACACCATTTCCTTAGTGCAGAGTGATGTTACAAATGCTGGTCAGGATCTACTACTCGTAATTTGTCAACCACATTACACGTTCAGTACACCCATGGTTAAACGGATTAGGCTCCTGGGTGAGCTCTCTGTGGGAGTGTTCACAGGGAACCTAATTACTACTGTTCCTGTGGAAAATGTGCCCCGAGTCCCAAAAGTTGACTAAAAACCTTTGGGATATAAGCTATGTATGGGTGGGAACTACTACTAAGTGTGTCTGTTTTGGAGAGGCCAAACCGTTCAAAGCACCGTTCTGAAAACTACTGGCTGCTAAAATGAAATACTGGCTTTCTCCTTCACATACAGTAAATTCACTTTAACTCTAATTTCTAATACTGAGAAAGAGTGAAGCCATTCAGACTAGTGAGACATAACTGACCTGTGGGATTTAAAAAGCTGTTTTATTGACTAAGATGAATCTTCTTACAACAGAAAGAAAAATGTCTAATATGTAATGAACGGAAAAAAATGTTTATCCTAAATAATCACTGAGTACAAAATCCACAGCTTAACAGTGTGATTTAAAGAGAAAGCGGGAGAGCATGCAATTGCTCCAACACAGGGTTAGAAATAAAAGGTAAAAGTACATTTGTTTTTGGTAATTCTAAATATACAAATATAATATTTACCATATCTACCCTGTAGTGTAGGACTGCTTAATTCCCAAATATACGTAATTCAAAAACCTTAAGGAAACATTAAAAATGTTCCAGGCTACTTTACTGAACATTAATGAATATTGAGTTCATGAGATATTAGAGCTAAAAATACTACTGTTTTTTAAAGTTAAATGGCTAAGAGAATATTAAGGTACCATTATTTTACTCTTCTTTTAATCCCACAGATGGCTTTTTATGTTAAAGGGATCAATTATGTTAAAAGGAGCTTGATTTGACAGAGATTCCAGAATCAGAGTTGTTCTCTTGGTACAATGTCCAATTTTTTTTAAACATTTCCAAAAGCATTTTCATAGCTATCTACCTAAATAACTCTAAATAGCTTTTAATCAAGGGGTCCCTATACAACACTCCTTTTATCCTACACTGTGGCTGTTGGACGGAACCCCTGTTGTGGGAAAGTTCTCCAGGTTCTGATCTGACCCTCAAAACAACATCCATGTTTAGTATTAAATGACCGACCTCTGGGGAATAAGGAATCTAAGGTGTTGAGAGGCACAGAACTGATGTTTTGGTTGAGGAGAAGGGTGAAAATCAAGTTGGAACACCTAGTCCCTTCTACAATCAAGTCCTAACTATACCATAATAAAGTCTCAACCAACCTGATTAGTTCTTACCCTTTAGGAATCACATACTATACACTGATTAGATACTGAAGAAAATAAAGAAAAACATTTGAAAATACATGAAGAAATAGAAACATGGAAATTTCTCACAAGGCCCTGGGTCAAAAAAATTTACAAAAAGATCTTTTGAAAATAATCACTACTTGTGAGCTTAATACACATAGAGATTCACTTTGTTTAAACTAAGTCATGTTAACTTACCAATAAAATAGTAAACAAACCAACATTTTAAACAATTTTATAAATTACCTGTCATTTCTTTTTGTTAATGTCACTCTCTCAACAATATACAAAAATAACACTACAGCACTATCCACCTAACCTGTCTCCATCTCTTGCAAAGTCCTGGGCCCTGGAAAGAGACTGGTCATCAATCTTCACTGTAGATATCCCCCGCAAAGGGCAGGTGCATGTGGCTGCCAGTGACATTGGGCAATCGAGATAAGTCCGGCAGGCTCTGGATCCGGGACCTGAGTTCTTTGCGCACCAAGGAAACTCTGGCTAACTTGCGCTTGTATTCCTGTAACATCAAACCACTCTCATTAGCACTGTGGGAGTTCAGAGAGGACCCATCTAGCTTATCCAGCTAATGCTCTGCAGAAAATCTGATAAAGCACTCAGTTTATGCTGAAAAACAAGATTATGTGAGCCTTAGGATCAAGAGAGGGATTTGGGAAATACTCAAGTAGAGAAACTCATTCTTAGGAAAAACTACAATCTTAAATTGCTGCTTCACACCTGTAAAAAAAGATTAACATATTAATGTATCAATATTTAACTGAAGCACATAGGATTCTCAGGTATACTAGGGCAAGGACAATAAAAAGTATATATTTATTTCCACAAGCTTAAAATAAAATTTAGCAGTGTTTTTGACTATAAATGCTGGCAAAAAACCACAGCAGTATTATCAGTATCTTTGAGTTTATCTCGAACAGAAACCAGATGCTTCATTATTATATCATTTTTCACATTTATCACTACTTTGAAATGATTAGACCAACTGCTAGTATTACTTATCAGTAAAGAACCGTGTATTACTGTACAAGTTTTATTACTTCAATAACTATTTCAATATAACTTTTTCCTATTGTAATGTTATGCATTTTATTTTCTACATTTAAAATATTTAACTTGAGAAGGGGTCCAAGGCTTCATAGGCTCACCGAAGGATCTCAATGGCACAAAAGGAAAAAAACTTAGGAAACCCTGCAATCAGCAGACTAAGGTGTCGGACTAGAAACCAATAAAGATCATGTCTGGCTTAGGGGGAACAGGCCATTCTCTGCAGCGGAAACATCTTTTATTGATAACTGAAGTTTTCAGACTTCAACCAGAAGAGAGGAACCTTCTTTACTCCATCACCTAGTAGAGGCAGGGTGTGAAGAGGGGAATCAAAAAGTTGACTATCATTTCCTCTGTAAAGACTAGAAACTTGGCCGCCCTCTGACCAAGGGTTAAGCTCCCCGAGACAGAGCAGGTGAGCAAGAAGTTCCCATCTGGGGCAGCAGGCCTACCCACAGGGAGCCCCTTTTTGTTTCTCAACTCTGACTGAATCTCCTAGGAAATCTCTGGAGAAACTCAGAATTCTCAGAAGAACACCAGCCTCACTGACCATCAAATAAATGAGAACCTCTGGAAGCAGGTTCAGAGCTCTTGAATTTTGTAAAAGCTCCCCCAAAGGATGCTAATATACGAGCTACTTCTCTATAGGTTTTGTCTAAAAATGAAATCAGGGAAGCTTCTCTGTATTACTGAGTTCCCTCTTTTAAAGAACAACCATTAATATGCCTGGGGAAAGGAGTCAGTCAGAATTACTATATCCCGACCACTCTAAGGCAATGTGGGAAAGAGGGTTTCTGAAGCACACTGGGGAAGTGAGCACCCAGACAGACAAAGCCAACGAGGCTGAAAGCTGGGCACGCCGTAGGACAGCTTTGGACACGTGAGAGAGGTCGATTCTTGCCGTCTGCCTGTCCTTGCACTTTTAATCCATCATGAAGGTTGAGGTTGAGTAAGGGAGTTTAAGAGGGATCTAAAACCTCAAGGTTACGACTTCCCTGCTCCCTTTTCCCCTTTGCCAGTGACACTCTGGCACAGCAGGTAGGTTTCAGCACAGCAGCTCCGAGTGGCACACAGCAGAGCAGCTAGGTGTTCACTCCAGATACACACGTCTCAGTCCATACACATCTCCACCCTTAGCACACTTCCTCAGAATACTCTGGTGGGGGCGGGGGCAAACACATACCTCCATCTGTCCCGTCTGTGTGCATGCTCAGGGGCTTCAGCTGTCTCTGACTCTGCAACCCCATGGCAGGCTCCTGTCCATGGGATTTCCCAGCAAGAATACTGGAGTGGCTTGCCATGGCCTCCTCCAGATCTTCCTCACCCAGGGATAGAACCCATGGCTCCTACGTCTCCTGCATAGCAGGCAGATTCTTTACCACTGAGCTACCAGGGAAGCCCCCATTTGTCCCTGTTTGTACTAAATCGTTCTTTAATAAATAACACCTAAAGTACTCCGAGGTTAGCACGATAGATTCAGATGCTGTTCAAACATGCACAGAAGTAATTTCTCTGCTCCTCTTGAGGCTAGATGTCCTGACAAGTCTCATGTGCTTTTAGTGATCATTACTGCCCATCCTAATTTCAAGTTTCTAGCAACCACACAGGCTGTTCTTGTTACTGAGATTTATCTCAATCCTTCGATTCAAAGGATGTATGGCAATTAAAAGCCCTTTACCAACTGGTGACATTGCATACAAAAAAGTGGTAAACATAAACAAAAGCTGCCCTTTACTAGATGTCCACTGATACACCAGGCATTAAAAAAAGAACCCATTTCATCCTCTCAGTAATCCTGTGAGAAGACTGATTATCCCTCACAAACAGTAAAAATAAGGCTTTCTTCAATTAGGAACAAAAGTAGTAACCAAAAATTTTCTTCTACTGTCAGAATCAGACTTTCATCTGAAAGACAGATTTAAGAAGTTGTAGTTAACCATCTGACGTTAGCCTGAAGAAAAAACCAGAAGAAACCTGATTACCCAATTCTATGATCCAGGCCACAGTTCTAAAGGTCTTAAATTGCCTCACTGGATTCCACAGGCTGGTTTCCTATGGCAACGATGCTTACAGTAAGAGGTGTGTGTTGTTCTGAAACTGAGGCTCTACCGCAGACGTGGAGGTTGAGAATACTGGGGCACTGACAACCCCTGCCCACCGCCCCTACCCACCCCAACGCCCCATTCCCCCCCCCCCCCCCCACCCCGTTCAGGAGGTAGCAGTCTTCACCAGCAGCTGAGAGGAACACAGGCTGCTGCACCCCTCCCCTCCACCTAGAGTTCAGGTCCTATAGCAGGGGGAGCATTTAGAGAAAAGCCTGCCATCGTCTCCACCCAGTTCCACAGTCCCGACTCACAGGCTTTACAGGAGGAAAGAAACAGGCAATAAAACAGCGCCCTCCTGGGGTCGGAACAAATATCTAACTGACCTCAAAACAAAATCATTATCTGGAAGAGATTCCTGCACTCCCATGTTCATCGCAGCATTGTTCACAATAGCCAAGACACGGAAACAACCTAAGTCTCTGCCAACAGATGAAGGCATAAAGATGTGGTACGTGTACAATGGAGCACTCAGCCACGAGAATGAAGGCAATTCTGTCATTTGCAACAACCTGGACAAACCTAGAAGACACTGCTGTTGTTTATGGTCACTAAGCCGGGTTCGACACTTTTGTGACCCCATGAACCATAGCCCGCCAGACTCCTTGGTCCATGGGATTCTCCAGGCAAGAATACTGGAGTGGGTTGTCGTTTCCTTCTCCAGGGGATCTTCCCAACACAGAGACTGAACCCAAGTCTTCGGCATTGCAGGTGGATTCTTTACCACTGAGTAAAAAAATTAGCCAAAGACAAATACTATGTAATCTCACATGTGGACCCTTAAAAAAAAAAAAGATGAACTTACAGAAACAGAGTAAGAGTGATGCTGACCAGGGACTGGGGTGCTGGGCTGGGGGAGATGGGAAGATGCCAGTCAATGGTAGAAGCCTTCAGTTATAAAATGAATATGCTCTGGAGATCTAATGTCGAGATGCTGATTGTAGTCAATAATACTGAGTACACCTGGTATCTGCTGAGAGTAGACCTTATGTTCTCATCACCAAAAAGGAAAGAGAGAAAAAGTAATGCTGTGTAGTGAGGAATATATTAATTAACCTGATTGTTAGTAATTATTTTACAAAGAATACTTCTGTCAAATCATCCCACCATTCTCTGTAAATATACACAATTTTATGTGACAGTTTCACCTCAATGAAGCTGAAGGTGGGGGCAAAGAAACATCTCTTTTTATTCTTAGTAAATAAAAAAGGCCACTACAGCTAAGTCCGTTTTAGTTTTCTCATTCTTTTCTAACTAAACCTGCATTTTGCAAAAACGGCTTTCAAAATTTTTGTATTTTAACCTAAAGAGCTTCTTTTTCCTACAAGAATTTAGCTCTGTTCCAGCAACAAAGAGGATCTGAATTCCAAAGTTTAAAAAAAAAAACATGCTGAAAAGCCAAAGCATTAAAAAATCAGGCCCTTTCCCTTAGTAATAAATACTGAACTGATATATACACCCTTCACTGCAAAAGTACAGTGTCCTATTTTGTCTTTTTAAAATTTTTATTTTTTAATTGAAATATAGTTGATTTATAGTTATTGTAAACCCTCTGGTGTACAACAAAAATGATTAAGTCATATAGAACATACATAAAAGAATCTATGTTCTTTTTCAGATCCCTTTCCATTACAGGTTAAGATGTTGAATATAGTTCCCTCTGCTATCCAGTACATCCTTGTCATCTACTTTAGATACAGTAGTCTATATCTGTTCATCTCAAATTCCAGTCTATCCCTTCCAGCCTTTCCCCCTTCGATCTCTTTTTTTTGTTCTCTTCTGTGATTTGTTGACTATCTTCAGTACTTCTTTGGATTACTTCTTGTTTATATCTACTATACATTTTGGGGTTTGCAATTACCCTGAGGTTTTGGTATAGTCGTCTATATAAACACGCGTGTTGTAAGTCACTGATCTTTCAATTTCAAACACATTTTAAATACCCTGCCATTTATACTCTCCTTCTCTCTAGGTTACATTTTGATAACGTATTTTACATCTAATTGCTCTGTATATCCTTTAACTGCTTACTGTGGACACAGGTGTGATTTTACTACTTTTGTCTTTTAATCTTTCTAGCTTTGTGTGTGGGTGATTTCCTTAATGTTTTCTTTTACCTGGGAGCTTTTTCATCTCTTAGCCTGTCTCTAGTTGTGGCCTTTTCTTTTTCAGCTAGAGAAGTTCCTTAAACATTTTTTTGTAAAGCTGGTCTGGTGGTGGTGAATTCTTCTACCTGTTACTTCTCTATAAAAGCTTTTGATTATCCATCAAATCTGAAGGAGAGTCTCGTGGGTAAAGCATTCTTGGTTGTAGGCTTTTCCATTTCACTCATTTCTGGCCTGCAGTTTCTGCTAAAAAAATCAGCTGCCATTTTTTGAACCAATGTTTTACCTCATTTCCTGCCAACTGTTTACATGAGTTATTTTACTTCTCCCTTGTTATTCCCCACTCATTCAACAAGGCCTCTATTTTTATTCTTAATTTACTTGCCAGATCTCCACCAGCACCACACTCAAACAGCAATGCTCATGTATATTTCAATATCAATCAATCAGGAGGTGCAATCTATCTTGTGTGCAGTGAAAGTGGGGTAGAGCTAGGTTGAAATTTGAACCACTAGAAACACTCTTCTTTACAGCTAATATTGAGTATCTATTGTGTCCAAATTGTCTCATTTCACACGACCTATTTTAAGATCAATCTTTGCCACAGAAGCTTTTCCTACTGTGGTTTCACACCTGCTACTATTCAAGTTAGTTCTGAACCTGAATACTACTGTTCTGTTCTCTGGTTTTTATATCCATAACTGGGGAAAACACACTTTGTGTCTATCTGTATTCCTTATAGTGTCCAGCAGAGCACAGGGTATGAACAAGTAGGTCCCCAGTGGATTCTCCTGGAAATGAAGGCAAAAGATCTGGATACAAGTACTGCTGTGAAAATGCTGCACTCAATATGCCAGTAAATTTGGAAAACTCAGCAGTGGCCACAGGACTGGAAAGGTCAGTTTTCATTCTAATGCCAAAGAAGGTTCAAACTACTGCACAAATGCACTCATCTCACACGCTAGCAAAGTAATGCTCAAAATTCTCCAAGCCAGGCTTCAACAGTACATGAACCAAGAACTTCTAGATGTTCACGCTGGATATAGAAAAGGCAGAGGAACCAGAGATCGAATTGCCAACATCCGCTGGATCATAGAAAAAGCAAGAGAATTCCAGAAAAACATCTACTTCTGCTTCACTGACCATGCTTTAAGCCTTTGTGTGGATCACAACAAACTGTGGAAAATTCTTAGAGACAGGAATACTTGACCACCTTACCTGCCTCCTGAGAAACCAGTTTGCAGGTCAAGAAGCAACAGTTAGAATCAGACATGGAACAATGCACTGGTTCCAAATTGGGAAAGGAGTACGTCAAGGCTGTATATTGTTACCTTGCTTATTTAACTTATATGCAGAGTACAACATGCGAAATGCCATGGTGGATGAAGCACAAGCTGGAATCACGACTGCTGGGAAAAATATCAATAACCTCAGAAATGCAGATGACACCAGCCTTATTGCAGAAAGCAAAGAGGAACTGAAGAGCCTGTTGATGAAGTGAAAGAGGAGTGAAAAAGCTGGCTTAAAACTCAACATTCAAAAAACCAAGATCACAGCATCTGGTCCCATCACTTCATGGCAAAAAAAAAAGGGAAACAATGGAAATATTGAGTTTATTTTCTTGGGCTCCAATCACTGAGGATGGCGACTGCAGCCATGAAACTAAAAGACGCTTGCTCCTTGGAAGAAAAGCTATGACCAACCTAGACAGCATATTAAAAAGCAGAGACATTACTTTGCCGACAAAGGTCTGTTTAGTCAAAGCTATGGTCTTTCCAGCAGTCATGTATGAATGCGAGAGCTGGACCATAAAAATGGTGCGCGCCAAAGAATTGATGCTTTTGAACTGTAGTGTTGGAGAAGATACTTGAGAGTCCCTTGGACAATAAGGAAATCCAACCAGCTGATCGTAAAGGCAATCAGTTCTGAATATTCATTGGAAAGACTGATGCTGAAGCTGAATCTCCAATACTTTAGCCACCTGATGTAAAGAACGACTCTTTGGAAAAAACCCTGATGCTGGGAAAATTTGAGGGCAGGAGAATGGGACGACAGAGAACAAGATGGGGTCACCGATTCGGTGAACACGAATTTGAGCAAGCTCGGGGAGCTGGTGATGGACAGGGAAGCTCGGCGTGCTGCAGTCCATGGGGTCGCTGGGTCAGACACAGCTGAGTGACTGAACTGAACTGCTTCCTCCATTTATTACCTATAATCTTAGGCAACATGCCCTAAGATTATCTAAGCCTCAGTTGCTTCCTTTATACAATATGGGTATCTATTTTATCGGGCTGTGAGGCCTAAATAAGTTAATTTTGGAAGTTTTCAAACTATGAAGTGTCATATGACTGTGGTCATCATTCTGAGATGGCATCAGAACCATCGTGCACCAAGAACAGCCAAGAGAATAAATGTCCTGAAATGCGGATTTCTTAGTCACTTTAGGGCTGACCCAGATACAGTTGTTCTAACATTCCAGTTCTTAAAATAAATGTCTTCACTATTTCTGAATTTAAATGTATATATAAGGGCAAACTTTTTCTTGCAGATGCCACTAAGAAGTGTGCTCTCTTCTTTCATACATGACTATGACTTAGAAAAAAAAAAACAACTTAGAATTTCAATTGTGTCCAGGTGAGGATCGTTAATAGCCAATAAAGGCTGTGGTCAACAATTTCAAGCATCATGCCTACCATGCTCCAGCCCTTCCTTCCTACCTACTTCCTGAGGGACAGCTGCTGCAGCAGAAAAGGAAAACATCAAGTTAGGAAGCCCAGTCCTGATTCTAGTGAGCAAGCTGTGTAGCTTCTCTAGGAACCGAGTCTGAGTGTAATCCAGGTTCCAGAATACTCTGAACACAAGGTTTTGACAAATCATTCTTTCATCTGTGGACTCAATCTTCAGCATCCCCTTCAAGTATAAAATATGACTGGGCCAGGTAACAACCAGTTTTAAAAGACATACATACTAGGATATTTTTTTAGTCAAGAAAACATGGACATCCTAGCATGTGGGGGTTATTAAAGACTTTCCCCACAACAGTTACTTCTTAAAGATGAAGTCAGTAATGTTTCCAAATGACATCTTATTTATATAGTATTCTTAGGTGTACCTATGCAAACACCTAAGCAATTTAATTTCTCCCTTTATGACTGTATGTATCCTTTGTTGAAATTTGATAGTAACATACTTGAGAAACTTGGGTTACGATGAATTAATGTTAAAGGTAGAGCTAGTCATCTTCATTCCAAACAGTATCAAGACATAATCTTCAGAACATATTATAAGAACCCCTTAGGTTGATGATAATGCTCATAATCCTGGTTCCTTTTATTGTTCTTCTGCAGAACTCTAAATGGCTTTGTTCTTTGATATGTATTTTATTATGTCTTTTGCCTCTCTCTAGATGTTATCAAGTCTTTCTTATATGACTTTCTTCAAATAACTATTAATAGAAGCTCCAATTCTCACTTTTGAGAATCCACCATAATTTACTTCATTTTGTTTTTCCTGGTGTTGGGACTCTTTGCTAGGTTAGACGGGAAAAGTTAACCAAAGAATTTAATATCAATCAAGATTTTTTTATTACCACTTTTTTTTCGAAACAAGGCCAAGAAATTCCACGGTGTCAGGAAAATTAGTCAAGTCTGTGTCGTTTCCAGGGAACAGAGTATAAAGCAGGTAAAGATCTCAGTAGTTTGCCCTAACCTGTCATCTAGAAAACAAATACCCAAATTTAGTTTGGTATACAGTCCTGAAATTTTTCAAAATTATAATAATTAAAGTATTTTTAAAATATCAAATCCTTTCTATTTTCTTTTCACAGTATCCTATTTGTCTCTGATGGGCCCATTTTTCCTTGACCATCTGCAGAAAAGTTCTACCTTTTAGTGTGGAATACTTTAGCATAAATGAATGTTATCTAACACTGTCTTACATCATTCAGCTCCTTTGAGGGCTCACTATCATTTTCTTAAGTATTCTAAAAGCAGATTTTACCTTAAAATATCCTTGAAAAAGGTAATTCCCACCTGTTAATAAGTTATGATTCTACTAGCACAAAGGCTCATTAGCTTTCTGGATTAACAAGTAGAAAAAAGATTCAATATTTACTCAGGGACTAAGATTTCTGCAGGGAACCCAATGCCTACCTGGCTATCAGCTAGGTTTTTAAAAAGTCAGTAATGCTAAATTATAATGAGGGTAGATACTGTTACAAATAAGCTTTATACATTTCTAGATTCATCAAGTATGATCCTAATTAAAATTTTGGTGTGCTGACTAAATGTCAAACACGGTTCTAAGTGGCCCATTTAATCTTCATAGGAAGAGATTATTATCATCCATGCATTACAGGGCTTCCCTGGTGGTTCAGCTGGTAAGGAATCTGCCTGCAATGCCGGAGACCTGGGTTCACTCCCTGGGTTGGAAAGATCCCCTGGAAATGGGAATGGCTACCCACTCCAGTATTCTGGCCTGGAGAATTCTATGGACAGTATAGTCCATGGGGTCACAAAGAACTGGACAGGACTGAGTGACTTTCACAGATAATAAAACTAAAGCACAACCGCTGCTGCTGCTGTTCAGCCGCTCAGTCATGTCCAATTCTTTATGACCCCATGGACTGCAGTCCGCCAGGCTCCTCTGTCCATGGGATTTCCCAGGCACGAATACTGGAGTGTATTTCCTTCTCCAGGGAACCTTCCCGACCCAAGGATCAAACCTGCATCTCCTGCTTGGCAGGCAGATTCTCTACCACTGAGCCACCAGGGAAGTCCAAAGCACAATTAACCACTTGTTAAGAAACTTCCTCTAAAGTCAACAAAGGCTGCAAACCGACAATCTGGCTTCGGAGTCTTCATACTTAACCATTATTCTATCTTACCTCTCATATCTAGAATTGCTACTGGTATGGGTATTCTGAAGAAGTGTTATCCAGCTGAAATCTACCTTACATCGAATATAGGATTACCACAATCACAGGACCAACAGGTCCCTAAAACTCAAAACCCAACACATTAAGGAAACAAATTGTGACTTATAGTAGGTAGTCTATCCCTTCATTAAAACACCTCTGAAATTTCCAGTAGTGGAGAGATGTCATTTTCACATGAGTAACAGCATATGGGCTTAAAGATTTTAAAAAAAAGTGGGGGGTTGGGAAGGGGACCAATGATAGTAATAGCAGCAACACAGAGACACAAGAGAAAAGAAACAAGAAAAGTTAAAGGGCCAGTCCAATCAGCAATGATGACCAACATTTCAGGGAAGTTGAACCTATTGCCAATTATCACTTTTGACATTGGAAAGGGAGCATGAGCCAAGAGCCTACAGGCCACTTCTCTGAGTAACTTCAAAATCAAATGGAAAGAAGGAATTTAAGGAAGGGAGATGTAACACATTAATTTTTCTACTCATCTTGTATTTACCCTAGGAAGTAGACTTAATCACGCTTTCTTGAAATTTTGTTACCTTTTAGCCTAAATTATTTTCATCTCCTGTGTGCCTTTTAGTCTCACTCCCTAAGAAAATGTTATCCAGTTACTAAAGAATCACACTATCTCAGTGTCATGGAGGTCAGCTAATTCGGTATTTCCCAAATTGGGTGTCCAGTAGGTTTTCCAGTATGTCATGTATGGATGTGAGAGTTGAACTACAAAGAAAGCTGAGCATCGAAGAATTGATGCTTTTGAACCGTGGTGTTGGAGAAGACGCTTGAGAGTCCCTTGGATTGCAAGGAGATCCAACCAGTCAATCTTAAAGGAAATCTGTCCTGAATATTCATTGGACGGACTGATGCTGAAGCTGAATCTCCAATACTTTGGCCACCTGATGCGAAGAACTGACTCACTGGAAAAGACCCTGATGCTGGAAAAGATTAAAGGTGGGAGAAGGGGATGACAAGAGGATGAGATGGTTGGATGGCATCAGCGATTCGATGGACCTGAGTTTGAGTAAGGTTTGGGAGTTGGTGATGGACAGGGAAGCCTGGCATGCTGCAGTCCATGGGGTCGCAAAGAGTCGGATCCAACTGAGTGACTGAACTGAACTGAAATTGGGTGTCCTGCAGAATACTGCCACACAAGGCTTTTAACAGGCAGGCCATAAACCAGGGATTCTAGGCTGTTCAAGAGCACATCCAGCTTCTTTGTGACATCCCTACTCCCGTCTCCAACGTGCTCATGTCCAGAATAAAGCTTCAGAAGAGATTCTGTTTTGTAACATTCCTCAAAAACACTGACATACATAACACAGGCAAACATGAGAGCCAACATTTCTCGTTCTTGTCATTCAATCTCTTCTTGACTGCCTTCAGCAACAGCAAACATTGCATTCTCTTTTAAAGAACAGTTTCACTGGATACAGAATTCTCGGATGGAATTTCTCCCAACACTTTTCACTCCACTCTTCTTGGCGTGGTTCTGCTGTAATTCTTTTCCTACAGGTAAGAATTTTTTTTTTTTTTCAGCTTTTCCCAAGGTTTTCTCTTTGCATTTCATTTTCTGCAATTTGAATATGACATGAAAACTGAAAGAGTTAGTCGCTCAGTCATGTCCAACTCTTTGCAACCCCATGGACTATACAATGCATGAAATTTTCCAGGTCAGAACACTGGAGTGGGTAGCCATTTTCTTGTCCAGGGGATCTTCCTGACCCAGGGATCAAACTGGGGTCTCTCAAATCACAGGTAGATTCTTCACTGTCTGAACCACCTGGGAAGCCCCAACACACCTAAGTGCAAGCTACATTTTTTATATCCTGTTAAGTATTTGTCCTCTCAGTTTCCTGGATCAGTCAGTCTGATGTCTTGTCACTAATTTCAGAATTTCTTCTGCTTCATTTGTTCTCCTTCTGATATCCCAAGCAAATGTTATGTTACACTTTTCCAAACTGCCCACAATTACTGAATGTTCTAGGTTTGGTTTTTGTTTTGGAGAAAAGGTTGTTGCTGTTGTTCTATTTTCTTTTTGCATCTAAATTGAGAAAATCTCTACTGATGGATTATCAAGCCCATATATTTTTTTCCCTCAGCAGTGTCCAATCTACTGAGGTGATCATCAGAATCACTCATGTCAGTGTTTATTCCTAGCATTTAAAATTTGTTTTTGATTCTTTAAGCATACACCTCTACTTATATCTGTTCTTGCATGGTGTCTATTCTTCATTAGAGTTGTTAACATATTAATCAATTACATTCCTGAACTGGTGATTCTAAAATTTGTGTCATACAAGAATCTATTTCTGACTTCTTGTTTTGTCTCTTTAGGCTGTTCCTTGCCTTTTGGCATGTTTTGCAATTTTTCAAAAGCCAGACAATAAAAAACTGAGGTAAATAGAGGTTTTACATTGGTCTGGCCAGGATTTGGGCTGTATTTAAGGTTTGCTACAGATGTAGATAGCTGAGGCTTTTTGAAACACATTACTTTCATAGTCCTTTCACATTAGGCCAGGTCTAATTGGAAGAATGGTCTTGTCATTTGGAATACATCCACTGGTCCTAATTCGGCCTTCTTATATAAATCAAACTCTTCTCTCCCAATGGCTTTCAAAGCATCTGAAGACAAGTAGCACGTAAATTATGCCTGTCCTTAAGTCTGATCTCTGATATCCCCATTTGTTCAACTGTCCCCAACGTACTTTGTTTTTATTTCCTTTGCCATCCTGACCCCTGCCTCTGAATACACTGTGGTAATTCCCTTTGCTAATGCAGAATCCAGCCCAAGTTAAATACATTAATCCAGCTGTAGTTTAACAAGCATGCAATGAAACAGAACTTATTTTTCATATTCTGAACATTTAGTGTAGCTTAACACTGTTTATGTTACTACAGCTTTATCACCACGCTAACAGCTACATGACCCCTGTTTTCTCAAGAAATGATGCCAAGCCATACTGATGCAGTTAGCTTAGAGAAATCTAAATGCAGAACTGACAGTGGAAATTTTGAAGTGATAATGAAGGCAATGCAAGAGTCAGGGATTCCCCATTCAATCTGGACTGGTTATGGACCAATGGTTATTAAACTGTGAGCCACAGATGCGTATTAGAGGCAGCTTTAATTCAACTAAAGTTGTGAACAAATCTGGGCAATGTGCATTTTTCAAAAGTTTTGGCCACTCAGAAAATTTAAAAATGACAATGCTCTCATGTTCTATAATCTGATGTTTCATGAACAAATTTTTTTTTTGGGTGGCGGGGGGGACACACAGCATATGAGGTCTTAGTTGCCAGAACAGCGCCCCCTACAGTGGAAGCACAGTTTTAATCCCAGATGGGAATCAGGGATGTCCCAAACACACTTTTTCTTTAATCAAAGACAACTGAACACATTTATCTATGGTCCCAAAAGTTAAAAAGTAACTGAAATCTCATTAGGCTTTAGAACACAGAACACATTACTGTAGCATAATGTATTCAGCATCCAATAAGTTATAAAATTTATCAAATTTACTGATAATGATCTGCCTCATTAATGTGTATTTCATTGTATGTAAAATTATCTCAATTTTAAAATGCACTACGTATTAGTCCTAAAAAACACCCAAGAATACTACTTTATGATGGAATAATATCACTGTATATTAGAAAGCTTCCAAGAATGAAACTGGCTTTGCTTTGAAGCAGCTCCTTTCTTCATAACCTGATCTAAGTAAGCATGACCAAATTTGACATGTTTTACAAAGAAATTTTGCTTTAGGAAGCTATGCCAGACAAAATTCTTTCTGAGGGATTATATTAGTATGAATGACATAAAGCTCTCTTTAAAATTTTAACTACCTAAGAAGTTCATATTTTACTTCAACAAAAATGCTATGTGCAATGGTATCAAAATTAGCAAGACAAATTCTAACATGAATCTTACTTCAAAAAGGAGTGGACAAATAAATTAGAAGGTACAGTTACCAAAAATACCACTTCCCCAATAAATTAAAATGGTGCATTGAAGGACTGAGCTTAGAGAGGCAGTGAGGACTTGTATTAAACAGATTAACTTCTAGTATTTTTGATAGTAAATATCTCCCCCAGCCAGTATGTCACATGGACCTAGGTCTTCCAATAGATCCACAACTTATATATCCTACATGGATAAATGGACCTCTTTCCTAAGGCTTCAGCTGTCTTTTTAATAAAGGAAACGAAAGATACAATAAATGTGCTGCTAAATTGCTTCAGTCGTGTCCAACTCTGTGAGACCCCATAGATGGCAGCCCACCAGGCTCCCCCGTCCCTGGGATTCTCCAGGCAAGAACACTGGAGTGGGTTGCCATTTCCTTCTCCAATGCATGAAAGTGAAAAGTGAAAGTGAAGTCGCTCAGTTGTGTCCGACTCTTAGCAACCCCATGGACTGCAGCCTACCAGGCTCCTCCATCCATGGGATTTTCCAGGCAAGAGTACTGGAGTGGGGTGCCATTGCCTTCTCCGACAGTAAATGCTGGCCACCTATAATGTTGTTTTAAAAAGTCACTATCACAAACACTTTTTAGAAGATGAGATTGAATATATGCAACTATTCAAGACAAAACAGTGGAGTGAAATACACTGAAATATTAAAAATCATTGTTTTCAGAGAGGCTGATATAAACTCTTTAAGCTGGAATTTTTTCAGTACTTTCCAAATTTTCTATAATAAACATTTATTGTTTTTATGATGGGAAAGCATTTTAGGAATAAAAGGCAAGGAAAAACTTTTAACCCTGCATACAAACTTACTTAGAAGTTTCCATGATGAAGAATGGGGGCAAAGTTAAAAGCACTGAATTTTAAGAGTTTAAACAGATCTCATAAATCATTAGGTTTGATATCTGCATTTTGAAGATGAGGGGAAAAAGAGGTTTATATTACACAACTTCAAACCAAAAGTTCTAAAACCCATAACTCTCTGGTTCATTATTCTAATCCAAACTTCATACTCACTGAAGGCTAATCAAGATAAATATCCAAGTTGGATGTAAATCTGTACATTGAGTATAGCTGTAACTCTTTTAACATTTTTGTAATTATGCTTACAATGGTATTTTTAATCTGTGATTTTTATAAGAAAGTACACTGAAATGTTATCAGGAGCTAAGTAGTTTTAATATATTCATTTTAATGTAATTATTTTAATATATTTTTCAAATTTCCTTTGAAGATAATATTAACTAATACTTCAGTGCTTCAGTGTTCTCATTCATAAAACAGTATCCACCTCATATAGTCACAAATAAAGATAGGATCAGTACCTAGACCTGCACCTTCACAAAGAGTAAATGCTAAGTATTCGTTATTATTTTATAATAAAATTATAAATTGTCTCCTTAGAATGGTGTTTAACTGTAGTATCAGGTTTCAGGTTAGACACTGGTCATTTTTCACCTATATAATGGAAAATGTTTCCTTTATTCAGGATTGGGATATTTCATGCAAGAGGCCAAAGATTTTGGTAATCTAAATAAAAACTAATAAGCTCTTAGAGGCTGTGAAGACAACCTATTTTCTGATGGATACTAAGTAGGGATGGGGCAGGATCTCCACATGTGTAGGCATTTTCAGTAGTTTACATCACTATGTTGGACTTTTCTGTTAACTATTTCTTAGGGGAAAATTCTTCCGTCTGAATCTGCTGTTTTATGTATTGCCCTTCAAGGAATGCCTGGTGATTCCAGTGATGTTACTGTCTTTGTGACTAGACTGTTATGTACAACTTACTTGGGTTGTCATTAAAGTGGACAAGACCCAACATCAATTATCCCAGTGAATGATTTTCCACAAACAGGTGATCCCCATTACTCCTGGGCCTCACCAGCTTGGAGGAAACACTGCCCTTTCCCTCTGCTCCAAGCTCCGATACAGACACAAATGCCTCACCGCTGCTACTTGGCCCAGGAAGCGGGGGAAGTGACCTTCCTGTTTCCACTGCAGCACCCTTAGTCACTGTGTGTTGTTCCAACCTCCTGCTTCCACTTCGGAGCTTAGAATATTTGAGCAAACGCTCTCATCTTGAGGAGGGCACATGCCAAGATATGGTTTATTTCTTCAATTCCTATCAGTGATCCACCTTCAAAGTAGACTGCCATTTGAGGGGGGAGGGCACCTCTATCATTTATCTTATTAGAGTGGAACTATCATATACATATTTAATAAATGTAACTTCTTCATTGTATCTATCTGTATCTTTTAAGCAATCTTTATCAGTCACTATAAACAGGATTTTCTGCTGCAATAGAAATGTTCTATATCTGCACTATCCAACAGAGTACCAAAGAGCCACAGGTGGCTACTAATCATCTGAAATATGGCTAATACTGATAACTTAAAATTGTATTCAATTGTAATTAAATATCACTGTGGCTAGTGGCTACTGGGTAGTGCAGCTCCTTATCTCTTTACATTTCACCTCAACTCCATGTGTGTCTCCAATTCATTTTTCTTCCTCAAATTTCATTTCATCCCCCTCTTCACTGTATCTACCTTTATATTTGTGTAATATATATACATATACATCTTTATTATATCATAAAGATAGACCATGCTAGGTTTAATAATTCCTTTTATTTTAATATATATTAACTTTTCTATAAGTTCTAGGAGGTGGGAAAAGCTGCCACTCAGTCTAACATCGTAAAAAAAAGAAATCTACTCTGCTTTTATTTTCTCTACAGAAGAGAGTGAAAATCTAAATCAGGCAAGAAATAATGTGAATATCACACTTTAATTATGCCCAAGTCTCCTAAAAGAATCAATTATATTCCAGACCAACTTCATTTCTGAGACAATTACATCTCAGATATCACAAAGAACTACCAACAGGGTGCACGCCAGCATTATTGTACCTAATTTTGAAAAAACGCTAACCCTGGAGAAGGAAATGGCAACCCACTCCAGTATTCTTGCCTAGAAAATCCCATGGACAGAGGAGCCTGGCAGGCTATGGTCCATGGGGTCGCAAAGAGTCGGACTGAACGACTTCACTTGACTTGACTAGACTCTAAAAACAACAGAGAAGTAAGTATGGGGCAGGCAAGTCCAAATCTCAAAGAAAGATTGAATATATTATTTAAAAGAACCTAGGAATCCAGTTGCAATCACTGAGATGCTAAGAATATAACTAGGAATATAAACACTTGCTTTTTGAGAGCTCACACTACACATACAAAAACACTGCAGACATCGTATACTCTTTTTACAGTATCCCAATAAATAAAACATAAATTCACTGGTTAAATGATAAAACAGATGTAAACTAGCTAGAATACCTCCAAGTCTCTTTGTTTTGAGGCTGAAACTTCTGGGGCACTTTCTATAGGCTAAGCAGTTTAAGCACCCCTACTCGTTTAAATCCCGTAATAATCATATAAAGCAGGTATAATTATTATCTCTACTTTATAGACAAGGAAAATGAGGTAGAGAAAGATCAAATGACTTGCCATTTGCCACTCAGCTAGTGAGTGGTGAAGCCAGATTCTTAACTAAGGTAATCCGGTTCCAGAGTTCCTACTCTTCAGCACAGAGCTAAAGTGCCTGGCTATGCGTTCACTGATACAAGACCAAGCTGATTAACTGGGGAAAACATCTAATCACAGGCATATGTTTCTAGCCTAGCCTTATCTCTCAAACATAAAAATACTTTTATTTGTAATTTTAAATATATTCTTAAGAAATCTGCAGAAGAAACAAAAGCCAAAACAAGAAGTAACAAGTGTTTTTAAGAAAAACTCTTACAGACTGAAACCCTGACTCAGTAAGATAATACAGACACATGTATTTTAAAAAACTAATTACATAAGAATCTGACAAACAACTCCAAGATTAACAACATTGGCTGATGTTAAAAAAAAAAAAGTTTGAAACAGGCCCCAAATTAGCATGAGCAAAAAAATGCCAGAGCTACATTGTCAAAAATATACTCCACTGAAAAAAAAAAAAAACCACCCTCAGAGGTAGAAGTTTATATGCAGCCAAAAAAGCTCCAAAGTGAAGGGAATGGTCTTTCTCAAAGGAAAGCAGGGTGTTTGCTTTGATATCCCTGCTGCATCAGTAACAGAAGTACAGGAAAAGTGGCATGATTCACAGCTGGCAGCGTTCTGTGGCCACAGAGCAACCAGAGCTAGAAGGTCCACGGGAAGGATATCGCAACTTCTGAGGACAGTGGGAAGGCAATGGAGGCTTCAGGGGACAGCGCGAGGGCAACCGAAGTGTCAGGGGACAGTGGGAAAGAAGTAGAAGCTTCAGGGGACAGCAATCAGGAGGTGGCAACAAAAGTAAGAGATTCCAAAACAAAGGCCAGAAGCAGAGTTTTAATAAAGCATTTGGACAGTAACTTGAAGTAGAGGATTTATTTGGCAAAAACAGAACTATGTTCAGCAGTGTGGAACTGAACATTATTTTTCATACAAAGTTAAAAGCACACTGTATTTCCTTCCTGACCACTTGCCCAGTCCCCATCTCTTCGAGAGAGAAAAGCTTCATCTATTTCTGACTGATGACCGTCATTTATAACTTTATTGCTACATTTATAACTTTATTGCTACTTCCATTTGGGTATTCCTTTGGAAAAGGTGTATGGATTCATTACATATTCTGATGTATTGTTAATAGATTATAAGATACAGTCAAGCATGTATCTGCTGATACTTTTTAAGTTGACCTGTCTTTATACTTAGAAATGTCTCTTAATAGTAGGCTTCCCTGGTGGCTCAGACAGTAAACACTCTCCTGCAATGCAGGATCCCTGGGTCGGGAAGATCCCTGGAGAAGGAAATGGCAACCCACTCCAGTAATCTTGCCTGGAGAATTCCATGAACAGAGGAGCCTGGCAGGCTACAGTCCATGCGTTGCAAAGAGTCAGGCATGACTGAGCAACTATCACTCACTATCACTCAAAAAAGCTCTAATTTATTTATGCTAAAATAATATTTTATTTATTGGAATTAACTTCAACATTCTTTAGAGAATAAAAAAAAGACATCTAATTATTTACTTTGCTTATTGAAGTGATCTTTTCTCAGAGCTCATTACTTTCATCAAACGTGTACTTTCAAATACCTATTTATCTGTACAATTCCTAAACCCACAGATTAGGAAAAATAATCTAAAAGCAGAGAGAGAAAATGCTTTAAGCACTAACTGCAAGCAATAAAACATGTAAGAAGCTAACCTACAAAGAACACATATGAAAGTTTCTTAAAAAAGCAGACAGTAGCAGACTAAGCGGTATTAAACATTTACATTAAATAGGTCCAAATACTCCTATACATTTCACCAAGCTCTATGGGGAGGACTGTTTTCCAGTTATTAGACATTTATAATGCAGATTCTCCTGTGTGTCACTTTAGCAAGCAACCTGTGCCTGTGGCGACTCCCGGCAGCACGGGGAGGGTCCAAGGACCACCGTGACTAAAGGGGTCCTGGGGTGGCGTGGCTCCTGTGCTGGGAAAGCAGAGGCAACGCTCCAGTCAGGTCTGGGCCGACTGGGCAAACTCGCAGAACTCTTGGTGCTAACATCTCCTCGGATGCCAATTCCCTATCCACCTGCCCCAGGGTTGTAGCATCCGTGAACTGGCCAACTAAAAGCCAGTATAAAATCTTTTTTCAGAGATCAATAAAACACTGACAAAACTCTCCACTCCCCCCATTAGAGAACCATGCTGTGAGGGAGAGCAAGTACAACAGAAACAGCAACATCAACAAAAACCCACGGGGCAATTAAAGGAAAACTGAAATGAGGAAAAACGATGAGAAAAGATAAAAATGTGGCATAAAGATTCAAGAGAGTCAATATATGTAACAGGGAATTTAAGGAGAAACTACGGAGAAGGCAATGGCACCCCACTCCAGTACTCTTGCCTGGAAAATCCCATGGGTGGAAGAGCCTGGTGGGCTGCAGTCCATGGGGTCGCTAAGAGTCAGACACAACTGAGTGACTTCACTTTCTCTTTTCACCTTCATGCACTAGAGAAGGAAATGGCAACCCACTCCAGTGTTCTTGCCTGGAGAATCCCAGGGACGGGGAGCCTGGTGGGCTGCCGTCTATGGGGTCGCACAGAGTCGGACACAACTGAAGCGACTCAGCAGCAGCAGCAGCAGCAGCAGCAGTAGCTCAGCGGTAAAGAATCCACCTGCAATGCAGGGGATGCCAGGTTCAATCCCCAGATGGGGAAGATCCCCTGGAGGAGGGCACGGCAACCCATTCCAGTATTCTTGCCTAGAGAATCCCAGGGACAGAGGAGTCTGCAGGGTCCATGGAGTCACAAAGAGTTGGGCACGATTAAACAACATGTTAATAAAAAATTAACAAAAGTAAATGGCAACATACATTTTTCTGATAAAAGGGTACAGCAATGTCAAGCCAAATTAATAAAAGGCCAATATCCTAGATATGTGATAGTCAAAGTGTTAAATGTGTAGGAGAAAAGAAAAAAAACCACGGTAACTAGGCCAAATGAAAAAAGAAAGTGACCCAAGAATTCTACATTCAGCCAAGCACTCATATGTGAGCAGAAAGGAAAGCCACTCACAGACATACCAAGACTTGCACTAATTTTGCTATTCGTCAAGACTTCCACATCTCTGTCCTTTTTTTGACACAGTTGACTGGAATAGCTTTTCAAGTAAATTTTTAAATGACAAATAATATACGAGCAATGTAATAAAATTAAAAAATAAGAAAAATATGATTTTATACAGACCACTGAAAAGAAACTGGTCAGTAAAGAGCAAAGAGAAAAGAGGGAGAAAACTAAATAGAGAGCTATTCTTTCAGAGTAAGTAATTTCAATATCAATAGTAGGTTGTGGTTTTTACTTATAATTCTGGACTTTTGGTATAATCTACATTTTCCCCAGGAATGTATGTGAATGTATACACACACACACATACACACACAAATATATAAACATATAAATGAACAAAAACTTTTGTGAAATTTCCTAAACAAAAGTATATAGTAAATTTCTAGCTACTGTTCAGAAAATGGAGATTACTAGTCTCAAAACCATGTGCTCCCTTCACATCAGAAACATTATTCAAGCAGGGGCTATCTTTTGAGAAGTGTGCTAAAATACTTTCCAGCACTGGGTAAATTAGATGATCTCCAAACCAAACATCAATCTATTACTACAACTATCATTTTTCAAAGCAAAAACTCAAATTAAAAAAATGCACAAAGGACTTCTCCAAAGACAAATAAATCACTGACAAGCATATGAAAAGATGCTCAATATGACTATCAGGAAAACACAAAGCAAAACCACACTGAGATAGCATTTCATGCTCATCAGAATGGCTATTGAGCAACAAAAACAGAAACAAATGTTGGCAAGGGATGTGGAGAAAGGGGAGCTCTGTGCATTGTTGGTAGGATGCAAAATAGTTGTGGCCATTATAGATGGGATAGTATGGTAATTTCTCAGAATAATGGAAAACAGAATTACCACACGATTCAGCAATCCCACTCCTGGGTATATTCCCAGATGTGAAATCAGGGACTCAAAGAGATATCTGCTATGAACCCATGTTCACAGCAGCATTATTCACAATGGCTAAAAGGCGGAAGCTACTACGGTGTTCACTGACGGACAATTGGTGGTCCAGTGGTTGAGACCACCTGCCAGTGCAGGGGACATAGGTTCAGTCCCTGGTCTGGGAAGATCCCACATGCTGCGAGACAACCAATTCTGTGCACAACTACTGAAGTTCATGTGCCCTAGAGCCTGTGCTCTGCAACGAGAAGCCACTGCAATGACAAGCCCCACTCACTGCAACTAGAAAAAGCCATCAAGCAGCATGAACACCCAGCGCAGCCAAAAATAAATTAAAAAAAAAAAAAAAAAAGGAATTCTGGCCTATAATGTGGACAAACCTAGAGAATATAATGCTAAGTGATATGAAAGTGAAAGTGGTAGTTGTTCAGTCGTGTCCGACTCTGTGCGAACCCATGAACTGGAGCCTGGCAGCCTCTCTGCCCATGGGATCCTCCAGGCAAGAATACTGGGGTGGGTTGCCATGCCCTTCTCTAGGGGATCTTCCCACCCCAGGGATTAAACCTGGGTCTCCTGCACTGCAGGCGAATTCTTTTACCATCTAAGGCACCTGGGAAGCCCCTGCCATCAAAAAGACAAATATTGCATGGTTACTCTTATATTATATATCCAGCATAGACTTACTCATAGAGTCAGTTTGTCAGGGGTGATAGGGAATGGGGAGTTGATTAATGGGTATAGTTTCAGTTCTGCTACATGAAAACAATTCTGCAGGCTGGCTACAAAAGAACATGAATATACCTAACAGTATTGAACTGCACACTTTCAAAAATGGTTAAGATGTCAACTGTATATTTATCTTAGAATTTTTTTAAGTGTAAAAGAAAAAAAAAAAACTATACCATTACTTTAACTGCTCCCAGAATTTGTCCCACTAAAGATTTTTCTGGGTATTATGCAATTTAAAGGATCTGGCAGTAGGGCAAAGCAAAAAAAAAAAAAAAAAAATTATGTAAAATAATGGCTTTTGGTATTTATTGCCAACTGTCTTTCACAAAGAATGAGTGATACATGAATTTACATCAACAGTGTAAGAGACCCACTCCCATCTCCCCTTCCCATTGCACAGGATGCCATTTCCTTTTCTTAAACTTGTAGCTAACATGAGCATGAAAATCATATCATGTACTACTTTTTCATTTTCCCCCTACTTCTAAGAATTTATGAAACCATGATCACAGATAAGCATATTCTTAAACTGGAAAAAATAAATGCTGAACAGCAGGCAGCTGGCTATAGAAATACTTCTTTAAAACAGCATATGATCTAGATATTAAAATGAGAATCTCTGTAATCATAGGAAAATGTTTACAGTACACGTGTAAAAAGGGCAATGTATAAAAATGTCATACATGCTAATACAATGACTGACCCCATCTTCCAAATCTTGTCAAGGGTTATTTCAGGAGGAATGAGACTTTAGGTGATATCTGTGCTTACCAACAGTTTCTAAACTATGAGAAGCATGTACTACTCATAAAATCTTTTTTTAAAGAACTAATATTTATTGACCCCTCAAGCTAGTTCTCTAGTTTAATATCCTTTTACTCAATATCAGAATCATTCCCACCATGGTTTTCAATCTCATTTATCACTGATTCCTCTTACTCCTCTGATCCAATTAACAAATTATGGTGATTCAATTGTTCCCCTCACCTGCCCATTCCTTTATTTTCTCACTGCTATCATCAACTATGGTTTAGGCCTTCATTACCCATAATATAAAATTTCCAGTAAAGTCCTATCTGGTCTCCCTATCGCAAATCTCTTGCCATTCTAATCCACTTGGCAACTGCAACCGGGTTTCCAAACACTGCTAATGCTACAAGTCCTCTCTGGCCTCTGGGCTGTTAGAACCAACCATCAGCCAGCCATTCAGTGCCCGTCACAATTTGATTCCAACCTACTTTTCAATCTCATCTCACTAATTCTCAGCTGCTACAGTAACAACCAATAATTGGAGCAGCTGTCAGTTGTTGAGCACTTTACTACACACAGGGTGCTAATTGCTTTATATGTATAAATTCCATAATCACAATGCTTCTCTTGAAGGGTATTACTAGTATGAGTTCTATTCCACAAAGGAGTTAACAAGCAGTGAGCAAACAGAGTTTAATTCCTCTTTTTACCTAAGTGAACAAACGTAGACTACTGATTTCATTGGTAGCTACAGTTCTTCCACCAGGTAGCACTGTGATGCTTATAAATTTAGCCCTTATGGATTGCTGAGTATTACTGCTCGTTATTCATGTTTTCTAATCTATCATTAAAGTGTTATTCTACTAAAGACAAAAAGTAAACACATAAAATAATTTAAAAATTCCAGAACGGTCTTTCATTTTTTGTTCAAAATTCTCAGCTGCAGTTCTAGAATCCAGTCCTTTAACACAAAATCCCTTTTTGAAAAAGTACTGGGCTTATACTAATATGACTTAAAAATTAACTTATTTTCTGCTGAATATAATTTTCTTCAAAAACCTCAAGTATCTTTAATCATTTTATCAAAGCATCATTCTTTCTGATTTAATTACAAAAGAAATCACAAATTTAAAATACAAAGATTACATATTTCTTGCAAACTACATTCGTACTAGCATTCATTCCAGAGAAGGCGATGGCACCACACTCCAGTACTCTTGCCTGGAAAATGCCATGGACAGAGGAGCTTGGTAGGCTGCGGTCCATGGGGTTGCGAAGAGTCAGACACGACTGAGCAACTTCCCTTTAACTTTTTACTTTCATGCATTGGAGAAGGAAATGGCAACCCACTCCAGTGTTCTTGCCTGGAGAATCCCAGGGACAGGGGAGCCTGGTAGGCTGCCGTCTATGGGGTCACACAGAGTCAGACACGACTGAAGTGACTTAGCAGCAGCAGCAGCATTCATTCATTCATTCATTCATCATTTGATGGCCAACTATCATTTTACTCACTCAACAGAAACACCTACCTACTAGGAGAAAAACTATTGCTCCAAACCCTTAAGATACAGCAATAAACATGAAAAATAAAGTTCTTCCTCTCTTGGTACTCACATTCCAGTCAGGTACAGACATAAGTATGTAATAAAGTTTTAAATTTCAAACAGTGGTTTAAGTTCCATGAAGAAAAAACAATATATCAGCAATGTAATCAGGAGAAGGGTAGGTGGAATTTAATGAGACAAGGGTTCTAAGGAGGTGATACAGGAATGAAGAAAAAGGAGCCAAGTTCCCAGGTGGTGCTAGTGGTAAAGAATCCACCTGCCAATGCAGGTTAGACATGAGATGCAGGTTTGATCTCTGGACTGGGAAGACCCCCTGGAGGAGGGCATGGCAAGCCACTCCAGTATTCTTGCCTGGAGAATCCCATGAATGGAGGAGCCTAGCAGGCTGCAGTCCATAGTGTCGCACAGAGTCTGACACAACTGAAGCAACTTAGCACGGAAGTAAAGATTAGGAGACAGCATGGCAGCCACTTTGTTAGCAACTGGCAAAGCAAAAGCCCTGGTGTGAAAACTTGCTTCATCTGCTTAAATTGATGCCTCTGAGATGGTTACAAGATGAAGTTAACAGAGACTCGAGACTAGTCATCTCACAGGCCATGTATGGCGTCTAAGATCCAAAAGTGTAATAGGAAGCATTGGAAAGTTTTACACGGGGGTCTGATGAGATCTGTTTTCCTCTTAAAAGACCAATCTAGCTCCTGTGATGCAGAGAGTTAAAAGAGGGCGCAGGAACCTCAGCTGTTAAAACAACAGAGGCAACAGACATCAGTGTGGTCTGGCAGGAGTTATGAAACATATATTATTACTTCTATTTAATTAGACACAAAAGGTCTTCCATTTACATAACAAACTGAACTCCACTTCCTCCCCAAAAGTGACTAAAATAATAAAACAAGCTATCAAGGCAGAAGCCCACCAGGAAAAAGAAGGAACCACAGTATACAGATGTCCTGGAAGTTTTAGAAAAGAGAAAAAAATGAAACAAGGGATAATGACCAAGGGTAATGTAATTCATCCTGAGGAATTTTGGACGTTCTGAGGACTCTGAGGCACCAAGCTCCTTGAAATGTAATGGTGGGCCTTGTTTTGACAATGAAGACCAAATACATACATCTTTCCATCAATCTGTTAAAACTCATCTCATAGAGCCAACAGATGAGGGATAAGAAACAAAGCCAAAGACCTGCTTCTGAAGATACGAGTCACACAGATGAGTGAGGCCCTGCTCTGAACACAGACGTCCTATGTTAGCTACTGAGCAAATGTGAACCATTTTGTCTAGAGAAAAGCCATGGCCCAGAAGAGAAGACCTATACAGATAAACGATTATTTGAGAATCATCAAAGGCAATGACCTACTATAATCGTACTGAAAGTCTTTAACATGAATGAGCAAGTTCATCTTTAGGAATTTATCACAAGAGGTGAGTAGGGAGTTAATAAAAGAGATGTTCACTTTCCCTGAAAGTCCAGTGGCTGGGACTCAGTGCTTTCATTGCTGAGGGCCTGGGTTCAATCCCTGGTCAGGGAACTAAGATCCCACAGGCCTTGCAGTATGGCCAGAAAAAAAAATGTCCACTGCAATACTGTTTATAGTATCAAACAAATGGAAACAATTAGTCATAAAGAACAGAAATATCCATACATTAAAAAAGAAAACAGTCACATGATAAGATGCATATATCACATGAAAAGGATAACACACAAAATACATGGACCCAATACATAAGGCTAATGTAGCTTTTTCCCCATGATGAAAACAGCTTACTGGAGCAGTTATCAAAAATAATTAAAAGATTAAATACTCCTTGAAAAATGGATATATTAACCATAACAAAGTTTTAAACTTAATGAATTTCGATCTCAAAAAATAATCTAATTAAGACACTAGTAACATTTGCTTCTTTAAAAAAAATTCATATAGCTCCATCTTATTAATTTTAAATTTAAATGAAATCAGTATGATTTCAATGGAAAGACAAAGTATAAAGAAATAACTAAAGATTCCATAAGCAGTTCTCCATATTCTTACTACTATGCCCTTGAATGATACTTGTAATTTGATAAATCAGTAAATAACAATCAAAAAGCTACATGCAAACACTTTTAGCATTTTAAAATGTTTAATTCTGCATCTTCAGTGCTATATATTTAAAATATTCTTATTTCCTATATTGAGAGATATATGTGTTTCTAATCACTAAATGTTTCATGCAAAACAAAATTTACCTTTATGCACTTTTAAAAAATGGAAATTAAACTTTTTGGAAAGCAAAAAATTTTATAAAAGCAAGCACTCTTGAAAACGCCAAGTAAATTAAGAAATGTCTACTTAGGAAGATGTCATTTAAAATATTAATTATAAATAGAGGCAAATACAAATAAGATAGTAAGAGGGAAGAAGAATTCATAAGCACAATAAACATTAGAAAAAATTAGACAAGAAAAATAACAAAAAGTAATAAAAAACAAAAATCTACCATGTGATTAAATATGTGTAAAAAAATAGGCCAGCAGGATAGAAAAATGACTACATTCACAAATATACATGTATACAGAAATAAATATGATCAAAATTATACTTTACAATATAGCAAAATAGACTAACATTAAATGACTAATCATTAATCAATGATAAGGGAACATTTACTATCACTTTCAAATAGTTATATCCCTATATCATATATATCATGAACAAAAAGTCCTACAGGATAAAATTATTAGGGAAAAAAACTACAGAAAACTTGTATAGTGTTTTTATAGTTATGAAAATTGAGAAGGCCATCCTAACTATATCCAAAAAGCCTAGAATTTATAAAGGCAAAGACAATTTGTCATGGAACCATAAACCTAGAACCAAAGTTAAAGAGATACAGGAAATTAGCAGAAATGAAGTGGCTAACAAATATTTTAAAATGACCAACCTAAACAAACAAAAAAAATATTTTTAACCTATCAAATATACAAAAAAAAATAATATTTTTATGTGTTTCATTTTTAAAGTTTTTATTGAATTTGTTGCAATATTTTTTCCATTTTCTGTTTTGGTTTTTTGGCCAGGAGGCATGTGAGATCCTAAGTTTCCTAAATCTTAACCAGTGGACCATCTGATTTTGTACCAGATATACAAAAATTTTAAAGATCACTGACTTCAGTACTGGATGAGGTTGTGCAGGAAAAGATGCACTCATACTTCAAGGAGTTGAAAAAAGCAAAATCAACATTTAACCAGTCATTCTTGACCTAGCTATTCTATTCTACTTCTGAGACTCAATCCTACAGATATATACTAGCACAACTAAACAAACCTGCATTAACAGGATGTCCTCTGTAATACTAGCTGTAATGCACAAAACTAATAAAAGCACCTCAATGGGTACAATCTGACACCATGAGGGAAAGACTTAGACAAACAATAGTCATACCATGAATATTATTCCCTCATTTTAAAAAATTAGGTAAATCTGAATATACTGATAAAAGACTGCAAAGGATAAACACTATCCTCTCTGACAGCTTTCCCACCCTGACTTCTAACACTCGGAACTGTGATTTGATTTCTCCTTTTAAGAGCCATCAAACCATGATTTCCAGTTTTCTATGGAAGTCTACCAATTTAAAACTGATCAATGTTGCACGAGGTAAATAGGTACTTCATAAAAGCCTGTTTTTTTAAATACCATCTGTATCATGAAAAGAAAAGTTACCTGCTTTAATAACCAGCTATAGTTACAACTTTAAAAAACGATTCATAATTTCCAAAAAACTTTTTAAACACTTCATGTTTTCATTCATTACAAATGTTTTAATACTGGCTTCCTTAAGAAATATGAAACAGCCAATTCCTGAACCAATACTTTAAATTTATATCCCCTCTTCTTCTTAAGAGCAATTACGGACATGTCAATACCTGGTCAATCACACTTAATGTTCAAGGATGACTGACAAGTAAAAACTATGTGATGCTGATATGGTCTAAATCCTGACCACTCAGTCTCAACTTCAAAGGGATGCCACCTATTTGGCGCAAAACATGTCTAAAAAACTCAAATTATTTTCGCATCTTCTGAAAACAGAATCACCTAGTTATAAATGATATTTACAAAGAGTGCTATGAAACAACTTCCTAGTTTATTAGAAATCTAAATATTTTTTACTTCTAAGAAACATCTGATATAGTTTAGGTGGTTTATGATAATAAAAATCTAGTTATTCTAAAACACAACAACAAAGTTCCTAGAACACCTTATTTTGAGAAAAGTGACTACCAGCTGCTGCTACAATCTTACACTGATGCAAAAACTGGAAGCAAAATTTTCATTTTGGAGGCAGATTGCTTGGGTTCCAAACAATTCACTACCTCTTCACAACCTTAAACAAATTATTTAATCTCCTTCCATTTCCTCTATTTATAAAATTCGTATGTTTCCTGCTACACAGGATTAAATTAGTTGATATGCGTGAAGCGCTTAGAATAGTACCTGACATATGGTAAATTTCACTGCCATTATTATCATCAGCCTCACTACCTGTAACTGTCATGAAATCTGGCTTCCTGGAAGACACTGGGATAAGAGGGGGTTAGGTCGGATGGTATCTGATCATTTTTCTATACATTTCGAACATAAATGCTATTTTTGTAACCAGTTTAAGTGGGAAAGCAGTATGAAGTGGAATAATGAGGTTTCAGTCTTCAATTTTCAAAAACATGAGACAATTCAGGCTTTGGAGTTTGATATTTATTTTTAGCAGGAAGAATATGCTAAGGTTGATGACATCATTAGAAGATACGCCCATGTCCAATACCTGCAACAGAAGCTCAACAGAAGTTAAAGAAAGCATACCAAGGACTAAGAGACAAAAATTACATGGCATTACTTACCCTTAATTCTGCTAACAGTAAAACAAGTAACAGTGTGTTCCATCACAAGATCAAAAACCAGTAAGTTAATTATCAAACTTATTTTTTAGAAAATTCTGTTATATGTAAAACTGGGCAACCTCTCTAAAGGTGAGCAAAATGCCAACAACTATGCTTTGAGTGTGTATGTGTGAGCAGAGGAGGGGAGGACTGAAAAGGGGTAATGCTACACAGTGCTGACAATACGGGGTGGGAGAGCTCTGATGCTGATACTTAGTCAACTGCATTCACAGGTAGCAATGGCAATCATCTTTGGCACAATCAGGGACTGCTGAAACAAGAACTAAACTCTAATAAATAGAAGCAACTTAACAGATGCAGCATCATAACATACCTAGAAATTTAAAGAGGACTATCTTAAAAAAGGGATCCAGACATTAGAAATTCTATGTATTATTAGAAAAAGAAATTACTATAGCAGCAAACAATTTTAACAAGAACTAATCAAATTAAAGATTCTGTTAAATAAAATGAAGTCTGGTTCATTCCCTACCCCTGACAATGGCTACTCTGCTCAAAGGAAATTTGAGTTTCTTCTTTTAACCCCTGTAGCTCCAGACTTCTTGTCAACAGTATCAATCATCATTCAATTTAAAGAAGCAATAACCTTCTACTTAAGGGGGTGTCCAACCCAAGAGTGGAGTAGAAATATGTTAAAATTCAAGAATGGAATAATGAAGTAACCTGACAACTACCTTCCTAAGCAAAACTGATAAACTGCTCAGGAACAGGGAAACTGGGAACCAGTATACCCGTAACAAAAAGTCTTTATTTCTTAACTGTATACCCGAAAGACTGCATGTACTCAGAACAGGAATTAAGTCCAACCATAATTTACCGTAGCTAAGACAAGACTTTATACTAACTGCTATTTTCCCATTATTTTTGTTATTGAGGATAAGGGTTTAAACGCATAAGATGAATTACTGTTACTGGAATTTCACATGAGTAATTTAAAAACACAACCAATTTTTACTCATTCCAAATCTCTAAATTTTCTTAGACAGACTGAGTTGGTTCAAGTAAAAAACCAATTAATGTAGCTTAATTGGAGTAGCTTACCTGGGCCATTGTCTAAAGGGGTCTATGTTCAAAAAGTGCAAAACGTGCAGGAATATTAAGCTATTTTAAGGTTCCTACCAAAAATAAATTTAATAAGCACTAAATAAGGAAAAGGTTACGCACTTCCAATTTATGCTCTTTCTCTGCAAGGGCTTCCTTTTGACAACGAAGGAAATCTGCTAACATTCGAGTGAGCTGCTTCCTATCATCTATTTCAGCCGCCAACCTGCCGTTGTAGTCTGCCAGCAACATACAAGCATCCTCTACCATTTTAGAAAGTCTTTCTCCAGACTCTTTATCTAAGAAAAGCACAGGATAACACAAGTATTACACAACAAAAACAATGCCATATGCTGTTTCCTTACCCTGTCCCCCTGAAAAGTTCAGATCAGACTTGCTCTTCTTACCTGTTATTTTATCTAGAAGGGACACTTCTTGAACTTCAACAGGCAAAGAAGCTATCCTTTGATGAACCGCTGCGTCACCAGAAGCTGCATTTTCTAGATCTTGCAATGCTCTAACGAGATCTAGAGTCTAAAAAGTTAGACAACTTTAGAACCAAAATTAGTGAAGCTTAAACAAATATAAAAGACCTAAAACTCATTCATATTCCTTAATCTGACTATTCGACTATTAAAATGATGTGATTCACGTGTAAGCCAAATATATACAGTGGTAAGGGTTCGCAAAGAGTCAGACACGACTGAGCAACTGATCTGAACTGAACTGAAGACGGAAGGCAGGCTATAACTTCAACCTGGAGAATACAAGTTTTATGAATGACATATTCATTGTAGAATCATTATACTAATACATAAGAAGAATTTCTAGTATTAAATTAGATATTGGGGGGTGGAAAACACAAATCATCATCTATCATAACACAGAAGAGCCCCCCAAATTCCATCTCCCAATGAAGTAATTAAAGCATAAGAGAAATGCACTTTTGAAATATGTATGTTCACATATGATACCTTCAATTATTCTATGGTTTGTTACTAAGATCATTAAAATGTTACAAAGTTCCATATATCTGGTGACTTATATTTATATAATGCTTAATCAGCATTTTAACACCAATATTTTCACTGCACTGTTTTCATACCAGCTATAATTAGGAGGGATGGGCAAGTATTTGCTGATAATTCCATAATTCATAACATCCCTAAATTATTCCAAAGAAAACTAAGTAAATTTTCTTTTTCCTAGTCTCCATTCCCATCCACATCTTTTTTACTTGTTTTCTTTTTTACATCTCTAAGCCTAGATTCTGGAACACTAAGAAATTACACACATACATGAAAAGTGTAGGATATTATTAACTCTGTATATATTTAGATGACACTGCCAGCCAGTTTTGAATTTTTCTTTAAGCTATTCCCTTACAAAAAATGTTATTACTGGGGTCTAGCATATAGCAAATAATCAAAGATTAAAATGAATGGAACCTAGTAAGAAATATACTATCCCCAGTGTGCTTTTAATTCACTACTGTTTTTAAAATCCAAATATTACAAAAAAAAGTTATTTTGTTATATTTCACCACTACAATGAAAGTGAGCTTAACAGCAATGACATGACAAGGAAGCTTGTTTCTCATGATGCCCCAAATAACTTACATTATTATTATTTTTTAATCAGACTTAGAAAGTTCTAAAATTTTCTGGATTTCTAAGAAGAAACCTGGCTTTACAGTTTTGACAATGTATGCATGCTTTAATTACAAACTACTCTCATTACACCTTCACACTCCTACATGAAGCAAGCAAGCAGAAACAACTTCCTGACAGAGGAGAATGAAATGATTAGGTCCTATGAAGAGAAATCTTTGCCATTCTGAACCACTGAGAATTAAGCAACACAACTAACCAGAAAAATGGTCATTATAAAGCCAAAAGCAATTGCATTGTATACAACAAGTACTAGGGAAGAGTCACGTCAGAAACTCCTAGAAGTACAACTTAGGTTACTCTCTCATCAGGGAGAATAGGAAAGGGTCAGACCCTTTAATTAAAACTGGAGTAAAATACTGTTCTTGGAGTGAGTTTCAGTCCAGGTCTCCAAGTCCATGGAGCACTTAAGTTCTTATTACTCTACAGGATACTAATTCCTGCAAACCACATCTGCTTCCAGACAAAGCTCAGCAGGAACCACATTCTGGCTCACACACTGAGTTACGTTTCTGTACCATTTGTAGCCCATGAAGATATTTACCTTGTTTTAAGAGTATGGCTATGTCTTCATTTTCTCCTTTAAAATTCTATCTGTCCCTCCTATATGTTTGAAACATAGAAGGAGGAAGCTTTAAGACTCAATGCCCACATAATTAAGGTAAAAATGTCTTTTTGGAATCATCTGATGGTTAGAAAATGCTATACTGTACCAACCTGGGAGGACATGGAGTATTAAGATAATGATTCTAATTAATCTGTTTTTACCATGGAACTACATGGTTCCATATGGTTCCACAGAACTATATGAATACATACTTGTTAACTCTAACATGCATTTTTACATGTTTAAAAGCAAAAATACTTAAAAAGATTGTTCATCTCTAGGCATGGAATTTTTCGCATACTTAAACAATATAATAGTCTACATTTTATCTAAAAAAAAAACTGTTGAAATGGTAGATATCTCACCAGATCTAATCATACCTGGCAATCAAATACTTTTTATGTGAAATATAACTGCCTAATATACAACACACATTAAACATTAAGTGGTTAATCAGAAAATAAGACTTATTCACATAGCTTGTTTCCTGTACCCAGAATTATAGTAAGTCAATTTACAGAAATAAAATAGCAAAATTAGTAAAGCTTGGTGGCTACATGAAATACTAGAAATATAACTCTCTCAAGAGAGAAAAACTGCTACCTGTGGTGGTTCACTTGGAGATCCTAGAGAGGAACAGTTTTCATTCTCATCCACCTTTATCTGCTCATACGTTCGCTTCCTAGGCTTCTTGTCACCATCTGAGTTGAAAGAACATTTAACTTTTAATGAAAGAACACCTTTCAATAAAGAGATAATGATAAAAGATTATATACTTACACAGAGCTTGCTTAAGTTGTTCTAATACATCATTTTCATACACAGACCTTTCTTCCCAAATAGACAGCACTCTTCCAAGGTGCTTCTTACAACTTTCATCAGTTTCACTAAAGAGAAGATAAAAACATTAACAGTAAAATGCACAGTGCCATTGCAAAGATAATGGTGATTTTAAATACAATGGTTACCCATTCCCTGAAAAAAGCTGCCCAACTGTTCACTGAGTTTCACTATGTGACCAGCAGTTCAAGGGTGAAGTGACCAAGACAGACTTACTCTCTGCTTCCCTTAAAGAACTTAGAGACACACTAGTAAGCAAAAAACCACCAAAGAAGGATGACAGCGCTAGGACTGGTGACAAGGGGTCATCAAGAAAGTGCCTCTAGCCTCATGGGGGCGGAACATAAAGCTAAGGAAGACTGCTAACAGGTGACTCTGAAGCTTATTTCACAGATATTTCCTGACCAATGTACGATCTCCGACACTGGAGATAAGACGGAGCTTTATGGCAGCTGTTATTTGTAAGAGCCACAGAAGAGAACAGAGCGTTAGAGATGGGTTTCACAGAGACATGGCCCACTTCAAGAGAGATCAGGAAAGGTATGGGAGGAACAGTATTTGAAGAAATGATATGCTTATTCTGAATTCTGAAGACTGGACACACAGAAGTGGGAAACAGCCTACTCCCAACACTTCCCACCATCTTCACCACTCCCGCTGCAGACTGAACCACCACGATCTCTTGCCTGGATTTCTGCAACAGCCTTTTCACTGGGTTCCCAGGCTCTACTCCTTCATCCTATTCTCTACTAATGTAAACCACTTCATACCGCTCTCAGTATGAAAGAACCACCAATTATACCAAGGAAAAAAGCAAAGACTTTATTTACCCTGGGCCACAAACTGGGCATGTTCTACTTCCTGGCCACCTCTTAGACCACATTTCCTAAATGCAAATCTTGCTGATCCTCAAATATGCCCAGCACATGGTATCTCCCTGTGTCTGCCTCCAGTTTTCTCTACCCAGGATCCTTTCCCCCTAGATAGTCAAATGGCCTGTTTTATCTCTCCCTTCAGTCTCTGCTCCCCCAAACTGTCAATCCTCACCTCATGAAATAACTGAGTGTCATCACACTCTCTAGCTCCTTCCCTGCTTTATGTTTCTTCGTAGTACTTATCTCTCTTTTTTTGACATTTTTAGATATATTCAGTTGTATTATTCTGTTATCCACTGAAATTTAAGCTCCACTAGAACAGAACTTTATAGTTCATCCACTATGGTATCCTCACTGCCCAGCACAAAGTAGATGGCCAACAAATATTTTATGGAATTTTAGGAAAAGGCAATAAATAAAAAAAGCCCAAGTCAGAAAGAACTAAATAACTTAACCACATAACTTAACTTAACCACATAACCATAAGTTAACCAGTTAACTTAAACCACATAAACTATAGTGTGCATGGGGGAGGAGAGGGGTTGAGGAGGTGGGGAAATGTGAGCAGGAGTCTGAAGAAGTACACTGGGCCAGGGAGGAACACCTGAAGCTTTACTCAGCACTTCAGACCTGATCTCTAGAGAAACGAGAACCACTCAAAGACAGAAGACTGTTTAGTCAGTTCTACAGCTATGGCTACAGTTTCCTAGATGGATTAAACAATACTGGAGGCTACTGCAATTATACAGAAATGACATTATGGTAACTGGAATGACAGGAAGTCTAAGAACCAAGAGAACTGTATGTACTATATGGGATACAGCGAGTGAAGGAGAAAGGACAGTGGATATATTATAAATCACGGTATCACAGAGAGTTCACGGTAACACCTAATTTCTCACAGGGGCATCAGGATAGATGACGTTGCCATTCATCAAGAAAGTGAACCTAGAGAAGGAGCAAGTTTGACAGGGAGGAAGGATATTGTGAATTCAATAACATAGTTAAGTCTCAGATGTGTGGAAGCATACAACTAGAAATCAATACGCAATTGGATATACCTACAAAACTGAAAGGAAAAACACTGCACTGGAGCAAAGATCATCAGCTTTTAGGGTGTGGATAATAACTAAACATATGAAATGTATGAAATCACCCAGAGGGCTAGTAAAGAATATGACACCAGGAGGCCTTGGACTGAATGAAACACCAGCACCTGAAAAGATGGTAATAGACAGTATCTAAATTGAACGATAAATAATATTAATTTAAGAAAGCAACATACAGCAGTGTTTCACACTCTGTAATTCTTTTAAAAAATACATCTGCTGTGACGAAACTTCAGGGCATGTGGTGAGTATATTTTCATCCTTAAATCATTCATTCAACACAGATCATCATTCACCACTGAATTCTACAAATAAGACTGATGTAATTGCCTACCCCAATGTTTACAAAGTAATCTACCAAATATTTGCACATAATATTTGGAAATAAGCATTTTAAAAGCACAGACTTCTACCTTCAGAATTTTTCTATAGCAAAATTTTCAACAGGCTTGTGATTATTTTAAATATTCTGTATTATCAAAGCATTTAAAAATGTTGTGACATATACCCACACACCAGAAAACATTAAAATTATTATATGCAATATGACAGAAAGGGGTAAGTTTTTCCAGAAATATTAGTTGGAAGATTGATCATTATAAGCACACAAATTTTCAATTCAACACACTTATTAATTCTTAATAAACTTCATTTCAATATGGCAGTTGCTTTTGGTCACTTAAGAAACAGGTGAACTCCAAATGTCCACCTGAGCAAAACCTTTTCCTTCATACAAGTATTTAACACATTTATAAATGCCATCATTGGTAAGTCTTCTCCAATGAAAACTTCAAAGAAATACAGCTTATTTTTTTATTTTAATGTCTTAAGACAAGTTCTAGCAAAAGGACATATTAGACATTTATAACAGATTACCTAGTACCCAAAACAATGACCATACCTTGAAACATGCTTAAAAGCCTCCACTATAACGGGTGCAAAATCTTTTGTAAACTCTGGCCCCTTCCTTTTGCTGTTTTGAATGACATCATTAGCTAGGTAGAGAAAAGTAAGCTTCCTGTTCGGTTTGGCTGGAAAAAAAAAAAAATCTAATTAAAATACCCTCAACTTAACTGAGACAAACTTTCTCAATACCTGAAATTAAGCAGTTAGAGAACTACAACAAACTTACTAGCCTTTGTATATCAGGTTCAACCCTAGCTTCTCATTCTACTGCTAAATTCAGCAAAGCAAGTCAATATTCTTTAACGGATAACTACTCTATTGTTTCTGAAGATCACTCACGTGAGAGAAAAAAGAGAATTCACGAGGCAGAGGTAGCCAATAACGTATTTCCTTACAGGTTTACTAAGTCATCTAAAGCACTTATCTTTGATGGGTAGTAGTATCATTAGTTACAAATTTTTATACATGGAAATCATCACATCTGTATAAAAATGTATTTCTGTGACTATTCTGTACTAAATTTTATTAAAACTATTAAACACTACATAAAATACAGTGAAAAACCTCACTTAAAATAAGATGGTGATTGGTCATGTTATTAAAATGGTACCTTAAATCTTAACTGAATTTATGACTACTTTATTGACAATACATATATTCATTTAAACATCAATCATTAAGTTACCATGAAACAAAAGAGAACAAAATGTAAGACAGGTTGAAAGAGGCATTACTTCGATCAATTACAGATTTTTTCACTTAATAAATATTTGTCAAGCTAACAGAGTTGAATGTTAGAGAAACCAAGTGGACAAAGTTTAGATGTCCCCCCACTTTGGATTACATGGCCTTAAATAACTGATTCATCTCGACAAAAATACACCCCTACTCACAACATTCTGTGGGTACAATTATCCTCCTAAAAGAGCAGACAAGATTTCAATAATCTAACCAGAATACATTATTACTGATTAAATGTTAAGTGGCATAAAAGTACTGAATATGACTTAAAATTCATATATATATATATATGTGGAAAAATTAGTTGAACACAACCTTTTATACCATTTTCACAGTAGTATTTTACTAGAATTGGAATCATTCAAAGTTGTACAATTATATTCACAAACAGCATACTTTGTGACATCCACATTACACTGGTGTAGGGGCTTACTCTAAGGACTGATAATCCAGTGTACTATTCACAGGGCCAGTTTATTGGATTTAAGGCAAATATTTGGGCAGACAGCATTTAGTCCTCAAGATACGAGTATTTAATTTAAAATTTAAGCCACTTTTGAGTTCACATTTTTCTTGTAGAGACTGTAAAATATTGAGTCACAACTGATCAGAGCTTACAAACCTGTAGTGCCCACTGACTACATAACATGGTGTGCCTGTCTAAACTTGCAGTCTACCAATCACTGGGCTTTTGAAAGTTGCTGGCACAGAATGAAGATAAAGGGACAGATGGCAATAACAGAGACCAACTTCTGATTCTTCTGGCTCTTGTCTGGTCAGCTAAACCATAGAGGACAACTGATTAAGATACCAAGATCCTTTCTTGTGAAGACTATAATAGTAAATTTCCAGTATTCAACCTTATCTTTAAAAAAAAAAAAAATCCTAACCTTTGCCCACAGAAAACCTCACACAAAGAAAAGGCCTTAACCTAAATATTAAAAGTATTAATCCAAGTATTTGCATTCTTGACATCAAAAAGAATTTAAATACTCAAATTTGTTCTTAGCACTTCATATATATATATATAACCTAATTTAATCCAAATAATGTAAGGTATCATTATTATTTGAATTTGGCAGTTGAACAAAAATAGACATCAAAAAGGTTATCTGCCCACAGTGAAATAGCCAGGAAGGGATCGGTCATGATTTGAATTCCGAAAAGTCCAACTCCAAAGGATTTCCTCTTAACATTAACAACTGGACTATGCCTCCTGTCATAAATGCAAGTGGGTATGACTTTTGAGAAGATTTAATAGCTGCTCAACCAAAATGTTTCAGAATGTTAACAGTATTATTCACAACAGCTAAAAGGTGAAATAATCCAAGTGTCTGTCAATAGATGAATGGATAAGCACAACGTGGTATATAAATACAAATAGACTACTACTCAGTCTGAAAAAGAAAGAACATTCTGACACAAGCTACAATGCTCAGACGGTAAAGAAACCGCCTGCAACGCGTGAGACCTGGGTTCCATCCCTGAGTTGGGACGATCCCCTGGAGGAGGGCATGGCAACCCACTCCAGTATTCTTGCCCAGAGAATCCCCATGGACAGTGGAGCCTGGTGGGCTACCATCCATGGGGTCGCAAAGAGTCAGACACGACTGAGCAACTAAGCACACACAGAGGACGTTATGTTAAGTAAACAAGCCTGCCACAAAAAGACATACACTGTATGACTGCATTTATATCAGGTACCTAGAATAGTCAAATTCATAGACAAAGTAGAACAGTGGCTGTCAGGGGCTCAGAAGAGGGAGATACGGAGAATTACTGTTTAATGGGGATAGAGTTGCACTTTTATAAGAGGAAAAGAGTTCTAGAGATGTATGCTAATGACAGTTGCACAACAGTATAAATATACGTAATACCACTAAAACTTCACACTTAAAAATGATTACAGTGTTCAATTTTATGTTTATTTTACCACAAAAATTTTAAAGTATATATATTTTACAATTTTTAAAATTTGTGAGTGACTAACCTCTTGAAAATAATTCAGAATCATTTTCTGCAATGTACACTAGAGAAAAAATTTACAAGATTTCAACATATATTTCCCAGTATATTCCAAAGGACAAACTCTGAACCAGGAGCATAACTTTACAGTATGGGGTCCAAATACCAAGACATTATTTTCATTTTTTCCCTTGTGGAAACCACAGCAAAATATGAGAAATACCTAGCAACTGCCATAAATTATACCCTTCTCCAGATTTTCAGGGGAAAAAAATGTACTGCCATTTAAAACTTTATGTGGAACAAATAATAAACTAACGGAACAAATTACAACAAGCAATTCCAGAAGAAATCACATTATTTTCAAATAAATTTTTTTGTAAATAACAGATCCATAAATTGTTTCTAAAACACACAAAGCTAACAACAAGAGCAAACGAGCCATTTCATAATTTCTTAAAGCAATAACTCTATTGGCAACAGAATATAAGGCTAAATAATGGGTCCGACCTAATCAATTCCTATGTTTTCACTGTTCATAGGGCTCCCTGTAAAGACACCGATTTTCCCAATCTTCCATTCAATTTAACTCATGTTTATTTAATATCTGCTGTGTGCCATGCTGTGTTCAGACCAAAAATAATCTGTCCTGTTCAATCAGGACTTTGCAACATAAAAACTGGCACAAGATAGGTCATGTAACTACGCGAGTTCTTTTTTTTAAAAATTCTCTCTCCACTGATATATGACACCAATACTGACAGCAACCATAAACTCAGGATTATATCCCAGTAAGCCTACCCACTCCAGTATCCTGGCCTGGAGGAATCCATGGACTCAACAGTCCATGGGTTCACAAAGAGTCGGATACGACTGAGTGACTTTCACCTCACTTCACTTAGTCTGTGTGTGCCCTACTATGTTTGTACCAGTGAAGTATAAGCCAAATAAGGACCAGTCAACATATTGTGAGAAATCATTTTCTTATATCTCACCTCACCAAACAAAATTTTAAGCTCCTGTAGGTACTAAGCATAAAGCTTCCCAGGTGGCACAGTTCAGTTCAGTTGCTCTGTTGGGTCCAACTCTTGGCAATCCCATGGACTGCAGCATGCCAGGTTTCCCTGTCAATCACCAACTCCGGTAATTTGCCCAGACTCATGTCCATCAAGTCAGTGATGCCATCCAACTATCTCATCCTCTGTTGTCCCCTTCTCCGCCTGCCTTCAATCTTTCCTAGCCATCAGGGTCTTTTCAAATGAGTCAGTTCTTCGCATCAGGTGGCCAAAGTACTGGAGTTTCAGCTTTAGCATCATTCCTTCCAAAGAACACCCAGGACTGATCTCCTTTAGAATGGACTGGTTGGATCTCCTTGCAGTCCAAGGGACTCTCAAGAGTCTTCTCCAACACCACAGTTAAAAAGCACCAATTCTTCGGTGCTCAGCTTTCTTCATACTCCAACTCTCACATCCATACATGACCACTGGAAAAACCACAGCCTTGACTAGATGGACCTTTGTTAGCAAAGTAATGTCTCTGCTTCTTAATATGCTGTCTAGGTTGGTCAGAGCCTTTCTTCCAAGGAGCAAGAGTCTTTCAATTTCATAGCTGCAGTCACCTCTGCAGTGATTTTGGAGCCCCCAAAAAGAAAATCTCTCACTGTTTCCATTATTTCCCCATCTATTTGCCATGAAGTGATGGGACTGGATGCCATGATCTTAAGTTTTTTAAATGTTGAGTTTTAAATCAACTTTTTGACTCTCCTCTTTCACTTTCATCAAGAAAGTGTTCTTCTTCGCTTTCTGCCATTAGGGTGGTATCATCTGCGTATCTGAGGTTACTGATATGTCTCCGGGGAATCTTGATTCCAGCTTGTGCTTCACCCTGCCTGGCATTCCCCATGATGCAGGTGGCGCAGTGGTCAAAATTCATGGAAATGCAGGAGACATGCGTTCGATCACTAGGCCACAAAGATCCCTTGGAGAAGGAAATGGCAACCAACTCCAGTATTTCTACTTGTAAAATCCCAAGGACAGAGGAGCCTGGTGGGCTACAGTCTATGGGGTGCAGAGAGTTGGATGCAACTGAGCATGCACATGCGGACACACAGGTACTAAAGCACAGCCCTTTGTCCAGGGCCCTTGTATATGAACAGGTACATCAAAACAAATAATAATTAAATTCTGAGAGCTAATCTGTGAAAACATAGTATTACCTAAAAAGTTGAGCATACACCTCAAAAAAGGGCAAAGCAAGTTCAGTTCATCACACAAGTAAGAAATAGTTACACAGTAATTCAGAAAGAGGGCTTTCCTGGTGGCTCAGTGGTAAAGAATGCACCTGTCAATGCAGGAGACACACAGGTTTGATACCTGATCCAGGAAGATCCTACAAGCCTCAAAGCAACTAAGGCCGAGCACCACAGCTATGAGTCTAGGAGCCGCAACTACTCCTGGGCCCAAGTGCTGCACCTACTGAAGCACTTATTGGGGAGCCCACGCTCTGCAACGAGAAGCCACCACAATGAGAAGTCCAAGCACAGCAACTACAGAGTAGCCCCTGCTTGCTGCAACTAGAGAAAAGCCTGCATAGCAATGAAGACCCAGCACAGCCAATAAAAATAAATTTTAAAAATCATTTTAAAAAAAACCAACAAACAATTCAAATAGAAGATCAGTTACAAAGCTTCAAAAAGATGAGACCAGGCTATTAAACAAAGAAAAAGAAACAAACCTATTCAAAGGATTACAGAAATGGCATCTAGTCTAACACATAATGAATTCAAAAGCTAGTTTTACTTCTTCATAATCAGATAGGATAATGGTAAGATCATTACTTATTTTCTTACACTGTTCAGACCACAGGCCTACTTGCTTTGATATACACAGAATATTAAAATCTAATTTAATCACGGTGTTTTATGGAGACTGAAACTTAGAACCACAGTAGATGATAATGCTGATAAACATAACAAATAGCTAAAAAAATTTTTTTGTTATCTATAAATGTTAAGAACTTTCTAAGAGATGTCTTCTATATAGAGAAGCAGCAAAAAAATAATAATAATAAATAAATATTACATACACATGCATGTATACATAAACACACAAAATAATGAGTATCAGTGCAATTCTTACAGGAGGAAGTAACAAAACCCATTATCTTGAAAACAAAAATCTACTAAAGATTTATTAACTGTTCGACAGCCTCACTTATTCCCATGATAAACTGATTCACAGACCAGAAAACATGTTCATATGGATGGCTAGGTGGTTGTAAGAAACACAAGCTGGAATCAAGATTGCCGGGAGAAATATCAATAACCTCAGATATGCAGATGACACCACCCTTATGGCAGAAAGTGAAGAGGAACTAAAAAGCCTCTTGATGAAAGTGAAAGAGGAGAGTGAAAAAGTTGGCTTAAAGCTCAACATTCAGAAAACGAAGATCATGGCATCTGGTCCCATCACTTCATGGCAAATAGATGGGGAAACAGTGGAAACAGTATCAGACTTTATTTTGGGGGGCTCCAAAATCACTGCAGATGGTGACTGCAGCCATGAAATTAAAAGACACTTACTCCTTGGAAGAAAAGTTATGACCAACCTAGATAGCATATTCAAAAGCAGAGACATTACTTTGCCAACTAAGGTCCATCTAGTCAAGGCTATGGTTTTTCCCGTGGTCATGTATGGATGTGAGAGTTGGACTGTGAAGAAAGCTGAGCACCAAAGAATTGATGCTTTTGAACTATGGTGTTGGAGAAGACTCTTGAGCGTCCCTTGGACTGTAAGGAGATCCAACCAGTCCATTCTGAAGGAGATCAGCCCTGGGATTTCTTTGGAAGGAATGATGCTAAAGCTGAAACTCCAGGACTTTGGCCACCTCATGCGAAGAGTTGACTCACTGGAAAAGACTCTGATGCTGGGAGGGATTGGGGGCAGGAGGACAAGGGGACGACAGAGGATGAGATGGCTGGATGGCATCACTGACTTGATGGACGTGAGTCTGAGTGAACTCCGGGAGTTGGTGATGGACAGGGAGGCCTGGCGTGCTGTGCTTCACGGGTTTGCAAAGAGTCAGACACGACTGAGCGACTGAACTGACTGACTGAGGTGGTTGTAAGGCAGAAACCTCTTAGTAATACTCTTTGCCACAGAAAATGCAAAATCAGCAGATGATACTTGAATGGATTCTATCTATCCCAGACGGGACAAAGAGTACAGTCAAACACAGATGGCTGCTTCTTAACAGGTGAGGTGGGTGAAAATGGATAGCGCCGGCGTATTCCTGCATCACTGCCAGGATGCTTCAGACTTTTGGTAGCCCATCCTTTGCTTAATATCCTTCCAAGATTTTCTATTGTTCTCCAGATAACATTTTAAATCCTTACCACAACCAAAGGCCCAGAAAGATCTAACTCCACCTCAACACTATTCTTTCTTCAAGCCCGAACTTCCTGGACTCCTACGCCTACTTTAGACCTCAGTGAAACGGGTTCCTCTGATTTTTCTCTGACCACCCACCACACATTGGTGAGGCAGTCCTGATATGCTCTCATGCCACCTCATACTTTTCCTATGGAGCATTTATTCCAACCATTTAACTGTTTTTATTTAATCTAGCGCTTCCCAACTAAATTCCATCGAAAGCAACAATTGTCAGGCTCATGCATCAATCTATGGAATCAAGCCCAGCAGCTAAGTCATAATTTACTCAACATTTACTAAATCAATAAATTCTGAGCTAAACCTTTATGTCTGTAATTATTTGTTCTACTAACTTAGCTTCTGGTCTTAACCTCACCCAGCTGAAAGGGGAATGCAATTACACTACTCTCAGAAACCTCAACTTCAAATTCACATTACGAAAAGACAAACTTTCTTACAGATACAGCTACTCTTTATTTTCAATGTATTCAGTTCCAATATTTTCCTTTACCCCTCCTCCATTTTAGAGTTCTCGCAAATCATAACCCCACAGAAGAATAAGCCAGCAGTGTGAATGGGAAGGTCAAAGAACTACAAATGTTAATCAATTAAAGCCAACTACCATTTCTACCTATTAGATTGATCAAGACAAAAGTCTGACACTAAAGCTGGCAAGAGTATAGCTAAATCTCTGCAGATGGTGACTGCAGCCATGAAATTAAAAGACGCTTACTCCTTGGAAGAAAAGTTATGACCAACCTAGATAGCACATTGAAAAGCAGAGACAGTACTTTGCCGACTAAGGTCCGTCTAGTCAAGGCTATAGTTTTTCCTGTGGTCATGTATGGATGTGAGAGTTGGACTGTGAAGAAGGCTGAGCGCCAAAGAATTGATGCTTTTGAACTGTGGTGTTGGAGAAGACTCTTGAGCGTCCCCTGGACTGTAAGGAGATCCAACCAGTCCATTCTGAAGGAGATCAGCCCTGGGATTTCTTTGGAAGGAATGATGCTAAAGCTGAAACTCCAGTACTTTGGCCACCTCATGCGAAGAGTTGACTCATTGGAAAAGACTCTGATGCTAGGAGGGATTGGGGGCAGGAGGACAAGGGGACGACAGAGGATGAGATGGCTGGATGGCATCACTGATTTGATGGATGGGAGTCTGAGTGAACTCCGGGAGTTGGTGATGGACGGGGAGGCCTGGCATGCTGCAATTCATGGGGTTGCAAAGAGTCGGACATGACTGCGCAACTGAACTAAACTGAATAGCTATTAAAAAGTGAGATATATTTATATATAGATATAGAAAGATATCTAAGATATATTATTGAATTAAACATATCCACACACACAGCAGATAGCTTTACTTTGGGGGAAGATCAAGAATCTGAAGGGGATTCAGAATTACCCAAAAAGAATTGTCATAACAGGGAAACACTTGAGCTATATATTAAATGATGCACGTGAGCCACATACTGAAAAGGGCTCCTGGGTAGTGTGGACTTGCTGCCCTTCCAAAGCTCAAACTTCACCCCAGACCACTCAGTTCAGTTCAGTTCAGTTCAGTTCAGTCGCGCAGTCGTGTCCGACTCTTTGCGACCCATGAATTGCAGCATGTCAGGCCTCCCCGTCCATCACCAACTCCCGGAGTTCACTCAGACTCACGTCCATCATGTCAGTGATGCCATCCAGCCATCTCATCCTCTGTCGTCCCCTTGTCCTCCTGCCCCCAATCCCTCCCAGCATCAGAGTCTTTTCCAATGAGTCAACTCTTCACATGAGGTGGCCAAAGTCCTGGAGTTTCAGCTTTAGCATCATTCCTTCCAAAGAAATCCCAGGGCTGATCTCCTTCAGAATGGACTGGTTGGATCTCCTTACAGTCCAAGGGACGCTCAAGTGTCTTCTCCAACACCACAGTTCAAAAGCATCAATTCTTTGGCGCTCAGCCTTCTTCACAGTCCAACTCGCACATCCATACATGACCACTGGAAAAACCACAGCCTTGACTAGATGGACCTTAGTCTCTGCTTTTGAATATGCTATCTAGGTTGGTCATAACTTTTCTTCCAAGGAGTAAGCATCTTTTAATTTCATGGCTGCAGTCACCATCTGCAGTGATTTTGGAGCCCCCCAAAATAAAGTCTGACACTGTTTCCACATCTATTTCCCATGAAGTGATGGGACCAGATGCCAAGATCTTCGTTTTCTGAATGTTGAGCTTTAAGCCAACTTTTTCACTCTCCTCTTTCACTTTCATCAAGAGGCTTTTTAGTTCCTCTTCTCTTTCTGCCCTAAGGGTGGTGTCATCTGCATATCTGAGGTTATTGGTATTTCTCCCTGCAATCTTGATTCCAGCTTGTGTTTCTTCCAGTTCACGTTTCTCATGATGTACTCTGCATTTAAGTCAAATAAGCAGGGTGACAATATACAGCCTTGACGTACTCCTTTTCCTACTTGGAACCAGTCTGTTGTTCCATGTCCCCAGACCACTATACCGCTATAAAAGACAATGCAAACTGGAAAAGATCTCAAGAATACATGTCACATTGTTTGTTCACATTATGCATACAGAGTGGAAGTGAAACTAAAACTTTTTTGGTCTATTAAAAATAATATCTTTAAAATAATACTAAGTTTCTTAAGACCTAGGCACTATTCTAGAAGTTTATTATATATCTCTTTTAATCTTCAAAACAACCCTACAGAGTAATTATCCTCATTTGCCAATGAAATAAGTGTTGAAGTAATTAAATGCACTCAGAGAAATGCATTAAAGTCAATCAATACCTACTACAATCCCTAAATAATATTTTATTAACAAGACCAGGAACTACATAAGATAAGACTGTAACATCTTGTCATGATAGAAAGTAAGAAACCTATTTTAAAAACTACCACAGTTGTATCCAGAGGACATAGGCAATGCTCCACGATCAAAAAGATGACTCAATGATCTAAAACATAATCATCTAAAAATCTGCAAGTTCATAAAAAATACTTTAAAAAAGTGGTTGCTAAGTAACTGATTCAGTTGACAAAGCAAGGGAAATGAGCCATTTAGCCTCCTTTTTCTGTATGAACTGTATTCCAGAGTCAATGGTTGATGAAGGGAAGTTCTTATACACAAATGCTCAAATTTCAGCATGCTCAGAATCACTTAGAGGGCCTGTTAATATGCAGATAACTGGTTCCTACTGACAAAGTTTCTGGGACAGGACCCAAGAATTTGCATTTTCAACAAATACTCACGTGATACTGATTCTGCAGAGGCCCATGTTTTTGAGAAACACTGTTAGAAAATAACTCTGGATAATAAACACAGAAAGAATGAAATAATTGAAAATTCATAATTTTGCAACTCCTGATAAAGAGTCTAACCCACCACATCACAAGCTGCTAAAACCACTTGGTGAAAGGAGATGGTGCACGTGTGTGTGTGCCCAGTCACGTCTGAGCTTTGCGGTCCAAGGACTATAGCCTGCCAGGCTCCTCTGTCCATGGGAAGAACACTGGAGTGGGCTGCCATTTCTTCCTCCAGGGGATCTTTCCGACCCAGGGATTGAGTCCACATCTCCTGAGTCTCCTGCACTGGCAGGTGGATTCTTTACCACTGCCCCATCTGGCAAGCCTTTGAAAGGTGACAGGGGACTTTTTAACAGAGTCACAATGACAACAACTAAATCCCCTGATCAATCTCACTTTTAAACAGAAAACAAACGACATTAGAGATCTCTTAATGTGATGCAGCAAGAAGTGCATAAAATAGGCAAGAAAGTATTCTTTGTGAATGACACCATAGGGATTGAATCAGTCAAATGCCTAAGGAGGGAAATTATATAGTCCATCTGATAATCTCAACAAATAAACTGCATGAAAAAATGTGTGTGTGGGAGACACAAATTTAAGAGACCTATTAACCAAATGTCATAAATGGACCTTGTTGGATTCTGTTCTGAACATTAACTACAAAGAAACATTTTTCAGGGAATCTAGGATACTGAACATGAACTAGGTTCAAAAAAAATTTTTTTAAGTCAACAAAGTTAACTTTGTTAGGTGTGACAGAGCTCTTACAGTTACACTAAAAATTTAACATAAAGCTTACTTTATCAATTATAAATATATGTAAATGCTCTGAAGTCTAGGTTTTGCTTTAAAAAAAACACAGAAAAAAATATCAGGGTAGGGAAGATTTAGGGAGAAAAAATCAGAAAGATGTAACATTAATAATGTTGAAGCTGGATGACGGGTTCACTGAAGTTCAAAATCTTTTTGTCTCCTACTTCTGTATACAATTTTATCTATCATAAACAGTTAAAAATCTAAGTTGGAGTGTAAAAAGTGAAATCTCCTTTCATCTCCACCCCCTTATCATGAATGAGCTCATTATTACAGTGTATAGTTTCCACACCATTAACTGTGCCTTTGCAGATACCATATACTCATTCACATGTCCACAGATACCCCATACAGAGGATTTTTTTCTTCAATAAGATCACACTATACATAATGTTTTGCAGTTTTTTCACACTTCAAATATCCAAAGCATTTTTGTATTCATAAACAGATCTGTCACCAAACTCTTTAGGAGCCTCATTCCTTTTAATAACTACTTGGTTGATGCTTTTGAACTACGGTGTTGGAGAAGACTCTTGAGAGTCCCTTGGACTACAAGAAGATCCAACCAGTCCATCCTAAAGGAGACCAGTCGTGGGTGTTCTTTGGAAGGACTGATGCTGAGACTGAAACTCCAATATTTTAGCCACCTGATGGGAAGAACTGACTCATGTGAAAAGACCTGATGCTAGCAAAGATTGAAGGCAGGAGGAGAAAGAGACGACAGATGATAAGATGGTTGGATGGCATGACTGACACAATGGCTGTAAGTTTGAGTAGACTCTGGGAGTTGGCGATAGACAGGGAAGCGTGGCGTGCTGCAGTCCATGAGGTCGCAAAGAGTTGGACAAGACTGAGTGACTCAACTGCAGTCACATGAGACATATATATGTTGTTTCAAATCTTTAATATCTTTTATCTTTGTAAACCTGAGCAAGTATGTCTACAGGATAGATTCTAACAGGCAGAGGTAATAGGTTAAAAGGTATGTTGTTTAAATTTTGACAGACATTGTCAGGCTGCCCACCAAAGAGGGCAACTGTTTGAATTTCTACCACATGAAAATGTTCATTTCTCTACATCATCAAGATACTACTACTAATATTTAAGATCTCTGCCAATCTCCCCAGAGTAAAATGATTGTGTTTTTATTTGTAATTCCCTATATACTAATAAAACTGATTTATTTTTCTTCTTTTATAAATTGCCTATTCACATCATATTCCCCATTTTTCTACTGAGCTTTTTCTTATCAAAACTCACAAGAGCATTTTATATGTTATAAATATTGCTTTTTCCTATTTTAGATAGTACAAATATTTTCTCTGAACCTGTTGCTTAAAACCGAAACTTGGTATTTTCTGCATTCGGGGATTTTATAATTTTATGTGGCCAAATCTATTTATTTCCTATACGACTCATGGCCTATACTTTATTCATGATCCCAAACTAGAAATTATAAATATATATTTTTTCTTATATGACTCTATAGTTGAATCTTTTCAGTGCTGTATCTGTAATTCAACTGAATTAATTTCATATATGATATTAGTTAGGAATCTAAGAATTACTTGTCAATATCCTCTTTGGCCTTCCCAGGTGACGTTAGTGGTAAAGAACCTGCCTGCCAATGCAGGAGACTTAAGAGATGCAGGTTCAATCCCTGGGTCAGGAAGATCCCCTGGAAGAGGGCACGGCAACCTACTCCATCTTCTTGCCCCGAGAATCCCCATGAACAGACGCCAGGCTACAGCCACAGGGTCGTAAAGAGCTGGATGCAAATGAAGCAACTCAGTGCACAGCGTGAAGTAGCTGAGTACCCAGAACATCCTATCTCTTATCCCATGAATTTCAAGCATCTAATTCGCCAAATGCCCACATAAAATAGGTCTCACAAATCTCCACTCTGTGTCTTCCATATATATTATTATTCCTGTACCAATAACATACTCGGCTCATTTCATGTCTTTACAGTCTCCATGGATACCAAGAAGGGCATACTATTTCTATTACTGTTTTCCGGTCAAAACTGTCAAAATTCTCAAGACAAAAACTACCATAGCTCTTCCTGCACATTCATATTTTCCAAAGATTTACAGAATTAAGAGTTAAATTTCTCACAGACTGCTCTGAACTTACAGATTAATGTGAGGGTAACTGACCTCTTTGCAATCAAATTTACTTAGCAGTTTTACCTACTACTGCATTTTAAAACACATACAATAAAGGCATGCTTTAAAGCAATAAAAAGCACAAGTGCCTGGCATACAGCTACATTAAAATAAACCTGTTAATACTTAACACAACACATAAACCTCAAAATATCCTATAATATCAAAGACAAGAAAACACTGGTAGAAAACACTAGTCTCAGAGTAACAAATGATGTGTCCTAATTCCAATATAGAGACCAATTTGTAGGAGACTTCAGCTTCTGAGAAGATAGAGCAGACATGTTTTTCTAGTGCTCCTCAAAGTAAAACTACAAATCCTGGACATCATAAATAAATCAAACACAGGAAAAAAAAGAGAAGGTAGACTGGCTAGGGGCCTTGGGAGTTCAACACAAGGTGGGTTCCCAGAGTTTTCATTTCGCCTCAGATATCTCAGATTCAAAGTTGACAAGGACAGCAACTCAGAAGTCCTAACAGGTGAAAATATAAAAACCCCCAACAAAAGCTTTCTCGCTGTAGTCAAAAGAGTAGGAAAAGGGCAGCCTAAGAAGACAGAAAACTTCTAGAAACTAATCTACCTGCTCCAACCAAACACACTACAGAAAGGAAAAGGAAACAGAATCAGTGGCCCCACTCACACCCACACCAGCAAAGCCTGTAATGTGGAGTGTAACACCTCTCCAGAGTGGTGTCAGAGAAGGCAAAGCAGAGAGCCTGGGCTTCCACCCCACCCAGCAGCAGGGAGGCACCCCTTACTGGGGTGGTGTCACAGAAGGACTAGGGGAAAGCCAGGACCTCCACCATGGTCCAGGACTACTGGGCCCACACATTCACTCCTACACATCTGTGGGAGCAGGGTGAGTCTCACGGGAAGCTAAAACCCCCACTCACCCAAACAGTAATGGAAAAGACCTCCCTCTCCGGATGGGGTAGTGTCAGAGATACCCGGCTAAAATAGAATTAGATAACGTCTAAAGTCTCATCAGTCAGTTCAGTTCAGTTACTCAGTCGTGTCCAACTCTGCGACCCCATGAACTGCAGCATGCCAGGCCTCCCTGTCCATCACCAACTCCCGGAGTTCCCTCACACTCAAGTCCATCGAGTTGGTGATGCCATCCAACCATCTCATCCTCTGTCGTCCCCTGCCCCCAATCCCTCCCAGCATCAGAGTCTTTTCCAATGAGTCAACTCTTTGCATGAGGTGGCCAAAGTACTGGAGTTTCAGCTTTACAATCAGTCCTTCCAATGAACGGGGCTTCCCTGGTGGCTCAGAGGTTAAAGCGTCTGCCTGCAATGTGGAAGACCTGGGTTTGATCCCTGGGTTTGGAAGATTCCCTGGAGAAGGAAATGGGAACGCACTCCGGTATTCTTGCTTGGAGAATCCCATGGACGGAGGATCCTGGTGGGCTGCAGTCCACGCGGTCACTAAGAGTCAGACACGACTGAGTGACTTCACTTTCACTTTCACTTTCCAATGAACACCCAGGACTGATCTCTTTTAGGATGGACTGGTTGGATCTCCTTGTAGTTCAAGGGACTCTCAAAGAGTCTTCTCCAGCATCACAGTTCAAAAGCATCAATTCTTCGGCACTCAGCTTTCTTCCCAGTCCAACTCTCACATCCATACATGACCACTGGAAAAACCACAGCCTTGACTAAATGGCTCTTTTATGGATCAAGCAAAAAATCCACCATACCAAACATCAAGATCTCAAACTGAACTAAAAAGAAGACAATCAACAGATGCCAATACAAAGATGACAGAGACTTGAGAATTGATAAAAAATTTTAAGACAGCCATCATATAAATGCTTCAACTAGCATATGCAAATATGCTGAAAGTTCAAAATTTCTGGAATAAAGCCAAAGCAGTACTGAGAGAAACTTGCAGCACTAAATGCACAGACTAGAAAAGGTGAACAAGTCTAACGTCAATCATCTAAGCTCTCACCTCAAAAACCTACAATAAGAACAAAATAAAAATAAATTCATAAAACAAGGAAATAAGGAGAAATAAAAAAAAGTAGAAGCAGAAAAAATGAAAGTGACACACAAAAATAAAGCTGCTTTCCCCACCCTGGTTTTTTGAGATACAACTGACACAAAGCACTATCTCATTTAAGGAGTACAGCACAGTGGCTTACATATACCGTGAACTGACTACCACAATTAAGTTAAAATCTGTCATCTCATATAGATGCAATAAAAGAAAAAAAAATTTTTTAACTTTTTTTCTCCTTCTGATGAGACCTCTTGGGCTTTACTTTTCTTAACACTATCATATATACCATACTAAACTGTTAGTCACGCAGTCGTGTCCAACTCTCTGCCACCCCATGGACTGTAGCCTGCCAGCTCCTCTGTCCATGGAATTCTCCAGGCCAGAATAGCCATTCCCTTCTCCAGGAGATCTTCCAACCCAGGTATCAAACCTGGGTCTCCCATTTTGCAGGCAGATGGTTTACCACCTGAGCCACCATACAGCAATGTTAATTACAGTCATCATTTTATACATTCAGTTCAGTTCAGTCGCTCTTCCAAAGATAACTTCACCCCAGACCACTCAGTTCAATTCAGTTCAGTTCAGTCGCGCAGTAGTGTCCGACTCTTTGCGACCCATGAATTGCAGCATGCCAGGCCTCCCCGTCCATCACCAACTCCTGGAGTTCACTCAGACTCACGTCCATCAAGTCAGTGATGCCATCCAGCCATCTCATCCTCTGTCGTCCTCTTCTCCTCCTGCCCCCAATCCCTCCCAGCATCAGAGTCTTTTCCAATGAGTCAACTCTTTGCATGAGGTGGCCAAAGTACTGGAGCTTCAGCTTCAGCACCATTCCCTCCAAAGAAATCCCAGGGCTCATCTCCTTCAGAATGAACTGGTTGGATCTCCTTGCAGTCCAAGGGACTCTCAAGAGTCTTCTCCAACACCACAGTTCAAAAGCATCAATTCTTCGGAGCTCAGCCTTCTTCACAGACCAACTCTCACATCCATACATGACCACAGGAAAAACCATAGCCTTGACTAGACGGACCTTAGTCGGCAAAGTAATGTCTCTGCTTTTCAACATGCTATCTAGGTTGGTCGTAACTTTTCTGACACTGTCATAAAGTCTGACACTGTTTCCACTGTTTCCCCATCTATTTGCCATGAAGTGATGGGACCAGATGCCATGATTTTCGTTTTCTGAATGTTGAGCTTTAAGCCAACTTTTTCAGTCTCCTCTTTCCCTTTCATCAAGAGGCTTTTTAGTTCCTCTTCACTTTCTGCCATAAGGGTGGTGTCATCTGCATATCTGAGGTGGTTGATATTTCTCCCAGCAATCTTGATTCCAGCTTGAGCTTCATCCAGCCCGGCATTTTGCATGATGTACGCTGCATATAAGTTAAATGAGCAGGGTGACAATATACAGCCTTTCATAGTGAAATACGTTTTTCAATATATTAGCAATAAATACGTGAACAGTAAAATCAAAAATATAATATCCTTTAAAATTGCTCCAAATAATCGATATATTTAAATGTAAACATAACAAAACACAAGACTTGTGTACTGAAAGCTATTTGACAGTTATAAAAAAAAATCAAAAATTATAAATAAATGGAGAAATATACTCTATTCCTGGATTAGAAGTGACATAATTAAGGTGTCATTTCTCCCTAAACTGGATTAATGCAACTCTTATCAAAAACTCTAAGCAAAATAATCTTTATTGATATAGACCAGATTATTCTGAAATCTGTTGAGAAAGGCAAAAGAACCAGAAGAGCTAAAACAATTCTGCAAGGAATCAACCTACCCGATTTCAAGACTTGTCATATAGCTAACAGAGTAATAAAGATCACCTGTGGCACTGGTGAAAGGAGACACACGTGGATCAATGGACTAGGCCAGAGAACCCAGAAACAGAATCACACAAATATGCTCAAGTCCATTCTGACAAAGGAGCAAAGCAATTCAATAAAGGAAAGATACTCTGCTTTTTCAACAAATGATACTAGATCATTTAAACCTTGATCTAAATTTTACACCTTATATAAAAATTAACTCTAATGGAATATAGACTTACATGCAAAACTATAAATATTTTACAACAAACTGTTTGAAAAAACAGGTCTAATCAGAGTTATTAAAACTTGACACTAAAAACCTAATTTATAAAGAAAAATATGATCAACTAGGATTAAACAGTGGTGTGTTGGGATTGAGGTGGATGTAGCTAAAAGGCAACACGAGGGGTTGCTTGTGGTGATGGGTATGTTCCATATTTTGACTATATCAATGTCAATCCCATAGCTGTGATGTTTTGCAGGATCTATAATATCAGATTTTTTTTTAAAAACTAGTTTTCTGTGATGTTACCATTGGCGAAAGCTGGCAGTAGGTAAGCAGGATCTCTCTGTATTATTTCTTAAAACTGACTGTGAATCTATAATTATAGAAAAATAAACACTATTTTTAAAAATGTCATGTTTGGGGGCTAAAAAATCACTACACCAGCACTTCCAGAAGAGGGTAGTTAGAAGAAAATCTAGTGCTCACTCTACGTATTTATTTATAGACATTAATATCAATTTCAGTTACTTAACTCCAAAAGAATCTAAAAGCTAGAGTTTTATAAATGAAAACAATTACTACACTGAATTAGGCAAGATGAGCTAAAATAAAATTGATGTGAAGAACTCATGGTCTCTGTTAATCTGAAAACAGCTCTCACACTTTCTGGTCTCAATCCCATCATGTTCTTATACCCATCAAATGTACCTTATTAAAAATTAAAAGAGGAATTCTTAACATAATCTTTAAAATTACATGTTAATACAAATAGCATTTGTTTAAAAAATACATTTCTCCCCAAAAATCTTAAGTGAGTCATACTGTTTTACATTTTTGCAAATCTCCACCTCAACAGAATATAGATGGATTCTCCTATCTCTTTCCCTATAGAATATACTACAATACATTGTTTTACTGAAAGCAATGAAAAAAAGCAGACCACACCCAGATAAACTTGGTAAGAGCAAACTGTCTCAACAGTTAGAGATAGTTTCGGATATTCTTTGAAACTACACCAAAATACAAAAAGCCATAGTTTTTTAAAAGATTCTAAATTGCAATATGGAATCTAAAAACCTATCAGCGAACTTCTAAAACTCTCTTACATTAAAATACTTTAATCTACCATGCTCTTTGAATGGATCTTTGACTTACATTATCATTTTGTAAATCACAAATTAGTTTCTTGATAAACACTGGTTTACTGAGTTACAAAAGCATTCCAAAAGCTCAACATTTTATTAGGTAATTATTTTTAAAAATTACTTTTGCAAAAGTATCACTACTGATTTCATTGGAAAAGTGTTTAAAAGCACTGAGAAGGTGTCGGGCTCAAGACGGCACGTTAAGTTTTCCAAAATTCTAGTTTTTGCTTGAAAACTGTATAATGGGCAACAAATACTGTCAGTTATCTTTCTTGAGTAAACAGATTCATTACAATCATTTTGAGAAAACATCTGGCAAATATTCATGTCTCAATAACCGCAGTTTCTCTCATCAGTCAGTTTTTTCAAATAAAATGATATTCCATGAAAAAAGCAGCTGGTTTAGCTCAGAATGCAATGACACAGGTGTATTTCCTCCAGAATGTGCAGTATACAGAACTTCATGTATACTTCTCATTTTGTTACACAGATTATTTAAAAGACATGTAATCACATCTAATGCGATTCTCTAGTCAAACACTGAGAGCTTTTCCCCTACAATCCAGAAAAAAGAGAAGAATGCTCACTTTCACCACTTTTATTCAACATACTACTGGAACTTCTAGTGAGAGCAATCAGGCAAGAAAAAGAAATAAGATCCAAATTAGAAGCAAAGAAGTAAAATTATCTGTGATCATCGATGTTACTTGTTGTAAATAAAACCCTAATGAGTCCACAAAAAACTGTTAGAGCTAATAAATGAATTCAGCAAACGTGCAGAATATAAAACATTAAAAAGTGAATTGCATTTCTATAAACTAACAATGAACAATAGAAAAAATAAACTAAGAATTCTATTTATCATTTTATCAAAAAGAATAAAATATTTAGGAATAAATTTAACCAAACAGGCATAAGACTTGTATACTGAAAACCATAACAAGAAATAAAAGATACAAATAAATTGGAATATATCTCATTTTCATGGACTGGAAGATTTAATACTACTAAGATAACCATATTCAAAGCAACCTACAAATTAAATGGAATCCCTGTCAAAATGCCAAACCCATCCTAAAATTCAGATAGATTTCCAACTGATCCTAAATAGCCAAAACAATCTTTAAAAAGAAAATTAAAGTTAAAAGACTATTTCCTGATTTCAGTACTTAAGAGAAAACAACAGTAATCAGAATAGTATAGTATAGGCATAAGGACAGATGTACAGACCAACAGAATAGAATAAAGAGCCCAGAAACAAACACCTGCATATATAGTCTTCACTGGTTATTATGGAAAGGAAAATTAAACCACAGATACTACTCCATAATCATTAGAATGTCTTTTTTCAAAACAAACCAAAAAAAAACCAAAACAAAACAGAAAACACTGTGTACTGAAGAAGATGTGCAGAAATTGGAGTCCTGGTGCACTGCAAGTGGCAACATAAGATGGCGCAGTCAGTGCGGAAACCAGTGCAGCTGCTCCTCACAAAACCAGACACAGAATTACCACAGGATTTTCCAGCTTCACTTCCGGGTACACACTCAAAAGAACTGAAGAAGGGACTCAAACACAGATACCTGTACAATCATGTTCATACCAGTGTTGCTCACAATAGCCAAAGAGTGGAAGCAACTCTACTGTCATCAACAGATGATTAACTAAAATCTGGTATATAGATGCAAGACTATTATTTAGCTCTTAAAAAGGGAAAAACGTCTGACACATGCTACAGCATGGATGAACCTTGAAAATTATGTTAAGTTAAATAAACCACTCCCAAAAGGAGAAATTCCATGATTTCACTTAAACGAGCCAACCCAGAGTGGCCAAATTCATACTCACAGAAGTATGGGTGGTTGCCAGGGGTGGGAGAGAATAGGGAATTACTGTTTAATGGGAATGGAGTTTCAGCTTGGGAAAATGAAAAAAGTTCTGGAGGAGGATGGTGATGACAGTTGCAAATCAGTGCGAATCGACTTAACTGTACACTTAAAAAATGGTTAAAATGGTAAATTAACATTATGTATATTTTACTAAAATAAAGAGGGAAAAAAAGGTTAAAGTGTTAAATTTTATGTTTCATATGTTTTACCATAATGAAAAAAGCCCACGCACACACACAGACACAAACACACAAGGGTTAAGATTTAACAAAATCAGTAAGCTGAGCTACTGTGATCAGCACAGTCCGGAAAGTGACATTTTTTAGCTGTGAACATGCAGTTTGAAAAATACAATGATTACTGGTACAGTCTGGTGCCTCTGCTTTGATTAATTATTAGGCACTACGAGTTTTCACCCACCTTTCCTTTCACGCCATCAAAGAACATACCAACACAGCAAAAAGGGCTGTGAGAGAGAGAATATCGTAGTAGTATTTGAAAATAATTTTTACCTTGTCTCATATGCTTCCTAAAAGGGTCTTGGTGATCCACCAAAGGGGATCTAGTGACCACACTTTCAGAACCACTTCTCTAAGAATGGATAAATATGGGAAGAGCAGAACAATATAACAGACTGAAAAAGCTAGAAATTTTTCCAAGTCTTCCTCAAACAGGTCAATGTTTGTAACTGGAGTTCATTATTGGCCTTAACATGTCAGAAGTTCCTAAAAATCTTATGATGGGCACACAATGTATACAAAATGTACTTTGTGAAGACAATATAAAGACATACAAAAAGGTGTTAAATCATCTTTTTAAATTTTTTTAATCTTTTTTATTAATTTTTATTTTATTTTGGCCACACTGTGCAGCTTGTGGGATCTTAGTTCCCCAATCAGGGATCAAACTTGTACCTTCAACAATTAAAGTGCAGTCTTAACCACTAGGCTGCTGGGGAATTCCCTGTATCTTTTCTGAGTTGAGAGGAAATTCATATAAGTTTAAATTAACAATGTTAAAGTATATATATAACCCAGGGACTTTTATCATACAGTTGTGCGGCCATCACCTATATCTAATTCCAAAACACTTTTGTCACTCTCAAAGACAACCTCAAACCCATTCAAGTCATTCATTTCCCATTCCTCTTCTCTCCGAGTCTCTGGCAATGACTTTCTCTCTTTGTGGATTCATCTATTCTGGAGATTTCATATAAATTTCACTTCACATGTTTTTGAGGTTCACCCACATTGCACATGAATCAGCATTTCATTCCTTTTCATGGCAGAATAATATTTCCTTGCATGGATATACCACATGAATCTACTCATGCATTGATGGACAGTCAGGCTGTTTTCACCTTTTGGGTATTGTGAATTGTACTGCTATGAGTATTCTTGTAAAGTATTCATCTGAAAACCTGCTTTCAATTCTTGTGAATACATACCTAGACGTAAAATTACTTCAAGAGTGCTAGTAAAAGAGGTGGACGGGACTTCCCTGGTGGTCCACTGGTTAAGAATTCACCTTCCAATGCAGGGGCATGGGTTTGATTCCTGGTGGGGGACCTAAAATCCCACATGGCGTGAGGCAACCAAGGCCACGCACCATAACAACCAGGCCTGTGGGCTCTAGAGCCCTTCCATCGTAACTAGAGAGAAGCCCAGCCCTGCAACAGAAGATTCTGTATGCCACTACTAAGACTCGATGAAGACAAATAAATAAATATTAACAACAACAAAAAAAGCTGAGGAGTTAGGCAGTAGGGTGGGATAGGACACACACAAAAATACTGCTAGAACAGTAATAAAAAAAAGTTGCAGGTGGGGCATGTATGAAGAAAGGCGTCAAGACAACCTTTAAGTTCTGAGTTTAGGCAACTAAGACAGTAATTCCTTTCACTGAAATACGAAATACAGGAAGAGTAACAGGGAAGTGGGACAAGAGTGGGGAAAGATGATAAACTGTTGTTTTGTACATGCTTGATGTGCTCAAGAAATACCATTTAATGGCATTTAGACTGCTAAAAAAGAAAAAAAAATTACTGAATCATCAGCACAGTGATGGCAGAAAACATATTTTAAGGCATCAATTATAAATATATAAAGTGAAATTATTCTTAATCATTAAAAGCTTTCTACATGCTATAGCATATTAACTGTATTTTTAAAAATTCTAAAACAATTGCTGCTGTTGTTCAGTCACCAAGTTAAGTCCAATTCTTTGTGATCCCACGGACTGCAGCACGCCAGGCTCCTTTGTCCTCCCTCACGTCCCAGAGTTTGCTCAGATTCATATCCATTAAGACAGTGATGCTGTCTAACCATCTCATCCTCTGCTCCGTGCTTCTCCTTTTGCCTTCAGTCTTTCCCAGCATCACGGTCTTTTCCAATGAGTTGGGTCTTCAAAACAGGTGGCCAAAGTATGGGAGCTTCAGCTTCAGTCCTTTCAATGAATATGCAGTGTTGATTTCCTTTAGGATTGACTGGTTTGATCTCCTTGATGTCCGTGTAACTCTCAAGAATTTTCTCCAGCACCACAATTTGAAAGCATCAATTTTTTGGCATCCGGCCTTCTTTATGGTTCAACTCTCACATCTGTACATAAGACTACTGGAAAAACCATAGCTTTGACTATACTAACCTTTATTGGCAAAGTATTATCTCTGCTTTTTAATGCACTGTCTAGGTTTCTTATAGCCTTTCTTCCAAGGAGTAAGCGTCTTTTACTTTTGTGGCTGCAGTCACCATCTGCACTGATTTTGGAACTCAAGAAAATAAAATCTGCCACTGTTTCCACTTTTTTCCCATCTATTTGCCATGAAGTGATGGGACTGGATGCCATGATCTTAGTTTTCTGAATGTTGAGCTTTAAGCCAGCCTTTTCACTCTCCTCTTTCACTTTCACCAAGAAGCTCTTTAGTTTCTCTTCACTTCTGCCATTAAGGGTGGTGGTATGTGCATGTCTGAGGTTACTGATATTTCTCCCCACAATCCTGATTCCAGCTTGTGCTTCATCCACCCTGGCATTTCACATGATGCATATAAATTAAATGAGCAGGGTGACAATAAACAGCCTTGATGTACTCCTTTTTCAATTATGAACCAGTCCCTTGTTTCATGTCTGGTTCTAATTGTTGCCTCTTGACCTGCACACAGGTTTCTCAGGAGGCAAGTAAGGTGATCAGGCATTTCCATCTCTTTAGGAATTTTCCACAGTCTGTTGTGATCCACACAGTCAAAAGCTTTACTGTAATCAATGAAGCAGAAATAGATGTTTTCCTGGAATTCTCTTGCTTTTTCTATGATCCAAAGGATGTTGGCAATTTGATCTCTGGTTCCTCTGCCTTTTCTAAATTCAGCTTGTACATCTGAAGTTCTTAGTTTACATACTGTTGAAGCCTAGCTGGAAGGACTTTGAGCTTTACCTTGCCAGCATGTGAAATGAGCGCAATTGTATGGTAGCTTGAACATTCTTTGGTATAGCCCTTCTTAGAATCAGAATGAAAACCTGACACTTTCTAGTCCTGTGATCACGGCTGGGCTTTCCAAATTTGCTGGCATACTGAGTGCAGCACTTTCACAGCATTATTTTTTAGGATTTGAAATAGCTCAGCTAGAATTCCAACACCTCCACTGGCTTTGTTCTTAGTAACAACAGACTGGTTCCAAATAGGAAAAGGAGTACGTCAAGGCTGTATACTGTCACCCTGCTTATTTAACTTATATGCAGAGTACATCGTGAGAAATGCTGGGCCGGGAGAAACATCAATAACCTCAGATATGCAGATGACACCACCCTTATGGCAGAAAGTGAAGAGGAACTAAAAAGCCTCAAGATGAAAGTGAAGAGCAGAGTGAAAAGGTTGGCTTAAAGCTCAACATTCAGAAAACAAAGATCATGGCATCTGGTCCCATCACTTCATGGCAAATAGATGGGGAAACAGTGGAAACAGTGTCAGACTTTATTTTGGGGGGCTCCAAAATCACTGCAGATGGTGAGCAGCCATGAAATTAAAAGATGCTTACTCCTTGGAAGAAAAGTTATGACCAACCTAGATAACATATTCAAAAGCAGAGACATTACTTTGCCAACAAAGGTCCGTCTAGTCAAGGCTATGGTTTTTCCAGTAGTCATGTATGGATGTGAGAGTTGGACTGTGAAGAAAGCTGAGCGCCAATGAATTGATGCTTCTGAACTGTGGTGCTGGAGAAGACTCTTGAGAGTCCCTTGGACTGCAAGGAGATCCAACCAGTCCATTCTGAAGGAGATCAGCCCTGGGATTTCTTTGGAAGGAATGACGCTAAAGCTGAAACTCCAGTACTTTGGCCATCTCATGCAAAGAGTTGACTCACTGGAAAAGACCCTGATCCTGGGAGGGATTGGGGGCAGGAGGAGAAGGGGACGAGCGAGGATGAGATGGCTGGATGGCATCACCAACTCGATGGACGTAAGTTTGAGTGAACTCCAGGAGTTGGTGATGGACAGGGAGGCCTGGCATGCTGTGATTCATGGGGTCGCGAAGAGTCAGACAGGACTGGGCGACTAAACTGAACTGAACTGAATGCTTATAGGGTAGGTTAATTGTATCTCAATAGAGCTCTAATTATTTTGGTAATTATATCTCAACAGAGCTGTTACAAAACAAGAAAATGCTCGCTTCTGTTTTTGGTTACACTGTGTTGTATGTATCAAGGATATAGCTACTTTGTTCTTCTTAGGGGCCCTGGGGTACATCTCTCCAAAAAGAAATTATCTTTCTTTCAGGGAGACAAAGATAAGCAGACAAGCAGGGGAAATCGTCATACCTGCATTTGACATAGCATTTCACCTACTCGTTCTTACATTTTGATCAGTACTTTTCCCTACCAATGTCATTTAACCACTTCAAGAAACTAAAAAATGCGAAGCTTAATACAAAATGTTCAACTAATTTTCCTTAGTTTATTTCTTGACATTCCAAATTTGATCAATCCTTTGTAAAATACTTATTCTGCAGAGATAATGTGAGGATTCAAGATTTCACAATAAGATGTCTAAAACAATGCCTGGTTCTCAGTAAATTACTGTCATCATCATCATACTAAAGAAAACAAAGGATCCTAAAGTTGATAAGCAAAACTGCAGAGAACAGGGAGGACATAAAGGCTATGTGTGCCCTACAAAGGCACAATCATGTCACGGAAAGGAAACACTTGGCAGAAAATCCTACATCACACTGAAAAATGCAGCAGCGTGATCACCTCCACAATTACCATCATTTCTATCTTCACCATCAACAGCCAACACTTCTCTCCCCTAAAGCATCTATTTATACGCCTTTAATTTTTTCTATTTATGGAATATTTAAACCTATGAAAACATTCCCAAACTCAGCTAACAGAGAATCTTATCATTTTCCCCCGTGTTTCAAAACATGTTTCAAATATATGTACTATGTGCTACACAGATCTGTTTTCATTTCCTCTCTCCCACTATCTTGGCCTATGGGTCAAGCATGTTTTCAGACTTTCACTACATGGCATAATGGTCTGCACCTTGCTTTCTTAGCTCAACATTTTGCTTGTTTGTTGTTTTTTAATTCAGTCATGTTGTTTCATGTAGATCTAGTTAATTCATGAAAACTGTATTATATTAATATTGTATGAATGTAAAAACACATTTGTCCATACTCTAATGAGATGTCTACACTGTTTATCTATTTTTATTAACAGGCTACAATAATTTCTTGAGTTTCCAGGATATAGTCATAGAACTAGTAGGTCAAAGGACGTATGCCTTCAACTTCGTTAGAGGTTACTAAGTTCATCTCCTTTTTCACAACTAGCAGCAGTATAAGAGAGTTCTTGTTTCCTGTCCTCCTCACCAATCCTTGGCACTGTCATACATTTTGCAGGGCCATGCTCCCTCCGTTTGCAGGATCTTAAGTTCCCTGACTAGGGATCAAACTCAGTACTCTCCCCACTTCCCGCAGTGAAAGCTTTGGGGCCTAACCACTGGATCATCAGGGAATTCTCTGTCATACTTTTAAACTTTGCAAACCAAACGGTCTAATGCAGTACTTCATTGATTTATGTCCTCTTGATTAGTAAGATGAGTATCATTTACTGGTCTTTCACGTTTCTGCTTATGTGAAATGCCTTTAACAGTAATGGCCACTTTTCTACTGATCTGTGGTAGTTCTTAAGAATAGTCTGGGTAACAATCCTTTTGCTCTTTCTCCCTCCCCTTCAACATAAACAATATAAAACTGTTGCTGATTTTCATATCTAATAAGGTAGATAAGCAAAGATAATTCCTGCCTTCTCAAAGTTCATAGCTATTTTCCAGACATTTATGTCTGTGTTTCTCAAACCTTTTTGGCCACTCACAAGTGAATTTCTCCATGAGGGCCAATAAACACACACTTAACATATGAAGTGAAAAACAGGACTCTACATCAGTTTTTTCTAAGTAATTAACAACAAGCAAATACACAAGAAAATCACAGCTTGTCTCCTTTCTATATAAATAATTTGGATAGGGTATTAATACAACATATGGCTTTCGTATGGATCAGTACACAAGCATCTATTTGATTAATAACTGTTAGCTAAAATGCTTAATTCATAATATCAGGTACATCCGGATGCCTGAAACAATAATTAAAGAGTTTACTCTCTTCATCCAATAAATTAAGGTATAAATCCAGACTAAGTAGATCAAATATTTTAATTTTCAGTCGCACCATCATACAGTCGGTTCTCCTGGAAAAATTTGCTCTGCAGTAATGAAATGATTCTTCTAGATATTTTAGTGACAGCAGATTTCAGCTGGAAAAAAGTTAACTTCACATACAGAAGCACTATCGAATGCTTTGTAAAATAAAGACACTACCCTAAAAAGACGTGTAATAATAGACCAAGAAAGTACCTTAGATCACTTAACTAATACATTTTCAGGTGAGCCACGTGCAATCCAGAAATTAAGAAATCTCCCTAATCCAGGTCCTCCTAGAATCTACAGTCCTCTAAAATCCACAAATTCAGGGTTCTTTCCATTACATCATGCATCTTATTTTAGACTCCCCCAGTCTAAAAACTGATTCCTGTCTTGATTTTACAAGATAGTTTCGTGTTATAGAAATAAAATCATCTCCCAACCCCATAACAATCTTTTACTTTCCATACTTCCCAATTTTGCCCTTCCCCCTATCCTCCATTAGACTGTACACAATGAAAAAAAAAAAACCTGACTGCTAAATTTCTGAGTGTAATTAGTAGTGGAGTCCTGAGCCCCTGGCTACTGTTTCCACGTTAAACAGTAGCACTAATCCTTTATATCTTATCCAACAACACCTACTAAACATCGCTTCGCAGGAAGCGCGGTGCACGCCGCTCCTCCTCGCCGGCAGCCCACCGACGCCAGGGAGCCCGGGGCGCCGGGTAGGGGCGGTGCGGGGCACCCGAGGGCTGGGGTCGCTGGGGGAGTGGGGATCCCAAGGAGCGCGGGGAGGGGGGTCCCGGAGGCGCCAGGGAAAAGGCCGGGGGGCGAGGAGCGGCCGACTCACCTTTCCGCAGCTCCCGCTCCCACACGGTGACGATGGGTCGCGAGTGCTTGCGATGGTGGATGAGCCACAGGGACAAGGTCTGCACGCTCTGCTGCGAGTTGCTCAACTCCGACAGCTTCTTCTCCAGCGCCGCCTCGGAGAAAGCGGACATCCCTCCGGCACCGCGTTTGCGCCGTCCCACGCGGTGGGGCTGAGCGGAGGAGACTTTCGCCGCCCCCGCCGCGGCCTCGCCCCCTCACCCCACCCTTCCCCACGCCCTCACCACCACTGCCGCCACATCCAACACCAGCCGCAAACCAGCAAGATGGCGTCCAGCCGGCAGTGACGTCACGGCTGGCCGATGCCCCGCCCCCCGACCGGGCGCGGCCGAGAGGCGGGAACTCCTAGCGGAAGGGGCGGGACCGAGGCTAGTGCTGAAGAGGCGGGGCGGGTCTGGACGGGAGGCGGGAGGCGGGGCGGGTCTGGGCGGGAGGCGGGGCGGGTCTGGGCGGGAGGCGGGGCGGGTCTGGGCGGGGGGCGGGGCGGGTCTGGGCGGGAGGCGGGGCGGGTCTGGGCGGGAGGCGGGGCGGGTCTGGGCGGGAGGCGGGGCGGGTCTGGGCGGGAGGCGGGGCGGGTCTGGGCGGGAGGCGGGGCGGGTCTGGGCGGGAGGCGGGGCGGGTCTGGGCGGGAGGCGGGGCGGGTCTGGGCGGGAGGCGGGGCGGGTCTGGGCGGGAGGCGGGGCGGGGTTGGCCAAGCTCCTTCTAGGAGAAGCTCTCTTTTCCAAGGGGTAGTTAAAATCTCTACATAGGTATTTAAACTTAGTACAGCCACTTTGGAAGATAATATGGCGTGATATAGTCCATTTTATTATACACCTTTCTTGTGACCCTGCGATTTCCCTAACTGCTGTCAATGCTAGGAAAACACCAGCATGTTTGCCAGGCCTAGAACCTTTCTTCTGGGAGAAACTATGTCTCCAAAAGGGTAATTAAAAATCCCTTGAACACCAGGCGTTGTGTGGTCCAGCTGCATAACAGAGAGGGGTTGGGACTTTAAGTAAATAGGCTAAATTATTTGTGATAGTTCATATTACAGAATACATGCAGTAGTTTAAAAGATTTATAAATCCAGTGGTGGGTTGGGTTTAAGTTGCAAAAAAAAGATACAGAATAATGTTTCTTTTATTAAAATGTATATTTTATAAGAATTCATAAGTATATAAAGGCATGGCAAAAAGGTCTAGAAAAATACACATTGCATTAATAGTGGTGTAAAGACAGGATAAGAATTGGTGCCCCTTAAGCTCTGAATTGTTTTCATCTTTTACAAGAACATATTCATGTATTACTTACAGAATTAAAAACTAATTTCAGAATTCTCATAATTAATTCAGCACATTTTGACATAGCATTTTTCTGAATTATGATACATCACAAAAGAAACAGAAGAGGAGATACTGTCATATTCTGAATACGAATGCAAAAAAAAGGTACATAAGAAACCACAGGAATGCCTAAGCCATGTTTTGAGAAGCACTGCTTAAGAACTTTCCACCAAGTTGGCATCAAATAGACCTATTTATTTGAAGCAGGGGCTGCAAAACATTGTAGATATATGTTAGTCACTCAGTCGTGTCCAGTTCTTTGCCACCTCATGGACTTAGCCTGCGAGTCTCCTCTGTCCATGGAATTCTGCAGGCAAGAATACTGGAGTTGATAGCCATTCCCCTCCAAGGGATCTTCCCGACCCAGGGATCAAACCCAGGTCTCTTGCATTGAAGGCTGATTCTTTATTGTCTGAGCCACCATGGAAGCCCAAAAATGTACTAAATGCGATTAATGTATGTTTTCAAATGGTTAATTTTATGTTATGTGCATTTTATTTCAGTAAAAAAAGAAAAAAGAAAGAAACCTAATAGCAATGGCTACATTTATTTCACATTCTCCACATTGTAATGGACCCAAACGGTTATGAGGGCTCTTATGTTTGCCAAACTTAGGATAAAAGAAAATTTACAAGCTAAAAAAGTTCAGTTTTAAGTTAAATTTTGTGTAAGTTTTTTTTTTTACTTAAGAATTTTTATTTTTAATTGAAGTGTAGTTGATTTACAATATTATATTAGTTTCAGGTGTACAAATAGTGACTCAGCATTTTTGTAGATTATACTCTATTTTAAGTTATTAGAAGATGATAGCTATAATTCCTTGTGCTCTGTATATGTAAATCATTAATAAACTTATGTTCAATGGTGTATTTCTCCAGTTAAAAGAAGCATACTGATGTTCGTATACAAAGACATACAGTAACAGGGTACAAAAGATTTCACTTACAAGTTTCCAGATTTGAATGTTCTTGTCAAATGGTAATATGTCTAATACATTTTATGAACTGAAAGAGTAGAGAGATTTTTTCAATGCTCTCAGGTTATCATAAATTAATCCTTTATACAATATATTACTCCCCTCTATTCTGATAATAGTATTAAATATAATAAATGAGGGAAAGCTGTTCAATCTTATCACCAAAAGGTATGCATGGCTACTGTCTTCACCAGTCACCTAGCCAGCTTCTATATACTTTTAGACCAGGAGCTTTTAGGTTATGAAGACGATCAGAGAAAATTTCAATAAAAAGGACCTAAGCAAGTGCTGGTATCAAGTTACACGACAGTAAAATTCCAAGGTATTGATCCCTGGGTTCAAGTCTCTCAATTAGAGGGACACAAGCCATCATCAATTCATTGTTCCAGTTGTCTCGTGAAACTGTCCCAAAAGAGTGACTTTTCAAACAATAACAATCATTTTATTTTAGCTCAAAAACTTGAGGAATGACCAAGGTCAGTTAGCATTTATGCGGTCACAGTCAGATTGTGGCTAGAATCACCTCAAAGGATTCCTTGCTCGTGTTTGATGCCTGGGCTGGTGAGACTGAAACCACTGGGAGGTGAAAGAGCTAGAGCCCTCAGATCCATCTCTTCTCCTCCCTTCTCTCTCTTTTCTTATCTTCTCATCTCCTCTTCTTCCTCTTCCTCTTCTTCACCTCTCTCCCTTTCCCCACTTCCCTCCCTCCCTCCCTTCTTCATCTTCACATGATCTCTCCACATGGCAACTCCAGGATACGCAGATCTCTTAGACGACTGCAAAAGTCTCCTAGAGTGAGTGTCCCAGGGGCACCTAGCGGTCACACAAAATTGCTTCTATCTTTTCTATTAGACAACACAGTCAAAGCCCACTCCCATTCATGGACACAGACTCTACTTTTTTAAAAAATTTTTGACTGCATCACACGGCATGTGAGATCATAGTTCCCTGACCAAGGATCAAACCTGTACCCTCTGTGTTGGAAGCACAATAGAGACCTCCTCTTGATGGAGGGAGCACCAACAACCCACAGACATGTTTCCAAGCATCCTACTGGATGCTTCCCACTTTTTATCTTCAGTTAGTCCTGGGTATAATACCTAATGCCTAATGTGATTTTCTTGTCTTTTAGCTAAAACATGTAATAAAACTAACTGTTGTGTTTGTATCCACTTTCCTTTGAGTGCCACCCAGTCCCCTCTAGTATCTTTTCCACCATCAGTTGATTTCTGGTTAACTAAATTCAATTTGTTCTTATTTAGTCGCTAAGTTGTGTCCAATTCTTTGTGACCCCATGGATTGTAACCCGCCAGGCTCTTCTGTCCATGGAATTTCCCAAGCAAGAATACTGGAGTGGGCTGCCATTTCCTTCTCCAGGGAATCTTCCCGACCCAGGGATAGAACCCATGTCTCCTGCATTGGTAGGCAGATTCTTTACCACTAAGCCACCAGGGAAGCCTAAATTCAATTAATAACATTTTTTTTTTTTTTGGCCTTACCATGTGCCCTGGGGGAACTTAGTTCCCCAACCAGGGATTGAACCTGTGCTCCCAGCAGTGGAAGCATGGAGTTCCCACCACTGGACCATTAGGGGATTCCCTACTAACAACTTTTTATATGGCTTACACCACAATAGACAAGACATTCACAAGTCTAACATCCCTGTCATTTCACACCCGGGAAGGGATGTTTCTGTCTCCATCAAAGTGGAGGAAGGGGGATGCTATATGTTGCGGTAGAGAAGTAATGGGAAAGGTAAGTGAATGCCACCCAAGTCTTCGAAACTGTTTCAACATTTCATAAATGTGAGCAGGCAATGAGCAAAATAGAGTTGTTCTGGATATAATATTGACCTCTCAATGTAGAATATATATTATCGTAAAAGAAAAATGTACTTACATTTCTATAGGTCTCTCCAGAATCTTTAATAATACCAAAATGTTTAAGAAAACAAGAAATGAGGAAGTCAGGTACTTTGGCCTGTACATGTTTTCCCCATACACATAAATACTGCCATAAAGCCATTGTCACATCTAATCCAACAGCTCATCTGCTAAAAAAGGAATATGAAGCTCTGACTTTAGTTCAACAGCAGATAATGTTCTCTAAACAACCTTCTGATGAATGGAATCTTGACAGTAGATCTGAATTTCAGAGTGAAATATCCTGCAGGCTGACTTCATCTGCCCTGGATTAAAATAGGGAACTGAGAAAGTAAAAAGATAATCTGAAAGCTGATAGCTAGTGTTACCCTAAAACAATAAAAACCAGTTATTTTTACCAGCACAATGAGTGTATTTGGGAAGAGCTTGCGTGTGTTAAATCACTTCAGTCATGTGTGACTCCTTGTGACCCTGTGGGGGATCTTCAGGACACACAACTGTGGTATGCCACAAGTAAGCCTAGTAAAACAAGACTGAAAACTCTTACAGAGAAGAGAAAGGTGGGAGGAGCTGTTAGAACCAGAAGGTCCACTGAAGGAAACGGGAGTTTGAAATATAGTGGCTTTCTCATTGGCTGGGCTGTTGCCAGGCAAAGACAAAAAAATTTCCCCTCCTTCTGGTGGTAGCAGCGTGGCTTCTGCTGGAGAGACAGGGGTTTCTCTTCCTTTGGGGATCCAGTGATAGGTGTGTGAGAGCTCCCCCTTCTGGCCTCCCAACTCCATTTTAGCGTTGTTCAGTCACTGTCGTGTCCGACTCTGGGACCCCATGGGATGCAGCATGCCAGGCTTCCCTGCTCTTCACCATCTCCCGGAGCTTGCTCAAACTCATGTCCATTGAGTCGGTGATGCCATCCAACAATCGTCCTCTGTCGTCCCCTTCTCCTCCTGCCCTCAATCTTTCCACTTTAATGAGGTTTACCTTTATTAATTTTCACTCTAGGCTGTAATGTCCTGGAGTAGGAAATGGCAACCCACTCTAGTAGTCTTGCCTGGAAAATTCCATGGACAGAGGACCCTGGCAGCTGAGGTCAACAGGGTCACAAAGAGTCGGACACAACTGAGGGACTGAGCACACAGGCTGTAATGTTCCTAACAAAACATCAAGTTAGGCCTTACAGGATATAAACAATAACTAGACAAGGTCATTCTGAGACTGTAGTGAAACAAGTCCCCACTGAAGCCATGAAAATGGCTAAGATCTTCCTCTTATACCTACAAGAATGATTACAGCTTCTTTACCAATGATAGCTCTTGCCCAATCTGAATCCTTTGGCAATCCAGATAAAAATTATCAAAGATCTACCAAATTGTCCCTGTGTCCTGACAGCACCCAATCCAGGACAGTTTCCCGCTTTCCCTAAAGACTCCTTAGAATCTGCCAGCATAAGCTCAGATCTTGTAATAAACTCTTCTTCATACCTTCTTAATGATATATCCCTCCCCCACACATCCCTATACATTTCCTGGGGTGGGCTCTTCCTTGCTGCAGCAAGCTAAATGAACCTGATTTTAATTTTAAATGGTTCTTGTGGTCTTCAGCTAGTGAGTTTTAATATGGGAGATACATCAAAATTTTAATAGTGGTTAGCGATATGAGTAAGAAAATGGTAATCTCTTCTTTCCAATGTTTAGATTTCAGTATGGTTTGACTTTTTGACCACAAGCATGTGTTATTTGTATAATGAGAAAAAATAATACATAAACAGATTTTGATTGGGGTGGGGGAGGGAACTCCAATGTGTCTCCCTGGTCTATAAGAAAAAGGTCATAGTCTTAGCATGGCATACAAGGCTCTTATTAACTCAGTTCTACCATTCTCAGCAGCCCCATCAGCCACAGCTCCCCTCTCTGTGCTCTTGAGCCCTCAAGCAGTGATAAAACTTGGCTAATTATTTCCCAAATCCTGTACAATTCCATTTTCCACTGCTCTATTCATCTATCATGCAAACAATATCCTTCCTGCAAACACCTGGCCTTTCCCCAAATAAAGAAGCTCCTTTCAAAACTGGTTTGAATTGGGACTTCCCTGGTAGTCCAGTGGCTAAGACTCTGTGCTCCCAGAGCAGGGGACCTGAGATTGATCCCTGTTCAGGGAACTAGATCCCACAGGCCTCAACTAAGAGTGCACAGGCTGCAACTAATAAAAAAAAAAAAAACAACCTCCCACATGCCACAGCTAAAGATGCCACGAAGGAAGATGCTACGTGCTGTAACTGAGACCTGGTGCAGCCAAATAAATAACAAATATAAAAAAAATAAACAAAATAAAATTGGCTTGACTCAATAGACCAGTGGACAAATAAAATGTAGTATATGCATACAATGTGATAATATTCAACCATAAAAAGGAGTGAAATTCTGATACATGTTACAACAGAAGTGAACTTTGAAAATGTGCTGAATGAAATAAGTCCATCCCAGAGGACAAATATTGCATGATTCTAATTATATGAAGTACCTGTGCATGCATGCTAAGTCGCTTCAGTCTGACTCTTTGCAACCCTATGGACTATAGCCCGCCAGGCTCCTCTGTTGATGGAATTTTCAAGGGAGGAATACTGGAGTGGGTTGCAATGCCCTCCTCCAGGGGATCTTCCCAACCAAGGGATCAAACCAGCATCTCCTGCAGGTCCCACATGAAAGTGAAGATGCTCATTCGTGTCCAACTCTTTGCAACCCTATGGAGCCCGCTAGGCTCCCCTGTCCATGGGATTTTCCAGGCAAGAATACTGGCGTGGGTTGCCATTTTCTCCTCCAGGGGATCTTCCTGACCCAGGGATGAAACTCAGGTCTCCCGCATTGCAGGCAGACTCTTTACCGTCTGAGCCACCTGGGAATCCCATCGTTCCTGCATAGCAGGGAGATTCTTTACCCCTGAGCTGCAGGAGAAGCCCCGTAAGTAACTAGAACAGGCAAATCCATAGAGACATAAAATAGGCTAGAGCTCACTGCAGTTGGGGGAGCAGGGAATGCACTGCGCTGCAGATGTTTGCTTCCTTGTCTGTCTCCACGTCTAGACTGTGAACCCTCAAAGGACCTAGAATATCTTGGAGCCACTGTCTGAGTCTTCTTGGGAACTCCACAGGAAGGATACTGGAAGGCCAAGCAAGGTTTGGAGATCTTAACAGAGCTTCATACAAATTGAAGGCAATTAGTCCAGGCTTCTAATCAGTGCCTTAGTTATGTCTATAATATCCTAACCCATTATATCTCCAGCCTCCATTCAGAAGTCAAGTCACTGGAATTCTTTCTACTGAGGGCCTCATTTTTTTTTAAGCTTTTATGGTGAGTGGAAACTTGCTCACTCTGTGACTTACCCATTGCCCCAACTTCACCCTCTGAATTCTTATTAAATGAGCCTATTTTACTTTCAAGTGACAGCCCTTCAGGTATATGGAGACCATCATTGTAGTCACTCATTAAATCATTTTTTAAAATGTATGCTTGAATAAGAAAAAAGCAACCACTAACCTTGGGAACTAGTCTGGTCCTCTCAGCTAGGTCTAGGTGGCATCAGTCATTGGCCTGGCACTCACTGATAGGCAAGGTATTTGCCTTGATGGACATAAACAATTTCACAGAGCTCCTACATCAATCTAGACCACTCTGTGATCTTGACAGCATGAGGTAAAACAAAACAAAAACCAGATCACTTCATTAATCTTATCTAAGCAGTTATAAAAAAAAATAGGGTTACTGTATAAACCACAAAAAAACTGAACATCCCCCCTCTCCCTGTTAATATAACTGCTGCTGCTTTACCAGTTACAGTATTAGGCTTGCACTCTGCCCTCTAGCCTGAAAAAACTCATTAAGATACCCAACCAGGGAGTTATTACAGCTTCTGGGCAGCGTCCAATCCAGAGTAAAGCCCCACTTCCTTGAAATCTCTCCCAAATTCCTAATATACTTACTGCTCTAAGTCCTTGCTAACAGCTAGAGTCGCTCCACAGTCTCTCCTGAGGCTCCTTTTCCCACTTTGCAACAGGCCCGCAAACCAGTTCGTTTAACTGCGGGTGTGTAACTATGGCCCACCTGGAGGACACTGACATACTGAACAGCTGATGGGAGCCGGGCCCTAGGGGCGGAGCAATGAATAAAACGCACAGAAATCACTGTCCCTCATAGAACTTATATGGAGGTGAAGAGTGAACCGTGTATGTTCATGTTATATGGTGTGTTGGGTTGAGTGCCGTGGGGAAGAGTAAACGGGATCGGTGGGGCCGTGGGGGAGTGTTGATGTGAGTTAGAAGTTTTTAAATGGTTAGCCAGGGAAAGCCTCACTGAGATGACACTTGAAAATCTGAAGGCGGGAAAGCAGGAGCCAAGCAGTTATTTCATGGTGTGTCAAGCTGACAGAAGGACAAATGAAATGATGCTAACACAGGAGCATGCCTGGGGTGGCTCAGGAAACAGCAAGGAGGGCTCTTACGGCTGGAGTGGGATGATCAGAGAGGAGAGTCATAGGTGAGGGCAGAGAGAAAACCAGGGTGGGATGATCAGAGAGGAGAGTCACAGGAGAGGGCAGAGAGTAAACCAGGGCGGGATGATCAGAGAGGAGAGTCATAGGTGAGGGCAGAGAGAAAACCAGGGCGGGGTGATCAGAGAGGATCAGAGAGGAGAGTCATAGGAGAGGGCAGAGAGAAAACCAGGGAGGGATGATCAGAGAGGATCAGAGAGGAGAGTCACAGGAGAGGGCAGAGAGTAAACCAGGGCGGGGGAGGGAAGGACAGTCCCATAGCACTGCTAGGACCTGGGCTTTTACTCTGCAAAACGAAGTTGTTGGAAAGTGTTGAACAGAAAAATGACATGGTCTTATTTACATTTCAGTTTTAAAAAGCCAACACTCTAGCTGCCATGTCAAGAAGAGATTGAAGGGGCTGGACCAAGGGGTTAGGAGAGAGATGGGACACAGTTTCCCCTGGCTATCTGAAAGCAGAGTGATCCTATAAAACTTTTTCTAAGCTGAAATGATGGAAGGCGAAAAAGCAATTACCTTAGGACACATCTTGCTAATGATGGAAAAAATAAATCATGATAAAGCACAGATGCTCACGCCAACAGTGAAAAGCTGACGTGCCTTGATGCTGAGATGCTGAGTGTAGCTCAGTTCCCAGGGAAGGAGGTTGGCGGTGCCATTCTCCAGCTTTGGGTGCAGCCTCAGTAACCCACTAGCTGTAAACACTATTTTCGCCTTTCTCTTTTTTTTCCATAAAAGCGAAAAATCCTCTTGAGATTTCTTTCAGTTAGTAGATATTTTCCAAGAAGCAAAGTAGCAAAACTCTAACTTTCCGAAAAGCAGGAGAAACCTGTACTTGTGATAATCCTGTGAAGGATGATGGTAAGTGAGACTAGGCTAGAAACACTGAGGGTTCTGGATATATTTGGCAAGTAGAACAGGCCAAATTTACTAAGAAGGCAAGGTTTGAAAGAGAGAAAAGTCAAGGAAGACATTAGGGTTCGCAGCCTGGGAGCTAAAAGTGGAAGGCTGACCATTGTCATTAACTGTGGGAAGACAGTGGGAAGGCAGGTTCCTTAAAAAGGAAGAAACAGAAATTCATATTAAATTTGCAGTTATAAGTGAAGATGTTGGGTAAGCAACTGGATAGCCTACAGTTCAGAGGAGAGGTCTGGGCTGGAGTTACCATTTTGGAGTTTGGTGATATGAAAGAAAGACAGTGAAAGTTGCTCAGTTGTTTCTGACTCTTTGCCACCCCATGGACTATGCAGTCCATGGAATTCTCCAGGCCAGAATACTGGAGTGGGTAGCCTTTCCCTTCTCCAGGGGATCTTCTCAACCCAGGGATCGAACCCAGGTCTCCCTCATCGCAGGCAGATTCTTTACCAGCTAAGCCACAAGAGAAGCCCAAGAATACTGGAGTGGGTAGCCTTTCCCTTCTCCAGGGGATCTTCCTGACCCAGGAATCGAACTGGGGTCTCCTGCACTACAGGTGGATTCCTTACTAACTGAGCTATCAGGGAAGCCCTAGTTCAGAGGAGAGGTCTGGGCTGGAGTTACAATTTTGGAGTTTGGTGATATACAGTATTTAAAATCATGAGACTGCATGAACTCACTAATTAATGAGTGCAGACTGACAGAGGAAGGTCTCAGGGGACTCCTGTGTTTAGAGGCTGGGAAAATGAGAAGAAATAACCTAAAAATAACCAAAGGATATTAGCCATTGGGATAGGAGGAAAGCAGTAGTGGGGAATCCTGAAATCCAAAGAATGCATTAGAAGAAGGGAATGGTCAACTATGTCAAATGCTGCTACTTAGCCAAGATGAGGATGAGAATTGACTGGCAATTTTATGTTTTGTTGACTAGCAAGATTTAGCACTATTTTCCTTTGGTCTTTTCTTTTCAGGGGAAACAACTGATTCTATAATCCCTTTAAAAAAAAAATCACCTTCTAATGCACACCTTAATTTACCTATGTATCTTATTGTCTGCCTGTTCTTCTAGAATGAAAGCTCTATTAGGGGAGGGTTTTTGTGTCTGTTTCAATACTTAATAAAAATTACATAGACTAGCATCTGATCATAGTCAAAGCTCAGTAAGTATTTGCTGAATGAATGGCTTTCAGATCCATCGCTATGTTGGCTTGACATCTATGAACATGCCCGTTTGGCAATGTTTCTCTTGAACCATTAGAGTACGTTCTGGCCAAGTCCTGGAATACTAGAATGGTTCCTCTTTGTTCAAAGCCTGGTGTTTTATGGTGCAGCCTAGCAAGCCCAGTCTGTCTGGGAGGCAATCACCCTGCTCTGTCTTGCCGCCCTATTCAGCCCCGCGTACTTTCCTGTGAATTGGAGAAAAAGTCCAAGGCCAGCCAGCTCTGCGGAGTTCAGGACATGAGACACATCTCTAATGTGGAATCAGGTAATTCAAAGGAAATGGCAAAAAAAGGATATCAGACAACAGATCAGGAAATCCTTTTTAAGATGGGGTGCCCAGTGAGAACTCCCCGCAATGTTTCAGCTTTGGAAACTGACAGGACCTGAAGCCTTTTCTGTGGCATCAAGGGGTGCTGAGACTTTTGTCACACCAATGAATTTAACTGAGCTTCATTTTCCTGATCTGCAGTATGAAATTAATCAGGTCTATACTGCAGAGTTGTTATGTGAACTGAGAGAATTATGTTCAGAACAACAGCAGACCTTAATAAATGTTATTATTCTTTTTTTTTTCTTTTCGGCTGAGCCATGCAACATATGAGGTCTTATTTTTCAGACTGGGGATTGAACCCTTGCCCCCTGCATTGGGAGGTTGGAGTCTTAACCACCAGACTGCCAGAGACGTCTCAATGCTATTATTACTTCATAATTACTTTCCATTTGCTAAATGTTTACAACTAAGATAAAGCGGAAGAGCTTATTTTTTTAAAAAAATTATAACTCCATACAATAAAAAAGGAGAAATACAATATTTGTCCTTTTGTTTCTGGCTTATTTCACTCGGTGTAATGTTTTCAAGGTTCATATAAATGGTAGACAATTTTATTTCTAAATTGTATTTTTTCTTAAGAATGAGAAGTTCTGCAATATGCAATCTCTTATGTGGTAAAAGAGCGATTTGAATCTTTTTCCATGCCACTCAGTTCCCATGTTTTATGTATTCCTCCTAAACAAGAACAGAAAATACTTTTCAGTCAGTTCAGTCGCTCAGTCGTGTCCAACACTTGGCGACCCCATGAATCGCAGCACGCCAGGTCTCCCTGTCCATCACCAACTCCCAGAGTTCACTCAGACTCATGTTCATTGAGTCCGTGATGCCATCCAGCCATCTCATCCTCGGTCGTCCCCTTCTCCTCCTGCCCTCAATCCCTCCCAGCATCAGTGTCTTTTCCAATGAGTCAGCTCTTCACATGAGATGGCCAAAGTACTGGAGTTTCAGCTTTAGCATCATTCCTTCCAAAGAAATCCCAGGGCTGATCTCCTTCAGAATGGACTGGTTGGATCTCCTTGCAGTCCAAGGGACTCTCAAGAGTCTTCTCCAACACCACACTTCAAAAGCATCAATTCTTTGGCGCTCAGCTTTCTTCACAGTCCAACTCTCACATCCATACATGACCACTGGAAAAACCATAGCCTTGACTAGATGGACCTTTGTTGGCAAAGTAATGTCTCTGCTTTTCAATATGCTATGTAGGTTGGTCATAAGTTCCTTCCAAGGAGTAAGCGTCTTTTAATTTCATGGCTGCAGTCACCATCTGCAGTGATTTTGGAGCCCCCCAAAATAAAGTCTGACACTGTTTCTGAAGAAGGAGTTCATAGGGCCTGGACTCCATCTTAAGCCTGTTCATGCTGATCATGCTCAGCCACCTTTACAATGGACTTTGAACTCTGTGTTTAGTGCCTATGAAAACAACAACAGAAGGATAAGACCCCCTCAAGACAGGGGAACCTTGAAGATCATATCTAGGTTACTAATCACCTAAGAGAAAGCATACACTAATCACCCCTTCCTCCAGACAGGCCATAAATTTTTGTGTATCTATCGGAGTGTAACCTCGGGTTTATTGAATATTGGCTAACTGTTTGACTGTTTGAGCACATGAGCACATACCACATGAATGATGGGGTTAATGGGATTGCATTTTCCTTGATTTATGTAAGTCTCGAGGAATTTGGAGTGGTGGGTTCAGACACGTACACATGGAGTATAAAAGATTTTCACAAATGCTGGTCAGGGTCCTTGGCTAAGAGGAGACTCTGCCTTGGGCCCGCCGGTGTAATAAACTGCACTCCACTATCTGCACTGTCCTTCTGAATGAGTTTGTTTCCTGGAACGCGTGGCTACAACATTTCCACTGTTTCCCCATCTATTTCCCATGAAGTGATGGGACCAGATGCCATGATCTTCGTTTTCTGAATGTTGAGCTTTAAGCCAACTTTTTCACTCTCCTCTTTCACTTTCATCAAGAGGCTTTTTAGCTCCTCTTCACTTTCTGCCATAAGGGTGGTGTCATCTGCATATCTGAGGTTATTGATATCCTCATATAGATCTTATATAGATACATTAAATGAAACTGGCTCTTTTTATTTGCAGGGCAGGAAGAGAGACACAGACATAGAGAACGGACTTGTAGGCACAGCAGGAGAAGGAAAGGGCGGGATGAATTGAGACAGTATCATTGAAATATATTCATATTCATATTTACCATGTATAAAACAGATAGCTAGTGGGAAGTTGCTGTATAATACAGGGAGCTCAGCCCGGTGCCCTGTGACAACCTAGAGGGGTGGGCTGGATTTGGGGGTGGGAGGTTCAGGATGGAGGGGACATATGTGTATTTAGGGTTGATTCACATTGTTATATGGAAGAAACCAACACAATATTGCAAAGCAATTATCCTCCAATTAAAAATAAATCTTAAAAACTGGTTCTTTAAATTGACACAAAACAAAACAATTATTGAACACAAGTGGCATCATCTCTAAATTATGGCCATCCTCTGTTTGGGCAATGGCAACCCACTCCAGTACTCTTGCCTGGGAAATCCCATGGACAGAGTAGCCTGGTGGGCTACAGTCCATGGGGTCACGAAGAGTCGGACACGACTGAGCGACTTCAGTTTCACTTCTGTTTATAAAACTGGAAGTTGCATTAAAATTCCACAAGGAGGCAGACTGATTCCATTAAATCAGGTTACTGCACTGATTTAAATACAGTCTAGATAGTCTCTGTATTGGCATTTCCAAGTTAGAAAACTTTCTAAGCCAACACAAGGAACCTATGAAGGCATTTTCTCCCAGAAACAACTTTGCAAATGATGATTAATTTTGTAAATCAGTTCATAAGTCTTCTTTACCATTAAATTAGTTGTAATAGAATCATAGAAATTTGCACATAAACTTAAAAATGATTTAACTATATAATTCTTACCCCAACGCAAATATATTTATTCTTGGCTTAAAAAAACATGGCAGTTCTATTGTCCAGCATAGGGAACTCTACTCAATATTATGTAATAACCTAAGTAGGAAAACAATCTGAAAAAGAATAGATACATTTATAACAGCATCGCTTTGGGCACATCTGAAATTAACACACTGTAAATGTAAATCAACTATACCCCAATATAAAATAAAATCATTTTTAAAGAACCCTTATATTTACCTTTCCTCTTAACAAAAATGTCAGTGGGGAAAAATGCCAGTGGAAATTTTAAATTCTACAGTTGCTGTGGAAAATGGTATGGTGGTTCCTTAAAACATTAAACATATAATTATGATTCAGAAATTCCATTTCTGCATATATACTCAAAAGAACAGAAGCAGATACTCAAACAGATATTTGTTCACAGCAGCATTATTCACAAAAGACAAAATGTGGAACCAATGATACATCATTGGACAAATGGTTAAATGCAGTGTGGTATATACATACAGTGGATACTATTCACCTTTCAAGAAGAAAGATTCTCTGACACATGCTTCAACATGGATGAACATTAAAAACATTATACTAGGTGAAATAAGCCAGACTCAAAAAACCAGATACCATATGATTCCATTTATATGGTGTACTTAGGATAGTCAGATACATGGAAACAGAAAGTAGGACCATGGTTTCCAAGAGCTGGGGGTAGGGAAGATAGGGAATTATTCTTCTTCAATGGATACAGAGTGTCAGTATAGGGTGGTGAAAAACGCTCTGAAGATGTGTGGTGGTGATATTTGCACAACAGTAAAAATGTACTTAATGCCAGTGAACTGTCCACTTAAAAATGGTTAAAGCAGTACCATTTATGTGTTTATATTTTACCACACACAAAAAAGGCATCCTAAAGTAAAATTCAAGTACAGAAAATGTATTGTGTGTGCGCTCGTGCTTGGTCACTCACTCATGCCCAGCTCTTTGTGACCCCCTGGACTGTAGCCTGCCAGGCTCCTCTGTCTATGGGATTCTCCAGGCAAGAGTACTGGAGTGGGGTGCCATTTCCTTCTCCAAGGGATCTTCCCAACTCAGGGACTGAACTCATATCTCCTGCATTGGCAGGTGGATTCTTTACCACTGAGCCACCTGAGAAGCCCCACAGGAGGTTAATAAAGAATACTAAATGGGATGGGACTTCCCTGGCGGCCCAGTGGTTAAGAACCCACACTTCCACTGCAGAGGGGCGCGGGTCCCATTCTCGGTCAGGGAACTAAGATCCCGCATGCTTCACAGTGCGGCCAAAAATAATAAAAAGAAAACTCCCTCACCTTACTGTATATACCTAAAATTTATAATCGTACATCCACACCCTTGTATAAATAAATAATTTGTACATTGTACAACTAAATTACCAAAAGTTTTACAGGAAAATTTACTTTTTAAGTTTTCATTGGAGTTCTAGAAGCTTTAATACATATGTAGATTTGTGTAATTATCGTTAGAATCAGGATACAGACTGCTTCCATCACCTCAAAAAATCTTGTATTACCATTTTATAGTGACACCCTCACCACAACACTAACCCTGGGAAACTGCTGACCTGTTCTCCGTATTCTATTATCTCCTCCAGAATGTCATAGAAATGGAAATATCCAATATATAACCTCTTGTTATCTCTCTTCCACTTAGCACAATGCCTTTGATATTCATGGAAGTTGTATACATCAAGTGCCCAGTTTTTTTAAAGAGAAAAGTAAAAAGTTTATTGGAAAAGAAAAGTACATGTGGGAAGATGCAGGGGTGAACTCAGAGAGGGAACAGGGGCAGTCTTCCGGGTCTTTAAGGTTTTTTAGGCCAATTGTACTGGTTTTTTAATTCCTCCCCCCACCCCCACCCACCAATTCCTGAGCATTGCTATTTTGTTCCTTACTGAATAATACTGCATGGAGCAAACACCAGAGTATTATGTATCCATTCAACTGTAGATAGATATTTGGTGGTTTCCAGTTTCTGGCAATCCTGTATAGAACTGTTACACAAGTTTTCACGTAAATATAAGTTTTAATTATTCTAGGGTAAACACTCAGAGAGGGATTACTGGGTCATAATGTAGGTTTACTTTTTAAAATATATATAAACTTATTTATTTTAATTGGAGGCTAATTACTTTACAATATTGTATTGGTTTTGCCATAAATCAACATGAATCCGCCACAGGGTGTACACGTTTCCCATCCTGAACCCCCTTCCCACCTCCCTTCCCATACCATCCCTCTGGGTCATCCCAGTACACCAGCCCCGAGCATCCTGTATCATGCATCGAACCTGGACTGGCCATTCGTTTAACGTATGATATTATACAGGTTTCAGTGCCATTCTCCCAAATCATCCCACCCTTGCGGTCTCCCACAAAGTCCAAAAGACTGTTCTATACACCTGTGTCTCTTTCGCTGTCTCGCATACAGGGTTATTATTACCATCTTTCTAAATTCCATATATATGCGTTGCTGCTGCTGCTAAGTAGCTTCAGTCCTGTCCAACCCTGTGCAACCCCATAGACGGCAGCCCACCAGGCTCCCCCGTCCCTGGAATTCTCCAGGCAAGAACACTGGAGTGTGTTGCCATTTCCTTCTCCAATGCATGAAAGTGAAAAGTGAAAGTGAAGTTGCTCAGTCGTATACTGTATTGGTGTTTTTCTTTCTGGCTTACTTCATTCTGTATAATAGGCTCCAGTTTCATCCACCTCATTAGAACTGATTCAAATGTATTCTTTTTGATGGCTGAGTAGGTTTACTTTTATAAAAAACTGCCAAATAGTTTTTCACAGTGGGTGTACCTCTTTGCACACCTGCCAGCAGTGTATGCAAGTCCCAGATGTTCTACATCCTTGCTGGTAGTTGGTATTGTTAGTGTTTTTTATCTTAGCCATTCTAGTAGGTGAGTGTCTTATCTTATCTAGTAGGTGAATATCTTATCATGGTGTGAATTTTCCTAATGGTTAATGATGCTGAACACCTTTCACGTGCTTATTTAAATACCATCACATGTCCTTTTTGGTGATATGTCTGTTCAAGTCTTTTGCCCATTTAAAAAAACTAGGTTGTTTTATTAAGAGTCTGAGTTTTATATATGTTCTAGATACAGGATCACTGAATGTTATTTGCAAATATTTTTCTTTCAGTCTGCTGAGTCTCTACATTCTCAAAAAACCAAAATTTTTCATTTGATGAAGTTCAAGTTATCAATTTATTCTTTTGTAGACTAAGAGCTCTTTGCCTAACCCCAGGTCCTGAGGATTATCTCATGTGTTTTTTTCTAAGAGTTTTATGGTCTTGTACTTATCATCTATTTTGGGTAAAATTTTGTGCAAGTTGTTAGGTTTAGGTAGATATTCTTTTTTTCCCTGTAATGTTCAATTATCCCTATTCCATTTGTTGGAAACTTCTGAGTTCTCCACTGTGAACAAATAAGTTGGCTATATTTGTATAGGTCTATTTCTGGACTCTGTTCTACTCCATTCATTTATATATTTATCTCTTAACCAACATCAAAGTCTTGATTATAGTAGGTTTATAAGGTGAGGTAAGGTGAAGTCGCTCAGTCGTGTCCGACTCTTTGCGATCTCATGGACTTCTCCGTCCATGGCATTCTCCAGGCAAGAATACTGGAGTGGATTGCCATTTCCTTCTCCAGGGGATCTTCCCGACCCAGGGATTGAACCTGGGTCTTCCACATTGGAGGCAAACGCTTTAACCTCTGAGCCATTAGCTTTATTTTTTGAGAAGATGACTGTGATTGACAAACTGTAGTCAGATTGATCAAGAAAGAAAAAAGATGTACTTTACCAATAGTAGGAATGATATCACTCTAGAACTTCTATTGTTAAGTGGATAAATGATACACAGCTTTGTCTATAAATGTGGCAACTTACATAAAATGAACTAATTTTTTGACATACATGAATTACCCAAACTCATTAAACATGAAATAGATGGCTTGCATATTCCTTTATCTGTTGAAGGAATTGAATAGATAGATAAAAAACCTTCAAAGAAAACTCTAGGCCCCAGATTGTTTCAATGGTGAGTTCTAACAAAAATTTAAAGAAGAAATAATACCAATTCTGTAAATTAACCATTTCTAAAAAATAAAAAAGGAGGAAACACTCCCCTCCTCATTTTATGTAGCCAGCATTCTTCTGACACCGGCATCAGACAAGAACAGTAGAAGAAAGCTGCAGACTGATATCCGCCACAGGTTTAACAGAAACAAAAATCCTCAACAAAATATTTGCATATTGAATCCAGCAATATACAAAAAGGATAGCACACTGGGCTTCCCTCATGCGTTAGTGGCAAAGAATCAGCCTGCCAATACAAGACACTGGTTTGATCCCTGGGTCAGGAAGACCCCACATGCTGTGGAGCATCTACGCCCATGCACCGCAACTATTGAGCCTGTGCTCTAGAGCCTAGGAGCCACAACTACTGAAACCCCAACCTCCTTAGAGTCTGTGCTCCGCAACAAGAGAAGCCACTGAAATGAGAAGCTTGTGCATGGCAACTGGAGAGTAGTCCCTGCTCTCTGTAACTAGAGAAAAGTCTGCACAGCAACAAAAACCCAGCACAGCCAAAAATAAATAAAGTTATATCTAAAAAAATACAACATATCATGTATCATGAGATTTACCCTAGGAATGCAAGGTTAGTTCATTAATTACAAATTAATCTACCATACTAAATGTATCAATTGATACCAAAAAAGCATTTGACAAAATTCCACTTTCATTCATGATAAAAATTCTCAGCAAAATTCTTCAGAAATTCTATGAATAGAACTTCGTTAAGATGATAAAAAGGCATCTCCAAAACTCTTAAGCGAACACTACACCTAATAGTGAAAAACTGACTGCCTCTCCTGCTAAGATGAGAACTAAGCAAAGATGTCTACTGTCACTATTCCTATTCAAATCACACAGAAAGTCTTAGTCAGGGACTCCCCTCGTGGTCCAGTGGTTAAGACTCTGCTTCCACCGCAGCGGGCACAGGTTCCATCTCTGCTTGGGGAACCAAGATCCTGTATGCTGCACAGCTCGGGTGGGAAATAGGGGAGAGTCTTAGCTAGTGTGATAGTCATAATTTTAAAAAAAGAAACAAAAGGCATACTACATAGAAAATCTCAAGCTATCTACAAAAATCTCCTAGAATAAATGAGTTTAGCAAGGTTGTAGGATATACAGTTAACACAGAGAAGTCAATTGTATTTCTACATATTGAAAAATAAATTAAAAATTGAAATTTAAAAAAGAATGATTTATAATGTCAACCCAAGTGGCTCTAGTGGTAAAGAACCCACCTGTCAATGCAGAAGACGTAAGAGATGTGAATTCAATCCCTGGGTCGGGAAGATCCCTGGAGGAGGAGATGGCAATCCCCTCCAGTGTTCTTGCCTGGAGAATCCCTGGACAGAGGAGCCTGGTGGGCTACAGTCCATAGAGTCCCAAAGAGTTGGACACAACTGAAGCAACTCAGCACACAAAACCCCAAAAGACTTAATTTCAATAAAATGTTGGCAGAATCTGCACGCTGAACACTATGCACTGATGAAAGAAAGCTTCGAAGACTAAATAAATGGAGAGATACACTGTTGCTCGTTGATCAAACACTAAATATGGTGGTCAATTTTGTTTATTAAAAACAGTGTGATGCTGGCTTTAGGAGTATAGATAATATAGACCAATGGAATAGAATAGAGAGCCCAGAAATAAACTCTTATAAATATGGTTTTCAACAAGGGTGTCAAGACTATTCAGTGGAGGAAAGGACAGCAACAATGGTGTTGGGAAAACTGGATATCCACAAGCAAAAGAATGAAGTTGGACCTTTATGTAATACCATTCAGAAAAATTAACTCAAAGTAGATCAAAGAGCTAAAACCGTTAACACTCTGAGAAGAAAACATAGGGGAAAACCTTCGTAATATTGGACATGACAATGATTTAGACATGACACTAAAGGTACAGGCAACTAAAGAAAAAATAGACAAATTGGACTTCATCAAAATAATTTTGTGTGTGCGCTGAATAACAGTATGAACAGAGTAAAAAAGCAACTCAGAGAGAATATATTTGCAAATTGCATATCTCATAAAGGATTAATATTCTGAATATGTAAAGAATTCCTACAACTCAACAACAAAAATCAAACAACTCAATTTAAAAATGGGCAGAGATCTGAAAAGATAATTCTCTAAATAACATATACAAATGGCCAATAAGCACATGAAAAGATGCTCAACACCATTAGACATTAGGGAAATGGAAGTCAAAACCACAATGAGCCGTGACTAACAAAAAGCAACATACAAACAGAAAACAAATATTGGTGAGGTTTCAAAAATTGGAACCCTTGTACTAGTGGGAATGTGACATCGTGCAGTCACTGTGGAAAACCATATGGCAACTCTTAAAAAAACAGACATAGAATTACCATATGATCCAGCAAGTTCACTTTTGGGTATATTATATACCCCTCAAAGAACTGAAAGCCGGGAACTGATATTTGTACTTATGTTCATACCAACAGTAGGGTACCTGAAATAGCCAAAAGGTGGAAACAACTCAAATGTTCACTGAGTGAATGGATCAACAAGATGTGCTATATACATATAATGAAATATTATTGAGCCTTAAAAAGGAGAGAATTTTTGACATGGATGAACCCTGAAGACATTATACTAAGCAAAATAAGCCAGACTCACGTGGACAAATATTGTATTGTATGATTCCATCTATATGATATACCTAGAATAGTCAAGCAGTAAGGAGAGTCAGAAAGTAGGGCCATGGTTACCAGCAGCTGGATGAGGGAAGAAAGGGGAATTATTATTTAAAGGGTTGGGCTTCCCAGGTGGTGCTAGTGGTAAAGAATCTATCTGCCAATGCATGAGATGTGGGTTCAATCCCTGGATGGGGAAGATCCCCTGGAGGAGGGCTTGGCAACTCACTCTAGTGTTCTTGCCTGGAGAATTCCATGGACAGAGGAGCCTGGCAGGCTACAGTCCATAGAGTGGCAGAGTCTGACACAACTGAAGCAACTTAGCATGAAATACACATTTCAGTATGGAATGAGGAAAGAATTCTGGAGCTGGATGGGGGTGATGACTTCACAATGTGAACGTATGTATGTAAAGCCCCTGAGCTATACTTAAAACTGGTTTAAACAGTGAATTTTATGACTTTTACTTTTTTTAAAAAAAGGAAAAAAAATCCATCCTAGCTATCAATGACATAGCTATACAATTCTGGCAGCTTGCTACTTCCTTAAATATTCATTATACTTTGTATGTAAGCATATAAGTTAGGAGTTTCAAGTTCCACTCCATCTTTGGAATAGGAGTTTTTTGGTCTTTATTTGGTCTTTAGTTCCTCCCTCTCTGCACATCTCCCTTCCCCTCCACTGCTACTCTTTCTTAAACGCTTGACTTCATACCATGGGGATATTCAAGGAGGCAAGTTTCTAGACTTCTCAAATTCTAGTAATTTTGTTTCTAATATGCTGAAATGCTTTTCTTTAATCCTGAATGAGAATTATATTAATTAAATTTGTATCTTTCCACTTCACTCTGTTAACATGGTTTATGACAGTAATGGGTGTTCTAATTAGGCATCTTTGTATTCCCAGGGCCATTTTACTTGATTGAAACATACACTTCTGAGTTTGATTGGCTGTTTCATTTAGGATTCTTGCAGGAGACGTAAGAGACGTGGGTTCAATTTCTGGGTTAAGAAGATCCCCTGAAGGAGGGCATGGCAACCCACTCCAGTATTCTTGCCTGAAGAATCCTATGAACAGAGAAGCCTGGTGGGCTATGGCCCATAATGTTGCAAAGACTTGGACACGACTGAAGTGACCATGCATTCGCTTTTGCTTTCCCTTTTTTACTATGCTGTGAGGTTTTGTAAAGGTCTGGAATTTTATCCAATTTAGAAGCTATAAGTTAGCCTTTTTGTCTGTGGATTGGGGCGTAAGACATGAATTTCTGGAACACAATGGACTTGTTCATAGCATATAGCAAGCAGCATAAGCAGCATTTGAGACCCTCTTGGGCTTCAGGTCTCATAGGAGCAAAGGGAAAGGTCGCAGGTGGATGGTGCACACGCTGAGTTTGTGTGGCACTGAAGAACACTGAGCGTGGGGAAACCATCTCTCCTGTACAAGATCTGCTCGTCTTACACCTCATCTTTCAAGGTTGTTCACTGATAATTGGCCCAGGCAGAGTTTTCAGGGCCTTTTATTCTTGACTTAGCTGCAAGAACATATAGGGAGTATTAAGGTACCAGGCAGATTGCTTTTCCTAGAATGGTTTTGTATCAAATTACACTAATCTCAATTAACATGATGAATATTTTTTTTTCTAACCCCATAATCTACTTGGATAATATGTGTTGCTTGAGGTTTTGGTAAAGCTACAGCAAAAGGGTTATTTTGAGGGAGGCTTGGGACAACTGTGATGTGGTGGTCATTTTAACAGTTACTGATTTTCAATTTTTTCCAGAAATATTCATAATTAATGACTGTTAATTATCCAAACAATGATTGTTTGGATCTACTACATCTCTATTTATGTCTCCTTCTTTATTCAAGATATTATTTATTTGTACCTTTTAATTTTCTATCAGTCTGTTATGTGTTTCCCCCCAAACAAACAGCCTTTGGTTCATATTCCACAGTTTCTGCACTGTCCTCTGATCTTCAATCTCTCCCACACAGAGCTGTGGGAACCAACTCCTTAAATCGTCTATATACTCACTAGTGAGTTCAAACTGGAGTGCAAACTATGGTTGCTATCATCCTGTTTGTGAACTGGTCCAGGACACCTTCCACCTTCAAAATCTCGGTGAAAAAAGTAGGTACAGCCATCTCCCAAACTCCAGGAGGAACAGATTCCAATGCCCAGAATTTCCTCTTGCACTGACCCAGCAGTGGCATCAGGGCGGGTCTGTGGGGTTTCTGGAGCATAGCAATCATTTAGCCTGAGAAGGAGATGTCCCATCTCATCCTTTCAAGCACTCCTGCTGCTCACCCCAATCCAAGGAATTCTCATTAGTCAGACCCCTCTCACTTGGTTTGGGGAACAGAAATGCTGGTCCAAAATTTGTCTTTCAGGACACAGGCTGTACGGTCTTGCCCAGTTGTTCTTGATTCTCCTTAGAATCTAGGGTATCAGTGCTTCTTCTCAAGCTTAGGTTCTGGGGTTTGTTTTTTGTGTGTGTGTGTGGGATTTTCTAAGTTAGGGACAGCTTTGAACAAACTGTGGACCAGTATTTTCTGAAGTGCCCTTTATGATAAAAATGTAAAAAATTGAATAAAGTCACCTAATACAATAATATAAATGAATCGACAAGTGTATATAATCTGGGTTATACTTAAGAAAATCAAACATCTCAAATTGATACAGATAGAAAGTAGAATGGTGGTTACCAGGTGCTATGGGAAGGAAATGAAGAGTTTCAGTTTTGCAAGGTGAAAAAGTTCCTGAGACAAATTGTGTAACATTGTGAATATATGCAAAATTATTGAGCTGTATGCTTAAAAATGGCTAAGATGGTAAAAAAAAAAGCAAAGAAAATCAGACTATATGATATGAAGCTGACATGGGAATTTATTCTGTAGAAAAGCAACAACTAGAGAATGCCATACAACCCTAGTACATCTAAAGTACTACATATAAAAATGACAGCTGCTAACAATGACCACACTGAAGCACTGGAAGATACCAAACTACTTTCTGAATCCAAGAAGTTAAATTATAATCAGTACTGTTTTAATGTTCTTACATATGCTGAAATTCTAATACGCTGACAAGTGGTAAACCAGGTAACTAGAACATCCAATAATGTAACTTTGGGTGATACGTAACATGACTTGGTGATATCCAAGTCTTTTGACAATACATAAACTTACTCATACTCATCTGGCCTATCTCCAAACATATTTTAAAATTCCAATTTCTTGGTCAAATGATGTATTTTGCAAATTATTAAATATATTTAGATGTCTTTACTATACAAAGTTAAATGTACAACTAAAGTAGTAAAAAGTGCTGAGGTGTTATGGGAACATTAATACTCTGACAAAAATGTTTATGAATGTACTCTGTACTTTACTAATACTGCCTTTTTTCATTTATATCTAAATTTCCCCTTCTATTTAATAACCAGTTTTGATTTTTTATACAAAATCTATAACTTAATTCATATAGATTCTTCTCTTTTTCTCCTTATTTCTTAGCTTAAATTCATTTTAAGTTTTATTGGTATCTTAAGCTTCATGTGTATTCTTACTCCTAAACACCAGCAGTTCTTCAGAGGCCTAAAATCCAGCATGGGAATCACTATATTAAATTAGTTCTAGAAAAAGAAACATTAAAGATATTTTTTCTGAAATATACAGAACATGTCATGCCAAATCTCTTGTTTATACAATAAACTGGTACTATTGGTAAATTGCACATATAGCTTATATTCCCAAAACAGAATAACTTAAATATTAGAACGTACCTTTATGTTACCACCATAACTGACCTTATAAGCATAACAGATGACAATATTCAATACAAAAAAAAAATCACAAAATCCACTAACCTTAAGTGCTATGGATCGCATCATATGAGCTCATCTCCCTATGACCTATTCAAACTACAGAGAGCAAACTATAGCTTTAAGCTACTCTAGCATTTAAACCCTAATTAGAAATTTATACGAAACACAATTTTATGTTCAAATACGGAAATAAGCAACATAATTCCAAAACCCAAAAGAATCCCAGCATTCTGTAGAAAGAAATATCCCCAGCGGCTACATCCATGGTCACTAGCATCGTTGTGCAACATCTCAGGCACCTTTAAAACAAACAAAAGAGCAACCTTTAAGTTTCCAGAACCACAGATTTTAGAAGAATTTCCAGGACACTATACCAGCTTTCTATGTAGTTGGATATACTATGAATCAAATTTCTAAAATGCCAATCTAGCTAATAATGTCACACAGCATTTCCTAACAGTTAATTAACAATGATTACTCATAGTCTGCTCAGCAAGTCAAAATTATATTGATCCAGTTTACTCCACTGTAAAATGGAGAGCTACACTGATTACCCTGCTTACTATCTGTATCTGTACATAACATGTGGTTCACTTAAAGTTCAGAGATATGGAAATCTTTTATCTTATAAAATATAATCTTAGCAGTAAGACTGGCTGAGACTGTTAAGTGGACTTTGGTGACAAAAAGATATGACTCCTTTATCTGTTAGTAATGGTCCTTTAAGTGTTCTGATGTATACAGAGTTTGCCAACAGTATGTGGCTTGTACTAGGTTTCTCACAAGTCTATGTACAAGTCAATGCCTATTTACTGAAACTCTACTCTCAGAAAGACACATCAGAAGCAGGTAGATGCTTCTGTGCATTCTGAAGTATACTTTGTATACTTTGTTGAGCACAGACTCTCATTGCAACTACATTTATCCTATACTCTTTTAAAAAAACCTGTTTCACTGGACATTTTTATTTCCTTGTTAGTTAATTCTGTAATTTGACTTCTTAAAAACTTACCATATCAACCAGAGCAACATACATGAACAAGCCCGCAGTAAGTGCAAATATCCACATGGAAACATTCTCAGCGTAATGACCAATGAAAATGCCTGTGGCCATTCCAAGATACGCCAGCATGGCTGACAGGGCATTATAAAGAACAGCCTGCTTAACAGTCATGCCAGCCTTCAGTAAGACAGCAAAGTCACCTTTAACAGAAAACACAAAAAGGCAATTAAAGTCATTAAAAAGATCATTTTTAAGACATATACCCAAAAGACTTTCCAGATTTAAGAAATCTTCCAATTTTTCTGAGGAGTAGAAAAAAAAAAAGACAAAATTAAGAATCACCCAGGGTTAATCAGTATAAAACACTCTGACAGTTTTATAAACTAAGATATCTTTTATCCAAAGTTTTTCTTAAGGTTTCTTGTTAGTCAAAGAATGTCAATACCAAGAATCTACTACTGTGCTCTTGCACTGTCTTCAGGGGGCTTCTTTTAACCTACCACAGGCAGCAAGAGGGAGTAGAGAACACACAGGAAATGATCAGCAAAAGATTAAGGCAATATGCATCATCATTAAAAGCTGAAGAGTCTAATGTTCTGGTTACAAAAGAAGAAAAGAAATTAAGATCAAAGTACTTCAGAGAGGCTTCAAGGAGCCTGAAGGATCTAGAATGTGGAACACAAATCAGATGTTGAGGATTACAAGCACTGAACAGGAAGATGGGAGGCCTTCTAAATGGCCAAACACACAGCAAGGGACAAACATGAAAATGGTGCGACAGGTGTGTGGCCGCCTGCAAGAAGAAAAACAGGGACACACACGGAACCAGGGCAACTCTGGGAAGATTTTAAGTCCTGGTGAAAGAGAAAAAGAATATTCAAAACACAATTCATCAACTTCTCTTTCTTTTTAGTTCCAATGAAATTCTCTTTGTCAAGTTCTCTCTGTTAATGGAAGATGAGTATTTGCCTGAGGTCTTATTTCTATTCTGTGTACAATGAAAATAGGGACTGACGTCACCATACGCTGATACAGGAAGGTATCTGGCAGGGGAAGAGGACCAGAGATGGGGCTCAGGGATCTGTTTGGCAACCCCACACAGGCAATTGTGTAATGAGAGTTGCAGGGTTAGATTTCTGGCTGGAAACAGACTTGTCCTCAGTAAGAAACAAAGCTACCTAGGATAGTAGATTTATGAGAAGCCATAAATGAGAAAGCCTGCTGGAAACTATCCTTAGCAAAAGCCAGTGACACTGAGATATGCTATCCACCTGGAGAATACCGTTTGTAGTGTTCTCTTACCTAATTCATGAGGCAACTCATGACAAAACACGGCAACAGAAGTACTTAAACCACTCGATAAACCTTCAGTAAAAGCAGCACCTGTGTAAAAAATCACTGCATTATTTTGTGGGTGTGTATTTTTAAAATTTGTATAGCACATACAGTGAGGTAAAAGAAACAAACTATATTCTGGTTGTGAATAAACAGAACTTTCTCAACTGCACTCTGTAACTTCTTCATAACTAATCTTAGATTACATTCAGTGTCCGACTCTTTGCGACCACATGAATCATGGCACGCCAGGCCTCTCTGTCCATCACCAACTCCCAGAGTTCACTCAAACTCACGTCCATTGAGTCAGTAATGCCATCCAGCCATCTCATCCTCTGTCGTCCCCTTTTCCTCCTGCCCCCAATCCCTCCCAGCATCAGAGTCTTTTCCAATGAGTCAGCTCTTCGCATGAGGTGGCCAAAGTACTGGAGTTTCAGCTTTAGCATCATTCCTTCCAAAGAACACCCAGGGCTGATGTCCTTTAGAATATTCAATTAGGCTTAAATTTCCCAAAGGAGCACAAGCAGATATGGTTGAAGGGAAGTCTGGGTTGTGCCTTAGAGCGATTAAATGATCTTACACAAACCTGAGAAGTAACTGCTGCCACATAAAGCACTTAAGGAGAAATATAAAACAAACTGATTTAAAAGGTTTAGGGGAAAAAAACCTCAGGAATCAAGAGTACAAATATGTTTCCTAGCCTCAGAGGAATCCACTGTGTAATTAGACTTTTTTACATTTATTCTTTCAATGTCTTGATAAGGGAAGTTTAAGACAAATAGCTCCCTGCTTTTAAAAGTTAACACGTTATACAACTGATTGCTTACAAACCATGACTGAGCATTTGCACATCCTTCTGTGTCGCTTAAGTTGTGCACGGTGCAGAGGAGGAAGAGTGCAGTGTGGGGAGCAGGGCCTGGGCTCATCCCAGCTGGGCAACAAAACAATACTGCCTCATCGGACCTTGCCTGCCTGCTCCGTAATTATTTCCATGGCTCCTTCTAGAACTCTGTGGGTCTGTGTGCACAGGTGCTCATTCATGCCCAACTCTTTGCAACCCTATGGACTATAGTTCACCAGGCTCCTCTGTCCGTGGGATTTCCCAGGCAAAATACTGGAGTGGGTTGCCATTCCCTTCTCCAGGGGATCTTCCTGACCCAGGCAGTCTCTTGAATCTCCTGCTTTGCAGGCAGATTCTTTACTACTGTGTCACCTGGGAAGCCCCTCCCTTCCTGCACTAAATTACTACAATTCATAAATATTCTATTATCTCTCAATGGTAGCACAACTTACAAAAAGTCTATAATTCTTCTTTGGGTATGGATTAGTAATTTAAACTTATTAGATAGATGAAGATTCCTTTAGCATAAAAGAAAAGATGGTGGAAAAGATACTTTCACTTTAATACATACTATTTATATTGCAGATAAGGGAAAGTAACTTTTGGCAGCTACAATTTAAAGGGCCAAGCACAGTTTCTAGCACTTTTTCACCTTATCTTACATTTATCGAGTACATCACTGTCAAAGCAGTCAAAGAAGAGATAACATTTTGATAACCTTGGATGTTAACAGCCTTATCAAACCAACCTACTCTTCGCTAAAATCAGCAGCTTAAAGTGGCATTTTCAGAGATCAACAAACAAGGGCCGAAACATAGAGACATACCAATTGCGAGGCCATCGCTGAAATTGTGCAGGCCATCCCCCATGATCACCATCCAGGCCAATGTGGCGATGCCAGCATCTTTTAGCTCCTCCCGAGAGTAGCGCTGGCTGTGGCTGTGGGGGTGGTGGTTCTGGTGGTGGTGGTGATGGAGAATATGATGGTAGTCATGATGGTGGTGGATGAGATCATCGGACTGGCCGAGTGTATCATGGAAATGCGAATGGCATTTATTCTTGCACCCTCTGGGTACATATTCATTGTAAACTTCCTGTGGATGGGCATGAGCTATCATGACCTCCTCTTCTTCCAAGATTGCTGGCTGCTGAGAATCAAAGTGGGAGGGCTCTTGTGAGTCAGCTCGTAAATAGCCTTCAGGTCCTAGATGTAAACATAAAGGACGTTGGGACAAAGTCAAATGGCTCTGTTAATGCGCACATTTCAAAATCTCCACTGACAGAGTCAACAAGACATCAAAGCATGGCAACTCTCTCACATATACCTACCTGGCAGACTAGACTTTAGAGTACTAGACTTTAGAGGTTTTCTGTTGAAAAACCTCAGTACATTTTGGTGAATTTTAGAAGTTAAATGATTTTTCGAAGAATGGATTTTAAATGACAGCCTTCAGTAACCACCCCAGACCCTCCCTTAAATTCTTTTGCCTCCCTATGTTTTTCAAGATAGTTTTTTTTCTGATTATAAAAGAAGCACACACATTTTAGAAAAATATTTCACTGTTGACATTTAAAATATTTTAGAAAAATATTCCAGAAAAATTGGAAATAAAAAACATGCATAATTCTGTTATCTGAGTTCCTCTCTTTCAAAATTCAAGGGAAAGCAAAAGAGGGGAATAGCTTGGTGGTCCAGTGGTTAGGACTCTGCACTTTCACTGTCAAGGGTCTGGGTTCAATCCCCAGTCAGGGAACTAAGATCCTGCAAACCATGTATTGTGGCCAAACAAAAATTAAAAAGGAAAAGCAGAAGAATGTGAAATACCATCATCACCAAGAAACATTTATCTGTGTAAAGTAAACTCCAACAATAGGTTTTGCTTTTTCCTTTTTGTACACTGGCATCAACTTTCCTGGGAGCATTCCTGAAACTATGATCCAATTTTAAAAGTTATTTCCTCTCATCATTATAAATTTCACTGGAAATTCTGAAGATGGAATAGATGCAGGAAGACAAGTGAGAGTATTTCACTCGCTCTTTAGAGAAGAGCAGTGTGCTGGAGACAAAGGGTGGACAGAAAGTCTTAGGACTGCCCAGTAGCAACAATAAGCTGCTCTTCCTCGTCAGTCAGCAACTGAGCGTCTACTCTGGGCCAGGCACCAGGACAAAGTGGAGCAGAACAAAGTCTCTGCCTTCAGGAAGCTCATGTTCTTGCGGGAGATAGCCATGTAACAAGGAAATACAGGTATTAATAAGGTAATTAAGGCACTGGACAGCATGGGAAGAAAATAGAAAAGGCGAATATGAGGAGAGTGAGTGGGAAATCTCTGTATTGGGATGAGCCAGGAAGGCCTCTAAGAAGGAGATATCTGAGTTGAGATTGAAACAATAGGAGGAATTTATATGAAGACCTAGGAGAAAAGTGCTCTGAGCAGAAGAAACTGAGTATCAGCCTCTGAGACAGACCTGGTATGCTCACAGGATGAAAAGGAGGCTGTGAGGCTGGACAGAGTGAACCATTCGGGGGAGTGGAAGGCAGGGCAGGACCTCAAAGGTCATCATGACGCCTCTGGTTTAAAATTTTAACTTGAGCCTGTCCAACAAGAAATGCCAGGCTAATAAGCTCTAGGAAACATAGTAACACAGTAACTTTACAGTGAAGAAACATGGGAGACACAACCTTAGCCAAGTGATCAAAACTGCCACCACTGCTACGCGACCGAGCACCACGGTGGGAGGCAGGTCACGTCACTGGAAAGGATGTAATACACTTTGTGCTATTCCTGCCCAAACTGATCAACCTAATGCAAAAACAACCAACAAACTCAAAATGAGGGACAATAAGAGGCAACATTTGACCCTGACTTGTACTCTGGATCATTTTTTTTCCTTTTGGGGGTTAGGGGAGTATAAAGAAATTATTAAGACAATTGGATAAACATGAAAATGGTCTATAGACTAGAAAATGGCATTATATCAGCTTTAATTTCCTGGTGTTGATCACTGACCTGTGGTCACATACGAGAATGTCCTTTCTCTTAGGAAATATAACAAGTATTTAGAGGTAAAGAAGCATCACTTTTGTAACTTGCTCTCAAATGGTTTAGAAAAAAAACTGAGTAGTATGTATATACACAGAGAAAGAGAGAAAGGATGATAAATGTACATAAAATAACTGGGGAATACAGGAAGAGGCAGAGGAATTCTTTGTACTATTCTTAGAATTTTTCTCTAAGTTTGAATTTACCTCAAAATAAAAAATTTATAGAAAGAAGACATATAAATATACATAGAAATAACCAACTCACTGGCACTTAAAAGAAAGCATAAGTTTTAAAAAGAGGGGAGGGATTCCCTGGTGGTCCAGTGGTTAGAACCTGGCATTTTCCCTGCTGGGGCCCAGGTTCGATTCCTGGTTGGGGAACTAAGATCCCAGAAGCCTCGTGGCACAGTCAAAAAAAAAAAGGGAGGGGAAGGTTAATGGGGGTGGAATAAGGTCCCATCTCTTCCGGATAGTCTGAGCTGCCTGCAAATCACAGAGCAATGGCCTCCCTCCAGCTCTCAGATTCACAAGGACTTACGATCATCTGCATCTACTTTCTCCTCATTTGTTGAAAGTTGAGATTCATACTTGGACAGCTGCTTTTTAATCTCCACATCATCATCATTTTCAGGTTTTTTCTGATTCTGTAACAGCAAGGAAAAGCGATACTTGAAATAGGTGGTTTACTTATGCATATACCTTCAGATAAACAGTTTAAGCAAGAGATTTCATAGACAAAGACAACAGAGTGACAGGCTTCTAAAGGAATAAACCCCATTTAAGGGCAAGGCCTGCACTTAACTCCACAGCACCTAGTAGTCTGTTTTGGGCTTCCCTGGTGGCTCAGAGGCAGAAACTGTTCAGAAAGGTAAAGGACGATGCATCAGTAATACGAAAGAAAAATCACACACTCATCTTTCTGCTGGTCCCTCAGGTCACGCAGTATAATCTGTTCTCATGAAAACAGCACTGCATCCCCTGGGAGCTATTTAGAAATGCATGATCTCAGGCCACACCTCAGAGTGAATGGATTAGAACTTGGATTTTAACTAGGTCTCCAGGTGACTCATAAACACATTAAAGTTGAGCTCTGCCTCAGGCCATCAGTTCAGAACAGGCATGTCCTCCAGCCAAGTAGTGATCTGCTAACCAACTGCCTGGTTTCCTCCAATGCCTCTTTTGGTCAATGAAATCCCATACTTGCCATACTTTTTATAACTTAAAATTATACTGTGATACTGATATGTATTTGTTACTAAAACTAAAATACTTTTGCTGTCATAAAACACCATTACCAAGTTTTCTCTTTTGAAACAAATCCCAGTAGTCAGTCTTGAATTTATCACTAGATTTTTAAACCAGCTGAATACCATACTTGAGATACAGTCCATATCTCAGAACCCAAGAATGAAGGTCACTGTTAGAACAATGGTGCCTGTGTATTACCGACTTATGTAGAATATTTAAGATAAGGAAAACTGTCACAAAAATAATCACCTTCTTATTTGCAGTATATTTTGAATATGACTCAATCCCCACCTTAACTGAGATTTCATTTTTAGCTCTAACAGTATATAAAATATCTGCACATTTTTAGGTTATAAGAGTTTTTAAAAGGAAGCACAAACCAATCTTTATACCTATCCCTGGCATGATGCCTCAAACACAGAAAGTACTTAAATATTTGTGAAAATAAGTGAATTCAGGATACTTTAAACCACTTAACTGATGTTTTATTTCTTGCTGAGCAATGACTATCTCTAGTTTTTAACCAATTCTTTCATTCCACAAGTATTAAGGGCCTCTAATGTTTCCTGTGCTGAATCCTGGCAATACATCAATACACCATAAACCAAGATACACATAGTTCTTGTTCCCATGGAGCTTATCACCCACAGGGAGGGAAGTTTTATACAGGTAATGATTACACAATTCTTTGATTGCAATTTTTGATACACTTTACAAAGGACAAATACACAGTACTACAAGAGTGTATGCTACTGCTGCTAAGTCACTTCAGTCGTGTCTGAGTCTGTGTGACCCCATAGACGGCAGCCCACCAGGCTCCCCCGACCCTGGGATTCTCCAGGCAAGAATACTGGAGTGGGATGCCATTTTCTTCTCCAATGCATGAAAGCAAAAAGTGAAAGTGAAGTCGCTCAGTCGTGTCTGACTCCTAGAGACCCCATGGACTGCAGCCCACCAGGCTCCTCTGTCATGGGATTTTCCAGGCAAGAGTACTGGAGTGGGTACAAGACCTAACTGACTCCCATGACAGGATTCGTCCAGAAAGTGATGTTTATGCCAAGACCTAAAGATGAGCAGGGGTTTGCTGGAGAAGGGTGGGGAGGAGTAATCCAGGCAGGGAGATGGCATGTGGGAGGACCCTAAAGCAGAAAGGGAGCAGCCGCTTCTTTAACTGAAAGAAGTGCAAGGTGGATGGGGTCTGGTAGGTCAGAGACTGGGCGGCCAGTAGTGAGGCTGGGTAGCGGGGCGTCCAGACAGTGCAAACCATGGACTATGGTCTTCATCCTATCGTGGACTTCATCCTATAAGCAATGAGATGTATGACAGAAAGGATTTTCAGCAGTGGTGTCCAACCTCATCAGACTCATTTAAACAAATCACTCTGCCCCCTCCACTCTGGATTAGAAGAGGACAACAAAATAATGTAGACAGTCCAGTCAGGAGGCAACTGCTGTCAGCCAGGTAAGCCGAGCTTAGACCAGAACAACAGCAAGGAAGATGGAGAGAAACAGATAATTTCTCTTCTGGATACACTTAATAAAACTAGGTTGGATATGAGGATGAGGGAGATTCATAGATGATTTTCAGGTTTCTAGCCTAAGCAAGAAACCTGAGAATCTGGTAAAAAGAAAGTCTGAGGTAGAAATATCATAAGAGCCTAACTACACACCAAGTATGTGATTCAACCCTAATTCGAATAAACAGATTGACATATACGGATGTTTTCAGGGAAATCCAAGGTAAAATGTTCCATTATAAGACCCTGATGCTGGGAAAGACTGAAGGCGAGATGAGAAGGGGAAAACAGAGGATGAGATGGTTACACGGCATCACTGACTTGATGGATATGAGTTAGAGTAAACTCCGGGAGTTGGTGATGGACAGAGAAGCCTGGCATGCTACAGTCCATGCGGCCGCAAAGAGTCAGACGTGACTGAGTGACTGAACTGAACTAAACTGATGGGTCTGAAGAGCTACCAATGCTTACCATGTAAGGAGTAGTTTTTTCTTTTTGAGAGAACTAAATGAGATTTACAGAGAAGGCAATGGCACCCCACTCCAGTACTCTTGCCTGGAAAATCCCATGGATGGAGAAGCCTGGTAGGCTACAGTCCATGGGGTCGCTGAGGGTCGGACACGACTGAGCAACTTCACTTTCACTTTTTACTTTCGTGCATCGGAGAAGGAAATGGCAACCCACTCCAGTGTTCTTGCCTGGAGAATCCCAGGGACGGGGGAGCCTGGTGGGCTGCCGTCTATGGGGTCCCATAGAGTTGGACACAACTGAAGTGACTTAGCAGCAAACGAGATTTAAAACTGTTACATAAGTAACACTAAGATCTGGCTGCCCTTGAAAATAGATAAAGGCAATAGTTTCTAAAAAGGAAGAGAACATGAAATGTTTGTGAAATACCTGTGGGAAGTCTTTGCCTAGAAATTATGCTTATTTACTATTTAATGCTTCTTATGTGTGTGTGCTCATTGTATTTAGCCTGCCAGGCTCCTCTGTCCATGGGATTCTCTAGGCAAGAATACTGAAGTGAGTTGCCATGCCCTCCTCCAGCAGATCTTCCCAACTCGAGCACTGAATCTGAGTCTCTTACATCTTACTTGCACTGGCAGGCAGGTTCTTTACCACTATTGCAACCTGGGAAGCCCTTAACGATTCTTAAACATTCAACAAATATTTACCAATCCTCTACTATGTGCCAGACACTATTCGAGGCACTGGAGATATAGCAGTAGAGAAGATGGAGCGGTCCTGGGCCTTAAGAGCTTACATGCTAGCAGAAATTATTTGAGAATAGAAATTCCAAACTTCGTCAACTACAATGCATAATAATATATATGTAAGACAAAGACAGAGTAGTATATGGAATGTATTGTAATATCACTGTTGCATTTAAAAACATGGGTCAAGACACAAGATTGATTTTACAACTCACAAATAGTTAAAGAGTCTGAAAAACACTGATCTGTCTTAAACCACAGACAGCCTACCTCTTAGAGTCCTATGTTAGAGCATCAGGTTAATAAACAGAACTTTTTAGGTAAAACTAGAAAATTACATTGAAATTAGAATGGCATCTGAAATAGAAATGCAATAAAACAAACAAACACAAACAAAACCCCTCCCCTGCAAAAAAAATCCTTGAAAATGCAGAGGAGGAGGATATATCCTCAAAGCCACCCAAGTGAAGCAGCAGGGACAATGGGGACATGGAAGACTTCCTGGATTAAGAAGGAGTCAGCTCTCGTTGCTTCATTTATTCCCTGTAAACTGACATTCTGTAAGGGTTCAAAATCTGCAGTTGAAGTGACCATTAAATCCGTAAGGGCAAATATTCACAGGATGGAGGAGGCTACTCTGCTCACATGCACTGGGTTCCCAACCTGAGCTCTAAGCTCAGCAAGAATCAACTATGTTAGTTTTCAAGTCTCTTCATGCCAGCTATACCTGCTATTGCAACTGCATGATTTAATTACATATTATTCAGACTATGAAATGCCAGTGAGAAGAGTTACTGCCATGAAAATTTAAGTTGAATGCTTCTGAAAGATTCAAAGGCAAGTTGCCAATTACATCAGGCAATCACTGTATAAACCTTTTTAATTTTCAAAAAATCTGGATTCTACATTAAAATAGCTTTACAAGTATGTAACCTGTTGCTCAATTTAAGAGAAACCAAAACTGGATATTTAGAAGAAGTAGCAGGACTGCAGAGAAAAAAATGATCATACAGAACTGACTCCAAGATGATCTTCAGTTCAGTTTAGTTGCTCAGTCCTGTCCAACTCTTTGTGACCCCATGAATTGCAGCACGCCAGGCCTCCCTGTCCATCACCAACTCCCAGAGTTCACTCAAACTCATGTCCATCGAGTCGGTGATGCCATCCAGCCATCTCATCCTCGGTCGTCCCCTTCTCCTCCTGCGCCCAATCCCTCCCAGCATCAGGGTCTCTTCCAATGTGTCAACTCTTTGCATCAGGTGGCCAAAGTACTGGAGTTTCAGCTTTAGCATCATTCCTTCCAAAGAAATCCCAGGGCTGATCTCCTTTAGGATGGACTGGCTGGATCTCCTTGCAGTCCAAGGGACACTCAAGAGTCTTCTCCCAACACCTCAGTTCAAAAGCATCAATTCTTCGGCACTCAGCTTTCTTCACAGTCCAACTCTCATATCCATACATGACCATAGGAAAAACCATAGCCTTGACTAGACGGACTTTAGTCGGCAAAGTAATGTCTCTGCTTTTGAATATACTTTCTAGGTTGGTCATAACTTTTCTTCCAAGGAGTAAGCGTCTTTTAATTTCATGGCTGCAGTCACCATCTGTAGTGATTTTGGAGCCGAAAAAAATAAAGTCTGATACTGTTTCCACTGTTTCCCCATCTATTTCCCATGAAGTGATGGGACCAGATGCCATGATCTCCGATTTCTGAATGTTGAGCTTTAGGCCAACTTTTTCACTCTCCTCTTTCACTTTCATCAAGAGGCTTTTTAGTTCCTCTTCACTTTCTGCCTTAAGGGTGGTGTCATCTGCATATCTAAGGTTATTGATATTTCTCTCGGCAATGTTGATTCCAGATTGTGCTTCTTCCAGCCCAGCGTTTCTCATGATGTACTCTGCATGTAAGTTAAATAAGCAGGGTGACAATATACAGCCTTGATGTACTCCTTTTCCTCTTTGGAACCAGTCTGTTGTTCCATGTCCAGTTCTAATTGTTGCTTCCTGACCTGCATATAGGTTTCTCAAGAGGCAGGTCAGGTGGTCTGGTATTCCCATCTTTCAGAATTTTCCACAGTTTATTGTGATCCACACAGTTAAAGGCTTTGGCATAGTCAATAAAGCAGAAATAGATGTTTTTCTGGAACTCTCTTGGTCAACATCAAATGACCAGAATATGAGTACACAAATGGCCAAAACATGTACATGTCATTATTAAGAGTCCCCATGAGGACAATCTTTTTTGACTGATTTACCCAGTCACATCAGATAGGAAGAGGAATATAACCATAGGCAACTCCAAAGATATTTTCACCAGATATAGAGCCTACTGTTGAGCTTCATATTATTTCTGGGGGCACTTTGCAAACAGCAAGTCTGAGTGAGTCAGATAGTCTTTCAACAAAACATAATATTTAGCTACTGAGTAATTTAAAAGCTGCACATACTTACTGTACATAACTCAAAGAGTTTGGGGTAAGTACACACCCGTGAAACCACCTCCACCATCAATGCCTTGTTTGGTCATTTATATAGATATTTACCCTTGCCTGTGACTCTGAAGGGAATACTGAAGACAGGGAAGTCCAGGGTTACTGACTTCCATGAATGCTTCTGGGAGCAAAAAGGTGCTGAACCTCCTCACAGATGAAGATCACACACCTTGGAAAAGCTCTGCTAACTGTTCGGTTCTAGTGCTGCTCTAAATAAATGTCCAATGCATAGTAAGTAATCAGTACAGTTTTTCTTACCTTTTTCTTCTTATCTTTAAATTGCTTGATCAACGTGAGAACATGTTCAACAAGAAACATGAAATACAAGCCTCCCAGAGCTGTCAGCCCTTTCCACGTAGAATCAAAATAGGTATTTTCTTGAATGTTTTGAGAAGAGAGGTGGCTGAAAAGTGGTCCCCTCTTCATTTCCATTGCTGTTTCTTCATGGCTGTGACTATGGTGATGACTTGCATGAGACTAAAGGCAAAATAATATGGATTTTGTAAATTCATTTGTTTCACATGTCAGAAAAATTGGCTAAGATAATTAATGTCAAATATGAAACCATTCAGAATTAGGCAATTAATGTTCTACGTCAGAATGAGGGGAAGTTTAGGCTATTAAAAGTAAAACTACCAATAAGCAGCAGTGACCCAGAGCTGAATGTATATAATGCAGTTTAGTGGAGTGGATCTATTCAGTGTAGAGACAGACACATTCTCCAGTGATCCTCATAACGTACGCGTAGAGGTTATCTCCAATGTTTCTCCATGGCCACAAATAAGTCTTAACAGGCATATAGCGTCTACTGCTCATATATCCAGTGGAAAAGCCCCTACCACTGTTCTCGGTGCGCTTCCAAGAAGCCCAGGCTGGGTAATGGGCCCTTGCCAGTACCTGAGATCCAGGCACCCTGTCCCAGTGGCCCACAGCTGGGTGCAGCAGGACCTTCTGTTACCGCGTGTTAGGGAACCAGGTGTGGTGCACACCAAGGTGAGACTGGGGGTCATGGATACAACCCACAGAAAAGCTCCTAGAAACTACATTTCCAGCCTTTTATACATATCAATACAGAGCACAAACTGAAAATACATACATTCAATTTATATGTTTATAGATTCATGCATTATATATTAGTATTTAATGTTGAATAATAAAACACACCGAAAGTGAAAGTCTCTCAGTACTGTCTGACTCTTTGCGACCCCAGGGACTATATAGTCCATGGGATTCTCCAGGCCAGAATACTGGAGTGGGTAGTCATTCCCATCTCCAGGGGATCCTCCCAACCCAGGGATCAAACCCAGGTCTCTCGCATTGCAGGTGGATTCTTTACCAGCTGAGCCACGAGGGAAGCCCAGGAACACTGGAGTGGGTAGCCTATCCCTTCTCCAGTGGATCCTCCCAACCCAGGAATTGAACCAGGGTCTCCTGCTTTGCAGGTGAATTCTTTAGCACCTGAGCTACCAGGGAAGCCCTATAAAACAGACTGATGGGATAAATTATTTACTTACATGTGGAAGAAGGTGTAAGAAAGCGTCACCACTCAGTGTCCCGACAGCCAACGCCACAAGGAAACTCAGAAGAAACTTGAAAAACACCCGATTCATGAGAGGCACTAAGATAACACCCAGCAAAGACAGGAAACTGATGACGGAAATGGCTATAAAGCCACCAACCCAGGCTGTCAAAGAGAACAGGACAGAGCAAAGGACAAAGCAAACAACTGATAAACTTTCAAAGTGAGACTGCGGAGTGGCATAAAGTAATCTGTAAAAGCGGGGAAGTTTGCACCTATGACTTGATTCATGTTGATGTTTGGCAGAAACCAACACAATACTGTAAAGCAATTATCCTTCGATTAAAAACAAATAGGTTTTTTTAAAAAGTGGAGCTAAAGAAATACAAACGCAGTGGAACAGAACTGTGGTTATAGAGCAATAACCAAGAAGCTGGATCAAATGTGACTGAACCCTCTGGGCAAAAGGCATAACCTAGGAGAACATTCTTCAGCGAGGGTCCATCTAGTCAAAGCTATGGTTTTTCCAATGGTCATGTATGGATGTGAGCGACGGACTATGAAGATGGTTGAAGGCCGAAGAATTGATGCTTTTGAACCGTGGTGTTGGAGAAGACTCTTGAGAGTCCCTTGGACTGCAAGATCAAACCAGTTAATCCTAAAGGAAATCAACCTTGAATATTCATTGGAAGGACTGATGCTGAAGCTCCAATACTTTGGCCACCTGATGTGAAGAACTGATTCATTGGAAAAGACCTTGATGCTGGGAAAGATTGAAGGCAGGAGGAGAAGGGGACGACAGAGGATGAGACGGTTGGATGGCATCACCAACTCGATGGACATGAGTATGAGCAAGCTCCAGGAGTTGGTGACAGACAGGGAAGCCTGGCATGCTACAGTTCATGGGGTCACAAAGAGTCAGATATGACTGAGCAACTGAACTGAACTGAGGGTGAAGGAAGGGGAAGGTATGGTTACCAAGGATGAACTCTCAAATCACTTGGGAACTGAGCTTACAGACGCCCATAACAGTTAAATTATGAGAGAGAAGAGGAAAAAGTTAGGAAAGGAGGGAAGAAAGGAGAAAGGAAAGGAAACTGGGAATCAGTAATATCCTCAGTGAACAAAGCAATCAATTCTTCATTATAGGTTCTGAACAACACAACTTACACTATAGCAGACTGTATCCTGGTTTCATGTATTAATAAGAACACACCAGGATTAGGCTCCTAAACAACTCTGATCATTCTCTAAACAATGTGACAACATACAAAGCAATCCCAATTTTTTAATTGGAGGATAACTGCTTTACAACGTTGTGTTGGTTTCTGCTGTGCAACAATGTGAATCAGTCATAAACATACACATATCCCTTCCCTCTTGAACCTCTCCCCTACCCTGCCCTCATCCCACTCCTCTGGGTCCTCACAGAATGCTGGGTTGAGCTTCGTGTGCTATACAGCAGCTTTCTGTGTGTACGTGCTCAGTCACGTCTAACTCCCTGACCCCCTGGACTGTAGCCCTCCAGGCTCCTCTGTCCATAGCATTTTCCCAGCAAGAATACTAGAGTGGGTTGACATCCTCTTCTCCAGGGGCTCTTCCTGACCCAGGGATCGAACCTGAGTCACCTGCATTGGCAGGCGGATTCTTTACCACTGAGCCACCAAGAAAGCCCCCAGCAACTTCCCACTAGCTATCTATCTTACACATGGTAATGTGTATGTTTCAATAGAACCCAAAATTTTTGAATGACCTTGACATACCCTGTGGGAGGACCTCAGACAAGTTACTATCTAATGTATTTTCTAGTTTTTTTTTTTTTTTTTTTTAGGGTAAAGCTAACACATTTGCCGTCTTCACATCCAAGGCAGAGAACAATTAAGATGATATATTTGGAATTATGCTGAAAAATGAGTAGGCTGATGTTAATAGAAGGAAAAAGCACAACATAAATAGATCTACTGGAAATTATTTTTACATAAAAAAAGGCAATTTTACCTATTTGTAAAGAATAGGTCTTTGGAGGGATTTCAGCTTTCTTTTCACTTGTTGTATGAATCAGACATGATCTAGTATCAATCTGATTGATGATGGCTGGGCAGAGATAGTTGAACTCGGTGGCATTCAATGGAACCTGGATGCCCATGCCATGAGATGTAAGCAGCTTTGACGCATTGAAACACTGAAGAAAAAAGAAATACACACCGGAAGGCATTCCCATTAGAGAATCTAAAAAAGCTGTTGATGACAAAACACCCTTTCCTTACTGAAGCTACTTCTTTACTTAAGGTAAATCAACATCAACTTTTGTGTTAAGTACTTTGGAATTTGCCTCAAGCTACCTGGAGATACTTTGTCACAGGGCTGATTTCCCATCTCTTCAGCTTATTTCTTCTTGGGAGAAGCAATCACATCACTAGTCACCTCTGGAGAAAGCCTCAAGAGGAAAAAGTTTGAGGATAAACAGACATTCACAAGCCTGTTAACTCACTGTATAAACCTATCAAGGAAATGAGCTTTAATTTCGAGATGGGTTCATTAGAGATTGAGAAATATGTTGTTTCTGTACTAACGCTATCATACGTGGCTAAACAAGCCCAAGACGTGTCCCTCTGCCAGCAATGACTGCACTTGCAAAACTCAGCTCAGTGCTGTGTACACACTGGGCAAAATAACACTTTGCAACGAGAGAATATTAAATTCCGTAGATTACTCACTCTGGCAGAGGGCAACACTGGTTAATGAAACAAACCTGCACCGGCAGGAAGTTGTTTCAAAAATTTAATTAGATGACAAGCTTAGTTTGAAGAGAATCTCTGCTGAAGAATGTAAGCTCCCTCTTCTCACCCAAAGAAAAAAACCAAACAAAAAAACCCACTGGCACTAGCACCTGTTTCTTATCTTCTGAAAAGCTATTTTAAACTCCCACAATTCTTGGCCACTACTACTCCAAACAAATTTTATTACTAGTGTTGCTATGGGAATGACCATTAGTAGGATTATCCCAGAATTAGTACAGTCATGTGATGGTTGAATTAAATACTTAAGTTCTGCCTATGAATGTATACCAACTAATGCCTCGTTGTTGACATCTCTTAGCCAAGGCAAACTGTGTACAGCCTGGAAGTCTAGCCTCAGAGAAGAAAAACACATAAACTCAGGACCTCACTACCCAGACTTTTCACTTGTCCAGCACGTCACTCTAGGTAGCATCTCCAATTTCACCCACCTTACAAGTCACTGTGATCCCTTTGTCAAGGAGGCAAAGCTGCTCTTGCATTCTCTGGCCCTTTAAACCACACCTTTCCCTAAAACATGAATTCTAACTCCTGCTCTTTCGATTTTCCATTTTCCTTTTTTTTTTTAATTAATAGTATTCATCTTCAAAGATTTTCTCCCCAAAATAATTTCATATGTTTTAAATTCTATATTAGAAAATAGCTTCACCAGGCAGCATTATTCTTACCGAAGAACTTATCCCACAAGTTTTTTATCAGGAATGTTTTCAACATAGTGGAGATACTTTGAGCTAAGTGCCTTGCTGAGAAAGGAGAAATTCCCCTTTCAATGAACTCACCATTTTATTTTTAATTTGGAGGGAATAGCAATGACAGGATAGACAGCAGGCATACTGATTAAAATAACGAGAAACATCTTACCTCCTGAGTATTTTCGCTTGGGCTTCTGGAATACATAAAGCCTTTTCTGGGCTCATTCATTGATTCATTGGTTCTCCTACTAGCCAGTCTGCTGGCCCGGCTCTTTTCTGAGATACTGGGTGGAGTGGAACTGTTCACATCTTTGGGGAGAAGTTTCCCATGTTTTGGAGTTTCTATGGTCTCGAGAAAGTGAGTTCCCTCAGAGACAGCATTATACACAGTTGAGGTCACTTCACTAGCACCAATACTCTCCTTGATTAAAACATTCCTTCTGCCACTGGCATGTTCTGATCGATGAGACCCCTTCCCGTGGCTGTTTCTTGGCTCTTTGCTTGCACCATCAGAGTCATGGTCTGGGCAGAGAGCTTTCCGACTATTTTTACTGGAAGCAGCGTGATTATGGTGAGAGTGATGCTCATGGTCAGAGTGATGCTCATGGTCAGAGCGATGGTCATGGTGTATATGAATTCTCTTAATCTTATCTATGCCTATATTCTGAAGCAACTTTTTGAACCCTTCAATTGACAGGGAATTATTTTCTCCATAGCGGTGGAAAAGCTGCTGTAGGTGATGCTGCCGTGTGGTAACGGCCAAGTTAACATTAATGCCAGATTCCCAACTTGGAATAATTTTTTCAGTGGTCTGAGGGAAAGCAGTGGCTGGTCCTACTTCATGAAGGGGATTTGTGACTGACAGAGTGAAGGTCAGGATCAAGATCACTGATAAATTCCTCGCCATCGCACCTTCCTAAAGAAGACAGAAAACGAAAGGAAAGAAACAACCTTGTCTTCACTTCCAAAACAATTTGAATTAAGAAATCTCATGCTGAAAACTGATGTCTAATCAAATAACCAAGTTTAACAGAGCACCATCTAGGGTGATCGGTGTAGTGCTAGATACTGCAAAAGACAAACAAAAAACCAAACTGGTCCTAGGCTCTACCTCTGCATTGCTGAAACATGGGAAACAACTGGAGAGCAGTTGAGTGCTAAGACTCTGTAATTAACACTATAAAAGCAATAGTAATTCAGAGATTGGAGGGACCCATGTGGTCATAGCCATACTGGCATTATATCATGTTTCAAACAAGAATTCAAAACAAAAGAACACAAAATCCAAACTAGCTACCTCAACCACGACCACCACCATTTCACAGAACAATCTTTTAACATCAAAAAAAGTAAATATGGCAATCAGAATAAGTCACATTTAACATTTTTTTCTTAAACCATATATAAATCTATTTGAGGCCTTTCTCCCCCAATCCCATTCTTCAGAGGCAACCAATTTGGCCAGTTTCTTGAGAATCCCTCATGCATACTCAGGTACACGTGCGCCTTAATCATACTAATGGGACCTTTGTTTTTCCACTCAACAAATGACACCTTTCCATGTGAGTATATACAAAGTGATCACATATTTTTGAATGACTGCACAGTAACAGTTCTTTAAGAAAATTAAACTTTATTAAAAAACCGTGTTGCTCTTATTTTGCTATCACTCATCCGCATAATACTGCTGGGAACCAAAGAACTATGCTCCAAAGAGGAGTTAGGGATCCAGCTGAGCCTTGAAAAGCAAAATTCAGTTAAGCAGACGAAGGTATAGGCCAAAAGAAGCAGTTAGACTAATATCTCAGGACCCAGTCAGCAGATGCCCAGTACCAATGATGGGTGGTGATCATGACCAAATTGGTCTGCCTCCAGTGAAAGTAAGGGGAGGTCGGGCTCCGGAGTGAGATGGCAAGGGTGAGGAGCAACCGAGCTCTACCACCTTCAGCTCTTCTTCCTTGGACCAGCTGGTAACACCTATTTTATACGGAGACAGAGGAAACCACTCGCATGGATGTATGTGGAAGGGCTCCAAACGCTGTCAGCAGTACTGCACAGCTGCTGCTTATCGTTCTGTGAAAAGAGGACGTACGCACTATCACCGGGCTAGACTCCTAAAAGAACAATCCTTGGGGCCCAAAGTTTTAAGGGACAGAAGAAAACCTTTAAGAAATACACGAGGAGCGAGATGGGTGGAGCAGCCCCGTGCCTTTCCCAAGAGAGGGAAGGATGCTTAGGGCGGTCCCAGACCCGCCAGCGGATCTCCATCCCCGCAAGTCCGCGTGTGCTGGAGAAAAAAGCAGAAGCAGAGGGCCTGGAGAAACGGGTGAGCGGAGAAAACGGGAAAGAGCTCGCAAAACTGCCTAGAAGGGCTTCTTATTTTTAAACACCACAGTACTCTCTCGGAAAATGAGATGAACAGGACAAACCATTTCCTTTCCCCGTTGGACCCCGAAGTCCGCTGTGCACCCTCAACTGGGAAGTCCGGCCTCGCCGGCTCCGCGGGGTTCCCCTCTCCGCCCACCCTTCCTAGACCAGCGGGACTCACCTCTCCGCGGCCTCGCCGACCCCCGGCCCGCTCCCGCGCGCCGGTTCAAGTTCCCGCCGGCGGTGCGGAGCCAACCCTTGTCTCCCTAGAGATCTCTACACGGCACGGAGAGGCGGCGGTCTCATCGGCCCGGTTGCCCCTCCGTCGGGGGAGCGCCGCGTAGACCCCGGCTAGCCGCGCCCCACGCGCCGCCGCCGCCTCCCGGGAGCAGGAGCACAATCACTAATTAGCGCCGCGCGCAGCAGCCGCCAGGAGCCGCCGCCTCCGCCGGCCTCGGCTGCGGGGCATGCGCAGTGCGGCTCCACCCCGTCCCCGGCGGGCGGGTCCGCGGGTCCGCCTGTTCGCCGGCGCCACGGGGCTCGCAGGGCCAGGAGGGGGGCGGAGACGGGGGTCCCAGTGCGCGCGGGGCACCGAGATCTGCCCGGGGCCCTTCCTCCAGCTCTCCTCCGCGCCCCCCGCCTCTCTGAGAAACTCGTTCGCCAACCCCGCACCACCACACTGAGCCAGCCCCGTCTGCCGCTGGGATCCCGGCAGTGAGGGCAGCGGGACGTGCTCTGGGCACACGAGTTCTGGGTCTTTCTGGAGAGTTCTGAGCGCTTCCGGTCGCGTCTGTGTTCCTGGGACGCAGGCCGTGCCTGCGCCACGGTCCTCGACACGAGAGTCGAGGTTACCACAGGCAGAGGGCCAATTGGGCTGGGGTGGGGGTGGGGCGGGCCCGGCGGAGGCGGGGTCGCCCCCGCCCCGCCCCCGGCCGCCTCGGAAACGCGGCCCGGATAACGCCCGCGGGAAGACGCGGCGGGCAGGCAGTTCCGCTCCGAGGGCGGAAGTGCGTGCCCAGGTTTCAGCTGCTGACCAGACAGCAACATGGTGGCACCCATGCTGGAGACGTCTCATGTATTTTGCTGCCCGAACCGGGTGCGGGGAGCCCTGAGCTGGAGCCCCGGGCCCGGAGGCCTTCTGGCCTTCGGCACGTCCTGTTCCGTGGTGCTCTATGACCCTCAGGTGAGAGAAGTGGCCAGACCCTATCTGCTTCTGGCGCCACATCTGCTGCTTATGCTTGGGGGCGGACTCTGTAGAGGCTGCTCCGGAGCCTGGAGATCCGGTGTGCGGTCCGATCCGCTTCGGGGAGGGTGTCTGGGCGGTGGGTCTGGCTCTGGCGCGCAACACTCGCCTCTCGCCAGTCTCCTGCGTTGCGTCAGCCTGGGGTCACCGTGTCCTACAGGTGGTGGCCTGTTAGCCGCAAAGAGAAATTCAAACGATGGCAACCTTTTCTGAAGCCTTCTGTGGGAAACTGTTACACTGTTAAGGAATCAGTTTGGTTTTGAAAAGATTTCCATTTAAATGTGGGTTAAGGGCATCTCACAGGTGCCATCTCATTCTTTTAAAATTTAAAGTTTTTGTTTTCTGTTTACCTTTAGCCGATGAACAATATTGTGATAGTCTAAGGTAACCAGTGAGGGGAATCGGCCATGCATATACTCGTATCCGGGGCTATCTCATTTTGGTATTTCCCTAAGTATTACTTAATAAACTTTTGCTGTTTCAAAGAAATATCGCCTGCAGTTTAGCTTCGGGAGTGGACATTTTAAACAATGTGCCATTAGGGCAAAGGTCCTAGGAAGTGGAGCTCCTAAGCACTTATCCATTCCCAGAACTGCAGCCAAATGATTGTTTTCTTGGCCTTTTCGCTACCAAACTTCTCAAGTGACTAGTTTCTGTATTATTCCCTGAGTTCCTTGTGATCCCATTCCCACTGGCTGATTTTGGACAATACAGTTAGTGTTGCTTCTCAAAAGATGCCTCAGTATAAAAAGTAAAATACTGGGAATTCAAATGCAGTGCAGGAGATAGCATTTTTTAAAAAATTTTACTAGTTTATTGCAAAATTCTGACTTAAGGGATTAGATCTCATAGACAGAGTGCCTGAAGAACTTTGGACTTGTGACATTGTACAGGAGACAGGGATCAAGACCATCCCCAAGAAAAAGAAGTGAAAAAAAGTAAAATGGCTGTCTGAGGAGGCCTTACAAATAGCTGTGAAAAGAAGAGAAGCGAAAAGCAAAGGAGTAAAGGAAAGATATACCCATTTGAATGCAGAGTTCCAAAGAAAAGCAAGGGGATAAAGCCTTCCTCAGTGATCAATGCAAAGAAATAGAGGAAAACAATAGAATGGGAAAGACTAGAGATCTCTTCAAGAAGATTAGAGATTCCAAGGGAACATTTCATGCAAAGATGGGCTCGATAAGGGACAGAAATGCAATAAAGGACAGAAATGGTATGGACCTAACAGAAGCAGAAGATATTAAGAAGAGGTGGCAAGAATACACAGAACTGTACAAAAAAGATCTTCATGACCCAGATAATCACGATGGTGTGATCACTCACCTAGAGCCAGACATGCTGGAATGCCAATGCTTTAGGAAGCATCACCACAAACAAAGCTAGTGGAGGTGATGAATTCCAGTTGAGCTATTTCAAATCCGGAAAGATGATGCTGTGAAAGTGCTGCACTCAATATGCCAGTAAATTTGGGAAACTCAGCAGTGGCTACAGGACTGGGAAATGTCAGTTTTCATTCCAATCCCAAAGAAAGGCAATGCCAAAGAATGCTCAAACTACTGCACAATTGCACTCATCTGACATACTAGCAAAGTAATGCTCAAAATTCTCCAAGCCAGGCTTCAACACTACGTGAACTGTAAACTTGTAGATGTTCAAGGTGGTTTTAGAAAAGGCAGAGGAGCCAGAGATCAAATTGCCAGCATCCATTGGATCATCAAAAAAGCAAGAGAGTTCCAGAAACACATCTATTTCTGCTTTGTTGACTATGTCAAAGCCTTTGACTGTATGGATCACAACAAACTGTGGAAAATTCTTCAAGAAATGAGAATACCAGCCCACCTTACCTGCCTCTTGAGAAATCTGTATGCAGGTTAGGAAGCAACAGTTAGAATTGGACGTGGAACAACAGACTGATTCCAAACTGGGAAAGGAGTACGTCAAGGCTGTATATTGTCATCCTGCTCATTTAACTTCTATGCAGAGTACATCATGAGAAATGCTGGACTGGAAGAAGCACAAGCTGGAATCAAGATTGCTGGGAGAAATATCAATAACCTCAGATATGCAGATGACACCACCCTTATGGCAGAAAGCGAAGAAGAACTAAAGAGCCTCTTGATGAAAGTGAAAGAGGAGAGTGAAAAAGTTGACTTAAAACTCAACATTCAGAAAAGTAAGATCATGGCATCTGGTCCCATCACTTCACGGCAAACAGATGGGGAAACAGTGACGGACTTTATTTCTGGGGGCTCCAAAATCTCTGTAGATGGTGACTGTAGCCATGAAATTAAAAGACGCTTACTCCTTGGAAGAAAAGTTATAACCAACCTAGACAGTATATTAAAAAGCAGAGCTGTTACTTTGCCCACAAAAGTCTGTCTAGTCAAAGCTGTGGTGTTTCCAGTATTTATGTATGGGTGTTTGAGTTGGACTATAAAGAAAGCTGAGGGCTGAAGAATTGATGGTTTTGATCTGTGGTGTTGGAGAAGACTCTTGAGGGTCCCTTGGATTGCAAGGAGATCCAACCAGTTCATCCTAAAGGAAATCAGTGCTGAATATTCACTGGAAGGACTGATGCTGAAACTGAAACTCCAATACTTTGGCCACCTGATGCAAAGAACTGACTGATTGGAAAAGACCCTGATGCTGGGAAAGATTGAAGGCAGGAGGAGAAGGGACGACAGAGGATGAGATGGTTGGATGGCATCACCGACTCAACGGACATGAGTTTGAGTAAACTGGGAGTTCATGATGGACCGGGAGGCTTGGCGTGTTGCAGTCCATGGGGTCGCAAAGAGGTAGGACAGGACTGAGTGAACTGAACTGAGTATATTAATTTTATTGAAAAGTCCATCATCCTAGACATACAGACCGAAGATGAGATGGTTAGATAGCATCACTGACTCAATGAACATGAATCTGAGCAAACTCCAGGTTATGGTGGAGGACAGAGGAGCCTGGTGAATTGCAGTCCTTGGGGTCGCAAAGAGTCAGATGGAACTTTGTGACTGAACAACCACGGACACACGACACATAGTCAACCAGTTGGCAACTGAAAAGATGCTCAACATCACTAATCAGAGAAATGCAAATCAAAACCTCAGTGAGGTATCACCTCAGACTGGTCAAAATGGCTGTCATCAGAAAATCTACAAATAATAAATATGGAGAGGGTCTGGAGAAAAGGGAACCCTCCTAGGATGTTGGTGGGAATGTAAACTAGTGCAGCCACTATGGAAAACAGTTCAAAGTTCCTTAAAAACTAAGATTAGAGTTACCATAAGAGCCAGCAATCCCATTCCTCGACATATATCTGGAAAACACAAAAACTGTAATTCAAAAAGTTGCATATACCACAGTGTTCATCAGTTCAGTTCAGTTCAGTCGCTCAGTCATGTCCGACTGTGCGACCCCAGGAATCTCAGCACGCCAGGCCTCCCTGTCCATCACCAACTCCTGGAGTTCACTCAGACTCACGTCCATCGAGTCAGTGATGCCATCCAGCCATCTCATCCTCTGTCGTCCCCTTGTCCTCCTGTCCCCAGTCCCTCCCAGCATCAGAGGCTTTTCCAGTGAGTCAACTCTTTGCATGAGGTGGCCAAAGTCCTGGAGTTTCAGCTTTAGCATCATTCCTTCCAAAGAAATCCCAGGGCTGATCTTCAGAATGGACTGGTTGGATCTCCTTGCAGTCCAAGGGACTCGCAAGAGTCTTCTCCAACACCACACTTCAAAAGCATCAGTTCTTTGGTGCTCAGCCTTTTTCACAGTCCAACTCTCACATCCATACATGATTACTGGAAAAACCATAGCCTTGACTAGACGGACCTTAGTTGGCAAAGTAATGTCTCTGCTTTTGAATATGCTGTCTAGGTTGATCATAGCTTTCCTTCCGAGGAGTAAGCGTCTTTAATTTCATGGCTGCAGTCACCATCTGCAGTGATTTTGGAGCCCCCCAAAATAAAGTCTGACACTGTTTCCACTGTTTCCCCATGTATTTGCCATGAAGTGATGGGACCAGATGCCATGATCTTCATTTTCTGAATGTTGAGCTTTAAGCCAACTTTTTCACTCTCCTCTTTCACTTTCATCAAGAGGCTTTTGAGTTCCTCTTCCCTTTCTGCCAAAAGGGTGGTGTCATCTGCATATCTGAGGTTATTGATATTTCTCCTGGCAATCTTGATTCCAACTTGTGTTTCTTCCAGTCCAGCGTTTCTCATGATGTACTCTGCATATAAGTTAAATAAGCAGGGTGACAATATACAGCCTTGACGTACTCCTTTTCCTCTTTGGAACCAGTCTGTTGTTCCATGTCCAGTTCTAACCGTTGCTTCCTGACCTGCATACAGATTTCTCAAGAGGCAGGTCAGGTAGTCTGGTATGCCCATCTCTCTCAGAATTTTCCACAGTTTATTGTGATCCACACAGTCAAAGGCTTTGGCATAGTCAATAAAGCAGAAATAGATGTTTTTCTGGAACTCTCTTGCTTTTTCCATGGTCTAGCGGATGTTGGCAATTTGATCTCTGGTTCCTCTGCCTTTTCTAAAACCAGCTTGAACATCAGGAAGTTCACGGTTCACGTATTGCTGAAGCTTGGCTTGGAGAATTCTGAGCATTACTTTACTAGCATGTGAGATGAGTGCAATTGTATGGTAGTTTGAGCATTCTTTGGCATTGCCTTTCTTTGGGATTGGAATGAAAACTCACCTTTTCCAGTCCTGTGGGCACTGCTGAGTTTCCCAAATTTACTGGCATATTGAGTGCAGCACTTTTACAGCATCATCTTTCCGGATTTGAAATAGCTCAACTGGAATGCCATCACCTCCACTAGCTTTGTTTGTAGTGATGGTTTCTAAGGCCCACTTGACGTCACATTCCAGGATGTCTGGCTCTAGCTGAGTGATCACACCATCGTGGTTATCCGGGTCGTGAAGATCTTTTTTGTACAGTTCTTCTGTGTATTCTTGCTGCTACTTCTTAATATCTTCTGCTTCTGTTAGGTCCATACCATTTCTGTCCTTTATTGCATTTCTGTCCTTTATTGAGCCCATCTTTGCATGAAATATTCCCTTGGTATCTCTAATTTTCTTGAAGAGATCTCTAGTCTTTCCCATTCTGTTCTTTTCCTCTATTTCTTTGCGTTTATCGCTGAAGAAGGCTTGCTTATCTCTTCTTGCAATTCTTTGGAACTCTGCATTCAGATGCTTCTTTCCTTTTCTCCTTTGCTTTTCGCTTCTCTTCTTTTCACAGCTATTTGTAAGGCCTCCCCAGACAGCCATTTTGCTTTTTTGCATTTCTTTTCCATGGGGAAGGTCTTGATCCCTGTCTCCTGTACAGTGTCACGAACCTCATTCCATAGTTCATCAGGCACTCTATCAGATCTAGGCCCTTAAATCTATTTCTCACTTGCACTGTATAATCATAAGGGATTTGATTTAGGTCATACCGGAATGTTGTAGCGGTTTTAGCAACACTATTTACAACAGTCAAGACCTGGGTGAGCCTTGTGGGCTGCCTTCTGTGGGGTCACACAGAGTCGGACACGACTGAAGTGACTTAGCAGCAGCAGCAGCAGCAGGAAGACATAGAAGCAATTTATATGTCCATCGACAGATGAATGGATAAAGAGGATGTGGTGATATGTATATATATGTGTATATATATATATACACACACATGCACGTGCGTGCACACACACAAGGGAATACAATTTAGCCATGAAAAGAATGAAATAATACCATTTGCAGCAACGTGGATGAACCTACAGATAATCATGCTAAGGGAGACAGAGAAAGATAAATGCCATATGGTATCACTTACATGTGGAATCTAAAAAATTTATAAAGGAACTTGTATACGAAACAGAAATAGACTCACAGACAGAAAACAAACTTATAGTTGCCTAATGGGAATGGGGCAGGGAGGGTTAAATTAGGGCGTTGAGATTAACAGATATGTACTACAATATATCTTATAAAATAGAAAAACAACGGGGACGTATAGTATAGCACCGGCAACTATGTTCAGTATCTTGCAATAGCCTATAATGGAAAAGAATCTGAAAAAGAATAACTGAATTACTTTGCTTTACACCTGAATCATTGTAAATCAGCCATACTTAAATTAAAAAGTTCCATCATCCTCCTATCCAATGCAGAGTGAAACTTATAAATGAAATAGTTGTACTCATTTTTCTTGAGCTTGCTTCCCTCCTTCCAGTTTTTGTTTGGTTATTACCATGCAGTCTTCAAAAGCTTTTTTTATTTTATTGAAGTATAGTTGATTTATAGTGCTGTGTTGGTTTCTGTGTACAGCAAAGTGATTCAGTTATACATAAATATATACAGTAGCTTGCTTTTGCAAATTCCAAACTTTGAATCCATCCATCCTTCACCCTCCATCCCCCTTGACAATGACAAGTCTGTGTCTGTGAGTCTGTTTCTGTTTTGAAGATAAGTTCATTTGTGTCATATGTTAGATTCCACATAATGATATTTGTCTTTCTTTTTCTGACTTTCCTAGTATGATAATCTCCAAGTTCATCCATGTTGCTTCAGATGGCCTTATTTTTTTTTTAATGGCTGAGTAATATTACCTTGTATGTGTGTGAATGTATACGTATATCACGTTTTCTTTATCCCTTCATCTGTTGATAGATATTTATGTTGCTTCCATTTCTGGACTACTGTAAAAATAGTGCTGCTTTGAACATTGGGGTGCATGCATCTTTTGAATTAGAGTTTTCACCTTTTCCAGATATATTCCCAGTAGTGGGATAGCTGGATCATTTGGTAGTTCTATGTTTAGTTTTTTAAGGTACTGTGTTCCATAGTGGTTGCATCCATTTACATTCCTGCCAACAGTGTAGCAGGGTAGACCACTGCTACAACCACTCTTAAGCATTTGTTACTTGTAGACTTTTTAATGATGGCCTTTCTGACTGGTGTGAGGTGAGATCTCATTGTAGTTTTGCTTTCCATTTCTCTAATAATTAGCGGTGTTGAGCATCTTTTCACATACCTCTTGGCTATCTGTTTGTCTTCTTTTAGAAATGTCTAGATCTTCTGCTCATTTTTTGAAAATTGTTGTTGTTGTTGTTGTTGTTGTTATTGAACTGTGTGTGAGCTGTTTGTATATTTTGGAAATTAAGCCCTGGTTGGTCACATCATTTACAGATGTTTTCTCCCAGTCTGTAGGTTGTCCTTTAGTCTTGTTTAGTCTTGTTCCTTTGCTATGATGTAAAAGCTTATAAGTTTGATTAGATCCCATTTGTTAATTTTGCTTCTATTTCTGTTGCTTTGTGAGACTGGTCTAAGAAAACACTGATACAGTTTTTGTTAGAGACTGTTTCGCCTATGTTCTCTTCAAGGAGTTTAACAGTGTCATGTCTTATATTTAAGTGTTTAAGCCATTTTATTTTGGGGTTTGATGTGAGGGTGTGTTCTGACTTTATTGATTTACATACAGCTGTCCAGCTTTCCTGACACTTCTTGCTGAAGAGACTGTCTTTTCTTCATTGTATATTCTTGCCTCCTTTGTGAAAAATTAATTGACCCTAGGTGTGTGGGTTTATTTCTAGGCTCTCTGTTTGGTTCCATTGATCCATATGTCTATTTTTTTTTTTTTTTTTGGTCAGTGCCATGTTGTTTTGATTACTGTAGCTTTGTAGCACTGTCTGATGTCTGGGAGGGTTATGCTTCTTGCTTTGTTCTTTTCCATGCACTCTTAACTGGCAAGATAAATCACATAAAACCAAGGGTAAACTTTACGTTGGCCATCAACCAAGGCTGTAGGAGCCTATCTTCCTGCAGCTGTCTAGTGGATTTGTACCCATGCCTTCCACCACATTTTTAATGATAAATTGGTGGCTATCTCAGGGGATTTTAACATCAAGAAAAAAGGTGTATGGATTCTAGGAAGTTTTGTTTTGTTAAGTATTGTTGGCTGGGTATTTAATTAAATGTAAGATTAAACGTGTCAGATGCTAAAGTGAAACTTTGGAGATGATGTTCGTTCAGCACACTCTTTGATGCTAGTCTTGAACTGAGTGGTGATGACGCAGAAATAATGGGTTATGACTCCTGCCCATCAAGGAATTCTCATTCTGGTGAGAAAGACAATGAAATACTTTAAATCAGCAAGCTCCAGTGTTTTTGGCACCAGGGACTGGTTTCATGGAAGACAGTTTTTCCACAGACCAGGGATGGGAGGGTATGTTTTGGGATGATTCAAGCGCATTACATTTATTGTGCAGTTTATTATTACATCAGGTCCATCTCAGATCATCAGGCATTAGATCCCGGAAGCTGGGGGCCCCTGCTTTAGATTGTTTCCCAAACTCACATAACCCATATGTGAACTATATTAGCTTGTGCACATTTCCCTTTGTATACCTTTTTCTCAGCTGTGAGAATTCCAGTTGATGTGTAAGCAGGTGTGAAGTCAGTGCTCTAGGCAACCGGTAGAGAAAGGGCTGTAAGAGGAGGGCCCAGTAGGCAGAGAGTCTCCAGCAGTGGGGGATGTAGAGAAAACCCAGGTGTGGAGTGATCTGGCGAAAGCAGCAGTCTGAGGATCTGAAGGGATCTGATGCCTGAGGACCTTCGTAGTTGCGGCCTAGTGACCTTGTGTCCTTAAGGCTGAAGAATCCAACACCAGATCAGCCATGATTTTGCATCCATCAATCATGCATTCCTTGATTTTTCTTTAGGTCTACCAAATTCTTGAATCTGCACAAGCATGGTAAAAGTAGGCCCTGAGACCAGTGAGAACATAGGCCCTTGTCTAATCTGGTTTGGAGACAGGCTCCCTAAATAAGAAGAGGGTAGGGCTGAGTGACTGTGGAGTGGGGCAGAAGGCAGGAATGAATTTTAAAATGTGAATGGATGACTTTGGCCATGGTAAAGTTTATGAGTTAAGGAAGGTGATTCTGTTTGAAGTAATCCTGAACGTTTTCTGAAATCTGATATTTATTAATTTATCAGCTCCTCTGTGGGACACATTCCAACATACTAACTGGTGTTTTCTCCTCTACAGAAAAGGGTTGTTGTCACCAACCTGAATGGTCATGCTGCTCGAGTCAATTGCCTACAGTGGATTTGTAAACAGGATGGTTGTAAGTATTAATCTGACTTCTCTTAATTTAGCATGACTGTATCCGATATTATGTATTTGGAAAAATAGAAGAAAAATGACATGCTCAGTGAAATATCTGACTTATACTACTTCTACTTTGAAGCATGGATAACACAGCAGTACTTAGGATGAGGATAGAGGCAGCCCCCTACTGAAGCGAGAGCCCCGCCATTGCCCACAGCTTTTGATCCAAAGCCTGTATGCAGGGCTGTTATTGGAGCCCAGACTGAGATTCAGAAAATTCAGCCTGTAGGTGGTCTGTTTCTGCCACAGACAAACAATTGATTTTTTAGGCAAGGCATTGCATTTTTGTTGACCCTAGTTTGCATCTTCAGTTCAGTTCACTTCAGTCGCTCAGTCACGTCTGACTCTTTGCGACCCCATTAATATACAAAAAGTAAAACTTTGGACTAAATCAGTGAGTGATGCATGACACCTATGAGGTCAAAATTATTTTCTGAATAATACTAAGAAGTTATTCCTCGTCTTCATTCTGTCCCAAGTATGCAGTGCCATTTTCCAGTGACTACATAATGTATGATGTTGCCACCGTTTAAACACTGGAGCAGATATGAAAATCCAGGTGTATTCTAATAACGTCAGACTTTAAAGAGGTTTGCTGAAATATTAAACAGTGCCTTTCTTTTTGTTAATTTTTTTGTTTTGGGAAATACAGGGTTTCCCCCTATTAAAAAATGTTATGTTAGTTCTTGTTATTCGTAAGTGAACTAATATACAAGTATTTTTCAAATTTCTCAGTTTTAATTTCTGTTGTGATTAATATTGGCACATATAGCCTATATAAACAAAAGGTCTTTGGGGTCCTTAAAAAATTTTATGAGTGTCAATGAGTCCTGATATCAAAACATTTGGGAATTGCTGGACTAGATTATCTCCAGGTCTCTTTCATCTCTGAGATTTCACGGCTCCAGAATTTTTATTTAACATTGCTTTTAGATGGGCTTCTAAAATCCTGTGGAAATTCCTCATATGTCTTAACTATACCTACTATAGTGTTCTTATGGACTCTGAATTAAATTTATTTTCTGATTTTGCAACTATTTATTGAGAGCATCCTGAGGCAGGCCCAAAGGCAAAATTTCCTGAATTAGTGAGCTGTGGTTTTATCTGTGACATTAAGAGAACGTTTAATAAGCTACTTATTACAGTTGGTAATGCAGAGTTAGTCATATTAGGTCAGTAAAAACCATTAAATAGTAGAAAGAGTGGCTGTTAGTACATATATTAAAATAAAATTGTTATTATATTAATTGCTACCAAATGACATCAAAGCCTACTTGAATCTCAGTATAGGGATTCCTTTTAAAGTATTAATTTGGGCTTGTATGTTTTACCTTCCCTTTAAAAGTGAGGTTGCATAAAGTGAATTGCTTGTGTATCACTGAAATCTATTACAGTTATCATTGATTTTGTCAGAATTAGATTCTACTGACAGATAATTCAGGTACTCTTTCTAACCCATATATCAGTGACATGAAATTCTAGTGATATTATTTTATATTTTCAAAACATCTGGTTCTTATCACATTACTTTCATGTACCTTAGAGCAGTTATCAGAATGATATAGTTAGGTCAGTGGCTTAAATGCCATGACACATGAAGAAATTGAAGCCCAAGATTGCACCTGGCTGGCAGCAGGGTTAGGATATGAGCCTGGGACTTTTGAGTACAAATCTAATGTGTTCAGTCTGCCAGCTGTTTCACCTAACTATCTAGCCGTAAACCAGCAGAAATAAATAAATGGAAAATCCAAACCAAAATTAGATTATTTCCCCCTTTTTGGTTCTTATTCATTTTCTTCTATCAATAAATAAATGTTTGAAGGAGCTATTTTGAAATATGTGTTTGATTTCAAAAATATTTCATGTGCTTGACAGCACCAGCTAACTGTAATGACTGGTATATGTTATTTCTACCCAAAGTGTTTAGCCTGAGTCTCATAAGGAAACAACCAGGCAAATTCATATTGAGGGACATTGGGCAAAACAACTGGCCTGGACTCGCATTGTGACAAAAGGAGAAACTGGAAAGTTATTCAGGATTAAAGGAGACTTAAAAGATGTGTCAATCAAATGCATAATGTATGGTCTTAGATTTTTGAGTAAAAAAGAAGTTACAGAAGACATACTGGGACAATCTTGGGAATTTTTAATATGTATTATTATGTAACATTACTGTGTTATAACATTCTTGAATGTGATAATTATATGTGGTGGCTCAGTGGGTAAAGGATCCACCTGTCAATGCAGGAAATGTGGGTTCGATCCCTGCGTTGGCGAGATAGATCCCCTGTTGAAGGAAATGGCAGACCACCCCAGTATTTATGCATGGGAAATTCGATGGAGAGAGAAGCCTGGTAGGCTACAGTTCGTGGGGTCGCACACAGTCAGACACGACTGAGCGACTAATCAATAACAATGTAGGAGAATGTTCCAGTTTTTGAGAAGAATAGGGTAAAATATCTTAAGGATCAAAGGTCATCATGCCTCCAACTTATTTTTGAATGGTTTGTCAAAAGCAAAAATGGAGGTGTGTGTAAATGTACATACAGAGAGCAAGCTATTAAGCAAATATGGCAAAATCTTAACAGTTGGTGAATACAAGTAAAAGTATCTGAGTTTTGTTTTTTCCATAGCTTTGAAGTTTTTCAAAATAGCTGGGGAAAAAATGTTCACTGAGATACAATTTTTTTTCAGCTCCTTCAACTGAATTAGTTTCTGGAGGATCTGATAATCAAGTGATTCACTGGGAAATAGAGAATAATCAGGTGGGTAGACATGTTTATGATTATAAGAAATGACTGTCATATCTACATTTATTTTCAGTTTTTCCTGTCATTTTTCTCGTGTTCCTCCTTGATGAACTTCCTTATTCTTGCTTATTAGTAATCCAGATCCTGTATCTTCCATATGTCATAGATCCTGTCCCCTTCCTTCTAATACCTGCTTCCATATTCATAGGCTGTCAGTCATTTCTTTGAATGTCTTATCATTTGAAATAATTTACAAAGTGCTCTTCCATGGGCTGTTTTGTTTTCAGTGATCGCAAAAATTTGTACTGCTGTGTGCATAGGACAATGGTTGCCTTGTGGATACAGATTTATATAATTCTGCGTGATGTTACAATATGCAGTACTGGGCGTGCATGGACCTCTGTGGATGGACGTTTAGGTTGGTTCTAGTTGGAAGCAGAGATTAAAAATGTGAAGCTGGTGCATCAGATATTTGAACATTGCCATGCAGAAGATACAAATGAGCCAGAATCCTGTTCATGAATTGTGCATATATATCGAAGGCAAAATGTGCTTAAATAACTACAAATTTGTTTAATAAGTACAAAGGTGGCTCTATGGGTGAGTGCTTGCACTTGCTGTACCACAACCATGCTGCTGTGAAAGTTCAGTAGGGATTTAAGACGTGGCCCTTGAGTCTAATAGTATGAGATGATTTTCTTAGGAAGACTTAAAGGGTTGAGGATTCCAGGTAGGAAAAAATGCATGAATCAAAGTTCACGTAAGAAAGGAGACCATTTGCTCAGAAGTATCCGTTTTTCACCATAGCCTAAGATGTCTTAAGGGCAGGGCTTTTCAAGCTCATTCAGAGAATTATTCATCTTTAAGCTCTGTGTGAAAAGGAATCTGTGGCCACTGTGGGAAAACAGTACATATACTTCTCTTAGAGAATCATTAAGTGTATATGAGCATAGTGAAGGCTCTGAACAGTTCTGACATGGGCAGACCTGCTCATCTTTTTTCAACCAGTGTTTCCTTCAAGTCTGATTCCCCCCCACCCCCCTTTAAATCCCTTAGCATCCATTATAACTTTGAGGAACACCATTTTGGAAATATTTCTTGATACCACATGATGGGCAGTAGAAGTGTTACTTTTCTAGTAAGAGGAGGAGACGATCTCGTGAGACTTTGAGTTCAAGAGTTTGTTCTTTATGAACAAGCGTTTGGAAGTCATTCACGATTTCTTGCCTGGAAAATCCCATGGACAGAGGAGCCTGGTGGACTTCTGTCCATAGGGTCACGGGAGTCAAACACGACTTAGCAGCTAAACCCACCAGCAGCAGGATTTCTAGGTAGTGGAGTATTGTATGTCAAAGGAAAATGAGTCTAACAGGAGTGTGCCAAATTGGGATAGAAAAAAATATGAAGGAAGAGATATGAAATGTATTCTTGAAGGCAAAATGATTTTGGCATTGACTAGATAGTTGTCAAAAGAGTGGGAAGCTTGTGGGTAGAGAAGTGAGAAATCAAAAACAGTGGGATTCTGTCTCCGGGCCCTGGAAGAAAGATGCTTCTACAAAGCAAAATAGGCAAGTGGGAGGGAAGATGTTGTAAACATTTCACTTGTATTGCTGGCCAGATACCCAGAGTTGTCTCCAGAGAAAGGGGCCAGATGTGGAGGTGGGGATTGTGGAGTCACTTAGACTTGAATGAGAACTGCAAAGGCTTATGTAGCAAAGCAGCTCCTATTTGGACTTATCTTGGCAGAGGAATTCAGAGAGAACCACTTGAACACTCATTTTTGAGACCTTGAGTTAAGACTTGCAAGACTCTTTTGTCCGTGCTGCCCTAAGCTTCTGTCGGTGGAGAGACTTGCAGGCTAAGTATCTGATGGCAGACAGCAAACTTAGACATGGACCAGAAAGGAGGCTGAGGCTAAATAGGAAAAGGAGGAAGATGAAAGGCCTCAAAGAGGGATGAAGGGAGTAAGAGGATTTGGAGGAAGGAGTCACACACTGTAGCTTGAGAGGCTTAAAGGTTCCGTCTGGTATGCATTTTCATGCACACAGGTGCTCATTGCATCTTGACTTCTGATAAAAGGAAATAGTTCTAAGCTGGCATAATGAGAGATTTGAGTCTTTGACTAGTGGGCGTTGTTTTTTAACAAGCCAGTGAACTTGAGAGATCTGTTTTGTTTGAGCTTTTAAGATTCTCTGATGGTTGAAATAAAATTCTGCTTAAAGATGTGAAATGACATAGGAAACAAATTTATGATTGCCATAGGGGAAAGGGGATGGGGATGGGGTAAAATTAGGAGCCTGGGATTAGCAGATACAAACTATATAAAATGAATAACACAACAAGGCCCTACTGTATAGCACAGGGAACTTTATTCAAAACCATAACAGGAAAGGATATGAAAAAGAATATGTATAATACAATGTAACACTGTAAATCAATGATACTTCAGTATAAAATAAAACAGAAAAAAACAGGTGTGAAATGAGTTTTTCCCATAGATTAAACATTTGGGAGGTAATTATACAGACTCAGATAGCATTTTACCGACTGAGTGGGCATGAATCTGAGCGATCTCCGAAACATAGTGAAGGATGGGGAAGCCTGGCATACTGCTGTCCTTGGGGTTGCAAAGAGTTGTACACGACTTAGTGACTGAGCAACAACAATAACAATAAATTTTAAATACCAGAAAGTATAAAGAAGAAAAAAGACACAAGATTTACGTGGCTAACATTCTAATGAAGATTGTACCATATCTCTAGTGTTTAATTATGTACTAAAGTGACTTTGTTTACTTGAGTTTTAAAAAGTGGTTTTCTTTTTCAGAGAAGTCAGAGGTTAATGACTACAGGAAGTTAGTGTACAAAGCCTTATATGTAACTATTAATTACCTTTTTGAGTGGCAGAGTTCTACTTAAGTAATTGGAAAAACAGTTGAGATATTTAAGGCACCTTTATTTTAGCAGACAACAATTTACAAAACATACCTGTCAAGGAAAGTGGTAAATCTTACATATTTGGAACTCTTAAAAATACAGACCCACAATAACAGAAATGATACTACAGGGCATAATCTTGCATGGCAAGCAGGAAGACTGATAACCAGGTGGCATTTCCCAGTTTTTGCCAGTTCTTTATTTTGTAGCTCTGCTTGATACATGCAGGTATTATGAGTGGATGCTGAAAAAACTTGGTAAAAGTTTGACAGTAAACAGAACATTTACTCATTCCTAAAACATAATCTCACATGTTGCTGCTAAGTCACTTCAGTCGTGTCCGACTCTGTGTGACCCCATAGACGGCAGCCCACCAGGCTCCCCTGTCCTTGGGATCCTCCAGGCAAGAACACTGGAGTGGGTTGTCATTTCCTTCTCCAATGCATGAAAGCGAAAAGTGAAAGTGAAGTTGCTCAGTTGTGTCTGACTTAGCAACCCCATGGACTGCAGCCTACCAGGTTCCTTTGTCCATGGGATTCTCCAGGCGAGTACTGGAATGGGGTGCCATTGCCTTCTCACATACTACCACCAAAAAAAATTTTCATAGTGAAAAAACATGGTTGACACTACCTTTGCTAAAATATCAAAGGTAATTTAACTGATAGTGGAACAGGCTGACATTGCGTGTATGCTGGTGTGTTACACTGATGTTGTGACAACGTCACAATGTCAGCCCTGAATCTTTTCATGGGGAGACGTCAGACCAATCCTAGAGGAGGAGCAGTCCACAAATCTGGCCTGTAGTCTTCAAAGGTATCAATGTCATTGATGTCTTTCCATGGTGATAAGTGAGCATTATCCTTTTTGTTGGCTTAGAATATGAGTCTGAAATTATTTAATCAGTTTCCTATTAACACTTTTTTTTCCTATTAATACTTTTAAGTTGATTGCAGTTTTCCTGAAGAGTGTAAAGTATCCTTTTGCATTTGTCTTTTATTATCAGTTAAACTAGTGCTGCTCTCTCAGAGTAGGTTCTTAGATGTGAGATTGCTATGTCAAGGGATGTGCACATTTTGTGTGTTGTTAATATAATCAGACAGACTTCGCACAAGTTTATGTTCTTCTCAGCTTGTTCTTGTTTAGTCGCTAAGTTGTGTCTGACCCTTTGCAACCCCATGGACTGCAGCACGCCAGGCTTCCCTGTCCTTCACTATCTCAGCTTGAAAGGACTTATTTCTGGGTCAGGCATTTTAACAATGCCTTTAGTCCTCTGATTCTAGTTAAGTGCAGGTGAAACTGATAATTCATTCGTTTAACATAGCGTTTTTGTTATTCTTTGTGATTCAGCTTTTAAAAGCAGTCCATGTCTACGGCCATGAAGGACCTGTTTATGCAGTGCATGCCATTTACCAGAGGAGGGCGCCAGACGTTGCATCGCAGACACTGATAGCGTCCGCAGCTTCCGATTCTACTGTTCGAATCTGGTCTAAACAGGGTTCTGAAGGTAGGTTTAGAGCCATTGTTCCAAACAGATGAAATAATAATTATCAAATGAACAGCATCTTAGATGAGTATCCTCATAATTTTTTCAGTCTTTCAAGCAGTTTTTGAAATGTTAGAATTCTAATCTACATGTTTTTTTCTTTTATACTTTTCTAGAATTCCTGTTTACCAAACTGTTGATAATGTAAATTTCCTCAAAGCCTTTTCATTTAGGTCTTTTTGTTCTCGTAACCTTGTTCTCTTGTAACCTTAAAGCTGACCATTTAAATTCCCATTGTCACTGGGGGCCCAGGACTGACTTTTCTCATCTCTCTGCTGATGTCCAGGGTTCTGATGATGCCACTGGACCTCTCCAGGAGGATAAGCTGAGTTAGTTGTTCATGGTGTGTTTTATTTCTTAGTGACATGCCTTCAGACCTTGAACTTCGGAAATGGATTTGCTCTGGCTCTCTGCTTGTCTTTTTTGCCTAATATTGATGGTGAGTTTCCTGCTAAGTGTATATTAAAAAAGCAGCATATTTTTATATCTCCATACAACTAGGACCTCAAAGAAACATATTGGATCTTAATTTTGTGTCTGAATATTTTCAGAAGACAAGTTGAGAGACATGGATAACATACTTTTGTTCTCAGTAGTCAGATGATCTGTGTATAAAACATAAGGTTAAGGGGGTGGCTGTTAGAAACTTCAGTAGCTGTTAAAAATTTAAGACATTTAATATGAACTTGAGATTGATACTCCTATTTATTAGATACATGTTCAATATAGATGAAATTTGGGGAAATTGCCTAGCTCTGTAGAAGATGGAGGTCTGGGATAAGTTGAGAAGGTACTAAGGATGGGCCCATGAGCATTTCTCTCACAGCCCCTGCCCATTGTGCGCAGTGACAGTTTGCCTCAGACCACTTAAAATCTCTAAGCGAAAAATGTCCTTTTGCTGGGAAGCCCATCTGTACCTGTCTTTGATTATCCTCCACCAGGATGGTGGCCAGCGCACGTCAGACAGTCTTGTGGCTCCTCAGTTGCCTGGAGGACAGAGCTGGTGGGCAGAGGCTGGGCCTGGAAGCCTCCAGGTTGTGTTGCCGTCTGCAGCGAGAGCTGCAACTTCGTGGTCTCACGTGATGTCCCACTTTCTGCCAGGGCTTCCCAGGAGGAGGAATTGCACATGTTCTGTTGTGGTTTTCGTTACATACAATTTCATTTCTTCGCATCTGCATTGAGGCTGAGTGACTGAAGTTTTATGGCTTTTTTTTAAATTGATTTAAAGAAAACTAATTTTACAGTCACACCTTTCATAGCTTTTTAACCACATAGTTATATATGTGCTTTTATTTTGTTCTTTAATTACTCCGTGGATTTTGTTTTATTATCAAATTCTTGAAACGTAGGGTCCTCAAAGTAACAAACATACTGTTAAATCTTTGTGCAATAACCAGGATGCTGGGCTCTTAGTTGCTCTCCTGGGTTTTTTATTATTCACTTGGGCTAATGATTCCTATTAAGTGTTCTGGCTGACATGGTTAAGTGCTCCCAGCTTGTTTTTACTGCTGAGCTCCTTCTATCGTAAATGACACAGAACAGAGGAGAGGATTCTGTTAATAGTCATTCTTTGCCAAGTATCCATTTAATGGAACATTCTAGAATATTCATTTTATTCCTAAAGATATTATTGAGTGCTTTCAATTTATTTGTTCAGTGATGTGGGAAATAGAAATCAAGGCTCTACCTGGAACTTAGGACACGGCATAGGTGATTATCATAACTTAGGATGGATGCTATGATGTTGTATAATATTTTACATATATATGTTATATGATGCTTATAGTAATGCCTCTTTTTCCTTCCAGTGCCAATATTAGCATGTGGTGATGATGACTGCAAAATTCACTTATTTGTTCAACAAAACAATCAGGTAATTGTTCATCTTTCTTTAAGAGGCTAGAATTATGTTCTGCTTAATTCTGTATCTTAAGACAGACTTTCTAGATTATAGAGTTTGGGGGATGTTCTGATCTAAGTTGACCAATCCAATAGGAAAATCTTTTCGACAGTCCTCTTGTTAAACCGCTTGTCGCTGTTTGATCGCCAGGTATTCTGCTGCTGCTTTGGCCTCTAAGTCCAGACTTGTTGCGGAAGACAGATTGTTAGGTCAGGAAGAAGAGAGGGAAATGTTGTAGTAGTATTTTTTCTTAAGAAATTTAAATGAAATATAACATACCTACCATGAAATACACCCCTAGCAGTGATTATTTGTTCTTGTAATCTTTTCCTGTTTTTTGAGTGGTTAAACTAGAGGGAAGTTTCAGAAAGAGCGTTGGTTAACCCTATGTTCATTTAGTTAATAAAGAGGGAGTGAAAGTCGCTCAGCCATGCCTGCTCTTTGTGACCCCATGGACTAGGAATTCTCCAGATCAGAATACTAGAGTACATAGCTGTTCCCTTCTCCAGGGGATCTTCCCAACCCAGGGATTGAACCCAGGTCTCCTGCATTGCAAGTGGATTATTTACAAGCTGAGCCACCAGGAAAGTCCAAGAATACTGGAGTACGTAGCCTGTCCCTTCTCCAGCGGATCTTCCCGACCCAGGAGTCAAACCAGGGTCTCCTTCATTGCAGGTGGATTCTTTACCAGCTGAGCTACCAGGGAATCCCTAGTTAATAATAGAAACACTTATTTCTTTGCATTTTATAAGAAAGCTAAAAATCATTATGTTCAGCCGCCCAGCTTTTTTCTGTATTGTATCTACAGTGTATGTCATTTTACCTTGTGAACAGTTGATGTATTTGGGGACTACAGATAATATCTCCTCATGCTGCTGCTGCTAAGTCACTTCAGTCGTGTCCGACTCTGTGCAACCCCATAGACGGCAGCCCCCCAGGTTCCCCTGTCCCTGGGCTGTTCCAGGCAAGAACACTGGAATGGGTTGCCATTTCCTTCTCCAGTGCATGAAAGTGAAAAGTGAAAGTGAAGTCCCTCAGTCGTGTCTGACTCCTAACAACCCCATGGACTGCAGCCCACCATGACTGCTCAGTTAAATGATATAGATGATGACTTTTTTTCATTCCCAAGTGAGAACTCTATCAGATAGTGTTCCCAGTTTTTTTAAAAAAATGCAGGAGGAATGGCTGAGATCAAATGAAGTCACTGATACACATTAAAATATTAAATTCTTACATTAAATCCTGTGATTTTTGTTATCTTACTAGTTTCAGAAAATGCTTTTTCTCTCTGGACATGAGGATTGGATAAGAGGCGTGGAATGGGCAGCCTTTGGTCAGTATGAAATATTGCTTAAGTACATATAGTGCAGACAAGTATGTGTAACTTTCAAAAAAGCAGCCTCTTATGTTTTAATTTAACATTTTCTTTGTATGTAACATTTTTCTGTTGGCCCAGTTAGAAAAGAGGATACTTATCCTTTGTATTAAGTATTAGTTGGGATGGTAGAGGATGACATAAGTTGATCTTTACAGGAGGACACTGGCTATTGCATGTGCAGACATTCTTGAGAAGTTCGTAGAAATTAGTAGATTGTATAGGAATACCAAATATTATAACTTTATTAGCATTTTATGTGTATTTGTCAATGTCATTAAAAATTAATATCGGTCAAATTAATGAAAGATAGGGAAGCAAAGTCTAATTTTTTCAGGAAATCTAGAAATGTATATATTGTAGAAGAAAAACTCTTATACTTAAATTTAAGAATAGAATGTTCTAAAAATAATAATATCTGTTTTTTTAACTAGGAAGAGATCTTTTCCTAGCAAGCTGTTCACAAGATTGCCTGATACGCATGTGGAGACTGTATGTAAAATCAACATCTTTAGAAACTCAGGAGGATGATAATATAAAACTGAAAGAAAATACTTTTACTGTAGAAAATGAAAGTAAGTAATAATGAAAATATTTGATGCAGTAATTCTTAGATTTCCTAGCTGATATATTTATCTGTATCACTACACACATATGTGAAGGTTAGGTTTTCAGAAGTGTCACATCCCTAGCTGAAACTTATATTATGCATTTTTCCTTTTTTATTTTTATGTGAGAGTAAGTCATTTTTAATATAGGAAACTTACTTTTCTAAACCATGTTAGGTTTTTTTTGTTGCTGAAAATGTTTAGTATTTTCTCAATAAATTAGTTTGTAAAATTTTGCTTATTTCAGTTTTAGCATAGGAAGATCTAAAGAAATAATGTGAATTATTTGTACCTTTGTTGGAGGATATTCATAAGAGACAACTAAATTCCTATATTTGAATGGCATGTGTAGTTCTGATTTTCTTATTGTCTGGCATTAGAATAGTACCCCTCCATGGTAGGTTCTGTTGGAGATAATTTTTTATGGGTATGAAAATCATAATGCTAATCCTTACTTAACATTGTTCATCCAGAAATACACTTCTTTGTTATTACTCTTCTTGGTTATAACGCCCATTAGAGTTGAGATTTGGTGACAGATTTATGGAGAGAACCAAGAAATACTATAAGCAGCACATTGTTTCCAAATATGAAAACTTTTGTGATATTTTCATTAATTATTTTGTTTGAAAGTTCTCAGTACTGATTTGACTTCCTTTATTTTTACATTTATCTTAGGAGTGTTGTCTCTTTTTAATGGTAGTTTAGACTATTTCATATAATGAGTGAGGACTGCAAAGGAGGCCGGCATGTCTTTTTTGTTTTTTAATTATAGCATAAGAGTCACTGTCCCTGAAAATTTAAAATAGAACATACCCCTTAATTTTTATTTATAGCTAAGTAGGCAAATGGCAGCCCACTCCAGTACTCTTGCCTGGAAAATCCCATGGACAGAGGAGCCTGGTAGGCTGCAGTCCATGGGGTCGTGAAGAGTCGGACACCACTGAGCGACTTCCCTTTCACTTTTCACTTTCACACATTGGAGACGGAAATGGCACCCCACTCCAGTGTTCTTGCCTGGAGAATCCCAGGGACGGGGGAGCCTGGTGGGCTGCTGTCTATGGGGTCGCACAGAGTCCGACACAACTGAAGTGACTTAACAGCAGCAGCAGCAGCAGGCAAAACATAAAGAAAAATCTATACATCTTTAGAGTTTACATATCTTTTTTCTCCTGTAATTTTGAACAAGGGGTAAAGTTAATGAAATTTAGAATTCAGTGTTTTTTGTTGAATCTAAATCATGTTCTGTTCTGATTTTTTTTTAATGTAATTGTACAACTGAGTTGGTTATGAAAATGTTCCTTTTAAAAAGAGCTTTGTGGGAAGAATCTTTTTTTGTTGTTGTAGGTATTAAAATAACATTTGCGGTTACTCTGGAGACTGTACTGGCTGGTCATGAAAACTGGGTAAATGCAGTTCATTGGCAGCCTTCATTTTACAAAGGTAGGAAGAAAAGCAAACACAAAGCCCTCATTTCAGTTAAGTCTGACTGATAGAATTTTAAGCTGACCAAATGAAGTAGAGGCTATTTTTGAGTGTAATTAGAAATCTCAGGGACTTCTCTTGTGGTCCAGTGGTTAAGAATCTGCCTGCCAGTGCAGGGGACGCAGGTTCGATCCCTGGTCTGGAACTAAGTTCCCACATGTCACAGGGCAGCTGAGCCTGTGAACCCCAACTGCTGGGCCCACGTACTCTAGATCCCATGCTCCGCAACAAGAGAAGCTGCTGCAATGAGGAGCCTGTCTACTACAACTCAAGAGAAGCCCCTGCTTGCTGCAACTCAAGAAAGCCCTAGCACAGCAGCGAAGAGCCAGTACGCCACAATGAAGACCCAACCCAGCCAAAACAAACAAATAATTTTTAAAAAAGAAATCTCAAGTATAAGACATTTTCATGTTGGCAAAGTATAATACTGTAACCTGTTCAGCTAGCTCATCAATTCCATTGCAAGTTGTATTTCTAAAAGAGAAAAAACTATGATTCCTGCTTTGATGCCAAAACTGCCATGCAGCTTTTAACTTTTTATCTTTAAAGTTTTTCCCTGGTCCTTGTGGGATTTAAGAGAAATTGACTTTCAAGCCAACTTCACTTGACCCTTTACCCTTGGAAATACAAAGTTGGTAATACCCAGCTACATCATTTATGACTAAGTAAAGATTTTCCTTCTTTCTTTTGCCCTTAACCTCTGTTTATGGAGTGATGATTGTGTGCACGTTCGAGTTGGCACTGAGTTGTAGAGCTGAGCGTGGCAGCAGCCCCATTTTCTCTTCCCAACCCCTTCCCCAGGACAAGAATAGAGAGCAGCAGTAATTAATGCTCAGGTAACACCATCCAGCTGTTATTATATTATGTCATATTTGCTGCAGTTTAAAAAGGATAAATTAGATATTATAGGACTTCCCTGGTGGTTCAGTGGATCAGAATCTCCTGCCAGTGCAGGGGCCCTGGGTTCAGTCTCAGGCATGAAGTGTTCCACATGCTGCAGAGCAACTGAATCCGTGTGCCCCAGCTGCTGAGCCCGCGAGCCACAACTGAGCCCACACACTGCAGCTACCGAAGGCTGTGCGCCTGGAGCCTGTGCTCCACAGCAAGAGACGCCACCGCTGTGAGAAGCCCTCGCGCCCCTACTCGCCACAACTAGAGAGGACCTGCGCAGCAACGGAGACCCAGCACAACCAAGAATAAACAAATTAATTAAAATAAGAGATAAATTAGATATAGATACGGGAATCCCTGTAGTTTTTCCTGAACCCTTCCCCCTCCATCCTTCCCTTAAGGCTGAATTCAGTTATTCCCATGCACTTTTTATCCTTTTATACTACACATATTTATGTAATCATAAAACTGTTTTGTAGCTGTTAAAATGATATCAATATGCATTTGCGCTTGTACAACCTGCCTTTTTAGCTTAATACACTCAGCTATATAGTACAGTACTATAATAAATGTATAATACTTTCACACAAATAATAAAACATCTTTAATCTTAGAGCATTTTACCTTGAAGAGTACAGTAGTGCAGTACAACAGCTGGCATACAGGGGCTGGCATCAAGTGATCAGGCAAGAAGAGTTACTGACGGGAGGAGGGAGAAGAGGTGGGAGACGGTAGAGCTGAAGGGCTGTCGAAAGATGAAGGCCAGGCTGCAGTCTCACCCAACACCTGATGTTGATGGCAAAGGATTGGTTCTTTCCTGGATTCAGTTCTATGTAAGCCTGTTGAAAAAATGATCCAGTGATGTCTGGGTAGCAGCTCTCTTTCTCTTGTCATAGATGACAAGGTAGCACTGGATTGCATTCCGAATGGCTGCTGCAACCCTCGGGTACTGGTCTACGTTAAGGTCCCGTGCCTGAAAAACCAACAGTGCCTCCTCAAGTAAAGAAAATCCTCTTGCCGTTTCCTGTGTCTTGAGTCTCTTCAGTTCTTCAGTTTCTTTTTCCTCTCTTCTCTCTTCGTCCTTTCTGTGGGCCTCCCAATTCTTCATTGGAGGTCTTCATTAGAAAGTGCCTTGTATCGCACAGCAAGGAGTTCAGTGAAGTCGCCCTCTTGCAGATCTAGCTTAAAATAACGATACTGTACCACTGGACTCTATACAGTGCTGTAAAGTACCCAAAAGCATGACCACTTGCAGAGGATGCATACAGGTGACAAATGCATGCTAGACACGTGAACTAACTTATGTGACTGGACATGGCAAGCGCACTTTGCCTCTATGAAAGTGTGCAATTTGAATTTTTTATTTAGAGGACTTACTGTAGTTTGGTGTTTTTCTTTAGATGGTATCCTACAACAGCCAGTGAGATTGTTGTCTGCCTCAATGGATAAAACCATGATTCTCTGGGCTCCAGATGAAGAGTCAGGAGTTTGGCTAGAACAGGTAAAATGTGAATATTTAAGGAAAAGAAAAATGAGTACGTGAAGCAGTAAATCCCAAGTCTGTGTTCCGAGAGCTACAGATGTTCACTCTTCGTGTATGTTAAATAAGTGAGAACACAATCTCTGGAATCAGTGGTTTCTGTTGTGAGAAATCAGTTATGAATTGTTTTCTGTGTATTGTTGAGTAGGTTCGAGTAGGAGAAGTGGGTGGCAATACCCTGGGATTTTATGATTGCCAGTTCAATGAAGATGGCTCCATGATCATCGCTCACGCTTTCCACGGAGCGTTGCACCTATGGAAACAGAATGCTACCAACCCAGTAAGGAAAATGCTTTTAAATCATTTCTGATCAAATAGAGTAAATCGAAAGTGAAACCTAGGGAAACAGTGTTGTTTTACCTCTAACACTCTTCAGAGACGTAGTAGAGGCATTTAAGTTCAGATGACGCCACTTTTTCTGTAGATGTTATTCTGTTGTTAAACTAAGAAATTTATGCTTTTCTAAGAATAAAATTCAACTGTCTAACATTGTTGCAATATTAAAATTTGCATGTAGTTAAAATTTTTACGTAAGTGAAGTTTAAACTGCATAAAATTTAAGCTCTCCCTTAAGCTGTATACATTTTGTGATGAGAGTTTTTCCTAAAATGTTTGATTTCTTTGTCTTATGCAAGATAACATAATTTGATGTTTTCCTGTTGGTTAGCTAGGTGCTCCGCTGATAATTTGTTGAGTTGTTGAATGACTGACTGACATAAGAGCATTTAGAAGGATCTGTTACTTTATGAAGGAATATATTAATGCTCTCAGGAGCTCTTGATATATGTAATTCTAAATGATCCTGCAAATATTGGGCTTTTCTAGATCTCTCTTACACGTTTTACTCTCTTGGAGAGGAATAATCTTTCTCTAGGTAGGTATAATAGCTGCTTTACAGTATTATTCCAATCTCTTGCTTCCTAATTTGCTTCCAACCTGCTTCTCTGGGTTTGGGGAAATGGGATGACAGAAACAGTGTTAGGAGCATGTGGATCTTGGCCCCAGAACTTACTAGCTGTGTTTTTGAGGACATTACCGAACCTTTGTCTCAGGTTACTCAACTGTAAAATATGGACAGTAATAAAACTACTGAGAAGGATATGGCATCAGGTCCCATCAGTTCATGGGAAATAGATGGGGAAACAGTGGAAACAGTGTCAGCCTGTATTTTTGGGGGCTCTAAAATCACTGCAGATGGTGATTGCAGCCATGAAATTAAAAGATGGTTACTCCTTGGAAGGAAAGTTATGACTAACCTAGATAACATATTCAAAAGCAGAGACGTTACTTTGCCAACAAAGGCCCGTCTAGTCAAGGCTATGGTTTTCCAATGGTCGTGTGTGGATGTGAGAGTTGGACTGTGAAGAAAGCTGAGCGCCGAAGAATTGATGCTTTTGAACTGTGGTGTTGGAGAAGACTCTTGAGAGTCCCTTGGACTGCAAGGAGATCCAACCAGTCCATTCTGAAGGAGATCAGTCCTAGGTGTTTATTGGAAGGTCCAGTACTTTGGCCACCTGATGCGAAGAGTTGACTCATTGGAAAAGACTCTGATGCTGGGAGGGATTGAGGGCAGGAGGAAAAGGGAACGACAGAGGATGAGATGGCTGGATGGCATCACCGACTCAATGGATGTGGGTTTGGGTGAACTCCAGGAGTTGGTGATGGACAGGGAGGCCTGGCGTGCTGCATTTCATGGGGTCACAAAGAGTCGGACACGACTGAGTGACTGAACTGAACTGAACTGAGAGGGATTTTGGAGTTTTGCCAAGAGAACACACTGCTCATAGCAAAGACCCTCTTCCAATAACACAAGAGAAGACTCTACACATGGACATTACCAGATGGTCAATACTGAAATCAGATTTATTATATTCTTTGCAGCCAAAGATGGAGAAGCTGTATACAGTCAGCAGAAACAAGACTGGGAGCTGACTGTGGCTCAGATCATGAACTCCTTATTGCCAAATTCAGACTTATATTGAAGAAAATAGGGAAAACCACTAGACCATTCAGGTATAACCTAAATCAACCCCTTAGGATTATACAGTGGAAGTGACAAATAGATTCAAGGGATTAGATCTGATAGAGTGCCTGAAGAACTGTGGATGGAGGTTTGTGACATTGTACAGAAGGCAGTGATTAAGACCATCCCCAAGAAAAAGAAATGCAAAAGTGCAGAATGGTTGTCTGAGGAGGCCTTACAAATAGCTGTGAAAAGAAGAGAAGCGAAAGGTAAAGGAGAAAAGGAAAGAGATACCCATTTGAATGCAGAGTCTGAAAGAATAACAAAAAGAGATAAGAAAGCCTTCCTCAGTAATCAGTGCAAATGGGAAAGACTAGAGATCTCTTCAAGAAAATTAGATACCAAGGGAACATTTCATGCAAAGATAGGCATAATAAAGGAAAGAAATGGTATGGACCTAACAGAAGCAGAAGATATTAAGAAGAGGTGGCAAGAATACACAGAAGAACTATACAAAAATGATCTTCACGACCCAGAAAATCATGATGGTGTGATCACTCACCTAGATCCAGACATCCTGGAATGTGAAGTCAAGTGGGCCTTAGGAAACATCAATATGAACCAAGCTACTGGAGGTGATGGAATCCCAGTTGAGCTGTTTCAGATCCTAAAAGATGATGCTGTGAAAGTGTTGCACTCAATATGCCAGCAAATTTGGATAACTCAGCAGTGGCCATAGGACTGGAAAAGGTCAGTTTTCATTCCAAACCCAAAGAAAGGGAATGCCAAAGAATGCTCAAACTACCACATAATTGCACTCATCTCACACACTAGTAAAGTAATTCTCAAAATTCTCCCAGCCAGGCTTCAACAGTACGTGAACCATGAACTTCCAGATGTTCAAGCTGGTTTTAGAAAAGGCAGAGGAACCAGAGATCAAATTGCCAACATCCATTGGATCATTGAAAAAGCAAGAGAGTTCCAGAAAATCATCTATTTCTGCTTTATTGACTATGCCAGAGCTTTTGATTGTGTGGACCACAACAAACTCTGGAAAATTCTAAATGAGATGGAAGTACCAGACCGCCTGACCTACCTCTTGAGAAATCTGTATACAGGTCAGGAAGCAACAGTTAGAACTGGACGTAGAATACTGGTTCCAAATTGGGAAAGGAGTTCGTCAAGGCTGTATATTGTCACCTTGCTTATTTGACTTCTGTGCAGAGTACATCATGAGAAATATCCATAATTACTGGGAGAAATATCAGTAATTTTCAGATATGCAGATGACACCACCCTTATGGCAGAAAGTGAAGAACTAAAGAGCCTCTTGATGAAAGTGAAAGAGAAGAGTGAAAAAGTTGGCTTGAAACTCAACACTCAGAAAACTAAGATCATGGCATCAGGTCCCATCTCTTCATGGCAAATAGATGGGGCAACAGTGGAAACAGTGAGAGACTTTATTTTGGGGACTCCAAAATCACTGCAGATGGTGACTGCAGCCATGAAATTAAAAGACGCTTGCTCCTTGGAAGAAAAGTTATGACCAACCTAGACAGCTTATTAAAAAGCAGACATTACTTTGCCGACTAAGGTCCATCTAGTCAAGGCTATGGTTTTTCCAGTAGTCACGTATGGATGTGAGAGTTGGACTATAAAGAAAGTGCCGAAGAATTGATGCTTTTGAACTGTGGTGTTGGGGAGGACTCTTGAGAGTCCTTTGGACTGCAAGGAGATCCAACCAGTCCATCTTAAAGGAAATCAGTCCTGCATATTCATTGGAAGGACTGATGCTGAAGCTGAAACTCCAATACTTTGGCCATACTGATGTGAAGAACATTTGAAAAGACCCTGATGCTGGGAAAGATTGAGGGCGGGAGGAGAAGGCGACAACAGAGGATGAGATGGTTGGATGGCATCATCGACTCAATGGACATGAGTTTGAGTAAGCTTCGGGAGGGAGTTGATGATGGACCAGGAGGCCTGGTGTGCTGCAGTCCGTGGGGTCGCAGAGTCAGACACGACTGAGCAACTGAACTGAACTTTACTGAGAGGGATTTTATGATGCTAAAATGAGTTAATACTTGTACAGTGTGAAAAGCAGGGCCTGACACATACTTGATACTATATATTCTAAATAAATAGATGAAAGAAGTCAGAACCTTTGAGCAGAATTGAGTCAGCAGAGTTTGAATGTGCATCTAATGGCTTCCCTTACAAAGGAAAAATTCATGTATCCTGAGTGGTGCAATTGGTTAGTGCATGGTACTTATTTAGGTACAGATTCATGAATTTGCTTGACCTTTAGTTTGTGAGCTTTGTAATAGTTGTGTCGTATAGAAGGATTTGAATTCTCAGTACATGCAGTGATTCACTTTTCCCCTTTGTATCTGCCATTTGGAGTTGACCTTTAAGATTGTTTTTACTATTATATGAACCAGGGAATCATTATCTATGACACTTTCCAATGAGACTTTTTTAGGATAAATTTAATTTTGTTCTTAAGAGCTCCTTTGAGCCAAATTTTATCTGGTCTTTGAGGGCCTTCATAAGAAAAAGCATTAGATGAGTAGGGAGGAACTCTACTACTCAAACCAGAGGACAGAATTTCACTGTAGTTTTGCTTAAAACTTGATTTCAGATTTATAATAGTTTACCAAATATTTAGAGTATTTCTTTAATAGACTTTATTTATTAGAAAAATTTTATATTTACAGGAAAAATTGAGCAGAAAATAGAGTTCCCATTTACCCCTGCCACCCAAGTATGCATAGCTGCCTCCACTCTCCACATCCCACACACATTTGTTACAATCAAGGGCAATTTCTAAAAACAAATGCTGCCCTTCAGAGCTGTGTTGATAGTCAACAGTGCTGTACTTTTTTCTGAATCTTTTGGAAACTCTCATTAGTGCTAACTTTAGAGTCAATTTTTATATCAGAGAAGAAATGAACAGCATTTCTTTGTTCTAGCCTGTTTTATGTTTTTGGCCAGAAAATAATATGGCTTAACCACATTCATCAGCATTGGCTTTGAATGACCTTTTAGCTATTTATATAAATTTAATTTTTCTCTAAAGTTCAAGTTTTATACCACTTGAATTGTTCCAAAAGATGCTCTGTAGACATTTTCTATATTTCCTTTCATTATCGGAGAAGGCAATGGCAACCCACTCCAGTACTCTTGCCTGGAAAATCCCATGGATGGAGGAGCCTGGTAGGCTGCAGTCCATGGGGTCGCAAAGAGATGGACACGACTGAGCAACTTCACTTTTCACTGTCATGCACTGGAGAAGGAAATGGCAACCCACTCCAGTGTTCTTGCCTGGAGAATCCCAGGGACGGGGAAGGCTGATAGGCTGCCATCTGTGAGGTCACACAGAGCTGGACACGACTGAATCAACTTAGCAGCAGCAGCATTTGATTATTTATTTCCTGGTTACTGGTGCTGGCTCCCTCAGGAGGTAGACTAACTAGGTTTGATTTAACCTCTGTCCTCTACACCTGCAGCTTTCTACTTAACAAAGAGAGTTGGTCATCTACAGACTCGTGTTAGCCAGTACTCTTTATTATTTAGTTTGACAATTAAATAGTTGTGTATTACTGATACGTAGTATGTGCCAGTGTTGTATAAATATAGATTCATCTGACTATCATAATGACTGTAGGAGCTAGGTAGCTCTTTTTCAGTAGAGTTAATTGAGGCACAGAACGATTGGGTAATGTCTAGGTTCCAGGAAGCATTCACAAATGGCAAATGGAGGGGACTGCCCCAAGGAAACTGCTTTGAAGGACATAACACATATTTGAATGTTTAAGTTCTAATCTGCTTGACTGAGAAAACAGATCCTGTTACTGTGAATTTCCATCTTTTTTACTTAACTTTTCACCTTGTTTGGGAGCCACGGTCTTTCCCATATCAGACCTGAGGGCTGAAGGCATTATCAGACTTAATTTTGAATGAAAATACATTGATTATTTTGATGTATCATGAACACTTTTGTTGCAGAAAGAGTGGACTCCAGAGATTGTTATTTCAGGACACTTTGATGGTGTCCAAGACCTAACGTGGGATCCAGAAGGAGAATTTATCATCACTGTTGGTACTGACCAGACAACTCGACTTTTTGCTCCTTGGAAGAGAAAAGACCAGTCAGAGGTAAAACATCATCTTCTTGACGGATCCATTTGAAAAGAACATCCCTGAGCTCATGAAGAGAAGGGCAGCAACATTAGCCATTAGGGAAATGCAAATTAAAATGATGAGATGCCACTGCACACCCTCTGGGATATCTGAGGTATAAAATACTGACAGTGGCAAGTGGTGGTAGGTTGCAGAGAGACCGGAACTTTCATACATTGCCAGTGGGAATGCAAAATGATATAGCTACCCTGGAAAATAGGTTTCTTAAAAACTGAAGCATTCCAAAGAAGACATGCAGATGACCAGTAGATGTGTGAACAGATGCTCAACACTAACCATCAGGGAACTGCAAATCAGAACCACAATGAGATACTCCCTTTCATCTCTCAGAGTGGCTGTGATCAAATAGATAAACAGTGAATAGTGGCAAGGATGTGGAGAAAAGGAGCCCTCCTGCCCTGTTGGTAGGATTGTAAATTGTAGCAGTGCTATGGAAAATGGAGTGGAGGTTCCTCAAAAAATTAAAAATAGAACTACCCCATGATCTAGGAATTTCATTTCTGGGTATTTAAAGAAAACAATACTAATTTGAAAAGATACATCCATTCCCATGTTTATTGAAGCATTATTTACAGTACATATGTTTGTTTAATGTAATTATTGTAAATAATTACATTATTAACAATAGCCAAGATATGGAAGCAGCTAAGTATCTATTGATAGATAAAGAAGACATGGTATACATACAATGGAATATTAGCCATTAAAAAATGAAGTCTTAAATATGTATATAACTGAGTCACTTTGCTGTATAGCAGAAATTAACACAACCTTTTAAATTAACTTTACTTCAGTGAAATTAAAAAGTAAAAAAAAATTTTAAAGAGGAAACTAAAGTCTTGCCATTTATAATAAAATAGATGAATCTAGAGGATACTGTGCTAAGTGATACAAGTTAGATGGAGAAAGACAATGTGATGTATACGTGTAATCTAAAAAACAAACGAGCAAAGAGTGAAAACAAACTTATACAAAGAATAAGTGGGTGTTTTCCAGAGGTGTGAAGCTGGGCGAAATAGGTGAAAGGATTAAAAGGCACAAACTTTCAGTTATAAATAAGTCACAGGGGTATGATACAGAGCATAAGGAATATGGTCAGTTGTGTTTAAACAACTTCATATGAGGACAGGTGGGTGGTTACTAGATTTATTATGGTGACTGTTTTGTAATGTATTTAAATGTCAAATCACTATGTTGTACACTGTGTTGAAACTAACATTACATATTTCAACTGTATTTCAGTAAAAAATGAATTTAAGCACGCATGTATTCTTTCTAATTCAAACAATTAAAATGTTAGTTGCCAAAATGTGTTTACTTTAGTTCCACAAAAAAGTTCTCTTTTACCTTGTAATTTTAGTTTTAATTCATTAGGAAACACTGTCAGATCTGCAGTAAAAGCTAATTTCTAATATCATATAGTGTCACTTAATAGTGAGCCCAGTTTTTGTTGAAGAAACTTTTCAGTCTTGGCCCTAAACTTTCAAAAACCACAATAAAACTTTACCACTGATAAATCATTGAACTGTGCTATATACTACAAAGTATACTCAGTTTCTGATAAAAATTCATGAAACTGACTGTGGGTCAGACTGTGAGTGCTAATGAAATTTTGGCATTTCTGCTTTAGCAGCATTTTGGTAGATTAAAATTAATAGAGAACATTGGGAGCACACTGTAGTCAAGCAAAAAAGGCAAATGATTTTGGAGTGGTTTTCTGTGCCTCTTAGTAATTTGCTACCAATATTACTCAGTTGTTGTTTACTCATGATCCTTTAAAAAAAAATCAGTAAATCAGACTTTATCCAAAATGTGAAATTCTACCCTTTGAAAGATGCTGTCAGGAAAATTAAAAGATGAGTCACAAGCTGGGAGAAAATATTTACAAAACACATACCTGATAAAGGATTTTTATCTAGAGTCTATAAAGAGCTTTTTAGAACTCAGTAAAATCAAAAACAAACAATCCAGTAAAAAAGAGGAGGGGGGGAATGGGGCAAAAGGTATTTCTCTGAAGATGATATATTAATGGAAAATAAGAATAGGAAAAGATTTCAGTACCATTAGTCATTAGGGAATGCACATTAAAGCTACAATGAGATACCATTACACCACTATTAGAATGATTAATGTTTAAAGGCTGGCTTGCACAAGTGCTGATGAGGGTGTGGGTAGCTGTATCTTTCTTACACTGCTGGTGGGATTGTAAAATGTATAGGCACTTTGGGAAATAATTTGACAGTTTATTAAAAATTATACAATCATTCAATTATCATACCCACAAGAAGTGTTTACTCAAGAGAAATAGGAGCATATATTCATACAGAGACTTGTACGTGAAAGTTCATGACTGTTTTCTCAGTAAGACAGCTGGAAACAACCCAGATATCTGAGTAGGTGAGTGGATCAACAATTTGTGGTATAGCCATACAAAAGGAATACTACTCAGCAAGAAAAAGTATTGAACTGTTTATAACAACATGGATGAATCTGCCTCATGATCACATTTTCATGGCATAATGAATGATTTTATGTCTGATACTTTGTTGAAAAGAATTCAGTTTTTGAAACGTGTGATCTTTTTTTTTTTAATCTTTTTTGGCACCCAGGTGACTTGGCATGAAATTGCAAGGCCTCAGATACATGGATATGACCTTAAATGTTTGGCAATGATCAATAGGTTTCAGTTTGTGTCTGGAGCAGATGAAAAAGTTCTTCGAGTATTTTCTGCACCTCGGAATTTTGTGGAAAATTTTTGTGCCATTACGGGTCAGTCACTGAATCACATGCTTTGTAATGTGAGTATTCCCCTAAATGTTTTAACTAGATCTCGCCACTTCATATAACATTTTAAAGAAGTTTTACGTAAGGCTGTAAGTGGAGAGTATGGGTAGAAAGGAAGTCAAATCATTTTATCATTGGCTTGATAAATTTTTGCGTATACTATACAGGCAGTAATTTAAATATTAGTATAATAAATTTTATAACAGATAAGCCCAAAACACTGTAAAGAATTAAAATATTAAATTAAGCTACAAATACTATGTATATTCATTGTGTTTGATAACTGTGATAAAACACAATGGGTTATATTTTCAAGGAGATGATCATCTTGATGCAGATTAGGGGTAGGGGGCAATGGAGCTCATGTACTTAAAACTGTTAGAGAAAACCAGTTAATTGCTGAATCTTGTGTTGGCTAAAGTAATAGTCATAGAAGGAAGTGTCACTGTAGTAATGAGAAAATGGGGCTTCATTTGAATTTTGAAAGGGGTAAGTTTTTAATTAATGTTCATTTTTACCCTCTTTCTACAAAAGATTTGAGTACTTATAAAAATACATAGGTTATAAAAATTATCAAGTAACCAGATTTGAGGGAAGGGAAAGCAAGTAGCCAGGTAGTTGTGTTACACAGAAATGCATGTCATACAGTCATTTGCAGTCCTTAGAGCTGGGTCACAAATTTGCTTCTGAGCTTGAGAAGGGTAAGTACACTTAATAGGCAGAAGGAAGGAGAGAAAGAGAGCAGTGAAGTGGTCAGAGCTGCTTGAATGAAAAGTGTTAGCAAAGGAAATGGAGAACTGGGGAAAGGTCTAATGATAGAGGACCTGGGAGCCAGACATAGTTGAGACTCTGGTACTGACGACGGGTCCTGAACAAAGGAAGTGATGAAATGCGCTTTGTGGGGAAGAGTGATGTGGGAACAGGATACCTTTGAGCTCAGAGGCTTTGAAGGCAGGGATGTTAGCACCAGTCTGGGAGAAAAAAAGAATCATTTTAAAAGAAATGTCCAGCTGCGCTTCCTACAGTGCCCCATGGACGCCTCTGGCCACAGGCTGTCTTAGTTAGGTAAAGAAGAGGAAAGACCCATTGCATAGTTTCTAACGCTAATGGACAGTAGAACAAGACCAAAAGAGGGGCCTGGATTGTGGTCAGTAGACTGAGCATGGTGTGGAGGGCTGGTTGGTTTGAGGATCTAACAATTCTAGGCATTGAAATGTGGTGGGATTTCATGAGAGGTTAGTCCCTGGTATATATTCAGTTCTGTGTCCCAAGATACACGGATCCTGTAGACTGGGAAGCCACTTGCTGCTTTTTATATTTTTTTCCCATATTAAATATTGGGATATGTAGGAATGCCTCTTTTTTTGCTCTTTTCCATGGTGTTTCATTTTCTAGATTTCTAAAATAAAGCATCCTGTGTCTCAGGTAATCAGTGTTGTTGAGTTTAAATTCCCCTTGCTCATGTTTGTGTTCAGTTCCATCAATACAAAGTTTAGATTTTAAAAAATACTGTTAGCTTATGGACATGTGCCAGTTTTGATGGTTACTATTTGTTTCACTTGCAATAACTTAATTGATATGCAGCATATAAACGGATTCAGTTCAGTTCAGTTGCTCAGTCGTGTCCGACTCTTTGCGACCCCATGAATCGCAGCACACCAGGCCTCCCTGTCCATCACCAACTCCCGGAGTTCACTCAAACTCACGTCCATCCAGTCAGTGATGCCATCCAGCCACCTCATCCTCGGTCGTCCCCTCTCCTCCTGCCCCCAATCCCTCCCAGCATCAAAGTCTTTTCCAGTGAGTCAACTCTTCGCATGAGGTGGCCAAAGTCCTGGAGTTTCAGCTTTAGCATCATTCCTTCCAAAGAAATCCCAGGGCTGATCTCCTTCAGAATGGACTGGTTGGATCTCCTTGCAGTCCAAGGGACTCTCAAGAGTCTTCTCCAACACCACACTTCAAAAGCATCAACTCTTCGGCGCTCAGCCTTCTTCACAATCCAACTCTCACATCCATACATGACCACTGGAAAAACCATAGTCTTGACTAGATGGACCTTTGTTGGCAAAGTAGTGTCTCTGCTTTTCAGAATGCTATCTAGGTTGGTCATAACTTTCCTTCCAAGGAGTAAGCGTCTTTTAATTTCATGGCTGCAGTCACCATCTGCAGTGATTTTAGAGCCCCCCAAAATAAAGTCAGCCACTGTTTCCACTGTTTCCCCATCTATATGCCATGAAGTGATGGGACCAGATGCCATGATCTTCATTTTTTAAGTGTTGAGCTTTAAGCCAACTTTTTCACTCTCCACTTTCACTTTCATCAAGAGGCTTTTTAGTTCCTCTTCACTTTCTGCCATAAGGGTGGTGTCATCTGCATACCTGAGGTTATTGATATTTCTCCCGGCAATCTTGATTCCAGCTAGTGTTTCTTCCAGCCCAGCGTTTCTCATGATGTACTCTGCATATAAGTTAAATAAGCATTGCCACTTTAAAGAGTACTCTGTTTAAAAGTTTTAAAATACTCAAAATTTTAAGTATGTTTAATGAAAATACTATGACAGTGGCTTCTTGGGAAACATGTTTGCATGAGCCTCACCAGGGATGTACCCATGAGACTCTTGTAAATAAAGGTTCAGGCCTTCTGTTTTCAGCCCACTCTTCGCTAGAAGCCATCACAGCGCTTTCCTTGTCAAACCCTGAAACCCACTGAACTGTGAGGGTTCAGTGAGCTTGTGGATGAGAGGATATCCAGCTTTATGGATTGGGTGGGGGCTGGGGCTGGGGCTGGGGTTAGCTGGAGCCTGTCTGCTGGAGAATGAATGCTTAGCATTTCATCTCTTGGTTCAGAAAATGGAAGTCTGGGTAGATAACCCTCAGTGTAAGTGGTCTTTACACTGCTTCTCAGCATTAATGAGCATAGCATTTTTTTTTCTCCTCAGTGCCTCAGGTAACAGTATCTTTTTAGCATTTAAGACATGTCTCACATTTTTTATTCCAGCAAGACAGTGATCTTCCAGAAGGAGCTACTGTCCCTGCTTTGGGATTATCCAATAAAGCTGTCTTTCAGGGTAAGACTGAGTTCGTCTCCAGAATTACTGAACCTATAATGGTACTTACCACCTAGTTACACACTTGTGTAACATGGACCAGTGTTCATTACAGGTGATTTCTCTTTTTATAGATCACAGTACAGGCATCTATGCTCTCTGTCAGATATTTCATGGTAACTACTCTATGTATCCTTGCACATCTTGAAACAGGTGCTGCTTTTACAAAGTGTACTTCATGGAGCGCTTACAACCATAGATACTAATGTGGGTTGCCTGAAAAACGCGTTCCATAGTTTATAAAAAGTTTGGGAAATACTCGGTCAAAGGGAAATGAAGGAACTTTTATGAAATTGACCACAGCACATATGGAAAATACCGGAGTAGTGGAAATACCCTTGGCTTTGCAATCATGTGAATACAGCGCTGAGTTACCCTCCCTTGAAGTGCCGCCACTTTCTCACTGGTGGCCTTAACATTGGGATGTGTGTAGGAGACATAAAGATGGGACCACATTCATGATGTTGATGCTTCTTTGAAACTAGGAGATATGGCTTCTCAGCATTCTGATGAAGAGGAGCTGTTAAATAGTGCTGGTTTCGAGTATCACCAGGTGGCCTTCCAACCCTCCTTACTTACTGGTAAGAAAAGGCAAAAGTATGATTTACTAGAATCATTAGTACACATAGTGTGGTATCTGTCACCGGTGACCCAAATCTGTGCTTCAGAATTCACTTGCATGAAAATAGAAAAATTAACTGCAACACTGTAAATTTATTATAGAACCTCCCACTGAGGACCATCTGCTGCAAAATACTTTGTGGCCTGAAGTTCAAAAACTGTAAGTTAAACTATACTTAGCTGTTTGGTCTGATTCTATCCTAACTTGTGATATTTTTCCCCCCACAATTTGATTTTCTCCTTTGCTTTCCTCTTAGCTACAATCCCCCATCCCCAGATCTAAAGATCTCTTGGTAGCCTTCATAAGGGGTGAGAATCAAACTTTACGTAGATTTTTATAATGCTGTGTATTATAGTTACTAGATTTGTTGGTGTTGATTTTTTAAAGTAGAGAGGCATAGCACCATTTTTTTTTTTTTAACTGTTACTCTTTTTTTTTTTCCTACAGTGGTTCCCTATTTGAACCTTTCTGTGGTTTGTTATTAATATTTATTGTACTGACTGGTTAGGGGTGAAAACTTGTATTTAATTTAGTAGTCTGAATAAGTTATATTATTGCTAGGAAGTTACATTTTTCTCCACTCTCTGCTTTTACCCCAGATACTTCCCTTGACAGAAATGTTTCTTAAAAGAACTGTGTGTTAGCTAGAGAGATTAAAGTTAATCTTTTCACATTAAAAAAATTTTGCAGCATGAGAAGAGATACATTTCCTAATACAAGGGTCATCCATTTTCTGTTTTTGAATTTTAGATACGGACATGGCTATGAAATATTTTGTGTTGCTTGTAGCAATTCAAAGACTCTGCTTGCCTCAGCTTGTAAGGTAGGGCATGTTACTTTTCTGTTCTGCTTGGTCACAGGTTATTTAAATCAGGCTCCTGCAAGCTTAGTGATGCACGCAGAATTTGACATGAAAGGCCACAGGTGCCTGATTTCTCTGAATCTTGCTTTCTCTGCCTCTTTTCCATCTGTCTCTTCCGAAGCTTGCAGTTGCCTTTTAAATCTGTCTCAGCTGCACAGTTTTGTTTTTCAGTACTTGGCTTGAGCCTATTTATGCCTCTACTCAAAAACTATTTAATCAGATATCTGAAAATTAGACCTAAAAATGTGATAAAAATTTTTAGTAATGGGAGTCCTGGAGACACAGGGGAAGGCAAAACCCCGTGTGTGTTCCATGTGACCATTTCTCGAGGCCACTCAGGGTGCTGAGCTAATAGGGGAGTCCAGTCCCTTGGCCCATGCCATGGTGAGGCAGGGGGGCGGCCAGGGCAGCGAGCTACCAGTAGGTGGCGCTGCAGAATTGTGCACTTGAGACAGTGGCCTGGGGGAATGGTCTTGAGCTCCTTCTTCAGTGTTTATATCCTGTGGAGGATTATGTGAAGGATCTGAGACCCAGGCATTCCTCTGAATTTCCTCAAATTATCTACTTGTTTTAAACAAGAAAATACATTTATTTACTTGTTTTAAGCATGATGGTAAGAGCTGCCCACCTGGATGGCCACCTTTGGGTTTCTTTGTTTTTGGGTTTTTTTCTGTGTGTTTGTTTTTTGTCCATGCTCTTGCTGTGGCTTCTTTGTATTTGCCTGTGTTGAGCTGAGGGTCATCCTAAGAAATAATGTCATGCTCCTTTTCCCCCACCCCTCTTTGTTTATTGGCCTCTTTGTGAGGGTGGTCCTGAGAGTTTTCTTTCTGTTAATACAGATGCCTTTGGGTAGAATAGGGCATAATAGCAATAACAACTGTGCTTCTATTGAGCAAACGTTTTTGTGTCTTAGAGCACTGTTAATCATATATTTTCTCCTTTTCAAGTTGGCTCACTTGTAACAAGCAGGGGCTTTTCTCTTTTAAGCTGGCATTCTGTAGCTGTTTTATTTAGGTGTCATGAGTGTACCAAAGGAGAAGAGGGCAGTAGAGGATGAGATGGTTAGATAGCATCACCAACTCAGTAGACACGAACTTGAGCAAACTCCAGGGAATTGTGGAGGACGGGGAAGCCTGGTATGCTGCAGTCCATGGGGTGGCAAAGAGTCTGACACAACCTAGCAAATGAATGGCAACAAAGTGTGCTATAAATTGAACATTGGACAGTTTGATAAATTTTGATATATACCTGTGAAATCATCGCTACAGCCATAATGAAGATACCATCCACCCCCAGTCCTGTGCTGTGCCGTGCTTAGTCACTCAGTTGTGTCCGACTCTTTGCAATCCCATGCGCCGTAGCCCACCAGGCTCCTCTGCCCACAGGGATTCTCCAGGCAGGAGTACTGGCGTGGGTTGCCATTCCCTTCTCCAGGGTATCTTCCCAACCCAGGGATCAAACTCAGGTCTCCAGTTTTGCAGGGAGATTCTTTACCATCTGAGTCACCAGGGAAGCCCGCCCCTATCCCTAGTAAACCACGAATCTGTTTTTTAACATGATTCAGTTCAGTTCAGTCGCTCAGTCGTGTCCGACTCTTTGCGACCCCATGAATTGCAGCACGCCAGGCCTCCCTGTCCATCACCAACTCCCGGAGTTCACTCAGACTCACGTCCATCGAGTCAGTGATGCCATCCAGCCATCTTATCCTCTGTTGTCCCCTTCTCCTCCTGCCCCCAATCCCTCCCAGCATCAGAGTCTTTTCCAATGAGTCAACTCTTTGCATGAGGTGGTCAAAGTACTGGAGTTTCAGCTTTAGCATCATTCCTTCCAAAGAAATCCCAGGGCCGATCTCCTTCAGAATGGACTGGTTGGATCTCCTTGCAGTCCAAGGGACTCTCAAGAGTCTTCTCCAACACCACAGTTCAAAAGCACCAATTCTTCGGCGCTCAGCCTTCTTCACAGTCCAACTCTCACATCCATACATGGAAAAATCATAGCCTGACTAGACGGACCTTAGTCGGCAAAGTAATGTGTCTGCTTTTCAATATGCTATCTAGGTTGGTCATAACTTTTCTTCCAAGGAGTAAGCATCTTTTAATTTCATGGCTGCAATCATCATCTGCAGTGATTTTGGAGCCAAAAAAAATAAAGTCTGACACTGTTTCCACTGTTTCCCCATCTATTTGCCATGAAGTGATGGGACCGGATGCCATGATCGTCGATTTCTGAATGTTGAGCTTTACGCCAACTTTTTCATTCTCGTCTTTCACTTTCATCAAGAGGCTTTTTAGTTCCTCTTCACTTTTCTGCCATAAGGGTGGTGTCATCTGCATATCTGAGGTTATTGATATTTCTCCCGGCAATCTTGATTCCAGCTTGTGTTTCTTCCAGTCCAGTGTTTCTCATGATGTACTCTGTCCACTGGAGAAGGGAATGGCAAACCACTTCAGTATTCTTAATAACAGGATACTGAACGAGGAACTCCCCAGGTCAGTAGGTGCCCAATATGCTACTGGAGATCAGTGGAGAAAGATGGAACCAAAGCAAAAACAATACCCAGCTGTGGATGTGACTGGTGATAGAAGCAAGGTCCAATGCTGTAAAGAGCAATATCGCATAGGAACCTGGAATGTCAGGTCCATGAATCAAGGCAAATTGGAAGTGGTCAAACAAGAGATGGCAAGGGTGAACGTCGACATACTAGGAATCAGCGAACTAAAATGGACTGGAACAGGTGAATTTAACTCAGATGACCATTATATCTACTACTGTGGGCAGGAATCCCTCAGAAGAAATGGAGTAGCCATCATGGTCAACCAAAGAGTCTGAAATGCAGTACTTGGATGCAATCTCAAAAACGACAGAATGATCTCTGTTTGTCTCCAAGGCAAACTATTCAATATCACCATAATCCAAGTCTGTGCCCCAACCAGTAATACTGAAGTTGAAGTTGAACGGTTCTGTGAAGACCTATAAGACCTTGTAGAACTAACACCCAAAAAAGATGTCCTCTTCATTATAGGGGACTGGAATGCAAAAGAAGGAAGTCAAGAAACATCTGGAGTAACAGGCAAATTTGGCCTTGGAATGTGGAATGAAGCAGGGCAAAGACTAATAGAGTTTTGCCAAGAAAATGCACTGGTCATGGCAAACATCCTGTTCCAACAACATAAGAGAAGACTCTACACATGGACATCACCAGATGGTCAACACTGAAATCGGATTGATTATATTCTTTGCAGCCAAAGATGGAGAAGCTCTATACAGTCAGCAAAAACAAGACCAGGAGCTGACTGTGGCTCAGATCATGAACTCCTTATTGCCAAATTCAGACTTAAATTGAAGAAAGTAGGGAAAACCACTAGACCATTCAGGTATGACCTAAATCAAATCCTTTATGATTATACAGTGGAAGTGAGAAATAGATTTAAGGGCCTAGATCTGATAGATAGAGTGCCTGATGAACTATGGAATGAAGTTCGTGACATTGTACAGGAGACAGGAATCAAGACCATCCCCATGGAAAAGAAATGCAAAAAAGCAAAATGGCTGTCTGGGGAGGCCTTACAAATAGCTGTGAAAAGAAGAGAGGCAAAAAGCAAAGGAGAAAAGGAAAGATATAAGCATCTGAATGCAGAGTTCCAAAGAATAGCAAGAAGAGATAAGAAAGCCTTCCTTAGCAATCAATGCAAAGAAATAGAGGAAAACAACAGAATGGGAAAGACTATCTCTTCAAGAAAGTCAGAGATACCAAGGGAACATTTCATGCAAGGATGGGCTCGATAAAGGACAGAAATGGTATGGACCTAACAGAAGCAGAAGATATTAAGAAGAAGTAGCAAGCATACACAGAAGAACAGTACAAAAAAGATCTTCACAACCCGGAAAATCACGATGGTGTGATCACTCATCTAGAGCCAGACATCCTGGAATGTGAAGTCAAGTGGGCCTTAGAGAGCATCACTACGAACAAAGCTAGTGGAGGCGATGGAATTCCAGTTGAGCTATTTCAAATCCTGAAAGATGATGCTGTGAAAGTGCTGAACTCAATATGCCAGCAAATTTGGGAAACTCAGCAGTGGCCACAGGACTGGAAAAGGTCAGTTTTCATTCCAATCCCAAAGAAAGGCAATGCCAAAGAATGCTCCAACTACTGCACAATTGCACTCATCTCACATGCTAGTAAAGTAATGCTCAAAATTCTCCAAGCCAGGCTTCAGCAATATGTGAACCGTGAACTTCCTGATGTTCAAGGTGGTTTTAGAAAAGGCAGAGGAACCAGAGATCAAATTGCCAACATCTGCTGGATCATGGAAAAAGCAAGAGAGTTCCAGAAAAACATCTATTTCTGCTTTATTGACTATGCCAAAGCCTTTGACTGTGTGGATCACAATAAACTGTGGAAATTCTGAGAGAGATGGGAGTACCAGACCACCTGACCTGCCTCTTGAGAAATCTGTATGCAGGTCAGGAAGCAACAGTTAGAACTGGACATGGAACAACAGACTGGTTCCAAATAGGAAAAGGAGTGTGTCAAGGCTGTATATTGTCACCCTGCTTATTTAACATGATAGAGTAGTTTATATTTTCTGAATTTCTAAATTTTTCTATAAATGTAACTATAGTTTGTACTCTTTTTTTGTGTAGTTTCTTTCATTTATCATAATTTGAGATTCATCTATTTTTTTACACATCAATTAGTTGTTCATGTTTTTATTTCTGAATTGTCTTCCCATTTACATATATATTACAATTTGTTGATCCATTCACTTAATGGACATTTAGGTGTTTTCCATTTTTGGGACTTTTACCAGTAAAGCTGTTATAAACATTTGTGTACAAGTCTTTGCATAGAATATGCTTTCATGTCTCTTGAGCGAATACATACGAGTGGAATTGCTGAGTATATGGTAGATACATGTTAAAATTTTTAAGAAGCTGACAAACTGTTTTCCAAAGTGGTTGTACCACTTTACAGTCCCACTGGCAATGTGTGAGAGTTTCAGTTGCTCCTCACCTTCAGTAGTACATGATATTGTCATGTGTTTAACTTTTACCGTTCTGATACTTTTGTAATACCTCACTGTACCTGTAATTTGCATTTCCCTAATGATTAATGATATTGAGTATTTCTTCATGTGCTAGTTTTCCATCTGTGTGTCTTCTTTGATGAAGTATCTATTCAAATCTTTTGCCCAGTTCTTTATAGTATTGTTTTCTTATTACTGAATTTTGAAAAGTTCTTTATATACACTGGATACTCCTTTGTCAGATATTTGCTATGTAGATAATTTTCCACAGCGTCTTTTCCTTTTCTTGGCAGTGTTTTTTCAGAGGGCAGAAGTTTATGTTTTGGTGAAGTCTAAGTTATCACTTTTGTTCTGTGTTGAGTTTGTGCTGCTTGTGTAGAATCTAAGTAATCTTTGCCTGACTCAAACATCTTCTGCATTATTAAGCATGTTTGCTGTGCATTATGACGAATTCTTTATCAGGTTGCAAAATCTCCCTACAGTTCCTAGTTTGCAGAGAGTTTTTATCAAGAATGGATGTTCAGTTCAGTTCAGTTCAGTCGCTCAGTTGTGTCCGACTCCTTGCGACCCCCTAATGGATGTTAGATTTTGTCAAATTTTTTTCTTTGTTGGCATGTCATATGTTTTTCCCTTTTATTAATACGAAGAGTTACATTGAATGATTTTTTCAAATGATGAACCAGCTTTGCATTCCTGCTCATGATATATATGTATATACATTTTAAAAAATTATTCTTTTTATTGAGGTGTAACTGACATGTATAACATTGTATTAGTTTTAGGTGTACAGCATAATGATTTGACGTTTGTTTACACTGGGAAGTGATCCCTGCAGGAAGTCTAGCTAACATCCATCATCATACACAGTTAGAAGAAAAAGTTTTTTCTTGTGCTGAGGACGTTTAAGATCTCAGCAGCTTTCAAATATGCAGTTCAGTACTGATGATAATTGCTGTGCTACAGATTACGTCCCCCTGACTCAGTTATCTGTAGCTGGACGTTTGTACCTTTTGACTCTTCACCCATTTCACCCAGCCCTCAATCCTGGCTTCTGGATAGGTGTTAGTGCTGTTAAGGTTTTCCTCTAAGCATTGCTTTTGAGGCATTCTGCAAATTTTGGTATGTTGTGTTTTCATTTTCATTCAGTTAAAAGTACTTTCCAATTTCTTTCACCTTTTATTTTTTAACTATAGGTTATTTTGAAATATATTAGTTTCCATATACTGAGTATTTTTAAGGTCTTTCTGTTACTGATTTCTAATTTAATTTTGTTTAAAAAGTATAGCATAGCTTCAATCATTTGAAATTTAATCTTGGTAAATTTCCATGTTCCCTTGAAGAAGGTAGATTCTGTTTCTGTTGGGTGGAGTGTTCTGAAAAAGATGACGTATATTGGTTGATAGTATTGCTGTCTTTGCTCTTTTGGTTCTGTTGTGTGTGGCATTTTGAAATCTCTGACGACAGTTGTGAACTTGCCTTTTAATCTTTGTAGTGCATTCAGTTTGTACTCTGTGTTTTGAAGCTCTGTTGTTAGATCCTAAGCATTTATGATCATTATGTTCTCTTGATTAACTGATTAGTTTGTTATTATGAAATGAAACTCTCTATTTCTGATAATAGTTTGTGCTCTGAAATCCACTCTGATGTTAATATAGCCACTCCAGCTTTCTTTCTTTTTTTTGGCCACACTTCGAGGCTTGCGCTGTCTTAGTTCCCTGACCAGGGATTGAACCCATGCCTCCTGCAGTGAAAGCATGGAGTCCTTACCACTGAGTAGTGCTTGAATTATGTGTCTTTTTCATCATTTTACTTTTAAGTTGTTTGTTAACTTTTATCTCAAGTGGATTTCTTGGAGGCAGCATAGAGTTGGATCTTTTTCTTGTCCTGATAATCTTTCATTTTAATAGGGGTGTTTATTAGACTGTTTGAATTTAATGTAATCATTGATATGGTAGATTTACTTTATCTTGCCATTTGTTTTCTGTTTAATCCATCTGTTCTTTGATCCATTTTGCTTATTTTTGGTGAAGTAATTGCTTTTTATAATTCTGTTTTATTTCTTTTGCTTAGCAGATATAACTCTTTGTTGTGTTATTTTATTGGTTGTTTCACATTTTATAGTATGTGTCTTTAATTTACCACAGTTTAGCATCAAGTAATAGTGCACTGTTCATGAGAAAATAAGTATATTTTCATTTCCCCCTATTTTGTGGCATTGTTTTTGTACATTTTGCTTCTTTACCGAAATCCCATGATACTATTATTTTTGCTTTAACAATCAATTATCCCTAAAGAGATTTAAATAATAAAAAAGTTTTTCCAACAGATATAATTTTCCTTCTGCCTGCAGGATATTCCCTAGCATTTTTTGTAATGTAGTTCTGCTGGTTAGGAATTTTTTTTGAGTTTTCACTTGTCCGGAAAATATATATGTCTCCTTCATTTTTAAAGTGTACTTATGGTAGGTAAAGGATTGTTTGTTTTCCTTTCTGTACTTTAAAAACATTGCTTTATTTCTTCTGACTTGCGTTGCTTTGATGAGAAGCCGAGTGATTTTCCTTTGTTGCTCAGTAATGGGCTTTTCCTCTCCATGTGCAGTTTCTTGTTTATCCCTGGTTTTAAACAATTGACTATTGTGGGTGTAATTTTCTTCGTGTTTCTTGTGCTTGAGTTTTATTGAACTTATTGGATCCTTCAGTTTATTGTTTTCATCAAATTTGAGGGCCATTAGCTTTTTAAGTATTTTTTCTTTTCATCCTTTTGCAGACCATATTTGGCTGCTTGATGTTGTCATAGGGTTCAGTGATGGTCTTTTGTTTTTTAATTTTTTCTACTCTATGATTCTTTTTGTCCCTTGGGGTAACTGTTCTTTGTTGCCAGACATCAAGTATTTTGAAGTGCCATTGTTTCATGTATTTCGTTTGATCTTTTAGTTTTTTTCATAGAAGATAGTAAATCTGGTTCCTGTCACTTCATATGGACCAGAAGTGAAAGTCTCTTAACTACTAATTACACAGTTAATGCAGAAATGTATTTTGTAAAAATATAATACATACTTGTAAAATTATGTAAAATGCATACTTGGAAAAATAGTATGGCAGCTCCTCAAAAAATTAAAATAGAACTATACCATATGATCCAGCAATTCTGTTTTTGGGTTTTTATACAAAGAAAATGAAAACATTATTTATATAGATAAACGTACCCTTGTGTTCATTGTAGCTTTATTTGCAATAGACAAGACATGGAAGCAGCCAAAGTGTCCATTGATAAAGGAATGACTAGGAAGGGGTGGTGTGTGTGCACGTGAATGTGCAATATAACCCAGCCATGAAACAAGAATGAAGTCTTTCCATTTGTGGCACCGTGGATAGACCTGGAGGGTATTATGCTAAGTGAAATAAGTAAATAAGTCAGACAGAGAAAGATAAATACTAAATGATTTCATTTGTATGTGGAATCCAAAAAACAAAACAAATGGACAAACAAAACAGAAGCAGATTGGTTGATACAGGGAACAGACAGTGTGTTTTCAGGAGGGGTGGAGAGATGATAGAAATAGGGGTATAAGAGGTATAAACTTATAAATAATACACAGTTTCAAAATAAGTCACAGGGATGTGAGGTGCACATAGGGAACACAGTCAATAACAAGGTAAAATATTGTATGTTAATTATAATTTTAAAAATTCTGATTCCATTGCCAGTCTCTTAATTATTCATCATTTCTAATCCCCGTCTGTCTCTTCTCAGGGGTTACACCTGGTTATAGAATTTATAGTATCTTCTGAGAATTTGTGGTTTTTATTTATGCAGATACATGAAGAATACTGTAGAAGCAATGTGTTACTTTGAAAAGTGGTTTTGTTTTATTTTTTCCAGTTTATTTCACTCACATTGCTTTCTTGTTTCATCTCTGTCCTGCAGGCAGCCAAGAAAGAGCATGCCGCCATCATTCTCTGGAACACTGCATCTTGGAAGCAGGTGCAGAATTTAATCTTCCACAGTTTGACTGTCACACAGATGGCCTTCTCTCCTGACGACAAGTTCTTACTAGCGGTTTCCAGAGATCGGACCTGGTCACTGTGGAAGAGGCAGGACACAATCCCACCTGAGTTAGGTAAACGGCTCCTGGCTGGGAAGAGTACTAGTGAGACAGCTATATCCATTTACTCACTTTGAGCAGCTGTTGGGTAAAGTGAAATAACAGGGTGAAGGCTAGAGTCTGGTTACTGGAGTCTTTCAAAGTTTTTGGCATTTGAGGAAGACTTGACCTTCCTTGTAAGGATGATAATGTCTTCAGATATCTTGGTTAAAGAACCGTAAAAACCTGTATGTACAAAATTTAGACTTTGCAGATGGTTACAGAATGCCACCATAAAACCAAATAGATGATATATACTGAGGATTTTATGGGACAGGAATAATAATATACAGTTAAATTACCCACCTGTTTCACACTGATAATTTAGACATCCACTTGGCTTCCTTGGTGGCTCAGGTGGTAAAGAATCCACCTGCTATGCAGGAGACCCGAATTCCATCCCTGGGTCAGGAAGATCCCCTGGAGATGGGAATGGCTACCCACTCCAGTAGTGTTTGGAGAATCCCATGAACAGAGCAGCCTGGCAGGCTGTAGACCATGGAGTTGCAAAGCCTTGGACATGACCGAGGAACTAGTATTTGTGAATGACACGACCCCTGGGCAAGATGCTAAGACACCTACCTGCATTCTACTTTGGACCTGGCATAAAATGAAAAAACACTGAAAAGGAAAAAAGAGTCTCCTTTGTGTACTTACAGCAATAGCCTATTATTCTTCCAGTTTCGGTGAGTGGGTAAAATCTAGAGAGTGGTTAAAGTACTTTTGTGTTGTTTAATCCTGCTGTTAATTTTTTCCATTGATTACTACGTCAGTTTGACTTACGATGTTTTTAGTTCTTTGGGTTTTTTATATTTTAGAGAATATCAAGTACTATGACACATACTGAGCAGTATATGTTAAAACAGACTGATTTCATTTGCAACCAGTGATTTCCTAATATGTAGCCTTTACTTTTTAAAGTTAAAATGAGGCTAATAACAAATTATATTACAATGTGTTATATCTTTGTGGATTGTTGATTAATAGATACATTAGTCTTCCCTTGATACACAGCTAGGTCTTTTAGGTTTAGTCCCTGTGAGGGCTAGAAGTTAGTTACCCTACACTTAGAATCTTACAAAGGAAAAGATTAAAAAAAAATTTTTTTTTTTTACATTAAGAGTGCATTATTCCTTTTTCCATAGCTTAATACACAGATCTGGCTACTTCCTGAGTAAGTTTAAATTTCTTCAGGCTTCTTCTGTAGGCATCAACTGAACTTTTAGTTAAGTGTCCAGAAGATGTTTTACATCAGTCACTTCAGTTCAGTTCAGTTCAGTCGCTCAGTCGTGTCCAGCTCTTTGCGACCCCATGGACTGAAGCATGCCAGGTCTCCCTGTCCACCAACTCCCAGAGTTTACTCATACTCATGTCCATTGAGTTGGTGATGCCATCCAACCATTTCATCCTTTGTCGTCCCCTTCTCATCCCGCCTTCAATCTTTCCCAGCTTCAGGGTCTTTTCCAATGAGTCAGTTCTTCACATCAGGTGGCCAAAGTATTGGAGTTTCAGCTTCAGCATCAGTCCTTCCAATGAATATTCAGGACTGATTTGCTTTAGGATGGACTGGTTGGATCTCCTTGCTGTCCAAGGGACCCTCAAGAGTCCCTTGAATTGATGTTCAAAAGCATCAATTCTTTAGCGCTCAGCTTTCTTTATAGTCCAACTCTCACATCCATACATGACCACTGGAAAAACCATAGCCTTGACTAGATGGACTTTTGTGGGCAAAGTAATAGCTCTGCTTTGCTGTTTAGGTTGGTTATAACTTTTCTTCTAAGGAGTAAGCGTCTTTTAATTTCATGGCTGCAGTCACCATATACAGAGATTTTGGAGCCTCCCAAAATAAAGTCCGTCACTGTTTCCCCATCTGTTTGCCATGAAGTGATGGGACCAGATGCCATGATCTTAGTTTTCTGAATGTTGAGTTTTAAGCCAGCTTTTTCACTCGCCTCTTTCACGTTCATCAAGAGGCTTTTTAGTTCTTCTTTACTTTCTGCCATAAGGGTGGTATCATCTGCATATCTGAGGTTATTGATATTTCTCCCAGCAATCTTGATTCCAGCTTGTGCTTCATCCAGTTCAGCATTTCTCATGATGTACTCTGCATAGAAGTTAAATAAGCAGGGTGACAGTATACAGCCTTGACGTGCTCCTTTCGTGGTTTGGAACCAGTCTGTTGTTCCATATCCAGTTCTAACTGTTGCTTCTTGACCTGCATACGGATTTCTCAGGAGACAGGTCAGGTGGTCTGGTATTCCCATCTCTTTCAGAATTTTCCAGAGTTTGTTGTGGTCCACACAGTCAAAAGCTTTGGCATAGTCAATAAAGCAGAAATAGATGTTTTTCTAGAACTCTCTTGCTTTTTCTATGATCCAGCAGATGTTGGCAATTTGATCTCTGGTTCCTCTGCCTTTTCTAAATCCAGCTTGAACATCGGGAAGTTCACAGTTCACGTATTGCTGAAGCCTGGCTTGGAGGATTTTGAGCATTACTTTACTAGCATGTGAGATGAGTGCAATTGTGTGGTAGTTGGAGCATTCTTTGGCGTTGCCTGTCTTTGGGATTGGAATGAAAACTGACCTTTTCCAGGCCTGTAGCCACTGCTGAGTTTTCCAAATTTGCTGGCATATTGAGTATAGCACTTTCACAGCATCATCTTTTAGGATTTGAAATAGCTCAACTGGGATTCCATTACCTCCACTAGCTTGGTTCGTAGTGATGCTTCCTAAAGCCCACTTGACTTCACATTCCAGGATGTCTGGCTCTAGGTGATCACACCATTGTGATTATCTGGGTCATAAAGATGTTTTTTGTATAGTTCTTCTGTGTATTCTTGCCACCTCTTAGTATCTTCTGCTTCTGTTAGATCCATATCATTTCTGTCCTTTGTTGTGCCCATCTTTGCATGAAAAGGGGTAGCTCTAATTTTCTTAAAGAGATCTCTAGTCTTTCCCATTCTGTTGTTTTCCTCTATTTCTTTGCATGGATCACTGAGGAAGGCCTTCTTATCTCTCCTTGCTATTCTTTAGAACTCTACATTCAAATGGGTATAGCTTTCCTTTTCTCCTTTGCCTTTAGCTTCACTTCTTTTCACAGCTGTTTGTAAGGCCTCCTCAGACAACCATTTTGCCTTTTTGCATTTCTTTTTCTTGGGGATAGTCTTGATCACTGTCTTCTGTACAATGTCACGAACCTCCATCCATAGTTCTTCAGGCACTCTATCAGATCTAATCCCTTTAATCTGTTTGTCACTTCCACTGTACAATCATAAGGTATTTGATTTAGGTCATACCTGAATGGTCTAGTGGTTTTCCCTATTTTCTTCAATTTAACTCTGAATTTGGCATTAAGGAGTCCACATCAGTCACTTGAGAGTGACTAATCAGTATAATATAATTTCCTACTAGAAAAATAATTGTATGCCCATAGTTTTCTGGTGAGGGGTCTGCTCCCTGGCCTTGATCTGTTGCAAAAGACATCCATTTATGTGTATAAATTGATGACTAAATTACATGATTTATATGGCACTTAAACATAACTTTCTAACAAGGAAAAACCAGGTTTCTCCACTTTGAGAGTAGTGCATAAATGTGTTTCTTTCAGACCCCATCTTCAGCCTGTTTGCCTTCACTAACAAAGTCACTGCTGTGCATAGCAGGATTATTTGGTCTTGTGATTGGAGTCCGGATGGCAAGTATTTCTTCACTGGAAGTCGGGACAGAAAGGTAATTTTTTTTAACTTTGTATTTTTTCAAATGTAATATAATAATATTACAGGTATCTTTGGATTAAAAAAACACATAATCCTAATTTTCTAATATGGTTTTTAAAAATCAGTTTATATATTCCCTCCTGTGTTTTTCATACGCATACATAGAAAGACTTTTCTTGTTAAATTCTATAAATACATGTCTCTGAAATATCAACTATAGAGGAGACTCTTCAGACTCATTACTAATATCAGATGGCCCCAGTGGGAGAAAAGTAGTAAATGAAATGGGTTAAGACTATCCATACTTTTCTTTTTCATACTTGTATGAATTTAAAATTCTGTGAATAGTTGTTACCTTTTCATTCATTGGAGGAGGTGGGGTATGTGAGTGTGTGTGTCCCAAGCTTTGAAAAAAGTCAGGATAAGTGAGCTAGCAGTAGGTTCTTGGCCTTGCCCCTTGCCCTTGTTCTCTGGGAAATGTTTGCCTGGCCCAGTCTTTCCTCTGGTGTTCATGCTCTTTGGAACGTCCATGGGATTGCAAAGAGTTGGACATGACTGAGCGACTAAACAACAACATGGCAATAGAGAGGTGATTAGGTGGGTGAGGGTGTTGATGGGGTGGGTTGGGGGGTTTGAATGGAAATTTTCATTCCCAATATATCTTCTGTTATTATTTCTTACTATTAAAAATTCTGTGTGTAACTGTGGTTAGAAATAAAAGTTATTTTAAAATGTTTAAAAAAAAAATCCTTTCCTTCTGTGCAGTTCCTGCAGACTAGAGGTCTGAGGCGCCCGAGCGTCTCCTTTCCGCCCCCGCCCTTTCAGTCCTAGTCGTCGTATTCCTGAGCAGGGGGCTGACACAGCGTGTGCTCAGTGACACACACAAGTGTCAGCCTCTGACATGCCCTCTCCCGGCCCTTCTCTCCTCTCACTGGCCTCCTCGTGTCTTCCCCAGCATTTATCTTCCTACTCTCTGCAAGCTGCTCAGGCAGCAGATCTGCTTCCGCCCTCCACAGTCAGGCCCGCCAGCAGACGGTCCAGCGTGACTCTCAGAGAGAGGTCAAGGCTGAAACGGACGAAGCACCGTTCATCAGGCGGTCTCGAGAATGCCCTTCTGCTTGCCTGGGCAGAGCCTTCTGCTCAGAGTCTCTCTTTGGTCCTGAAGTTGCAGCTCTTGTCTGTTTCACTGCCCTCTCCATTTCTTTGTGACTGTTCACACCCCTTCGAGGCCTGAGCTTCCAGAAAAGCCTAATTTCTTAGCTTGGTATCATCAGGTTGGGGCCTCCTGAGAGCTGAGCTGGGGTGTAGAGGAAGAGCCAAGGACTTAGTATGGTTCCATACATTTTGAGGTAATTTCTTGGGGGAATGCACAGGCATTCACTGGGTCAGAACTGGTTTCCTGAGCATAAAGAGCAGGCCTCTGGGCAGGGACAGTCGACTTTGGCCCAGCAAACTTGGGTAGTTGAGATCTCAGACTTGTATCTGCTACACGGTGGCTTCTCTGTGATGCTTGCAGTCCTCAGAAGTCCTGGATCACAAATGAAAATGATGAATTAAAAAATTTCAGTGTCATCTATGCCATTGAAACTCTAATGCATTGCCATTAACAGAAACCTTGCAGAGAGAAAGCGTTACAGAGTTTGATCTGTCTGTGCTAGGTGGTTGTCTGGGGTGAGTGCGACTCCAGCGATGATGCCATCGAGCACAGCATCGGGCCCTGCTCCTCCGTTCTGGACGTGGGTGGAGCTGTGACCGCCGTCAGCGTCTGCCCGGTGCTTAACCTTTCCCAACGGTCAGTCTCTGTGTGGGGGCTTCATCTCATGTTTCTTAAAGAGGACCACTTAGTTTCTCAGTGTGTAGCCCTCTTATGCTTTCATCTGTGGGTTCTTTCAGCTTCCAAGTTAACTGTTTTTTTAAACTAATGCTTATGTTTCTCATAAGAATTTCTAAATTGATAGAACTTGATGGTATTTAGAGTGGTGAAATAGAGATGGGGTTTGTGGCTCAGAGGTTCTTATTTCACCAAATGGAAGACGGTGCTACTTTCTCTATAGCGAGTATCTTTAGTAGACTGAGGGCCCCACAGCCAGCCAGGGAAGCGCTGGCTCGCGGGCCTTGCCCACCAGGGACAGAGGTAGAACTGTGCGCCCTCGATGGAGAGGCGGCTTCTCGCGTGCACAGCGGAGCAGCACACTGGGTCCTGGGTCCGAACAGAGTCCTTCGTCAGCCAGAGGGAGTCGGGAACCCTGAAGAAATTCATGCTAAATTAATCAGTCTTCACCCTTCTCTTAAAAACAGATACGTGGTTGCAGTAGGATTAGAGTGTGGAAAGATTTGTTTATACTCCTGGAAAAAGACCGATCAAGTTCCGGAAATAAACGACTGGATCCGCTGTGTAGAAACAAGTCAAAGGTATTTCTTTCCTGTTTTTGCTTCCACCAGATCAGATAGACATCGTTGGAGTCTTTGGCAACAAGTCTCATGCCTCATTTGCGTGGAGAAGAACACACATCCGTTCCCGGTGCTCACCCCCGATGGGTACCTCTGTGTTTTGTGACATTCTCTTGAAATTGACATTTGTTACTATACTGCACTTATTTTTAAAAAGTTTGTTTGACCACATGGCTTGTTTGCCTGATATCATCTTTAGAGGTAACACATTGGAGATGAAAATGAATTTCAAAATGATGGGTTTCAGAATGTGACCACAGTAGAATCTTAGGAAAATTTGATTCAGAATGTTGGTGATTTCTTTGGAAATATTATAGACTGTGGTTGGTAGCCAGATCTCATGTTTGAACACTTCAGCTCAGCTCCTGAAATGGCGCAAACTGCCAGGTGCCGCTCCCAGCCCTGTGACCTGCCTTCAGGCAGAGCGAGGGCTCTGAGCCTTGGGCCTGGGCCCCGCCTCTGCTGGCTCAGAGCGTCTGCTCCTCATCGCCTCCTCCTCATCCACCTGCCTGGACAGCAGGGATCACTTGTCAATCAACTTCACCCATTTTATGCATTAGAAATGACGAGACTTGCAAAAAAGTCACACATCATTCTGTGTTAGATTTTTTTTTTTTTAGGATTCAACATTTGTATGTTTAAACTATCCAAAATATAACTTCAAATACAGTTCCAAACAGCAGCACCATGAGGAAGGCCACTGGTTTGATGACGAGAGACATGTATTATACAGGCTATTTCTTCCAGAGGAGTTTGTCTCCTTATCAGCAAAGCATGTTAATGCTTGTGATAATTGTATTCATTTAAATATATTAAAAGGAGATCTGATTTGTCACTGCTTCTCTCATGGCTTTGCTCCCACCTCTCTGAGGCTGGGTTTGGCTGTTGAAACAGTTCATGCTGTTGGCTTACCTAAGAGAGAGGTAGCCAACGAAATTCCATATTTCAGGCATTTGAAATTTCCTCTCTTCCCGGCCTCCCCTGCCTTCTTTTCCTTCCTTTCGGTTTGCCCTGCCCGCGATGCTCACTCTGCCTCTGCCTGGTACCCAGCAAGCGTGACACTGGCAGGAAGCCCCGTAGAAAGCACAGGCAGGGGCATGTACAGAATTTGAGTTTTTCATTAAAAATTTTTTTTTGTCATTATGATGACTTTGGATTTGCAAGAACTGATTCCTGACTTACTTTATATTATTTGGATTGCTGACATTACAGTTACCAAGTTAGTAGTAATGTTACCTGAAAGACTTAATTTCAGTAGACATTTCTCGAATTCCACTGATCATTAAAGCAGACTTTGACAGAAGTGCATTGTCTATTGCTGTTTTTGGTGGTGTCCTTGGTCGGTAAGTAAGATGTTTTCAAGGTTAAAATAAAATTGCTAAACTGTTAGTGACAGCGCATCTTGATGTTCAGGTTTTGACTTCCATTTATGTTAACATCACTAATAGGAAGCGCATACTAATTTAATTAATACGAATTGAGCAGCCAGTAAAATGTTTCACGGTCGTAGCATATGTTCATCTCATGATTTCTGTTTGTTTTAGCCAAAGTCATACACTTGCTATCAAAAAATTATGCTGGAAGAATTGTAATGGAAAGACTGAACAGAATGAAGGAGAAGGTGCGGAATGGTTACAGTTTGCAAGTTGTGGTGAAGATCACACTGTGAAGATACACAGAGTCGACAGATGTGCGCTGTAGTGGACTTAGTGACTACAAGCGTATACCCATCAGTGTCTGTATTTATCATGTAAATGGATAACCTTTCTTTACCTCATACTTGTATCGAGTTTCATTTTTAAGCCTTATGGCAGTAGTCCTTATATGAGTCTCAGACCCTCTGAAATATGATGGAAGGTACAGACTCTTTTCTCAAAATGTTTATATATGCACCCACTCTCAGAACCTCGCCCATGCTTTCAGGGATTCAGACCTGCATCTGTGTGTTTCTGGTTGAGAGCCTCTGTCCCTCCTTTCTTCATGACCGAATTTGCCTAATTTTGTGTCATTTTCATCTGTTTTCATATGCTGCTGTTTGGGACATTTTATTATTTACTGCCCTCTTCTGAGGGAGGACCTAAAAAATAAAGAGATAAAACCCAGATTACTCAATTTTTAACAGTTTTTGTAAATAAACGGACCACACAAGTGTGGTCTTGACCCCTTCCTCCCAGTACATACCAGCCATTCTAGGAATTTGGCAGGTGGTTGTGAGTTTGAACTGCAGTCCCTCCTTTCTATTCCTTCAGGGTTTGACTTAAAGTAAAACATCCCAGCATTTAAACTGACAGATGAAGGGGCTTGGAAAGTAGAGTTCCAAATCATCTGAGCCCCTGTGAGGTCACGTGGATTAGTCACGAGAGGAAGGCTGAGGTCATGAGAGTGAAGGATGTCCCCAGGGGGAGTGAGCGGTAGGAACAGATTGAACATGCCAGAAAGACAGTATTGGGTGTGCCTGCAGAGGTTTGGGAAGTGGGCCACCAGAGCTGAACATGCTCGGGAGCTGGGTCAGGACAGCTTCAGAGAGGGTGTGGGAGAGCCTGCGAAGCTGGAGGCATCTGACCCTGTGGAAATGAGCCACCTGGCAGACTGTCCCTTAAACGCACACTGTACGTAATAAATGTGCTGGAAGAGGGAGGGGTGGGAGTCTACGCTGTTATCTAACAGGACATTTTGCTTCCAGAGGAGTTCAGTGATACTTAGTCTAAATGAAAGTTTTTAGAGCAGAACTATCTACTGTTTTTAGTCCAACAGAAATACAGTGTAAGCCACCTTTCTTCTAGTACCCACATAAAGGAAAAAGAAGTGTAATTTATTTTGATGACCCATTTGTTTTAACCCAGTATATCCCAAATAGGATCATTTTAACAGACAATACAAAAAGTTACAGAGATTTTACCCTTGTATATGAAATCATTGTATCCTACAAAGTGCAGTTTACATTTAGAACCCATCTCAGCATGGACTGACCACATTTCAAGTGTCCGCTAGCCACCTGTGGCTACTGGTTATACCCATATTTGGACAGTGCAGTTCTGAACTACAGAATCTCTATAAACTTGTCCTAGACCTTTAGTGGTGTGCGTGTGTAAGCACACGTGTATGAGCATGTATGCACCAAGGCAGTGAGCACCTCAGCGTCTTCACCACAAACCAGGATGCCCTAAAGTGTGGTTTCTCTGCTAATCCAGGGAAGGGTCTGGATCTCCCCATTGGCACACACTAGTTTGTTCAGATGCCTCGCGTGTGGGACTTCAGAGCAGATTCAGTGGACTTAACAGTCCTTTGGAACGCTCTCCAGCACACAGGAGAGCAGTCCTGGTCTTGAGGAAGCCAAGTTCATGGTTACTGTTTGACCAGTTGTAAACAGTTTTCCCAAGTTGTCCTGAAGCATCTGTGTCATTCAGTTTCAGTAAGTGTTACCAGGAGCTTCATACACACACTTTGTAATTTTACCATGATGGTCTTGTCTTTTTAAAAGTTCTGGCTGCGCTGGGTCTTTGCTAGGCTTTCTCTAGTTGTGTGCCAAGCTTCTCGTGGTGGTGGCTTCTACTGGTGTGGAGCACAGACTCTAGGGCACTGGCTCAGTAGCTGTGACCCACCGGCTTAGTTGCTCTGTGGCTTGTGGGATCTTCCCAGACCAGAGATTGAACCTGTGCATTGGCAGGCAGAGTCTTAACTACTGGACCACCTGGGAAGTCCACAGTGGTCTTAATCTGTTCTTCCTGGAGACACTTTGAACCATACTCTGGTAGTTTATAACATCTAAAGCAAAGGGACAGTCTTGCAGCTTTGCTCTGGAGGAGCTGAGGAGTATTTCAGGATCCCAGACCTAACCTTGCCAGCCTGCCCTGATCATTTAATTTCTCTGCCTGATTTACAGCATCAAAGTTCAGATTGATGCCAAGTGCCAGTCTAAGCAGTCTCTTCTGACCTACAGGACTTTCCTGGATGGAGGCGAGGTGGTTGGGTTGTGTTCCCGGCAGTGTTTATCTTGGACAACTAAGAGTCAAATCCTTGCCTTCCCAGCAGCCTCGGGGGAAGCAGCTGTAGTTAGTGATTCCCAAGACAGACTGGGATTGGAGGGAGACTGTGCCAATTCAGGGATAAAACAAAAGGACAGAAGCATCCTCTCCTAAGTGAGAAATCCTCACCACTCCAGAAAATCCTGTAAGGATTCTGTGGTCTGTAAGGAAAATGCAAGGTCTTCTTACTCACTCTGTACGAATCCTGTGTACTTCTCAAGGAAGCCTGGGTGACTGTTGGAACCTGGAGGTAAGGAATCAGAGTTGTGTTTGAACCCTGGCTCACACTGGCTGCGTCTGGGTAAGCTTTTCTCGTCTCTAAGTGGAGATAACATTAATGGGTCAGTCTGACCTCGATTCAACTCTGTGAAAGAAAATGCAAAATGTTCTTTTTGGCTTATTGCAAGAATGAAGTTTTCTGTCTAAAAAGAAATCTAGGTAGGCAGGCCAGGTTGGGGTGGGGGGGGGGGGGGAGACTCCTCCACATGATCAAGGAACCCAGGCTTTTTGCCCTCATCCTCAGTTTGTGGCTTCCTCACTCTCCAGGATGGCTGCTTGGCCTCCTGCCATGATCTTTGCATCCCGGCCAGCAGAAAGCAGGAAGGCATAAGAGGCTTGCCCCTAACTTTAATAAAATTTGGAAGTCCATACAAGTTCTGCTTAATCTCTGTGACCTGAACTTTATTTTGTAGCCGTACCTCAAGAGAGACTGGGAAATGAAATGTTTATTGCAGGTGGTTCTTAGCTGAGAATTGAATTGCTTTATTCTGGAAGAGAGGACAAATGTTAGTCTCATTTCATAAAAAGTAACCACTGTAGTTTACCCATCCATCTCCCCTCCCCCGTCCCCCAACTTGCTCTGGTCATAGCTGTGCTGTGGTCCACAGCGTGTGTGCCCTTAGTCGGGTTTATGCTTTGTCTTCATGTCTCATTAAATGGTGTTTTTCCCCCATAGCAGTAAGTTGAATTGGTGTATCACTATGCAGTTATAGGAGAAGGCAGTGGCAACCCACTCCAGTACTCTTGCCTGGAAAATCCCATGGATGGAGGAACCTGGATGTCTGCAGTCCATGGGGTCTCACAGAGTCGGACACGACTGAAGTGACTTAGCAGTAGCAACCACCTTGTAGGGTTGTTTTGAGGATTAAATGAGCCAATGCATTAAAAATGCTAGCCTAAGGTCTGGATTTAGTAAGACACCAATAACTGGTAACTGTTACAATTAAATAAAGTTGAGTTTGTGTCACCTCCATAGAGCCTTTCAGTTCAGTTCACTCGCTCAGTTGTATCCGACTCTTTGTGACCCCATGAACCGCAGCACGCCAGGCCTCCCTGTCCATCACCAACTCCCAGAGTTCACCCAAACCCATGTCCATTGAGTTGGTGATGCCATCCAGCCATCTCATCCTCTATCGTCCCTTTCTCCTCCCACCTTTTATCATTCCCAGCATCAGGGTCTTTTCAGATGACTCAGTTATTCACATCAGGTGGCCAAAGTATTGGAGTTTCAGCTTCAACATCAGTCCTTCCAATGAATATTCAGGACTGATTTCCTTTAGGATGGACTGGTTGGATCTCCTTGCAGTCCAAGGGACTCTCGAGTCTTCTCCAACACCACAGTTCAAAAGCATCAATTCTTCTTTGGCGCTCAGCTTTCTTTATAGTCCAACTCTCAGACATCCATACATGACCACTGGAAAGAGCCTTTCCACAGAGCCTTTATTTTCCCTCATTTCAAGGATTCTTTCTCTGAATTCATAGTATTTTATTCTCATTTTCTTTTATGGCCTTTGTTGCTTCCTATCTCTATTAATGTGTATCTTAGTCTGTTAATTGTGCCCAACTCTTTGCAACCCCATGGACTGTACCCACCTGGCTTTTCTCTCCATGGGATTTCCCAGGCACGAATACTGGAGTGGGTTGCCATTCCCTTCTCCAGGGGATCTTCCTGACCCAGGGATCAAACCTGGGTCTCCTGCATTGCAGCTGGATTCTTTACTGTGAACCACAGGGAAGCCCATATATCCTAAGCAGTATCAATTAGATACTTTCTGTGGTAAGAGAAGTTTCTCTCAAAAAAGAAACAGGGAATTGTTAGCTCATGTAACTGAAAACAGTCCAGTGGTCGGACAAGGCACAGGGGCAGTGTGACCAGGACCCATCTCCCCGTCTCTGATTCTCAGCTCTGCCCTCTCCGTGTGCCAGTCTTGCAGGGCTGCCCTTGCCCATGGCTACAAGAGGGATGAAAGCAGCCCCTGAGGCGACTGATTGCCCTGCTCATGCACATCAAAAAGAAGAAACCCTTCAGAGCTCTCTGGTGGTCCAGTGGTTAGGATTCAGAGCTCTCACTGCCAAGGGTCTGGATTCAGTCCCTGGTGGGGGAACTAAGATCCTACAAGATGCAACAAGGCCAAAAAGAAAAGAATAAACCTTTAAAGGTGAAGTCCCTAACTTTCCTCTGAATGACCCACAGTGGGCAGAGGAAAGCACACGGAGTGGCTGGAGCCTGCCCACCTGCTGTAGCAAGAGCATGAGATTACCTGTTCTGGGGCTGGAGGCAGAGTCAGCCCCGTGAGGACCACACGGGGCTGTTTTCCAAAGCAGAGGCGGAGGGGCAGTGGGTGCTGGCTAGGTAGTGAGAGCCAAGTGTACAAGCCTATGAAAGCCTAAACATCAGGGCATCAAATTAGCATCTAGCACAGTTTATCTATCTGGCACCATGTACTGTCAAATAGTTGCTGAATTTGAGAATAAGTTTGATAACACGGCTGACTGGTGGGGGAGCATTCTCCAGTGTAAGCCACCAGTCAGTAAAGGGAGTAATTGGCATCAAACCCTCTCCCTGCCTTGGTGGCACAAAGAGGGGACAAAGAGCAGGAAGAAGATGACAGCGTAGAAGGGAACAAGAAGGGAGTGGTTTGGCCTTGTTCATTGACTCCTTGAATGAACAGGGAGAAGCTAGGGCCCCAGGGAAAGGGCCTCAGGAAGATGCCTACTGTGGGTCCACCCACCCTTTCGCTCCTGTGGTCTGCCTAGCACTGGGTGGGGTCGAGGGGGTTGTTTTGAACATGAGTTTGGATATAATAGAGCCTTGTTCCCAAACATGGTGATTGTGAGCTGCCCTTTCAGCTCCTATTCACAGAGAAGGTCTGTCACTGCAGGGGAGGGAGCTTCCTGGGGTTTTCTGATCTTTCTTTCCACTGCTCTCAAGTTATTTCTACCAGAGCTTCCACCCTACCAGGCTCTGCTGAGAAACCAGCTCCATTGCTGTCTCTCTTCCTTTCTGCTGTCCAGGTCCTTCTCTTACTATATATATATAATTTATTTATATCTAAACAAATTATATATATATATTTACTTTTTATTTGGCTGCATCAGGTCTTAGTTATGGTTTGAGGGCTGCAGAGTACATGGGCTCAGTAGTTGCAGAGCTGGGGCTTAGCTGCCCCATGGCATGTGAGATCTTAGTTCCCTGAACAGGGACTGAACCTGGGTCCCCTGCATTGGAAGGCAGATTCGTAACCACTGGACCACCAGACCCTCTTCTGACTTCTCTGGTACCAGGATATCTAGATCATTGTTCTCATTGTTGGGGAGGTATGCATTTCACTTCTAGCAGGAAACACTAATTTCATCATCCAAACCAAATTCAGCCTCCTCTGAAACATCCACCCTCATTTTACCTGGCAGGAAATATGATTCATTGTAATTGGCAGCCTCCAACTATCTCCACGATCAAGAGGCCTGGGGGGTTTTAGCCAACAGAAAAACTACCCTTCCTCACCGTTTAAGACCAGGCCATTATAATGGAGCTTCCATCCCCACCCAGACAATGGAAATGATCACTTAGGTCACTGCATAAACGACCTCACCAAGCAAGTTCAATAGTCTGACTAGTCCTCGTCCCAACTGGCTTTTCAGGCTTAGTTACCACCAAGGTGCTCTGCTCTGGCTCTCCTCCCATCTCTGACTGTACGTTCTCACTCATCAGTGGCATGGAGGCAGATGACTCCTAAATGTCACTGTCCCTGGGACTTTGACTCTTCCCTTGAACACTCCAGAGCTCCTGGGATGACCTGTCCACAGGCCCCTCCCATGAGTTGTATCTCCAACTGACACTGTCCTTCCTGAGGCTGGGGCCCGAATTTTCATTTAGACATCCTGAACTGAGCCCCATCTTGGTTCCAATATACCTGGGCTGCCAGGGGTCTCACACACCTCTTCCCATCCCTCCTGTACCCCAGACAGGCTCCTCAGCACTGGAGGGTCTGACAGCTCTCTCACCTTCCACTCCATCCCCTCCCCTCATCTCCACCCTGGAGCCTGTGCTCCAGCCTCAACCAAGGTCCTGCTTTGGGAATATTCTGAGCCTTCTGTGCCTCTAGGCCACAGAACACGGAACGCTCCTCGCCTCCCCCTTCTCCAGACCCTCTGGAGTCCCAGGTGAGGGAGGCTCAGCCTTCTGAAGGAAGGACCCTTCTCCAGCACTCTGCAGCATGGAGCAGTGATCTGGTTGCAGACCCATCTTCTTCACTGTCCTGGGGGCCTCTCAGCCCAGAGGCTACCTTATGGACTGTTGTCTTCCCAGTCCCGACCAGGTTCCCAGCAGGGAGCAGCTCCCCAGTGGACACTGAACAACTGTCCCTGCCAGAGCCCGTTTGCATCTGCAGTAATTCAGCCTTGGACAGTTGCAAGAGGACCACCCCACCATCTGGCCTGGTCACAGTCATTAGACAGTTTGGCTGAAATCACCTCTTTGGGGCACTTTCTTGCTCAAAAATCTTCAGAATGATATTCCAGTCCCTTGGCCTGACTTACAGCCTTTCAAAACTCACCCCCAAACCTGCCCTACCTCCTTCCTTACCTCCGCAGGCTCTAACTCTGAGAGGCACTCACGGAACTGTTGCCAAGCGAGCACTTGAATGAATGCTACACGAATGAAAGTCTTCAGTAGAGTGGAGATCCTCGAGAATGGGGCCCATTGCCAGAAACCGTAGCCTGAGTACAGAGCCAGGCTCAGTGGGCTGGATCAGGGACAAAGCCCCACTAAGGGGGAGGGACAGCGCTCCCTCACCTGTCTACCCACTCTGGCTATGAAAGGGAAAGTGTTAGTCGCTCGGTTGTGTCCGACTCTTTGCGACCCCGTGGATGGTAGCCCACCAGACTCCTCTCTCCATAGGATTCTCCAGGCAAGAATCCTGGAGTGGGTTGCCATGCCCTCCTCCAGGGGATCTTTCTGCCCAGGGATTGGATCCAGATCTCCTGCCTTGCAGGCAAATTCTTTACTGTCTGAACCACCACACATATTTTTCATGGTTCTTGGTAAGAGAGGGTCGTCCGGAGGATCTGAAGAGTTGTTTTACTACCAAGTTCTAAACTTTGGGTCCTGAGGCTGGTTGCCGGGACCTCAGCATGGACCAGACCAGGCTCTTGCGAGGTCCCAGGACCAGCAGCTAGACCAGGGAGGATGAAGCAGTGGCAGGCCTGTTGCACAGGAGTTTACTGAATGATGAATATGTGTAAGACATTCACTGGTGGGGACTGGAGGTTCTGCTTCAGGCGGGGTAGGAGTGAGCAATCTAATTTCTGACAGTCTCATTCTGGCAGGAGAGGCCCAGGGAATCTTGGAGACTGAAGCTCCTGACATCCCCCTCCACCCCACCCTCCCTTCTTCACTGTAGCCTAGGTCTCAGGCTTTTTCCTTTGGGGTGCCTTCCCTGGACTCCTGGTTGGAAGTAGCTCCTTTCTCTCCTCCCTCCTGCCATTCTAACCTGCATTCTGAAGCCAAGCAACAGGGCACTCAGCCCCTACTGTCTGAGTCATGTCCCTACATGGCTGTAGGCACAATATCTTCACATCCTCTGGAGCACGCAGGGCCCTGGGCAGAACCAGGAGCTTAAAGATACTTCTTGACTAAAGGCTAGTTCAGTGGTTTTTAATGACCTTAAGCGTTCTACACTGTACATCAGAGGACACAGTTGACAGAGTGAAAAGGCAACCTACGGAACAGGAGATAATATCACAAATGATGTATCTGATGAAGGGTTAATATCCACACTATATAAAGAATTCCTACGACTCAATTAAAAAAACCCAAAACAACCAAGTCAAAAAAGAAGGGAGGCAAAGGATTTGAACAGACAGTTCTCCAAAGATGATATATGAATGGCCAATAAGCACCTGAAAAGATACTCAACGCCACCAATCAGTAGGGAAACGCAAATCAACACCGTAGAGAGAAGCCACCTCACACCCAGTAGGATGGCTTTACTATAACAACGACAAAAATCTAACCAAACCAAATAAAACCAGAAAGTAAGGACTGGTGAGAATGTGGAGAAATTGGAACCCTGTGCACTACTGGTCAGAACGTAAAATGCTGCACCTGCTGTGGAAAACAGTGTGGTAATTCCTTAAAAATTAAAAATAGCACTACCATACGATCCAGCAATGCCGCTTCCGGTTATATGTTTGAAAGAACCGGAAGTAGGATCTCAAAGGGATACTCCCACACCCATGTTTATAGTATTGTTTATAATAGTCAAGCAGTGGAAGTATTCCACTTGTCCATCAGTTTGGATGGGTCAAAAAATATGGTATATACCTACGTGTGCGTTAGTCGCTCAGTCGTGTCCGACTCTCTGCAGTCCCACGGTCTGTAGCCCACCAGGCTCCCCTGTCCATGGGATTCTCCAGGAAAGAATACTGGAATGGGTTGCCATGCCCTCCTCCAGGGGGTCTTTCCGACTCAAGGATCAAACCTGGGTCTCCCACATTGCAGGTATATACCTATAGTGGAACCTAAACATATATATATATGTATATATATATATACACACACACACATATATACACATATATATATATACACACACACACATATATATATAGCAGGTATATACCTATAGTGGAACCTAAATCTATATATATACATATATACACACAAACACACATATATATATAGCAGGTATATACCTACAATGGAACCTAAACCTATATATATATACATATATACACACACACATGCACACACATATATATAGCAGGTATATACCTACAATGGAACCTAAACCTATATATATATATGTGTATATATATACACACACACACACATATATACACCTATATACACATATATATACACACATACATACATACACACACACACACATATATATAGGAAGTAAAGTAAGTAAGTGAAGTCGCTCAGTCGTGTCCAACTCTTTGCAACCCCGTGGACTGTAGCCTACCAGGCTCCTCTGTCCATGGGATTTTCCAGGCAAGAGTACTGGAGTGGGTTGCCATTTCCTTCTCCGGGGGATCTTCCTGACTCAGGGACTGAACCTGGGTATCCCGCATTGCAGGCAGACACTTTACCCTCTGAGCCACCAGGGAACCCTATACATTATTCAGTCTTAAAAAAAGTGAAGTCACTCAGTCGTGTCTGACTGTCTGCGACCCCATGGACTGTAGCCTGCCAGGCTCCTCTGTCCATGGGATTTTCCAGGCAAGAGTCCTGGAGTGGGTTGCCATTTCCTTCTCCAGGGGATCTTCCTGACCCAGGGATTGAACTGGGTTCTACCTGCATTCTAGGCAGACACTTTACTGTCTAAGCCACCAGGGAAGATCCTTAAAAAAAGGAAATTCTAAACACATTCTACCACATGGACATTATGCTAAGTGAAATAAGCTAGTTACAAAAAGACAAATACTGTTTGATTCCACCCATATGAGGTACTTCAGTTCAGTTCAGTTCAGTTCAGTCACTCAGTCATGTCCAACTCTTTGTGACCCCATGAATCGCAGCACACCAGGCCTCCCTGTCCATGAACTCCTGTAGTTCATTCAAACTCATGTCCATCGAGTCGGTGATGCCATCCAGCCATCTCATCCTCCGTCATCCCCTTCTCCTCCTGCCCCCAATCCCTCCCAGCATCAGAGTCTTTTCCAATGAGTCAGCTCTTCGCATGAGGTGGCCAAAGTACTGGAGCTTCAGCTTTAGCATCATTCTGCCAAAGAACACCCAGGACTGATCTCCTTCAGAATGGACTGGTTGGATCTCCTTGCAGTCCATGGGACTCTCAAGAGTCTTCTCCAACACCCCGGTTCAAAAAAATCAGTTCTTCAGCGCTCAGCCTTCTTCACAGTCCAACTCTCACATCCATACATGACCACAGGAAAAACCATAGCCTTGACTAGATGCACCTTTGCTGGCAAAGTAATGTCTCTGCTTTTCAATATGCTATCTAGGTTGGTCATAACTTTCTTTCCAAAGAGTAAGCGTCTTTTAATTTCATGGCTGCAATCACCATCTGCAGTGATTTTGGAGCCCCCAAAAATAAAGTCAGCCACTGTTTCCACTGTTTCCCCATCTAGTAGAGTAGCCAAATTTTTGTGTACAGAAAGTAGAACAGTGGTTGCCAGAGGCTGGGGGAGGGGGAAGTGGAGTTCTTATTTAATGGGTACAGAACTTGTTTTGCAAGATGAAAGGAACTCTGGAGATTGTTTGCACAGCAGGTGGATGAACTTGATACTACTGAACTGTGCACTTAAAAATGGTGAAGGGACTTCCCAGGCAGTCCAGTGGTTAAGACCCCAAGCTTCCAAAGCCAGGGTTGTGGGTTAGATCCCTGGTCAGGGAACTAAGATCCCATATGCTTTGTGACCAAAAATAACGAAAAAAAGAGCTCTGGCTTCTGAAGAAAAGAAAAAAAAACTCCTAAGAGGGTAAATTTCATGTTATGTATATTTAACACAATTAAAAACAATTTTTTTTAAAGGAGTTCTGACTTGGCCCATTCAGATTGTTTCCTAGCAAGTCTGTCCTAAAGTAGTACCCTTGTGGATTTCTGACTTGTTACGCAGTCACATAACACCTTGAGGAGAAGTACTCCGTCCATTCCCTGGGAAATAACCTGTCACTCCTCGGGGTGCAGTTCAAGGATGCTAACGTCAGTATCACCCGGGCTAGTTAGAAACCTAGAACCTGTCCCACGCCTGCCAAACTTAATTAGAATCTGCATTTTAATAGATTTCCAGATAATTCTTGCAGGTTAATTCCTGAAAAACTTGTCCTCAAGGAGAAGAAGGGCATTAAAAAGAGGGGTGAGAGGAGCACCACCCCCCACTATTCCCCCAACTTACAGGTAGGGAAACGGAGGCCAAGATGCCCAAGGTTCCTGCTCCAAGTGTGGCTAGAAGGTGTGGCACAGGCAGGTGGGTTGGGTGATGATGATAAGGAGCAAAGTGGGGCACCCATCCATCGATGCATTCATTCCTTCCAGAGTAAGATCCTAGGGATTCTGCTGTGAATGAGATGAGCCAGAGTGGTCTTCAGGCAGAGTCCACCCAGGCGCTACAGCCTCTGTACCCAGTGCCTTCAGTCTGGGCCACAACCACCGCTTCCATGCCCCTCCCCCGCAGGGTCTTTCTTAGATCTGGTGCTGGGGGCGCGGTCAGGAGGACTGGCTCTCACAGTGGGCCACTGGGCAGCAGGATCCTCGGGGTGCTTTTTATACAAGCAGAGGCTGGTCCAGGGAGTCTGTTCCACTCACTGTCATGCATCCCAAGGCGACCGCAGGCCTGGCAGTCGCACAGGCAATGAACTTGTCTCCTGGGCTCCCTTCCCACCACAGCTTGCTTGAGGGCTAGGACAGGAAGGAAGGGGGCAGAGCACAATTATTAAAAGAATGATGAAACTATTGAGAGGAACAGGATGTAACAAAAACGGGTTAGAACCTCCTAGGCCCAAGATGGCGGACAATTTGACCTCCAGTAGACCTTGAGCCTCATGCACTCACTCTAATACGTTAGCCTCTGCTAAAGGGCACACCACCAGTGCCCTGGCAGTTCCATAAAAGGCCAAAAAGTGGATGCTACCCTAGTTCCCGAAAATCCCTGCCCCTTCTCCAAGACAGAATATTCCTCCCACTCATTAGCCTATGAAATGACCCAACCCATAAAAACTAAGCACCCCACACTTCCAGGCACCTTTCCCACCTTCTGAGACAGCCCACACTCTGTCTATGGATTGTGCCTCTAACTAAACCTTTCATTTTTCTGTGTCTTGCTCTTGAATTCTTATCTGCATAACCTGCCTCGAGGATAGATGTGATCTTGACCATCCTCTCATGCCCCATTTTTCCTACTACAGAGCCAGTAGTAGGGCCCCACCGTGGGTCACCAAGGACCAGAATCTGAGTCCTCACCTCAGCTCCCTCCAGACTTCGTGGCTTCGTACAGTGGGTTCAGCACAGCCCCCGCCTGGTTCTACACCCGCGGCACCTGCCCTTCGCTGGGCCTCCAGTACTTTTCACTCCATCCTGGGAAGCGGCCCGCACCTGCCCACCCGCTTCTTCACTCACTCCCGGCCGCGCAATTCGCGCACGTGGGTGTGACCCGGCCCTCCACACTCGAGGCAGTAATCCCCTCGGATACAGGGCCCCGGATGGAGCGGAGGAGGAGCTTTTGCTTGGGTCGCTCTCGAACTACCCGGTTCCGACGGTGCGCACCTGCCTAGACTTGATTAACCAAACTCTTGGATTCTCGGTCTTTTTCCTCTTTCACCTTTTGCTCAGCCGCATTTTCAGAGACGCCGAGCGCACGCCCCACTGGGGAGCCGCAGCCCCGGACAACGCCCTGGCAAACGCCCCGCCCCGCACCCTGGAGTTCCTCCGGGGAGAGTGAGGGTCCCGGGCGCTGCGCTGGGCTCGGGCCAGGGAGAGTCGGGCCGGGAGGATCTCCAGGTTCCAGGATTCCCAGCAGCAAAAGCAGTTCATTGCATCTTCCATCCGCCTGTCCGTGGGACCGCAGATACACGAAACTTTGCGTTCCCAGGGTCTGGGGGCATCTCCATGGACTGCGATGCAAAGCAGACAGTCACGGGCACTGCCTCCCCGGCCCCCAGGTGGGAAAAGGGCAGAAAGGGGTGAAACTCCGTGAGTCAGCGCACCCAGGGCCTGCCGGGCCGGCCCGGAGAGGCGCCGCCCCTCGGCGGGGACGCGGTGCCACGGGAGGGCCGGGAGGCGCGGCCGGGGCGCGGCGGGGCGGAGTCCGCGCGGGCTGGCCCGGGCGCTTCCCGGCCGCTGCCGGCCTGGACGGCGCGGCGGGCAGGCCTGGGTCATGGCCGGCGGGGCCGCGCATCCGGGAGCCGAGCTGCTGGCCTTTGAGCGGTTCCTGGACTCGAGCCTGCAGCCTCTCGTCTACGGGTATGGCCGGGGCAGCCTGCGTGAGCTCCGGGCGCGCGAGTTCGGCCGCCTGGCAGGTGAGACCGGCGGGGGGAACCTGTGCGGGGCTGGTGGGGGACACACGGTTTCTAGAACCAACGTGGGGGCGGGGGAGCTTTTGCTCCCTGTGGGAGCGGCGTTACCTCACTGGCGTCGCATCTCGAATCGAAAGACCTGGAGGGATGTGTCCACGCGCCCTCCTCGTGGACGCGGCTCGCTGGGGTCCTACCTGCAACCCAAGACTTGCTGCTCCTTAGACTTCCAGTCGTGTGGTACCGACATGGTCCTTTGCCACCTGTCTCTGCCCTCCGGGAACAAGACTGAGGATTCCTTTGGCCTTTGCTTGCCCGAGACTCCCGGCTCTAAAAGTCCAACTGGAGCCAGGGTTGCAAAATGCAGGAATGTCCGGCGGCTGTGACTGTTCGTCTGCTCGCCCGGGGGCGGGAGCGGTGCTCGCGAGCCCAGCGCGCGGGGTGGGGACCGCGACTTTGCGGGCGCGCGGGGTGGGGACCGATGGGCTGCGCTCCAGACTCTGGGTTGCCTCGCAGCAACTTTTCTTTTCGAAGTCTCATTTTTTCTCACTCGTGTAGGTAAAACAATGCCTTGGAAGTGCAGCTCGGTGGGGGATCTGAAGAATTAGCAAACCGTGCAATTTGAACTTTTAAGTACAGGACGAGATTGTATATTGGACGTGAGGACCGGGATCACATCGTGCCTTGGAGTTCCGCAAGGCGGAACAGGCAGTTTAAATTGGAAATCAAGCTCCATGTGGCCCGCGGTCCTTCCAGCCCATTGCTGCAGGGCGGGAGGGGACCACTCGCACTGGGTCGGGACTCATCCTTTTGCCGGGGACCTTGTATGAGGGGCTTCTCCAAGCGTTAGAACGGCATTCTGGTTGAACTGGGAGGGATGAGGGGTAGGGGGCAGGACGTGGCGCCGGGCACCGGGATTTGAGGTGCACTTTTTCTGGGCTTCCCTGGTGGCTCAGACGGTAAAGAATCTGCGTGCAATGCAGGAGATGGGAGTTTGATCCCTGGGTCGGGAAGATTCCCTGGAGAAGGGAATGGCTACGCTCGCTAGTATTCTTGCCTGGAGAATTCCATGGACAGAGGAGCCCGGTGGGCTACAGTCCATGGGATCGCAAAGAGTAGGACATGACAGTGCCTAACACTTTGACGTTTTTCACTTTATTCTGTCTTGGCGAACAGTGTCACTTTCCAGCTTGTGACAGAAGGGCAGCCAGGATGTATGTTTCATTAATCAGCTCTTTGCCTCATTTTCTCATGTTTTGGAAAGTGATGCTTTTTTCCCCCTCTCTTTTGGGAGGTTTAAGGGCTGTGGTCCAGTCTGTACTTACCTGGAGAGGCTCAAGGAGGAGACAGGGGCCCTCTGGCTGTCTCTCTTCTCTCCCTGATCTTCCCAGTCCCGCATTCATCTGCTGGAGACAGTTCCCCTTTACCCTCCCCATCTCCTTCTCCTTCTCTGAATTTTTTTGGTTATGGAAACTTCCCACCCGCAGAAATAGAGACAGCTATAGAATAAACACCCCACAGGTGCAGAGGAAGTGAGAAAGGTGTCCCATTCTTTTGAAGCAAATCCCAGAGGCTGTTATTGTTCAGTCCCTAATTATTTTAGCATCCCTCCTCCTTAATCCCCTGATCCCCTCCAGCTGTGATCTCTTACACCCATCATTAGCTGACCCCTCCTCTCAACATCACCTGGGAAAGTGGGAAGTAGGTGTCTCTCTGTTTCATTCTTGTGTCTCAGTGAACAGCACACTTTTCCTCAGGGTAAAATTTAGCTGTGATAGGATCCCAGGCTGGCCTTAAGTGCCCCTTTAACATCTACTCTATTTGTGGTAGTGTTTTGTGATTATCTATCTGTCATCTACTTGGTATAATTTCCCAACATTTCCCAACATTATGATTGTGGTAGACATTTGAGGACTAAACTCACCCTTCCCATCATTGGGAGTCTTGGAAAATATCCCCCCTTTTTTCACATGGAAACAAATGAATTAGCAAGAGGGCAGGGAAAAATAAGCAAACCAAAATAACTCAAGATTCCCCCTCTTCTTCCTTCCCCTGACCTCTATCCACATCCCCTCAAAGTTTTCCTGCAGGTTTGAGAATTTGTCTGGTTAAGTGGTTTGCTCTGGATAACTAAATGCTTAACCTTTAAGTGCTGAAACATTTCCCAACTCATTGGGTGGGAACATCCTTGTTTTCGTGAAGGGAGCTTGTTGATTCCACAGATGTGGTTCAAATGGTTCTTAAAGCCTCTGGGTGCTGATCGATGGCCACTCACCTTACGTGCAACCGAGAACTAAGTTACATGAGCCAGAGCAGACCCTGGGATTTCCTTTCTTGAAGACCGAATGCCAACTAGGGGTCTTTTGCCTGTTTCTTCTAATAATAACGGCAGTGCACTGTAGCTCTCCCTAATGATGGTTGGACAACGGCCTTTCTTTTGGTGTGGTATCTTTCTATTTCTGAATCTTCAGTAAATGAGAACATTATTTGAAAACTAATGTTTTGGATTAGGTAATACATTTACCATGGTACCAAATTCAAAAGGTGCCAAAAGAGGTTGAAGAATGGCCAGGGAGCCCCCGCTCTCACTCCAGCTGCAGCCACCGTAGCCACCCCACAGTCAACTGCTGCCATTTATGTTTTGTATGCCTTTCCAGGGCTTGGCTATGTTTATATGTATGTGTACATTTTTTTTTTCCACATGGTTGAGCCATAACATTTCTTACCACCTGACATAATTTACATTTATTTATCGTCTTTCTCTGTCACTAGCATACGGCTTCTATTTTATCTGTTGTTATGTTCCCAGCACTTAGAACAGTGCCTGAAACAGTAAGTGCCCCCAAATATTTCTTGAATATGAAAACACTCAATAAACTAGGAATAAAAGGAAGTTTAATCAACCAGATAAAGACTATCTACAAAAAAACCCACGGCTAACCTCATACTTAAAGGTGAAAGAACGAAAATTTTACCCTTGGGATTAGGAACAAGGCAAGGAAATCTGTTCTTACAACTTCTATTCAATATAGTCCTAGAAGTTCTAGCCAGGAAAACTAGGCAAGAAAATGAAATAAAAATCATCCAGATTGACAAGGAAGAAGTAAAACATCTCTACTTGATGAGAGTGTAATCTTGTATACAGAAAATCCTAAAAAAAATCCACACACAAAACAGTTCAGTTCAGCTCAGTTCAGTCGCTCAGTCGTGTCCAACTCTTGGCAACCCCATGAATTGCAGCACACCAGGCCTCCCTGTCCATCACCAACTCCCGGAGTTCACTCAGACTCACGTCCAGCTAGTTGGTGATGCCATCCAGCCATCTCATCCTCTGTCGTCCCCTTCTCCTCCTGCCCCTAGTCCTTCCCAGCATCAGAGTCTTTTCCAGTGAGTCAACTCTTCGCATGAGGTGGCCAAAGTACTGGAGTTTCAGCTTTAGCATCATTCCTTCCAAAGAAATCCCAGGGCTGATCTCCTTCAGAATGGACTGGTTGGATCTCCTTGCAGTCCAAGGGACTCTCAAGAGTCCTCTCCAACACCACAGTTCAAAAGCACCAATTCTTCGGCACTCAGCTTTCTTCACAGTCCAACTCTCACATCCATACATGACCACAGGAAAAACCATAGCCTTGATTAGATGGACCTTTGTTGGCAAAGTAATGTCTCTGCTTTTCAATATGCTATCTAGGTTGGTCATAACTTTCCTTCCGAGGAGTAAGCGTCTTTTAATTTCATGGCTGCAATCACCATCTGCAGTGATTTTGGAGCCAAAAAAAAAAATAATAATAAAGTCTGACACTGTTTCCACTGTTTCCCCATCTATTTGCCATGAAGTGATAGGACCAGATGCCATGATATTTGCTGTCTGAATGTTGAGCTTTAAGCCAACTTTTTCACTCTCCACTTTCACTTTCATCAAGAGGCTTTTTAGTTCCTCTTCACTTTCTGCCATAAGGGTGGTGTCATCTGCATATCTGAGTTTATTGATATTTCTCCCAGCAATCTTGATTCCAGCTTGTGTTTCTTCCAGCCCAGCGTTTCTCATGATGTACTCTGCATAGAAGTTAAATAAGCAGGGTGACAATATACAGCCTTGACGTACTCCTTTTCCTATTTGGAACCAGTCTGTTGTTCCATGTCCAGTTCTAACTGTTGCCTCCTGACCTTCAACAAAACAGTTAGAACTAAAAAACAAGTCCAGCAAAGTTGTAGTATAGATCAGTGTACAAACATCAATTCAATTTCTATACAGTATCAATGAACACTGTGCTAGTGAAATGAAGAAAACAATGCCCAAAGCCTCAAAAACAAAACAAACAAAAAACACACCAAAATACTCAGGAATAAATTTATCAAAAGAAATACAAAACTATAAAACATTGGAATAAAAGAAGACCTAAATAAATGGAAAGACATCTTACATTCATGGATTGGAAGACTTAATGTTGTTAAGATGTCACTACTCCTCAAATTGACCTAAGACTTAATGCAATTTCTATCAAAATCCGAAGTATTTTTCTTTTGACAAGTTGATCCTAAAATTTATATAGAAATGCAAATGATCCAGAATACCCAAGGCAATCTTGAAAAAGAACAAAGTTGAAGGGTTTACACTTCCATAAAAGGAAAGGTAAGTAAGATTTATATAAAGTTACAATAATCAAGACAGTGTGGTATTGGCATAAAGATAGACAGATAGACCAATGAAGGAGAATTGTGAGTTGAGAAATAAACCTGTACATTTATGGTCAATTTATCTTCATCAGGATGCGAAGACTATCCAGTAGGAGAAAAAAGAATATCTTAAATGGTGTATCCACACACCAGAGACTGAAGTTGGACCCCTCTTCAACACTGTATTTAAAAATTAACTCAAAATGGATCAAAGACCTAAATATAAGAGCTAAAAGTATAAAACTCTGAGAAGAAAGCATAAGTATAAATCATTAGGACCTTGGATTAGGCAATGGTTTCTTATGACACCAAAATTACAAACAATAAAAATAGACAAATTGTACTTCATCAGAATTAAAAACATTTTTTTTTTCAATGAATCCCATCAAGAGAGTGAAAGAACAACTAACCAGGGAGAAAACATATGTCCACACGAAAGTTTGTACATATATGTTCATATCAGCATTATTTATGATAGGCAAAAATAGAACCAAATATTCACCAGTAGATGAGTAGTTAAACAAAATATGTGGCATTCCATAAAATGGAATACTATTCAGTCATAAAAAGGAATGAAGTTCTGATACATGCTACAATATGGATGCCCCTTGAAATTGTTATGCTAAATGAAAGAAGCCAGGCACAAAAGCCCACATGTTGTATGATTCCGTTTATATGGGAAGTCCAGACTAGGTAAATCTATGCTGTGCTGTGCTTAGTCACTCAGTAATGTCTGACTCTTTGTGACCCCACGACTATAGCCCGCCAGGGGGTTACAGTCTAAGGGGCTTCTCTAGGCAAGAATACTAGAGTGGGTTGCCATGCCCTCCTCCAGGGGATTTTCCCAGCCCAGGGATTGAACCCAGGTATCCTACATTGCAGGCAGATTCTTCAGCCTTTGAACCAATAGAGGCAGAAAATAGATTGGCGATTGCCAGGGCTAGGGCTGGGTGGATTTACGGAGTGAGTAGTAAAGGCTGTGGGGTCTCTTTTTGGGGTGAATGAATGTTCTAAAATTAAATAGTGCCCATGGTTGCATGACTATATTAATATACTAAATTGTAAATTTTTAAAGGACAAATTTTATGGTATGTGAATTAATCTCAGTAAAGCCATTACAAAATAAATGAAAAATTTATTCTGCACAAAGCAAAAATATTTGCTAAGTAGATGAAATAATGAATGAATCTATTCACATGTATGTTCTTGAAAACATGTCTTGGAGTTTGTTCCATGGCAGTACTTACAAATTACCAGATGGAAGTATTCAAATTCTTTATTTTAAATACATAGACAGTGCTGCACTGAATGTCCTCATTGACAGGCCATTTCATCTATCTTCAATTTATAAGATAGATTTCAGGAAGATGAATTACTAGGTCAAGGAGAGTTTGCATTTTGAAAGCATAAGTGATACTGCTAAGTAGCTGTTCATAAAGAAGTGGTACCAGTTTTCCCTCCTACAGCCATGTCCCATTGGGCCTGTTTGCCCACACTTCACCCACACAGTGAGTTATCCAATCTTTTGATCTGGGGCGGTCTGATTGATAAGGCTCGGTATCTTGCTGTCATCTAAATTTGCCTGTCTCTATTTGGGGAAGAGACTGGCAAGGTTGCCTCCATTCCCAGGCATCTCTGAAGCCTTCAGAGCTGTTAAAAGGTTGAGGACTGTGGAAGTCACTGTGGGAAAGCAGAATCAGGGCTGGACAGCCACGGAAACTCCAGAATAGGGTGTGAGTCATAGTGTGAAATAGCTTTGCCATCCTGAATCAGGGACGTCTGCTAGGCTCCTCCGCCTCCCCTATGGGCTGCTTCTCCAAGTTCAGAAGAGACACGGTTCATCAGGGAGGCTCTCAGGGCCCTAAGGGCTGTTAAGTGCTGAAGTGCAGTTCTTCCATTGCCCATGACTTTACTTGGATTAAGAATCACACATCGACAAGGGAGGGTTGGGGAGTGGAGAAGGACTGGCAGTTTGAGATTAGCAAATGTAAACTGGCTTCCCAGGTGGTGTTAGTGGTAAAGAACCTGCCTGCCAATGCAGGAGATGTAAGAGATTCGGGTTTGATCCCTGGGTCAGGAAGATCCCCTGGAGGAGGGCACGGCGACCCACTCCAGTATTCTTGCCTGGAGACTTCCACGGACAGAAGAGCCTGGTGGGCTATAGTCCATAGGGTTGCACAGAGTCGGACGAGACTGAAGCAACTTAGCACTCATGCACAAACTATTATATATAGGATGGATAACAGCAAGAGATCAAACCGGTCAATCGTAAAGGAAATCAGTCCTGAATATTCATTGGAAGGACTGATGCTGAAGCTGAAACTCCAATACTCTGGGCATCTGATGTGAAGAACTGACTTGTTGGAAAAGACCGTGATGCTGGAAAAGATTGAACGCAGGAGGAGAAGGGGATGACAGAGGATGAGATGGTTGGATGGCATCACCGACTCAACGGACATGAGTTTGAGCAAGCTCTGGGAGTTGGTGATGGACGGGGAAACTTGGTGTGCTGCAGGCCATGGGGTCACAAAGAGTTGGACACAACTGAGTGACTAAACTGAACTGAAACAGCAAGATCCCACTGTATAAGACAGAGAACTATATTCAGAATCCTGTGATAAACCCTAATGGAAAAGAATATGAAAAGAATATTCAAAAAGAAGAAGCACATGTCAAGAGGCTGGGAGAATCAGTGTCCTGTTATGTCTAAACACATCAAATGGGCACTGGCCAGGTTCACACAAAGCAGATCTAGATAAAGTGAGTGAAATACCTCTGAAAATAATCACAGCTTTATTTTGTATTTTCTTTCAGGAACTGTCTATCTTGACCATGCAGGAACCACGTTGTTCCCCCAGAGCCAGATTACAAGCTTCATGAAAGATCTCATGGAAAATGTTTATGGTAAAGAAAAACACAGCATAACTGATTTTTTGCATTGAACTTCAGCCAACTATTGGGTTGGCCAAAAAGTTCATTTGGGTTTTTCTGTCCCACCTCGAATGACCTTTCAGGCCAACCCGATACATTCAGCTGATAGATCTATTGCCTAATAAAATGTCAGATGGACAGGTGGGGACAGTGCTGAATACACAGCACTGAGCAAGACCCTTGTGAGAGGGGGTCAGGCAAGCACCTGGGGTCAGTGCCATAGCACATGTGCTGCTGGGTAGGAGAGACTGGTTCAGGGATACGCGGGTAACCTCCAGAAGAAGGGGTCGGTGTCAGGGAGGAGGCCTGGGGTACGAAGGTGCTGCGTTTGGGGGTGGGGTGGCCCTGTGGGACCAGCGCAGAGTGGAGGATGGGACAATGGGGAACATGCATTCATTCACTCCATCAGTGTTTATCAAACCGCCCTGGTGTTGGGAGCATAGTGCTGTAATGGGAACAAAGTAAATACATTCCCTGCCTTCATGGACTGCGGTCTAGGAGAGACAAGACCTCAATCAAGTGATTCCAAATAAATGTAAAAAAAGAACAAGTAAAGTAGTGTAACACAGAAATAAAGTAAATTATTAATAGTGTGAAGGGCTGTGACCCAAAGACCCTAGTGCCAGGGGGGCTCTGTATGTTCAGAGTGACCATGAGTCGGCAGTGTAGCTATCAGAGAAAGCTTCTGCAGGAGGGGGCAGATGCTGGAGGAAGAGCAGGAATTCACTCGGAAAAGAGGAGGAGAGGGCATTTCAGGCAGAAGCAGCAGCGTGCGCCAGGACCCTGCGGTGGTTTTAGGAACCAGCCCCCAAACAGGGAGGGGAGGAGAGCGGTGGAGATGTGAACAGAGCTGGGTAGGCGCGGTATTCAGTTCACTTCTTCTACCTGGTGGGGGTGTGGGATCTACAAAACAGCTCAAAGGACATGGCCCAGAATCTATCCTGTAGCCCGTGAGGAGGAACTTTGTTTAATGGCTCAACTACTATTATTTTGTCTTGCTTGACTGTTTTCCTGTCTTTCTGCACTTTTTCACTTCTCTGATTAAATCTACTCTTTGGAACTCAGAGAGGCTGGATCATACAGTAGGTTTTTTTTTTTTTTTTTTGCTTAGCTTTTTGAGAAACTGAAGGAGAGGGTATTGGAGGAACACACCAGGAGAAACCACAAGTAGTGACCCTGCGGCTTTGTCTTTGTAATCTTCCAGGTAACCCTCACAGCCAGAACATCAGCAGCAAGCTCACCCATGACACAGTGGAACAGGTGCGGTTCAGGTGAGCAAATCGGGTTGCCCGCCTGCATGGGTGCCTGTGGGTGGATGGACTTCCTACCAGATGCCCACGTCCCACAGAGCTGCTGAGTTGGTTTTGGGAAGACCATGTTCAGCTAAATGGCCACACAAGCACGCTGCTAACCACCGGGTCAGAGGTCAGGAAGGTAAGTGTGAGCAGGTACAGAGCGAGAGCAGGTGCCATCACGAGTACAGGCAGGCGCCTCTGAGGTATCCAAGCTGTTGTGTGTGGCTCTGGGCTGGTGCCACCATTCCTGGGGGTCAGAGTGACAAGGAGTGACCCTAGTTCCTAAGTCTTGTTTTCGGGGAGAAGAAAAGTGCTTTCTCTGTTTTTTTCCTTTACGTATTTCAGATTTAGACATCTTGTTTTTTCCATTTCTCCCCTCCCTTTGACTAGTATTTGCACATAAAAAATTCTGCAAATAATTTAGGTGGTACTTAAAGATACTTGACTCAACACAATTTCAAGTTATTTCCTACCTGAAAGTGACACCTTTTGCTATAGGGTTGCCTGTGTTAAAACCAACATGAAACAAGTTGATGACTTAGAACTTGTTATGACAGAGCCAGACACTAAACCAAGAAGTGGTGTTTTCAGCTGAGTTTAAGGTAGTTGTGGATTTTGTCTTATCCACTTGGGGGTGGGGATTTGGGAGGCTGGGTAATTTTGCCAGTTTGCACCTCTTTGCATCTCTTCCCACAGCTTCCTCTGCCCCTGACCTCACTTCACCATGGTGGCAAAGCCTAACTGTTTTTTTTTTTTTCCTGTAGTTATTAAGATAGAGAGGGGGCTTCCCTGATGGCCCAGTGGCAAAGAATCTGCCCACAGTGCAGGAGACACAGAAAATGTGGGTTTGATCCCTGGGGTGGGAAGATTCTCCTGGGGGAGGAAATGGCAGCTCACTCCAGTATTCTTGCCTGGAAGCTTCCATAGACAGAGGAGCCTGGCAGGCTGCAGTCCATGGGAGTCTCAAAGAGTCGGGCACGACTGAGTGAGTGAGCGCTCACACACACACACACACACGCACACACACACACACACACACACACACACACGCACGGTGGAGAGACGTCTTATTAAGTAGAAATACACCTGCCTCTGAGCATTTAACGCGGCCGGTGACCGCGGAGTGGCCTGATGCTGTGCTTCTTCCAGGATCCTGGCGCACTTCCACACCTCCCCGGAGGACTACACGGTGATTTTCACCTCCGGGAGCACGGCTGCTCTTAAGCTGGTGGCAGAGGCTTTCCCGTGGGCGTCCCCGGGCCCGGAGGGCAGCGGCAGCTGCTTCTGTTACCTCACCGACAGCCACACGTCCGTGGTGGGCATGAGGAAGGTCACCGCGGCCAGGAACGTCACCTGCATCCCGGTCAGGCCAGAGGACATGTGGTCGGCCGAGAGACAGGACGCGGCTGCGGCCGGGGACCTCCCCGGCCAGCCTCCGCATCTCTTCTGCTACCCGGCTCAGAGTAACTTTTCCGGGACCAGATACCCGCTGTCCTGGATACGCGAGGTCAAGTCCGGGCGGAGGCGCCCAGCGAGCCGGCCCGGGCAGTGGTTCGTGCTGCTGGACGCGGCCGCCTTCGTGGGCACCTCGCCGCTGGACCTGTCGGTTCACCAGGCCGACTTTGTCCCCCTGTCCTTCTATAAGATCTTTGGCTTCCCCACCGGCCTGGGCGCTCTGCTGGCGAATAACCGTTCGGCTGCTCTGCTGAGGAAAACCTACTTCGGAGGAGGCACGGCCGCTGCGTACCTCGCGGGAGACGACTTCTACGTCCCGAGAGAGTCGGTGGCTGAGAGGTAGCCTGGGGATGGGAGCGGATGCTGAGCGTCAGCATGGCGCGGGCCTGGCGCCTGCCACCTGTAGGACTGTGCAGAGGAGGCGGGGCTTGGCTGGAGCTTCCGCAGCAGGCCTGTGTGGGTCTCCCACAGCTGTGGGCGAGCAAGGGCCTGCCAGTAAGGGCTGCTAGCAGAAGACATGAAGCCCTTCCGGGGGTAAGGAGGGTCGGCACCAGGCCTTTGCCCACAGCCCTGACATGACGGGAAGCTACTGAAGCAGTGACTTTTTTAAATTATAATTTTTATTTTTTTCAATTATGAAAGTATGAGAACTCGGGCTTCCCCGGTGGTTCAGTGGCAAAGAAGCTGCCTGCAAGACAGGAGATGTGGGTTCAATCCCTGGGTCAGGAAGATTCCCTGGAGAAGGAAATGGCAACCACTCCAGCATGCTTGCCTGTGAAATGCCATGGACAGACACGAAAACACAATAATAAGAGACTTGGAAAATATAGAACAAAGTTACATGTAGTTCCACTGTATATTGCTCTTACTTTTCTAGGTAGGTATATTAAGATTTCTTAAGTTGGAGTTTCAATATCAAACTCTCAAAAATTAAATAGAATGAATATACAGGAAAGTAGAAGGATATAGAAGACCTGAAAAGCACTATGAACCAATTCAACAAGCACAGCAACCCACTCCAGTATTCTAGCCTGGAGAATGCCTTGGACAGAGGTGCCTGGCGGGGTATAGTCCATAGGGTCGCAAAGAGTTGGACACGGCTGAAGCGACTTAGCACATAGGCATACGATTTTTGCACAGCTGCTGCTGCTGCTAGGTCACTTCAGTCGTGTCCGACTCTGTGTGACCCCATAGACAGCAGCCCACCAGGCTCCCCCGTCCCTGGAATTCTCCAGGCAAGAACACTGGAGTAAGTTGCCATTTCCTTCTCCAGTGCATGAAAGTGAAAAGTGAAAGTGAAGTTGCTCAGTCGTATCCGACTCTTCGCGACCCCATGGACTGAACAGCAGTAGGATACAAATTCTATTCAAGTTCCCATAGACTGTAAACTTGGAGATACTGGAACATATCCAGGGACATAACACAAGGTGCTGAAGCAGCGACTTAAGAATTTGGTACCATTTGGCCCAAGTGTGCACACGTGTTGACAGCACGGCTTGGTATCTGGTCAGCAGGAGGAGTCGGTCAAATGAGAGGCCACCAGATTCAGGAGTGCTGCTAAGAGCAGTCTCTACGAGCACCCCCCACCCTGGGGGGTCGTTACCAGGGAAGTTTGAGGGCTTGTCTGGGGCATGAAGATTGAAGGTATGAGCGGGTGGAAATGGCAGCCGATCCAGGCTTCTGCAGGGGCCAACAGCGGGTGGTGGCCAGGTACCATGAGGTGGGGCCAGGACCTGGTCACTGTGCTGGGGCCTGAGAAGCCCACAGGGCCTGAATGGGAAGGGGGTTCAGATCCCCCACAGACCCAGGTCAGACTGGAGGGTCCTGCAGGAAGGGGGCGTGGCCTCGGCAGTAGGGTCATAGCCCAGAGTGTAGGTCTCGGAGCTGGACTGCTGGGAGGTGGCTCCACTGCCACCAGCTGTGGGAATCGGGGCCTGTGATTTGACCTCTGCCCCTCATGTTTGTCCTGTAAAGTGCATCTCTTAGAGGATACAGTTCTTTAGCACTAATGTAGGTTAAAGCACCAAGACTGAGTTGGCATCAATACGTTATGAAGCTGTTCGATGTCTCTTTTATTTAGAACTTCTCCATAGATGGGCAGTTCTAAAAACAGGAATGCTAATGTAAAACCTCTTGAATCCAAGTGTGATAACGTAGCGTGTAATGTAACCAAGTGAGAAAAGAATGACAGGCACTCCATGTAAGTTAAAGGCAGAATGAAATAACAATCGAAATTTTATTAAGCCAATGGGGCACCTGAAGGTGAGGAGGAACAGGGCTGCTCATTCCAGGCGGGGCGTGGGTGCGGGTGGGCTGCCTCTTACAGTCTGGGTGAATTGCCTTCTAGCAGGTGCTGCACCAAGATTCCCAGATAGCTGAATGTATTTGTTTACCGTTAGAAGTCTCATTTGGGGAGTTTCCCTGGTGGTCCTCTGGTTAGGACTTGGTACTCTCACTCTGGTGGCCCGGATTCAATCCCTGGTCAAGGGACTAAGATCCTGCAAGCCATGTGGCCAAAAAAAAAAAAGTCTCATTTTTTCCTTCTAAGCCTAGATTAGCATGCACGAGATTTAATACCCAATCCAAATGTTTCTTGAGCATGTACCTGGACCATGCTCTTTTAACAAAATATTTATGTATTTATTTGTTTGCTTGGCTGCACCGGGTCTTAGTTGTGGCATGTGGGATTTTAGCTCCCTGACCAGGGATAGAACCTGGATTCCCTGCCTTGGGAGTGTGGAGTCTTAGCCATTGGACCACCAGGGAAGTCCCATGTTCTTAATCTTTTTCTATTTCATAACCCAATGAAAACATTTTTTGATGGAAACATAAAACCTCCCTTTTCTCCTGACTCTATTAATTTTTGATCAATAAATATTTATTATTGATCAATTAATAGCTGAAGTCATTATTGCCTAATCATGTTTAATTTATTAAAGCCTCATATGGTCAATTAATTATCAATTGATTTGTTGTTAATTCTGTATGTTTATTAATTACCATTTGTTTTATAAAAAAATTTGCATTGTGGTAATGATATTTTGAGCAACTCTTATCCCTAGAGTATTAAAATAAAAAGCATGATATTTCCATTGAAAGCTTCAACTTGCATAACGCTGCTATTTGTCACCACTTCCCTGGTAGCTCAGCTGGTAAAGAATCTGCCTGCAATGCAGGAGACCCTGGTTCAATCCCTGGGTTGGGAAGATCTCCTGGAGAAGGGAATGGCAACCCCCTCTAGTGTTCTTGCCTGGAGAATTCCATGAACAGAGGAGTCTGGCAGGCCCCAGTCCATGGGATGCTTGCTGGAAACTCCTTGCTGTCCCTAGCCTTCCCCTCGCTAATGCAGCAGCTAGGTGCATCTAATCAAAACCCAGGCCCCATCCAGTCACTCTCTCTGCTCAGAGCCCTCCAACCACTCATCTGACCCAGGGTGAAGTTCTCTGACTTGCCCTCTGAGCGCTCCCAGGCCCACTGATCTTGCTGTTCCAACTCTACCTGCTCAGGGCCTATGCTGCACCCCTCCTTGGAATACTGTTTCCCTTTGAAACTGTGAACTTAGCTTCACAAATGAGCAGTCTTCCTTGCTCCCTTACTTTCACTCTGCCTCTGCTTGAGCGATCTTCCTCGGAGAGGACCTGCCCTGACCGTCTCATCTAAAGGAGCCGCCAGCCAGGGCACTTGTCACCCCTGCCTTGTGCTTATTTGGCTTCCCTGTGTGTTTGCTGTTTGTCGTTTCTTATTTCAGTGCCCTTAGAGGGATGGAAGCCCAGTGAAGGCAGGAATCCTACTTGTCGTGTTCACCGCTGTATCCTTAGCAACCAGAACAGTGCCTGGCATGCGGTCCATGGACAATAAAGATTTGATGAGGATTTTGTCTAAATGAACCATTGAAAAATGTAAATATAGTGAACAGCTTGGTAACAGGAAGTTTATTGAGAGCCTTCTAATAACTGTAGTCCTGTAGACTTTGGAATGATAGACTCTTCTTAGGAACCTTGTGGCTACACAATGGATCTTACTGAATCAACTCCCTGTCAAGGGGTGCTGTCTTGGGGTCAAGGGCAGCTTTGTAGGAGCCACAGCACTTGAGGTTTTGTCAAGTCTGAAGTCTTCCGAGGTCCTGACTATCTTTCAGGGCCCCTCATCATCACTGCCAGACATAAGCTGCAGAACAGGTCAAGGCCAGAGGTAGCCTGCGTGTCTTGGTGTGACAGCCGTCTGTCTCGAGGTGGGAAGGGAGACAGCGTATAAGGCCGCAGAGGCAAAGTCTCCATAGACCCGAGGCGCAAAGCCCTGGTGTCACATACATGAAATGCACATGGAGGCTTTGGTCACAGCTTGACCTTGTCCCTCTCCCCACTGTTGCAGGTTTGAAGATGGCACCATCTCCTTCCTTGATGTGATAGCACTAAAACATGGATTTGATGCCCTAGAGCGCCTCACAGGTCAGTGGACATCTTTTTTTTCCTTTTTGGTTCTACAAGATCTTGGTTGTGGCATGTGGGATCTTTAGTTCTGGCGTGTTAACGCTTAGTTGCAGCACACAGGATCTAGTTCCCAGACCAGGGATCGAACCCAGGCCCCCTGCACTGGGAGTGTGAAGTTTTAGCCACTGGACCACAGAGAAGTCCCCTCAATGGATGTCTGTATGCATGTGGCATTTGCTCCTGTTGCCCATGTCCTTGAAGGGAGCCCTGGCATGGATGGGATCCGGATAAGGAGAGAGTCTGTGCGACAGATGAGCACCCGGCAGCTCTGCACTGATGCAGGTGCAGCTGATTCTGAACAACTTCCAGAAATGATTGTGCAGCAGGAGTGAGAGACTGGGCCTTTCTCTCTCTCTCTCTCTCTTTTTTTTTTTTTTGGTGGGTTAAAAGAATGTTTTAAGAGTAGAGACTTTCCAAATCCTGAGATCAATAACCTCATAGAAGCAGAGGAGCCATCCTTGGTCCCTGCTTACAGATCCTGAGAACTTATAAAGCTCAGTTCGCTGGGTCTTCCCACGGGGGAGGTTTGTGATGAGCCCACTTTGCCCACAAAGGATCTTATACTCAGAGAGATTAGATGCCTTCCCCAGGGCCAGGGAACCTGGGAGGGCTAGGGTTTAAACCCACGCAATCCTAAGGCCTTACCCGAGTCCCCAGATGTGGTCTCCGCTGCTGGCCTTTGCAATGACACGTGCTTTCTTTCCTGACAAGAGCTTGGGGTGCGTGAGCAGGTGGGGGCATTCCCTGTAGTCTGACACACAGATGGGTGCACATCCAATCTTGTGGGGCTGACATAGGGTACAGGCTGGAAGCAGCTCTGTCTGGTGAGCCGGGCCTCTACCCTCCTGCTATGCCCCTGTAGCTCCTTTCAGAGGCTGAGCTTCCAGGACGGGGCAGCACTGCTTGTCCTGTCCAGATGAGGATGGAGTTGTGGTGAACTTGGCACACCACAAGGGACTTGGCATGGTAGTTAGGCAGCCCTTTCTCTCTCTGTCTCTCTCTCGTCAAAATAATGTAACCCTTAGGTCCTCAGCCTAATCCCAGCACTGCAAACATACAGGACTTGTGGAAGGGTCGTCCTGACAGTAATGCAGGCTGGTGAGTGGGCATCACCCAGACAAAGCAGAGACCGTGAAAACAGACATTGAGAAACAGGCACTTTTTCAAGGAAAGATGCTAACAAGGTGTCTGAACCACAAGTGACAGAGTCTGACAGGGCTGGGGTACCTCTGAAAGGTTGACAGTGTCAACTCCACAATAAGGCAGACCCTGATTTTTCCTTAGTTAATTGCTCTTTTTTAGAAAAAATTGTGGTGAAATCTATGTAATATATATGGCGCTTAGCCATTTTAAAGTGTATACAGTTCAGTGTACATTAAGTATATTCACACTATAGAGCAGTCATTACCACTATCCATGTCCAGGACTTTTTAATCATCCCAAACTTAAAAAACAATATCTCCCCAATTTCCCCTCTCCAACCCATAGTATGTCTATTCTTTCTATTTCTATGAATTTGCCTGTTTTAGGCACCATACATAAAAGAGATAATACAATATTTGTCCTTTTGTGTCTGGCTTATTATACTTAGCATAAATGTTTTCAGACTTTACCCATGGTAAAACAAGTATTCTTAGCTGCTTTGTATAGTATTAAACACTCACAATTTGTATGATTTAAACACTTACAAAAAAACAGCAAGACAGAAGTATGTTTGAAGACAGAATTATACATTTTTGCAGTCTGTTACAAAAGGGTCTCAATTAGCTGAATGCTTAAGTAACATTTTTTTTTTATTTTGAAAAGGAAGATGATAGCAGTTCCTATGGGAAAATTCCACAGAAGCAGTAGTGGTAAACTGTCATTCAGTACCGATGACCTAAACATTTACTGTGTGGGCAGTACCATACTCTGTTTACAAGTAGAGTAAGTTCCCTACATGTGAGCCTTCAAACTGCGAACTTTCAAAGATTCGAACATGCGTTCTCGTGTCTAGTCACCTAAGTTCGTTCACGTGTCTGGCGTGTGTTTTCATGTGCGTGCATCCTCTCCAGGTGGCTGTACTTTTGTGTACTGTACTGTATAATACGGTATAGAGTGTGATGGTACAGTGTCTTTATTTCAAGACCAGGATGTCTGGAAACAGACGTAAAGGCAGCAGTGATGGAGCTGGCACTACTGTCCTTTTCAAGGTGCTGTACTGTAAGATTAAAAATGTTTTCTTTTTGTGTCTGTTTTTCACGTATTACTTGCGTGAAAAGTATTAAAAACCTATGCAGGTACAGTACTATATAGCCGATCGTAGGCTGCCTTTGTTGGACGTATGAACAAATTGGACTTACAGACGCACTCCCGGAATGGAACTCATTTGTATGTAGAGGACTTACTGTGTGTAACGTCATTAATACGAGGTCCAAGTTTGCCAGTTATAATGATCTCGTTTTCTTAAAACTGAGACTGACTTTTCCATCACGTTCATGTTTCCCTTTCACCCCCGTTCGCTGCCCTGAGGTGGGATGGAGAGCATCCGGCAGCACACGTTTACCCTGGCTCAGTACACCTACGCTGCCTTGTCTTCCCTGCGGTACCCCAACGGAGCCCCTGTCGTGCAGATTTACAGTGACTCTGAGTTCAGCAGCCCGGAAGTGCAGGGTCCCGTCATCAGCTTCAACGTGCTCGATGACCACGGGAACATCGTTGGTTACTCCCAGGTGGGTTTTTCTTTTCATCCTGCTAACCTGTTCATATCAGCATCGCTCTTGTCTGGAATTCTGTAGCCCTGAAATTTGAGGACAAGGCCTCTGGGGCCTTTGCAATAGTCATGAGGAATCCTGTGTCCTGTTGGAGAGGCCACTGGTCCCTCCTTAGAAGCTCTGCATTCCCATTGACATGCAGTTCTAACAAGCATGGGCTATTTAGTTCTTCGGCCTACTTTATTCAGCCACAGGTGGTCAATTTCAAATGGGAAGAGAGAGACCAAGTTTCTTATGGCAGTGGCAGGGGACAGCTGACAGCTTGCCAGCAAGGGAAGACACCCTAACATAGTGTAGGCAGAGCAACCTGTCTGAGGTCATTTCGCATACCAGCAGCTTGGTAGCCCCACCATTACATCAGACCGTGTCGCAGTGGCACATAAAATCCTGGGCCTCTTACCACTGTTTGTTTGCATGTTGCTTGGAACTCATCACTCTTTTTTTATGACAAGTAGAAATGATGTCCTTAGTAGCACAAAAGCCCTTATTTCTGCTGTAGTTCATTATACTAAGTTCAAAGTATTTGGTAGGCTGGTTATAAAATAGTTTCTGCAGATATACCCTTTGTATGCATTTTCTCAAGAAAACACTGCAGGTAGTGGTTTTCAGGTTGGGAACTGCTTGGATCCCTGTGATACTGAATAAGCTGATCACTGCCCAGTACATTAAAAAACCTAGAGTCACACTGAACACCCAGACATGGCAGTGGGTGGTCACCAGATGGGCTGTGACAGATTGGGCCTGGGGAGCCTAAGGCCCTTCCCAGAGCCCAGGTTTCTAGAACTGCTGTGAGGAGCGATTTGATCATCACATCAGTTTGGAAGATGCTGCTTATCATCCCTTGAAAGCCACTCTTTCCATACACCTATGTTAAATCCAGAGTTCCTCAGATGGAATTCATTTCTCAAGGGATCCTGTCCCTGCCTCCCATGAACTTTCTTTTTTCAAGGAAAAAAAATTTTTTTTGGAAGATCCATAAACTTTCTGAGGACAAACTTAAGAACTGTTTTCTGGAAGAAATGTTGGTTCTCACTGGTGTCCAGGGACCAACACTCTACAATCATTAGTTGTCTCTTGGGTGAGATTATTGTGAAAATATTGCCCCCCCACCCCCCACCCCTCACTTGCACAGCAGCAGAAGCAGCCCAGCATCATTCAGAAGCAGGCAATTTTAAATGCTTTTGAGGGGTGGTGTAAAACACATTGGGGCCAAAGGTTTGCCTTCTCAAATACGTTTTTCTGGGTAATTGGTACAATAAGTTTCCTTCTTGAATCTAAAATAAGTGTATTTTTGACGGGTGTGGAGGAGGGCAGGCTGATGACTCTGAAATGTGGTGTGGCAAGCATAATGCTGAATTCAGGTTGGGCTGCTCATCACTTAAAAGTCAATGAAGCGGGGGCAAATGTCAGTAGAAAGGAAAGCTATTGAGTCAGAAAAGCTGAAATCTAGGGAGATGGTGGACTCATGCCTGGAGAGTAACTCCAAAGATTCTGCTCAGTCATGACAATTTTTAGCAGGAAAATGGGGGAAAAAAACAAGTTAATCATTAAGGTAAGAGGTCAGGTTCTTTGTCATTTCTCATTGTGTGTAGACCCACTGATGTCTCCTGATCTTCTTTTGGAGATTTGTCTGGCCTGCGTGGTCCACCTGCAGATTTGCCAAGAGGAGCTGGGGGTATAGAGTCAGTCATTCTTTAACTGTGTAATTCTTCATTCTTACTCCTTTTAATCCTGAAAAGGGATCAAGTGGTTAGGCCAGGCATTGTGTACATTCAGTAGAGCGTAAGTCAGGAGTTAAGTTAAATGTTACCTCGTGATCCCATTTTTATAATTAAGGTCTGAGGAAAACAGAGATGAACAAATCGAAGAGGGGCAAAAGAGCTGCTTACAAATTCCCACTCTCAGGGATCATTCCACATCTATGGGAATAGGGACGAAAGTCTGTCTTCTGTAACTGTTTCACACTGAGGAAGGGTGTCTCAGTCTTAGAGTGAAAGATGTCCACGTGGGTGGACATCTCTTTGGTGACCATTTTAGTTGCCAGCTTGTCTATGTGGGCAGAGCAAGCTACAGTTATTCTAATGCTGACAAAGGTATAGGTTATTATGAGCAGCAGTGTTAATTCCAATTCTTTCATCAAACACTGAGTCTGTGACTGTCCTACTTGTTGACTGCTCGAGCCTGGTCTTTTGTGACTCTTGGAGGCCTGGGAGATTTCAGTTTTTTCTGCAAACAAGAGGCAGGGGACATAGAGGAGCCTTTGTACTTGGGTTGGGGTGGGGAATCAGTTCCAGGCAGAATGGTGAAAGAATCACCCATTTGCCCAGAGAAGCAAAGAGGAAGATCTCCCCAAGAAGAAGGAGCTGCCCATCTTGGTGTCCACCTGACTTCACTGGGACGCTCACTCCCTGAGGTCTCACACAGGGGTTTCTCCCTTGTGCATCTATAGAGGAAGCTCATCCCATGAGTAGAGGTCATGGCTGGGGCATGGCCAGCTGTGTCAGCTCAGGAGGACCCTGGGTTTGCCTGGTCTTTGTCACATGTGGGGATTCCACAGAGATTTGGAGGGTCTTTGGAAACATTACATGGCAGCATGGCTGGGTCTGGTTGTCTCTTTTTCAGGGGATTTGTGAAGGAATTGAGCCTTCTGTGAGAAGGTTTTGGGTACCTGTTTTTGATATCCAGGCCTCCTCATTTCAGTGATGCCTCATTGGATGGCATCAGTGACTCATGGACATGAGTTTGAGCAAGCTCTGAGAGCTGGTAATGGACAGGGAAGCCTTGCGTGCTGCAACTCATAGGGTTGCAGAGAGTCAGACATGACTGAGCGACTGAACAAACACAGGCACCTCCTCATTTCATTTTCCCCTTGGTGGAAGTCAGTCTACCCAGTTTTTAAGTGGGTGGGTTCAGAGTCAGGCTGCCTTGCACTGGCTCTCTGAGCTTGGGTGAGGTAATGTAAGCTCCCCAAGTCTCTGCAAAATGGGATAAGAATGTACCCTGATGACGGTTTGTCATGAGCATTGAATGAGATACAGTATATAGCTCCTTAGTGTCGGGCTGGCATGAAGCAAGTGCCCCATTGTACTGTGAATATAGCTCTCATCCTGTTCCAGCAGCCAGTTCCTTCACCTGGCTGGGCACTGGCCAAGCCTCTGTGGGATTCCAAAGGTCTCAGGGTGAGAAAAGATGAAGTTGTGATGAGAAAGTAGAATGAAGGGCAACTGTGGCCAAAACAGCCTCTTCCACCCACATGCTCTTCTAAGTGGGGCCCCTGTCTTTTTCCCTTGAACCTTGGCGGGTCTGTGACTCACTCATATTCAACGGCATGCCTCCAAAGGTGACACTGCTTGGCTTTGGAGGCTAGGCCAGAAAAGCCCGTGCAGCGTCAGCATTGCTTCCTGGGGCATTCACTGTTGCAGCCTCAAGTTACTGTGGAAGGAGGCATACCCTCAGCAGCCCTGCTGTGAGGAAGCCAGAAGCAAGCATGCTGGTGACTGTCCTGGTTTGAGCGAGGCCAGACCGTCTTTGAGAAAATGAACCTCGAGGGAATTCTAACCCCAGGCATGTTACTCCCAGCCCCCAGGCATGTCACTCCCAGCCTTCTAGTCTTGCCAAATGAGATCAGCCATCTCTGGGCCCTTTCTGAATATCTGACCCCCTGTAGCCATGAGCACAATACAGTGGTTGTTCTTTTATGCCACAATGTCTGGGTGGCTCATTTTGTGGCTGTGGTAGCTGGAATAGTGCATATCTGGGAGAGGGGTGAGTGTGGGAGACTTGTAATTCAGTTTGGCGGGAGCTGGGGTCGGGGAGGGAGGTGCTTTCCTAGGGGCTGTCCCTTGAGTGGAGGTCACCTGACCCTGGAGGTGGAGTTGGCCAGACCCAGTGGGGCCGCCAGGCCTCACCACAGACAGCAGGGAATCCCTGGGTTTCATCAGCAGAAATGGCTTCTTCACACTCTGACAGTCCAGGGGTGATGGCTAAAGTGCCGACAGTGTGTCTCCACAAAGGCGTGTGGGAGGCACCGCTGTTGTGCCCACCCAGCAGGGCAGCATGTGGACCCTGTGCGTGGTGACCTGTGTCTGACACGTTCTTCCCAGGAAGGAAAGTCTCCAAGCCTTCCCCAGCTGGGCAGTTGTGTTTGTTTCCTCAAATGCAATTAGAGGACTTCCCTGAGTTTAGCCTGAGTCACCAGGGCTAAGGACCCTCACTGGGCCCCCAGGCCTTTGGGGGAATGGAACCCTGGACCCACAAACAGAGGAACTGGCACAAACATCCCTCGTGCCAGCTCACCTTTGAGCCTTGTGAGCAAGAATCACCTGTCCAGCTTCCAGAGGAGAAGAAAAAGACTTGGAACTTCTGGATTGAATTGCAGTTCTGTGATGGAACCCAAAGTCTAGGATATTATGAAAAGCAAATCGGTAACATGCGATGTCAACACAGTAATGTTTGCAGTCTGGGCTGGGAGCCGAGGCAGGGCTCCTGTGAGTGATAGCTCTGCTAAGGCCCACTCTGAGATCAGGGCAGATGGTCCTGGCCTAAGGGCACTGAGGAGCTGCCCCATGTCCCAGCCACACTCAGATTTTATTCTTGTGAATCTCACTTGAAACCTGTGGGGTCTTTTTTTCAAAAATTAATTCCTTAAAATTCTTTTTTTTAACAAGTGAGATCAAATTGATGTATAACATTGTGTTAGTTTTAGGTGTACAACACAGTAATTCTATATATGTATACACTGGGAAGTGATTTCTACAAGTTTAGTTAACATCTATCATCACATATGGTTATAAAAATTTTTTTTCTTGTGACGACAACTTTTAAGATTTACTCTCTTAGCAATTTTCAAGTATATAATACATTATTGTTAACTATAGTCACCATGCTGTATGTTATAACCCCAGGACTTATCTCTCTGTACATAAGATAGATATCTATCTTGTATCTTTTGACCACCTTCACCACACCCCACCCTCCCTTGCCCCTGGCAATCACTGATCTGTTCTCAGAATTTTCATTTGGTTCCATGTGTGTGATCATACAGTATTTGTCTTTGTCTGACTTATGTCTTTGCATATTTCATTATGACTGAGCAAAATGCCCTCAAGGGCCATCCTTGTCACAAATGGCAGGATTTCCTTTTTTTTTAATAGCTGAACAATATTTCACTGTGTGTTTAAACACATCACATTTTCTTTATCCATGAATCCTTTGATGGATGCTTAAATTGTTTTCATGTCGGCAGTAAACATGGGGGTACAGATCTCTTTTCAAGACAATGATTTCATTTCCTTCAGGTAAATACAGCAATTAGTTCTACTTTAAATTTTCTGAAGGATTCCTGAACAGTTTTCCATAGTTGCTATGCCCATTCCCACCAACAGTGAACCAGGGTTCCCTTTTCTCCATGTTCTCCCCAACTCTTGTTATTTGTTGTCTTTCTGATGATAGCCTTTCTAACAGGTGTGACATTACATGCTAGATACTAGATATTTGAGAGGTGGTATCTTATTTTAGTTTTAACTTAGATTTTGCTAATGACTAGTGATGTTGAGCATGTGTTCATGTACCTGTTGGCATTTGTATGGAAAATTTTACTTCTTTGGAAAAATGTCTATACAGATTTTCGGTTCATTTAAGAAATCAGATTATTTTAAATGTGAGCTCTCCACTTGGAATTTGGTGTAATAATTTTTCACTTTTTGCAGGCATATATTTATTACCCAACTGGATAAGCTTTAATTATCAGTAGTATTTTATAAAATGTATTTAGAAAACCCACGATGGATCATAGCACTTTAGAGAAAAATTCCGAGCTCATATTTTCATTTTACTGTTAGGAAAGAGAGACCCAAATATGGAACCTGAAACTCTTCAGTCCAGGCAGTCAGAGTAAAACTGGACACTCCTAACCCTAGTTCTGTGTCATATTAAACCCACAGGTGGATAAAATGGCCAGCCTTCACAACATCCATGTGCGAACTGGCTGCTTCTGTAACACCGGGGCCTGCCAGAGGCACCTGGGGATAAGCGATGAGATGGTGAAGAAGCATCTTCAGGTTGGTACTGGACCCTGTGGCCCGAACGGTGCCAGCAAGACCCAATGCTAATGCCTCATCTTCACCAGAGGCTGGACCCGTGTCTGGAGTGGGGGCTGGTCTTTGGGTTCATTTCTCTGAGCCCACCCTGTGAACGTGCAAAGAAAAAAGGGTCAACAAAATTAGAAAATGCTTCAAGATAGTGACTCCATGCCAGGCGTTTTTTAGTTTGAGGGCAAAAATTTAAAGGCAGTAGAGGACTTTTTTTTTTAATTCAGAAGATGACTTTTAACAGGGGACAAGCCAATGTGAAAATGTGCTCCTTAACTAGTTTAGTCCTGCCAGAGTGAAATCTGCAAGCTAAGAAGTCGCTCATCCTTTGGCAGAGTGAGGAGAGGAACTTTTCCAGCGGGCATTCTGCATTCCTCAGGTCCCCACCCTTCCTGCCACTTCCCTGAGTTGAGGTTTGTCACTTCAAGGTACATTTTAGTTTGAACCATTTCATAAGACTAGCTCGAGTGGCAGAAGGCCTTATTTATATCAGAATAGTTTATAAATTGTTTCTTTTGGCTGCCACTAAGTAATGAATATATTAGATCCCAACCAACCATGAGCTGTGTTTTGCTTAAAAAGAGAGAGGGAGTCTTAGAACACAGATGAAGGCAATTCCAGGTATGTTATTGAACCTGAGGAATGCCGTGGACCCATCTCTTTGGGTATCTGACTTGGGTTCAGCTCTGGGGTGGTAGGCCGCCAGAGCAGTGATCAATGACAGGCAGCAGGGCTTGGAGAGGCTTGGGGACTTCTTGCTTTTCTTTCCCCACCTCCCGGCCAGGCACTTAGTGCTGCCTTTGGTTTTCATTATGGGCTTGGGCCAGTCATTCCTTGGGGCAGCATCTCTGTCTTGCTCTTTTGTCAAAAGGCAGCTGCAAAGGATATAGGCCTCCCTTTGATCCCGAGAGAGTCTAAAAGGCATGGCCAGCAAGCTCTCCTCCCCCTTCAGCCCTGGGTAGACCAAGAAGCTGATCCATCTGTGCTTCTGAAACTTCAGTCTGTCTTTTGCTGCCGCTGTGGGTCAGCATTGTGTATATGGCTCTGGTAAATGCTTTACGTGAACAATTGCTTTTAAACTTTTTTTAAAAATTATTTATTTATTTATATTGAAATATAGTTGGTTTACAATGTTGTGTCTTTTAAACTTTTTAATGGCCCAATGGGATTGGTATAGATCCCCACTCACAGTGAGCCACGTGATGCCGGACGGGGTGTCAGGGCCCTGGGTTTGTGGAACTATGCCTGAGGCACGCAGCTCTTCTTAGTGTTGCAGCTCTGTTTTCCTGGATTAATTTTATCTTCTATTATCAACAAACATTGTTTTACAGAATGGTTTCTGGTCCATCGTGAGGACCACTCTGGCTGACTTGTTTCTTTCTCCTAGGCTGGTCATGTCTGCGGAGATGATGTGGACCTCATAGATGGGCAGACGACGGGCTGTGTGAGGATTTCTTTTGGATACATGTCTACGCTTGAGGATGCCCAGGCCTTCCTCAGGTTCATCATAGCAACCCAACTGCGCCCGTCTCATGGCCAGCCTCTCCCTCTGGCCACCCCGGGCGAGGCTGGAGCCCCGCCTGGAGACAGCGAGGCTCAGAACGCCGTGCCTGCCACCCAGGTCAGAGGTAGCCCCTCACCTCAGCAAGACGCTTCCCCACACTCCGGGGTTTGGAACAACTCACCCACCGCTTTCAATGCAGAGGATCTGTGTCCGCCCCTGCTGGAGGCCACCGGACCCCAGCAGACCACTTTAGAGAAAGCTGCTGACGTCCCAGATGGGGACCTCAGGTCACACGTCGTCACCAACCTTTACCTCTACCCAATCAAGTCCTGTGCGGCATTTGAGGTAAGGGTTTCAGTGGCAGCTAAAGAGATTGCTTCTTTTGCGTTTATTTTATAATATTTTTTGATAAAGTAAAGAAAAAAAGTTCAGGAAGTGAAGGGAAGCATGCAGAAAATCAAAACTTCACTACCTGCAGCACACAGGCTCAGTGGTTGCAGTTCCCAGGCTCTGGAGCACAGACTCAGTAGTTGTGACCCATGGGCTTAGTGGCTTTGCAGCATGTGGGATTTTCTCAGACCAGGGATCAAACCCGTGTACCCCAGGTTGGTAGCAGATTCTCATCCACTGCTCCACCAGAGAAGTCCTCATTCTGTCTTTCTTGGTTTGAGCTGACTTTTGACCATGACTCTGCTAACGGGAATCCCCGAGAGGACCCTGTTTCTGGGTGTGACTGCCTAGTTACTGTTGATAGTTAAGGATGTAACTTTCATGCAGAAGCATTTTACATACTTTGGTTCATTTGATCTTCAAAACAATAATATGAGGTGCTAGGTAATATCATCCCTATTGTATAGATATGGAGCCTAGGGGCTATTGAGGTTAAGCACTCTGCCCAGGTCATGACCCCCTAATAAATGATAGGGAAAGGATTTGAACCCGGGTCTACTGACTCCTTGGGTCCACACTGTCCTGAGTCTGTCTGCTTAGCTCTCCCTGTGGAGGTGAACTACATAATGTCTGCAAACAGGCTGGCCTGGCAGTCACCCTACCTGGGAGACGGGAGTGCTTGCCTTGGTTGGCCAGCTGGCCCCGACCCCTCCTGCAGTGGCCGAACTTCCTATAAGACTGTCTTTCTATGATATGTGTGTGTCCCAAGTCCCAGGTGAGGTCCCACCCTCCTGAGCCTCTGGGATCACAGGCTCCCTAGCTCCTCATTGGCTAGTCTATGCTGAAGGAGACTGTCCTCCAGTCTGAGACCATGAACAAGCAAGTTCTTCTCCACTCCTGAATGCAGGCAGGTGAGGAGTATCAGGACTGTATTTTCTCAGATGAGTCATGTCCTGTAGAATAGCCGTGCTGCACACAGAAACACAGCAGGAATCAGTGACCCATTTTACAGATGAAGACACTGAGACTCAGTAAGGTTTCATATTTTGCTAAAAGTCTTCCGTCTGTCTGCTCATTCAGAAACTATACACTGAGTGCTTGCCACCTGCTGGGCCTGCACCTGTGTGCAGTGATGAACAAAATGGAAATGATTCCTTTCCCTAGGGAGGGCAGTATCTCAGGAGGGAAGCAGACACTTTACAACACACACACACACACACACACACACACACACACACACACACACACATCTATCTCTCTCTCTCTGTCTGTCTACCTATCATTTATCTGTCTATCCATTCACAGCCATGATTTCACACTGATATGTCCAATTCCAGTCCAACACCACAGGGTTTATTTAGCCATCCCCTGCACTTGAAAATCTTGTGAGAAACCTGGCTCCCATTGCCCTCAGTGAATACTTATTTGCTCAAATCCTTCCGTAACCCAGCCCCCAGCTGCGACAGCTAAAAAGCTTACCCTTCACATGCCAACACAGACGTGGTGGCTGAAAGCTTGCCCCTGACAAAGAGGAAGAAGGAAGATGGAAGCCAGTAAATTCAATGTTTAGGTGGCAAATCAAAGGATAGACAATGATAGACATGTTCCAACAAGTGGGTGTAAGGAACAGCGACGGGCCCGAGACTTTGGCCTCCTAGCAAGCTCACAACCCAGCCTGCCTCAGTGTCTTGCATGTGACAAGAGACATGAGATTCCATGGGGCTCCCCTGGTGGTCCAGAGGTGAAGACTCTGCATTTCCAAAGCAGGGGATGCAGCTTTAGGATCTCGCATGCTGGGGGGCGGGGGAAGATGAGATTCTTGGGTCAGAGATAAAAGGCTGTTCCTCACAGCCTGCAGGTAGCAAGAGCTTCATGTTTGTGTTGCTTTTCTTTCCCCCCAAGCCCCAAGAAAGGGTCCAGAGGGGCCCAGGTGGATGTTCTGCTCATATTTGGGAGCCCCCTAACTCAGGAAACCTCTTTCATAATAGGATGCCAGCCAAGCTGTGTAGTCCTCAATCAGGGAGGAGCTGATATGTTTGTGATACTGGGCTGTGAGCAAACTTGCCCTCTACTCCAGAGGGTTGTTCACTATACAGACATCCTCGACAGGAGAGTCTGGAACAGAGGACAGTTTGTGCTTCTGCTTGTTAAAACAGACATGCAGAAATGAAAGATCCATGGAGAAATGCCACCCAATAATAGATTGTCTTTTAAAAAGTTATTTGTAATTCAAAACATGTTTTCTGAAAGAAATAGTGACTTAGCGGTGGATTCTGATATTGCTGAACTCAAGGGTTCTGCCAGCAGGAGCAGCCATGGTCTGTGGGGAGAGGATGTCTGATACACAAGGCAAGTGAAGGGCAGAATAAAGGGATTGACATCTGTGGGTCACCTGTTACATTTAGTTGCTTTACATTTTATGCACTGTTTTGGTTTTCACCTAATCCAATGACAATAATGTCCATTTTATATAATACATGACAGAGCCAAGGCTCAGGAGGGTGGTAAGTTGTCCAAAGCCGCTAACTGTTGGAGGTGAGATGTAAGCGCCAGGCTTGTCAGTCCTCAAAGTGCCGACCCCACCCCACCCCCCGCTGCACTGCGTTTCTGCTTCTTGGGTACAGGGCTCCCCTGGCTGGAGGAGCAGTTTCCCTTCACATTGTTCCTCCTAGAGATCTGCGCCGCGCTCACCCCAGGCCGGAAGCTCCTCTCCTTCACTTCCTCCCCCTGAAGCCTCCGTCTTCACTGAGGTCCCTCCCTCGAGGACCCACCCCAAAGTCCCCCCAATTAAATATTCTTCCCTTTCATCACTACCCCCATTGGAAGTTTTCAGACTCCTTTGGGTGGTTAACTTGGGTGCTCAGAGGAAAACAGAAGGGTGAAATTGATTCTTGCACAGTTGTGCAAGAATGTTGGTCTCTTAATCACAATACTATTTCAAAAGCAGTGGGTGGTGTACACCCTTCTTTAACAAACAGCAGGCAGTGCTGAAAACACTGGGTGTAACCTGTGGACAAAACTGCAAAGACCTGGTCTCACACTATTGATATTTCATTATTTTTCCCCTAATGTGCTTTTTGTGTTCTGGATCTCATTCAGAACACCACTTTACATTTAGCTCTCATGTCTCCTTAGGCTCCTCTGGGCTTGTACCAGTTTCTTACACTTTCCCTGTTTTCAGCACCTTGATTGTGTTAAGGAATACTGGTCAGGTATTTATTAGAATATCCATCAGTTTGTTTTTGCCTGATGTCGTTCTGGGGATTAGACTGGGGTTTGGGGTTTTACGGCAGGAGGACCACAGAGATAAAGTTCTCATCGTATCATGTCAGGGTATATAGTATCATTGTGGCTTATCACTACGATGTTAACCTGGGTCTCATAGTGTTTGCCAGCGTTCTTCACTGTCAGTTCCCCCTCCACTCATTCCCATACTGTGCCCTTTAGAGGCAAGTGACTAAGGGTAGCCCACACTTAGTGGGTAAGGAGTTATGCTCTACATTCTTGAGAGGGGGCCATCTACATCAATAATTTGGACTTCTTCTATATGAGAGAGTTGACCTTTCTATTTAATCATTTATTTATATCAGTATGGACTCATGGGTATTTAATTTATATTTTAGGTTATAATCCAATACTGTGTATATATGTGTTAATCGCTGTTGTATATTTCCTGACGCAGCCCTAGAATAAACTGTTTCTCCAAGAAGTCCTGGTTGTTTTTATTGGAGAATGGTATTAAGTGCAAATCTGGGCACTGGCCATAATTTGTATTTTAATTTTGTAGAAATATGAAGCATTGAGGAATATACATATTTTATACACTTAAGATGGATCAGCTCAGTGACCATTTCAGTGGAGCCACCATTTGTGCAAGAAACAAGTCTATATTACGAGGATATGCCTGCTCAGGCATCCACCAGTGTGGAAGGACACACAGAAAGTGGGAGCAGCAGAGACCTGTGGGGAGAGGGCACAGGGTGGGCAGAGGCCTGCTCCCCATGTCCCTGCTAGGCACACGTGTTACCCACTCAAAAGGCACACCGAAGTGGACAAGGATGGAACTGGATCTGGAGGCTAAATGGAAGGTCCCTTGATCCCGTAGTCTCCTTTGCATTGTCCTCTTCTTCTTTAAATGTTTGTTTCTTTGGCTGCATCAGGTTTTAGTTGAGGCACACGAGTTCTCTGCTGTGTGATGTGGCATCTTTGGTTGCAGCCCTTGGGCTTCCCAGGTGGTACTCGTGGTAAAGAACCCACCTGCCAATGCAGGAGACACAAGAGACACGGGTTCGATTCCCGGATCAGGAAGATCCCCCGGAGAAGGAAATGTCAAGCCACTCTAGTATTCTTGCCTGGGGAGTTCTATGGATAGAGGAGCCTGGCAGGTTACAGTCCATGGGGTCTTAAAGAGTTGGGCATGACTGAGCACACACACACGTGGACTCTACTCCTGGCAGGTGCTCAGGCCCCGTAATTGTGGTTCGCAGGCACTCGCGTTGTGGCATGAAGGCTCCAGAGCGAGGGTTCAGTAGTTGAGGTGCAGGGGCTGAGCCGTTCTGAGGCACATGGGATCTTCATTCCTTCCCCAGGGATCGTGCCTGCATCTCCTGCATTTCAGGGTGGATTCCTAACCACAAGGGCACCAGGAAAGTCCCTGTCTTCTTTGTTTCCTTCTCTTCTACCCTTTCGTCCTTCAGGAGTCTGTGCTGAATTCCTGAAGCCCATGTGCATCTGTGCAGCCCCTATGCAATAAATGAGAAGATCATTTGTGAGGAGCGCTGGCTTAAAATACACTGACTGTTTTTTTTAGGTGACCAGGTGGCCTCTAGGAAGTCAAGGGCTGCTGTATGACCGAAGCTGGATGGTTGTGAATCACAACGGCATTTGCCTGAGTCAGAAACAGGAGCCCCGGCTCTGCCTGATCCAGCCCTTCATTGACCTGCAGCGGAGGATCATGGTCATCAAAGCCCAAGGTCTGAAAACAGGGTTCACTTTTACAGAGTAGTTGTCAAGAGTAGCTTTATTCTCATAAAATGAAATCATGACTTTTCCTCCACTAAATATTAAAATATTCCAAAAGGAAGTGAAATGATGTATAGAAGAGACAATAGAAAGTTTGTTCCTCTTTTTCTTTGTTTATTTGTTTTGTGTGTGTGTGGAGGATATTTCTGAGGAAAGGTAAAGATCTGACCATCCAATCAGAAATTAAAGAGGTGTCGATTTTGAAATTATATGTTGTCCTTTCACTTACATTAGTTTTATTTCCTTCACTTTTCATAGCTTCTGCAAGCTTTAATTCTTCTTTGTGGATTTTATTATGAACAGTCTAACACATAGACAGTAGACCAGCTCTGTCCAGTGGACCCCTACGTGATGATGGAAATGTTCAGCATCTACATCGTGCTGTTTGGTAGCCATCAATCTGATGTGGCTACTGAGTATGTGTCATGTGCAGGATGCTGGAGCTAAATTTCACATTTAATTTAATTTAAATAAATACATGTAGTGGCTACAGTGTTGGACAGCATAAATGTGAATAAGATGCAATCTCAAAAACGACAGAATGATCTCTGTTCGTTTCCAAGGCAAACCATTCAATATGGTAATCCAAGTCTATGCCCCAACCAGTAACGCTGAAGAAGCTGAAGTTGAACAGTTCTATGAAGACCTACAAGACCTTCTAGAGCTAACACCCAAAAAAGATGTCCTTTTCATTCTAGGGGACTGGAATGCAAAATAGGAAGTCAAGAAACACCTGGAGTAACAGGCAAATTTGGCCTTGGAATGCGGAATGAAGCAGGGAAAAGGCTAATAGAGTTCTGCCAAGAGAAAACACTGGTCATAGCAAACACCCTCTTCCAACAACACAAGAGAAGACTCTGCACATGGACATCACCAGATGGTCAACACTGAAATCAGATTGATTATATTCTTTGAGCCAAAGATGGAGAAGCTCTATACAGTCAACAAAAACAAGACCAGGAGCTGACTGTGGCTCAGATCATGAGCTCCTTATTGCCAAATTCAGACTGAAATTGAAGAAAGTGGAGAAAACCACTAGACCATTCAGGTATGACCTAAATCAAATCCCTTATGACTATATAGTGGAAGTGAGAAATAGATTTAAGGGACTAGATCTGATAGAGTGCCTGATGAACTATGGGTGGAAGTTCATGACATTGTACAGGAGACAGGGATCAAGACCATCCCCAAGAAAAATAAATGCAAAAAAGAAAAATGGCTGTCTGAGGAGGACTTACAAATAGCTGTGAAAATAAAGGAAGCTAAAAGCAAAGGAGAAAAGGAAAGATATGCCCATTTGAATGTAGAATTCCAAAGAATAGCAAGGAGAGATAAGAAAGCCTTCCTCAGCGATCAATGCAAAGAAATAGAGGAAAACAATAGAAGGGGAAAGACTAGAGATGTCTTCAAGAAAACTAGAGATACCAAGGGAACATTTCATGCAAAGATGGGCTCGATAAAGGACAGAAATGGTATGAACCTAACAGAAGCAGAAGATATTAAGAAGAGGTGACAAGAATACACAGAAGAACTATACAAAAAAGATCTTCACGACCCAGATAATCACAATGGTGTGATCACTCACCTAGAGCCAGACATCCTGGAATGTGAAGTCAAGTGGGCCTTAGGGAGCATCACTATGAACAAAGCTAGTGCAGGTGATGGAATTCCAGTTGAGCTATTTCCAGTCCTGAAAGATGATGCTGTGAAAGTGCTATACTCAATATGCTAGCAAATTTGGATAAACTCAGCAGTGGCCACAGGACTGGAAAAGGTCAGTTTTCATTCCAATCCCAAAGAAAGGCAGTGCCAAAGAATGCTCCAACTACCGCACAGTTGCACTCATCTCACATACTAGTAAAGTAATGCTTAAAATTCTCCAAGCCAGGCTTCAGGAATACGTGAACCGTGAACTTCCAGATGTTCAAGCTGGTTTTAGAAAAGGCAGAGGAACCAGAGATCAAATTGCCAACATCCACTGGATCATGGAAAAAGCAGGAGAGTTCCAGAAAAACATCTATTTCTGCTTTATTGACTATGCCAAAGCCTTTGACTGTGTGAATCACAATAAACTGTGGAAAATTGTGAAAGAGATGGGAATACCAGACCACCTGATCTGCCTCTTGAGAAGTCTGTATGCAGGTCAGGAAGCAACGGTTAGAACTGGACATGGAACAACAGACTGGTTCCAAATAGAAAAGGAGTACGTCAAGGCTGTATATTGTCACCCTGCTTATTTAACTTCTATGCAGAGTACATCATGAGAAATGCTGGGCTGGAGGAAGCACAAGCTGGAATCAAGATTGCTGGGAGAAATATCAATAACCTCAGATATGCAGACGACACCACCCTTAGGGCAGAAAGTGAAGAGGAACTAAAGAGCCTCTTGATGAAAGTGAAAGAGGAGAGTGAAAAAATTGACTTAAAGCTCAACATTCAGAAAAAGATCATGGCATCCGGTCCCATCACTTCCTGGCAAATAGATGGGGAAACAGTGGAAACAGTGGCTGACTTTATTTTTCTGGGTTCCAAAATCACTGCAGATAGTGATTTCAGCCATGAAATTAAAAGACACTTACTCCTTGGAAGGAAAGTTATGACCAACCTAGACAGCATATTGAAAAGCAGAGACATTACTTTGTCAACAAAAGTCTGTCTAGTCAAGGCTATAGTTTTCCAGTAGTCACATACGGATGTGAGAGTTGGACTGCTGAGCGCTGAAGAATTGATGCTTTTGAACTGTTGTTGGAGAAGACTCTTGAGAGTCCCTTGGACTGCAAGGAAATCCATCCTAAAGGAGATCAGTCCTGGGTGCTCATTGGAAGGACTGATGTTGAAGCTGAAACTCCAGTACTTTGGCCACCTGATGTGAAGAGCTGACTCATTTGAAAAGACCTTGATGCTGGGAAAGATTGAGGGCAGGAGGAGAAGGGGCCAACAGAGGATGAGATGGTTGGATGGCATCACCAATTCAATGGACATGGTTTTGGTGAACTCTGGGACTTGGTGATGGACAGGGAGAGGCCTGGCATGCTGCGGATCATGGGGTTGCAAAGAGCTGGACACGACTGAGCGACTGAACTGAACTGAACACACTTACATCATCCAATTTTAACAAACTTAGCATTTGGCCACATTTGCTTCAATTTCTCCTCCTCGTCTCCATCCTCCTCCCCTCTCTCTCTCCTCTTATTACCCACCTTGTTTCTCCCTTCTGCACATCTCTTTCTCTGCCTCTGTAAGAAATAAAAACATTTCAGATATAGATGAAATTCCCTATGTGCTTCCCTGTGCTCTCACTCCTTCTTCTGCACTCCACCTACCATTTACAGAATATTCCAGTTTCCCCCCTAACTTATAGCTATACTTTTGTGATATATACCACTCCCATAGATTCAGTGATCATGTTTCTTGGCTGTCGGTGTTCCATTCTGCCTCAGTGGTTTATTTTTTCTTGAACCAATGAGCCAATGTCACTACTAGAACTATATACTGAATCTTAATAACTGCTAATCTACTTCTGCTTCATTGACTATGATAAATCACTAGATCCAACCAGTCCATTCTGAAGGAGATCAACCTTGGGATTTCTTTGGAAGGAATGATGCTTAAGCTGAAACTCCAGTACTTTGGCCACCTCATGCTAAGAGCTGACTCATTGGAAAAGACTCTGATGTTGGGAGGGATTGGGGGCAGGAGGAGAAGGGGACAGCAGAGGATGAGATGGCTGGATGGCATCACTGACTCGATGGACGCGAGTCTAAGTGAACTCCGGGAGTTGGTGATGCACAGGGAGGCCTGGTGTGCTGCGATTCATGGGGCCGCAAAGAGTCGGACACGACTAAGTGACTGAACTGAACTGAACTGAAAGCCTTTGATTGTGTGAATCAAAGCAAACTTTTGAAAATTTTTTTAAGAGATGGGAATACCAGACCACCTTACCTGCCTCCTGAGAAAACTGTATGCATATCAAGAAGCAACAGTTAGAACCAGACATGGAACAATAGACAGGTTCAAAACTGGGAAAGGAGTATGTCAAGGCTGTATTTTGTCAGTTTGCTTATTTAACATACATGCGCAGTACATCATGTGAAATGCCAGACTGGATGAAGCTCAAGCTGGAATCAAGATTGCCAGGAGAAATATCAATAACCTCGAATGTGCAGATGATACTACCCTAATGGCAGAAAGCAAAGAGGATCTAAAGAGCCTCTTGATGAAAGTGAAAGAGGAGAGTGAAAAAGCTGGCTTAAAATTCAACATTCAAAAAACTAAGATCATGGCATCTGGTCCCGTCACTTCATGGCAATCGATGAGAAAAAATGGAAACAATGACAAATTTTATTTTCTTGGGCTCCAAAATCACTGCAGATGGTGACTGCAGCCATGAAATTGCAAGATGCTTGCTCCTTGGAGGAAAAGCTATGACAAACCTAGATAGCATATTAAAAAACAGAAACATTACTTTGCTGACAAAGGGTCATATAGTTGAAGCTATGGTTTTTCTAGTAGTCATGTACAGATGTGAGAGTTGGACCACAAAGAAGGCTGAGTGCCCAAGAATTGATGCATGTGAACTGTGGTTTTGGAGAAGACTCTTGAGAGTCCCTTGGACAGCAAGGAGATCCAACCAGTCAATCCTAAAGGAAATCAGTTCAGAATATTCATTGGAAGGGCTGATGCTGAAGCTAAAGCTCCAATACTTTGGTGACCTGATGGGAAAAGCTGAATCATTGGAAAAGACCCTAATGCTGGGAAAGATTGAAGGCGGGAGGAGAAGGGGCTGACAGAGGATCTCCTGAGCAAGCTCCAGGAGATGGTAAAGGACAGGGAAGCCGGGCGTGCTGCAGTCCATGGGGTCACAAAGAGTCGGAAACGACTGAGTGACTGAACAATAATAACCGATAGGGCTTGTCCTTCTACCTCATGCCTCCAAATTGTCTTGGCCATTCTTGGCCTTTTGTTCTCTGTATGAATTTTTACACATGCACACAATTGAATAGTCACTCCCATAATCGAGATAGACAACAAGAAACAAAACCCCAGAAAACTCCTTCATGCTATCTCTTTTCGTCTCTCTTTTCCCCATCCTTAACACCTGGCAGTCAAAGCTCTATCTCTGTGGCCTTTTTTTTTTATATATACCTTTTAAAAAATTATCACTGTTAGTTTTTGTTTGAGGATGTTATATAAATGTAAACACACAATCTGTGAGCTTTTGATGTTGGCTTCTTTCACTCAGCATGATGCCTTTAAGTCCCATCTAAGTTATTGCACGAATCAGTAGTTTATTCTTTTTTTTTATTGTTGAGTAGCCTGGTAGGCTGCAGTCCATGGGGTCGCAGAGAACTGGACGCGACTGAGCGACTTTACTTTCACTTTTCACTTTCATGCATTGGAAAAGGAAATGGCAACCCACTCCAGTGTTCTTGCCTGGAGAATCCCAGGGACGGGGGAGCCTGGTCGGCTGCCGTCTCTGGGATTGCAGAGTCGGACACGACTGAAGCAACTTAGAAGCAGCAGCAGCATTATTCCATTGTATGGACCTACCAGAGTGTGGTATGTCCTCCTTTAATCTACTGAAGGGCATCTGAGTCATTTCTAATTCTGAGCAATTATGAATAGAGCTGCTTTTAATATTCATGTACAGATTTTTGGGTGCTCAGAAGTTTTCATTTCTTTAGAATAAATACTAAGAGTTGATTGCAGGGTCATATAGTAAGGGTAATTTACTTTTAAAAGAAACTTCCAGACCATTTTCTGGAATGTATTGTTTTCATTTCCACCAGTAATGTATGAGAGTTCTAGTTGCTCCGCATCCAGTCAGTTTTTGTCAGTGTTTTGTTTTATTTATTTTAATAGGTGTGTAATGGCATCCCATCATGATTTTAATTTGATTTCCCTACTGGCTAATGATGTTAAGCAACTTTTGATGTACTTACTTGCTTTCTGTATGTTCATTTTGACCCATCGATTACAGAAGTGTGTTAATTTCTATGTATTTGGAGACGTTCTTATTTTCATTCTGTTATTGATTTTAGTTTAATTCCATAAACTCTCCAAAAGAGAGTACTTACTTTGTAGATTTTAAATTCATTAAAATTTGTTAAGTTTTGGCTTATAACCAGGGATGTGATTTATTGTAATGAGTGTTCCATATACACTTGAGAAGAATGTATATTCTGTTGTTGGGTGGAGTGTTCTGTAGATGTCAGTTATATCCACTTTGTTGATCAGTATTGCTGTTTTTCTATATACCTGCTGAGTTTTTATGCACTTGCTACTAGTTCTGTTAATGACTGAAAAAAGAGTGTTGAAGTCTTCAACTGTAATTGTCAATTTGTCTGCTTTCTCCTTAGTTCTGTTAGTTTTTGCTTCACATAGTATGATTGACTTATTGGTGAATTGGTCCCTCTTTAAACCATGTTCCTCTTTATACATCATAATTTCCTTTGTTCCAAAGTTTGAAGTGTGAAATTCTTTGTTACAAATCCTACCATTGAGCTCTGATTCGGTTAGTGTTTGCATAGTATATCATTTTCCACCTTTTAATTTATTTCTTCTAGCCTGATCAATATTTATATAACATTCCACAAAATGTATTCATTTAAACTGTACCACTCAATTATTATTTTTCTTGTATATTTACAATCATCACCACAATAAACTTTAGAACACTTTGTCATCATCCTAAATGAGAAAGCCCATACCCACTAGCAGTCACTTCCTATTCCCAACCTCATCCCCAGTCCTGGCCACTACTAATCTACTTTCTGTATCTATGGATTTGCCCATTCTGGATGTTTCATGTAATTGGGATCACACAATATATGACTGACTTCTTTCGCTTAGCATAATGTTTCTAAGGATCATCATACTGTTGAACAATTAGGTATAGTTATTTTTTTATCCATTTATCAGTTGATGTATATTTAGATTGTTTCCACTTGTGGTTATTATGAATAATGCTGCTATGAACATTTGTGTGTAGATTTTTCAAAATTTACTTATTTTTAATTGAAGGATAATTGCTTTATAGTGTTGTATTGGTTTCTACCAAACATCAACATGAATCTGTATGGCTGGAGAGCACAGGCGGGCCACAGAGGAGGCGTCCACAGAGAAGGGCCACCACGAATTCTACTCAGGCGTCTTGGCTTCATGCCTTTCCCTGTATTTTTAATGACTCATGAAGGATGAGAAGGCATGCAGAGTGGCAGCATGCCTCAGCTGTTCCAGCCTTTGTCAACAATCTTACACTCTTCAGTGGCCCGGGATCAATTTCCTCTAGTTTCTTCCGCATATTTTATTCTAAGTTTATGTACATATGTTATTTGCTCCTTTGTATGTATAATGTGTATAAAAACTTTTTAGAGAAGAATCACTGCCCAACTCCACTGACATGGTAACAGTTTTTTGTTTTTTTTTTTAGCACTAATGATGACTGATTCAGGAATCCAATTTGATGCTGACTTTTAGGAGCTAGGAGAATTGACACTCTATGCTGACCTTTTTCCAGAGTGAGCCTTTATGCCGGCCTGTCTATTTCTAGAGGATCTAGGTAGCTTAGAGAGAATGACATCAGGATGTGGAGTCCTCCAGAGGGAGAGACATCTTTAAAGGGATTTTCAGCATCACAGGGACTATGGATGTGACTGCCCCAGTGCGGGGTCTCCCACGAGAAAGCTGCTCAGCCCACCTGCTGCTGCTGGTGCTGACAATGATGACGAGAATGTCTGTTATAAAGAGATTTCTAAGACCCAGCCACTTATTTGACTCAACCAATTGCCCGGCTCATTAATTCTTGTATATTTGAGAATAATGGACTTTAAAAACATATACTTGTTCTTTTTTGCATGATGATAAATTTGTCTCTAACCTTTGTTCATTAGGGATGGAGCCTATAGAGGTGCCTCTTGAGGAGAACAGTAAGCAAGTTCAGATTTGCCAAAGCAAAGTCTGTGCGGACAGGTGAGACTGTGGCAGGTGAAACTCTCAGGGAAGGGAAGAATGAAACCTCACTTTGTAGACATTCTCTCTGGTGCTTTGAAAGATGCACCTAAGTCCATTGTCATGATCTCAGGCACTCATGGTTCCCAGTATAAGAAGCCTGAGGTCACGCTATCCAAGAGGCTTTATTGACCAGAAAACGCCAGTCCTCTCAGATGCAGCTACATGAAACCAGGGATAAATAATTGCAGACTCAGACAGTACAGAATCTGCTTTGTAGTACAAGAGTTGTGAGCTCAATCTCTGGATCAGGAAGATCCCCTGGAGAAGGGAATGGCAACCCACTCCAGTATTCTTCCCTGGAAAATTCCATGGACAGAGGAGCCTGGTGGGCTACAGTCCATGGGGTCTCAAAGAGTCGGGCACGGTAGAGTGACTAACACTTTCACTTTCACTTCACTTTCACCCTGAAATGGCTGTATTTCTCTCCATGGAAGATTTGCTATAGTAACTTTCCGAAATATTCACCCAAATTCATTACTCTAATTGAAAATGTGCTTTGATGAGTGTTTAAATCTGCACAAGAACTGGCAAGAGGGTGCAGAGTGTGCTCACCCCATGGGCCTCCAGCACAGCCAGGGCCCACGATGCCCAATTGGGTAGAGCACCATCCTCGTACTATCACCTTCCCACCTTTCCTGAGCATGTACATAGCCCTTTGTCATCCCAGTGTGACCCAGAGGTGCCAACAGCTTGAGTCCAGGTTGGATGTGTGTAGCTTGTGTTTGACATATCCCTTCAGGACTGACTTGTTCGCAGTGCAGAAGGAAATGCTGTCTGATCAGCACTATGCGTATCATGATTTCCTGAGCACAAATGTGCCCACTGACTGCTTTATTGTGTTCACTAAAAGCCATTGGCATTTTATTTTTATTTTATTTTTTTATTAGTTTTTTATTTTTTTAATTTTAAAATCTTTAATTCTTACATGCGTTCCCAAACATGAACCCCCTTCCCACCTCCCTCCCCATAACATCTCTGTGGGTCATCCTCATGCACCAGCCCCAAGCATGCTGTATCCTGCGTCAGACATAGACTGGCGCCATTGGCATTTTAAAAGCCTTCTACTAGTATATGAATCACTAGTGAACTATGAAGTTAATAATTTTTGTGTTTGGGGGGTTTAATTGGTTGGGGTGTTAGATGGGCTGGGAACCATAAGATCGGGACCCACAATCAGAAAATTTTTCTTCCACATGTTTTCTGGTTGAGATTAGGTAAACGGAGAGGTAGAAAGAGACATTTCTAAAACTTAATTTGATCTGAAAACTTTGTGAAAAGCACAAATCTCAGGGCTTCCCATGCCTTGGAAATTTCTCTGCAGCTTCCTAAGCACACCTGTCACTTTAGGTGTCTATATTGCTGGGGACTTCATTATATTCTATTATGTTCTGTTATATTATACTATATAACATTTTGCTATTTCAGTTACTTAATGGAATACTACATAACGTTTACCATCCTTCCTTTTTCTTTTTTGTCAGGGTAAACACATATGATTGCGGAGAAAAAATTTCCAACTGGCTGTCAAAGTTTTTTGGCCGTCCCTATCATTTGATCAAACAAAGTTCAGACTTTCAAAGAAATGCAAAGAAGAAACATGGCAAAGGTATTACATTTTGGATTGCTTCTCGGGGAACAGGAACTTGGACTCATGCTTACAGACGTGAACATCAGTCCACAAAATGGGCTGACAGGGCAATCTGCTCATGAAGTGGGGGTGGTGGGCCTTTGGCAGCCAGGTGCCCAGGTGGCCCCGCAGGTCAGCAGGGCCCATGTGTGGTCTTCAGACTGACCCTGAGGAGACAGGTGGGCTTGCAGGCTCCGCTCAAGCTCTCTGCCTCAGTCCTGCATGTTTGGAAAAATGGGTTAGGTTTTTTTTTTTAAATAAAAACATTGGTAGCTTGCTATATCCTAAGAAAATCTGGATTTCTGTCCTGACACCAAGCGCTTGTGAGACCTTGGCAAATCCTTGAACCTCATGGTGTGGAAATTCTGCAGATCTCAATTACTTAGATTTAAGGGCTTTGACAGTTTTTCCTGCTGTAAGCTGTTGTGAGCATAAAACGAGACTTTAGAGAAGAAAGTACTTTGAGGTCACAGGACCGTGTGCGAAGAGTGAGCTTTCAGGTGTCTGTTCCAATGTCACCTCAGGAGACCCTTGCTGACTGCCCTCCTATGAACTAGAGCCCCCTCTTGAAACTCCCAGCTCATTCCCTGTTTTATTTTTCCCTGTGGCTTTTTTTTTTTTAATCTTTTGGTCATGCCACAGATCATGTGGGATCTTAGTTCCCTGACCAGAGACTGAGCCTTCACCCCTTGCACTGGCAGCGTGAAGTCTTAATCACTGGATCACAGGGAGGTCCCTCTGTGGCCCATTTCACATCCTATAAGGCAAACATTTTGCTCAGTTATCCTGTTTATGTCCTGCCTTCCCTCTGCTAGATCATAAACTCGGTGAGGGAAGGATTTTTCTCTGCTTTGTCCTCAGTGTTTAGAACAGACCTGATATATAGTAGTGGCTCAGTAAATACTAGATGACTAAATCAAAGGACTGGATAGTTGCTACATTCCTGATCTGGGCAGGAGTGACCTGGCTTAGTCACTAGCTCTCAGGGAGACTGGCTTGTAAGTCTACACCTGAAATGAGCCTTGGAGGGCTTCAGGGAAGAGGTGAGTTTGGAGCTACATTTTAACAGGAGAGTAGGACTATTCCAGGCAGAGAGCGGCAAGAAGATTGCTGAAGATTACTGGCAGGGCGTGGCATTTCATGGGCTCAGGGAAGGGTTTAGGAAGGTGGGATGTGGGTAGGGGGGTGATGGGGGTAGAGCTGGGGAGATGAGATGAATGTGCTGCTGAGTCAGAAGCACTGTCTTGTGGGTGGGAGACTCATTGAAGGATTCTATGCTGGGGAGTTTCATGATGCTGCTTGTATCAGAAAGACATCCCTGGTGAGGTGTGGAGGCTGCGATGGAGAGAGAGAAGAAGGAAGCAAAGAGGTCAGGCAGGCTCTGCCTGTCCTGATGGGAGATGGAACGTGGGCAGGTGAAGGGGGCAGCAGAGAGAATCTGTTGCCTGCTCGATACAAGGTCAGGGAGTGTCAGCCTGTGAACGTTATACTTCAAAGATGCCATTTATGGTGGTGTGGTCTCTGATGGTCTGGGTCTAGGTCTTTGAACACTTAAATTTTTTAAACTACACTGCCTCTTTACACTGTCACCTAAATTTTTTAAAAGTAGTTTAAGAAGTTGCAAAGGATGCGATTTCCAGCATATTGCATATATACAGGCTTACCTTGGAAATATTGTGGGTTCAGTTTCCAACCACCACAAAAGCAAGTCCCACATTTTTTTGGCTTTCCAGTGCATATAAAAATTATGGTTACACTCTACCATAATCTATTAAGTATGTAATAGCATTAAGTGTAAAAATCAGTGTGTGTGTGTTAGTCGCTCAGTCGTGTCCAACTCTTTGCGACCCCACGGACTGTAGCCCACCAGGCTTCTCTGTCCATGGAATTCTGCAGGCAAGAATGCTGGAGTGGATTGCCATTCCCTTCTCCAGAGGAGCTTCCCAACCCAGGAATTGAACCCTGGTCTCCTGCATGGCAGGCAGACTCTTTACTGTTTGAGCTACAGGGAAGTCTACCAATCAGTGTACATACCTTAATTAAGAATACTTTAGCCTTCAGCAAGTCATAGTAACATCAAAGATCACATAACCTAGGAACATGGATCATATAACATAGTAACATCACAGATCCCCATAACGAATATCATAATGAAAAAGATTGAAACATTGCAAGAACCACCAAAACGCAGCACAGAGACATGACGTGAGCAAATGCTGTTGGTGCTGTTGGGAGAGCAGTGCAGTGGACTTGCTTCATGCAGGGTTGCACACACCTTCAGTTTACAAAAAGTATAATGCCTGCGAGGTACCTGTGAGGTTCGATTAAGGTGGAATTCGATAAAATGAAGTTCATGTGTGCTGTGAGCTAAGCTGCTTCAGTCGTGTCCGACTCTTTGCAGCCCCATAGACTGTAGGCCGCCAGGCTCGTCTGTCTGTGGGATTCTCCAGGCGAGAATATTGGAGTGGGTTGCCATGTCCTCCTCCGGAGGATCTTCCAGACCCAGGGATCGAACCTATGTCTCTGAAGTCTGCTGCATTGGGAGGCGGGTTCTTTACCCTAGTGCCACCCGGGAAGCGCAAAACAAAGTATACTTGTAGGCACTAAAATGAAAACTCATATTTTGCCCTTCTAAATATAAGCCAGTGGCATCCCATTATCATAATAATTTGATTCTTATGAGTATTCATTAAAAAATATGTATATGAACAAACTGTTTTGCCCCACCTCGAGGCATGCAGGATCTTAGTTCCACAACTAGGGAGCAAACCCATACCCCCAGCAGTGGAAGTGTGGATTCTTAACCACTGGATCAGCAGGGAAATCCTCAAAAAATATTTTTAATGTACAGAAATTGCCTTTCTTTCCTTTTCCTTCTTCAATTTGGATTGCTATTCCACTTCCTTGATGGAATTTTATCTTAGTGTTATATATTTTATGCTTGAAAAATCTTTCCTTGATCACCCTATCATATTTACCTTAAACTAAAATTATATATGAATTGAAATACATAAAATTTTAAAAAGTTTTCTGTGATCGTAGTGTCTCAGTGTTAGGACATTTTTTTCTGGGTTGAGTTCTAATCATGATTTTTAATAATTTTTTAAAAATCAACACAGTTGATCAAAGCAATAAAAACTATATTATAAAATTTGAAAAATAGCTATTAAACATAAAGAGAAAAAATAGTGGAAAATGAATCTCTTAATGAGATGACTGGCTGCCCGTGATTAATTCCCATGTCCATGAACAGCTATCATCTATGATCAGAATAGCTGGTGCTGGGCGTTGGTTCTCTTCTGAAGAGTCTCATTCAAGTCAATAAAGAGTTGGGGATGACGGAGTTTGGTTAGCGGGCTGTCACTCAAACCTTTCTTCTGAGGCACAGGGATCTAACATCAGGATGGCTTTAATGATCTGTCACTTGACAGCTTAATTAGTTCCGGCAGTTTTGTGGTTAGCAAAGAATTGGAAGTCATTTGACCTACAGGAGAATCATCATTCACCCATACTTAAGGGACTTTTATTTTCTTAGCACAGACTCCAGGGCTGTGAATGGGGCTTTTGTTTTTCACCAGGAGATTTTTAGCCTGAGGGCCAATGTGCCACAGGAAAGGTGCGGTCTTTCCCAGTGAAGGGTGATAAGGGCCTTTTGTGGGCACCTTGCTGCTCTGATGAGCTGTTCTAGCGAAGAAGCCATGGAAGTAGAGAACCTGTAAGCGATTCTCGTGGCACTATCCATTCTTAGGTATTCTGGCATCCACAGGCCTGAATCTGAAACAGCTCTCTGGGTTTTGGTCCAGGCAACCCTTTCATATCAACATCTATAACGACAGCTGTGGCACGCCCGACTAGTGGCTGATCAAAGCGGTGACAGGTTGAGGCAGTTCTGCATGACTTTGATATTTTCTTCCACTCCTTTTTTAATGAAAAAAATTTCTGTAGTTTAAAAACTTGTCTTATTTATATGTATCTAAGGTCAATATTGGGCTTTCCTAGTGGTTCAGTGGTAAAGAATCCACCTGCCAATGCAGTGAACGCGGGTTTGATCCCCGGTCCAGGAGGGTCTCCTGGAGAATGAGATGGCAACCCACTTGAGTATTCTTTCCTGGAAAATCCCAGGGACAGAGGAGCCTGGTAGGCTATAGTCCTTGGGGTCACAAAGAGTTGGATGCAACTTAGTGACTGAACAACAACAGAGTCAATATTACAAGCTTTGCCGAGGGCAAAACCCAGCTTTTCCTTAACTAGATTCCCTGACTAGATTCAGATCTTCCTGGGCCCAGGATCCGCATCAAGGTCCTTCTTCTTTCTTGGGGAAGAGCCCCCCTACTTCCCCACAGCTCCATCTCTTCTCAAAATGTTACCTTCAAGTCTCTTTTGCTGGAACAATTTAACGTCAGCATTTTATTATTTTTTTCTAGATTAGTAACAGAATCTTCTAGGAGCTAATTTTCTTCCTGTTTGAATTATGCTTAGAACATTTTTATTATTCCCACAGGCACCAATTTTTCCCTTGTAGAAATAATCTGTATTATTTAAAAATGCAAGTCGATAGAAGCACAATTCATTTGCATTCCAAGAAAGCAACTCTTCTTTTAAAATTTGATTTAAATTTTTGAATTTAGTATTATTGACATACAACATTATATTAGTTGCAGATGTATGCCATAATAATTTGATATTTGTATGTATTGCAAAGTGATCATACAAGACTAGGTAATATCAGTCACCACACATAATTACATTTTTTTCTCTTTTGATGACAACTTTTAAGATTTACTCTCCTAGCAGCTTTCAAATAGGCAATACAGTTTTATTAATTATAATTGCCACAGTATACCAGAGAAGGCAATGGCACCCCACTCCAGTACTCTTGCCCGGAAAATCCCATGGACGGAGGAGCCTGGTGGGCTGCAGTCCATAGCATCGCTGGAAGTCAGACATGACTGAGTGACTTCATTTTCACTTTTCACTTTCATGCATTGGAGAAGGAAATGGCAACTCACTCCAGCACTCTTGCCTGGAGAATCCCAGGGACGCGGGAGCCTGGTGGGCTGCCGTCTATGGGGTCATACAGAGTCGGACACGACTGAAGTGACTTAGCAGCAGCAGCAGCAGCAGCAGCCACAGTATACATTACCCTTCCAAGACTTATATATTTTGTACTTGGATGTTTGTACCTTTTGATCCCCTTCACCCATATCACCCATCCCACCCCCTGCCTTTGGCAACCACCAATCTGCTCTATGAGTTTGTTTTGTTTGCTCATTTTTTGGTGTTTTTCGTTTGTTTGTTTTAGATTCCACCTATAAGAGAGATCATACAGAACTTATCTTTCTCTGTCTGACTTATCTCGTTTAGCGTAATGCCCTCAAGGTCTTTCCATGTTATTGCAAATGGCAAGATTTCATTTTGAATGGCTGCATAATATCCCGTTGTGCATGTACACCACAGTTTCCTCATCTATTTACCCATCAGTGGACACTTAGCTTGCTTCTCTGTCCAGCAGCCCTTTTAAACACTCCATCCTTTTTTAGATCAGTCTGCTCATACGACAGCCGCCCTTTCTCTGGTGAATGAGGCACAATATCTGCTGATAAACAGATCCAGTATTTTGGAACTTCAGCAGCAATTAAGCACAAGGTAAGATTCCTTTACTATTTGCTATTCACCTTGGGAAAGAATGCCTGCAATGCAGGAGACCCAGATTTGATCCCTGGGTTGGGAAGATGCCCTGGAGAAGGGAATGGCTCTACCCACTCCAGTATTCTTGCCTGGAGAATTCCATGTACAGAGAAGCCTGGCAGGCTACAGTCCATAAGGTCACAAAGAGCTGGACGTGACTGAGTGACTAACACTTTGGGAATAGCAAACAGGTGTAACCACTTGCCTCTGGAAGTGAGCCAGTCACCTGCCTGGGGAGAAAAATTCTGAGAATCTTGAGTCCAGACCCTTCATTGAGAAACCAAGGTCCAGAGAAGTCACAAAACTTTTTAGGCCAGTTTACCTTAATCTTTTAGAGGGTTCTTTATCTTCCAGTGTCCTTCTTGATGCCCTCAACATGCTTAGTGGAGAATACCAACTCTCATTGTGTGATCATTTCAGTTCTTAACACTTGCTTTAATGGAATTGTCAGCAAGTTGACACATCTGTTTTGCCACCCCCCCACTGTTCCCTGGCCCCTTGGAGCCTTGCCCTCCTTCCACAGTTATTTTGAGTGAAAATAGCAGTCGTGCTTCTCAAGTTATAACTGCAGATGTCATCTGTATCGTCAGACAGAAACAGCGCCCTTGCCCCCTCACTCCCACCCGGAGATCTCCCAAGGACTCTGGAAAGGTCAGCTCCAGAAAGGGGCTTGGGTGCTTCAAGCCCCCTCATTGGTTTTTAGAGGAAATTGAAATCCCAAGGTAATCAGATCATTGGGACAAAAAAAAGCTATTATGTAAGCTATTATGTAAGAGACAGGCGGCTCATTCGTCCACACCTGTCTGTGTCCTGAGCCAGGCTCCTGTGACTACCACGTGCCATGTGGTCCTTGGCACCTGTGTGCACACACACAAGCGTGTACCTATGTAGCTTAATAAGAACAACAGAGGTGGACTTTTGTAGTAATTCCTGTTTATGTGTGTGCTCAGTCACTCAGTTGTGTCCGACTCTTTGCAACCCCTATGGACTATAGCCCACCAGGCTCCTATGTCTGTGGAATTTTTCAGGCAAGAATACTGGAGTGGGTTGCTATTTCCTCCTCCGGGGGATCTTCCTGACCCAGGGATCAAACCTGCGTCTCTTGTGACTCCTGCATTGGCAGGTGGATTCTTTACCACTGCGTCACGAGGGCTTCCCAATTCCTATTTATTGTCATCGGCAAAAACAGACAATGGTGTTCCCTTGCTGAGGTCCATCCTGCCCTGTTTGGGGGCAGAAACGTGATGCATGGTCCCTGGATGTTCACTGAGTTTTCCCAGCACTGAGGGACCCTCTTTCTTAGGTGCCCGGAGCCCTGGAGGGATCAGGTTTGTGGTTTTTTGGAAATTTTGGTGTGGAAGAAGAGGTGGCTTGATGCAGCTCTGGTTCCATCAGCTGGTTTAGTGAAAAGCTGACAAGTGGTAGGGGGTAGGAAGGACAGGTGATCAAAGATAAGAGAAACAGCCTGTGATTAATACGTGGTGAGCATCCCTGGTTCTATTTTCAAATTATGCTCTTGTATACATACTGATGCTGATAGCTTTTAGACATAAAACTTTCCCTTTCATAAAGCACAGGGGAGGGCTTATCACCTGGAGGGTAAATCCAGAATCAAAGGATATCAGGACCAGGACTTGCTAACCCTCTCCTGTCCCACAGGGACCCTGCGATTGTCACTGGTCCTGGGAATTGCACATAGTCCAAAGCTGGACTTGGTTATTGTGGTCCCTGGCTTCTTCTGGCTGTCCACTCTTTGGAGGGGATTGGGATACAGACACAGACCCCTTTCTCTCCCCCAGAGCCTTTCAGTTCTATCTCCAGGGAAGGCTCCAGTATGCTCAAAGATTTCCCCCGAAACTTAAAAGTTTTTTTATTAATGTGCAATGAAGGGCAAAAATCGTAAGTACATAGTTCGGTGAATGTTTACAGATGTCTGTATACCCATGGAGCCACCGCCTCGATCGAGCAGTGAACATTTCTAGTGCCCCAGGCCCCTTCCTCACGCCCCGTCTCAGTCAACCCTGTGGACATCCCTAGTATGGCTTCTTTCACTAGAACAGGGGTCCCCAACCTCCGGGGTCTAATGCCTGATGATCTGAGGTGGAGCTGATTTAATAATAATAGAAATAAAGCGCGTGATAAATGTAATGCCCTTGAATCATCCCAAACCCCCCCACCAACCCTCATCCAGGAAAAAATTGTCTTCCATGCAGCCAGTCCCTGGTGCCAAAAGGGTTGAACTCAACTTAAGGGCTTATACTGTGTGCTTGTCTGCTGAAGTTTTCAGATGCCTTTTCAGTGCTTTTTTACCTTAGGGGATGGGATGCATGGAGGTACAGGTAGCCTTTTCATGGTACCTCTGGAGAAGGGAAAAGCTACCCACTCCGGTATTCTGGCCTGGAGAATTCCATGGACTGTATAGTCCATGGGGTCGCAAAGAGTCGGACACAATTGAGGGACCTTCATTCATTCATTCGTAGTAGTAAACAAAAATTTTAAACAGGAAAATTACATAAATAATATACACCTAGTTAAAACTGCAAACAGGATGGAAGTTAGGAAATAAAGTTTTTTAATTGAGGTCCAGTTGACAGGCAACATTATATTAGTTTCAGGTGTACCACACGATCCCATATTTGTATATAGTGAGAAATGGTCACAATAATTCTAGTTAACATCTGTCACCACACATAGCTGTAAAAAATTTTTTCTTGTGATGAGTACTTTTAAATTTTATTCTCTTAGCACTTTTTAAATATGCAATACAGTATTTTTTTAGACAATGCACTATTATTAACTATAGTTGCCATACTGTACATTACACCCACATGACTTGTTTATAACTGGAAGTTTGCACCTTTCGACCCCCTTCACCCATTCTACCCACCTCTCACCTCTGGTAACCAGCAACCTGTTCTCCGTAGAAAATACATATTAAAACCTCCCGTGTATATACTCTATCCAGCTTTATGATGGTCTAATATCCAAAAATATCCAAAAAGAGTGTGAGCTCTTGGTACTTTTTAGGTCCTTGGTAATTAAGCCTGTTGACATTCTTTAAATGCCCTGTCCTGACTCACCTTGTAGAACTGGTATTTTCTCACAAGTTTATCCACTTGACCCCTCCCTGTTCACTGGGTTTACCAAAGTTCTTCATCACGTCAGCAAGGACTGACTCACTTATTGCACTGCCTCTTGTGAGCTTCTTCATTGGAGGTGGGACCATATTCTAAGGGAGATCCTGGAGGTCTGACCACAGCGGTGTGTCTTTTAGCCTTGCCCTCATGATAAAAGCTTCTTCTGATCATCTAAGCCTCAGGCCACAGTACAGCTGATGAACTCAGGCATTGAATGGCAGGAATGTTGACTTAGTACAATAGTGCAATTATCCATGCCTCCCCTTTTCTCTTTCTGGTGTGTCTTACACAGTCGTGAGAATGGCAAAGAAGAATTATTCCCAATGAACAATCTCATCTCACGTTTCCGTGCCAATATTATTACCAATGGAACAAGGGCTTTTGAAGAAGAGAAATGGGATGAAATTTCAGTTGGTTCCTTGCGTTTCCAGGTAAGTTCCGAGAAGTCCTATTATCTTTCCTTAAGGGTTGTCAGTGGGGATTGACCTCAACCTGTGGCTGGGATAGTAGCCGGTAGAAGGGAATCCCACCCTTGGGGTTGACTCTTACCCACAAAACCTCAGCAGGGGAGTATGTGACATCTGCATCCTGGGCCACCCTTTGGAATGATCCATCCGTCCTTCCTTCAAGGGGGTGCCAGTTTCACATGAGGAAGAGAGAATGTACAGGTGATGGAGGTACAGACCTCGTCGCTATGTCTAGACTAGCTATGTCTAGGAATGCTTGTGTCAGTGAGAACTTCCTCCTCTTGAAACTTGCTGTCTGGAGCTCCGGGAGGACGTCCAGATGCTTCATGGTCCTTCAGCACCCAGGGCGGCTGTACTTCTCCTCCCGCTCTTGCTTCTGGCCTCACTGGAAGCTGGAGAGGAGCTTTCAGTCAAAGGATGAGGCACCAAGTTGTCCTGCCTCCCCAGGCTTTGGGGTCCCCAAACACAAAGTCTTCAGCTGACATCTACATTCCTCATGAGAGTGGATAAGGCCCCCGAGCCCCGAGCCCCATGGCTGCTCCCATCTCCCTGAGGTCGGCACCCCCTCCTCCTCTGCCTGTCCTGCGGACCTTCTCTCCATCCCCTCAACGAGCCAAGATGCCTGCCTCAGCACCTTGCCCTTGCTGTCCCCTCTGCCTGGCGCACTTCTGCAGCTCCTTCAGGTCTAGCTCAGATGTTACCTCCTTGGGAAGGCTGTTCCTGACCCACCGCGGGATCATGCTCCGCACAGTGTCCGCTTATTTCCCCAGAGTGTAGGAGAGTGGGGCCAAGTCTATTTATTCCCCACCGTCTAGGGCCTAGAACAGTCCTGACCCAGAGTCAGTGTGCCACGGTTGCTGACAAAATGAATGGCCGGGACAGCCAAGGAAGAGCTGGGGCCAGAGGACGGGTCCTCTGCGCAGAGCAGCTCTAACTTCCGGGAAAGCAGGAAGCAGTAAGTTAATCTCTAATGGCAGGTTTCAGAGTTCTGCAGGCGGTGTGTGTGCTGTGTGTGCTCAGTTGCTCAGTCGTGTCTGACTCTCTGCGACCCTGTAGACCAGCCTGCCAGGCTCCTCTGTCCATGGGATTCTCCAGGCAAGAATACTGGAGTGGGTTGCCATGCCCTCCTCCAGGGGATCGTCCCAACCCAGGGATGGAACCCGGGTCCTTATGTCTCCTGCATTGGCAGGTGGGTGCTTTACCACCAGCGCCACCTGGGAAGCCCAGCAGGTGCGATAAACCGCGTGGCACACACACACAGACACACCCACACGAACGCCCCAAAGAGCTTTCCTGTCCGTTTACCTCTCCAAACTTCCTCTTACGCTGGAAGCTGCTCCCCCTTGAAAAAGCCATCTCTTTTCTCTCCCGCAGGCCTCTCTCTGCGCCAGCCTTCCTGCCGTCCCCCTCATCCCTCCATCCTGACTTCCTCCTCTTCATTTTCTATTGCTGTGTCCTTGCCATGCTGTAAAAGCACCCTCTCTGACATATCCTGCCTGGGCCAGGGTAAACACTCAATACATGATAGATGGAGAGAGAGGGAGAAAGAAAGGAAGAGAAGAAGGAAAAGGAAAGAGAAAGAACTACAACTAGGCTAGGATCGCTGTCAGAAACTTACCTTGTAACAGGTAAGCTGTAAGATACATGGGGACATGCGTATAAGAAACACTTTAAAAAACCTCTCTCAGATGCTTTGCTTTCGTTAGGTCATGATACTTAATAAACATCAATTAATGAAAGTCAAAATATACATGCCCTTTGACCCAATAAATTTACTTGTAGAAGTATATCCCACAAAAAATACTCTTACAAATAGGTGAAGATATACTACAAAATTACTAAGTGCAATACTTTGTAAATATAAAAATTGGAAAATATCCTAAATATCCATAAGAGGGAGGTTGAATAAATTAGGTTACATCCATACAATGTTGTCCTATGCAGGTGTTAAAAAATATAAGCTATAGTTAATACTGTGTCTTTCAAAAAGTAAATGCTAAATGAGGAACCTGGGATTAATGGATACACACTGACATAGATAAAAGAGATAACCAGGACCTACTGGATAGCACAGGGAACTATACTCAGTATCTTATAAACTGTAATGGGTTATTTTATTTCAGATGACTTTGCTGTATACCTGAAATGTCATAAATCAACTATACTTCAATTATAACAAATTTTTAAAGTAAATGCTTAGGAGATGTTTGTGGGTGGTAATACTCAGTGCAGAAGCAGTTGCAATGCAAAAAGATCCAGCACATCTCTTTTGGAAAGCAGTTTCTCACTGGGTATCATCAAGTCATAAGAGCTTTATACGTATTGACTTTATAACCTCATTTTGAGAGATTTAGCCTAAAAGATTCAAACATGAGAGAGTTGTGTGAATTAACATGTTTATGGCAATATTATTGATCAAGCAAAGCATGAAAAACCATTCACTTGGCGTCAAAGGAGAAGAGCTGAGTGCATCCATGCACAGGAATGCCAGGCCTTGGTGCAAACTGCAGTGTTTCACAGGGGCACCTCTGGTTGCGTGAGCTACTTGCCCAAGTCTCAAGTGGTCTGTGGCCATCAAAGCAGCACAGGGTGTGTGGCTGGCCATCTCCTCCCAGTATGTCCTGCAATCAGTGCTTTGCTCCCTGGAGGAAGCCCCACACCCCCTGATAACCACCTGCGAGTCACAACCACTCTTTACTTTTTCTACAAAACCCTGCTGCAGGGGTCTTTCAGCTGGCAAACAAGTGTGGGTGATTCCCTAGCGGGCATTGGGAAGAGGCGGCACTCTTGGCTCCTTGCAGTTGGAGCGTTTCTCTCTGAGTCTGAAATTGGCTGCTTACAACCATTCCTCTAGGACCCAGATTCCTCCCTGCAGAGTGGGACAGTTGGGTCAGTTTCATGACAACACTGTCTTTTCCCTTCTCACCGCCCAGGTTTTGGGACCTTGTCACAGATGTCAGATGATTTGCATTGATCAGCAAACTGGACAACGAAATCAAGATGTTTTCCAAAAGCTTTCTGAGAGGCGAGAGAGAAAGGTAAGCATAATTGCTAAATACGACACCCCATCTTAAGATCCTGATGCGTTGTCTACACTGAAACTAATCCTTAATAATGCTGAGTAATTTTTAGAAGTGGGAGAACATTCTAAGGCTCATAGGCTACCACCAAGGTTCAGACTTTGTCTATGACATGATCTTACCTTTCTTTTCTATTCATTTCCTCACTTTTTAAAAACATTGCGTTTTTAATTGGAGGATAATTGCTTTATAATGTTGTGTTGGTCTCTGCCGTACAACAGCATGAATCAGTCATAAGTATACATACGTTCTCTCCCTCAGGAATCTCCTTTCCACCCTCCACCCCATACCACCCCTCTAGGTCTCACTTTTTAAAAATTACATATATTTTTTATGCTTTCAAATCTTATTGAAGAGATAAGGAGTATAGATAAGAAATACTTTTAAAAAAAGGAAAAGAAACGGACTTACCTGGTGGTCCTGGTTAAGACCCTGCACTTCCACTGCAAAGGGCACTGGTTCGATTCCTGGTCACGCTACTAAGATCCTGCATGCCGTGTGGTGTGGCCAAGGCAGTGAGGGACAGGGGGCAGGAAAGAAATAGTAACTAAAGTAGTTCTGTCATCTTATTTTCTTTGCCACAGAAATCTCATGAAGAAAACAATGCGTTAGAGTGAACAGGATAGCTGCACAGAAAGATTCAATAGATTTCACTATAATAAGTTTGTAAGTCATATTCTTGAGGCTAAAATGACTAAGTGTTATTGTTGTGGAATTCAGATGATAGAAGCTGACTTTCTAACAGATTATTCACTAGGAAGACTCATTTAGTTCCGGGCTCGCACTTTCTGTCAGGACTTTCTGTTTGCAAAGTATTCCAGGAAGCCAAGTAAGCAGTCAGGCTGCATGGAGCAATTCTTGAAAATTAACAGAAATAAGGCAAGTGTTTCCTGTCTTTCCAGTAACAGCCTGGCAAGTTAAGTGATGGTAAAATGTCTGCATTGTCCCTTGTGTTTTTCCAAAGCCAGTTTTTGTTTCACATACATTGATCGACAAAACTTTCCTTTCAGATGTGGACAGGTGTGGTCTGCAGAGCTGTTGCACTTGAGTGTTAGCACCGGTGTGTCTCTCTGCACAGGTGCAACCACCCATGTCAACTGCGGGCATGGGGACCTTGAGTCTGCCCCACACAGGTTGTTAGGAGAGGGGATGGGTGGGCACAAATGCTTAGACATGGAAATGGTATTTCTCAGTGTCACGATAATTCTTGTGCGCAAGTCTTTTATTCTCTCAAATTTTGGAATAAATTTAGATTTATAGAAAAATTGCAAAGAAAGTACAGAGAACTCCCATGTACTCCTCACCGACATGTACACAAATACTAAGGAGTTGATTTGGTTCCAGTCCCTAGCCTGGGGCCTGGTGGTGGCCAACTGCTATAATCCCAGGAATGAGCAGACCTAGGAGCACGTCTCATATTCCAAAGGGTTGCTCACTCTTTGCAGCAAATCTACTGGCTCACTCACATTGATGGCAAACCTTGAGTAACTCACACAGCTCTTCATTTTGGACCTTCCATCTTTATTCCGGAGAATTTGGAGAACTTAGTGCATATCAGTTCAGTTCAGTCGCTCAGTCGTGTCTGACTCTTTGTGACCCCATGAATCGCAGCACGCCAGGGCTCCCTGTCCATCACCAACTCCCGGAGTTCACTCAGACTCATGTCCATCAAGTCAGTGATGCCATCCAGCCATCTCATCCTTGGTCGTCCCCTTCTCCTCCTGCCTGCAATCCCACCCAGCATCAGAGTCTTTGCCAATGAGTCAACTCTTCACATGAGGTGGCCAAAGTACTGGAGTTTCAGCTTTAGCATCATTCCTTCCAAAGAAATCCCAGGGCTGATCTCCTTCAGAATGGACTGGTTGGATCTCCTTGCAGTCCAAGGGACTCTCAAGAGTCTTCTCCAACACCACAGTTCAAAAGCATCAATTCTTCGGTGCTCAGCTTTCTTCACAGTCCAACTCTCACATCCATACATGACCACTGGGAAAACCATAGCCTTGACTAGACGGATCTTTGTTGGCAAACTAATGCCTGTGCTTTTGAATATGCTGTCTAGGTTGGTCATAACTTTTCTTCCAAGGAGTAAGCGTCTTTTATTTTCATGGCTGCAGTCACCATCTGCAGTGATTTTGGAGCCCAGAAAATAAAGTCTGACATTGTTTCCACTGTTTCCTCATCTATTTCCCATGAAGTGATGGGACCAGATGCCATAATCTTAGTTTTCTGAATGTTGAGCTTTAAGTCAACTTTTTCACTCTCCTCTTTCACTTTCATCAAGAGGCTCTTTAGTTCCTCTTCACTTTCTGCCATAAGGGTGGTGTCATCTGCATATCTGAGGTTATTGATATTTCTCCTGGCAATCTTGATTCCAGCTTGTGCTTCTTCCAGTCCAGCGTTTCTCATGCTGTACTCTGCATAGAAGTTAAATAAGCAGGGTGACAATATACAGCCTTGACGTACTCCTTTTCCTATTTGGAACCAGTCTGTTGTTCCATGTCCAGTTTTAACTGTTGCATATCATACGTTCTGACTAGTGCATATCACACATTCTTATAGGAAACGCAGAGTTTTGCCCATATTTTCACAAAATGGCTTTTGCATCAGGGAATAGAGCAGAAATCAACCTGACAGTGGGTCAGAAGCCCAGAGCAGGAGAAAGCCCTCCTGTGGGAAACTCAGGGAATACAGGAAGGAAGAAAGAGGAAAGGTCCAGCAATAAAAAGGTGTGGAAGACTATTAAGAAAAAACTCTTTGGAATGAGAATCTGTGGTGTCATGGACTATTAGGATTCTCCCTGTTTTGTTTTTTAATTTTATTTGTTTTATTTTCGGCTACGCTGGGTCTTTGTTGCTGCACGTGGGGGCTGCTCTCTAGTGCGGTACACAGGCTTCTCCTTGCAGGGCCTTCCCTTGTTGCAGAGTATGGGCTCAGTAGTTGTGACGCGTGGGCTTAGTTGCCCGGCAGCACCTGGAAGCCTCCTGGACCGGGGATGGGACCCATGTCCCCTGCGCTGGCAGGTGGATTCTTTACCACTGGACCACCAGGGAAGTCCAGGATTCTCCCTGTTTCTCGCTACTTCTACTACATGACGGACAGGACATATCAAGTCTCAGGACCTGTCTTTAAAGACCTGATTTAATTTTAGTGGAATGTTATCATTTGCAAAATTATTTTAACTGCTAAAATAACCTGTCTTGTTGTTGTTGCTGTTTTGTTCACAGGTGAAATTTGGAGTGTACCTGATGCATACATCTTTGGATTTATCTTCTCCATGTTACCTCTCCGTAGGATCTCAGGTGCTCCCTCTGCTGAAAGAAAACATAGAACACCATGATATACCTGCTACCGAGAAATCTTAGGATGCTATCTCCTAAATTTTTTTCAGAATATTAAAGTTTCTCTTTTACCCTCTTCATTCTTTTTTTCTTCCAGTTTTATGGAGATATAATTGACACACAGCACTGTGTAAGTTTAAGATGTACAGCACAATGATTTGACTTACATACATCCTGAAATGATTACCACATACGTTCAGTGTGTGTGTGTTTAGTTACTCAGTCATATCCGATTCTTTGTGACCCCATGGACCATAGCCTTCCAGGCTCCTCTGTCCATGGATTCTCCAGGCAAGAATACTGGAGTGGGTTGCCTTTCCTTCTCCAGGGGATCTTCCCAACCTAGAGATTCGAACCTGGGTCTCTTGCGCATTGGCAGGCCAGCTCTTTACCACCGCGCCACCTAGGAAGCCCCAAGTTCAGTGCACCGTCTTATGTAGATGTATTGGGCTGGCCAAAAGTTTTGTTCATTTTTTCCATAAGATGGCACTAGTAGAGCTTAGTTGTCTAGCTTCATTTGAAACAATTTTATTACATTAAAATACTGTGACTGCTGTCATATCAGCATGCATTAAAAAAATCAAAATTAGTGAATTTTTGTATTGCTATTTTAATATTAAAGATGAAGAAAAGCAACATTCTTGGCATAATATGCTGTATTATTTCAAGAAAGGTAAAAATGCAACTGAAATGCAGAAAAAGATGTGTGCAGTGTGTGGGGAAGGTGCTGTGATGGATGGAATGTGTGAAAAGCGGTTTGCAAAGTTTCATGCTGGAGATTTCTCACTGGACAATAGGCCACAGTCAGGTAGACCAGTTGATGTTGATGGTGATCAAATTGAGACATTAACTGAGAACAAGCACTCTTATACCACACAGTACATAGCTGACAAACTCAAAATACCCAAACCAAGTGTTGAAAATTATTTGCACCGATTGTTATGTTAATTGTTTTGATGTTTCAATTCCACATAAGTTAGGCGAAACTAACCTTGACGGTATTTCCACATGCGATTCTCTACTGAAATGTAAAGAAAAATGTTCTGTTTGGAAAACAAATTGTGACAGGCCATGAAAAGTAGATACTATGCAATAATGTGGAACAGAAGAGATCATGGGACAAGTGAAATGAACCACCACCAACCACACCAAAGTCCGGTCTTCTTCCAAAGAAGAAGATGATGTGTATGTGGTGGGGTTGGGAGTTTTCTGTCGTGAGTTCCTTCTGGAAAGCCAAACAATTGATTCCAACAAGGACTGCTCCTAATTAGACCAACTGAAAGCAGCCCTCAACGAATAGCATCTGGAATTAGTCAACAGAAAATGCATAATCTTCCATCAGGATAACGCGAGACCTCAGGCTTCTTTGATGACCAGGCAAAAGCTGTTACAGCTTGGCTGGGAAATTCTGATTCATATGCTGTGTTCACCAGACATTGCCCCTTCGGATTTCCATTTAGTCTGTTAATGGAAAAAGTTTCCATTCTCTGGAAGACTGTAAAGGGCACCTGGAACAGTTCTTTGCTCAAAAAGATAGAAAGTTTTGGGAAGATGGAATTATGAAGTTGCCTGAAAAATGGCGCAAGGTAGTGGAACAAATCGGTGAATGCATTGTTCAATAAAGTTAGTGGTAAAAATGCAAATGTGTCTTTTATTTTTACTTAAAACACCGAAGGAAGTTTTCAGCTAACCCAGGAAAGTTAAAGAAATGGAAACCAATACAATTTTTCTTTGTGATGAGCACTCTTAGGATTTGCTCTTTTAATACCTTTCCTGTATAATATAAAACAATGTTAATTATATTAATCATGTTGTACCTTACATCCCTGGGACTTACTTATCTTATAACTGGAAACTTGTATCTTTTGACTGCTTTATCCAATTTTCCCACCCACATCCCACCTCTGGTAACCACAAACACAAATTTGATCTCTTTTTCTGTGAGTTTATTTTGAAGTATAATTGACCTGCAACATTATGTTAGTCCCTGGTACACAGCATAGCGATTCAATATTTCTATTCTTTTCAAAATGATCATCAGGATAAGTCTAGTTATGATATGTCACCATAGAAAGATATTACATAATTGACTATATTTCCCACACTGTTTCATAACCCTGACATTTATTTTGCAACTAAAAATATGTGCTTCTTCATTTCCTTCACCAGCTTTCTCTTGCCCCCCCTCCCCTCTGGCAACTACCTGTTTTTTCTTTGTATCTGTGACTTTGTTTAGTTATGTGTGCTTATTTGTTTTGCTTTTTGGATTCCACATATAAGTGAATTCATACAGTATTTGTCTATCTCTGTCCAATTTACTTCACAATTAGCATAATATCCTAGGTGCATCCATGTTGGCACAAGTGGCAAGATTTCATTCTTTTTAAAAAATTTTATTGGAGTACAGTTGAATTACAATGTTGTGTTAGTTTCAGGGGTATAGCAAAGTGAGTCAGTTATACATATACGTATATCCACTTTTTTAAGATTCTTTTCCCGTGTAGGCCTTTACAGAGTTTTGAGTAGAGTTCCCTGTGCTTTATACAATAGGTTCTTATTAGCGACTTCATCTTCATTTTTCCCTTTCATGCATTGGAGACGGAAATGGCAACCCACTCCAGTGTTCTTGCCTGGAGAATCCCAGGGACAGAGGAGCCTAGTGGGCTGCCGTCTATGGGGTCACACAGAGTTGGACACGACTGAAGCGACTCAGCAGCAGCAGCAGTGATCTATTTTACAGATAGTAGTGTGTGTCAGTCCCAATCCCCCAATTTATCCTCGCCGCCTTACCCCCTGGAGACCATGAGTCCGTTTTCTATGTCCATGACTCTACTTGTTTTGTAAATAAATTTATTTGTATTCATATATAAGCGATGGTATATGGTACTTGTCTTTCTGTGTCTGACTCACTTCACTCAGTATGACATGTTGCTGCAGATGGCATTATTGTGTTCTTTTTTAAGTGTGAATAATATTCTGAAACATATATGCACCTCTCCTTTTTCTGTTTGTTTATTGATGGGCACTTAGGTTACTTCCATGTCTTGGCTGTTGTAAATAATGCTACAATGAACACAGCGATGCCTATGTCTTTTTGAATTAGTGATGTAATTTTCCGTGGATATAAACTCAAGATTAGAATTGCTGGGTCATCTATTTTTAATTTTTTGAGGAACGTCTATATTGTTTTTCATAGTGGTTGCACCAGTTTACCTTTCCACTGTTAAGTGAAGTGAAAGTCGGTCACTTCTGTCTGACTCTTTGTGACCCCATGGACTATACAGTCCATGAAATTCTCCAGGCCAGAATACTGAAGTGGGTAGCTGTTCCCTTCTCCAGGGGCTCTTCCCAACCCAGGGATCGAACCCAGGTCTCCCACATTGCAGGTGAATTCTTTACCAGCTGAGCCACAGTACCTTCCCACTAATAATACACAAACGTTGCCTTTTCTTTGTACGCCCATCAGCACTTGTAATTTGTTGCTTTTTGATAATTGTTCTTCTGACAGATGATTCTGACATCTCATTGCAGTTCTAATTTTCATTTCCCTGATGATTAATGATGTTGAACATCTTTTCTTTCTTTTTCTCTTTTTTTTGGGGGCGGGGAGCAGACATTTATTTCTCAGTTCTGGAAGTTGGGAGCCCAAGATCAAGGGGTCGGCAGACTCAGTGTCTGGTCAGGCCCCTCGTCCTTGTTCACAGCCAGCACTTCTTCCTATGTCCTCACTTAGGAGAAGAATGAGGGAGCTCCCTGAGATCTCCTTTGTAAGGGCACTAATCCCAGTAAGGGGGACTGAGCATCATTTCATGTGCCTATTGGCCATCTATGTCTTCTTTGGAAAAATGTCTATTCAGGTCCTCTGCCCATTTTAAAATCAAGATTTCTTGTTTGTTTGTTATTTATATTGAGTTGTACGATTCTCTGCATACTTCGGATAGTACCCCCTTATTGGATATACCATTTGCAAATATCTTCTACTGTTCAGTAGATGGCTTTTTGTTTGTTGATCGTTTCCTTCACTGTGCAAAAGGTTTTCAGTTTGATGTAGTCCCATTATATCTCTTTGCTTGTGCTTCCCTTGCCCTGAGGAGACATACCCAAAAATATTGCCAAGAGTGATGTCCAACTGAGTGCCACCTCATTTTTCTTCCAGAAGTTTTATGGTTTCCATCGTACATTTAAGTCTTTCATCCATTTTGAATCTATCTTTGTGCATGGTGTGAAAGAATAGCCTATTTTGATTCTTTGGCATATAACTGTCCAGGTTTTTCCAACACTGCTTATTGAAGAGGTTATCCTTTTCTCATTGTGTATCTTGCCTCCTCTGTCATAGATTGAAAGTGTGCTCAGTCATGTCCGACTCTTTGCGACCACATGGACTGTAGCCCGCCAGGCTCCTCTGTTCATGGGATTTCCCAGGCAAGAATCCTGGTGTGGGTGCCCATGCCCTCCTCCAGGGGATCTTCTTGACCCAGGGATCAAACCCGCGTCTCTTAAGTCTCCTGCATTGGCAGGCAGGTTCTTTACCATTAGCACCACCTGAGAATCCTGTGTTAGACATATAATCATTCTTACTTAGTTGACATTTTTAGTGAATCTCACTGGGAATATTAGCATGCTGTTACTTGGCCTTTAGAAAGACACTTGAGGCTCTCTTCTTGTACTGGGGAAGATAGTCTGTGCCCAGTGATCTAGCAGAAATGAGAATGGGCCTCCCCCACTGCGTGTACAGAGGAGGCCGGTTTTTGCTCAAGGCTGAGTGTGACTTGTGTTCACCCTCCTTAGGAGAGGTTTGACCAGGATGTGTTGCTCAAAGTCACGGGCCAGGAACCCCCTTCCTCCTGCTTCCTGCCCCTGTGCACTGTCCCTCTCCCTGCTGCTTCCTGCCCCTGCCCACCGTTCCTCTCCCACTTTGAGTGGCTGCACTGAGGATCGCTCACGTGCCTGAAGACATACTCAGTGACTCAGTTGTATTATGTGAACAATTGTGCTCCTGACCACAAAGACATCAGACAGGGTTGGTTCATCTACCCAGAGCCTCCAAACACCAGTGAAAGAGGATCTTTGGAGGTTGAAGGATCCCATCTGTGCCACCTCCAAGGAGCACTCCTGTTGCCTCCAGTTGAATATGTCCAGTGATGGGAAGCTCACTCCCTAAAGAAGTTACCCAAAACACTGAGTTGCTCCAAAGTTCTTTGCCGTATTGAGCTTGTTTCTGCCTCCTGTGATTTGCAGCCATGGGCCTTGCCCTGTCATCGGGAGCTACCCATAGTGAGTATGTACCCTCCCTCCCCACCCTGCCAAGTCCTTCTGAAGCATGGAATCCATGTGTGAATCCCAGGGTGCTGGCCAGACCTTTAGTACCTTCCACCTATGTTGTTCATTTGTCCCATCACTTCTTTTCCTTAAACCCTTGCCCAGCACTGCCTACAGCATATACCTAAAGCTGGTCTTACCTACTGCCCAATTATTTAACATGTCAGTCTCAGGCTTCCCTGCCTGGTCTATTCAGAGCTCTTGAGAATAGGAGTCAATTGGTTTCCTTACCTGATTTGTGGGATTTTGTGTTGCTCCCAGCATAACATGGGCTTTGAAAGATGAGGAACGGCTCTGGTGAGGCTGTTGAGATGCAGCCTTGTGCTCACCCTCTCATTTGGTGGCAGGATTAATGATAAGACGTGGTCTCTGACTCAGTAATTTCTGAAGCTAGTGAACAAAGAGGCAAATGATGTTAGAAGGTTTTATTACTTTAAAGAATCTGTGAAAAATTCAGCCTCTTTGAAGTCCCAGTGACGCCGCACCACGTATGTGGCCCTGTCCTCATCCCCTAACCAATGGGAGAACGATGAGCTGACGTGATGGCCTCAATCAGGCCAGTTTCATGCATGAGGAGACTCTTCCCAGACAGAATGCTGACCATGCTTGCATCCCATCAAATATGAGTGGAGCCCAGTAAGAAAGCACGTTTTACAAGAATTTGGTCACATGTCATCAATATCTTCTCAGGACCAAGTGAAAGTGAAAGTGAAACTGAAGTTGCTCAGTTGTGTCTGACTCTTTGCGACCCTGTAGACTGTAGCCTACCAGGCTCCTCTGACCATGGGATTCTCCAGGCAAGAATACCGAGGTGGGTTGCCATTTCCTTCTCCAGGGGATCATCCCAACCCAGGGATCGAACCCGGGTCTCCCGCATTGGAGGCAGACGCTTTAACCTCTGAGCCCACCCATGTCACTTTTTGCAGTCAATAATTTTGGGAATGATTTCAGATGTTTTAATGCATGATTGTTTTATAATTACTTATATTACTGACTGCACATCTGTCTATCTCCACCAGACTGTGAGCTCCACACGGATAGGGCCTGTGTCTGTCTGGCTCACCAGTGCATTTCCAGGGTTGGCAGGTAAGAGATGCTCAATAGAATCTGTTAAATGACTGGATTTATTAAAGCTGGTCCTGTTTTTATAATCAATCAGTTGATTTTTAAGTGTAAATTGTCTTTTGGGTCTAATTTCAATATTTCTCATATGTGGTTTTAGCTAGAAGTGTATTTTGTAGCTTCTGTGGCAATGGTTTCCTATTCAGGCTTCTTGGGTATTTATGGTTCTGGGTCCTTTCTTTAATTCCCACCTCCTGAACTTCAGCCCTATGTGCTTCTAAAAGAATGTGAAAGTCAAGGGCAATGACACATCCCTTGAATTTAATTCTAACACCACATCTCAGAAAGTCAAATTGTGTTTTTCATATGTCCTCAGTATAGGCAACATCAGTGTCTTTCTGGGTGTTCCCTTCATGGTTCTTACAGCTGGGGGAGAGGTTCTCTTCTACGTGCTTTGGACTGATTCTTTGAAGAGGGATGGTGGTTTAGTCACTGAGTCGTGCCCAACTCTTTGTGACCCCAAGGACTGTAGCCTGTCAGGCTCCTCTGTCCATGGGATTCTCCAGGCAATAATACTGGAGTGGGTTGCCATTTCCTACTCCAGGGGATCTTCCCAACCCAGGGATTGAACCTGTGTCTCCCACATTAAAGTGGTCTCTACCGACAGAGCCACCAGGGAAGGCCTTGAAGAGGGAGGTGGTACTGAATTCTTCCCGCTGAGATGCAACCTCATCCCCTCCTCCACCTTATGGGATGGGGAAGGGCAACCAGTGAGTCCTTGCCTCTTATTGGAAGACATCCATTCATTTACTTTTCATTCAAAATGTGCTGAACAGGTTCCATGGCTACAGAAATGAAAGAAACAAAATGTACATTCAAAGGTCTCACCATGGAGACAACCCCAAGAAGGGAAAGACAGACCAATACATCATCCAATGTGATATGGAATGTTTCAAAAATACACTATACTCCAAAGCATGCATTTGTTGTTTGGGATTTACTTAAAGTGTCTAGGAGAGGTTCTTTGGTGAGAAAATTCCAGAGGGGTAAAAAGTGCAGTTGAATATTGCTGAATATTCATCTCTGATGTTATAGGTTGACTTCTAGGCCAAGATGGTCAAGTCTGCATTCCAGGACACACAGGCAAAGAACTCATTTAGAACTTGGCCCTCCGTACACATTCCATGGTCTTTTCTATGTGAAAACAGAGTAGAGTCTTTATACTACTACTACTACTACTAAGTCGCTTCAGTCGTGTCTGACTCTGTGCGACCCCATAGACGGCAGCCCACCAGGCTCCCCTGTCCCTGGGATTCTCCAGGCAAGAACACTGGAGTGGGTTGCCATTTCCTTCTCCAATGCATGAAAGTGAAAAGTGAAAGTGAAGTCGCTTAGTTGTGTCCGACTCTTAGCGACCCCATGGACTGAAGCCTACCAGGCTCCTCCATCCATGGGATTTCCCAGGCAAGAGTACTGGAGTGGGGTGCCATTGCCTTCTCCGAAAGTCTTTATAACAGTATTGAAATGAAGTGAAGTCACTCAGTCGTGCCCGACTCTTTGCGACCCCATGGACAGTAGCCTGCACCAAGCTCCTCCATCCATGGGATTTTCTAGGCAAGAGTACTGGAGTGGGTTGCCGTTTCCTTCTCCAGGGGATCTTCCCGACCCAGGGATGAAACCCAGGTCTCCCGCATTGTAGACAGACGCTTTACTGTCTGAGCCGCAGGGAAGTCCTTTAGTAATAACAGTATTACTAATAGCCAAAGTTGGAAAGGGCCTAAGTGTCCATTAACAGGAGAATGTGAAAAAGGTGATAGTGAAAATGAAGGGATCGGAACACAATGTTGAGAGAGAAAGAAGCACATTTCAGAACATGTGCAGTAAGATTGCCAAAAAATCAAGCAAAACACTACCATGCCTTGCTTTAGGGGGCACACATGCGTGCCAAGCCGCTTCAGTTGTGTCTGACTCTTTGAGACCCCGTGGACTGTAGCCTGCCAGGCTCCTCTGTCCGTGGGATTCTTCAGGCAAGAATGCTGGAGGGGGTTGCCATACCCTTCTTCAGGGGATCTTCCCGACCCAGGGATTGAACCCAGGTCTCCTCTGGCTCCTGCATTGCAGGCAGATTCTTTACCACTGAGCCACCTGGGAAGCCCTTTAGGGTACATACATCCATAGAAAAGGAATAGAGAAATGGACAGGATGGTAAGTTACATATTTTAGGGGTGGAGAACTAGAAACAGGGAGGGCACATGGGGCTTTGGCTCTACTGGGAATGTTTTATTCCTTTTAAGTTCTCTTTCTCTCGCTCAAAGAGCACGACATTGATCAGGGGAAGGTGCCCTGCCTGTTGAGGTGCCATCTGCGTCCCTGAAACTAAGCCAAAAGCAGGCTCATGAAAGCAGGGACTTGCACGTAGGCTAATAGATTTGCTATGTTGGTAGCAGGTGGTATTATCTGAAACTTATGAATAGAATTTTTAAGAAAGATTTTATTTGATTGTGGTAGGAACTCTTGACATGGGATCTACCCTCCTAAAGCTCTAAGCGTACATACATCACTGACTCTCGGTACAATGTGGCGCAGCAGGTTTCTATTCTTCCTGTTTAACTGTAACTCCCATTCCTCCTCCTCCAGCCCCTGGCAATCACCATTCTATTCCTTGATTCTTTGAATCTGACTATTTTAGATACCTCCTATTGTTGTTGTTCAGTTGCTAAGTCGTGTCGGACTCTTTGCGACCCCATGGACTGCAGCACGCCAGCCTTCCCTGTCCTTCACCATCTCCCAGAGTTTGCTCAGATCCATGTCCATTGAGTCGGTGATGCTATCCAACCATCTCGTCCTCTGTCGTCCCCTTCTCCTTTTGCCTTCAATCTTTCCCAGCATCAGGGTCTTTTCCAATGAGTCAGACATCTTGTATAAGTAAAATCATACCTGTGACTGGCGCATATTTCATTTAGCATAAATGTCCTCATCCGTGTTGTCACATGTTGCTCAAGTTCCTTCTTTTTTAAAATTAAGGATGGATAGTGTTTCATTGCATGTATGTATCACATTTTCTCCATTCATCGTCTGTCTGTAGACGTTTAGGCTGCTTCCACAGTTTGACTACTGCACATGGGGCTGCAATCATGGGAGAGCCACTGTCTCTTTGAGGGACTGATTTCAGTTCTTATGGGTAAACACCTAGAAGTAGGATTGTTGGACCATATGGTAGTTATATTCTTACGTTTTTGAGGAATCTCCATGCTGTTTTCCCTGGCAGCTACACCATTTTGCATTCCTCCCAGCAAGTGTGCAAGGGTTCAGAGGACTTTCCTTGAAGCCCAGTGGCTAAAACTCCCAATGCAAGGGCCCCAGGTTTGATTCCCTGGTTAGGCAACTAGACCCCACATGCTGCAACTAAGAGTTCCCATGCCACAGCTGAAGATCCACATGTCACAAGGAAGAGGGAGGATCCTGCATGCCTCAACTAAGACCTGGAGCAGCCAAATAAATAAATAAATAATAATTTTTTTATAAAGTGTGCAAGGGTTCAGGTTTCCCCACATTCTCACCAACGTTTGTGGCCTTTTGTCTTTTTCTCATGATAGTGGGCATGAGATATCTCATAGTGATTTTGATTCACACTTTCCTGATGTTAGTGACATTGAGCATTTCTTCATACGCCTGCTGGCCATTTGCACGTCTTCTTTGGAAAAGTTTCTATTCAATCACTAAGCCAATTAAAAAAATGGATTATTAGTTTGTGTGTATGTGATATTAAGTTGTGGGAGCTCTTTATGTATTTTGGAGATTAATCCGTTGTTAAATACATGGTTTGCAAATGTTTTCTCCTTTCTGGTAGATTGCCTTACACTCCGTTGGTTGATTGCTTCCTTTGCTGTTTAGAAGTTTTTTAGTTCAATCACTCATTTACTTTTTTGATGTTTTTGCCTGTGGCTTTGATTTCATAACCACAAAGTCATTGCTGAGACCAGTGCCATGAAGGTTTTCACTTATGCTTTCTTCTAGGAGTTTTACGGTTTCAGGTCTTATGTTTAAGTCCTTAATTCATTTTCAGTTGACCTTTGTGTATGGTGTAAAATCAGGGTCCAGTTTTATTCATTTGCATTGGATATCCAATTTTCCCAGTATCATTTGTTGAAGAGACTCTCTTTCCCCACTGTGTATTATTGGCAGTCTTTCTAAAGATCAGTTGAGTATATGTGCGGGTGTATTTCTGTGGTCTCTATTCTATTCTTTCAGCCCATACATCTGTCTTTATGCTAATACCATCCAACCAGTCCATTCTGAAGGAGATCAGCCCTGGGTGTTCTTTGGAAGGAATGATGCTAAAGCTGAAACTCCAGTACTTTGGCCACCTCATGTGAAGAGTTGACTCATTGGAAAAGACTCTGATGCTGGGAGGGACTGGGGGCAGGAGGAGAAGGGGACGACAGAGGATGAGATGGCTGGATGGTATCACCGACTCAATGGACGTGAGTCTGAGTGAACTCCGGGAGTTGGTGATGGACAGGGAGGCCTGGCGTGCTGCGATTCACGGGGTCGCAAAGAGTCGGACACGACTGAGCGACTGAACTGAACTGAACTGCATGCCATATTGTTCTGATTACTGTAGCTTTGTAATATATTTTGAAACAGAAAGTGTGATGCCTCTAGATTTGTTCTTTCTCAGCATTGATTTGGTTCTTTGCAGTCTGTCATGATTCCATCTGAATCATACAATTGTTTTTTTCTATTTTTATAAAAAACATTATTGAAGTTTGATAGGGTTTGCATTGACTCTGTAGATTGCTTTGGGTAGTTGGACATCTTAACAATATTAAGTCTTCCAATCCACAAACATGGGGTGTCTTCCCATTTTTGACATTTTCTTTAATTTCTTTCGTTGCATGGTACTTCCAGTACTATCTTGAATACAAGTGGCAAAAATAGGCATCCTTGCCTTATTCTTCAACTTAGAGGAAAAGCTTCTAGTTTTTCACCTTTGAGTGTGATTTTAGCTGTGGGATTTTCATGTATTTACTGTGGTGAGCCTTTACTGTGTTGAGTTACTGTCCATCTATTCCTAATTGAGAGTTTTTATCATGAAAGGGTGTTGAGTCTTGTCAAACACTTTTCTGCATCTATTCTTTATTCTATTAAACACATCACATTAATTGATTTTCATATGTCAAAGCATTCTTGCATCCAAGGGATAAATCCCACTTGGTCATGGTGTATGATCCTTTTAATGTGCTTTTGGATTTTTTTTTTGCTAGTATTTTGTTGAGGATTTTTGCACCTTTATTCATCAGGGATATTGGCCTGTAGTTTTCTTGTGGTGTCTCTTTTTAGTTTAGTAAAAGTAATATAGGCATAAAATGAGTTTGGCAGCATTCTTTTCTCTTCATTTTTAGAGCATAGCTTGAGAAGAATGGGCTTTAATTCTTCTTTAAAATGTTAGAATTCACCAGTGAAGCCATCTGATCCTGGGCTTTTCTTTGCTGGAAGATTTTTGATTATTGATTTAATCTCCATACCTGTTGTTGATCTGTTCAGACTTTCTCTTCATGATTTACTCCTGGTAGGCTGTGTGTTACTAAGAACTTCTCCATTTTAAAAATATTATTCAGTTTGTTGGAGTATCATTTTTTTGTTGCTTGTTTTTTTGGCTGTGCCATGCAGCATGTGGGATCTTAGTTCCCCAGCCAGGGACTGAACCTGTGGCCCTTACGGTAGAAGGCTAGAGTCTTAAGCACTGGACTGCCAGGGAAATCCTGTAATTATTCATAGTTGTCTCTTACGTTCCTTCTTACTTCTGTATCATCAGTTGTAATGTCTCTTCTTTCATTTCTGATTTTATGAGCTCTCTGTTTTCTTAGTCTAGCTAAAGGTTTATAAATTTTATCTTAAAAAAAACCCAACATTTAGATTTTGTTGATTTCACCTATTGTTTTTCTCTTTTCTAATTCTTACTTCTGTTCTTATCTGTTATTTCCTTCCTTCTACTAACTTTGGGTTTAGTTTGTTCCTAGTTCCCTGGGATGTAAAGTTAGGAGTCATATTGTTCACTAAAAAACAGCTTTGCTTTCGATACAAGTGAAAACGTTATGAAAATAAGCCTTGTTTGTGATCTGTGGTGGGTCCTCTGTGCCTTCCACGCTACTGGATGGGAAAAGCCACAGTTCCTGTATTCAGTGAGCTCGATGGTTCCTACCAGGTGATCGCCAGACTGTGGTGTCTTGAAGGAGGTCCTAGGACAGGGGAACATCTGGGAGTGAGGAGGCTGGCCTAGGGAGAAGGGAAAGCCCTGCAGTGATGGCCAGGGCAGCGCCATCTCCTCTGGGTGGCAGAAACCTGTCCAAGCTGATGCTGCCTGGTTGACTTCCACCCACAAAAATCTTGGACCTCCAGCGTCTTCCACAACGGAGGCGATGAAAATACCATTTAGGACCATGCCCCAAACTTCAGGTTGTAATCCCAAAGAAAGGCAATGCCAAAGAATGCTCAAACTGCCGCACAGTTGCACTCATCTCACACACTAGTAAAGTAATGCTCAAAATTCTCCAAGCCAGGCTTCAGGAATACGTGAACCGTGAACTTCCTGATGTTCAAGCTGGTTTTAGAAAAGTCAGAGGAACCAGAGATCAAATTGCCAACATCCGCTGGATCATGGAAAAAGCAAGAGAGTTCCAGAAAAACATCTATTTCTGCTTTATTGACTATGCCAAAGCCTTTGACTGTGTGGATCACAATAAACTGTGGGAAATTCTGAAAGAGATGGGAATACCAGAATACCTGACCTGCCTCTTGAGAAACCTATATGCAGGTCAGGAAGCAACAGTTAGAACTGGACATGGAACAACAGTCTGGTTCCAAATAGGAAAAGGAGTACGTCAAGGCTGTATATTGTCACCCTACTTATTTAACTTCTATGCAGAGTACATCATGAGAAACACTGGACTGGAAGAAGCACAAGCTGGAATCAAGATTGCCAGGAGAAATATCAATAACCTCAGATATGCGGATGACACTACCCTTATGGCAGAAAGTGAAGAGGAACTAAAGAGCCTCTTGATGAAAGTGAAAGAGGAGAGTGAAAAAGTTGGCTTAAAGCTCAACATTCAGAAAATGGAGATCATGGCATCTGGTCCCACCACTTCATGGGAAATAGATGGGGAAACAGTGGAAACAGTGTCAGACTTTATTTTGGGGGGGCTCCAAAATCACTGCAGATGGTGACTGCAGCCATGAAATTAAACGACGCTTACTCCTTGGAAGAAAAGTTATGACCAACCTAGATAGTATATTCAAAAGCAGAGACATTACTTTGCCAACAAAGGTCCATCTAGTCAAGGCTATGGTTTTTCCAGTGGTCATGTATGGATGTGAGAGTTGGACTGTGAAGAAAGCTGAGCGCTGAAGAATTGATGCTTTTGAACTGTGGTGTTGGAGAAGACTCCTGAGAGTCCCTTGGACTGCAAGGAGATCCAACCAGTCCATCCTCAAGGAGATCAGCCCTGGGATTTCTTTGGAAGGAATGATGCTAAAGCTGAAACTCCAGTACTCTAGCCACCTCATGTGAAGAGTTGACTCATTGGAAAAGACTCTGATGCTGGGAGGGATTGGGGGCAGGAGAAGGGGACTACAGAGGATGAGATGGCTGGATGGCATCACTGACTTGATGGATGTGAGTCTGAGTGAACTCCGGGAGTTGGTGATGGACAGGGAGGCCTGGCGTGCTGCGATTCATGGGTTCGCAGAGACGACTGAGCGACTGAACTGAACTGAACTGAAGAGAAGTTAAGCACTGCAAGGCCAGCTGCAGTGGGTGGCATTAGCTTTTTAGAGTGACCCTGCCCTGATTAGAGGACTCCTTTGGGACCAACTGACTGCCATCTTTCTCGGGTTCCCTTATGTCGCCAGTGAGCAGCCGAGGAGAGCACGCGCTGCAGGGATCCAGGGGATCTGAGATCCACTGCTAGAACTGAAAGTCTGTGGGGACTTGAGTGGTCATTGATGCAAATGGCCCACCTGAGACCCTGGCAGTGGATGAAGGCTTCACTGGGTGGGCAGTGTTTGGAGCACCTGATCTCCAAGCAAGGCTGAGGCTCTTCTCACTGCCAGGGAAGTTCAGAGAGTAAGTGGAAGCAGAAGGAAACCTAGGCTCCAGCTGACAGATAATTTCAGCCTGTCTTTTTCTAACTCTCTTTTTTTTTTTGGAGTGGGGATACTGATAGAAATAACTTCTATCTATCTCACTTTGCAAATCCCCAAATTAAAAACATGGCAAACATCATCCCATATTACCAAGGCACTGAACATTTCTAAACCTCATCTGAAAAGTAAGAAAACCCACAATACTTTCCTCATAAAATTGCATAACAACTAAATGGGACAGTTTGTGTTTAGCACGGGGCCTGAATAAGCCACGTCTGCCACCTGGTGGCAACATTGGGGAAGTGCAGATTCTGTTCTTCAAGAATATGAAAAATAGCTCAGATTGGGTGCTGCTGTGTAGTCGCTCAGTCGTGTCCGACTCTGTGCGACCCCATGGACTGCAGCCTGCCAGGCTTCTCTGTCCATGGGGATTCTCCAGGCAAGAATACTGGAGGGGGTTGCCATGCCCTCCTCCAGGGGATCTTCCCAACCCAGGGATAGAACCCAGGTCTCCCACATTGCAGGTGGGTTCTTTACCGTCTGACCCACCAGGGAAGCCCCAGATTGGGTGCTGCTGCTGCTGCTGCTAAGTCGCTTCAGTCGTGTCCGATTCTGTGCGACACCATAGACAGCCACCCACCAGGCTCCCCCGTCAGCTCCTAAATAGAAGGAAGGCAAATATCAGGACACTTCTGACTCCCTGCCTGCCTTCCTTAATGGACCAACTCTGAGAAATTTTTCTATGTTGATATTGGAGTCCTTCAAAAAGGTGGTTCTTAAAGTTGGTTCTTGAACTATTTCTTGGTCAGATGGACGGTGAACCTACATTGCATCAACCATAGTTTTGAAGTTCCCTATTTTTCTTAGGATTTTGAAGGATGCTGCTTTGAATCGGTACTTCTCTTCCTGTCTCTCCCTCCCTCCCCTCTCCCATTTAATATATAATACCTTCTGTTGACTATAGATCCAGGTTTTGTGGTCCCAAAGACTGTACAATCTTAAAGTCATCTTGAAGGAAAGGGATACAAAATAAAAATTGGGCACAGAAGCTAATCTTTGCTTGCATAAAAATGCTGGGGCTTAGAAGGAGGTCTGTGCAAGCGAGGGGCCCTGAGCTTGAGCTTTGTTACATTTGCAATGGCTGAAGCTTTGCATGGTTTTCTGGCTGCTCTGTTTTCCAGGTGTAACTAAGTGCTTCTCAAAGATTACTTTGCTCTTCTTCAGTTTATAGAAGATACCAGGTTTTATTTACTTTCTAAGATAGACAGCCACTTGCAGGCCTTTCTTGATTTTTTCTCTTCCACTCATGGATGAAAAGTGGTTTTTTTGTCATCACTCTGAGATTGTGACTCACTCTGGACTCATCCTTGCTCCAGCTGGGACCGAGACCTGAGAGGTTGATGAGTATGTAAAATGATGCATGGCTGCATTGTATTGTAAGTAATTAAAAGATACTCCTATACAAGTTTCTAGTTTTAAATTTTATAAGTGAGACTGTACTAACTTTTGCTTTTGAACATGGCTACTTACATACTTATTCATTTATTTTTGCATTTATTTTTCCTTCTTCTAAGTGATTTCCTAGAAACAAGAGTGGGATTCCAGGATAACTGCTAGGTATCATTAAAATGTTTTTCCAGTAGAAATTTACTGACTTATAACCGTGGTGTTTCAATACCATGCTGGCCCAGCCACTTCAGGTTCCCTGGGCTTGGGCTCCGGGATGTAAGAAAATTACGCTCTATTTCTCCCCTGGTGTAGCCCCTTTTGTTCATGGCAGCAGGCATAGTCTGAAGAAATGAGCCAGAGGGGCTTCAGGCTCTGGAGAAGGTAGGAGTGTGCCTGGCAATGAGAGGTGGGGGAGGGTAAGTGGAAATGTGGTGTGAATGGCATGTTCCCAGCCCTCCCCCACCCAGTTCCAGGGAGGCAAATGAGGTCCCCTCCCAACATGTGGTGTGTGTGCGTGTATGAGGATGTGTGTTTGTGTGTGCATGAGTTCAGTCATGCCTGACTCTTTGAGACCCCATGGACTGTAGCTTGCCAGGCTCCTTGGTCCATGGGATTCTCTAGGCAAGGATGCTGGAGTGGGTTGCCATTTCCTCCTCCAGGGATCTTCCCAACCCAGGGATTGAACTCGTGTCTCGCATCTCCTTCACTGGCAGACAGGTTCTTTACCACTGCACCAACATATGTGGGGCCCAAGGCAAAAGATCAAATGGAGGCCCCTAAGCATACATTTAAATATATTTTAAAAAGTGAAAGTCACTCAGCCATGTGCCATTCTTTGCGACCCCATGGACTATACAATCCATGGCATTCTCCAGGCCAGAATACTGGAGAAGGTAGCTGTTCCCTTCTCCAGGGGATCTTCCCAGGGATCGAACCCAGGTCTCCTGCATTGCAGGCAGATTCTTTACCAGCTGGGTCACAAAGGAAGCCTAAGAATGCTGGAGTGGATAGCCTAGCCCATCTCCAGCGGATCTTCCCAACCCAGGGATCAAACTAGGGTCTCCTGCACTGACTGCACGTAGATTCTTTACCAACTGAGCCATCAGGGAAGGCCACAGATATATTTAAAATTCATAAGTCAAACAAAATGTTAAGTAAAATATGCTCTTCTTACTTCAACAAATACACCTTCATAATGACTTGGCAGGACAGATCTGAGTTTAGGATTCTGACTCCGTGGCACTCCACACAGGAAAAGGGCAGCAAGAAGAAAGCTGGCCCAGCCTGCTTGCCGCCATGGCCTACACCCTTCCTCCCACCCCTGAGACACGAACTCCAGAAGTGCGGCCCCTGGATCCTGCACGTCCAAATGCCACCCATACCCTCTGTAAACAGCTCCCGCATAGTCTCTTCTTAGGCATAGGGGGCAGCAGGGACCACCCTTAGGGGGATCACCCAGGGAAGAGACACATGTGGGCACTGGGTATATGTTCAGGGCCATCTGGGCAGGAGATTCTGTCATTCCGGGTACCTGGAAACCAGTCTCAAGAGAGAGCAGCTTGAGTCCCAGGTACGTATAACACTTGGTACAATGAACTCCTTGCCCTTCAGGGAGGGGTGGCAGACTGAGGCCCTCTAATGCATGGAGCCTAAGGCCAGGCCCCTCTTGCACTGGGCTAAGAGATGTACTGGTAAGAATGTACCTGGATAAAGTAAACTACCCCAGAAAGAGGACCTAAAGATACTCAAGGAAAAAGCCATCTGTCCACAGCTTGTCTGCAGTGAAGCCCACCAGGCAAAGTGCCTCAGTTATACCTCAGAGCTTCCAGGCAGTTTTTAACATGAGTGAACAGCCAAGGATCACAAGTATTAAGGATAAATTCGACTGTAAAAGAAAATGACAGAGAAAGAGAAAGGGGAGGGGGGAGCGGAACTCTCAAACACAGACATAGTACAATGAAATGAAAACTTAAAAAAAAATGGAATCAATGATATAAGAGAAATCCAGAAAACAAGAATAACATATGGAAAAATCAGAAAACAAGAATGTGATATGAATCGCCAGTCCAGGTTCGATGCATGATACAGGATGCTCAGGGCTGGTGCACTGGGATGACCCAGAGGGATGGTATTGTGGGAGGGGGGTTCAGGATGGGGAACACGTGTACACCCGTGGTGGATTCATGTTGATGTATGGCAAAACCAATACAATACTGTAAAGTAATTAGCCTCCAATTAAAATAAATAAATTTATATTTTAAAAAAGAGTTCTTGAAAATTAAAAATGGGAATGCTGAAATTAAAATTTAGGCGAGGGACTTCCTTGGTGGTCCAGTGGTGAGGACTCCACGCTTCCACAGCATGGAGGTGAGTTCAATCCCTAGTCAGGGACCTAAGATCCCACATGCTGTGCAGCACAGCCAAAATTAAAAAAAAAAAAAAATTCAGTCAAGGAGAAGGAACATATAGTTGAGAAAAATCTCACAAAATGTAGAACAAAATAATCAAAGACATGAAGAGGGTGGAAAAGTTAAGAAAGAGGGACTGGTTAGTGTCCAATATCCAATTAAGAGGAGTTTCAGAAAGAGCAAGCAGAGAAAACTGTGGAGAGGAAATTATCAAAGACACGATACAAAAACATTTCCACAAATCAAATAATTGGATTCCTAGGCTAGAAATAGCAATGGAGTCTCAATATGATGGATGAAAATGAACTCACACCAGGGTAATTTATCATGCAATTTCAATATACTGGGAATAATGAGAAGGTTCAAAATCCTCCAGAGAGAAGGAAAATAAAAAGTTACATATATTATACAAAGTAGGTAATCGCCAGACCACACATCTTCTCAATGGCAATAATGAAGCAATGCCTCAAACTGAGTGAAAATCATTTTCAACCTGGAATTGTATATCATGTGTGTTAGACTGTTGCAGAGATGACTGCAAGAGTCACTCAGGCCTCTTTGCAACGTGACTTTGCTTCTCCCATCAGGGTGTGCTCAGCCGCTCAGCCCTGTCCGACTCTTTGCCACCCCATGGACTGTAGCCTGCCAGGCTCCTCTGTTCATGGGATTTTCCAGGCAAGACTACTGGAGAGGGGTGTTATTTCCTCCTTCAGGGGATCTTCCTGACCCAGGGATCGAATTCATGTCTCTCGCAGCTCCTGCATTAGCAGGCAGATTCTTGGCCACTGGCGCTGCCTGGAGTGCAATCTTTTTCTCTGCTCTTTGAATCTAGGCTGGCCTTGACTCACTTTGATAAAAAAAAACAGTGGTGAAAGTGACACAGCATAAGCTCTGAGCTCAAGGTTCAAGAACCTCTTAAGGTTTTGCTCTTGAACTCTTAGTATGCTACCCTAGGACTGCCAATGGGAAAAGTCAGGTCTAATTTACCAGATGGAGAAGGCAATGGCACCCCACTCCAGTACTCTTGCCTGGAAAATCCCATGGACGGAGGAGCCTGGTAGGCTGCAGTCCATGGGGTGGCAAAGAGTTGGACACCACTGAAGTGACTTAGCAGTAGCAGCAGCAGCAACTTACCAAACGGAGGAGGAGAGACTCCTTAGCCAAGTCTACAAGTTCATAGACACATTTTCTATCTTCCAAATTATTGTGGGCAATTGTTTTCTCAATTGTTTTATTGCTACATAACACACGTAACCACATTCCCGGTTTTCAGCAGTAATTTTTTTTTACCACTATTTCTAGGACCTGGCTTCTACAACATGATCGTTTCAATTCCATATGCTCAGAGGGTAAGAACAGATGCTGTAAGGATTCTTGAAGCCTTAGTTTCAGAAGTCACATGGTGCCACTTCCAACAAAGGCTGTCACAGTAAGTTACACAGTGATCCTCATTCAAGGAGTGCAGAAATAGACCCCATATTTTGATGGGGCAAGCAGCAAAGTCACACGGCAAAATGGTGGGAGAAAAAAGGGTGGGAAGGGAGGTGGCCAATCTTCCCAACAGAAGCACCACACCAAGGCAAGCGTGAGGCTGTCTGTGTGCTAGCTACTCAGTCGTGTCCAACTCTTTGCGACCCCGTGGACTGTAGCCTGCCAGGCTCCTCCGTCCATGGGATTTTCCAGGCAAGAATACTGGAGTGGGTTGCCATTTCCTCCTTCAGGGGAATCTTCCTTACCAGGGATCAAACCCAGATCTCCAGCATTACAGGAAGATACTTTACCATTTGAGCTACCAGAGAATAAAAATTACTTTTAGAGATCAAAGTTTCAAAAATTTACATTTTCTCAGAAAGCTACTGGGCCATATAGTTTAAAAAAAAAATGCAAGTGTAAACCAAGAAAGAATATGACATGTGATCTGAGAACCAGGGGTTCCCATACAAGAGGGATCCTGGGGAGGAAATCCTGGGTAGGAAAGGGCTGAGAGGAGCAGGAGGATGGAGGATGGCCAGAGGGGTGTTTCTGAGAGGGGTATCCTAGGGCTAAAATATAGCATGGAGAAATTATTTGATATTATTGAAAGAGGCATTTTCAGAGCTGTTGCAGGATATGAGATCTAACCGGCTGCTCAAGAAAAAAATAACTGAAAAAAATGGAGGCAAATATTAACTTCAGAAAAAAAACCAAAAAGGTGTTTGAGAAAGGCCATGAAATCTTGTGAACTACTCGGCATAGAAGTGAACAAGAATAACACAGCCATTACTTTAAAAACCGTGAGGACTGCCCTGGTGGCGGACTGGATAAGACTCCCCCGGCCAATGCAGGGGACACGGGTTTGATCCCTGGGCTGGGAAGATTCCACGTGCTGTGGAGCAACTAGGCTCTCCCACCACAACTGTTGAGCCTGTGTACTGCAGTGACTGAAGTGGGTGGGCCTAGAGCCTGTGCTCCAAACAAGAGAAGCCCCTGGCACAAGAAGCTGCTCACTGCAACAAAGAGCAGCCCCTGCTCGCTGCAACTAGAGAAAGCCCACACAAAACAACAAAGAGGCAGTGCAGCCAAAAGCAAATAAATAAAAACTGTTATTGCTGTTTACACACTAATTCATGTTTGACTCTTTTGTGACCACAGGGACCGTATAGCCTGTCAGACTCCTCCGTCCATGGGATTTTCCTGGCAAGAATACTCGCAATGCAGGCCGATTCTTTACCAATGAGCCCCAAATAAAAATCGATAGTAAATAAAATGACTAAAAAAAAAAAAAATCACTGAATAAGAATTTAACTAAAACCGTGATTAAACTATATTGGGATGATGGAGAAAGGAAGTCTGTAATGTAGCATGATATAAAGTCAGTATATTCTCTAAAATTAGTTGATCAAAATAGAGCAGTGTCCTTATTATTTAAAAGTGAGTGCCTCTGGAAAATGAGAAGGGATATAGGCGGTGATCATGAAACAGGGGGCTGGTATTTTTTGTTATAACTCTTGACCTTTTAAACTACAAGAAGTTAAAACAGAATGATTTCAAAAAAATACGTTGAGAAAAAAAGTTGGCTGTTAATCAGAGGAAAATATTATTGCTAAGAGCAGTTTCAAGTGAGTTGTCAGGGCAGAAATCCTCAAAAGAATTGAGGATGGCCTCTATGATTAAATTTTTTGAAGGTTTCATTTTAGGTGCCAGTCCCTATTTGAAGTTTTAAAACTAAAATTGAGTAAGACAAATTCCAATCCTTTAAAGTCTTATGGTTTAGAAGAGCAGGCATACCAGTAAGCAAGTATTTTCAATGCAGCATGAAAAGAGCTACCATAGCCACAGCAGAAAGTAATCTGAGGCCACAAAGGAAAGTGATTCCATCCTTGTTTGGGGCTGAAGTTAGAGATGTCTCTCTAGAAGAGCTGATCTTAGAAATGTGTGTTGGAGGATAAGTGGGTTCAGCTGGCTGTCTAGATAGGTAAGAGGAACTTACCAGGTTCAGAAGCTCACATGAAAAATCTCAGCACGCTTCAGTCAGTTCAGTCATTCAGTCGTGTCCGATTCTTTGCAACCCCTGGACTGCAGCAAGCCAGGCTTTCCTGTCCATCACCAACTCCTGGAGCTTGGTGATACCATCCAACCATCTCATCCGCTGCTATCCCCTTCCCTCCTGCCTTCAATCTTTCCCAGCATCAGGGTCGTTTCAAACACGTCAGTTCTTCCCATCAGGTGGCTAAAGTATTGGAGTTTCAGCTTCATCATTAGTCCTTCCAATGAATATTCAGGACTGATCTCCTTTAGGATGACTGATTGGATCTCCTTGCAGTCCAAGGGACTCTCAAGGAGTCTTCAACACCACAGTTCAAAAGCATCAATTCTTTGGCACTCAGCTTTCTTTATATGCTCAGCTTTCAGCATGTTTGGGAAAGGGTAATAATTCAACGTGGCCAGGATATGAAGGAGTAAGTCTGGAGTAGCAAATTGGAGCAGATCTTAGACGGTCTTGTGGGTCATGCGGAGGGGTTTGGCATGTAAGGATTTTCCCCTGAGATATGACACAGCCATGAAATTAAAAGACGCTTACTCCTTGGAAGGAAAGTTATGACCAACCTAGACAACATATTCAAAAGCACAGACATTACTTTGCCAACAAAGGTCCGTCTAGTCAAGGCTATGGTTTTTCCAGTGGTCATATATGGACTGTGAAGAAAGCTGAGCGCTGAAGAATTGATGCTTTTGAACTGTGGTGTTGGAGAAGACTCTTGAGAGTCCCTTGGACTGCAAGGAGATCCAACCAGTCCATTCTGAAGGAGATGAGCCCTGGGATTTCTTTGGAAGGAATGATGCTAAAGCTGAAACTCCAGTACTTTGGCCACCTCATGAGAAGAGTTGACTCATTGGAAAAGACTCTGATGCTGGGAGGGATTGGGGGCAGGAGGAGAAGGGGACGACAGAGGATGAGATGGCTGGATGGCATCAATGACTCAGTGGACGTGAGTCTGAATGAACTCCGGGAGTTGGTGATGGACAGGGAGGCCTGGTGTGCTGCAATTCATGGGGTCGCAAAGAGTTGGACACGACTGAGTGACTGAACTGAACTGAATGCACATCTTTGAAAGATCACTGGCTCTGAGACACCCGTGGAAGCTCCAATGTAGGATGCAAGACTGGGGATGGGAGACACATTGGAAGACTAGCCTAGGAAGTGAGGGCTAGACAGAGGGAGAGTTGAGAAATATTTCAAAGGTTGATTCAGTGACAGGTCATAGTGACCAATAGGAGGATACAGGACCCAAAGATGTCTCTGATGCTTCACTCATTCATCAGAATCTATGGTGTGCCTTTTCTGTGCTAGGCACTCTGCCAGGCACTGGGGTGTGTGTGTGTGTGTGTTTGTGTGTGTGTGTTTGTATAGGGTTGAATACCACATGCTCCCTGCCCCATACATTGGTTTTCAGTTTAGTGGGAGCACAGATATATATTAACAGAAACTGTAGTTGTGATGCTCTATTTTTTCGAGGAGAACAGAACCCAGAGGAAGTGAGAAGAGCTGATGAAGTGGGAGAAGGTGAACTTAGAATGGGTAGAACTAACAAAGCTGAGAGAAAAGAGTTTGAAAAAAGCGTGGTCCACGGTAACAGATGCTGCTGAGAAAGTGGATAGCAAGGCTGAGGTGTCCCCCTAAGGAGGCAACAAGGATGGCATTAAAGGTCTCAGAATAGCAGGGAGGGCTGTCCATCAGATGTTTTGGGGTGTGGAGCAAAGAGGTGGTGACGATGCTGAGAAATGAATATAGCTCTTGCTTTCAGAAGCTGATCAGGAAGTGAAGAGATAAGCCATGGAAAGGCAGCCTTCATAAAGATGTAGTTTTTAAGACAAAACATTTGAATATTTATGCTCATCAGGACCAGCTGTATAACTTGTGGATCCCAATGCAGAATGAAAATTCCAGTCCTCTTGTTAAATCATTTTGAGTTTAAGGACCACAATAGCAGAGTGTGAAGCCAGCGCAGGGCTCTTCTAAGAGCTGGAATTTGTACAATTAGCCCAGGTTGTGTGCCAGGAGGCCGGTCCTGATTCTCAAGGGGAAGGAGCCCAGAAAGGCAGGAAGAAGAAGGCTAGATGAGTGACACAGGCTGATCCCAGAGGAGACAGGAAGGGACTCAGGATCCAGATGGAAGTAGAGCCTTGAGCAAGGAGAAAGCCAGGGCTTTGGTCATCTCTTGAGATGGAGGAGATAGAGGATGGACATGGAAGATGGAGAGGAGGGGAGTGGGAAGGGGAGGACTTCACCCTGGAGCGATGATCTTCTTTCCTGAATAATCTGTAGGTGAAGCAGCAGAAGCTTGTGGCAGCCTGAGACGAATGGAGGGCCACACTGAGCAGTGCTGAGAAACCTGGGGGGAGAGGGGTGGGTCATTAGGAGTGGCTGCTGCCAGCAGTGGATGGGTGGGAACATTCTAGGGACCTGCTAGGTGAGGCCAAGAAAGTGATACAGCATGGGCTGGGATTCATGTAGGGCAGAGGTGAGAAATGGGGAGGCTAGAAAGAATGGAGGCCTCCCTCACTGCGGAGAAATGAAAATGGTGATGAAAATGAGAGGGTAGGAGGCAGGGGTTCAAAGGGGATGGGATTTTAGCCTCTACCCAAGAGCTGATGGTGAGGTTGATGTACTGACCTGTCCAAAGGACTCGTGCAGAGAGAACTAGCTCTGCAGGAATGAGCAGGTGTCACGGATCATGGTTATTTTAAGAACAGGCATAAGCCTGCATGTGCGACGGGGAGCGTCCACAGAAACGGAAGGTCACAGGTGAGTGTGAAGAGGCTAAGCGTGGGACGCGGGGTTTCTTCCCGTTGAAGAAGGGGAGCCACATGTCACAAAATCAGCTTGTTTAGACACGGATGTTGAGAGCCACTGAGTTTATTCCACGAGACCTGCATGAGGCACGAGGGTATCCGCGACCTTGGCCATAGCCTGGGAATGGAGAGAGCCGGGAGTTCTTATTGGAAACGAAGGGGGTCACCCTCGAGCAGCGAGAAGCCTCGAGGCGCGGGGCAGGCCGAGGCGGGCAGGCTGCAAACCTTCCCTCCAAGTCCCTCCGTGCCCGGTGGGTCCCTCGCTCGCCGCGGCCTCCCTGCAATTCGGTGACCCTGCCGGAAGCGCCCCTGCGGCCCCACTACATCCATTTAGCGCTTTCGCAGACCTCACTGGCCAAGAGGCCGTGGGGATGCGGAGGGTCAACCAGCATGCGCAGCCCCCGAAGCCTCCCTCCTGGGCTTGTTTCTTAAGAACCGCTGCCAGCGATCGCCGGTTCACCCTCCTCCTTAGCTTCCTTCTCTCCGAGGGAAACCTCCCCGGAACCCTGCCCAGGGCTCCAGGTGGCTGCCACTACCCCGCTTGCTTTCTTGCTTGTCGGGGTGGGGTGGGGCGGGGGGCTTCCTCGCCTCCTGGTGCCCAGCTGGGGCTTTCCGAATCCAGGCAGCAGGAGCCCGGCCGCCGCCGCCTTCATCTGGAAAGAGTTAAGCCTGCTTTCAGATGGATAAGATGCCCGAGGACGGCCATGCCCCCACCCGCCGCACACCTCGGTTCCCTTAGCTCAGAGGGGTGCAGCTCGGCCGGGGCGCCCCGGGCGGCGGGGCGCACGTGCTGCCAGGGGCCCAGGCGGCGTCCGCGCTGCGGGGTCTGCCCGCGGAGCTTTGTGTGTGGGGGGACGGGTCGGGGGTCTTTCCGCCAGCGCACTCGGCCCAGGGCTGCGGATACTGCGCGAGCCGCTCTCCCTTTCGCGTTCCCGGCGGCGAGTCGCGTGGGTCCCGGCAGGCGCGCGGGGGACGCAGAAGGGGAGGAGCCGGCGAGCCCGCGGAGGAGGGGGCCCGCCGGCCCCGCCCCCGGCCCGCCCCCCGCGGCCGGAGCCCGGGCTGCAGCCAGGCGCGCCGGAGCCTGCGAGCCCGCGAGCCAGCGAGCGGCGGCCGCGGCCTCCCCTGCTTGCGGTGACCCCCGTCGATCCCGGGGCCCGCGCCCCCCCTGGGGCAGGGATGCATCATGGCCACGCTGGCCTGCCGGGTGCAGTTCTTGGACGATACGGACCCTTTCAACAGCACCAACTTCCCCGAGCCCAGCCGGCCGCCGCTGTTCACGTTCCGCGAGGACCTCGCGCTCGGCACCCAGCTGGCCGGGGTCCACCGACTGCTGCGGGCGCCGCACAAGGTACCGCCAGGCGGGAGGCTGGGGGCCGGGGGCGGGCTGGGCCCCTTGGGCGCAGTCCCTGCTGCGGGACGCGCCGGGGTAGGGGCGCCGCGGGCGAGCTGAGCTGGGTGCGGCCGGGGGACCAGCGCCCAAGGGCAGACCTCCCCTCTCCCCGTTAGGCAGAGGGGTCCGGGCGCGCGGCGGTTGGCTTGGGATCGCCCGGGCCGGCGGGGAGGAGCGCCCCGCGTTCCGGCCCAGAGCGGGGGCGGGCAAGGCCGAACAGGTGCGGCGCCGGCCCGAGGCGGGATGCAGAGGGTTCCCCGCGCCTCGCCGTTAGCTCGGCCGGGTGGGCGGGGTGGGCTCGGACGCCGGCGGTCGGTCCCCGCACCCGGGCGGGCGGGCGCCGAGCTCCGCGCGGAAAGAACCCGGGCCCTAGGGACTCTGTTCCTTTCGAGGAGAGCCCCGAGCGACGCCCGGGACAAAACCTCTTCGACCTCTGGGGCCGCTGCAGGCGGCAGCGCGACCCTCGCGATAAAGCACGCTTCCCGGGGACCTCTCTCCTTCCTCCCGCGGGGGCGCCGCGGAGGACGCCGCCAGCGCGCAGCGATCGTGCTCAGAGCAGCCCCTTTTTTCTTAGAAGCAGGTGGTCTTGGGGGAGCAGTGGCCGTGGGAGGAGGGGCGGGGGCGCCAAGGGGCGGCCCGCGCGCACAAAGCCCGAAATGAGTGACCCCTGGGAAGAATGGCTTGATTTTTTTTTTCCTTTTTCTTTTTTAACCCTTTACGGAACAGGCATCTTGCAAAGTGTGTGTGTTGCAAAGAGAGCTGGGCAAAGCCAACCATTTAGTTTACCCAGGAGAACCCTTCCTCCCACTTAAATAGAGTGACTGTATCTTGAATTACTTCCCTGGTACTTCCCCCCCCCCACCCCCTGCTTAGGGTTCATATCAAAGCTTGTAGATGATTTATTCTTTGAGGATCAACAACTGATAAATAGTTGCAAGCGATAACACTTGATGACAAAAAGAACAAAATTAAGTTTTAAAAATTCCTTAGGTTTCCGTATGATGTTCACCTGCCTTGGAAGAAGGGAGGGAGGTTGATGTGGAAACCGGTGAACTTTGGCAGTGGTGTCTGTTGGTAGTATGTCACGGCTCCCCCCTCCCCTCCCCAGCCCCCACTATTTAATGAGTAACCCGTCTTCAGGAATGAGGAGCAGGACAGTGCTGTCTCGTTTTCTCTGTGTTGGTGCAGGATGGATAGTCCGGGAACCCCTGTGGTCATGAAAGGTTGGGTTGGGAGATGGGGAGACAGAAAGATGTCTTGTGGATTCAGCTTATCAGGATCACTTTGTCAGTTACTTGGTTCTCCTCAATCAGTGGATTCAGTTAAAAATCTTTGCAGGGCTTCTTCAGCATCATGGTTATTTCATTCATTATGGTCTCTGATTATAGTGATCCTTGGTTGAAACCGCAGAAGACTCATAATTGTGGCCCTGTGACCTTGAAGTGGTTTCCTTGGATTTCAAACCCGGGGTTGACCTTTCAAGCTGGAAACTGACATACATTTTTATGTTTCCATGGATGAGCCCCGTAGCCTGATCCCGTGTTCCTGGTCTGGTAGGAGATCCTGATGCCCCAGCATTCTGCTTGCCTCCGCCCCTACCCCTGGGGAAGCCACAGCTCAGCAGCTGCACTGGCTCACAGGACTTTCAGCAATGACCCTTGTGGAATAAACGGAACCTGAAGACGTCCCACAGATACCCTTGATCCCTTGTCTTGGGGGGGTCTGGCCAGCCTCAGTCTCAGAGTCTGTTGCCGGAAGACCCCTGTGGTACCGTCAGATGTGTGGCATGGTTGTTCACATCTAGAGCCGACTCAGTGGCTGGTTGTATTAGCCAGGGTTCTATAAAGCAGAATTCAGGGCATTTCTGTGCCCAGGTGTGCATTACTATTGTAAAATGCTGGTTAATTTCCAGCAGGAAATCTCCCAGATTGAATGATCCATCTGTGATAGACAGAGCTAATGAGTTTTGAGTGCTTGGTATGTAGGTGTGTGCTCTACTAGGGATGTCAGAGTGGCATCTCATTCCATGTTACACCTATCTGTCAAGTGCAGACTTTTACTGGACCTGTTTGATGGATGAGGAAACTGAGGCTGGGAACAGTTGAGTAACTTAGTTTCTCTAAGAGTGGGGAGCTGATGTTGAAACCTGGTCCGTGTGACTTGAGACCCCACTGCTGTTCTGCTCTCTGGACCAGTCGTTTGGCCAATTCAGCATCTACTCTGGCTTCCGTTCCATTAACATGGGGAGTTCCCGACTCAGTTTTCTAGGCCAGGTACTTTTTGGCCTGGGGCAAGCGAATGTTACTAGCATGAGTAAGAGCACAGAGACAGAATTGCTGACCTGGTAGAGTTCACAGCCAGAGGGGGAAACAAATTGTTACCAACCTGGCTATGAATTAGCTAATGGTGCGGGAGTGGGTATGCCCCTGCCATGGGTCTCCTTGAGCCCGGCCTGGCAGGAAGATGAGTTTCTGGGGCAGAGGACTTTCTGGGTGGTGAGAGGGGAAAAGCGTGACTGTGAAACTTTGGAAAGTCTTAGCATCCTCAGCCATCTGACCTGGGAGTGCAGACTTCTGCTCGAAGTAGATGATACACCCAGAAAAGCGTGCAGGCTCCGAGTGAGCAGCTAGATGAATTTTCACTAAGTGGACACACCTGTGTAACATGCCCCTCAAAGACCCTGCAGAGGGTCTTAATTTGTAAAGTTCCCCTAAGGAGTCTCTGTGCTGGGAACCTCTGAACTGGTTTACCACTCACATCCTTCCCAGCCCAAGCTTGAGCCTATGTATCTTTTCCTAACCTTGGGAAGTATGTATAAGTGTATCTTTTGTTTGCTGAGGCCATTGGAAATTAGTTGTTCATTTAAACCATTGACTTGGACAGAAACAACACATTGTTTTTATAATGTTTTATCTTTTTTTTTCCAAGCTGCTAGACTGAAGCCTCCCCTCCCCCCAGCTTTTTATAGTAGTTCCTTGAAGATGATTAAATAAATGATTAGTCTACTAATAAAAAGGTCAGTACAGAGAATAGGTGCGGTCTTCTCACTGGGGAGATGTTTATTCTGGTGGTTATATGTTTTATCTGGACTATGTGAGGCCTTTTGTTTTCAAATGCTGCATGAACAGGTGTTTATTTCTGGTTTAGTGCCTTAAAAAGAATTGTAATCATAGGGCTTCTAATTTAGAAAAAACTGTGCAGTAGAATTAACAGAATCTTGGACCTTTCAAAGCATGAATGTATTTGGATTGATTGGTGCTAAAGGCAAAGACTCTTAAGGATTTTTATTTCTTTTTGAGAGGCAAACTGAAATTGTAGAACATTACAGAAAAGTGCTAACTAGCGTGTGTGTCAAAATGGCAATTATGGCCTAATCACTTAATTCCGGAAATGTTTCCGTGGCTGCTGCGGACTACAGAGTAGAGAACGATAGCTCCCAGGTTCTGGCCACTTGCCTGTGCCAGGCGCTGTCCCAGGCATGCATCCTTCTGCCAAGCCCGAGACCACCCCATGGGTCAGGCGCTGGGACATTGCATCTCAAAGCCGAAGAGCCAGAAGCAAAAAAACAGTCAGCGGACCATGTGAGTGGGAGGTTCCAGGACCAGCACTTGGCACCAGGTCCGAGCCCTTAGTGACTCTCCTTTTGGGTCTTGAGTTTCCTCCTTCCAGGTAGCCCGCCCACGTTCCAGAGCTCCGTCCTCTCATTGGATTAGCCTGGACGGTGCCCTGTTCCTTCCTTTCTCACTGCCTTTCTCTTCGTGGTTCCCTTGGTGCCTCGGCTACGCCACCTGCAAGACAGCTGATTGCTGTGAGGATCGGAACCTTGGTCCTCTGCATGTGGGCTGGGTGTCACCTGGGCTCTGCGAAATGCACTCTCAGGCTTCCCCCGGCCTGCGGAGTCAGAATGTGTGTTTTCCCAAGATGCATCGAAGATTCCTGTGCACACTGCCATCTGGGCAGCGGGGACTAGAGGTCATTTAGGTTAGACTCAGTACAGGGCTAAGAGGGTTTTCCATGCCCCCCCTGTTCACACATAGCTGCCTTGAGGGTAAAGACCTGGCTGCCCAGTTCTCCAGGGTTCTCCCTGAGGCTGAGCAGCACTAAGACGAAGCGTGCACTGAGTTGATTGATGGGCATCAGTTTTAGAACACAAATCCACTGGTATTACTGCTCTAATGAATTTCCACCTTAATCCTCTTAAGGGACACATCTGTTTGTTACATTACATTAAGATTTTTTAAAGATGAGGTCATTAGTAAAGTTGGCCAGTGTATTGTGTCACACAGCATCTTAGGACAAAACTGTTTGAGAATATTGTATGAACAGCTATGGGCGTCTCCAACCCGAGCTGAGTCCCAGTCTATTGTAATTAGCTCAGTTGGTTGGAGCTGGGCTATTGAGATCAGGCTCATGGGACTGAACCCTTTACGGGTCAGTTGGCTTTGTGCCATGCATGGCCACAGACTGCATCAGGAACCCAGTTGGATGTCCAGCGGGCGCAGGTATGGCTCCCTGCCAGGGTCTGGGTGGGGGTGGTCTGGCAGAAATCTTTGGGGGTGAAGGGCTAACGTATAATGGGCTTGCCCTAGGCACTTTTCAGTGAGCCTCGGCATTACAACCCCATTGACCTCACAAGAGTTAGTGCAGACCAACAGTGGTGTCTGCAGTTAACAGATGAGGAAACTGAGGCACAGGGAGCTTAGGCAGGTTGTCTAAGGTCACACTACTTTTAAGTGGAGGAGCTGGGATTTAAGGTCAAGTCTTTTTTTACTCCGGAGCCTGTAGCCAACTGTGTCCCATTATTAGAAAACCGGCAGAGCACATGCTCTCCGTGCGGGGCGAGGGGAGGGCGGAGGGGGCTGCCTGTCACAGGCTGTGAGTTAAGTCAGTGAGCTCTGCTATGTCCTTCCAGTGCAGAAGCTCTTGGGAGTCTTTCCCTTTTGCCCTCGGAGTCCAACCTGCTTCCCTCTGGAAAACACAGTACTGCCTTTGCCCTCCTCCTCTGGACTCTGAAATGTTCGTCTTTAACGGTGGCAGATTTAAAACTGATTAACATGCTGAAACCAACTCAGGAGCAACCCCCGCCCCCCCACCTCCAGCCTTCTTTCCCCTCCATGGTTTATTTCTCTCTGAAGTGTCCCTGCAACCTTCCTGTCCTCAGATGGAGGACAGTCACCTCCTGTAACCTCCACACTGTGCCTCCTGCAGCTGATGCCCCGTTGCCTGTGTGTGCCAGCTCAGGAGGGTCCCGGCTTTAAACCTGGTTTTCTAATCTGAGTAGCTGGTTCCACGTCTGTGGGGCGTTTCCAGTCTTGAGTTTGTCAGCATCTGGTCCTTTACGGAGGCAATCAGACCGCTTTTTGTTTTGTTTTAGCTATTTTATTGGGTTGTGTTTCTGTGCCTTGTTCTTAACTAAGAAAGAAAGAATGGGGGAAATTGTTACAGTGAATGTTAAACCTCACCACAGGGATGTAATCAACAAAATCCAGATTGGGGGAAATTATAGTTTCTCTAACAAATAAATGGTAAAGGAGAAGATGGAGATGGAAGGAAACCTTAGATTAAAAGAGATTTAAGAGATATATCCACCAGTTGCCATGTGTGGCTCTAACTGGATGCTGATTCAAACAAACACATTACAAACAAATATTTGAGACCATTGGGGAAACCTGAACAATGACTTTTTGATATTAAAAATTATTAAAGTTAAGTTAATACAAATAAAATGAATAACAATATTTAACATTAAAATTATTAAAGTATAATAATATTGTGCTATGTTTAAAAGAAAAGTTTGTGTGTTTCAGAGATACATACTGAAATATTTATAGATGAAATCATAATTTGCTTCAAAATAATCTTGGTTGAGGGGCAAGAAGTAGGTGGGTGAGTATATAGAGGAAACAAGATAGACTGAGTTAGAGCTAGATTATAGATATATGGGTGTGTCATTATACTATTTTCCGTACTTTTTCATATATTTAACTTTTTTTTTTAATAAAAGAGATGAAAAACTAGGTTATGGGTTCTAACGCTCCCTTTGGGTTCACAGTCCTTTCGTTAAGTGTCACTGTGTGTCCTAAGTGTGTTTGCTATGACTGAGATGGCCAATCAGCAAATTTTTTTGTAGTGCCTCTACTGATATTTAAATCCAGTGTTCCCATCCTTGACCCCCTACTGCTCTATCTGTAGTTTAATTAAATGAAGGAGAAAGGAAAGGAAAGTGAAGTCGCTCGTATTTACTATAACGTGTGCTACACCCTGGACACCTGGCTTTCAACCTTCCTGACCACCGTGAGGGGACTTCTGCCCTCTGACGTCATCATGCAGGCTGCAGGCAGCTGGAGGGGTGTGAGTGGCGGACCCGCGGGGAAGCAGCTGACTGACCACCACCTGAGGGGCACAGTCTCCACTGCCTCCCTGACTTCCATCTTGTCCACAGCTTCAACGGGTGTTTCTGGGCTCCCTGATCCCCTAAGTAGTGTATTCTTGGGCTAACACCTCCCCCCCCCCATGTCTTACTCACCGTAGTTTATAGCAAGTCTTGATGGAGTGAGGTGGAGGTTCCCTCCTTGCCTGGGAACCTGGCCATTAATAGGAAAAAATGAAAACTTAGAGATGGGGTCCATTCATTGGGTTTTAATGGAGGGAACAGTGTAGGAATCAGGCCCGTGTGACCAGCTAAGGAGGAAACAGGGTCAGAGCATGGCCCTTCTCTGCTCCTAACCTCCCTCAGGGACCCCTGCCATTCAGGGTCACCCAGGCCCTTGAGGGGCTGGCCTGCTGCTCCCTGAGGTTTGGTTGGTTGGTTGGTTTCCTAGTCTGCTTGGTTTACTGGTCTAGCCCTAGAACTTGGAACAGTGCCTGGCACATTGTTCATATAAATAGCTGTTGAATGATTGAATTATCAAAGGCATTAGAGTCGAAGAGGGGTCTTCTCACCCAACCATGTCCATGCAGAAGTCCCTTCTGTGAAGCCTCTGGTCAGACATGTTCTAGCTGCTTCTCCTTGGATGATAGAGAGCAGTTGGCGCCCTCCCTTCAAGGGTGGCCTTTCTTCACTTAAAAAAAAAATAACTTTTTTAATTGAAGGATAATTGCTTTACACAGAATTGTGTTGTTTTCTGTCAAACCTCAACATGAATCAGCCATAGGTATACATATGTCCTCTCCCTCTTGAACCTCCCTCCCACGTCCCACTCCATCCCATTCCTCTGGTGGTGGTTTAATCACTAAATCGTGTCCTACTCTTGTGACCCCATGGACCAGGCTCTTCTGTCCATGGAATTTCCCAGGCAAGAGTATTGGAGTGGGTTGCCATTTCCTTCTCTACTGGATCTTCCCGACCCAGGGATCAAACCAGAGTCTCCTGCATTGCAGGCAGATTATTTACCCTGAGCTAGCTGGGAAGCCCCTAGGTTGTTGCAGAGTCCCTGTTTGAGTTCCCTGAGACACAGCAAATTCCCACTGGTTATCTATTTTACATATGGTAATGTAACTTTCTCCATTTTTGAACTTCATTTGTTAGAATTTATTCTTTGTTTGTCCCTGATTTTCACCGGGAAAGGTAGATCCTCATATCCCCACAGATGGGGATGAAAGTGGATCATTAATTGCCTGAGTGAGTCCAAGAGGATGGAAATAGGATGGATAAGGCAGAAGAGCCATGACCTCAGGGTTTGGTAAGTAGAGTGACCTGTGACCTGCAGATAGTGCTGGAAGGAGTTATGGAAAGTGTGGATACTTTTCCCAGTGATGACAGAAGTAAAAAGCTGCTTTCTTTTTGTGTTCAAGCTGAGTCGTCTGGATTGTTTTTATTACTCAAGTTAATGTGTGTATCTTGATATGTGTATGTCTGGTACCCTAAGGCATCTTCACACTTGCAATTCCATTTTGCTGTTTGTGTGGAATTAGGGAGACATTGCTGGGGAGAGGTTACAGCTAACAAAGCTAGATTCAAGGAAGGGAAGGCCAGAGAGCAAAGAGTCTGTCCTTATGAAACAAACAAAGCGTCTGTTCCCATCACAGAATGAGCCTGTGTATGTATTTTGAGACTAAAGAAAAGCACACTGAAGAAATAGAAATCACCTTTCTTACCACCCAAAGGGAGCTATTCTTAACATTTTCTACCAGAATTAAAATATAGCATTATATCTGTGTATTGTATCATCTGTAACGTATGTACCACGTCCCATGTCAGCATTGCTCTGTGAGGGAAAAGTCTGTTTTCTTCAGTGTTTATTTGTCCTCTGTGTGTGTGTGTGTTAAGTTGCTTTAGTTGTGTCTGACTCTTTGAGACCAGACTGACTCTTTCGACTGTAGCCTGCCAGGCTCCTTTGTCAATGGGATTCCTTAGGCAAGAATACTGGAGTGGGTTGTCATGCCCTCTTCCAGGGGATCTTCCCCACCCAGGGATTGAACCTGTGTCTCTTATGTCTCCTGCACTGGCAAGTGGGTTCTTTACTACTAGCACCACCTGGGAAGCCTTGCTTTTCTGGTAAAGGCACTAATCCCATTGGGGGGGGGGGGGGGGAGTCCTACCCTCGTGACCTTATTTAAACCCAATTACTGCCCAAAGGCCGTGATAGCATCACATTGAGGAGTAGGGCCTCAACATATTGCGGAGACACATTCCCTTCCTGACAGCCAACACGAGTTATAAAATTGTACATATGGAAATGTAGGTAAGAAATGTTTAAGATGGAACGAGTAGCTTCCTTCTTCCAGACCTGCTCGCTACACCCCTTCTGTGTCTCCCTCTTTGGAAACACCATGAGAACTGCTTGTCAGCCTCAGCTCCTCTGCGCCTATCCCATCCCTTGCTTTCCACTCCCGATTTATCCGGGCTCCCATCTGGACTCTGTGTATAAGTGCTCTGATCTACCCTGCAACCTGCTTTTTCTGCTGCTGCCGCTGCCTTCTTGCTGGTGGTTCCCCATTCTTATCAGGATAAAGTCGCAGCTTGTCACAGGACACCAAGGCCTCTCTGGGACTGTCTGCCACTCCCAGTCGGTCCTGACCGTCCTTCCCTCCCCATCCCTCCCCATCCCTCACTGTGCTGAAATGCTTGCAGTTTCACAGAGAGGCTGCCCTGATGGTTCAAGCCTGTAGCTCTCCCCAGTCTGCCCCCCAGCCTCCAGCCTGGAGGGAGACCATGCCTGCGGGTCATCTCTGCTGCCTTTCCTGGCCCCCTCCCCGTCCTGTGCAGGCCCCTCGCCCCCTCCCACCTGTGACGCTCTGGTTCTTCATCCCTTCTCAGCATCTCCCCACCAGCTATAAACCTTCAGTAGCAGAAGGTGCATTTCAACTCCCCACTCAGCTCAGAGTTCCTCAAACAGTGCCTGATACCCAATAAGCCCCAATAAAAGAACCGAAGAAGGTTAAGTGAAACAAGTGCAGGCTGTATTTATATACACGATGCCTGCAACTGGAGGGCCTTCAAGAGCCAGTATCCTCACATCTTTGTCAGGTTCCTAATCTCCAAACGTGACTTGCATGTCATAATTTCCGTCACAAACTGGCTGAGTGAGGTATACAACCAGCTCTTCCGAGCCTCAAAACCTTATTTTCTGGCCTCTTCCACACCAAGCCCAGGCCATACCCTGAGGAAGGAAGCCTGGGATTGGCCAGAGAAGGCTCACTGTCGGTCAGCATCGTTTCTTGTTCCGTTGGCAGGGGTGGGTGAGTGCTCTGGGGCCCTCCTGGGTGGGGGTCGTGAGGTCTGCTCTGTGGGGCCAGGCCTGCAGGGCCAGGTGGGGGAGCACTGACTCGTGCCCGTTTTCCCGTTTGTCCCCGAGCCTTCCTGGTTCACTGTTGCTGCCCAGGCTGGGCGTGGGGAGGGCGAGGAGAGTTGTGAGCTGGTGTGTGTGTCTGGGGTGGGCGGTGGGGGACAGAGGTGGCCACAGTGAGTGGTGGGGACTCCGAGCAGAGGGTGGATCTGGGAGACTGGAGGGGTGCCCGCGGAGTCCAGCCACCCTTCTTGCCCCCGGGGGAGATTCAGCCCTTTGCCAACCGCGGTGGCTATGGGGAGATTTTATTTCAGGCGATGGCACTCACCTAAGAGGGATCTATTACCCCTTCTCAGGATCAGATCATAGCTGCAGCCACAAGAGAGCCTGGCTGGCTTCAGATCGCAGCTTCCATAAACCACCAGCACCTCTGGCTTCTGCACGACCAGGGAGTTTCTCAGTGGCTGGTGTCTGAGTGCCCCATGCCTGGAGGTGAGGAGGCCCATCTAGTCTTGGGGTCTCCCATTCAGATTTAGCAGGGCCGGGTGTCTGGGGGCAGGGAAAAGAGAGCAGCTGGGCACCCTGTCCAGAACAATAGTCACGGATATGAGTGGTTTTTTGTTCCCAGAATTGGGTGCATTTTTGTGGACGGTGATTCATCCCTGAATACGCCAGGAGCAGAACCACGGCGTGTCTGTGCAGTTCACAAGGCGCTGGGACGCAGGCTCGCCTGGCTGGTCCTCACACAGCCCTGCAGGAGGGGGAGATGGGCTATGTAGGCCCCGTCTCCAAGTTGAGAAAACTAAAGTCACGTTACTTTCAGGACAGACATACAAAGATGGCTAGAGCTCACATACATGTCTTCTGACTTCAGGCTCACTACGGAGTGAACACAACTAGGGGGATATTTCTGCTGAGTTCATAGACTGAGTTCATAGTTCAGGTGATTATTTATTTTATTTTTTTTTGAGGGCTGGGGAGCAGGCGGGGCTGAGTGGGAAGCTTTATTTCTGTCGATGCCACTGATCCCAGCACATGATAATCATCTCCTTTATTGTGGTGCTTGGTTGGAGAAATAAGTCAGAAAAGTGAAATTGCCTCTGAAGCAGCATGTGACTCACGTCTAAGTGTAATGTAGGCAGCCTGGCCTGTAGCAACATCAGAAGTGGGGAAACTCCATGTGAACTGCGCAGTCCAGAAAGCCTCCTGGAGAGAGCGGTGGGGTGAGTGGGTGAAAGGAAACGGGAAGGCCATCCATGCGGGTGAGAAGCAGATGGGAGGCGTGTGGAGATCAGGTGCGGATGGCTCTGGGTGAGTGAGAAGGGCCTGCCGGCTGTGAGCACATGACTGAGAAGTTACTTCCATTCCATGTAGTGGAAACATGAAGGGAAAGAAAGGGAACAGGAGAAAAAGCCAGAAATTTGGGAAGGAAATGATTCCAGAGGAAAATCGAGGGAAGGGAGAAACAGGGAAAGGAAGACAGAGTAGGATGGTCAGGCAGTGACTGCAAAGCCACCTTGTGACGAATGCCTGGGAGGACAAAGAGCTCAGGACCTGGCCTGGGCCCTGGAGCAGGGTCTCCCAAAGCCCATGGCCACATCACCACTGATTCCTGGTGGGCTGAGGAGCTCGCCAGCGAGGCTTCAGGTATGACCCTTTCTCCCACCTTCCTCGCTTTCGTGGATGTCTGCTCAGTGTCAGGCTCTATTGGGGCCAATGCAGGCACCAGAGTGAGTGAAACAAGAGTGGGTGAAGTGGCTGGGCCCCAGTTCCAGCCCGCTCCCTCTCCTCACACTTTGGAACGTAGCATCTCCCCTGTGGGGCTGTCATGAACAAAACCAAAAATGCATCGTGCTGTTGCGTGTCCCTGGGGACTGCCACTTGGCTTTCGTGGTCTCCAGCCCTACTGCTCCGTGGGCCTGGGCAGGCTGTGCTTCTGTTTCCCTGGACAGCACCCCCCCTCCCCGTTCCTCCCCTCCCTCATCTCCCCCGCCTCCCTGTCACTGCAGAGACAAAGCAGAACCTTCATCCGCAGCTCCTGCCCCGACTAGCCTGTGTGCCCCTCTCCACGTCCCCCCTCCTTCCCACCAGGGCAGCTGTGTCCCCTCTCCTGGCTGGGTCAGGCCCCTTTCCACTGGACCTTCAACCCCTGCTTCCCTCTGGGATCCCTGCTTGACTTGCGAGGGACTAACACCTCCTTCATCCATCCTTCCACCTCCCTTCCTGTCTTCTGCCTTCACCCCTCCTCCAACCCAAGTGTCTTTCGAGCTTGTCTGAGCCCCTCTGTCTGGCTCCCTCCCCACCAGCCCAGCTACAGTGCCCTTGCCATGGCGGGTGTGTGCTCTGACTCTCTGCCACCCCAGGGACTGTAGCCTGCCTGGCTCTTCTGTCCATGGGGTTCTCCTGGCCTGGGTTGTCATTTCCTTCTCCAGGGGATCTTCCCGACCCAGAGATTGAACCCAGGTCGCTTGCAGCTCCTACACTGGCAGGCGATTCTTTTACCACTTGTGCCACCTTGTCACTCACGCCCAGACACCCTCCAGCCTTTATCTCACTTAATCTCTAAGCAGCACTTGCCGTTCCCGAGGATCTCCTCTGAGGAACGCTCGCTGTCCCAAGTGTGATGGTGAGCGATCCACCTTGCCTGAGCTCTTCAAGCGTTCTGCTCCCTCCTGCCCTCAGCTCTGTCCCAGGATCAGGCCTTCTTGCAGCTTACCTCCTTTCCTGCGCAGCTTCTGAGGGCTTTCTGACAGCCCCCTTGTTGGCATCTGGGGCCCCACGCTATCTTGAGCCCAGCTCCCCAGCTGCCCCGGACAGCTCCTCTTGGGTGTTCTGGGGATGTTGAATGCACACTGTGCCCACGTGGGATTGTGATATCTTCCCCCAGACCCATCCTGCCTCAGTGAGGAACGTGACTGTCGACCAGCTGCCCAAACCCAGAACCGCCCCCCAACCCTGACTCTCATCTCTTAGCTGTCACAGTCTGGTGATTCTGGCACTTCCCTCCCCATTCCATGGATAGTTCTTGGCTATAGCAAGTGCTCAGTAGAGGATGAAATGGATGAAGAATAGACACGATGGTATATCAGGAAATATCTGTCACATGGCAGTTGTCCTTGGCTGTGAACACATCACTCCGAAGCACAGAAGCACTCTTAAGTTACTTACAACAGCATTTTTATTATTGCTCACGATTTCCTTGGACCAGGAATTTCGGGACAACTGAGCCCTTTTGGCTCAGGGTCTCTCATGAGGCTGCAGCGAGGTGATGGTGGGGCCCAGGACCATCTCACAGGCTCTTCAGTTGAAAGTTTGGTGTCCGGACCAGGAAGATGTGAGTAACTGGGAGTTCCTTGGGCATCTCTCTATGTCTCTTTGGTGTCTCTACCAGATACCTTTAGCATGGCGGCTTCCAGATAGCTAGACTTCTTATGTGGCCATTCAGGGCTCTAAAGAGCGAGGACCAGGATCAGGTGATGTTCTATCACTTTTCCTAACCATCCATCTCCTTGCACTGTGCTCCTTAGAATCAAGTTGCCAAGCCTGGCCCACATTCAAGGGCCAGGGAACTAGATACCATTGTTTTCTGGGAGAAGTGTCAAAGAATTTGTGAACTTTTGAAAAAGAAATCAATATACAGTGAAATTCATTTTTATTTTTGATGTTCAGTCCTGTGAATTTTAATATACCTATTGGCTTTTTAATTGAAGTATAATTGATTTAGGGTATTTTAGTCATTTCAAGTGTACAGTATTGTGATTCAGTACATTTTTGGAGGTTATGCGCCAGAACAAGTGTAGATTCTGTAACTACCACAGGATACAGAGCAATTCCAGCAATGTGGAGGATTTCCTAGGCCTTCCCTTTGTAGTCAGACACCCCCTTACCCCCATCCCTCGTAAACAGGGATCTGTTCTCTCCTTATAGCTTTGCTCTTTCCCAGAAAGCCATCCATAGAAATAAAATCGTTTGTATGTAACCTTTAGAGACTGGCTTATCTCACTCTGCACAGTACCCCTGTGATCCATCTAAGGTGAATTGGTGGCTCATTTATTTTTCATGCCGAGTGAGATTCCATTGTATGGATGAACCAGTTTTGGCTCAGTGATAAAGAATCCGTCTGCAATGAGGGAGACGCAGGAAACGAAGGTTCCGTCCCTGGGTTGGGAAGATCCCCTGGTGGAGGGCATGTCAGTCCCCTCCAGTACTCTTGCCTGGAGCATCCCATGGACAGAAGAGCCTGGTGGGCTACAGTCCACGGGGTTGCAGAGAGTCGGACACGATCGGAGCAGCTGAGCACGCATGCACCGGTTTGTTTATCCTTTCACTTGTTCAAGGGCATCTGTGTTGTTTCTAATTTTTTGTGGTTACAAATAAAGCTGCTCTACGCATTTGATCTGGAGGCTGATCTCTTTGCTTCTTTATGTCATACCACCGTTTCTGCTCTACTGATTTGGGTGGAGATTTCATGGGAACATAAATTTTCATTTTGCTAGGATAAATCCCTAGAATTGGGATGACTTTTTGGCAGAGGTTTACCTGGCTCTTTTCTTAGCAGGACTGTCAGGAGGTTTTTACTTCTTGGGCAAATTACCCTTGGTCAGAAGAATTTGTTATTTGAGTCTTTGGACTTCAGACTATAATTACTTTTGAAAACACTGCCCACAGAAAGGACCATTCATTTAAAAGTCGCTTACAGTTATTCTTTATTTTTAAGGCTTCAAGGCCCTACCGTGGCTGGATCGGGGTGTCCCCCCCTCCCCAGCCTGGTCCCCCTGAGGGCTGACGTCACCTTGCACTCACGCCACACTCTCATCCTGCAACTCTACAAAGGGGCGATGACCCCATGGAGCACAAATCACCCGAAATTCCGCACTTGGCAAAATACCATAAATAAATGAAGAGCAGCCTTGGAGAATGCTAGCTTATGAAAACTGCACTTTGATCACGGAGTGTAGAGATGAAGTAAGCAGAAGTGGGGGCAGGGTAGGAAACTGAGGGTGTGCTTCTCTTCCCCTGAAAGTCAGAGACCAGGCCTGAAGTGAGGGAGGTGGCCGGGAACCATGGGAGGGGTGGCATATTTAAGTCCAGAGGCGATAATATGAAAGATCCAGTTTTTGAACGGCTTTGACCTCTTTACCAAGGGAAGGCTCCATGTCCAGAAGGTCACTAAGACCTCAAGATGTCCTTCATCTGAGCTTTCTGCTCACCCCATTTGTGCTTGGCTGGATGAAACTCCCAGCCTGGGAGCCTGCCTGAAATACACAGAGCCCCTCTTTCAGCTCCCTTTCCATTCTGTGGTGTTACCTGGGAATACCTATCTTCCTGAGGGCACTAGAGTGCGTAAATTAGGTCAAGGACCTAAAGGGAGGAGTTCTATGTGGCTCTTCAGGTGCCTTTAGGAACCGAAGACGTCGCCGTGTGCATCCTTTAGGAAAAGGAAGTTCAGTGTGAAATTCGTGCCTGATCTGTGCAGCAGTGTTTTACTCAGCTCGCACAGATGTGAGTTCTTGCTCTTTGTCAGGTCCTCTGCAGTGTGTTTGGAAGTCAAAGAAGAATAAAGCATGGGCCATGCTGTCAAGAACGCAAAGGCCATGATGGCAACAGGCTGGCTGCGTGTCCTAACTGTAGGTACCACTTGGCTGCTATGAAAAGTGCATTCAGAGCTCCAGATAGCCAAGTCATGGTGAACTTATACCCATCGCCTCCTGGGTATAATCTGGGGACTTTGCTTATGCAAGAAGTTGTGATTTGGCTTTGATTCAGGAGAGTTTCATTAGATCCTTTTGGTTGTGCCGAGACGTTGAGGACATCATCAGCATCATAGCTGCCCCCCTGAGAAATCAGCTCCCCTCTTTCTTCTCCAGCCTTGGGACTTTTCCTGGTCTCTGTCCATTTCCTTGGCCACTCAAGAGCTCTGTATTCCAGATTCGGCCTCTGGTGATCCAAGTTTTCTGCTCTAATGCATTTTCCTAATTCCGAGTCTCGTGGTTCCCTTGTTCATACTGTGTATAGAAACTTTCACCAGGTTCCCTTACAGATGAAAGTGGGGGGCTTCTGCAGAGGGGATGTGGGAGTTAAGGTGGATCTGGGGGCCTTGGGCACGTCCCGAGATTCTGAACTTTGCTTGTAGCATTAGAATTCATGCAAGTCTTTGGGTTGGGGGGCCCAGAGATAAAAGCCCAGTGCTTTTTGGGCCCCAGTGCTTTGTGGGTGCTCACATGTGCACCCCATGAGTTCTTGCCTCACGCCTACCTGCAGAGAGACACCCCTCCCACCCCCCTGTACTGTCCCAGGGAACTGGATTGGTGTTCAGCCAGGCAAAGCCTCCATCTCATCTGTCATCAGCCTGACTTTGGGAAGCAGGATCTTGGTGTCCTGGTTGGGTATGTGTCCTGGCCCCCTCCCTGGTGAGCCGCCTCTAAGGCTGTGACTTGCCAGGCCGGCCAACGGCAGCTGATGAGACTAGGATAAGAGCTAATCCCAGGCTGAGGAGTGGAAAGGGAGGGAGGTTCTTTGTGTCTGGGGCTCTGGGGTCTGTGAGCCTCTCTTCTCCCCCTACCCTTCCTTGGATAGCCATTGCTTTCATTTCACCAGAGTTCTTGACCAGTTCTTGAAGCAGAACAGGCCATCAAATCAATGCATGTCATTCTGCAAAGTCTAAATAGTTTAAATTCATCATTCTGGGCAGTGTTTGATGATTAGAGTTTGCCAAAGCAGGGGGATCGGTGCGGGGCGAGGAGAGGTTTTGCCCCTCTTCACTCCCAGGACCCTGCTCTCTTCTGCCTTCTTGAGTGGGTGGAGGGGACTGGGCGCCACCACGTTGAAGTTGTGGGTAGCAATGAAGTTCCAGGCAGCAATGGGATTGCTCTCATTCTACTGCCTGGGTCATGGGGGCTAAAGATCCACCTGATGGGGAGAGGCTCTGCTCTGAGGCCTTGCGGAGCTGTCTGTGCACACTCCACAGAGTATTTTGGTCATAATGATCCATCATTGTCAAAGGACCTTAGATGTCATTAGCATCTTAATAGTTTCTGATCAGTTTCCACTTCCGAGGTGGCGCTGGTGAGAAAGAACATACCTGCCAATGCAGGAGACATAAGAGACCCAGGTTCATTCTCTGGGTTGGGAAGATCCCCTGGAGAAGGAAATGGCAACCCACTCCAGCATTCTTGCCTGGAGAATCCCATGGACAGGGGAGCCTGTTGGGCTACAGTCCCTTGGTCGCAATGAGTTGGACACGACTCAGCAATGAAGCACAGCACATAGTTGATTAACGGTGTTGTGATGCTGATTTCGCTAGCACATATACTAAAATTGGAATGATACAGAGAAGATCAGCCTGGCCTCTGTGCAAGGATAACTCACGAATTCGGAAAGCGTTCCATATTTTTAATATTATCCCCAATACCTGCCACTCCAGTCTTAGTTGGTGGTGGCAGAATAGTCTCAGAACTGTTTGACTCAATTGGCCATTTAAGTTTAATAGTAAAAGCCTGGTTAATGATAACAGTGCATCGTAAAACCTTCAGAAGGAAAGGAGTATATTTTGTGGAACACTTGTTTTGTGTGTAGCAGTTTTAAGTTATTTGTTTTTAAAATCAGTACTTTTAAATGGAAACAACTTGACCGAAGATCTGTCACAGAATTTGAGATCCATTTTAAAAAGCTTAGTGAGAAAACAAAAAAAAATATCGTGTTCGTTTCAGGTGTACTACAACATGGTTCAGTTACAAGTGTACAAGCATCTTGTATACAAGTATATAAGCATATACAAGTATCTATTCTTTTTCAGATTCTTTCCTCCTTTACTGTGTTTCGTAATACTGAGCAGAGTTCCCTGTGCTGCACAGTAGGTCCTCAATGGTTATTAATTTTAAATATTGCTGATCCTCATTGCTATGTGTGTATTTCCAGAATGTATAAAATTATTGCCTTCCCCTCACTTTTAAATCACGCTGGAGAAGGAAATGACAACCTGCTGCAGTATTTTTGCCTGGGAAATTCCATGGACAGAAGAGCCTAGCGGGCTGCACACAGTCCATGAGGTTGCAAAGAATTGGACACGACTAGTTATGTGCACACACACACACACACTTTAAATCAGAGAGCTATGGTCAGTCCCTGGGTCAGGCGCAGGGGTTCATGAGAAGGTGAGGAGGAGCCAGCACCCCTTTGGGGGACTGCCCAGTGCCCAGGAACTGAGTGAGTGTGTGTGGTTGGTAACACAGCCAGTGTGCACGTGACTCCTCCTCCTCTTTCTTGCTGTGAGGCTGGATCACTGAGGTGGGGGGGAGGGGCAGAGCCTTCCAAGAGGGTGGCAGCAATTGGGGTAGAAGGCAGACAGCAGGTGTCAGGGCCCAAGGTCAGGTAAGAGGAGGGATGGACAGTGAAAATGGAAGAGCAGTGGGTGGCCTGAAACTGCCCACCTTCCAGTCCTGCCAGGAAAATGGTCAAAGGGACCCCCTGCTTCCTCTTGGGAGGATGACAGGGAGAGGGACATCCTTAGGGAATCTCCAGGAGGGCGGTGTATCGTGTCTGTTTTCTTCACTGCTGAATCCCAGGTTGGCCCTCTTTGCAGCGAGGTGGGGGATGGATATGGGGAGCGAGACTGCAGCAGAGACAGCGGAGGAGCGGGGTGGCCCTGGAGCCTACAGAGATGAAAGGACGGGCAGCTTCACAGGGGAGCTGGAAGGTGTGGTGTCGGGCACGTCAAGTTGAGACTGCAGGGTCCAGCCGGCCAGCCCCTTCTGCTCATCACCAACCCGTCTCCTGGAGGCCAGGGCACCTTCAGGAGGCTGTCTCCATCTCCAGTGGCCTGCAGGGCCCCGTCCTCTGTCCAGTCTCGTCCCTTTGCATTTTCCGTCTCATGTTTTATGCTTTAGCAGACCAGCTGCCTTAGTCCCTCACATTCCTCGCTGTTTCATGCTGGCCTGCCCTTGCTTTGCCTTCACCCTGCCCTGTCCTAGCCCGCTCCTCCTGGTAAGGTCATCCCCTTCTCTTTACACCGATGGCTCTGGTATAAACTCATTCATTCCTTCCACGGACACTGATCACTGCCTGTAAAGTGTCAGATGTGACTGCTGGGTGCTGCCACCTGCCCCCACCCCCCAGGCCACATAGGTACCCCTTCTGAGCACACCTTTGGATTTCTGTTCAGTCCAGCACAATGATTTAAAGCACAGGCCTTGTATCCCACAGATATACAATTTGTATATCTGCGCTTCAGTTTGTATATCTACGAAATGGGAATATATAGCACCTTCCTTGGGGGAGTGGGCTTCAAGCCGAAAATGAAATTGCCCCTGGAAGGCATTTAGCACAGGGCTTGGCCCACTCAGAGACAGGGAGGTGTCCTGAGGATGCTTATCTGTCTTGTAGCATCACGGGTTTGGGATTCCCTGACTGGGTCCCTTTCCTATGGGACCCAGGGGCTGGCTTCAAGAAGGAAATAGGATTTAGCCAAGTCTGGGGCACAGAGGTGGTGTTAGGTGCATGGGAAAGGGGAGAGTAGGTTAGAGGGATGGAGAGTGAGGAGTATGAGATGAGTAGAAGCCAGCCGATGAAAGGTCTGGGGTGCCAGGCCCCAGTTCTGGCCTTGGTAACCAGGATTTGGTCCATCCACAATGTGTCCTCATGATCAGCCGATTTGGGCTCAAGATCCAAGGCCTTCAGGCAAACTGAGAAAGGCAACCAATGTATTTGAGTGTCTAGAAAAGCATTTAGGATCTTGTGTGACATATGTGATCACTGAGGGGTGAAAGCATTTGGGGAGTAGTAGTTTCAGCACTTCCAGAATACTCTGCCAAGAGGACCCGGGGCTGGGGCTGGGCAGGAGGGATTGGAGCTGCTTAAGTGGTGGAACCAGGAGGCAGGTCCACTGTTGGTGGGATCAAGAGCTTCACTTTGCCTGAAACTCTGGGAGTACTTCCTAGGGCTTCCCAGGTGGCACCATAAAGAACCCCCCTGCCAACGTAGGAGACATAAGAGACGTGGGTTTGATCCCTGAGTCGGGAAGATCCCCTGGAGGAGGGCATGGCAACCTACTTCAGTATTCTTGCCTGAAGAATCCCATGGACAGAGGAGCCTGATGGGCTACGGTCCACGGGGTCGTAAAGAGTTGGCCACGACTGAAGCAACTTAGAATGCAGGCACTGGGGGTGCTAGAATGGGTGGGTAGAGGCATTCTGATATGCCTGGGCTGTGACCTCTCCCCAAGCCAGCAAGGGCTGCATTCTATGAGTAATAACACATGCTAGCTGAAGTCTCCCGTTATCTGCAATCTTTCCTCGCAGAAGATCCCATCCACTGCAGTCTTTTAAAGTGTCGTCTTTGCTCATGTTAAGTGGAAGAATTTGCTGGTGCGCCCCACTGCAGGACTCTGTTCTAAATTTTCCTTGCCGTCTGCTTCGCTTGCTGCTGCCAACTCCCCGTCTTTTGTGGCCTGGGTGACTGGTGCCCAGAGAAGCGTGTGTTGAGCTGAGTTGAGAGAAGAAAGCTGGTTTGGTTAGAAGAGTCTTATTTTGGATCCTGTGGCCAACGGCCAAAGTAATTTGACGTGCTTAATTTGATATTCCTGGCTGTCCACAACCTGAATTCAGCCCGTCTTTGTCCTGCTCTGCTGTTCCTTGACACATTGATCTACCAGCTGTTTCTTGCCTTTTCAGGCTCCCTCTTTAAATATCCAGAGAAGGAAATGTCAACCCACTCCAGTATTCTCGCCTGGAGAATTCTGTGGACAAAGGAGCCTGGCAGGCTACAGTCCATGGGGTCGCAGAGTCAGATACAGCTGAGTGACTGTCACTCACTCACTCACGCTTTGAATATCCGTAAGGGGAGGTCCCTGGCAGTAAATAGAGAAGTTGATTCTGGGCCTTTGTGTCCTAGTGTGTTTTTCAGACTGTATACATTTGTGAAGGTAGGTTTGGGGAGGCAGGAAAACTTGCCTTTAGGCAGCTGTACCTGCCTCCTAAGCTATTCTCTGAGTGAGCCACACTCTGTACCAGTGACTAGCTACTCCCTTTCCTCCACACCTTCCTAGATGGCAGGGGCTGCCCTGACCGTTGCTGCGGCCTCCATGAAGCCTGCTCTGCTGAGCCTGGCCAGAAGTAATCATCCTGCTGCTCGCCCTCCCAGTGATGGGTCTCTACCTTTCCCCAACTTCCTTTCTCTTTAGATTATGATTTGTTGTTGTTCAGTTACTGAGTCATGTCCAGCTCTTTGCGACCCCGTGGAAAGCAGCACAATTGCAGCTTTCCTGTCCTTCACCATCTCCCAGAGTTTGCTCAAACTCATGTTCGTTGAGTTGGTGATGCCATCCAACCATCTCATCCTCTGGCACCCCCTTCTCCTCCTGTCTCAAAAATTTTGAATTCCTTTTCCCTTGGGAGAGGAGGGATACTCACTGGCTAGGATCCTGCTCTCATGGATCTTCGTATCCCCTGAAGTGATTGCCACTGCTTCCTCTAACTCTTTTTCAGTCATTTATTTCCTTTTTACTTTTCTTTTCTTCAAATTTATAGAATTAATTTTTTTTAAATGAGTTTTCTGTCCTGGTTCTAGGTTTCTGGAATGTATTTTAGGAAGTGACTGAAGATGAAATCTGTAAAGATCATTTGCATTTCAAGTTTAATTCCTCATGTTACTGTCCAGTCTCTGAGGTCCCCTAGCCAAACAAACAAATAAAAACAATTCTTAACCAGCACCGGCTGAGAAGCTGAAAGGCTGAGTAGAACAACAGATAGTCTCATGATGCTGAGGAGATAAAAATGACAAGTTAAGGGCTTATTACAAAGGTGGAGAGATCCTGGAAATACCTCATGGTTATAAATACCCTGTTGCTTCACTCAGGAACCCTGAAGGACTGTATCCTAGGAGAAATGGCTTCCTAAAAATAGGCCAACAGTTATAAAGACTGAAACCCAACCTCAAATTAGCTGACCAGAATAGACCAAGTTTACAAAGATTGAAACCAAGCCTTGAATCAGCTCAACCGCTGATTGGATTAAGATAATCTGTTCCTGATCTAGTTGCCTGCCACAGACTGAAGAAAATCATGAAACAACATCTAGCTCCTTTGCAGTTTTAAAAATATTTATATAAAAGATTCATCATTTAGCTAAAGAAGTACCAGGCATATAAACAGGCAGGATCAAGAGAAGGAAAAGACACTCAAAACAGACCCACAGGTGATACATATGCTGTAATTATCTGATAGACATTAATGTCAGTGATTAACAGATTCAAGAAATAAAATGACAAGATGGAGAGTTTCATCAGAGAACTGGAATCTACTTACACATAAAAGATCAGAAATCTGAGAACTGAAATAGGCAGTGATATTACGCATGCCTGTGTGCCAGGCTGCTTCAGTCATGCCTGACTCTCTGACCCTGTGGACTGTAGCCCCCCAGGCTCTACTGTCCATGGGGCTCTCCACTGGTGGATTTAAACAGTGGCATAGACGCAGCTGTAGGGAGAATTAGTGATCTATAAGAGCAGATAAGTGAGTAGAAATATCCTGCCTAAAACAGGGAGAGAAAAAAAGATGAAAAACAAAGGAAATATCCACCAAAGCTAAATGATACATAATGAAAAGTCCTAACACACATGTGATTGAACTTCAGGAAAAAGAAGGGAAGAAGTAAAATTCCAGGAGATACTAATAAAATTTTCTGAAAACAATGAAATATACCAAGACACAAACTAGAGTAGTACTGTAAACCCCAAGCAAGAGAATATAAAGAAAAAAGAAATTTGTCAGTAATATTTCTGAAAACCAAAGACAGAAATGAAATCTGAAAGCAGTCCAAGAAAAAAGACATAATTACTTTCAAAGAAAGAACAGGAAGACTGGCAACTGAGTCCTTAACTGTAATGATGGACTCCAGAAAACAAATCTGTCCTGAAACTGTTGAAATGTTTCTATGTAGATTTCCCTCCCAGATTTCACAAAGATTTCCCTCTAGATTTCACAAAGGTGAAAAAAAATCATTTCTAGACAAGTAGAGACTGAATTTATTGTCAGCAGACACACTCTAAAAATAGTAAAAGGAGTTCTTCAGAAAGAAGCCTGACCCCAGATAGAGGCGTGGATATGTAGAAGGGAATGAAAATCAGTGGATAACGTAAATACATGAGTGAGTCTAAATGAACTCCTGACTGTGCAGATGTCTCATGGGATTAAAGTACAGGTAAAAACAAAATATACAACAAGGAACAGCACAAAAGAATGAGGGGGATAAATCGAATTAAAGTGTTTTAAAACTCTTATTTTCTGGAGAATGGGAAGGTGTTAGTCAATTATAAGTCAAGGATGTTGTTTACATGATACCCTTAAAATAACAGTAAAAAGGAATATAAAGTTAACCTAGTAGAGAAGGAGATATTTAAAAATACAAGATTAACCTAGAGGAAGTTAAAAATGGAAATAATTGAGAGAAGAAGGGACATTAAACATAAAGGACAAATAGAAAGCAAACAGAACATAGATTTAAATCCAGATCTATCAGTAATTATAGTAAATGAAAATGGACTAAATATTCCAATTAAAACTCTCTAGTTGTGAAACTTATTTAAAAAAAAGTGGAGCAAAATCCAATTAGATGCTACTTGCAAAAAGATGTTAAATATAGAAATACAGGAAAACTGATAGTAAATGAATGTAAGAAAGACATATCAAGAAAAAAGGTGATATTGGAAATGATACAACATATGCCCTAAGATAGACTTCCCAGGCGGTTCAGTGGTAAGGAATCCACCTGCCGGTGCAGGAGATGCAAGCTTGATCCCTGGCTCAGGAAAATCCCCGGAGGAGGAAGTGGCAACCCACTCCAGTATTCTTGGACTTCCCTGGTGGCTCAGACGGTAAAGCGTTCTGCCTACAATGCGGGAGACCTGGGTTCAGTCCCTGGGTTGGGAAGACCTCCTGGAGAAGCGAATGGCAACCCATTTCGGCATTCTTGGACTTCCCTGGTGGCTCAGACGGTAAAGCGTCTGTCTACAATGCGGGAGACCTGGGTTCAGTCCCTGGGTCGGGAAGATCTCCTAGAGAAGCGAATGGCAACCCACTCCAGTATTCTTGGACTTCCCTGGTGGCTCAGACGGTAAAGCATCTGTCTACAATGCGGGAGACCTGGGTTCACTCCCTGGGTTGGGATTCCCCTGGAGAAGGAAATGGCAATCCACTCCAGGACTATTGCCTGGAAAATCCCATGGACAGAGGAACCTGGTAGGCTACAGTGCATGGGGTCATAACGAGTCAGACACGACTGAGTGACTTCACTTTAGTGAGTATGAGACTTTAAGTCAGAAAACACTTCTAGTTAAAAAGAGGGGCAGTTCATCAGGGAGATACCAGAAATCCTATTTGTTTGCATCTAGTTATAGAAAGTATAAAATTGCAAGAAAAAATAGACAAATTTATAATTAGAGTGGGTTTTAGCATACTGTTAGTAACTGATTGAAGAAGCTGACAAAAAATTTGTAAAGCTATAGAAGATTGGAATCAGTTCAGCCGCTCAGTCATGTCTGACTCTTTGTGACCCGATAGACTGCAGCAAGCCAGGCTTCCCTGTACATCACCAACTCCCGGAGCTTACTCAGACTCATGTCCATCGAGTCAGTGATGCCATCCAACCATCTCACCCACTGTCATCCCCTTCTCCTGCCTGCCTGCAATCTTTCCCAGCATCAGGGTCTTTTCCAATGAGTCAGTTCTTCACATCAGGTGCCCAAAGTATTGGAGTTTCAGCTTCAGCATCAGTCCTTCTAACGAATATTCAGGACTGATTTCCTTTAGGATTGACTGGTTGGATCTCCTTGCAGTCCAAGGGACTCTCAAGAGTCTTCACCAACTCTGCAATTCAAAAGCATCAATTCTTTCACGCTCAGCTTTCTTTATAGTCCAACTCTCACATCCATACATGACTACCGGAAAAACCATAGCTTTGACTAGATAGACCTTTGTTGGCAAAGTAATGTCTCTGCTTTTCAGTATGCTGTCTAGGTTGGTCATAGCTTTTCTTCCAAGGAGCAAGCATCTTTTAATTTCATGGCTGCAGTCACCCTCTGCAATGATTTTTGGAGCCCCCCAAAATAAAGTCTCTCACTGTTTCCATTGTTTCCCCATCTATTTGCCATGAAGTGATGGGGTTGGATGTCATGATCTTAGTTTTCTGAATGTTGAGTTTTAAGCCAGCTTTTTCACTCTCGTCTTCCACTTTCATCAAGAGGTTTTTTAGTTATTCTTTGCTTTCTGCCTTAAGTATGGTGTCATCTGCATATCTGAGGTTATTGATATTTCTCCCGGCAACCTTGATTCCAGCTTGGGCTTCATCCAGCCTGGCATTTTTCATGATGTACTCTGCATAGAAGTTAAATAAGCAGGGTGACAATATACAGCCCTGACGTACTCCTTTCCTGATTTGGAACCAGTCTGTTGTTCCATGTCCAGTTCTAACTGTTGCTTCTTGATCTGCATACAGATTTCTCAGGAGGCAGGTCAGGTGGTCTGGTATTCCCATCTCTTGAAAAATTTTCCATGGTTTGTTGTGATCCACACAGTCAAAGGCTTTGGCATAGTCAGTAAAGCAGAAGTAGCTGTTTTTTCTGGAACTCTCTTGCTTTTTTGATAATCCAACGGATGTTGGCAGTTTGATCTCTGGTTCCTCTGCCTTTTCTAAATGCAACTTGAACATCTGGGAATTCATGGTTCACGTACTGTTGAAGCCTGGCTTGGAGAATTTTGAGCATTACTTTGCTAGCATGTGAGATGAGTGCAATTGTGTGGCAGTTTGAACATTCTTCAGCATTACCTTTCTTTGGGATTGGAATGAAAACTGACCTTTTCTAGTCCTGCGGCCACTGCTGAATTTTCCAAAATTGGAATACTAATAACCAAAATATCCTAACTGATTATATAGACCACTACACCCAAGGATTGTGGAATACACATTGTTTACACGTGCACATGGCACATACTTTAGCATATTTGGGTCTTAAAGAAACTTATTCCATAAATAAAACCCTTCCTATAAAGAAATCTCAGTCTCACATGCCTTTGATAGTTAATTTGCCAAATATTTAGAGAAGAAGTAGGACCAATCTTATACTGAGTCCTCTGGAGAATGGAAAAAGAGTTGAAGATTTTCCTGTTCATTTTATGAGACCAGCATAACCCTGAACCCCAGACTTGACAAGGACATTACAAGAAAGGAAAACTGCCTAGGTCAATCTCTTTCATAAGTGAGGATATAAAGCTAAACAAAATATTGGCAAAAAAAGTTCAACAGTATATTCAAACGACGGGCTTCCCTGGTGGCTTGGTTGGTAAAGAATCCATCTGCAGTGCGGCACACCTGGGTTCAATCCCTGGGTTGAGAAGATCCCCTGGAGGATGGCATGGCAACCCACTCCAGTATTCTTTCCTGGAGAATCCCCAAGGACAGAGGAGCCTGGTGGGTTACAATCCATGCAGTCGCAGAGTTGGACACAACTAATCGACTAAACACACATATTCAAATGATGGGACAGGGCACCAAAATTCAGTCTAGAAATGAAATATTTGGTTTAATATTAAAGTGTATTGTTATTAAATATGCTAACAGGCTGAAAGATAAAAATAATTTGCTCACAATACAGAACAAGCATTTGATAAGGTTTGTACCCATTTATGATAAAAAACAACCTTAGGAAACTTGGATCTCAGTGAACTGCCAATATTGATAAATGATATCTTCTAAGAAATAGAGCAAACATTATATTTAATGGTAAAATTTTGAAAGCCCTGACATTGAGACTGAGATAGGGAAGTTAGCTGTAATCACTTCTTTTCAACAAAAATTAGAAAATAAAAATGACAGGAGTCAAATCATCACATATCTAGGGATACATTTGACCAAAGATATTTAAGACCTCTACTTAGATATGGGAGATATTTAAAAACACTAAATTAAATAGATATAAAATGTTCATAAGTTGGAACCTTCAGTATTATAAAAATGTAATTCCAGTTAAAATCCCAGGAGAGTTTCTGGTAGAATTGCCAAATGGATTCTAAAATTTGTGTGGAAATGCGAAAGGCCAAAAATGTTCAGGATAGTCATGAAGAGAGCAAAGTTGAAGCACTTACACTACCAGAAATCAAGAACTCTTCTAAAGTTATAGTAAGCAGAATATCATGGTATTGGTGCAAGATTTGATAGTCAGACCATTGAGACAGTTAGAGCCCAGAAGCGCAGCCACACGCATGGTGATGACAGCGGTTGTGACGCAGGGTAGTGGGGAGAGTTTGTTCTCCGAGCAAGCAGTGCTGGTCTGCGTGCTCGGTCGTGTCCGACTCTTTTGCGACCCTGTGAACTGTAGCCCGCCAGGCTCCTCTGTCCATGGGATTCTCCAGGTAGGAAAGCTGGAGTGGGTCGCCGTTTCCTCCTCCGGGGGCTCTTCCCGGCCCAGGGACTGAGTCGCCTGTATTGTAGGTGGATTCTTTACCGCTGGGCCACCAAGGAAGCCTGAACAGCGCTAGGTCAGTTAGATACTCACATGGAAACAAGTGAGTCTCAACCCTTATCTTGCGCTGCATTCAAAATTCAATTCCAGGTGGATCACAGATCTAACGGTGAAGGGTAAAACAATACAGCCTTAGACGATAACAGAAAAATACAGTCACAGCTTTGGGTGGGCAAAGATTTTAGACAAGGTATAAAAAGCACTAGCCTTAAAGGGATCAGTTAATGGAGTACATTAAGGTTAAGACCTTGTTCATCAAAAGAAAGGGCAAGTCACAAAGTGGGAGAAGATAACTATGCACTCTCTGTGTGAACTGAAGTGAAAGTTAGTGTTCGACTCTTTGTGACCCCATGGACTATAAAGTCCATGGAATTCTCCAGGCCAGAATACTGGAGTGGGTAGCCCTTCCCTTCTCCAAGGGATCTTCTCAACCCTGGGATTGAACCCAGGTCTCCCATATTCCAGGTGGATTCTTTACGAGGTGAGCCACCAGGGGAGCCCACTCTTTGTGTATAGGTATGTATTTAACAAAGGACTTTATTCAAAATGTATAAAGAGCCTCTACTTTTCCTAAATGAGAAAAGACACAATTGAATAGAAGAATAGGCAGAAATCTTAAACAGGCACTTCAAGATGATATACAAATGGCCAATAGACTTTACTGATCAGGGAAATGTAAATGAAAACGGCATACCCACTAGAAGGGTTGAAATGTAAAAGCACAATAATACTAGCAGTTGATAAAGATGTGGAACCAAAGGAATACTTGCAGACTCACTTTTCAGTGCTCTTTCGTAGCTGCAAAGCTGAGTATCTGCGTGCTCTATGATCCAGCAATTCCATTCCCAAACAGAGACCCAAAAGATGTGTATACATACATGCCCCCAAAGACATACACACATATACACACAGTACATATATACACACACATATACACACATATACACACATGGATAACAAATGATGTGCGTCTATCGATTAATAAATGTCTACAGTAGTAATTTGTGTGATAGCAAAGCAAAGTGAAATCATGTAAAGTTTATCAATGTGGAATGGATAATTATATTTATACAATAGAAGAGTAAACAGCACTGAAAATGTATGGTTATATGTAGTAACATGGATGAGTCTCATCATATAGTAGAGTGAGAGAAGTAAAAGAAGACAGGAGATTATTTACTGTAATTTATATCAAGTTCAATACAGGGAAACTAGTTTATGAGTCTATAAGTTAAGATAGCTGTTACCTTTGGTGATAAGGAGGTTTTAGTGGCTGATGGGGGCCCCTGGGGGTACTGGTAATGTTCTCCTTTTTTGAAATCTGAGTGGTGGTTACATGAATGTGATCCCTGTGAAAATCCATTGGTTTGTATACTTTTCTAAATGTGGTACTTAAATAATAATGTTAAAAAACTTGCTGAGAAAAGCACAGAGGATAGAAGCAGTTGGCTTTTGCCGTTTGAGGATTGGCTGTCTGGAAAGAGGGAGGTGACGATAAACTTCCTGACTTAGGCCCATCCCTGAGCACCGTGAGTGCTTTAGCATCGTGGTCTCTGAAGAGCCTGAGGGCCAGGAAGCAGTGAAGTACCCATCTCTGTGGCCCTTTGTCTCCCTTGGAGATGCTGGAGCTCCGTGGGCTCGGCTGTATCCATGATAGATGATGCTGGCAGGGTCGAGTGTAGCGGGCAGGAGGCCGGAAACCAGAGACCCCTGTTCCTCTCCGCTCCCCTCCCCTCTCCCCACTCCCACCCTCTCCTCTTTTCTTTCTCTGCTGCAAAGAGCCGGGATTCTTTCTCGGGAGTCCACACCCACAGATGAAAAAGACAGAAGGATATTTATTTAGAAAAAGGACAGATGTAAATTCGTATTTTGCAGACGAGACACAAATGCTTAGACTTCAGAATGTTGGTGAAACGTCAACCCTGTGGGCAGTAGAGAGGACTGCTTTGAGAAGTCAAGAATTGCATTTTCAGAAGCTGAATGAAAAGATGTGAAAAATTTTATTCAGGGAATGTTATGGACTGAATGCTTTTTGTTCCCCTTCCCTAATTCCTGTATTGAAGCCCCCAACCTCGAATGTAATGGTACGTGGAGGGGGGGACTTCTGCAAATTAATAGGCTTAGATGAGGACATGGCGGGGGTGTGCTCTTGATGGCAGTATATATATTTACGTGCCCTTTGATTTCCCTAAAATGTAAGTGCCCTTATATTTAGCTAAAAAGCCCTTATAAGAAGAGGGGCCAAAGGAACTGGTTCTCTCCATACTACACTCCAAGGGAAGCCCATGGAGCTCACAAGGTGGTTATTTACAAGTCAGGACAAGGGCCCTCACCAAGAACTGAATCTGTGGGCTCATTAATCGTGAACTTCCCGGCCTCTGTGAGAAATACATTTCTGGTGTTTAAGTCACCAAGTCTACAGTGTTTTGTTATAGCAGCTGGAGCTGACTAAGACAGGGAAGTAAAACTTGACTTGGTTTAACACCTCTGATTTCTGCAAGCTGGGGCAGGTGCCTCTTCCCTGTGGATTTTATCTGCAGAGTGGGACCTCTGGGACCCGCTTTATCTGGGACCACTGGGAAGCCCAGCTCATCCATCTTTTGTGAGCATGGTAGTCAAGTTGAAATAAAAAATGCCCTTTGTAAGAACTAAAGTTTTCAGCCTGGTCCCATCTTGGTATTGAGAAAAGTCAAGGAAAGAAACCAGGAACATGAGTTTCTGGGAACAGAAATTTTCAAATATGCACGCTGGTACCATAGTTAGGTTAATCTCTAAATCAGGGTTTCCCTTTAAATTTTGCTTGTTTTCAGTCTAACCAAATAGGTCATAATGCCTTATTTACTCCTGAAAAAGTGATCATAAAGGAACTTGCTTTTGGGTCTTAATTACTGCCTCGTCTCCTGTGTCAAGTGGGAAATGAAACTTCTTTTCCCCAATTTAACAGACAGTATGTTTCAGTGGTATAGACTTTTCTCCACAGATTTCACACTAATAAGATAGTTTAAACTGCTCTGCTTCTTGAGAAAATAATACTGGCTTGTTTGGTTTGTGCAAAAGTCAAAAGAATGTCAGTGGTTTAGGAAACAGACTTAGCGGGAGCAGGTGGCCAGCTGAGTTGTCTTCACCACACCCACCGTTTCTGTGCGCTGAGTCTGGCATTTTAATCCACTGATTCAAGAGTCTGCAATGACCAGTTATCTGCACCAGCCAAAAATAGGCACAGAATCTGTTGCTTTGCATGGTATCTCTGCAAAGCATGTCACGAGGTTTCTTTGAATTGGGAGATTTTCCTGCTAATTTGGGAAGCAGCTGAGGAGACCGAAAAGAGGTCTCGCGTGTCCCTGGGATCTACACTGTCCTCCCCAAGGCAGCTCAGGTCTTTCCCCGGTTCCCCAAAGCCTGACTTTTCCCACAGCAGTGCTGAAACCACAGGCTGCATCAGCTTTATTTACAAAAACACTTTTTAAAATTGTGTTTATCAAAGGTAAGTAAAATCCACTGGGTGCTGGCACAGTGCAATTCAAGTTTTGTGAGGATTAGACATTACATAGGTAGCATCTAGATTGTGCTTGGAATAGGGTAAATTCTAAAAAATGGTTAGTCCTGTAGGTGTGTTGTGTGCTAGCCACAGCTAGATGCTTTACCTACAGAGTGTGACTCCTCACAATGGTTCTGCAAGGTACTTACCTACTTCTGCAAGATAAGTAGCTCTTATTTTGGGCTTCCCAGGTGGCGCTAGTAGTAAAGAACCTGCCTGCAGTGCAGGAGACATAAGAAATGCAGGTTCGATCCCTGGGTTGGGAAGATCCCCTGGAGGAGGGCATGGCAACCCACTCCAATATTCTTGCCTAGAGAATCCCATGGACAGAGGCGCCTGGTGGGCTACAGTCCATGGGGTCCCAAAGAGTCAGACACAACTGAAGCGACTTAGCAGCAGTTCTTATTTTATTAATAAGGAAGAAGAGCTTCAGAGAAGTTAAGTAATTTATGTAAGGTCACACAGCTACTGAATGGCGGGGCTGGGGACTGAATCCGAGTCCATCTTCTCTTCCTCCTTCTCTACCACCACTGCCGTATTCTCTCTAAATGTGTTTCTCAAGCTGGGATCTGGGCTGCCTGGGAAGTTTGTGGAAGTTTTTTTAGGGAGGTTGTCTGTGAGTTTATAGTTTGAAAGATATTGCTTTGTGCAAGAGGTCAGCAAGTGTTTTCTTTAAAGAACCAGATAGTAGTTTATGCTTTAGGGGCCATACTCTCTATGTTGCAGCTACTTAATTCTTCTACCGCTGCTCACAGCATGGGCAGTATTTAACCAAACAGGTATGTCTACGTTTGAATAAAACTTTATTTATGGGGAACTTCCTGATGGTCCAGTGGTTAAGACTCTTCTTCCAATGCAGGGGTTGTGGTTTTGATCCCTGGTCGAGAAACTAAGATCCCATATGCTGCATGGGGTGGTGACAAAAGAAATTAAAAAATAAAATAACATCTGCAGAGATTTAAAAAATCCAAACCGTTGCTTATGGACATGGGTGACTGGCTGGATCAGGCCTGCAGGCTGTTGTTGGCTGAGCCCTGCTTTATTCCGTGATCCCTTCTGTTCTCTTCAAACCCCTGCAGCCTTGGTGCTCCAGCTTCTCCATCTGTCATCTTAGCAGCTTCTACTCTATCTGCTCAGTTGTCAAAACCCCACATTCTACAAAGTTCCTGAACTTATGGAACCAACAGCCTGGTGGGGAGACAAATGTATGCCACATGGTGAAGGGTAAGAAGAAGAAGGCAAGGGATTGGAGAGTGAGGGTGGCTGTGAAGGAGGGACTCTGAAAAGATGATGCTGGAGCAGAGCTCTACCAGAAGGGAGGCATAAACTACGTGGCTGTCTCAGGTGACGTGTTCCAGACCGAGAGAACAGCAAGTGCAAAGGCCCTGAGGCAGCAGTGTGCTTGGCCTGTCTTAGAAACAACCAGGACTCCAGAGGGGCTGGGGTGCAGTGGGTGAGGGCAAGAGTGGTGGGAGAGGGGCGGGCAGGCAGGTGAGAGGCAGTTCACGGGGGGCCTTGCGGGTCATTGCAGGGCTTTATAATGAGTGGCCACTGCAGCGAGGGCAGGGGGTTGGTTTGAGCAGCTGAGTTTCATAATCTGACATGGAACAAAGGATCCCTTTGAGCTGCTGAGTGGAGCGAGTGCATAGGGTGAGAGGAGGGGGAGGCTGGGAGCCATTTCGAGAAGGATGGTGGAAGAAGCCTATAGATTCTAAACATACTATGACACCAGAGCCAATGCTTTCCCGACTGATTGAGTAGGATGTGGGAGGAACAGAGGGGTCAAAGTTAACTTGAGGTCTTGGCCAGAGTGAGTGGAAAGTCAGAAAGTGAAAGTTGCTCAGTCATGTCCAACTGTTTGCAACCCCATGGACTGTATAGTCCATGGAATTCTCCAGGCCAGAAGACTGGAGCGGGTAGCCTTTCCCTTCTCCAGGGGGTCTTCCCAACCCAGCGAGCGAATGCAGGTCTCCTGCATTGCAGGCGGATTCGTTACCAGCTGAGCCACAAGGGAAGCCAAAGAATACTGAAGCGGGTAGCCTATCTCCTCCAGCAGATCTTCCAGACCCAGAAATCGAACTGGTGTCTCCTGCATTACAGGCTGATTCTTTACCAACTGAGCTATGAGGGACACCTATGGAAGTCAGAGTTGCCCTTTGCTAAGAGGGGAGGACTGTGGGAGCAGATTTGCCAGGAAGATGAGATCAGGTGCTGCTGCTGCTGCTGCTGCTAAGTCGCTTCCATCGTGTCCGACTCTGTGCGACCCCATAGATGGCAGCCCACCAGGCTCCCCCATCCCTGGGATTCTCCAGGCAAGAACACTGGAGTGGGTTGCCATTTCCTTCTCCAATGCACGAAAGTGAAAAGTGTAAGTGAAGTCACTCAGTCGTGTCTGAACCCCATGGACCGTAGCCTACCAGGCTCCTCCGTCCGTGGGATTGTCCAGGCAAGAGTACTGGAGTGGGGTGCCATCGCCTTCTCCAGAGATCAGGTGGGATGTGTTGAGTTGGGACTGTCAGTTGATAAGCAGGTGCAGAAGTCAAGTAGGCAATGAATTTGCAAGTTAGGAGTTTAAACTGGAACTCTACAGAAGAGAATCAGCAGGGGATGGTGGGCTTCAAAGCCAGGGGTGGGCCGGGATTGCCTAGGGAGTAGGTCAGAGAAAGAGTGGGCTGACCTGGAGGCCATGGCCCCCTCTTGTCCACCCCCCTTCCCTTGCCAATTTCAGGCCTCAAGACTCTTACATAAAAGCATTTTGAAGACTTTCTTGTCAGTCCAGGGGTTAAGACTGTGTTCCCGGTGCAGGGAGCACAGGTTCAATCCCTGACTGGGAAAGTAAGATCTTGCTACTGCACAGTTCAGTTCAGTTCAGTCGCTCAGTCGTGTCTGACTCTTTGCGACCCCATGAATCACAGCACGCCAGGCCTCCCTGTCCATCATCAACTCCCGGAGTTCACTCAGACTCACGTCCATCAAGTCAGTGATGCCATCCAGCCATCTCATCCTGTCGTCCCATTCTCCTCCTGCCCCCAATCCCTCCCAGCATCAGAGTCTTTTCCAGTGAGTCAACTCTTCGCACAGCACAGCCTAAAAATAAATAAATGAATAAATAAAAGCATTTTGATAGCTTCCTTCCTAGTCTGTTATCTGTGGTACTACCAGGGATTACTGGAGCCCATCACCCGCCCTGTCCCTCCCCTCTGAAACCTTTGGGGTGTCTGTGCAGCCTTCAGGAGAATGTGGGGGTACAGTCTCTCTGCTGTCCTCCCGACACTGCTGATCTGCAGTCTGCCTGTGGGCAAAGCCAGTGATGTCTGCTGCTGTCTCCCCGCTTGTCCTCAGCCTAGATGGTTCTTCCCACCTACAAGCACCACCCCTTCCCCCAACATCATGTCATAAATATGTGTAGCCATTGTGCCGAAGACATGAAAGGATTCTAGAGAGATGTCAGTCATTGTGTGTGAAGACCGACATCTTTAAAAAGTATTCCCTTGCGATGATGAAGAAGGTATTGGAGATGTGGTCGTGTTTGGGAGACAGAGAGAGAGTGGATAAGTTGAGTTTTGGCCATAAAGGGATGAAGAAGGGATGAGGCCAGCTGGCATGGTGCTCTTGTCCAAGGGTGAGCAGTTTCCCAGCAAAGTTATAAACCCAGGAGCCACATTCCAAAGGAGAGAGCATCCCAGGGAATAACTTAAGCAGTGTTAAATTAACAGACACTTAACTGGGGCACTACTGGCCTGCCTCAAGCAGCCTGGGGCTGAGGAAGAGCAAATACCTTTCTCTTGTTTCTATCAAGTGACATCAATTGATAATGCCTGCCTGGGGGTGCAGTCAGGGTCAGGTCTCAGAAGAATGAAGTTGGTCATTGATTAGTCATGTCTACCAGGAGCCCGTGGGGCTGGGTTTGCTTCAGGACCACCCTGGGTGTTTCTGAACTGACATAGCTGTCCTGGGCACAAGAGCACTGGTTCTCTCCATCCACCCGTGGGGAATCCTGCAGTGTGATCTGGCCACCCATCGAGTTAGATCTGACTGGAAACTAACCAGCAGAAGTGCAAAGTAACCGAATGTATTCGCTTTTAAAAAGTCACAGGTTTTCTCCTCCTGCCTTGGAAGTGGCCCTTCACATTGTTGTGGTTTGTGTTTTACATCATGGAGCGAATTACACGGAAGCTTCTAAAGAAGCGAAAACAAAGCATCTGGGAGAAAAGTACATCCCAAGTAGCAGGAGATTTCTTTCACCAAAAGGAAATGATGTTTGTGAAAGTATTTCAAGCGCTATGAAGTGCTCTGTAAATGTAACGATTTATTATTATGCACTGCTGGAGGGAAACCAGCTAAGCAATAACACTAACAATTACAGAACAGACTCCCTACAATTAAGTTGGAACTTGAAGAGAACCTCTGAGGAAGGGCTTTTCCTGAACTGGATGAGGCCCTTGCTGGTGAGCCCAGGCTGATGGCAGGGACCTGTGTCCCATCGGGGCTTGTGGTCCACTGTGGAGAGGGGCAGTTTATCCAGTAGGGATCTAGCCCAGGCAAGGGTGGCTGTTGCCTCCAGTGCTCTGTGCGTTGGCTTTAGATGGGGAGGCAAGCTAGTCACTGAAAATGACTGTCTGCTGTGCAGGCAGACGCCAGAGCTGGCCTGAGCCAACCCTTACCCTTGAGAGGAAACATTCTCTGCTCCCTCCCAGCCCCTTCCAAGCCCCTCCCCTGCCCTTTCAGTACCGATAACATCAGATCACAAATATTTTTGAGTACTAATTTCTTTATAAGACTCTGCTTCTTCTGATTTCCTCCAAAGAGGTGTATATCCATTTTTTTTCCTATTTTCTTTCATAAAAGGGTGAAAAATTATGAACAATAAGGTACAAATAATTGTCTCTGCTGATATGAGATAGAAAGTGGCTGTGAAATGCTCACTGTCAGTAAGCATCCAAAAACGTTGAATTGGAGGGTAATTTTTTAAAAAATTGTACTTATTTTTTAATTCTTGGCTGTGCTGAGTCTTTGTTGGTGTGAGGGCTCTTCTGTAGTTGCAGTTCAAGGGCTTCTCATTGTGGTGGCTTCTGTTGTTGAAGAGCACAGACTTTAGGGCATGCAGGGTTCAGCAGTGGTGGCTCCTGGGCACAGGCTCAGTCATGGGTCGCATACGGACTTAGTTGCTGCGTGACATGTGGGGTCTTCTTGGATCAGGGATCGAACTCGTGTCTCCTGTGTTGGCAGGGAGATTCTTCACCACTGAGCCACCAGGAAAGCTTTGAACTGGCAGATAATTTAAGAATCTTCAAGAGGAGGGTTTGAGCTACTCTTCCTGGTTTCTATATGTACTCAACTGACAAAGAAACAGGACTGATTGTCACAAACTGCATTAGAAGTTAGCCTCTCCATAGGTACTGCTTGTCCCTCTGAGCACATCGATGTCAGCAGATGAAGGATGTGGCATTTGCTGGCCTGGGTGCTTCCCTCTTTCACCGTATGGCTTCTGGGGGGTGCATATCAGGGCAGTTTTTCCTGTTGTAGTGGTCTGCATCCAGGTAGGAGGGAGAAAACACACGGTGATTTAAACAGGGGAAGTTTGATACAAAGAATTACTAAACTCTGATGAAAGAGTAGCCATAGGATAAAGGAAAACTGCGTGTGGTACATACCCCAGGGCTGAGGGAGAGCAGTCAAGGAAGGCAGACTTGGAAGGGGTTCAGACCTTACTGGAGAAGGTATAGTTGACCACATTGAATGGCAGAGAAATTTGCTGGTTTCACTGGTCCTCAGTCCCTGGGCAAACGCGAAGCAGGCCTCCAGGGTTCAGGCAGGGTAGGCGAGCTGCTGTTGTGGGTGTGCTGTGGGTGGGGGATACTCAGTGTGGGAGGCTGGAGCACAGGAGTCTGCCTGGAAGGCCACACTCTCAGGAAGACCACAGGGGATGAGGCTGGGGGAGGTAACGAGGGAGCAGAGGGAAAGAGGATGCCAGCATGCACGGGAGGCCTGGAGGGCCTGATGTCTGTCCTGGGAGGGCTCTGCAGGGTCTGTGAGGTTGCAGGAGACAGCACCTGCTGGGTGGGGGTGCTGAGCCCCCCTGAATGTCCTCACCCCATACCATCGACTCTGTCCCCCTGCATCCCCCTCCTTCTGCAGCGTCCCTCCAGTACCTTCTGTTGACAAAGCTTACTGTGCTGCTGTAAAGGAGAAACGCTTGAAGAGATTGCTTTCATTATTGCAGAACATGTGTTGAAGGGTGAGTCTCGAGCTGAGAGGGAAACTCATGGATAACTGGCTTCCTTGGCCCTCTTCCCTGTAGCACCTGTGGTCCCAGGACCTCTGTGAGGAGGGAGGGCACCCCATTCCTCTGAACTGCCCTGTTTGCTCCTGAAGATTGGCTCACACAGGGGCTGGCTCTCTGTTGTTCAGTCGCTAAGTCATGTCTGACTCTTTGTGACCCCATGGACTGCAGCATTCCAGGCTTTCCTGTCCTTCACCATCTCCTGGAGCTTGCTCAAACTCATGTCCATTGAGTCGGTGATGCCATCGAGCCATTTCATCCTCTGTTGTCCCCTTCTCCTCCTGCCTTCAATCTTTTTCAGCATCACAGTCTTTTCTAATGAGTCAGCTCTTCACATCAGGTGGCCATAGTATTGGAGCTTCAAGTTCAGCATCAGTCCTTCTAATGCGTATTCAGGATTGATTTCCTTTAAGACTGACTGGTATTCCACAGTTGATTGGAAGATTGAGTCTTCCCCAACACCACAGTTCAAAAGCATTAATTCTTTGGCATTCAGCCTTCTTTATGGCCCAACTCTCACATCCATACATGACTACTGGAAAAACCATAGGTTTAACCTTTGTTGGCAAAGTAATGTCTCTGCTTTTTAATACATGTCTAGGTTGGTCACAGCTTTTCTTCCAAGGAGCAAGTGTCTTTTAGTTTCGTGGCTGCGGTTACCATCCACAGTGATTATATAGACTGCAGTTTCTCTGCTGGCAGCTGGGGGAGTGCCGACAGTGGTGGGGAAGGACCATGACCCTCACAGGCTGCTGCACAGCTTGGGGCGAAAGGATGTCTGTGTGTCAGGGACTAAGCTGCCACAGGCCAGCACCCCTGCCTGCCAAAGGGTGTGGTTTAAGACTTTAACTTGACCTTGTGTTTGGCGCAGCGGCATCTCTGACGGCTTGCAGAGGGTACCTCCCTCTCGCTCTTTCTCTGTTTAAGCTAACTGGAGGGGCAGAACACTCGAAAGATGTGGGTTTCTGCAGCCCTGGACCACTGCTCCCATCATAGCCTGGGCAGTTCCTAGTTCCTGGTTTCTTTGTCGCTGCAGGTCAGGCAAGAGGGCAGCTTCCCTGCCTGTCATAGCAAGCGCTGGATCCGGCTCTTGGCCCGTGGAGTGAGGGATCAGGTTTAAGTCTGGAAGGGCTTAGGCCTCCAGTGTCCCTCTGCCTGGGCCCCAGCTCCTGGAGATCCTGACTTCATTGATCTGAGCTGGACCCGACATCATGATGCTTTCGCGGCACCACCAGCTCTGTGCTGTGGTTTGAAAGCCCAGCCAGCGGGAGGACCCCTGGCTTGAGTCAGTCTCCACTCCCTGGGCTCCTGCTCTGCTCCTTTTACTTGTGGGTGCGCCACTCAGCTGTCGCCTGGGAGCATCTTGAAGGCAGAGGTTTGTCGTCCTCTTGGTGTACCTGTCCCCCACTCTGTCCCTGGCCGGTGGCAGCCTCTGCCTGACCCAGTCTGCACTGACCAGCCCTTGGTTCCCTGACATCGGTGGAGTTGCCAGTGCCCCCAGGTTTATCTCAGACTCAGCCCCAGAAGCTCAGTCTCCCCTGTGAGGTCTGACTTTTCTCGACTTTCTCAGGGTCTGAGGAGGAACTGAGGACAATCAGTCTTGGAGGAGACGGCCGTGAGACCCATGACAGCCACTGGCTGACTTGGTCTTGGAACACTTGAGCTGCTGCCTGTAGGTATGGGCATCTGTCAACTCAAATCCTTCTCCATGTTGTTGACAAACTGAAAGGATTCCATGTAGCTCTCACTTAATTGGAGGGGATGGATTCAAACCATAGTAGAGCCACCCAGAGGAATGTACGATACTACCCTTTCGGGTTTATAACCACTCCTGCATTGGCACGCTCTACCATGAGCTGTTCTGGCCATTTCCAGATGTGAACACTCCACCTCTTTTGGACAATCCAGTTGTCCCTCCTGGAATATAGTGGGGATGGGGGTAGGACATCCTTTGTCTGACAGACCCCATTGGAGCAGTTCTCAAAGTATGGTCCCTGGGCAGCAGCTTCAATATCACCTGGGTATTTGTTAGAAGCGCAAATCCCATCCCCTTGCTGATCCTGGAACCTTGGGGGTGCAGCCCCTATTCTGTGTTTTAGGACGCCCCCAGATGATTGATACATGCTCATGTCTAGGAACTGCTGCCTTACCTAATAGACTGGATGCCTTAGCACACTGCAAGTGCGGCATGTACTTTTCTCCTCTTTCTTTTTGACTTCTGAGACTTTGTCCCTACACATCCCTCCATTCTTCACGAGTGCCTTTTGAAATCACATCCATATTCCTGGCCAGAGTCAGGAGTCACTTCATTCATGAAGCCTTACCTGATTCCCCCTCTCCAGCAGGTGTGTGCTCACCGCCCTGGTCACCCCGCCCCCATTGCCTGTGGTCCCCTCCTGGCAACACTAGCATCACTGGGCCCTCCTTGTATTGTTGTTGTTCAGTTGCTAAGTTGTGTCCAACTCTTTGTGACCCTGTGGACTAGAGCATGCCAGGCTTCCCTGTTCTCTACTATCCCCTGTAGTTTGCTCAAGTTCATGTCCATTGACTTGGTGATGCTATCTAACCATCTCATCCCCTGCCACCCTCTTCTCCTTTTGCCTTTTGTCTTTCTCAGCATCAGAGTCTTTTCCAACGAGTCATCTCTTTGTATCAGGTGGCCGCAGTACTGGAGCTTCAGTATCAGTCCTTCCAATGAATATTCAGGGTTGATTTCCTTTAGGATTGACTGGTTTGATTTGCTTGCTGTCCAATGGACTCTCGAGAGTCTTCTCCAGCACCACAGTTCAAAAGCATCAATTCTTCGGCACTTAGACTTCTTTATGGTCCAAATCTCACATCCTTATTTGACTACTGGGAAAATCATAGCTTTGACTATACTCACGATTAAGGGCCCTCCTCAGAAATGCAGAATCCCAGCCTGCTCCATTGACTGAGTCAGAATCTGCATTTCATAAGATCTGCAGGTGATTCCCATCTACTTTAAAGGCTAGGAAGCACCTTTTAGACCACCCTGAGTGTACTAAAAGAAATATTTTTTTTTTACTGATTACATTTTAATGATACTTATTCATTAGGAAAATAAATGGGAAAAAGAAACGCCCAGAAATTGACACTGCCATGAGCAGACTTTCAGGGGTTAGAGTTAATGGCCCACCTTTGTTCTCGGAGGGACAATATTCAGATGACTTTTCGAGACAGGAGTCACACTTTAAACAACAGCTAACACCATGTTTTGCATAAACCAGCTGTTCAGTAACTTTAAAAACAGGGAATTCAAGAATTCTCTACTAGTATAAAGGGCTTCCCAGGTGGCAAAGAATCCACCTGCCAATGAAGGAGATACAAGAGAAACGGGTTCTATCCCTGGGTTCGAAAGATCCCTTGGAGGGGGAAATGACAACCCACTCCAGTATTCTTGCCTGGAGAATTCTATGGACAGAGGAGCCTGGCGGGCTACAGTCTATGGGGTCACAAGAGTCAGACACGACTCAGAAACTGAGCGTGCACACGTATAAAGGTATTGTCTCCTTTCCAGAAGTTGGAGTCCTCAGCCTATTAAAGAGGTAGATGAAGGCTGTTTCTGGCCGAGGATTTCATGGCTGTTAAATCCTGGTGCAGTGACCAGAATATCTCAGTCTGAATCCTGAGGATGTGAAGCTTGGTGAAAGCTCTGCAGGCCGCTGGCAGGCACGGTCAGGATCTCTGTTCCAGGAACCCACTTTCTGACCTACCCTGAGGACTGGAACTGATAAGGTGGTTGTAGGTTTTACTAGAATTCTCCAGCGAATGTGGTGGGGTTTGGGGAGAGGAGAATTGTCCTGCCTGCCACTCTGGCTCAGAGCCTCGGGGCTAATTTAATTAATCCCATAAGGGGCTGGGCAGCTGGGGAGAGGCTTTCTGAAGCCCGTTCAGCATGCCTAGCTGCCTGCCCTTGTCTTTCTGTAGCTGTAGCCTGTCCCCACCCCCATTGGCCTTGGGAGCAGCTGTGAGCTGTGGGACCAGATCTGGGCTGTGGGTTCACATGGGAGTCACCCAGCAGATAAAGCTCTGACCTTGGAGTCCTCATGCCCAGATTCTAGACCTGTGCAGCATTTCTCAGCTCTGAGCTCTTTGTCATCTTTGCTTGAGCCGTTTCTTCCTCAAGAAGAGTCAGAGATGGCTGCCTCGGAGTGGGGGGTAGGGTGGGGGATGGGGGTGCCCCACATGCTCCACGGGAAAGTCACTGCACGCATCATTGTTCCCAGCTGCCAGGTGGGCAGAAACGTGAGTGCTCCTCGCCCACCTCCGTTGCTAGCTGGCTCTAAAGGGTCAGTGCAGGGAGAGTGTGAACGGTTCCTGCCCATTTGGTCATTCCCCTTCATGAGTGCGCATGAGGGTGTGAGAAGCAGGTATGTGTGTGCACGTGATGATGGTCTGGGCCTCTCGCTGCAAGAACAGCGCCTGGGTTAGTGGCAGCCTCATTACAGGATGCGGGGTGTGTTTGGACACATTGCGGGTGCTGTGTCAGCCTGGCCAGGGCGTTTCTCGCGAACATCTGGGAGCAATCCCTTTCTGCCTGACCGAACCGCGTGGTGGCCCCAAGCAACTCCACATTTAGGTGAACTGCAAAAAGAAGCAGGCAGCCATACTCACGAGCGTGCCTCCGTGCAAATGGCAGATGTGAATGGTTTTCCAGAAACACCTGCATCCTTTCACCTGGAGTGCCCAAGCGGAAAGGGACCCCAGCCAAGTCCTGTCACAGACGTGCCACTGCTTGCGGTGGAAGCTGCTGTAATCGCCTCGGGGACCTGAAAACTGTTTTTATTTTGACTTTTTAAAAAAGCCAACATTGGAGTGTGCTTTTTAGCTGTGAAATGTCTCTAGACCCCTGAAGATGACTGACGATTGATCTGAACCTCACAGGCAGTAGTCTCTAAATTCACAATTTCACAGCGGATTTTCACTCAGCAGATCATATGTTATGTTTAAAATTTTCATTGATTCCCAAACTTGATCATCAACCATCTTAGACTGAAACATTTTTATATTGAAGGTCCGATTCTCCGGGCTTTCACATGAGCTCAGAATATACCTAGGGTCAGTCATCTGCTGCTAAATTCTGTTTTTGGTTCCAGAAATGCATTTCCTGCCTGATGAGTGGGGTCTCCGAAGACTGCAGACCTAGTTTCTGTGATAGCCCTGCTCTACCTGCAGAGTATAATGGGAATAATTTCAGAAGAGCTGACAACTTTCTCTCTTCAAATATTTATCGAACATCAATTAAAGATGACAATATAGGGGGTTTTTCAGGGAATACTTATTTGGAGCATGTGGCATCACAAATGGAAGTTTCCTGCCTTTGCTGTCCCTGGCATGTGGCTCTTTGGAAGGTCATCCTTCAATGCCTGGGAGCCCCAGGAGAGATCTGTCTGAGAGATGTGTGGTCTTCTGCTTAGGAGCAAGGGCAGTGGTTTTAGTTTTTTTTCCAATTAAAAATGGACAAGCTGTAATTTAGAAAAACATGGATGCCTGTGGATTTTTAAATTGGATTTAGAAAGTTGTGGCGAAGAGTACAGAGACCAGTATTTAATTAGCCCTCTCACCAGCCCTGTGCTTTGTCATGCCAGGTGTGGAGAGGCATCGCTGCTGAGCAGGGCTCTCCTAACCAGGGAATCAGGCATCTCGATGGGGGCTTTCTATTTGCTATGGCAACAGGCAGTGGGGCAGTGGATGTTGACTTGGGTACCTGGGTTGCTGAGGATCTTATATGCTTAGTTGTTCAGTCGTGTCCGAGTCTTCGCAACCCCAGGGACTGTAGCCCACCAGGCTCCTCTGTCTATGCAGATTCTCCAGACAAGAATACCGGAGTGGGTTGCCATGCCCTCCTCCAGGGGATCTTCCCAACCCAGGGACTGAACCTGGGTCTCCTGCATGCAAACAGATTCTTTACCATCTGAGCCACCAGGGAAGCCCACTAAGGATCTTAAAGATGGCACAAACATCAGTGAGCTCCTAAAGCAGAGTGTTTGGTTGAGGGGTTTCAGCTGATCACTAAACTAGGGCTGTCTGGTTACCTTGTTAATGAGTTACTAAGGGAATGGAGCAAAATACCCTGCTGATTTCACGGTGCTGATTTTTAAATCCTCTGGTTATTGAGAAGAATGTTGGTGCTATGTATGGTTGAAAGTAAATGAAGAAATTGGACATTAAATCCTAGAGTGTTTTGAGGACAAAGGACCTTTGAGTCACCTGAGCCAGGGTCCAGATGAGTAATGGAAACAAGCCAGGTGGGCAGGTGGTGTCGAGTCTGACTCTTTGCGACCCCATGGACTGCAGCCAGGCTTCCCTGACCTTCACTGTCTCCTGGAGTTTGCTGAAACTCATGTCCATTGAGTCGATGATGCCACCCAGATACCTTATCCTCTGTTGCCCCCTTCTCCTCCTGCCATCAATGGCACTGCCCAAATAAAGGGTGGGCACTGCTTCAGCCTGGCCTGTTTGGGCCTGGAAGGGACGGCCCTGGGTTTCCAGATCCTCCCATTTTTAAAGAGACGCTAGAAATCTGAATTTTATGCAAATTTGTTTTAACTATTGGCAACTAAACATATATACCTTAAAATGCCACGTGGGCAAAATGAGCACAGCAGGAGCTGCGGTTTGCTCTCTGATGTCCTGTCTCCCTTCTCAGATGCTGTTACTAGAACCGGCCTGCTGCATGTTCCACCGCTGGTTTGGTGGCAGCCTGCGGCATGGAGGCCCAGCCTCTTGTGTCTGAGGCTTATATTTTGGTCTCCCCAAGGCTGATTTCTGGGGATGCTCTGGAGTGGCTAGGGCGTTCTGGCTTTCCTGGCTAGCGGGCAGCTCACCCTCTAGTGTTCTTGGAAGCTCTTCCTAGAAGTCCACAGTCATGGCCAGCTGGACTTCCCTGAGGCGTGGCTTCTGCTCCTGGGTGTTCATATCACACATGCCAGGGGGAGCTGGGTTCTTGGCCTGTTTGTGTGTTTTCCTAGGATACCAGTCAGTAGACCTTCCCTGGGGCATCAACTTAATCCCCACACACTTGGGCCCCAAGACATACTTTGCCAGCATGAGAAACAGTTCACACAAATACGGCAGAGCGCGAGGGAGGCGCTGGAGACTGGATGAAGAGGGAAAAGTTCCAAAGAGATTGGGACTGCCGCCCCCCCCACCCCCAGCCCCCTTGCAATTTCTTACTCTTGGTCCTCAGCCTCATCTGAGCCGTGTGTCCTCCCCCAGGGGAGCTTGAATTAGGTATTGTTGGCACCTTTATTTACAGTGGAGCCCCAGGCCCCTGTATCAGATCACCTGAAGATGGTAGAAATGACTGTCCTGAGCCGTGCTCCCCCAGACCCTCAGAATTAGAATATAGGGGTGTCACCTGGGAAGCTCCTTACAGAGCTCCCTGGAAGGTTAGTGTGCACACAGCAGCGTAAGAAGCACTGTTCTAGGGATGGCGGAGTCACTGGGCAGTGGGGCCCTGTGATTCCAAGTCATGTTCTATAGGCCCTACCAGGCAGGGATGCGAGCAGACCAGAGGAGCAGGTGGTCAACTAGCCGGTTCTGGCTCACATCCTAGAACCCAGGAGGCAGCGTTGAGTGGTGGCCCCAGGACTGGCCTCATGGGTGGGTGACAGTGTTGTCACGCAGAGCTCTGCACTTGGGATTTAATGCTCTGTAGACACAGTTTTGAAATTCTTACCTTTACTATTGATTTTGCGTCTTTTAAAAAATTAATAGACTCAATAATTTTTAATACTTCAGTAAGGGCATTCTTATGGCAGAAAATAAAGAGGAACCTCTTGATGAAAGTGAAAGAGGAGAGTGAAAAAGTTGGCTTAAAGCTCAACATTCAGAAAATGAAGATCATGGCATCTGGTCCCATCACTTCATGGCAAATAGATGGGGAAACAGTGGAAACAGTGTCAGACTTTATTTTTTTGGGCTCTAAAATCATTGTAGATGGTGAGTGCAGCCATGAAATTAAAAGACGCTTACTCCTTGGAAGGAAAGCTATGACCAACCTGGATAGCATATTCAAAAGCAGAGACATTACTTTGGCAACAAAGGTCTGTCTAGTCAAGGCTATGGTTTTTCCAGTGGTCATGTATGGATGTGAGAGTTGGACTGTGAAGAAAGCTGAGCACCGAAGAATTGATGCTTTTGAACTGTGGTGTTGGAGAAGACTCTTGAGAGTCCCTTGGACTGCAAGGAGATCCAACCAGTCCATTCTAAAGGAGATCAGTCCTGGGTGTTCTTTGGAAGGACTGATGCTAGAGCTGAAGCTCCAATACTTTGGCCACCTCATGTGAAGTGTTGAATCATTGGAAAAGACTCTGATGCTGGGAGGGATTGGGGGCAGGAGGAGAAGGGGACGACAGAGGATGAGATGGCTGGATGGCATCACCGACTCGATGGACATGAGTTTGAGTGAACTTCAGGAGTTGGTGTTGGACAGGGAGGCCTGGTGTGCTGTGATTCATGGGGTTGCAAAGAGTCAGACACGACTGAGTGACTGAACTGAACTGAAGGGCATTCTTTTGTGTAACTGACACTTTTATTACTGTGAGTGCACAAGGGTGAAGAATACATTGACTAGGACACTTTAGCATCTCTGTCTTGATTCTTGCTAAAGTTCCAGTGGTTTTTCCCACTACCAGTGCAAAAGTCAGTTCAGTTAAGAGGCAATAATATGAAGGTAGTTTTGACCTGGTAGATTCCTGAAATAGTCTGAGTCCTCCTGGGGGTCTTCAGGCCATGCGTTGGGAACCACACTGGTCAGTCTTCAACATATTTCTTTTTTTAGTTCCTTCACATATAATAAATCTATGTGGGACAACGGAGTGTGCGCTGGGGACTTGGCGCTTCTGTGCACGTGCATTTTTGCCGGCCTTGGCCTCCGTTTCTCAGGAGCTGGTTTCTGATTCAGGCTGTTTTGTCTGCTCGCCCCACCCGGTGACTTCCTCTGTCCTGTGCACCAGTAGGCATGTGGGTGCAGTTGGGCATGTGCCCACGTGCTGAGTTGTGCTGGTGGGCTGTGGGCGTAGGTGAGGGTCTATACAAGCCCTGTGAATATTGCTGAGCTCGAGGCAGTGCAGTAGTAAAGTGCAGATTTAAATGCTTCCCTGGGCTTAGATGGCACCCCACTCTAGTACTCTTGCCTGGAAAATCCCATGGATGGAGGAGCCCCTTAGGCTGGAGCCCATGGGGTCGTGAAGAGTTGGACACGACTGAGCGACTTCACTTTCACTTTTCACTTTCATGCAGTGGAGAAGGAAACGGCAACCCACTCCAGTGTTCTTGCCTGGAGAATCCCAGGGACAGGGGAGCCTGATGGGCTGCCGTCTCTGGGGTCGCACAGAGTCGGACACGACTGAAGGGGCTTAGCAGCAGCAGCAGCAGCTGGGCTTAGAGGACAACCTTCCCCTGGCTTTGCTCTGGTCCATCTGGCTGATCCTCTTCAGTCCTCTCTTCTTTGATGCAGTCACAAAATGTTGGAATTGCAGAGGGCTTCTGTGTGTATCTTTCCTCCAAACTGGATATTCTGTTGTAGGTAAGGACGCAGTCTCAGGAGCCAAGTGGTCGGAGTTGAGTTGCTACTAACTCTGATGATCATGGCAAATTGTTTGGTCAATTACAGTTTTTTTGTGAGTTTTACATTAATTATAAAAGATGAAAATAATAATAGTACCTTCCCCCTAACTTGTGTGAGGATTAAATAATGTTAATTCATGTCAAGTGAATAGTAAATGTTTTTAGCTATTAAATGGATGTTTGGGCTTATGTTACCCAATACAAGTTCATATGCTCAACACACAGTGGTGGTGGTGTAGTCGCTAACTCATGTCTGACTCTTGTGACTGCATGAACTTGTAGCTCACCAGGTTTCTCTGGCCATGGGATTTCCCAGTGAAGAATACTGGAGTGGGTTTCCTTTTCCTTCTCCAGGGGATCTTCTGAACCCAGGGATCAAAGCCAGGGCTCCTGCTTTCAGGCAGATTCTTTACAGACTGAACCACCAGGGAGGCTCCTCAACACACAGTGACGCCAGACTAATCGAAACATCGGAGTTTGTAGCAGAGAAACATTTATCTCAGGGCTGAGCAAGAATGGATGGCTCATGTTCAAAAGACCCTGAACTTCCTGAAAAATTTTGGCAAAGCATTTTTAAAGGCCAGGTGAGGGAGGGATGTCCCAGAATATGTCATCAGCTGGTGCACAGTTCTCTGGTTGATGTTGAGGTAGCAGGGTGGTTAACATCAATCCTTAGGTGCCAGAAGGTCTGGGGGCTGTGTGCTCATGATCATCAGGTGGTTAACTTCTTTCATTTGGTGGTGGTTTTTAACATCTGAAGAAGTCATGAAATATGCATGAGATACTATTTTCTGGGGACTTCAGGGAGGAGCTACAGCAGAGGATATGGGGCAGGGGGCTGTCCAGGGGAGGCCCCATAGGGTCTTGCTCAGTTATGCATCTGGCTATAAGGAACTAGCTTGTAGCAGACCAATACTCCTACCGAGAACAACCATATAAGGTAGACAGAGGACCAAAACCCGTCTGTTTGAAGTCACTGCTGCTGCTGCTGCTGCTAAGTCACTTCAGTCGTGTCTGACTCTGTGTGATCCCATAGACGGAAGCCCACCAGGCTCCCCCGTCCCTGGTACTAGAGAGCTCCAAAGGCAGCCGGGACTTGGGAGGCCAAGATTCGAGAGAGAAGGGAGACTTATTGAGGTCATACTCACTAAGTCTGATATTTCTTTTTACTGCAATGCATGTACCAGTTCATCAGTGGCAGGTGCAGAGACCTGAAGGTAAGCAGAGAGTGACTGTGAGGAGGCTGAAAAGGTAAGTGAACCTACTATTCATAATGCTGGCGAGAGAAGAACAGAGTAGAGGAAGAAGTGTTAACTGAAATCGAGTGAGCATACAAAGACTGAAATCCAGTTTTGAGTGAGCTCAATCCTTAATTGGGTTACTATGATCTACTCCTACAGCTACCATAAGCTAAGGAAGATCCCTCTGGAGGAAGCTGTCACTCAGGACCTTGAGTTTTTTTTTTTTTTTTTTAAATAAACAATGATTGTATTCAATTAAATGTACCTGGTATATCCAGAGACATGATCAACGGGAAGGGGGAACCATAGAAATGTCTGTAAGTGTTCTAGATGCTAGATGTGATCTATAAAACATGAGAAATACATTCAAGAAATGAGGCAAGATGGAGAATTTAAACAAAGCAAAGCAAGAATGGTGTGTGTGTATGTACATACATACATACATACATATATATATGGAAGCAAATGGAAGCAAATGGAAGTTGTAGGATGAAAAATACAGAAGTTAAAAATAGGGACTTCCCTGGTGGTCCAGTGATTGGATATATGCCTGCCATTGCAGGGGATGCAGGTTCAATTCCTGGTCTGGGAGGATTCTGAATCCCTCAGAGCAGCTGAGCCCATGTACCCCAGCTACTGAAGCCCGCATGCCTAGAGTCTGTGCCCTGCAACAAGAGAAGTGACTGCAGTGAGAAGCCTGTGAACCACAACTAGAGAAAGCAACAAAGACCCAGTACAGCCAAATAAATCAATAGTTATTTATTTATTTATTGCCATTGCCTTCTCTCAATAAATAAATACCCCCCCAAATTAATAGAGTGGGTGGTTCAGCTAAAGATTAGACACAGATGAAGAGAATATTAATGATGTGAAATATAGATCTGTAGAAGATATTAAGATATATGGAGTGCAAAAACCAGAAAATGCAGAAAAGAGCTTGATAGGCACGTGGATCATGTTCTAAAATATGTGTTAGAGTTCTCGAATGGGTGAAAAAGGAGAATGGGGCAGAAGGAATATTTGAAGAGATAATGGCCAGTATTTTTCTCAAATTAAGAAATGACATCAGCCACAACTTCAAGAAGTGCTATAAATTCCAGACAGGATAAATACAAGGCAAATTACACATAAGCACTTCACAGTAAAACCGTTGTAAATTAAAGACAAAGAAAATATTAAATGAAGCCTGAGAAAAAGAGATTATCTTCAAAAGAAAAACAGTAAAACCGGCATCTGATGTTTCATCTGAAATGATGTAAGCTAGAAGACAGTGAAGTTAATAGTTTGTGAGTGCAGGTATACTTAGTTTTATTGTGCTTTGCAGATACTGTGTTTTTTTTTTAATTGAAGTTTTGTGGCAACCTGGCATTGTCACATGGTTGTTAATGTTTTTTATTAATAGCAATAAAATATTTTTAAAATGTGCATTTTTTCAGATATAATGCTTTTGTGTACTTAATAGACTGTAATATAGTATAACTTTTTAAAATTTTTATTTATTTTTAATTAGAGGATAATTGCTTTACAATATTGTGTTGGTTTCTGCCATACATCAACATGAATTGGCCATAGGTATACATATGTCCCCTGCCTCTTGAACCTCCCTCCCAGAAGAAACCAAAAAATTCATGTGACTCACTTTATTGCAGTAGTCTGGAACATAGCCTGGATATCTCCAAGGTAGCCTCTACTTCAAGCAAATAACTGCTAATTTAGAATTTTGTTTCCTCCAAAGATATCCTTTAAAGGAAAGGTGGTATGATACCAAAAGCACAAACAACAAAAGAAAAAAATAGGTTAATTGTACTTGATCAAAATTGAAAGGCTTTGAAAGGACACCACTGAGAAAGTGAAAAGGCAACTCATAAATTGGGAGAATATTTTGCAAACCATGTAGCCAATAAAGGACTTGTATGTGTAATGTGTAAGGGATACTTAGAACCTGCTAACAGAAAAGACAACCCAAATTAAAAATGAGCCATGCATTTATATAGGCATTTCTCAGAAGAAGATATACAAATGACCCATAAACATATAAAAAGATGCTCACAATCATACACCATCAGGGAAATGCAAACAGAACCCATGAAATACCATCTCACGTTTATTAGGATGGCTATCATCAAAAAGAAGACAAGTGCTGGTAAAGTTTGGAGAAATTGGAGCCCTCATGCATTGCTGGTGGGAACGTAAAATGGTGTAGCTGCTTTGGAAAACAGTCTGCCAGTTTCCTAAAATACTACACATGGAGGTGCTGCGTGACTCAGCAGGTCTACTCCTAGACATACACCCAAGAGAAATGAAAGTATATGTCTATATAAAAACTTGCACACAAATATACATAGTAGTATTGTTCGTAATAGCTCCAAAGTGGAAACAACCCAGTGTCCATCAGCTGATAAATGGATAAATCAAATGTGGTGTATTTGTGTAATAGAATATTGTTTAGCAACGAAGGGAGTGAGGTGCTGATAAATGCTGTAGTAAGAAAGAAATCTGACACCTTTGTACTAAGTAGTGGAAGCAGCTAGTCACAAAAGACTATTGTGTGGTTCCATTCATATGAAATGTCTAGAATAAATCTGTAGAGACAGGAAGTAGATTCATAGTTTCTGGGTATAGAGTGGATGTGTTTGCGGGAATAAGAAGTTACTACCGATGGATAGTGTGGTTTCTTTTTGGGATGATGGAAATGTTTTAAAGTTGATTGTAAAAAAAAAAAAAGTTGATTGTAGTAATGGATGGATAAGTCTGTGGATATATAAGCCAAGGAATTGTATACTCTAAATAGGTGAATTATAGGGTATGTGAATTACATCTCAGTACAGCTATTACCAAAAAAAAAAAAGAAATAGAGGTGTTTCTAGAAAATAGGAGCTGTGGAAATTTGTTGCCAGTAGACTCTCACTTTAAAACTGCTAAATAGACTTCTTCAGGCAGAAGGAAATGATCACAGATAGAAGCACAGAAACCCAGGAAGGAATGAAGGGCAAGAGACCAAAGTGAAAATGTGGTTGAATTTAAATGAACATTGACTGCCAGACAATACTATGTCATGGGGTCCAAAATACATCTCTGATTATGTTGAAAGGTGTATACATATTAAAATGGTCTAGGGCCCTTACATTTTCTGGTAAGTGATAACTCTCATTCATAGTAGGTTCTGCTGAGTTAGGAAGCCAGATTCTTTAGAGGGTAAATTACTGAAAGAATTAATAAAAGGATATAGAGCTAGGAATAAGAAGAATAATGAGAAGGAAATATGAAATAGTAGAGAATAGTGCTTTAAACTAACAGATGCCAAGAAAGGCAGAAAAGTAATCTAGAACATGTAGGTCAAATACCAAATATGTAGATTTGAACCTAGACAGTAGCAGCCTCTTTAGGTTAACAGACTTTTTTAAATGCTTTTATTAAAAAAGCTAAGATTGTCAGATTGGATAAGAGCTGTTATCTACTTACAGGAGGTACATATCAAATATATGGGCACCAAATGTTGTAAGTAAAAGACTGGAAGAAGATAAACCATGCAGCCCTAACCCAAAGCAACTGGTATGGCCATCCTAGTAACAGACGCCAGAATCTGTAAGGCAGGAAGCATTACTAGAGATAAGGGGGAATCCCATGGTGCTGAAAGACGAGGAAACAATATTTTCACTAGTAAGTCTAAATCAACTAATCAAATATCGACAGAAAGGAAAAAAAGAAAAACGTGCAGTTATAGTGGGAAATTAATATACCTCTCTATAGAATAAGCATATGAAAAGCAATAAAGATAGAAGCTCATTTAACAAACACTGCAGTTGTTGAGTACACATCCGTCGTGCTTACTGGGCCATAAAATAAGTTTCAAGAAATTCCAAGGTTCTAATGTATAGCACTGGGAACTTATTCAATATCCTGTGATAAACCATAATGGAAAAACATAAGAAAAGAATATATATATATATGTCTAACTGAGTCACTTCACAGGAGAAATTAAACACGACATTGTAAATCAACTGTACTTTGATGAAATTTTAAAAAATTTCAAAGATTGGAAATCATACAGAATATATTTCTGGTCATAGTGGAATTACGGAGAAGGCAATGGCAACCCACTCCAGTGTTCTTGCCTGGAGAATCCCAGGGACGGGGAGCCTGGTGGGCTGCTGTCTATTGGGTTGCACAGAGTTGGACACGACTGAAGCGACTTAGCAGCAGCAGCAGAAGCAGCAGTGAAATTAAGCTAGAAATAAATAGTAAACAAAGATGCTAGAAAACTCCTAAATATTTGGGAATTATGTAATACACAGTCCTAAATAGCCTGTGGGTCAAAGAAGAGATCCCAGTGGAATTGGGAATAGTTTGGATTTAAGATAATGAAAATACAGCATATTGGATCTTGTGGTCTGTAGTTAAACCTTACTTAGAGAAAAATTATTGTCTTAAATGCACATGATTGAGAGAAAGAAAGACTGAAAATCTTCACGTTTTATACATTAGAAAAAACCCAACTTATTAAACACAAAAATATTGAAGGAAGGAAATAGCAAAGATAACAGAAATTAATGAGATAGAAACAGCAAAGATACTACTAACTCCTTGTTCTCTTTTCCTTGTTTGGGGCTTGGGCCCATCCACAGCCATGAATGCCCCCTGGAACCTGGCCTGTAATATAAGGACATACCGCAGTGCCAGGCCAGAGAAGGAGCACAGGAAAGGATTATTCATCTGAATGAGTGAATGATAATAGATCAATAATAACACTGAGACTTGGTGCTGATAACTGGTTTTCAACTTGACTGGATGGGAGACACATGTACACCCATGGCTGATTCATGTCAATGTACGGCAAAAACCACTACAATATTGTAAAATAATTAGCCTCCAATTAAAATGGAAACAAGACACAAAATGAAAAAACACAAGTGAGTATAGTCTGGCCTTTTAAAGAGAGAAATTTAATGAATTTTGGTTATTTATTTAATGACAGAAAGGTCCCATAATATAATACAAATATTTGCCATATTATCATGCTCGCTCAGTTTAAGCTCTTAATGGGAGAAACCTTGCCTTTGTCTTTCTTCTAGAATTTGGCAGAAGCCCTTCCTTTGGTTGTGAGCTGTGCAATTTTGTTGACTTAAGTAGAAGTCTGGGGCTTGATTTGGAAGCTGCCTAAATCAATATCAGGACATTGCTTCTCTCACTGAGGTTGCTGGCCACAAATACCATAACTTACTAAAGGTTTCCGAGGAAGTAAAATCCAACCGCTTTCAAAGTAAATACATTCATATTATTTCATAACCCATATAGGCTCGATCTTCAAAACTATTCTTGTACTTAACCCTAAAACATTTATGAAGTACCCACAATATATTTGCTGTTCTGAAGTGGCTAAGTGGGCCCCTAGAGATTTAAAAGTTTAAATATGATTTGTTGGGGTTAACCAACAGGCCTGATTTCTTCTGATATCACGTGAGTCAGTTTCCTTTGGTCTTTGTCTTAAAGAAAACTGACCCTGTGTTCCTTTTATTTTTAAATTATGTCCAAATCACAGCTTTATGTGAAACTATGCATTCTTGTTGCTGTTGTGAGAGGTGTTATGCATCTGAAGGGAATGAACGTGGAAAGTATGTGTAGTTTGAAGGATGCTGAAATGAGCGCCATGTCTTCACTGCCTGTCTCAGGAGATGGCAGGGGGTGGCCCTGTGGCATGTGCCCTCGTCCCTCAGCCGTGGCCCTCACGGGATGGGGGCAACCAAAGCCCACAAAAGCTTGACCGGCAGAGCCAGGACTCTGTGAAGGTTTTATGAAGAATTATGAAAGGGACATGCGGCCTTGCTTGTTGGAAAGCTGTCCTTCCTGATGGTTTTGCTTGTCATCTGAGTTTCTAGTCTCTGCTGCCTTTAGAAGGAACCACAGAGATGAGGGAAGCCAGAAGCTTCATGACTGCCCGGCCACTGGAGCCCCAATGCAGGGGGAAACCGTAGCTGTCTCAGAGCTGACCTGATGCGACGCCTGCCTGCCTGCTGCTCTGAGGGAGGGGTGAGCCTGGAGTGGGGGGCACAGGGCGCCCACAGTGGACCCGGCCCTGGAGCCACACGGGCGCACGGCAGGGCTTCACTTCTGAGCACCGTCAGAAGGGCCCTGGGCTGGCAGTTGCCATTTTGAAAGTCATCGTCGTTTTTACCCTGTAAACGTGCATTTTGCACGACGAGATGAGGGCACGGGCTCAGAGGGCCTGGGATCGCAGCTCCTGCAGGGTTTCACCTCCTGCTGCCTCCTCGCCTTCCTGGGGGGACAGTGCAGCTGGCTGTGCCCTGACTCGCTGGGGCGCCGGGCTGTTCCACCTAGCAGCTGCTGCTGTCTCCTGTCCTCTGTCCTTGGTCCCTGGTGGGGGCTCAGCCTCCAGGAGGGGCAGGGCCAGGCATGTATATGCTGTGGTGGCTGAGGACCGGGCCTGGGGCTGGCGCTCCTGCCTTGAGCCAGCGGTGTCACGGTGTGTTCAGCAGGTACCTTGGTGGGGCGAGCCTCTTACCCACCTCAGAGCCAGGCACCGAACACTCTCGAGTATGAGGCCGAAATCCCTGGGGGCCCACCTGCTGTGGATGGAGGTGACAGGCTCAGAAGAGATTGGCTGAAAGCAGCAAGCATGAAATGTGGCCCCATCCCAATGTGTCTGCCGGGCAGTTCTGCTTTGGGCCAGTCTGGCTGTCATGGCTGGCCCTCTCCTGGGTCTGTCATCAGCTGGCAGCTCACTTGGAGCCTTGGGGATCCAGATTGGCCCTGCGCAGCATACGACAGTTGGCAGGCTGTCGGCAGGGGCAGTGGGAACAACCAGGTACCCTGGAGATGGGGCACCCGGGCTGCTTTGGGTGGTGGCCACGTTCCAAGGGCAACAGGAGAGGCCAGCCGTAGTGAGCAGGTGTTTCTCAAGTCTCTGCCATGTCATATTCTTTACCAAGTTGGCCAAAGCAAGACACAGCCCAGCCCAGAGTCCAGGAACCAAGAAGGAATCCACCTCTTGATGAAAGGAACTGCAAAAATGATGCAGGGACAGGAGGAACCCCTGAAATGATGTCAGCAAATGACATTTATTTTAATTTTTTCTTTAAAAAATCAGCACGTATTTTCCCACTTCTGAACTCTTACTGAAATTAGCTTACGATTAGACCTCGTGTATATTTATAGAAAAGTTCTGTGCAAATCTATTTCAGAGTTCCCCAGAACTTTATTGCCTAGACTAAGGATTCCTTTAGACCTGCTGCCAAACCCAGATAATCATTAAACCACCCCAGTAATATGCCGCTTCACCGGATTAAGGAAAGAAAAGAAGGTATGAGCTGAGAATTGACGTCAGCCTTGTTTTAGATGTTTTTCCTCCCCAGGACGGCGAGCCTGCCTTTTCCATTTTTGAATGCACTGTCTTTGTAGGAACGGTCAGGGGAAGGTGAGTGACCTCGTGCAGGTGGTCTGCAAAGATGGGAGGGCTTGTCCCATGTCTCTGGGGCTCTGGGCCCCATTTTAATGGTTTGTTTTGACCTGGAGGAGTGGCACAGAGTTCCAGAGTATTTGGAAGGGTCCCTCGTGTGGCTCTGTGACTGAGCCCCTCCCAAGCACCCCAGCCCCAGCAGGTTCCTGGTCCCCTGCCACTCACTGTCTTTACCCGCTTACCTTCTCTAACCGCTGTCCTGAGATCGCCCTGCACTGCTGTCTTCCCACCAGGCTTCCGGCTCTGTCTTGTGTCCTGAAGTGCCCAGCAGTGTCCTGGCCACCAAACCCAGAGCCAGGAAAGGAGTGCAGGGGCCACGCTGCCAGGGGATCAGGATTGACATGAAAATCGCTGGAGTCAGGAAATTCCAGGGCCCTTCAGTCATTTGGGAAGACATTTGACCTGAGAGGCCCGGGGTGGGGGGATCAGGTTCCCATCATGTCAGGAGGAATTGAGGTTCCTGTCAGGAACTGGCCTGGCAGGAAGGCGTCCGGGTCCTCCACTCTGTGGGCAGAGCCTGAATGATTCTGTCTAACCGCTTCTAATAACTAGATTGGAATTAAGCGCCACTCGCCGCCTGTTCGCCTTGTCACTTTCTTTCCTAACTGTTAACTTAGTTATCCCTAACAAGACTGAAGCCTGCGTTTGGCACACCCATCAATTTGTTTGTAACTGAAGCCGAACCCCAAAGTACCAAGGGTTTTTACTGTTCGTGCGTCAGTCCAGCCCAGTAGCTTTTCCTGCTCCTTGGCTCACGTGATGGTTTACAAGTTAATCTGGGGTGTGGTGATGGCGGGGCTCATGTTGTGGAACGCAGCGCAGCGGCCAGCGTGTGCAGATTCGTTTGGCATCTTCACAGGCTGCCTGAGTTTCAGGGACCCCTTCATGCACATGTGCCCCAGCTTGCTAAGGGGAGCAAGCTGACCTTGCCCCCTTCCTATAGCCCTACTGTAAGCCCCACTTTCAAGGGACTAAAGGGCACAGAGTCATTGTTTCTGTTTTAGTTGAAGGACTTGCACAAATCGCCTGGCTGTTAGTTACGGAGGCAGGGTCGTGACGCCTGGCTTAGGAAGTCAGGTAGCCTTTCTGCTGGAAGGGGAATGTCCTGTCTGATGGAGGATGCTTGGGTCTCGGGGGCTGTGGCTGCTAATTACAGCAGAAAGAATACAGCTGAAGGTGAACTTCCACACATTTTGACGGTTGGTTTAAGTGGCTTTTCATTCTCTTCTGTGTTCTATTAATGTGTCATACTTGCTTGGCAAAACGATCTTTGAGGAAAGGAAGCCCGTACGTATTCCTTGGTGCCCAGCCCATGCCTAACATATAATTTTATTAAAATTGAACCATGGAAGTGGCAGTAGCTACTGATGCCCTGAATGTGAGGAGTGGAATCGTGAGAACAGGCAGTTCTGCTAAGGTTTTGGGATTCTGTGGTTGGGAGGCTGGGGAGGTGGGGAGGGTCCTGCTGTGACTTGGGGCTGCTGAGAGCACGAGGAGGCAGGTACCTGGTGGGTCAGGGTGAACAGTGGGGCCAACCAGGTATTCACCCCAGCTACTGGGAATAAAATCAGGAGGTATGGAGTAAAGACGATGTGGAAAATAACCATGGTTGCTGGTAAGAATGGTGGCTTAGATGGTAAAGAATCTGCCTGCAGAGCAGGAGACCTGGGTTCGATCCCTGGGTTGGGAAGATCCCTGGAGAGGAGAATGGTAACCCACTCCAGTAATCCCATGGACAGAGGAAGCTGGTTCGGGGTGGGGTGCTATAGTCCATGGTATCGCAAAGAGGTGGACACGACTGAGCGACGAACACTTTTTCATGTCTGCTGACCCCTAGTGATCGACATCTGCTCCAGTTAAGGTGAAGAGCACAGGACTGAGGGAAGGGTGAGGGCTGAAAGTCTAGCGCTGGGTGACTCAGCCTTTCGTCCACTCCCTGATAGTGTCCACTTGAGGTGCCTCAAGTTGATGACCTGGGAGGGCCAGAAGCAGCATGTGCTGAAGCTGGTCTGGGTGGTTCGAGAGGGAATTTTGTCCAATGCAGTCATTATGCAAAATTAAATTATCCTGTATATATATATTCAATGAACAAAAGTTATTAGTATATTAGAAACAAAGGTAAAAGTATTCAAATATATACAACTAAGTATGTACTATATATATATATATATATATAACTGAATCACTTTGCTTTACACCTGGAACTGATAATATTGTAAGCCAACTCTACTTCAAAAAAGTACTCAAAACATGTTACTTTCTAATTGTTTCATTGCATTGGGAGTTACTTTCATCTCCTGAATCTGTATGATAAAAATACTATATGCTGGTGAGCTGCTGTGTATCTCTTTTTAGCTCCACACTCGGTGACTTCACACTGGTAGCTTTAAACTGGCCATGGTGGGAATATTTGTACCACATATGCGTGCACCTCTCGCCTCCCTGTACAACAGAGCAGTTATTCCTCTCCGACTCAGTTCTCTCTGTCTGGCTTGAGAGTGGACCACAGCCTCCAAATGCCTTCAACCCCCTCGAGGGGAGCCAGAAACTCTATCCAAAAGCTTCCTCCTTTGGACTCACACAGTTCACATTTCCAAGGATGGAGGCAAAAGAAATTACCATAGCTTAAAGTGCTTTCAGTCTTCCCAGGTGGCTCAGTGGTAAAGAATCCTGCCAATGCAGGAGATGCAGTTTGGACCCCTGAGTCTGCCCTGAGTTGGGAAGATCCTCCGGAGGAGGAAATGGCACCCCACTCCAGTACTCTTGCCTGGAAAATCCCATGGACAGAGGAGCCTGGCGGGCTACAGTCCATGGGGTCTCAAAGAGTCAGACATTCCTTAGCGACTGAGCATGCAAAGGGCTTTAAGTTTCCTTGTCTGCTAGTCTGTTGATGATATGTGGGATTAAAAATGAGCAGAAGTGTTGATACTGTCAACAGAATGGACCACAAAAGCTTTATTAGTTGAAAATGCCAGTAGGAGTTAAAAGAAAGAATGAGCTGCAGTGATTACAGTTCTACGTACACAAGGACCAGTGAACACGGTAACAGGTTCCTTGTCTAATTAGAATTTCCACCTAAGAATGATAAAGTCTGATTTTAGTCCATAGGAGACCCGAGCCCAGGAGACGCCTTCTGCAGGAAATCCTCTGCTTCTGTAAGGAGGGAGGCCAGCTCCCTGCGTGTCCCCCCAAAGCTTAGGCACACCTCCCCTGAGTGTTTCCCCCAAACCCTGGGGGCACTACCCCTGAGTGTTCTCCCCTCCTACCCCTGCAGCCTGGGCGCACCTCCCCTGAGTGTTCCCCCTGCACCCTGGGTGCACGTTCCCCCCAAATCCTGGGTGCACCTCTGGCACCAGAGTACAGTGAGCTTGGCCTGTTGAGTCCCAGCTTTCTCAGATCAGATTGCTCATCTGTAAAGTGCCAGTCAAGAATGTTGCCCCTCACCAGCATGCCTTTAATAGTTTGTTATTAGAGAAATAAAACAAGTGAATCAAATAGGATTAACCCCTTCAAATGATTTAACTATTTCTTACAAATAACAAAGAACAAATTCCTTTCATTCTGTTGAGGATAACCAGAAACGTGGAGCTGTGGGGGTCTCTGCAAGAATTAGCAGCTTGTTATAGATGCTGATTCTGGACAAGTTGACAGTCTTTGTTTCTCCTGTTCAGGATAATAAGCAAAGCTTTTCCATCAAAGGAGACTAATTCCTTGTTTGAAATCTCACTTATAGCAGGAGGATTAGCAGGCCTTTACCTAGATGTTTTGAAGTAGCCACGTATTTGCCCCCACTTCTCTCTAGTCTCCTGGTATTTTGGAATAAGAGCTTTAACTCATCAAGTGGATGAATAATAAGAGCCACCCTTACTGAGGAATGAAGCATGAAGTTGTATACCTGGATTTTCTCATAATGTTCATCTTTGGTTAAAATTACTTTCCTGTATTTTTAAGTGTATGGATTATTCTAAATGTCATGTCATGCTGGCTAATTGAAACAGCCTCAAAGTCTTAATGACTTACTAGAGCAAATGCTCATGTCTTGCTCTTGTCACTGTCCAGGATGGGTCAGTGGGGGCTGGGCAGCAAAATGCTGTCTTCCATGCAGTGATTCAGGGACCTGAGCTGCTTCTGTCTGGGGTCTGCTGGTTTCCAGACTTGGGAGTCCTCTCTGGCTCCTCTGTATTTGGCCACAGGCATGAGAAGAAAGGAGTGTAGTTGGGTAGGAGTGTTTTGGCCAGGCCTGTTGGGATTCTTCCCTTTCACCTATATTCCAGAGGTCAGTACTCAGTTACCCAGCAATAGCCCAACTATAAACCTGGGATACATGGTCTCTGTCCCCAGGAGGAAAAGGAATGGCACTGGCAAGCTTGCAGCATTACCTTGGCCAGACCAGAACACTCAGATCACCAAAGCTGCATTTTGTGAGCATATTTTCAAGTCCTTAGAAGGTCTCTGGGCATAGAGCAGATGCAGAGCATAGTGGCCAAGGGCGTGACCTCAATTCAGATTCCCTGAATTCAAATCCCACCTCCATCACTTAGCAGATATGACAAGTGTCTTAGTCTGTCTCTGTGACTCAGCTTTCTCATTGTGAAATGGAGATAACAAAGGAAATCACTAGAGTTTGTGTGAGAATGAGATGATGTAACATGTAAAATGCTTAGAATTACGAATGGATGTAATTAACAACATAAAAGCATTTGTTGAAAGAGATGGGAATACCAGAGCACCTGACCTGCCTCTTGAGAAACCTATATGCAGGTCAGGAAGCAACTGGACATGGAACAACAGACTGGTTCCAAATAGGAAAAGGAGTATGTCAAGGCTGTATATTGTCACCCTGCTTATTTAACTTATATGCAGAGTACATCATGAGAAACGCTGGGCTGGAAGAAGCACAAGCTGGAATCAAGATTGCCAGGAGAAATATCAATAACCTCAGATATGCCTTAAGACACCACCCTTAAGGCAGAAAGTGAAGAGGAACTAAAAAGCCTCTTGACGAAAGTGAAAGAGGAGAGTGAAAAAGTTGGCTTAAAGCTCAACGTTCAGAAAATGAAGATCATGGCATCTGGTCCCATCAATTCATGGGAAATAGATGGGGAAACAGTGGAAACAGTGTCAGACTTTATTTTGGGGGGCCTCCAAAATCACTGCAGATGGTGACTGCAGCCATGAAATTAAAAGACGCTTACTCCTTGGAAGAAAAGTTATGACCAACCTAGATAGCATATTGAAAAACAGAGACATTACTTTGCCAACAAAGGTCCATCTAGTCAAGGCTATGGTTTTTCCAGTGGTCATGTATGGATGTGAGAATTGGACTGTGAAGAAAGCTGAGCACCGAAGAATTGATGCTTTTGAACTGTGGTGTTGGAGAAGACTCTTGAGAGTCCCATGGACTGCAAGGAGATTCAACCAGTCCCTCCTCAAGGAGATCAGCCCTGGCTGTTCTTTGGAAGGAATGATGCTAAAGCTGAAACTCCAGTACTTTGGCCACCTCATGCGAAGAGTTGACTCACTGGAAAAGACTCTGATGCTGGGAGGGATTGGGGGCAGGAGGAGAAGGGGACGACAGAGGATGAGATGGCTGGATGGCATCACCAACTCGATGGACATAAGTTTGAGTGAACTCTGGGAGTTGGTGATGGACAGGGAGGCCTGGCGTGCTGCAATTCATGGGGTCGCAAAGAGTTGGACACGACTGAGCGACTGAACTGAACCGAACTGAAGTATTTGTTAATGGGCTTCCCAGGTGGCTCAGTAGTAAAGAATCTGCTTGCTAATGCAGGAGATGCAGGTTTGATTCTTGGGTCTGGAAGATCCCCTGGAGAAGGAAATGGCAACCCATTCCAGTATTCTTGCCTGGGAAATTCTGTAGACAGAAGGAACCTGGCGGACTACAGTCCACGGGGTTGCAGAGAGTTGGACACAACTTATCGACTGAACAATGACAGCAACAAGTATTTATTAAATAAATTTTCTAAAAATGAGACTAGTAATAAAGAGACCCAGTGTCCTTTTTGGTGAGTTGTAGTTTGAACATATTGCCATTCAGATGAAGAATGTTTCTTTTTGTTCATTTGTAAAAACGTTTATTGAGCAACTGTTAATTATAATGGAGCAAACCTGACCATACAATCTGAGCAAGTAGGCTTCTCACTGAGTCAAAGGAAACAGCATGTTTTCTCCACCAAATTTGCCTTTTAAACTCTGTGTCTCTCAATCCATGGTCCCATTGGCATCTTAGTTTCCACTCTCCAAATCCATGGCTCCTTCCGGGCCCCTGAGAGTGAAAGGTGACATTGGCCCAGTGCCTTTCCTCTCCTGGCCACGTCTTATAGGTCCTGTCAATGTCATTCATGTAGTGAGTATGATTTCTGTCTACCTGTTACGCAGTTTGCTTCCAATCTGTTTATATGAACATGCTACCTCTTTCCATTAGGGTCCAGATTTTGGGATAATGCATGGTTTTATTGATTTATTTTAAAATATTGATTGATCAGTTTGGCTCTGCTGGGTCTTAGTTGTGACATGGGGGATCTTTAGTTGTGGCATATGGGATCTAGTTCCCTGACCAGGGATCGAACCTCAGCCCGCTGCATTGGGAGCGTGGAGTCCTAGCCCCTGGACCACCAGGGAAATTCCAGATAATGGTTGATTTCAGAAAACATACGAAGGCAACAGGAAGTGATTTCTGGGTTCCAGTCCCCACCGCAGGAGCAGGCCGGGCTTAACAGGCTCTTTCTCTTGCAGCTGGACGACTGCACCCTGCAGCTCTCCCACAATGGTACTTACCTGGACTTGGAGGCCACCCTGGCCGAGCAACGGGACGAGTTAGAAGGCTTCCAGGATGACGCTGGGTAAGAGTGACTGCTGTCCCTGCCAGCTGGTCCCGACCCTCCACAAAATGGGGCTTCATTGAGGCCTTCAAATATTTTGGAGAAATCACCATAGCTTTCACCTTGTCTCACTCACAGTCACACAAAAGGACTCACCAGTAGTAACTGCAGACTCTTAGAATTTGAGTAGCTTTTCTTGGTAAGGCTACTCAGGGGTTGAGAATTTCTGGTGTAGTTTAATTAAGCATGTGATATTTACATTCAAAATTTCTTTTTAAACCAAATGTAGTTAAATTAATATTTTCCAGATTTTAGTGGATTGACAACTATTCTGTACATTGTTTTTAATGGTAACTACTGGATATTTAGTTTTTTGGCAGATGCCCCTTTAGGTCATTTTATAGTGTATCATCTTTTAAACTCATTAGTGGAAAAAATAATTATTATTTATGTTAGCTAATGTCAAGTTACTTTTAGCCTGTATCTAGAATTGCTTAGTATTTCTGATTGCTGTGAATCTGAATAAAGCAATTCATATAAAAAGTCAGAAATATATACAAAAAGCAAAGCCACTGTAGGAATATACCCATACAATTAGCCATTCCTATATTTATTAGATTATTTTTTCAAGTGATTGTTTTATTCTCTTTCAGAATTTTTTTAACTTTTCATGTCAAAATGATTTTTAACCCCCAGAAGAGTTGAGAGTAAAGCACTGACATTTTCCAAATAACCCTTTACCCCGCTTCCCATGATGTTAACATATTACATAACCAATGCAAATTTGCCCAAACCAAGACATTAATATTTGTAAAATACTATTATGTATTTATTAGGTTATCGGAATACACTTTGGGTGCCCCCCCACCTCCGTTTCTACTCCTCATTCATCCAGAACCAAGTCTCTCTCTGACTTTATCACCTTCCTCCTTAGAAACCTTCAAAGGCTCCCTCTTCCTTTCCAAATAATGCCCATCCATCTTTGCCTGCTATTCAGGAATCTCTTCAAAAATTCTTTTGAGGCAAGCTTTCCTGAGTTAAAAATGTACTGCAGTCAAATGACTATTATCTGATTTTCATGAATGGCTCAGAAAATGAGGAAAAGTGGGAGCCTTCTTGGTGCTGCTTTCCTATCTGACACCAGAATATATTGATGACTTTCTGAGTTTCCTCTGCTTTAATACCTATCACAAATTATGGTCCTTTCCGCACTAATGGTCCCCTTAATTATTCCTCTTCTCTGCTGCTAAAATTCTACTAGATCAGAACTGGGCCTGCCTGCATATCCAGCCTGCATTTTCTCAACACATTAGAGGCACTTAGGGTATACTAGGAGCCAGGTGAACAGAGGAGCCCAGAATGGATTCCTGAGTGTCATGCGGTTGGGCGCCGAGATCAGGGTCCTTGGTTGGAACCCAGTCAAGCTCTCTCAGGATGCCCTTCCTGTCTCCTGAGTGGATTCAGAAGTCATGAAAGACCTGGGAAATGCCATAGGCTGTACACACATGAGGGATATCTCCATGAAGTCACATCAAATTCTGCTCATCATCATTTTATAAAATTACATCATTAAGACTGAAAGATTTGGGGGAAATTCCTTTGCTATGGTTTTTACCAAGTATTTGACAACGGCATTCTTTTATGTAAGATGTCAGCGTTAGGTTGCATGACAGTCTAATGGGATGACTTCATGTTTCACTGATCAAATAGATCTCAGGAGTGTTATGAGTAGATCATTGCCAATTTGAAACATGTCCCTAGTGCTGTCGTGCTTGAAAAGCATGACCTGTCTGATATTTTTCTTTCTTATCAAAACATGGCTAGTTTGGAAATGACAGCTTGGAAAAAAGTGTTTATAGCTAACACTATTATGCCAACCGCTGTGTTAGGAACCTTATTCATGGCATGTGTGTTTACTGGTTCATTTCCTTAATAGGCACAAACATGGGATTGGATTTTCTCACCTCCATGTTTCATTTGAAACAACTGAGGGCCAGGAGTTCAATCACACATCCAGGGAGGCAGAGCTGGTAGGAGGTGGAGCAACGTTTGACCGTAGGTGTGACTGGTTCCCAAGTCCGTGCTCCTCTGCCATCCCAGGAGCTTCTGGAATATACATTTCAGGTTCTCCTGAGGATGTACATTGGTACCCGAGGACTTCCTCAGTTCCAGGCTAATTAACTATCTGTAGCTGGAGCAGCACCCTCTGCAGGGTGGCTCCATCCCCTGGCCCTGAGGCTACAGCTCATATTATAAACATGGTGTCCAGATGCCAGCTTCTTTGCAGTCATGCCTAGAGAGCCAGGGAGCCTGCTGCAAGCCCCCTAGAGCAGACCCTGGGGCTAACCCTCCCACTTTGTTCCCTTCTGAGCCATTACCTGACCATGGGTCCATTTGACAGGGGCAGCCTTGACCACATTTCTGCACCCTCAGGGCATGGGGTGCCAGGGAAACAAGTTATGGCAAGATGAGAAGGCGGCACTCACAACATGGGAAACTGCAAACACTGGGGAGGGAGGAGGTGGCCCAGAGGAGGTCGGGTAGCTGCATGTTTGACTGCTGGGTCCCAAACCCACTCCAGAATGGGGTTTCTATCTGAAATAGTCTTCATTTGTGGGATTCAGCCTTTATCCTCTGGAACATATCCAGGATGACCTTCCTGTTTATCTGGAAGAGTGTGAAGAAGCCACGTCTCCTGGTCTCTGGTCGGGAGAGCCCCTGGGCCTGGCCTGGGCTGCAGAAGACAGGCCAGGATGGTGCTGTCCTGGCATTGCCGGGTCACTCTGCTGAGCCCCGGGTCCTGAGCACATCTGTGAACGCTGGTGGCCTGTGGTGAATTACTGGGCGCTGGCTGGAAGCAGCGTGATGGTGGAGGCTTTGTGCACAGGAGGGAGGTGTCTGGGTGCATCTGCAGGAACACTTGCGCTGAGTGGCCCTCCTGGGTCTTTTCTTAGAAGCTTGCATTTGGCAGAGTCTGTGTGCCTGAGAGCTCATGTCTCCCTCAAACAGGAGTTAAAATATAATTTCCTCCTGGTTAAGAATTGCCCTCGTGAAGCGTGAAAAGGGCAAATGAAGCCATTCTGTTTCTTTTTTGTTGTTAAATTATAGGAAAATACCTGCTCACAGTAGGGCCACTTAATTAAGATGTCAGGCTGTGTGGAGACGGTTGTGGTGTTGGTTGTGTATGTTCAGAATCAGTTTTTCTTGCTGGAGGAGCTGGTTTCTTTCTTCTTATCCATTACCCTGCTCTTTTCTGCCAAGACTAAAATTTAACTTACCCCTTGTTTATAATGATCACTCAGACTATATAGCTAGTTGGAGAAGAGGAGAAAGACCTTCAAAAGTACAAGAACAAAACAATTATCATGCTAACAGAGTAAAGCCAGGTCTTTTTATTGCCTTCCAAAGCCAGTGAAGTGAGTAGGCACAGCAGGGGGCAGTGGAAACCAAAGCCCCTGGGTAGTGATTCCCGACCCTGCCATTGTGTGACATGGGGCAAGTCACACTACCTCTGATGAGAGTTTATAAAACTTATTTATAAAATGAGGACACTGTTACCCACTCCCATTTCCCTCCTTGTATCAGCAGCATCCCCAACAGAGTCTCAGGGCCTGAGCAGAGTGTAAAGAGCAGCTGTGCGCAGTAGCTAGGGGCGTGAGCTTTGCAGTTAACCTCAGGGCTGTGTGACTGTGGGAATGCTACTTTACCTCTCTGAACCTTGGTTTCCTTGTAAGTGGGGATAATATAATATATGCGATAATCATATTATGATTATAATATAACCATCATACTGCCTCCTTGGTTTGTTGTGAGGTAAAATATGATGATGTACCTAAACCATTAAGCTGGTTCCCAGCATGTAAGACAGACCCAAAGCTAGTAGCTTTCAGTTCAGTTCAGTTCAGTTGCTCAGTCATGTCCGACTCTTTGTGACCCCATGAACTGCAGCACGCCAGGCCTCCCTGTCCATCACCATCTCCTGGAGTTCACTCAGACTCATGTCCATCGAGTTGGTGATGCCATCCAGCCATCTCATCCTCTGTCGTCCCCTTCTCCTCCTGCCCCCAATCCCTCCCAGCATTAGTCTGTTCCAATGAGTCAACTCTTCGCGTGAGGTGGCCAAAGTACTGGAGTTTCAGCTTTAGCATCATTCCTTCCAAAGAAATCCCAGGGCTGATCTCCTTTAGAATGGGCTGGTTGGATCTCCTTGCAGTCCACGGGATTCTCAAGAGTCTTCTCCAACACCACAGTTCAAAAGCATCAATTCTTCGGCGCTCAGCCTTCTTCACAGTCCAACTCTCACATCCATACATGACCACAGGAAAATAGCCTTGACTAGATGGACCTTAGTCGGTAAAGTAATGTCTCTGCTTTTCAATATACTATCTAGGTTGGTCATAACTTTTCTTCCAAGGAGTAAGCGTCTTTTAATCTCATGGCTGCAGTCACCATCTGCAGTGATTTTGGAGCCCCCCAAAATAAAGTCTGACACTGTTTCCACTGTTTCCCCATCTATTTCCCATGAATTGATGGGACCAGATGCCATGATCTTCATTTTCTGAATGTTGAGCTTTAAGCCAACTTTTTCACTCTCCTCTTTCACTTTCGTCAAGAGGCTTTTTAGTTCCTCTTCACTTTCTGCCTTAAGGGTAGTGTCATCTGCATATCTGAGGTCACTGATATTTCTCCTGGCAATCTTGATTCCAGCTTGTGCTTCTTCCAGCCCAGCGTTTCTCATGATGTACTCTGCATAGAAGTTAAATAAGCAGGGTGACAATATACAGCCTTGATGTACTCCTTTTCCTATATAGAACCAGTTTGTTGTTCCATGTCCAGTTCTAACTGTTGCTTCCTGACCTGCATACATATTTCTCAAGAGGCAGGTCAGGTGGTCTGGTATTTCCATCTCTTTCAGAATTTTCCACAGTTTGTTGTGATCCACACAGTCAAAGGCTTTGGCATAGTCAATAAAGCAGAAATAGATATTTTTCTGAACTCTCTTGCTTTTTCCATGATCCAGTGGATGTTGGCAATTTGATCTCTGGTTCCGCTGCCTTTTCTAAAACCAGCTTGAACTTCAGGAAGTTCATGGTTCACATATTGTTGAAGCCTGGCTTGGAGAATTTTGAGCATTACTTTACTAGCATGTGAGATGAGTGCAATTGTGCGGTAGTTTGAGCATTCTTTGGCATTGCCTTTCCTTGGGATTGGAATGAAAACTGACCTTTTCCAGTCCTGTGCCACCGCTGAGTTTTCCAAATGTACTGGTATATTGAGTGCAGCACTTTCACAGCATCATCTTTCAGGATTTGAAACAGCTCAACTGGAATTCCATCACCTCCACTAGCTTTGTTCCTAGTGATGCTTTCTAAGGCCCACTTGACTTCACATTCCAGGATGTCTGGCTCTAGATTAGTGATCACATCATCATGATTATCTGGGTCGTGAAGATCTTTTTTGTACAGTTCTTCTGTGTATTCTTGCCACCTCTTTTTAATATCTTCTGCTTCTGTTAGGTCCATACCATTTCTGTCCTTTATCAAGCCCATCTTTGCATGAAATGTTCCCTTGGTATCTCTGATTTTCTTGAAGAGATCTCTAGTCTTTCCCAGTCTATTGTTTTCCTCTATTTCTTTGCACTGGTCACTGAAGAAGGCTTTCTTATCTCTTCTTGCTATTCTTTGGAACTCTGCATTCAGATCCTTATATCTTTCCTTTTCTCCTTTGCTTTTTGCTTCCCTTCTTTTCACAGCTATTTGTAAGGCCTCCCCAGACAGCCATTTTGCTTTTTTGCATTTCTTTTCCATGGGGATGGTCTTGATCCCTGTCTCCTGTACAATGTTACGAACCTCATTCCATAGTTCATCAGGCACTCTATCAGATCTAGGCCCTTAAATCTATTTCTCACTTCCACTGTATAATCATAAGGGATTTGATTTAGGTCATATCTGAATGGTCTAGCAGTTTTCCCTACTTTTTTCAATTTGAGTCTGAATTTGGTAATAAGGAGTTCATGATCTGAGCCACAGTCAGCTCCTGGTCTTGTTTTTGCTGACTGTATAAAGCTTCTCCATCTTTGGCTGCAAAGAATATAATCAATCTGATTTTGGTGTTGACCATCTGGTGATGTCCATGTGTAGAGTCTTCTCTTGTGTTGTTGGAAGAGGGTGTCTATGACCAGTGCAATTTCTTGGCAAAACTCTATTAGTCTTTGCCCTGCTTCATTCTGCATTCTGAGGCCAAATTTGCCTGTTACTCCAGGTGTTTCTTGACTTCCTATTTTGCATTCCCGTCCCCTATAATGAAAAGGACATCTTTTTTGGGTGTTAGTTCTAAAAGGTCTTGTAGGTCTTCATAGAACTGTTCAACTTCAGCTTCTTCAGCGTTACTGGTTGGGGCATAGACTTGGATTACTGTGATATTGAATGGTTTGCCTTGGAAACGAACAGAAATCATTCTGTCGTTTTTGAGATTGCATCCAAGTACTGCATTTTGGACTCTTTTGTTGACCATGATGGCTACTCCATTTCTTCTGAAGGATTCCTGCCTGTAGTAGTAGATATAATGGTCATCTGAGTGAAATTCACCTATTCCAGTCCATTTTAGTTCGCCGATTCCTAGAACGTTGACGTTCACTCTTGCCATCTCCTCTTTGACCACTTCCAATTTGCCTTGATTCACGGACCTGACATTCCAGGTTCCTATGCAATATTGTTCTTTACAGCATCAGACCTTGCTTCTATCACCAGTCACATCCACAGCTGGGTATTGTTTTTGCTTTGGCTCCATCCCTTCATTCTTTCTGGAGTTATTTCTCCACTGATCTCCAGTAGTATTTTGGGCACCTACTGACCCGGGGAGTTCCTCTTTCAGTATCCTATTGTTTTGCCTTTTCACACTGTTCATGAGGTTCTCAAGGCAAGAATACTGAAGTGGTTTGCCATTCCCTTCTCCAGTGGACCACGTTCCGTCAAACATCTCCACCATGACCCGCCTGTCTTGGGTTGCCCCGCAGGCATGGCTTAGTTTCATTGAGTTAGACAAGGCTGTGGTCCTAGTGTGATTAGATTGACTAGTTTTCTGTGAGTATGGTTTCAGTGTGTCTGCCCTCTGATGCCCTCTTGCGACACGTACCATCTTACTTGGGTTTCTCTTAGCTTGGGTGTGGGGTATCTCTTCATGGCTGCTCCAACAAAGCGCAGCTGCTGCTCCTTACCTTGGACAAGGGGTATCTCCTCACCGCTGCGCTTCCTGACCTTCAATGTGGGATAGCTCCTCTAGGCCCTCTTGCGCCCGTGCATCCACTGCCCCTTGGATGTTGGGTAGTTACAGTCGTAATTTGAGATCATGCACTGATACGGGAGTCATTGGGTTTTAGGACAGGACGGGGTCTGTGCAGAGCTCTCACAGGGAGAGCTCATTGTTTAGAAAACCAAGGCTGGAGCCTTGCCTGTGGGGCAGAGGTGGCCCAGATTCTGCCTCCCCCAGCCCCCCAGCCCTGGACCTTATTGCTTAGTCCCACTCTCCCTGCTTCTGAAAGGAAAGGCACACAGGGGGCTGTCACAGAGAAGAGGGGTTGGAGGTTAGCCTGAAGGTGAGAGGGTGGGATTTTGCCAAGGTAGCAAGGGCTGCAGGTCAGGGTGCGGGAGACCTGTGAGTGGTCCTGAGAAGCCCCGGGCTTTAGGGACGCTGGGGGGACCTGCATGGTTGTTGAGCATGTCCCCGGGTGCTCCTGACCTAGAGGAACCCTGGACACTCATCTGTGCTTCTCTGGACTCCCCTCAGGCCTTCGCTAGAGGGTCAGCGCTGAGACAGCGCTTCTTGCTCGGTTTTCTCATCCTGTGCCCACAGCACTGTAGGGGTGGGAAGGTCAGATGAGATGAGACCCTGTGGAGTGGGGTTGGGGAGAGTGCAGTGTGATCCTCAGAAATGAAGGATGTGAGACCTAGGGGTGGGAAGGGCTGTGAGGAAGCCCATTCACAGGGGTAGGTGGGCCCCCACCGCACCCGGCAAGCCCCCATGCTTGGGGGATGCGGAGGAGTTTGGGGAGAGCTCTTGTTTGACTCTTAGAAACCCAGCTTCTCAGCCTGCAGCATGTGAGCCCCAAGGATCCATGTGTGTGTAGCAGGGGTCCAGGAACCCCTGAGATATCTGCAGTTTGTTGGGTGTGCAGGGTTTTGGGGTGGAGAAGGGTTTCATGGCCTTTCATTGGATACTCAAAGAGTTCCTTACTTTTCAAAATGTCAAGCTGGAAGGAATAAGAAGCCATTTTCCCTCCTTACTGTCTGATACAAAAGTTAACCTGTGACATCTCTGTCAAAGTTTCCCTGGCATCTGGACCTGGCAGAAAGGGAAATCACTAAAATACATTTTAAACCTAAATCTAAAAACCTGCAGAACTCATCAAACCAAACCAAACCACAAACAAAAAACTTTAACAAAAGAGAGATTCTGGTTAAAGGTGTGGGTGGGACGCAGTGAAGGGTTTCCCCCAACTTTTCCTCTTAAGCCGGGAGTATAGGTATGTTGTTGTCTGAGCTTCTCTTGGCAAATCACCAAAGAGTTAAGGGTCTTGCGTCTTCCCAGTGCAAGGCTCAGACTGCAGACCATCAGCCCTGCTCTGGTTACGTGGATGAATTGGGAGGGTGGGTTCAGTGCTGAGCTGAGCAGGGCAGCCCAGAAGCCCCTGCACACCTGCTCTGGATCAGTGCTAGAGCAGAGCCTCCAATTACCCTGGGAGAAAGCTACTTAGAAGTGCTCGGACAAGACAAGTGAGCTTCCGTGCCGAGTGGACAGTGGAACTGGCCTGGCTCTAAGTCCCCTCGAATGCCAAATTGTGTGATGGGCCAAACATGGTGACCGTAGGAATAAGGGCGTCCAGGTGGGTGCTGGGCTTTCTGGTGTGGGTTGGACTCAGAAGAAAACTGACCTGCAAAGAGGGAGCCCTCCCAGAACCCCTCCAGTGACAGAGCAGGGAGGCTGCGGTCAGTGTGGCCCACTGTGAGCGGGGAAGGGAGTGACCTAACGGGTCTGAACCTGGTGGTCAAGGAAGGCAGGTGGCCGGGGGCCTGGGCCAGTGAAGGAACCTGTAGATATGATGCTCCTTGAGGGAGGGAAACAGGAGAAGAAATGGACCCATGCCACTAGGTGGATGGTATCCAGATGGTGGACTACTTAGAGAAGTAGGGAGGTTACGGGGGGCAATTTGGGGAGGGGGAGAAGAGGTTTATACTTGTTAATCTGGGATTATGTCAAGCCTCCCTCAAGTTGCAGGGTGGCCAGGTGAGAAATATTGGCCTGGGACTCAGGTGAGAAACATCAAGGCCCAGAGAGATTGGGGGTGATCTTTTGGAGGGAGTTGAAAACCAAAAACTTCTCTAAAATTTGAAGTCTATTTAAAAAAATTAACATTTAATTATTTTTATTTTTTGGGGAGCAGCACCATGTGGCCTGTGGAATCTTAGTTCCCCAGCCGGAGATCAAACCCGTGCCCTGTGCAGCGGAAGCACAGATTCTTAACTGCTGGACCACTGGGAAGTCCCAAGTCTGTTTTTAAAAAAGTTTTGGTAATTAAGCCATTTTAAGGGTAATAAATTGACTACAAGATGCTCTTAGGAACCCAGGCTTCTTTTATCTTTCTGCTGGGTCATCCTGATGCTAAAGCTCTCATCTTTCATGCTTCATTGTAGTTACAATGTGGCTGCTCTCCCACCAGCATCATATCAAGCCAGGAAGTCATATGTTGAATACAGTACAGTTTTCTGTGATGTAAACAAGAGATTCCAAATTATGGCAGTTTATGTATAAAGGTAAAAATTTCTTTCCTGTGTAAGTGTCCAACTATAGATAGTCTTTCTTGGGACTGGTAGAGGAGCCATTCATCCTCAAAATGAGAATTCCACCTCTGTGTCTAAAGTTGCTTCAGCTTTTCCCTTTTCATCCATATCCTAGCTTCCAGAAAGATGGAAATGGACAGAGGGAGTGCATGTCCATTCCTTGGGCACATAGCTTTCCCTCGCATGGCACTGGCCAAAACTTAGGTTCATGATCATGAACTGTGGGCTTCAGTCAGTTCAGTTCAATTCAGTCACTTAGTCGTGTCCGACTGTTTGTGACCCCATGGACTGCAAGCCAAGCCTCCCTGTCCATCACCAACTCCTGGAACTTGCTCAAACTCATGTCCATAGAGTTGGTGATGTCATCAACCATCTCATCCTTTGTCGTCCGCTTTTCCTCCTGTTTTCAGTCTTTCCCAGCATCAGTCTTTTCCAGTGAGTCAGTTCTTCACATCAGGTGACCGAAGTATTAGAGCTTCAGCTTCAGCTTCAGCATCAGTCCTTCCAGTGTATATTCAGGACTGACTTCCTCTAGGATTGACTGGTTGGATCTCCTTGCTGTCCAAGGGACTCTTAACAGTCTTCTCCAACACCGCAGTTCAAAAGCATCTTTGGCGCTCAGCTTTCTTTATGGTCCAGCTCTCACATCCACACATGACTACTGGAAAAACCATAGCTTTGACTAGACAGACCTTTGTTGGCAAAGTAATGTCTGTGGTTTTTAATATGCTGTCTAGGTTGGTCATAGCTTTTCTTCCAAGGAGCAAGCATCTTTCAATTTCATGGCTGCAGTCACCATCTGCAGTGATTTTGGAGCCCAAGAAAATAATCTCTGTCACTGTTTCCATTGTTTCCCCATCTTTTTGCCATGAAGTGATGGGACCAGATGCCATGATCTTCTTTTTTTGAATGTGGAGTTTTAAGCAAGCTTTTTCACTGTCCTCTTTCACCTTCATCAAGAGGCTCTTTAGTTCCTCTTCACTTTCTGCCATAAGGGTGGTATCATCTACATACCTGAGGTTATTGATATTTCTCCTGGCAATCTTGATTCCAGCTTGTGCTTCATCCAGCCTGGTATTTCACATGATGTACTCTGCACATAAGTTAAATAAGCAGGGTGACAATATACAGCCTTGATGTACTCCTGTCTGTTGTTCCATGTCCAATTCTAACTGTTGCTTCCTGACCTGCATACAGGTTTCTGAATTGGCAGGTCAGGTGGTCTGGTATTCCCATCTCTTTCAGAATTTTCCACAGTTTATTGTGATCCATACAGTCAAAGGCTTTGGCATAGTCAATAAAGCAGAAATAGATGTTTTTCTGGAATTCTCTCACTTTTTCAGTGAGCCAACGAATGTTGGCAATTTGATCTCTGGTTCCTCTACCTTTTCTAAATCCAGCTTGATCATCTGGAAGTTCACAGTTCACGTAATGTTGAAGCCTGGCTTGGAGAATTTTGAGCATTACTTTGCTAGCGTGTGAGATGAGTACAATTGTGCGGTAGTTTGAGCATTCTTTGGCATTGCCTTTCTTTGGGATTGGAATGAAAACTGACCTTTTCCAGTCCTGTGGTCACTGCTGAGTTTTCCAAATTTTCTGGCAAATTAGATATGTTACCAAAGCATAATATTACCCTATATTGCAGACAAGGAAGCTGAGCCTCATAGAGGCTAAATAGCTTGTCCAGGATCATGCAGCTGGCTTCAGAGTTTATTCTTTTCACCTCTGCTATCTCCTAGGGGAGACCAGAATGTATCCAGAGATGAATGCAGTGACAACCAGCTCTCTTGGACTTTGAGCTTCTGAGGAAATTAATCTTCCCTAGTACTACTCTTCAACTCACTGATGAGTGCATTAAATCTTTCTTCATCCTCCAAACTGAGCACTGGCTGAGTCTCAGAGGTTCAGAAGCTTACTAAGAAGCTTATCCTGGGGCAACTGCTGGGGGCCCTTGTCTCTGCTTCTGCTGCATTGTCCAATGTGTGTTTTCTACTCTTGACTGAAATCATAGCTTAGTTCAGTGGAGAAATATCTGGCAGCATTGATTCTGCTGTTGACTACAAGAAAAAAGTCTTCAAGCCTTTGGCTCCATGCAACTCCATTCTCTTGAGTGCAAGAGAATAATGTAAGCACTTGTTCTTACATTGCCAAGACTTTATACATTTTCTTACAAAAATATTTCCTTGAGAGACAGGGATAGGACTGAAACACATGGGTTTCTGCGAGACTTCTTTGGTTAAGCCAGATCTTCCCGAGGCCATAGACATTATTGCAGAAGCTCATGTATTCTGAGAAAGCAGGAAGTTTGCGGGAAGTTCCTTCAGCGGTAGTGCCATCATGACCCTGGCACGTGTACTTTGGCTGACGTCTCCTCCGACTGAATGTCTGTTTTAGCTCTCTCATCACTTGGGTGGCACTGGCCTTGGGTGTGGGCGGCTGATTGGCGTGGCTGCTCCCTGAGGCCTGTGATGTTTCTCTGGCAGTGGCTGTGCTGATAGGAATGGAATCTGAATCTCCCTGGGGAGCTTTAGGTCAAGTGAAACTGCCTTTGCCTCTTGGTCACCAGATTCTGGTAACTGATGCACTCCCATTTCACTCTGCTGCAAACAGGCAAACTTGGAAGGAGAGGCAGCTATGATACTGATGCAATAAGCCTGTATCAGGGAGAAAAAGACCACTAAAGTACTTATGATGAACAGGCATTGACAGACTCTCAGTGAGTTTAAGTTTTGAAACATGGAAGCTCTATGAAGGCAGATACCAGAGTTTGTGTTAATTAGGGTTTTCCAGAGAAATAGAACCAGTAAGATATGCCTATCCATCTAGTCTAATATAGCTAGTCTGTCGGGAGAGATTTATTTCAAGGAATTGGCTCACACCATTTTGGAGACGGGCAAGTTGAAATTTGTAGAGTGGGCCAGCAGGCTGGAAATGCAGGTAAGAGTTGAGGTTGCAGTCTTGAGTCCAGAATATGCATGGCAGGCTCATGGGCAGGATTTATATGTTGCTGTCTTGAGACAGATGGTCCTTTGTGGATCTGAGACAGAGTCCAGCACACACTAGTCACCAGTGAACATGTGTGGAGTGAGGGAAAGGATGAGGGCACGCCCAGCTGGGAGGCAGCGTCAGGGAGGTGGTAGGCATACAGACTCTGGGGTCAGGCTGCCTGGGTTGGGTTTGAGCTCTGTCACTTTTTATGTGACTTCAGCTATGTTGCATAACTCTTCTGGGCCACAATTTCCTGACTTTCAAAATGGCAATCATATTACCTACTTCATAGGAGTTTTCTGAAGACTAAATCTGTATAAAGTAGTTGGAACCTCATCTGGCACATGATAAGCATTCCAAAAATGTTAACAACTATTATGATTATTATTTGCTGAACCCAGGCTGACATAGTATCCCACTGGGGAGAGGGGAAAGCATACCCATGATTATTTAATTTTCCTCTGAAAATTTCAGCTGCAAAATAGAAGGCATATTTACTAGAACAGTGGGGATAAACTGATTATTTTTAAATGGATGAAGTGATTATTTCTCTAAAAGAAGCTAAATGAATCAGCGAAAAGATTTTTAGAGTCAATAATAGCAGCAAGATGGCATATGTAAAAGAAATGCATAACAATCAGCATTACCCAATTACAAAATACAGTGGTGGGAGGAGGGAAGCTACCAAATTTAAGAGACCTTTTGATGGATGTTGTCTATACATTGATATTTGATGTAGATAAATGAAACATGGACATCATGTAATTCTTGAGTTCTTAGGATTAAACTTTATTTGGTCCTGTTTTATTATATTTACATATTTTATGTTTTGGTTTGTCAATTTTTTAAAAAAGATATTTCCATCTTAATTTTTTGTGTCCTCTTCTGTTAGATTTTAGTATTGAGGTTAAACCAGTTCCTTAAAAAACCTGGGACACTTTTTATCCTTAGTAAATGCTGGAGAAGGTTATCGAGTGAGGTACTTGTACAGCAAACGGCTGGATGATGTGAATGATGGTGGAGTCAGGCTCTCTCCTGTCAGCCCAGGTCTGTTTCCATCAGTCACGTGACTTTATGCAGGTTACATTATTACTACAAGCTTTGCTTCTCTGTCTGTACAATGGGCACAGCAGTGGTACCCACTCCAAAGGTGGGAGAAAGTTAGGGTGGGGGGAGATGAAGGACAACGTTTGTGGACCTGGGTGCACTCACCACCCCATGGGCTCTGCCTTGGCAGGCCCTCTCCTTTGCCATGGACTCCTGGGATCTGGCCCTCATCCCCCGTTGAGGGGCTTCCATAGCCCCTTGGAATTTAGTCTCAAATTCCACTCAGATTTCTTCCATCATTGGATTCTGTGCAAAGGAACAGACAGGGAAGGAGGTGGCAATATTGAGACAGAGGATTTATAAGAGATAAAGACAACTTAAAAATATATAGGCCTTTTTTGTTCTTTGCTCTGTTAAATTCCCTTCGGGTTTAACTTTACCAATTTAATTGCCTGTTTTCTCAACGTACGAGCACAGAAAAGATGGCACGTCCAGAATGGTGACTAGTGGTTTCCTCAGAAAGACTGTTCTAGTTCTCATACAGGTGCCCGGGTCCCTTCTGACCTTGGGACTGGAGAATTCTGTGGGAAAACTGAAACACCTCCTCCAAATGAAGCTTTGCAGTTGTCTGAAGATAAAAGTAGGGGCTCTCAATGGGCCCTTCTGAGCTTCTCCAGAACTCCTGAGGAATTCTGAACTATTTTCTCCTGCCATCCTGTGCTTCCTCCTCTCTGGGCTTCTCAAGCGTGTATTTTGTCTATCGTTCATTTATTTTTGACTTATAAGTGCTTGGTAACATGAGTTACAAAAAATCTTCCAGGTTAGAGAACTTTGGGTTTGCTGTTTCCAGTAGTTAGGGTCTGGCCTTTTTCAGGGGTTCACTGGTTGCTGCTGTCAGTTCTGCCCCATCTCAGCCTTGGGGAGACTGCATGCCTGGTGACTGCTGTTCCCACCCCACCTTTCCTGGTAGTTCACGCAAAAGGCTGTTCAGCAACTCAGTTCAATGCACTTAATGGGATCTTTCTTCCTAGTATGACCATAGGCATGGAAGGAGTGTCATCACTAGGAATGCCTAGAGAAATTTAAATAAAATGAAATGGGAAAGGAATATGTTCCAGATGAAGGGTCAGGATAAACCCCCAGAAGAACAATTAAATGAAATGGAAATAGGCAGTGTACAAGAGAAAAGAGTTCAGCGTAGTTGTTGTAAAAGTGATCCAAGAACTCAGGGAACCAATGGATGTACAGAGCTAGACGTTACAAGTTTTTAACAAAGAGTTAGAAAATATAAAGGACAACCAAACAGAGTTGAAGAATACAATAATTTTAGTAAAAAATACACTGCTGCTGCTGCTGCTGCTGCTAAGTCACTCCAGTCGTGTCCGACTCTGTGCGACCCCACAGACGGCAGTCCACCAGGCTCCCCCGTCCCTGGGATTCTCCAGGCAAGAGTACTGGAGTGGGTTGCCATTTCCTTCTCCAATGCATGAAAGTGATAAGTGAAAGTGACATCTCTCAGTCGTGTCCGACTCTTAGCGACCCCATGGACTGCAGCCCACCAGGCTCCTCCAACCATGGGATTTTCCAGGCAAGAGTACTAGAGTGGGGTGCCATGGCCTTACTAGAAGGAATAAAAAGCAGAATAAGTGAAGCAGAAGAATGAATCAGTGAGCTGGAAGATGGAATGGTGGAAATCACTGCCAGAGAACAGAATAACGAATAAAAAGAAATGAGGACAGTCTCAGAGACCTCTGGGGCAACATCAGATGCACCAACATTTGCAGAAGGAGAAGAGAACGGACCTGAGAAAATAGTTGAAGAGATAATAGCTGAAAACTTCCTGACATGAGAAGGGAAACAGTCACCCAAGTCCAGAAAGCACAGAGAGTCCCAGGCAGGATAAACCCAAGGAGGAAGATGCTGAGACACAGAGTAATCAAGTGGAAACAGTTAAAGGCAAGGAAAACTATTAAAAGCAACAAGTAACATCCATGGCAATCCCCATAAGGTTATCAGCTGACTTTTCAGCAGAAACTCTGCAAGCAAGAAGGGAGCGGCACGATGAGAGGGAAAAACCTAAACAAGAATACCTAGTAAGGCTCTCTTCAGATTTGATGGAGAAACCAAAAGCTTTACTGACAAGCAAAAGCTCAAAGAACTCAACACCACCAAACCAGCTTTAAAACAAATGCAAATTGAGATAGTAGCATTGAAATGTATACATTATCATGTATAAAATAGATAGCCAATGGGAATTTGGTGTACCAGGCATGGAGCTCAAATCTGATGCTTTGTGATAACCTGGAGCAGTGGAATGGGGTAGGAGGTGGGAGGAGGTTCAAGAGGGTGGGGACATAAGTATGCATCCGTGCATGCTAAGTCATTTCAGTTGTGTCTGACTCTTTGTGACGCTATGGACCATAGCCTGCCAGGTTCTTCTGTCCTCTTCCTGACCCAAGGATCGAACCCACATCTCCTGTGGCTCCTGCGTTGCAGGCAGGTTCTTTACCACTGAGCCACCTGGGAAGCCTGGACATATGTATACTTATGGCTGATTCATGTTGATGTATAGCAGAAACCAACACAATATTGTGAAATAATTTTCCTCCAATTAAAAATAAATCATAAAAACAAATGCTACAGAAAGTTCTCCAGGTGGAAAAGAAAAGGCTATAACTAGAAACAAGAAAATTACAAAATGGGAAAGCTCACTTGTAAAGGACTGTCAAGAGAGAAAAAGATTTTTTGTGCATGAAGAAGGTAAGTTTCGAAGAAGTCTGTGTTTATAGGAATCTCAAACTTGTCTTTGAAGATAGGTCGAGTGTTGTGTATTTGTAAACTCAAGACTGGTAACTTGCACATAGCAAAAGCTAAAAGGAAGGACTCGTGGGCATTTGAAGGGACTGTGAGTGAGGACTCTGTGCCTACGAGGAGCTGCCGGATAGAGGCTGCTCCATGTTTTTGTAGGACCATATGAGTGATTTTCTTTTCTCCTTTAAAAGAATAAAAAAAACCTTTTTTTTGAAACCATGCTTTCCCCTCTTATCTGGTCTCAAGAATAAAACATATGATCTGGTACTGTAATTCCTGTGACTTCATATATATATAGTATCATGTGCTCTGGCGAGATTTATGTGCCCTTGTCTTCCAGCACAACCACAAAACCAGGAAGCAGGAAAGCACTGTGAGACTCTGTTATACACGGAGCCCTGAGGGGGAGGGCTGAGCGTGGCCTGCAGAGTGATGGGGAGGGAACTCAGCTACTGAGACACCGAGCTGATTACCTGCTCCTGGGATGGTTCCTGGCTCTGTTTAACCTGGCTTCCCCCTTTTTTCCCAAAGCTCAAAGCCTTTTCTACACCAGGAAGACAGAACTCATATGCTCCCCATATATCTTCTCTTATGTGCTCTGGGCTTTAGTTTTCCTCTATGAGAGTGGGCTGAGCCTTTGTGGAAGGAGAACAGGGGGTGGGGGCATCCTGTATCTTCCTCTGTAAGAAATGAAGTGAAAAGGAAGCAAAGGTGTGGCAAGGTGCGGTGTAAATTGACATCCTAATGACAAATAGCTTACACACTGTCTTTACTGGACCCTGTCTTCCTGTTGGAGCAATAGAGAAAAAAAATGTGTCTTGAATTGTCACACAGCAAATCAGTTCTTTCTGATTGCCCTACTAAGTGTGTCCTTCCTCTATATCCAAAAACATGTAAAAGTAGCCATGGGAATGATCAAGCAGATTTGTGCTGTTACATTCCAGGGATTTCAGTTGATGGGCACAGATTTTAAAAACTTGCCAACATGGTCAGGCATGAGTACACGTGACTCTGTGGAGCAGATCAGGTTTGGCAATGAAATGCCTGTGCCAGTCTAACGGAGTCAAACTTCATTGTTTTATTTTCCGTAAAGTCCTGTGACATCACAGTATTTCAGGATAGATAGTTACTCACTGTGGGTTTCTGCTTATCTGGGGCCCCTCCAGGTGGGCATGTCTGAACCATCAGGTTGATTGACAGCAGGTAGGGTCACCTTGCCAACCCCTCTGATGCCAATAAATGTTCTGTCTCCTGTCTCCATTAGGCGGGGCAAGAAGCACAGCATCATCCTAAGGACACAGCTGTCTGTGAGGGTCCATGCCTGCATTGGTGAGTGACATCTGCAGAAGGGGGTGCTTGCCATCTGCCCTCGGCGATTACACTTGTGATAACTGATGCCACTTCTGGGAATAAAATGCAGTATTCACTCTTAAGCTCTCTATGCTTGGGTTAGCCCCTAGCACAGATGGTTAGAGTTTTTAGGGAAGCAGTTTCTGGCAGTTGTTTTTGAAAGCTACCTCTTTCATTCTGGCTTTCTTTGCTGTTTGGCTGGTGAGTACAGCTGGAGGTAAGATGGATTGTTGATGAGATTCTTTTTGTCAGTGTGGGGAGAGATGAGGTTCTTCGTGGGGCTGTGCCAGGGTGAACCTCCAACCAGCTGAAGTGACCTTCATGTGCCTCCTGGTGACTCTGCAATCCCCTGGCCTGTGGCCTCAGGCGATTGAAATGGAAATCTCAGGTCAGTATCGGATGGGCCACACGTGGATACATAGCAGTTGATGTTGAGCAGATTATTTGTGGTTCAGAAGGCCTGCCTGTGGTCACATAAGAAACCTCACCAGCGCCTATTCCTGCAGCTATTGATTTTCCCGGACCCGCTGGTTTCTCCACTGTACACGTGGGCTGAATGGCAATGAGAGCGGTAATTTATGTTAAGCAGACAGACTCCATGGGGAGGTTTCCTCCTGGCACTGGGCCAAGTTGAGGCAAGTACGTAGCCTAAAAAGAAAAAGAGAGGACCTAAATTTCGCCTTATGCATTGAAGTTTTCCACATCTGAGTCAGTTTGCATTTATTTAATATGTGTCAAGGTCTTAATTCAGGCCTCTAATTAGGAGAGCATCTGTCATTCTTTGAGGCCCAGTCTACACCTGGAGTGTGGTGTGCCTGGGGGCAGTGGAAGGAACTGTTTCCAGTCCCTCCTCCTCCTCCCTGCTTTCCTGTTGGAGACCCAGGGATGGGGTGAGGGAGCAGCTGGGGTGGAGGGGAATCTGGGTAATTCTGTTTCATTTGGGGTTAAGTGGGTGAGGCTGTGAGTGTCTTGAGGAACAACCTTTGTCTGACCCTGTGGTTGATGAGTAATTGTACAGCTGACACAAAAACCTCAGGAGCTGGAGGGTCAGTGTGTTGGGAGAGTTCGTGATCTTGTTGAAAACGAAGTGAGAGAAATCTGTGGGATCTTCAGCACTGACCCTGCTTTTCAACTGCCGGTAGCACTGAGTGACCTTAAAATATGCGTGGGCACTTGATTGTATTTAATCATTTACTTCCTTGATTACCTGCTTTATAGTTTTTCCAGTTATTTTCTGTGTGTGAATCATGTCTACCTGTAGAAAAGTCTTGTGATCTATGATTTTGGATAAACTCCCTTCTGACCCTTGTCCTGAACCTAGAACAAAGCCAGATGCATACAGTGTGCTGAATACAACAAGTACTGAATACTGGTTGAAATATAGCAGATATCCAGTCAAATTTGGGACATGAATATGAATTGGTATTTCCCAGGAAGAGTAAGGCACCGGAAAGGAGATTTACATTAAAACAGGCTAGATCAAAGTCCTAATGGGCTAACTTGTTTTAAGAAAATTCACTTATTTGCAGTATACTCTTAAAATGTTTTAAATACAGGATTTTTCTAGCTAGCTGGCTTTCATGTTACTGACTCACTGCATTAACTGATGTATTGTTCCATAGTCCTGGGTGATACATGTAAACACACATCTCATCCCCGTGGCAACTGAACCCCAGCAGCCAGTCCAGCCCAGCCTGCTGTCTCCCCAGACACCCAGGTCTTCCTGCTCAAAGGGTAGAACTGGGTGCTGACAGGATCAGTGTGTTTGTTCCCAAACCTGCTTATGCCAGTTGTACTTGCTATTAGAATTACATAATTAAATGGGATGTGAACACTTTATAAACTGATTAAGTATGAGTATACAAAGTCACTGCTTTGAGTACATTGAAAACTATTCAAAATTCCTTACTATAAAAGCATTTCTTGTCAATGTGAGTGGGTTGTGATAACCATAAAAGGTGTAGTGTTATAAAAATCCAGAAGGATTCTGGTCTTTGTAAGTATCTTCAGTACTTGCTCTACTTCAAAGACACTGAGATTGGGCATCAGAGACTGTATTATGTGAGTGGCTCATGAAAGAAAGTCCACGGGGAGTCCCACTAGACCTTTACTCAAAGAAAGGTCATGGCCCTAAATGATGGGCAGGTGCATCTCCTGAGCAGTGTGCCTGCAACCAGCTGTGTCTCATCCCAGAGAAACTGACAGTCAGTCACCATGGCTGCAAGTTAAGAGTCTTAAGGTGCGTATGTGTCATTTTTAAAAGACTTTCTGCTTTAATCGCTTTTCACCATTAATTACCTCAGGCCTGAGTATATTAAATGAGAAGATTTGACTGTGTGAATTACCATCAATACCCAAGAAGGCAAAGTTTCTTCTTTGTGTTAAAAAACCCTCTTTGTCTTCCGTTTCCTGTTATTGACCAGATCTGAAATAGATTTAATAGCGCAATACTAAGTATTATCCTTTGGTTTATGTCTATACAAAGGAATGAACGCATCCTATGTGTGGTGTACCAGCTGCCATTGTGACATAGTTTTCCCCTTCCAAATGGAAATATTAGGTGAGATTTCTTTGGGATTAAAAAAAGACAACCAAACCTGGAACAATCTTAAGTTGAAATGGCAAAGGGAAACATGACAGAGGGAAAAAACCCTTTTCACATCAGTTAGTTGAATCCCTGTTCTTTTTCAAGATCACTTCCCCTCTTCCCCATCTAAGAACTGGTTGAATGATTACAGGCGTGGGATAGTGGCTGCTGTCAGTCTAGCACCATCTGCAGCACCCCCCAAAGCTTTCCTTCCCACTGCACGATTGGACTGGAAGGATCCAGGATCCCCGTAGGCCAGTGGGCTTAAAATGCTGTCAAATGAATTTCTCCAAAGTCCTGTTTTCTTCACCCTAATTCTTTTCTCCTTCACCTCTGTTTTTACTAAGTATGGGAATGTTTAGAATCCAGGACTGCTTGTTGATGAATTGGAGGTAACATGCCTTCGGAATTCTATGCTAACGTTGGAACTCTGTACCCGTTGGGATGAGAGTGGAGTGGAGCCTTCACGATTAGCAACCGAGCAAACCTCATGAGAAATGAAAGCCACGGGGCACTGCTGTGATGGTCCCAGCTAGCAGCTGAGACAGGGGTCTTTGCTGATAGCACAGCAGGAAGCTGGAATGAGTTTTTGGTACGTAGAGAGGCCCCATGCTCTTTGTACCTCTGGACTCCTCTCCACTGTATTACTCTGCACATTTTTAGTATGACCGCTTGATGTAACATAAAGTAGCAAACACCATATGCCTTTGCCGTCTTCTAGTTTCAGTCCCTCAAAAAGACAGTGGTCAAATTGTAGAGATGAACTTAACAAAGTTAAAAAAAAAAATCTATGAGAGGCATGTGAAGTCTGCATTTAATGAGGTTAGCTAGAGAAAACAACTTTTCTGGTCCCAGCAAGTGATCCTATTGCCAGAAGCTGGAAAAATGTTCAGAGGGCCAACCAGCCCTGATGACTAACTCTTATCATGCAGAGAAAAGGAGTGGAAGAACTGTGGGGGAAGGAAGGAATTGAGAGTTAAAAAGAAGTAAGGTTTGAAGTCGTTAGGATCCTGAAGTTAATATCTGCAAGTCTTCTGTGGGCTGTCTTTGGAGGCATTGTGTTTGATTTCAGACCTCTGTGCTTCAGTTTTCTGAAGCAAACCCTGTCTTTTCATCAAGCAAGTAAACCCTGTTGATTGATTCTCTGGGACCCATAAGGCTGACACTTTCAAGTATCCAGCTAGAGTTAAAAGGATAAAAAATTGGCTGAAGATTCCAAAGTGCCATTTACACTTGCAGTCGGGAGGAACAACCCATGTGAAGGGTCTTTAGACCTTGTAGAGCATGTTTCCCCAAACCTCTGAGATGACAAATGCTGCCCATAAGAGAGAGGTGAGGTCGGCAGAAGCTGGCAAGGTGGCAGAAATGATTAAGCTCTCCGTGAGCTTAGTTTCATCTCTCATTAAAGGTCAAATCACAAGGATAAAGCCGATTTGTTTGTTTGCTTATTTTGGCTGTACTGGGTATTCAGTGTTGCGTGGGCTTCTTCTCTAGTTGTGGTGTGCGGTGGCTTCTCTTGTTGTAGAGCATGGGCTCTGGAGCACAGGCTCAGTAGTTTTGGAGCACAGGCTTAGCTGCTCCCCGGCCTGTAGGATCTTCCCAGACCAGGGCTCAAGCCTGTGTCTCCTGCATTGGCAGGTGAATTCTTTACCACTGAGCCACCGAGGAAGCCCACAAGGATATGAAAACAATGTAAGGAAAGGCTGTTTCATCCACTGATGCAGAAGAGTCATTTCTCAGCAACTGAAACATCAGCAGAACAAAGCACCAAAATGTTTGTAGACTGTTTTCCTCTCACGAACTCTTCTGTGCAGCTGTGTGCTTTGAGAGAGCTAAATGACAGTGGAGCGTTTCTTCAAGAAGAACCTTCTAGAGCAAAAGTGACTGCAGCGATTTGGCTCACATGCCAATGGATGGAGAGGCGGTGGCTCCCTGGGGCACGGTATTGAGAAGGATCCTGAGGCTGAGTGCAGTCTTCTTGGGAGGGATACTGTCTCAGTGCTGGCTTTCACTGGTGGTGATGGAGGTGGTGTGTGAGTGTGTGGTGTGGGGCTCTTGGTGAGGTGTAGACCTGGTCTGGTGTCTGAACCCCCTCTGTCTACAGTGTAGAGGGCCCTGGGCTTCCTGTGCAGAGAGTGGGGATGGAGCTGTGGCCCGTGAGCACGGCCACCACCAACACCTCCCTTGCTCAAGTTCTTTCTTCTTATGCCTGTTAGTGCAAGCAAGAGGGCTTGGCTTCGAAATCCTGACACTCCCTTTGCAGAAGGAGACTTCCAGTGACTGTTTTGTTTTTTGTTTTAGACTTCCTCCCTTTTACAATAAGTCTGTGACCCATTTTGCCCAGAGTTCTGCTCTCTAGGTAAAGACAAGCTCTTTGGGTTAATCAGATTAAACACTTCTTATCATCTGTTTCCTATTAATCTGTCTCAGCTCCCAGATGACAGACCTCATGAAATGTTCATTTGTCTAGAAGGCCATTGGGTCTGGGCTGGGGGATATCGGCTTGTTTACTCTCTTCACTCTCTCTGGGGGCTGCCTGCCTCTAAGATGCCTTATGGTCACATAGTGAGTGACAGATATGCCCCCCCCCCCCACCCAAAAATAAAAAGGAAGAAGGGATATGGGAAGGAGGTGAAACATACCACCAGGTTGTCAAACAACATATCTGTCATAAATACTATAGACTTAGAGGATCAGCAAGGATTTGTTGCCCAAAATTAAAATAACAACAAGAGATTAAAGAATTGCTCTACCACCTTCAGACACACGAGTAAACATGTATGTGGGGGTGAATAAAGAAAAGGAGACACAAACCTATGAGAGAACACAAGAACCTTCCATATGCAGCTGGAAACTCACGTCAGCTATGGAAATTAGGAGGCATCCAGAGAGGAAATATGGTTGTGGGCAAATGTGAATTGAAGCCCAGGCAAGAAAAGCAGATGTATCAGGGTGTCTTACGGCAGCTGTTTCATCTCTGTGCTCTCTACTGCCCCCCCAAGACTTTTCCTTTTTTAAATGATAAATTCATTGCCTCTGTAGGACTGTGTTACCTGTCCTCTCTAAGGATCTCTGGATGTTGGATGATGGAATTTGAATATTGCCTTGTAACCGTTAGCTTGTGTTTGTTTGCATTGTTCCAGTGAAATTCTTCCCTGGTGATTCAGAGAAAAGAATCCGCCTGCAATGTGGGAGTCCTGGGTTCAGTCCCTGGGTTGGAAAGATCCCCTGGAGGAGGGCATGGCAACCCACTCCAGTGTTCTTGCCTAGAGAATCCCCATGGACAGAGGAGCCTGGCAGGCTGCAGACCATGGGGTCGCAAAAGAGTTGGACACGACTGAGTGACTAAGCACAGTTCAGTTCAGTTCAGTCGCTCAGTCGTGTCCGACTCTGTGACCCCGTGAATCACAGCACGCCAGGCCTCCCTGTCCATCACCAACTCCCGGAGTTCACCCAGACTCACGTCCATCGAGTCCGTGATGCCATCCGGCCATCTCATCCTCTGTCGTCGCCTTCTCCTTCTGCGCTCAATCCATCCCAGCATCAGAGTCTTTTCCAATGAGTCAACTCTTCGCGTGAGGTGGCCAAAGTACTGGAGTTTCAGCTTCAGCATCATTCCCTCCAAAGAAATCCCAGGGCTTATCTCCTTCAGAATGGACTGGTTGGATCTCCTTGCAGTTGTACTAAGCACAGTACAGTGAAATTCTAGCCAGTGGCGACAAAAAATTGACACTGAAGAATGTAGTCGTATTGGTGGAGACACCTGTAGCAGATGGTACAAGACAAGTTCAAACCACATGCTGGCAGTTAGACTCCAAAGTTGCTGTCCAGTAGAACCTTACTTCTGTCCAGGAAACAACTCCTGGTAAGGAAATCGCTGTGCTTTTGATTTCTTCAAGACTGATCTTTCTATAAATGCTTTCTGCTCCCAGGTCTGACCTGATGGTGGAGTGTAATGCAAATTCTAGTTCCTGGCTCTCTGCACCAGTGTCTGTCCCCATGAAGAGATAACCTCATTTTTATCATGGATCAATAAGACTGTATGTCAGAAAACAAGCGCTTTGTCTCCAGTTTCTAGAGACATTGATATCCAGAGGACTTAGGAGCTGAAAAGGATGGATGGCTTGCAAAGGTCCTGCTAAGGATTGGGTGAACACTTGTGTACTTTTCAGGTCTTGCTGAGAGACTTGAAGACAACAGATTTCTAGGGAAGGAGATTCTTTGGGCATTTTACTGATTTCTGTTGTGTTAGAAATACCAAATGGGAGGTATTTTAACTTGTAAAAGGAAGCACTTGCCAAACATTAGTAGTTCAGCAAAATATGTAGCCTTTAAAATATTTAAAATATTTTAAACCTAAAAATATTTAAGCTTTAATTTGAAGGGAAAAAAAGAGGTTGGGGGATCTGTTATAAGTGCTGTTGGTCTCAAGTTTATATAGTAGAGTAATAGCGACAGAATAGCTTGTTCCTTGGGGAAAAAAAGCTATGACAAACCTAGATAGCATATTAAAAAGCAAAGATGTTACTTTGCTGACAAAGGTCTGTCTAGTACAAGCTATGGTTTTTTTCCAGTAGTCATGTATGGATGTAAGAGTTGGATCGTAAAGAAAGCTGAGTGCCAAAGAATTGATGCTTTTGAACTGTGGTGCTGGAAAAGACTCTTTGAGAGCCCCTTGGAGTGAAAGGAGATCCAAGCAGTCCATCCTAAAAGAAATCAGTCCTGAATATTCATTGGAAGGACTGATGCTGAAGCTGAAACTCCAATACTTTGGCCACCTGATGCAAAGAACTGATTCATTGGAAAAGACCCTGGTGCTGGGAAAGATTAAAGGCAGGAGGAGAAGGATATAACAGAGGATGAGATGGTTGGACGACATCACCGATTCGATGGACATGAGTTTGAGCAAGCACCAGGAGTTGGTGATGGACAGGGAATCCTGAGTTGCAAAAAGTCGGACATGACTGAGCGACTGAATTGAACTGAGCAGAGGAGAAAATGAAAAAAGCTCATATAATTAAAATCTTGTTATCATCACTGAAAAGAAGAACAGCTTCTGTTGTTAATCACACCCAGAGGTGACACGCTTTGTCTGTATCCTAGTAACTGGACTGTGATGGTGTGGGCAGGAAGGGAGTCCACTTTGCAAGAACCCGGGGCAGTCTTTGTGGGCGGAGGTGTGATGCTAGGTGTGCATTCAACACTTCAGGCACTTCCTAGTCTTCAAAAAAGGCTCCACTTAGGATTCAGTGGTGATCTTAATAACGATCTTAAAGTTAGATAATGTAGCTACAAGTATTTCAAAAGTTGTAAAATGTTACAAAGAAGATTAGTTTGAGAAGAACTCTACTAAATTGGAGCTTGTTTGTTGTTGAGTCGCCCAGTCATGTCTGACTCTCTGTGACCCCGTGGACTGCAGCACACCAGGCCTCTTCCTGTCATCATCTCCTGAAGTTTGCCCAAGTTCATGTCCATTGCATCGGCGATGCCATCCAGCCATCTCATCCTCTGATGCCCTCTTCTCCTTCTGCCCTCAATCTTTCCTGGCATCAGGGACTTTTCCAGTGAGTTGGCTGTTTGGATCAGATGACCAAAATACTGGAGCTTCAGCTTTAGCATCATTCCTTCCATTGAGTATTCAGGGTTGTATTTCCCTTCAGATTGACTGGTTTGATTTCCTTGATGTCCATGGGATTGTCAGGAGTTTTCTCCAGCACCACAGTTTTCATCAGTTCTTTGGAACTTATTTACCTCGGCCATTTAAAAAAGGCCGTGTGAACCATGTTCACTGAATGACACTTTTGCAGTATTTCTCTTCTCACTCATGTTTCACAGACGCTCTCTATCCCTCCTGAGTCTTGGGAGGGGCTGAGGAGAGTGGACATTTTCTCAAGACCACATGCCTGGGATGGGCTATTCCCTGACTGGGGGTCTTTGCCCTGGCCTGATACTTCTCTTTTTAAGCTATTTTATGTAACCTCCAGGCTTCCCTGGTGGCTCAGTGGTAAAGAATCCACCTGCCAATGTAGGAGACCCAGGTTCTATCCCCTGGGTTGGGAAGATCCCCTGGAGAAGGAAATGACAACCCACTCCACTATTCTTGTCTGGAGAATCCCAGGGCCAGAGGAGCCTGGCAGGTTACAGTCCACGGGGTCACAAAGAGTCAGACACAACTGAGCGACTAAACAACAACAACAATATAGTCTTTAGCTCGTCTTCACATGTGACTGCAGACTGATGCAGCCCTTCTGGTTTAAAAAGTCTGAGAAGTGCTGCTGAAACATCTAATATAACATTTTTCCCAAACGAAGTTTTGCCAGGCTTCAGAAGATGGTCTTCCAGCTGGGTTCCCCCAAGTGTGGTTCACAGATTGCCTTAGGGGAAAGGAAGCAGCTGAGATAAATGGATTTCACCCTTCAAGAGCTGTCTGTGTTTAGTAATGCAGTTACGATCCTTTCTTCTGGGTTGAGCTGCCAACTCCTTTAGGTGGAACTGGAGCTTCTGGGTCCCTTCCTGGCTCCATCCTGACCACTGGACATGTGGCCCCTCATTTTGGGCTTCGAGTTAGGAAGTCCCTGGGAACAATTGCCTCTGGCTTTAGGAGCTACCCAGAAAGAACAGCAGGGTTCTAGGCAGGAAGCTGGTGAGTCCTCCTGCTCCTGGCTTGGAGATTCGGTTCGTATCTGAGGAGATCTATGATGTAGGGGCTCCGTGCCAGGTAGCCACTAGCTGTTGAAGCTAGCTCCTTGAAGGTGGACTGTTTTGCATCCAGCCTACAAAACAAAGCAGACCTCACCTTATTTGTTGAGTAAATAAAGCCTCTTGTGATATTGTGGTTTCTGTTAAGAATGTGTATTTGGTCTTCATCCTGTTTCTGGCACAGAACTCCTAAAACCCTTGGAATTTCCTAAATGGTAAGAGCAACAGAGAGATTTTTTGTTATATTGACATGGTGACTTTTGTATTCCCCTAGGGATGGGGGCTGGTTGCCACAGGAGCCAACCATGTGATTCTGTGTGTGCTAGCTGCTGCTGCTGCTGCTGCTGCTAAGCTGCTTCAGTCGTGTCTGACTCTGTGCGACCCCATAGATGCAGCCCACCAGGCTCCCCCGTCCCTGGGGTTCTCCAGGCAAGAACACCAGAGTGGGGTGCCATTTCCTTCTCCAGTGCATGAAAGTGAAAAGTGAAAGGGAAGTTGCTCAGTCGTGTCTGACTCCTAGCGACCCCATGGACTGCAGCCCACCAGGCTCCTCCGTCCATGGGACCCTCCAGGCAAGAGTACGGGAGTGGAGTGCCATTGCTTAGTCATGTCCAACTCTTTGCAACGCCATAGACTATAACCTGCCAGGAGCCTCTGTCCGTGGAGTTCTCCAGGCAAGAATACTGGAGTGGATAGCTATTCCCTTCTCCAGGGGATCTTCCCAACCCTGGAGATCAGGGTTCCAACTTGACTGAACCCGGGTCTCCTGTATTGCAGGGGGATTCTTTACTATCTGAGGCATCAGGGAATCCCCACCATGTGATCAGAGGTTTGGAACTTTCCAATTTACCCCCTGACCTTCAGGGAGATGAGAGGCGTTAGATAGAGGTTGGATGAATCACCAATGGCCAATGATTTAATCAGTTATGACCCTGTAATGAAGCCTCTATTAAAACCCCCTAAAGTATAGGTTTCAGAGAACCTCTGGGTTGGTGAACACACAGGGATTCAGGGAGAGTGGCATCTGGAGAGGGCATGGAAGATCCTCGCTCTTGCCCTTGACTTTGCCTGCTGTATTTCTTCCACGTGGCTGTTCCTGATTTACATCCTTCCATAATGAACTGGTGACCTAGTGAGTGAAATGTTTCTCTTAAGTTCTGTGAACTGCTCTAACAAGTTAATCAAACCCAAGGAGAGGTTCATTGGAACCTCTGATCTGTTGCCGGTTGATCAGAAGCATGGGTAACAACTTGGGATTGGCTTCTGAAGTCGGGTGGGGGCATTCTTGTGGGATGACTTATGGGACAGCTATTGCACCGTCTAGATAGTGTCAGCATCGAGATGAATGGCTGGACACTCAGCTGGTGGTCTGAGGATGGCTTGTTGGTGTGGGGAAGCCTAGACAGACACACAGACACACGCATACACAGACATACACACACACACAGACACACAGACACACACACACTGGAATTGGGTCCAGGAACTCAAAAGAACCACTGAAAAGGTTGTAGAATTGACATGTATTTAAGTTTAATTCATTTGCTTTCAGAATTGAATTTCTTAGGTATTTTCTCAGAAAGAAGAATAAAAGGCAGTAAACAGAATGTGGAAGGAAGTAGAAAGTAACAAAGCTGTGCAAGTGGGTGGAGTATCCTTTAAAGAGTGTTTCCAGGAGGACTCTCAGTTCTGGAGGTCTCGTGTAAAGCTGGAAGTGCATAGCTTCTGGTTGCTCATGGCCTGGTTGCTAGGCAGAGCAATGTGAGTGGGGTCTGGGGGCCACTGTCTGCCTCCACCCTGGGTAATTCTGGGTCCCCCATGGAGCTGTGACCTTTAAATCTGCATCCTGAGGTTGCAGGTAAGATGGTGGTGATTTGTGCCAACACCCTGACAGACGACTGCTCTTCGGAACAGAGCCTGGGACACTTCTTTTGGGGAAGGGGGTGAGATGCTCTTGGCCCCAATGTAACCAGTAGATGACCACTGAAAAACTCATGAAGAAGATGGTGAAGCATCGTGAAGGGTGATCGTGGATCTTCCTGGGGCTGGTGATGGAATGTACCCCGGTGGAGATGCTGATTCTGATTGTTCCGAGCAGGGATGGCCCAGACCTGGTGGTTGGCCTGTGCAGGCAACATATGATGACTTGAGAGCCTGCTAGCCCCACTGTCGCCTCTTCTTTGGAAGGATCCTTCCTGGGTGGGTGCGATGTGTGCCCTGGATGTCGCCTAGGGATGGATGATGGACGGATGGAAGGAGCGCAGGGATTTAGGTCTGAAGATGTTGTCTGAAAGCAGAGTCAGAGTCATTATGAATTACACTGCTCTCCCTGCCACATGCCTTAGTCTAGGGGAGGAGAACCAACACTGGCTTCGCCTGGGGCATTTTGGGGGTGGACGCTGCATGTGAGTCATCCCCAGGCCCCGTCAGCTGCTGTATTGAGCACCTGCTCCGTGCAGGGTGCTTAACACAGGTTATTCCATTTATCCTTCTGACACATTCATTATCTTTACAGAAGAAGAAAGCGAGATTCAGAGAGGTTTGCTTGCTCACCCAGGGACAGAGAGCTGAACCGCAGAGCTGATTCACATCCGTATCTGTCAACTGTTAGCTGGAAAAGTCCTATTGTGTTACTTTTTACGAAGTTTTCCTTTTATAGAAGCAGAAAGGGAAATTTCCACTGCATTTCTGTCCCACCAGACACTGAGCAAAGTACTATCTACTTTAGTCCTCACAACAACCTCTGAGGGGAGGGGATTACTACTCCCATTTAACAGAGGAGAACACTGAGGCACTTGTGGTCTGCTTGCTTGGCTGAGGTCTCGAGGGGAGTGTGTGACAGAGCTGAGATACTCATGTGGGTCTTCCTGACTCCAGGGCCTGTACTTGCATTGGCTGGCCTTTATCAGTGATTACCATGCTCCAGGCATCTGCTGGGAGAAGGCAATGGCACCCGACTCTAGTACGCTTGCCTGGAAAATCCCATGGATGGAGAAACCTGGTAGGCTGCAGTCCATGGGGTTGCTAAGAGTTGGACACGATTGAGCGACTTCACTTTCACTTTTCACTTTCATGCATTGGAGAAGGAAATGGCAACCCACTCCAGTGTTCTTGCCTGGAGAATCCCAGGGATGGGGGAGCCTGGTGGGCTGCATCTATGGGGTTGCATAGAGTTGGACATGACTGAAGCAACTTAGCAGCAGCAGCAGCAGGCATCTGTTGAGCCCATCAAGAGAACACAGAGTCTAGAACCAGACCTGCCCTGAGGAGCTATGTGACTTTGGCAAGTAACCTCACCTCTCTGAGCCTCAGTGTCTTCATTTATCAAGAAGGGATATTAATAATACTTCTTTAAAGCATTGTTATGAGGATTAAATAAATATTTCATTGGTGCTGGATCCACGTTTTAGAAACAGTTTATATTGGGTATTGATTTGTGGGCTCAAAGAATAGGTATGTGCTTTAGAATCAGACAAATTGGGGTTTAAATGCATCCCCAAATCTTTGTGTCCATGAGCAAGTTACTCAACCCTTTTAGGTTTGTCTGCTTATATATGACAGTGAGGACAAGGGGGTCCTGATGCCTCCCTGCTGGTACTGATGTAAATATTCGTGGAGATGGTGTCTGTATAGATCCAGACATGGTTCCTGGCATGTGTTACTTGGGGCAAATGGTGAATATCATTGTCATTGTGACAAAGTTTGTATTTTGTTGCTTTACAGCTTGTTGGAGCACAATTGAAATGTGATTATCCAGTAGTTCTTAAAGGAAATTACCTGTAAAGTGTCTGATTTATTCATAGGTAGAAGTGACTTGTATGAAATCCGTGTCTTCTCTCCATTTCTTGAAGGACCTTATCCAGAACTGAATCTCAGGATTGTGTGAGATGATTAACTGCAACAATAAGCTGTAGAACTCTTATTTAAATATGAATGCAGCTAATACCCAGCTAATCTGGTCAGGAAGCAACAATTAGAACTGGTTCAAAATTAGGAAAGGAGAACGTCAAGGCTGCATATTGTCACTTTATTTATTTAACTTCTATGTAGAGTACATCATGCAAAATGCCAGGTTGGATGAAGCACAAGCTGGAATCAAAATTGCTGGGAGAAATATCAATAACCTCAGATATGCAGATGACACCACCCTTATGGCAGAAAGCGAAGAGGAACTAAAGAGCCTCTTGATGAAAGTAAAAGGGGAGAGTGAAAACGTTGGCGTAAAACTCAACATTCAAAAAACGAAGATCATGGCATCCAGTTCCATCACTTCATGGCAAATAGATGGGCAAACAATGGAAATGGAGACTTTATTTTTTTGGGCTCCAAAATCACTGCAGCTGGTGACTGTAGCCATGAAATTAAAAGACACCTAGAAAAGCTGTGACCAACCTAGACAGCATAATAAAAAGCAGAGACATCACTTCGACAACAAAGGTCTGTCTAGTCAAAGCTATGGTTTTTCTGGCAGTCATGTATGGATGTGAGAGTTGGACCATAAAGAAAGCTGAGTGCTAAAGAATTGGTGCTTATGAACTGTGGTGTTGGAGAAGACTCTTGAGAGTCCCTTGGACTGCAAGGAGATCCAACCACTCCATCCTTAAGGAAATTGGTCCTGAATATTCATTGGAAGGACTGATGGCTGAAGCTGAAACTCCAATACTTTGGCCGCCTCATGCGAAGAGCTGACTTACTGGAAAAGACCCTCATGCTGGGAAAGATTAAAGGCAGGAGGAGAAGGGGTCGACAGAGGATGAGATGGTTGGATGGCATCACCGACTCAATGGACATGAGTTTGAGCAAACTCCTCGAGTTGTGGTGGTGGACAGGGGGAGTTGGCGTGCTGCAGTCCATGGGGCCTCTAAGAGTTGGACACAACTGAGTGACTGAACTGGACTGAATATATTTACAGTATGTTTTACTTGCTGCCCTTTGCTGATTGGCAGACAGATTTGAAACTATCCGTCGGTAAGTTTCTGTTAGCATTCTCTTTGGTATTACACAGCAGATCTGGTGACCCCAAGATCTGAAGGGCCATTCTGAGTCCCTGGTTTCTGTTTAGCTAGTGACATTTGGGTCATTTTTGTGGTTCTCTTCTTTTCAGTTATCCTGCTTTTGATACATTTTGGAATGTTCCAGTGGAAAGCATTGAACAACATTTTTACTGAACAACTCTCATCTTCACTGAAATGAAGTGGGTTTTGTGTTAGTGAAGGCAGCCTCTCTCCCCGATCCTTTGTGTTCCAAGATCGTGTTCTCCAGAAAGGACTGCTGAAATGGAGGATAATGCTTCTCAGAAATCAAATAAGACAAGTGTATGAAAAGGAATAAAAACACTGAGTGCTAGTTACTTTGTGTCATAATTTTAGGGTTGAAAAATTATGCTCTGAACGCTGTAAAAGTGGTAAAAAAAATTCCAAGTTGATATTTACAAAATGCTCAAATAGATGAGCTGTTCCAGTGGTACCTAAAAATACAATCAATATGTTTATTTACAACAGCTATTCTGTTGTTCAGTCGCTCAGTCGTGTCCCACTCTTTGTGATCCCATGGACTGCAGCATGCCAGGCTTCCCTCTCCTTTACCATCTCCTGGAGTTTGCTGCCTTCTTCTTTTGCCTTCAATCTTTCCCAGCATCAGGGTCTTTTCCAATGAGTCGGCTCTTTGCATCAGGTGGCCGAAGTATTGGAACTTCAGCTTCAGCATTAGTCCTTCCAATGAATATTCAGGGCTGATTTCAGCAACTATACTAATGATGGTAAACTCCCCACCCATATAAATGTAACATTGTCAGTTGACTTAGTATCCTGGGGATTTAAAAAAATGACTTGTTTGGCTCAGGATACCTTAGAAAGCTGCCCCATGATGTCATGCTCTGGCCCTCTGGCCGCTCATCAGAGTGCCTGGACATGGGGCTTGGATGCTGGAGTTGGTGAGGGTGAAGTGGGTGGCTGAGGATGGGCAGACCAGGTCCTATCTCCTTCACCAGGCACTGGCTCCGAGGTCTCCAAGGCTAGCAGGAAGAAGCAGTGCAGAGTGCCATGCAGTGCTTTGCACTTCATCAGAAAGCCGTAAAAACAATTACCAGCCCATTATGGACTCTGAAAAGGAGCTCACAAAGCTGCCTGGCTAGCAACTGCCAAGGCTGGGTGAGTCACTGATGCAATTTGGTGTAGTTGTTTTTTTTTTTTCTTTCATGGAAGGTAGTGAAATCTTGAAGAGAAGTGTGTCCGTTGAGATGGCCTCCCAGAATGCCTGGAACAGCTCAGGCCAGGCAATTTGAGGTCAGAATGCTGGTTTGTACCCACTGCAGATATCCGAATGGTGGGACTCAGGGACAGCTTAGCCTTGGGGTCCTAGGTGTAGCCCTGCTTTTCTTTGACTCTCCTCCAGGGTTTGGGATTCAGTCCTTTCCATGGTCTGACTTGAGGCCCTGTCTTTGTCAGGATTCTCTGGTGGGTCTAGGCTGTGGCTTCTGGCTTGGGGGGCTTGTGGAATTTGGGGTTCTCACTCATGGGCACAACAAGAGACTGCTGACCTGGGCCTTGTGAGGACGACTTGTGTTGTCACCTCCAAAGGAGGCTGTGACTAGAACCCAAGATTATATATTTAAAACATGCCAGTTTTTTTATTTTGTAGAATCCTCCTCTGGCATCTCTTAATTTTCCTTAAACAAATAGCTTAGAAGACAAAGTAAGAAAAAAAAAATCAGTTGTTGTGGAGAGGGTCTTCTCAGGTCTGGGGACCCAGGCTGTAGCTGAGGGTATTGGTCCCTCTTTAGGGGTGTCCAAATGGAGGAGAACTGGCGGACCAGGGTGGAGCCATGGGAGGCAGGATTCTGATCCTGGTACCAGCATCGTCAGGCAGACATGGCACTGACTTCTCCAAAAATGGAGACCCTTGTGTTTCTCTTCAGAGCTGCTGAAAGGACTGGTGAGCCAGGAGTCTGTCTTTGGTCAAAAACCTGACATCTGGCAGCCCTGTGGGATTTCTATGAGCAGGAGCTTTGTTGCTGCTACCGTTAAGATTCAGCCGTAACTTATGAGTAGGCTTGAAAATATACTATCATTTATATTCCTGTAATGTGAGAGATATCCAGCTTTCCACCTGACTTAGAAAATAACTCATCAACGCTTATGGAATGCCTCCTGGGTGTTACCACCACGTCAAGTGCTGTAAAGGAAATGAAGGCGCACAGTAAATGCAGTACAAATATGAAGCAATTTTTAATGAAAGTATAGTTGATTTACAACTTTATGTTAGTTTCTGGTGTATAGCAAAGTGATTCATATATATATATGTATGTATGTGTATATATGTATACATATATAAACTTTTTCAGTTTCTTTTCCATTACAGTTTGTTATAAGATATTGAACATAGTTCCCTGTACTATACAGTAAGACCTTGTTGTTTATCTGTTTTGTATATAGTAGTTTATATCTGCTAATCAGAAACTTCTAATTTATCCCTCACCCTCTTCCCCTTTGGTAACCATAAATTTGTTTTCTAAGTCTGTGAGTGCTTTTGTTTTGAAAATAAGTTCATTTATATCATTTTTGGGTTCCACAACATAAATGACATTATACGGTGTTTGTCTTTCTCTGTCTGACTTTGCTTAGTATGATAATCTCTAGGCTCATCCATATTGCTACAGAGGGCATTATTTTATTCTTTTTTATGGCTGAGGAATATTCATATATATATATTTATACCACATCAAGCTGGAATCAAGATTGCCAGGAGAAATATCAATAACCTTAGATATGCAGATGACACCACCCTTATGGCAGAAAGTGAAGAAGAACTAAAGAGCCTCTTGATGAAAGTGAAACAGGAGAGTGAAAAAGTTGGCTTAAAGCTCAACATTCAGAAAACGAAGATCATGGCATCCAGTCCTATCACTTCATGGCAAATAGATGGGGAAACAGTGGAAACAGTGGCTGATTTTATTTTTTTGGGCTCCAAAATTACTGCAGATGGTGATTGCAGCCATGAAATTGAAAGATGCTTACTCCTTGAAAGGAAGTTATGATCAACCTAGACAGCATATTGAAAAGCAGAGACATTACTTTGCCAACAAAGGTCCGTCTAGTCAAGGCTATGGTTTTTCCAGTGGTCGTGTATGGATGTGAGAGTTGGACTGTGAAGAAAGCTGAGTGCTGAAGAACTGAGGCTTTTGAACGGTGGTGTTGGAGAAGACTCTTGAGAGTCCCTTGGACTGCAAGGAGATCCAACCAGTCCATCCTAAAGGAGATCAGTCCTGGGTGTTCATTGGAAGGACTGATGCTAAAGCTGAAACTCCAGTGCTTTGGCTGCCTGATGTGAGGAGCTGATTCATTTGAAAAGACCCTGATGATGGGAAGGAATGAGGGCAAGAGGAGAAGGGGACGACAGAGGATGAGATGGTTGGATGGCATCACCTACTTGATAGACATGGGTTTGGGTGGACTCTGGGAGTTGATGATGGACAGGGAGGCCTGACATGCTGCAGTTCATGGGGTCAGAAAGAGTTGGACACGATGGAGCAACTGAACTGAATACCGCATCTCCTTTATTTATTCATTTGTTGATGGACATTTAGATTGCTTCCATGTCTTGGCTGTTGTAAATAGTGCTCCTATGAACATTGAGGTGCATGTATCATTTTGAATTAGTTTTCATCTTTTCCAGATATACGCCCAGTAGTGCGATTGCTGGGTCATATGGTAGCTCAGTTTTTAGTTTTTTAAGGAACCTCCATACTGTTCTCCATAGTGGCTGGATCAATTTACGTTCCCACTGACAGTGTTAGGAGGGTTCCCTTTTCTCCATACCCTCTCCAGCATTTGTTATTTGAAGACTTTTTGTGATGACCGTTCTGACTAGCATAGGGTCATACCTCATGGCAGTTTTGATTTGCGTTTCTCTAGTGCTTAGCAACGTTAAGCATCTTTTCATGTCACTGCTGGCCATCTCTATGTCTTGAAGGTTTGTCCATTTAGGTCTTCTGCCCATTTTTTTTCTGTCTATATTTTGATTGGGTTTTGTTGTTGTTGTTATTGCATTGAATGAGCTGTTTGTATGTTTTGGAAATTAAGCCCTTGTTGGTCACATCATTTGCAAATATTTTCTCCCAGTATATGTTATCTTTTCCTTTTGTTTATGGTTTCCTTTGCTGTGCAAAATCTTTTAAGTTTAGTTAGGTCCCATTTGTTTTTTTTTTGTTTTTATTTCTGTTGTCTTAGGAGACTGACCTAAGGAAACATTGGTAGTACTTAGATCAGAGACTGTTTTGCCTATGCTCTCTTTTAGGAGCTTTATGGTGTCATGTCTTATATTTAAGTCTGAAAGCCATTTTGAGCTTATTTTTGTGTATGGTGTGAGGGTGTGTTCTAACTTCACTGATTTACATGCAGCTGTCCAGCTTTCCCAACACCACTTGCTGAAGAGACCGTCTTTTCTCCATTGGATGTTCTTGCCTCCTTTGTCATAGCTCAATTGACCGTGGGTGTGTGGGTTTATTTCTGGGCTCTCTGGTCTGTTTTATTGATCTGTCTGTCTGTTTTGTGCCAATACCACATTGTTTTGATTACTGTGCCTTGGTAGTATTGTCTGAAGTCAGGGAGCAGTTCCCTCTACTCGTGGATCTAACTAGAAGCTGTGTGTTTGAAGTTTCCAACTCTGCCCTAAGCTCTGGATCTGTTGTTGAGATGTGTGCTGTGTCCACTGGAGACCTGAACTTCATCCATGCCAGTTTCCACCCTCCGCTGGAAGGGCTCCAGCCTGCCCACCACATGTCCCTGGTGCTTTTAGTGTGGGAGTTTCACCATTCACTCTTGATTCTCCACGTGTGTGATCTGTCCATGTCCTGTTCCCAGGACAGGGATGGAGGACCTTCCTCTCCCTGAGGGCAGAGGGGTAAAGGGGCCTTACAGGAGGAAGGAGTTTGGGGTTTCTAGAAGCCAATCATAGAACTGTCCTGAGCCTCAGTTTTCCCACCTGAACTTGGGGACAGAGTTCATATAAATACTGGAAAATTCTCTGTATACATTTAAAAAGTGTTTTGAGGGAATCTTTTTAATAGTTTGGCTACATTGGTCTCTCTCTTAAATCTTTTGTCTTTTTGTTGTGTTTTTCTCCAAGAATATTTGTTCATAAAATTTTAACTATACTCTCCATTTCTCTCCTCTTGATTTCTGTAGCATACCGTGTCTTTCTGACTTTTCCTTGATTCTTAAACTAGACGCAAGGCCCAAGCTAAGCAGAGAAAACCAAACCAAACCAAACTTCTGGAGCCCCTGCGTGCCTCCCTCGGTTAGCTGTCTCTTAGAGAGAATCAGAAAATGGACACAGTGTGTTCTTGAGTCTGTCGCTCAGCTCCATGAAGGGCCCAGGGGGTCAGAGTGGGTCAGGCAGCTCTCTTGTTTCTGCATTTTTCCTAATGTGCCCAATCTCATCTGATCTCAGAAGCTAAACAATGTGGGGCCTTGTTAGTACTTGGATAAGAGACTGTCTGGGAATACCGGGTGCTGTAGGCTTTTTGCCTCCTCTCTCTCTTGGGATTCCCTGGTGGCTCAGACAGTGAAGAGTCTGCCTGCAATGAGGGAGACCTGGCTTCAATCCCTGGGTTGGGAAGATCCCCTGGAGAAGGAAATAGCAACCCACTCCAGTATCCTTGCCTGGAAAATCCCATGGATGGAGGAATCTGGTGGGCTACAGTCCATGGGGTCGCCAAGAATTGGACACGACTGGAGACTTCACTGTCATTCTTTAGGAGGGCAGCACTCCTAGACCCAAGAATGGAAGGAATCACCTCTTTATTCCAGGTGACTTACCTAGTTGTTGTTACTGTCCTTTCCCGGAGGACTGTGTGTTAAAAGCGTGCTGCCTGTACAGAGCATGGCATCTGGTCCCATCACCTCATGGGAAATAGATGGGGAAACAGTGGAAATAGCATCAGACTTTATTTTTTTGGGCTCCAAAATCACTGCCGATGGTGACTGCAGCCATGACATTAAAAGACACTTACCCCTTGGAAGGAAAGTTATGACCAACCTAGATAGCATATTCAAAAGCAGAGACATTACTTTGCCAGCAAAAGTCCGTCTAGTCAAGGCTATGGTTTTTGCAGTGGTCGTGTATAGATGTGAGGGTTGGACTGTGAAGAAAGCTGAGTGCTGAAGAATTGATGCTTTTGAGCTGTGGTGTTGGAGAAGACTCTTGAGAGTCCCTTGGACTGCAAGGAGATCCAACCAGTCCATCCTAAAGGAAATCAGTCCTGGGTGTTCACTGGAAGGATTGATGCTGAAGCTGAAACTCCAATACTTTGGCCACCTCATGCGAAGAGCTGATTCTTTGGAAAAGACTCTGATGCTGGGAGGGATTGGGGGCAGGAGGAAAAGGGGATGACAGAGGATGAGATGGCTAAATGGCATCATCGACTCAATGTACATGAGTTTGAGTGAACTCTGGGAGTTGGTGATGGACAGGGAGGCCTGGCGTGCTGAGGTTCATGGGGTCTCAAACAGTCAGACACGACTGAGCAACTGAACTGAACTGAACTGTACAGATAGTCCTTAGGATGATGTGACATGGATTTTCATTCTCCTCGGATGTGACTACATCACAGGGAGCCCCGTGTCTCACTCTTCCTACTTGCAGAGAGAGCAGGGACTTCTACTCAGATCCCAGGAGGACACTGTGGCCACCTCTCCTTCTTCACTCCTGCCCAAGGAGAGATGGTGGGTCTGGGAGAAGGCAGTGAGCAGGTGAGGCTCAGCTCTCCTTTTCATGTGTCCTGTTTTAAGGACCCTCCAGGTCTTGGCTCTGCCGTGGGCAAGCAGCCTGTCCCTCTGGTGGGCCGGAGGTCATCCCCTGAGCTGCTCAGGATGCCCTCTGGCCCCATGGGTGAGGCCAGCTCTCTCCCGAGCTGCATCAGTGGTCCAGCTCTGTTGGTCTGCCTGGCATGCCTCATTTCCCACGTGCTTCTGAATTTAGGAGGGTGAGACCCCGTTAGCCCCACAGAGAAGATCTCTTCAGACTGGGCTCTGGAGTTGGGGATGTGGATCCTTTTAGCTCTAGCCCTTCTCCTGAAGGCAGGCAGGGCGCTGCCTTGTCAGGCAACTTAGATGCGCCATGTGTTCGGAAGACGAGGGTGGCGTGTCCAGAGTAGAGATGACAGGCAGCTGCTCCTGCCCGTCTCCACTCAGCTGGGATGGCGGCTCAGGGCAGGCTGGCTGTGCCAGGCTAAATTAAAACTGGAGATGCCCCGAGCTTTGTTCTTTTTAAGGCTGCAGTATTTGAGTTGAAAGAGAGGGAGTGAGTCTAAAATAAAGTGTGACTCTATCGGGGCTGTGTGCTCACTGTTGTTGATGGAGGAGGTGGAACCTGTTCCAGGGCTGGGGTCCTGCTCTGTGGGCACCGTGGCCGGAGTGCCCAGGACTGCCTGTTTTGATTTTGGGCGAGCACATTCTAGACCTTTGATATTTTCCGTTAACACTTGTCCGAATACTGTAACAAAAGCAATATAGCACATGGCACTCTGGCCTCTGCAGCCTGGTGTACCAAGGTGTGAACAAGACATGGTTTTGAGATGCATGCACTTGCGGCAAACTTGCTTGCAAGAGTGACTACGTCGTGAGTGACTGACGTAGCAGGGCACACATGTTCCCCATGACTGTGGTTCTGTCACCCCTCACGTGAATGTTTGGATGGGGAAGAAGGAATTATTAAACTAGCAAACCCTGGGATCTAGAGTAATCATGTAATAGAATTTATGGAGAGATGGCAGGATTTGGGGGGAAATAACAACTGGAAAACAGACTAGTCATGAGTCATTCATGGATGAAACCAACTTGGAAAGATCAGGAGTCCACGTCTGTGGACAGGGAATGGCCCTACCTTAGCTTTCTTGCTTCTTGCCCGTGAAGTGAAGTGAGTGTGAGTCGCTCAGTCCTGTCTGACTCTTTGCGACCCATGGACTGTAGCCCGCCAGGCTCCTTTGTCCATGGGCTTTCCCAGGTGTGAATACTGGAGTGAGTTGCCATTTCCTTCTCTCCACACCCCGACTCCACCACTAAAAAGCTGTGTGACTTCTCTCTGCCCCTTTTCTCTCCTGTTGAGCAGGAGAGTCATAGGGGTGTTGGGGGTTGAGTTGATCCACATCGTGTTTAGAACCCCACCAAGCACACGGCTGGCGCTTTGTAAGCACAGCAAGCAGCTGTGAGCAGTCTCCCAGCACAGTGCACGGCCACAGCGCATACGGTGCTTTTCATCCAGCCCAGGGAATAATAAGGGAGGGGCGTTTGGGATCCCGGTGAAAGTCCAGCTGAAGTTTCAGACCATGGAGCCACCTGCCTTTTCTTCCCCAGTCTCTCTGGAGTTTCTCTGAAGTGCTGATGAGAGGTGGTGGCCACAGCTGAGGTGTCTGCTCCAAATGCTTGCCCTGAGCAGGGGACGGGGAAGGGGGCTCCCTGCCTTCCCAGACCCTGAGCCCCGGCTGCTGCCTACCCCGTCCCTCCCCTCTGGATCCAGCCATGCTGTGCAGCCAGGGCGAAACTTGTCCTGGAACCAGGCGGGTTGCATCTCTCCCTCCTTTGTCCGGCTTTGTCTGCATTTCATGCTCTGGCAGCTCATTTGTACCTCACCGTGAAGCCCATTCTTTTTCTTTCAGCTACTGTAATGGCAGACGGGCAGGGCGGTTTTAATGAATTACTGTTTTCTTTTGGAGACGATGCTTTCATTATAAATATAATCACGGACTCATAGCCGTCTGGTCCTTACATATCATTTGCCAGTTAGGATAATGGACTAAAAAAGTCCCTGGGAGAGTGACGGGGACAAAGGTCAGCCTATAACTCAGCCCTGGGTGCTGGCAAATGAAGTGCCTCGCCAACTGGAAGCAGCATAGATCCAGTCTGCCCACCACATGCATGTGCTGAGAGGTCCGAAAATATTCCTGACCTTTGAGAAAGAGAGATTAAAATTAGTAGGCAGCAATGTGGTGGCCGGCTCCAAGACTTTGCGATGTGGTCATGCCGGAGTGTCTGCCATGCCCACCACATGCTTTTGGGACGGCTGCAGGGCAGAAGGCTGTGCTGCTTGACGTTAAATAATGCAATGTCATGTCAAAAGCATTTAGGATGGATCTGGCGGCTAATGGGATGTTTCCATCCATTCCTCTAGAGGCCTCGGTCTTGCAGGCACTTTCTCTCTCATTGTTTTGTTCCCTCTCCTCCTCGGTAGTGTTGACATTTGGAACCAGAGACTCATTTATCATGGATCCTCCTGTGCATTTTACAATGTTTACTGGTATCTCTTACCGCTACGTGGCTTCCCAGGTGGCTCCACTGATAAAGATCCCGCCTGCCAATGCAGGAGCCACAAGAGACATGGGTTCAGTCTCTGGTTCAGGAAGATCCACTGAAGAAGGAAATGGCAACCCAATCCAGTATTTCTGCCTGGAAAATTCCATGGACAGAGGAGCTTGATGGTTATAGTCCATGGTGTCACAGAGTCAGACACGATCAGCACATATGCTTGCATACACGTGTACACGCACACACTGATTGCTATGCACTAGATTCCCGAAGCAACCTCCCTGCCCCAAGTTGTAACAGCAAAAAATTCTTGCAGAAATTGCCAGATGGGGGCAGAATTGGCCTCAGTTGAGAACCACTGCTCAGGAGCTGCCCCCAGGAAGGCCCCCGAGGGACTCATGAGCTGCAGTTATGCCCATGTTGAGAGGAGTCTGATTAGACTGATCCACACCAGGACAGTTGGTGATGGGTTCCCTCAGGAAGCCAGTAATCAGGAGCCCCAGCTGTGTACCTGGTACTGTGTTAGACCCAGAGGATGCAAAGTTGAGTGAAGTTGTTGTCTAGGAAGCTTAAGAAAATGGGTCTTTTGATGAGGCCAGGAGTCTTCCCCTTAAATTGTACTAAATGAGCTTGTTCCTCACTCCTAACTGGGTTGATGTGATTTCCCCCCACCCCCAACATTGCGAAAATCTAGTTCTGATGGTATCCTATCGTAGGGCAGAAAGCTAATCCATCTGGACCCACAGGCCTGGGGTCTACAGACAGACTGGTCATAGGAAAGGCCTTGGGAGGTGACTGGTTTGATCAACGCCTGGAAGGGTTTAAGTAGGTGACATGGAAGGGTTGAAGGAGCTCCTGGAGGAAAGATACACAATGGGGCATGAGGAGGAGCAGAGTGATTCTGGGAGCAGAGAGAATCCTACCTACCTGGACTGAAGACCAAGGCATTAAATGATGTGGGTGTGTGTGATGGGTACAAAATACTGGGGTTTTCTGAGCTGTTGACTGGGGAGGATGCTACCTGCTTCATGGGTTCATTGTTTCAAACATGATGATAACAGTTTAAACATTGTGCTGCTCAAATAAAGAGTATTAATAAAGTCTTTGGGTACATAGTCTTACAAAGAGACAGATTTTTACTAAGTAGAACATAAGGGAATTACTGAAATCAGATTTTGAGCTGGGGAGTAATATGATGGGAATGGGATTTGAGAAAGAATATTCTGGAAATCACTTTGCTGACAAAGGTCCATATAGTCACAGCTATGGTTTTTCCAGTTGTCATGTATGAATGTGAGAGTTGGACCATAAGGAAGGCTGAGTGCTGAAGAATTGATGCTGTGGTGCTGGAGAACTCTTGAGAGTTCCCTGGTCAGCAATGAGGTCAAACCAATCAATCCTAAAGGAAATCAACCCTGAATATTCACTGGAAGGACTGATGCTGAAGCTGAAGCTCCAATACTTTGGCCACCTGGTGTGAAAAGTCCCTGATGCTGGGAAAGATTGAGAGCAGGAGAAGGGAGTGACAGAGGATGAGATGGTTGGATGGCATCACTGACTCAATGGACATGAGTTTGAGCAAACTCTGGGAGATAGTGAAGGACAGGGAAGCCTGGTGTGCTGCAGTTCATGAGGTCACAAAGAGACGGACACAACTTGTGACTGAACAACAATAGTAATTCTGGAAATGGTACATAGGATGAATTGGACGGGGAGGAGCCAAGAGGTCAGGGTGGAGGTGAGGAGGCTGGTATTGCTGACCAGCTTCCCCCACTACCAGAGCACTGGAGAGGGGCTTGATGGTGGAGGGAAGCTCCAGGGTTATACTTGTGTGTGAAGGGTGATTGGAGGAAGCAGTAGTTGGCCTTGATTCCATGATATACTGGTTATAGTTAGACTTTATCCTGTTTCCCAGAATGATTAGAAGTGGTATAGAGTGTTAAAATGACAGAAAACAGTATATCAAACAAATATGGATCATGACAGAGTATAAGCAACCAATAAATAGATGATCCCAGGCATCTGGGGTGGGTTAGTTACTGCGGCTGGTTATTAAACCTCCTGGTGATTTAGTTGTGAAGGGAGGCCGTTGCCATTGAACCTTGATGTTTCTCTTTGTTTGGGGTATCCCTTTGAGATAGTCTGGAGGAATAAACCAGCATTTTGGCTCAAATTTATTTAGATCCTCATATTGATACAAAGGCACAAAATATATTTTAAAACAGGCTTACAGGTTTTATTGTACCCAAATTTTATTAAAGATTTATAAATGCCCAAATCTTACTAAAATGGGCATTTCTTATATTGAGCCTGCTTGAAAAAATGGAGGCCCCTTTAAAAATCCTTCCTCGTTGATGTCTGAGTGATGTCATTTTTGTTTTTAACCAAACCCTTTCTGAGGCTCAGCTGGTGCCCATGGAGCATGGCAGATCTTGGTTCTGGTTTCTTCCAGGGCCCCTCAGGGTTGTGGGACTTATTATACTGGTGTGCAGATGTGTTTCAGTGACATATGTGTGGGTTGAATTCTGCAGAGACAAGGCTTACATTTTGGTTTGAAGAGACTGGAGCAGGGCTCAGAAAAGCCAAGAAAAAAAGTGACCACATGTGACCAGTTGTCCATCCGTCTCCAGCACGGGCTGTGGTTGGGGGACTTTTATCAGGCGAGAGTTACTGCCTCTCTGGGCAGACACAGAGCCCTGAGGGCTGGCTTGGGGTTTTGATGAAGAGGACTCTTTGTTTTTTCCCAGCTGTTAAAACCTGGTTCTGTCTTTTAATTGGTTTGTCTTTATAAATTATGTTTTCCTAGAATTGTTAAGTGTTCTTCATCTGTACAGGGTCTTTTGCATTTAATGCAGCTGACTTGATTTAGAAGCTGTAATTTTATTCTTTTGAATGCAGCAGTTTGAAAATTAGAAGGCATAAAGGACAAAGAGTGAGCAATCCCCTCCCATCCCTGCCGGTCACCCTGGTTTGGCCTGTCAGTGTCATCAGCTTTCTAATGCATCTTTCCAGGGATGGTCTAAGTGTGAGTGAGCAAGTATGAGCACACCTACACATGCACTGGTGCTCGACAGTGCCGTGACACAGCCATTTGTTTAACTGGCCCTTCCCAAACCCATGTACTGATAGTGAACTGTTGAATGAGAGGACCAATAGACTTTGAATGGCTGTCTGAAGGCAGTTCAGACAATGTTCTTTATGAGTATTTTTGAAGACCTTTTTGAGTATTTTGCAGAGAGAAAGCCAATCAGGGGATCCCCAGCAATTTCCAACCCTGCACAGTGGGAGGACACCTAAACCTAAGAGAGACACAGGACCTGTGATTTGTGGAGATGGTCTGTGCGTTCAGTTTTGGGCATGTTGAGACTAGAATAAGGACCAGATCTCTTACTTAGAAAGAAAGGTACTAGAGGCATGTGAGAGAGGAGTACTGGGTTATGGGTGTAGGGTTCCTTCTGATGCTGAACTCAGACACAGGAGTGGATAGAATAGCCCATGTTTACCCATTTACTTTAAGTCACATTCCCGGAAGGGTCAGAATAATAGTACTTAGTGATAGAGAATTAAGGTTCTCTTTTTACATTTGCTCTATTTTTTTTTAGTTCCCTATTGACACTGTCAAAATGTTCAGCTCCTCTCTTTATTTCAGCCCTCATTTCCTCTTAGTTCTACAGGTACCTTCATGTTTAGAGGTTACTATCAGTCCTTATGAGCCTGGTGGGCTCTAGTCCATGGGGTCGAAAAGAGTCAGACACAGCTGAACTCAGCACAGAGAGAGAGATCGAGCCTTATGTTCATACCTTGCTAGTCATCTTGTGTGTCTGCAGCTCATTCTCCAGTTAGGAAGTCTTTGAGGTCGCGACTGTTTTCATGCTAATTCTAAGACATTATTTCCCCTGTTTTCAGCTACTCTCTTTCTCTCACAAGTGCACAGTGGAGTTATCTAGAAGTTATGTGACTTGTGATATCACAGCAGTTTAAATGCATTAGCAGACAGGTGAGTCTGGCTATTTGGTATTCGGAGAGACCATAAAGAGATTTACAAAGATGAACACAAGGCTACTCTTCTCTAAACTATTTTGGTTTACGAACACAGTTATTTTTCCTAAAATATGTTGTTTATGTTAGCATATAGTGGGTTTGTTATTGACTGCATAAAACATTAAAATTTGTCTGTTTTAATTTATAAAAGGTAAATTATGTGGCTATCACCCATGCGTAAACAAAGCCCCTTGGTCCCCTTTGAAAAGTGTCAGGAGTTGGAGATAAAAAACTTGAGGACCCTCATTCTAGCAGATTTTTTTAGGAGAAGCTTCAGGGTTTTGTGCATTAAGTTTATTGGTCGGAGAAGGCAATGGCAGCCCACTCCAGTAGTCTTGCCTGGAAAATCCCATGGACTAAGAAGCCTGGTAGGCTGCAGTCCATGGGGTCGCTAAGAGTCGGGCACGACTGAGACTTCACTTTCACTTTTCACTTTCATGCATTGGAGAAGGAAATGGCAACCCACTCCAGTGTTCTTGCCTGGAGAATCCCAGGGACGGGAGAGCCTGGTGGGCTGCCGTCTATGGGGTGGCACAGAGTCGGACACGACTGAAGCGACTTAGCAGCAGCAGCAGCAAGTTTATTGGTATATTTATACTTAAATTGTTTGCTCTGTATGATGTCGTCAGCTCATATTTTCTTTCCTTGTTACTCTATCCTGCAAAAGAGTTGCTGTTGAAAACTGAAGACGATCAGTTTTTTCTTTCCCTTACATGTCACTTTTTATGCTAAGACTCCCAAAGGATTTTTTCCTTCTGTAAAGTTCAGTAATTAGACTGTGCCTTGGAGTAGGTCATTCTGGGCTTATGTTCTCAGGTACATAGTGTGCTCTTTCAGTGTGTATTTTCAAACATATATACTTTTTAATTTGAGGAAAGTTTTCTTGTATATTAGCTTTGGATGTTGGTTCCGTTCCCTTGTTTTGCTTGTCTTCTTCAGGGACTCCTGTTCTCTGTGTCTTAGAGCTTCTTTGTCTACCTGTCATCATTTACTTTCTTCTGAATAATTTTCTTCTTCTAGAATTAAAAGAAAATCCTCATCTGGAACTTCCCTCATGGTCCAGTTGCTGATCGTCTGAGTCCCAACGCAGGGGGCCCAGGTTCAATCCCTGGTCCGGGATTGATCCCGCATGCCACAACTAAGAGTTCGTATGCCTCAATGAAGATCCTGTATGCGGCATCTAAGACTTGATAAGGAAATAAATATTTTAAAAATTCCTATTTAACTTTTTTACATACGAAAGATTATCTGTTGTATATTTTTACTCTTGTGTGTCTTCCAGTTTAATAATCACTTCTGAGTATTAGTGATTTTTTTTCTTTAACATACCTGAATTCTGTAATTTTATTTCTGTGTTCCCAATCTGATTTATATTGTTCTTTCTTGTCTTATGTCATTTCTCTACATTTTTTATCCCATTTTAAAAAAGAAGTAGGTTACAAATTTGATTTGTTCTTTAGATATGTCTTTCTGGCATGCTTTCCTTGTCTATAAAAATGTTATTCAACCCCTTATTCACTTTTCCCCTTTAATAACTCTGTGTGCAATTTGACCTTTATACTTCTTTGTTGTTCATGTGAAATTAGTTTTCCTGAACTTTTAAAAGGAGTCTTGGTTCAGAGTTGTTTTTCTGACTTCACAGAAAAGCCTGTTTTAGTATAGTGGTCAGAAACATGACTGGTTGCATTCTGAGATTTCTGGGCTCTGTTTCTGACTCTCATTTTTAATTGAATCATCACTTTCCTTTGTACTGTTGCTTTTATCTTGGTCAGTTTTGATTCCACTCCCAGCAGTTACTCTCTCCTGGAAGGATGTCCCGGGGACCAGTTTTAAGAGTTCACAGGGACTAGACTGCTCCAGTCTCGGAGTCCAGCAGTGGGCTCATGACTTGCCTTGGGTTGGACTGGTCAATACTGCGCTCAGTTTCAGCTGCTATTCTCATATCAGCCTGCCGGATTTTCCAGTGAATACCTGTTAGCTATTTTGGGTTCTTCTGACCTCACGTCTGTCAGGTGCCTCATCACTTTCCTCTGTTTTCTGCTGAACAGCTGACAGCACCCCGGCACCATGCAGATGGTGGTTTGTCCTCATCCACCTGTGCTTTAGTGTTTGTGGGATTTTTTCTCACCTAGTTGTACTTGACATTTGTCATTTGATTGTAAAGGCTGTTTATGAGGTTTTTGTTTTGTTATCTGGTTGATTTTTTTAAAAAGATAGTACTTAGAAAATGAAAAATATTTTGAGATAATTATAGATTTACATGCTGTTATAAGCATGTTATGGTTACATTCTGTTATAGCATACAGAGAGAACCCATTTCTTTTTTTTTATGTGGGGTTTTGGAAGAGTTAAAAACTATGCCTCTGTCACTGCCTCTATCTTCATGGAATCCTCTCTTCATTGGTAATTTTAAAAAAATCCTTAAAATTGTTATTTAAAATTCATTTTACCGTTGTATAAACAACCCCTCAAAACAATAGTGAATGGTTTAAAGATAGTAGATTCCATTCCTATTGTATAAAAGAAGTCTGAGTGTTGCATTCCAGGGCTAGCTAGTATCACAGGTCCAAAGTCATCAGGGACATGGTTCTCTCTCTCGATGTTCAGTCACTCTTGGCACATCCCTTCCTGTCCAAGATAACTGCCTGAGCTCTAGTCATCACTTCTGTATTCCAGGCAGCAGGGGGAAGGGAGTGTAAAGAGACTTTCTAGAAGTTTCTGCCTACTTTAGATTGGCCTGAATTTAGTTCTGTGGCTACTGATAGCTGCTAAGGAGTCATGGAAATGAATTATTTTAGCTGATTGCAGGGCCACCCTAAGTAAAACTGGGGTTCTTTTCCTAAGAAAGAATAGGAGAGTGAATATTGATGTAGGCAACTCAGAAACAAATGGAGTTTTCCTTCAATGAGCTTAAGCACAAGCTTACAGAGAGTGAATAAATATGTTAGAAGTAAAAAGGACATTTTGAGTGCGATTTTAATCTTAACATCTTTTTCTTATTAAATTTATGCTGTTTTGCAAATTAAAACAATTCGGTGCTATGAATTGAACTTTCTGCACAAATCTCAGTATGCTGATGGAATCACAGTCAGCACAGATCTTTCATCTCTTGGGAGCAGTGGTGGGAGAGGGGAGATGGCTCCCCTGTCTGTCTTTCTCGCAGTACTTCCTAAGTCACTGTCTTTTAAGTGTGGTAACAAGCCGACTCCGGAGAACATCCAAGCTGTGATGACTGTGAATTTAGAGGGTTCCTTGGCTTCCTAACTTTGTCGATTTAGATTGGTAAGCATCCATATAGCCTCTAAAACGTAAGTACCATGGGGAGAAGTGTAGGGTGACTTTTCCATTTTCATACTGAAGCTGGGATGTCCTCACGGGATTTTTTTTGCAGTTCCCTGATATACTGGAGTCAAAGAATTTAACAGAATCCAAGTCTGATGTTGGGCTGGGGGAAGCTGTGTTGGGCTCCCTCTTGTATGAAGTGTGACAAGCCACACGTGGTCGCTGGTGACAGTGAAGAGACTCACCTCATTGCCATCATGTTTGTGTTGGCTGTTGTGGATAATGCTGCTGTGAACATTGGTGTACATACATCACTTTAGGATCCTGCTTTCTCTTGTTTCGGTTATATATTCAGAAGTGTTGTTACTGGATCTTGCATGTGTGCATACTCGGTCATGTCTGACTGTTTGTGACCCCATGGACTGCAGCTTGCTTGGCTTCTGTGTCCATGGAACTTTCCAGGCAACAATACTGGAATGGATTGCCATTTCCTCCTCCATGGGATCTTCCCAACCCAGGGACTGAACCCATGTCTCTTGCATCTCCTGCATTGGTAGGTGGATTCTTTACCACTGCACCACCTGGGAAATCCCTGCTGGATCATATGGAACTTTCACTTTTAATTTCTTGAGGAAACACCATATTATTTTCCATTGTGGCTGCACCATTTTACATTCTCACCAACAATGCATGAAGTTTTGATTTCTCTATATTCTTGCCAATGATTGTTATTTTTGATTTTGGTTTGACAGCAGCAGCTCAAAGGGGTGTGAAGTGATATCTCATGGTGGTTTTGATTTGAATTTTTACCATTAAATTTTTGAATCCTTACTTTCCTTATCTTCAAATGGAGAAATCCTAGGCTATTCTTTATATGTTGAATGGGCATTTGTTTTGGAGTCAAATTTCCACGTGGTCCATGTGCTTCCACGTGGTCCATATGCTGCCACGTGGGCTGAAAGAAGCTTCCCCTGCGCTTCATGGAGCTGTGTGTTCAACTCTTGTAGTAAGACTGTTACCTCATTATAGTTGTATTCCAGAGCCATATGAGTTTTACAAAAAGAAAGTAAAATGGAATCACAGAGGCTAAAGTTAATTGCCTTTTAGTAAAATCTCTGGACGCATAAGAGACATTTTTTTTGTTTCTTATTGTACATTCGAAGAAGATCTTGTCATTGCTTTTTCAAAATTACTTGCTGTTTTCCAAAAGGTTAAAAATTAAAATTCTGCTTCATTGGGAGAGGTGCTAAGCTTTGAATACTGTAATTACTCAAATTAGAGCTGCATCGTAATAACTAAGGTCCTGCTAACATTTTAGCTGGTGTTGAGGGTGGGGAGGTTGTTCAGGCTCTTCAGCAGCAAGACTTTGGTCAGAAACACCCAGAATCTTCAAGAAAAAAACTTGGCGTCTTTTTTTCCTTAAGTAGACTACTTACCTTTAATAAAATAATATATCTTGGCTCTCAGTTTCTCCATTATTTCAGCTGTTTGTCATTTTCCCTTGTGCCTCGTCTTTCTTACTCTTTCCCTTCCCTTATTCAGAACCTCAGGATTTTGAAATACCACCCTCTACTTCAGGTCATGCTTGTTTGCAAGCTGGTTTCAAGTCACACATGTTTGCAAGCAAATTATTGACTGTTTCTCCCTTTAATCATTGCTTTTTAAAAAAATCTGTGGTAAAATATACCCCCATCAAATTAACCATTTGGCCATTTTGTAAGTGCACAGTTCAGTGGTATTAAATTATTCACATTGTTGTGCAGCCTTACCACCATCCGTCCTCAGAATGAATCTCATCTTGCAAATCTGAAACCCCAGGCACATGAAACAGCAACTCTCCATTTCTTCCCCCCAAGTCCCTGGCAACCACCCTTATACTTTCTGTCTCTATGAATTTGATGACTTTTAGGTTCCTCATAAAAGTGGAATCATACAAAGAAGAGGTAGACATACTGTTCGTGCCCACTTCCCTTCCAAGTGGAAGGGAGAATTTTCTTTTTTCAATCTGGCTGGTTGCTCTCTGTCTCCCCCAACCCCCGTTCTTTAGTGGAGACCCCCAAACCTTGCTATACAAAGTGTCATCTCTAGACTGATAGCATCAGTGCCACGTGGTTAGGACGCACCATCTCAGGCCCCACGCAGATCGCTGGGTGAATGGTGAGCACTTTCAAGGTGGAGACGTGCCTCTCGGGTTGATTTTGAGAGGGGGGCATCTGTGAGACCCAGGCCTGCAGGCTGGGGAGGCGACAGGCATGGGGAGTAGTCTTCTCACCCATCCTGTCCACAGAGATGAGAACAGCCCCAGCCCTGGGACAGTGGGGATGACTGGGGGTGGGGGGCAGTGGAGGGCTCACTCATGTGACCAGGAAGTAGGTGCCTACAGCCATCTCCATTGAGATGGAGGCCTTGTTTTTTTTCCTTGGACAGCGGAGGAGAGGACCTGGCTTAGAAGCAGATGGTCAGAGAAGAAAAGGGGATGTGCAGACGTTTTAGGGAGGAAAGCCCGGGAGGGGGTGGGGGCCACAAGCTTCTGTTTCTGTGTCTTGGTTGTGAAGGTCACAGTTTGGCTGGCCTCTTGTTCTGGCAGGACCACGGGGTGACTCTTCATCCCAGATGTCAGCCACTGAATACTAGTTACAGGAAAGAAACCTTTTGGATAACGTGATGCCTGGTTTTTCACCTGCCAGGAACATCTGAAGGAGGATCAGGCAGGTGACGTCAAGAGAGCAGGGGCCCAGGAGCTGGATGCCAGGTTCCTGCCCATTGCCTACTGCTGTGTGGCTTTGGCTGGGTCACTGCCTCTCTCTGATCCCTGGTTTCCTAGTCTGTAAAATGAGCACAGCTGCATCCCGTGCTCTCTGGGCTTTTGTGAGGATCAGATGTGACCAGGGAAATGAAAGGGCTGGAAGCCTGTGAGCCTTTTACTTCCTCTGGCCTTGAGTTTCATGGATGAGGCCTCTGTGCAGGAAACCTCACCTGGGGTGCAACACCGGTTGGCGATAGTTGGCTCAACCAACCTGAATGCCCATTGTGCCAGTTTATTGATTTAGAAATATGTTAGCCACCCAGGAGACAGTGCCAGCAGGGATGTGGCTGGCTCCTCTCCTCACAAGTCTGCGGGCTGGGGGCTGGGGTGCAGACGGGTGTGAGGGAGGAGGTTCGTTGGCTGGGTGACTCATGTATTTGATGGTGTCAGGTGGGGGAGCCCAGTGTGACCTGCCTGTCTCACAGGGACTGGAGGCTGTGGGTCAGGACAGGTTTCCCTCAGCGCTGCTACCAGCGGGATTGTGAAGATTTTTACACTACCATCTCACACATTTAGGTACATGTGTGCAACTTTTTATGAATTTATTGAGATGTAAATCAAACATACTGTAAAACTCTCCTTCCTTTAGAAAGCATTCAGAATTCTCCCTGGCTTTATTGTGTGTTCACAGATTTGTACAACCATCAGTTCAGTTCAGTTCAGTTCAGTCGCTCAGTCATGTCCCACTCTTTGCAACCTCATGAATCGCGGCACACCAGGCCTCCCTGTCCATTACCAACTCCCGGAGTTCACTCAGACTCACGTCCATCGAGTCAGTGATGCCATCCAGCCATCTCATCCTCTGTCATCCCCTTCTCCTTCCTGCCCCCAATCCCTCCCAGCATCAGAGTCTTTTCCAATGAGTCAACTCTTCGCATGAAGTGGCCAAAGTACTGGAGCTTCAGCTTCAGCATCATTCCTTCCAAAGAACACCCAGGGCTGATCTCCTTCAGAATGGACTGGTTGGATCTCCTTGCAGTCCAAGGGACTCTCAAGAGTCTTCTCCAACACCACAGTTCAAAAGCATCAATTCTTCGGCGCTCAGCCTTCTTCACAGTCCAACTCTCACATCCATACATGCCCACAGGAAAAACCATAGCCTTGACTAGATGGACCTTAGTCGGCAAAGTAATGTCTCTGCTTTCCACTACCTAATTCCAGAACTTTTTCATTAACCCTCTAGAGAAACATTGTACCCAATAGCAGTTACTCTCCAAGAAGCTCCCTTACTCTCCATTCCTCTCTCCCTGTCCTTGGCAACCAGTAATCTTCTTGTCTCTAAGATTTGCCTCTTCTGGAAATTTCAGATGTGTGTGTGCTCAGTTGCTCAGTCATGTCTGACTCTTGCGACCCCATGGACTGTAGCCTGCCAGGCTCCTCTGTCCGTGGGATTCTCCAGGCAAGAATATTGGAGTGAGTTGCCGTTTCCTCCTCCAGGGGATCTTCCTGACCAAGAGATCAAACCCCCATCTCCTGCATCTCTCACGTTGCCGGCAGATTCTGTATTACCGGGCCACCTGGGAAGTTTGGAAATTTCATATGAATGGAGTCATATGATATGTGGCCTTTGTGTCTGGTTTCTTCCATTTAGCATAGTGTTTTCAAGCTTTGTGGCTTCTCTTGTGGCTCAGAGGTTAAAGCGTCTGCTTACAGTGCAGGAGACCCGGGTTCCATCTCTGGGTTGGGAAGATCCCCTGGAGAAGGAAATGGCACCCCACTTCAGTACTCTTGCCTGGAAAATCCCATGGATGGAGGAGCCTGGTAGGCTACAGTCCATGGGGTTGCAAAGAGTTGGACATGACCGAGCGACTTCACTTTCATTTTTCAAGCTTCATCTTCGCTGTAGCATGGATCAGTACTTAATTCTTTGTGTGGATGAACATTGTTCTGTTGTACAGACTTAGCACATTTTGCTGGTCTATTTCTCAGTTGATGGACATCTGACACTGTTTAGGTGAACATACATAAGTTTTTCAGTTCTCTTACATATCTACATTCTTTTAATGTTCATTAAAAAATCTGTTGGTTTCTTTACGTGGGACTCTTTTACACATGGTGCTTTTGAGGTTGTGATTGATCATTTTAGCCCTGAGAAGAGGAGAAGATGACATTGAGCAGGGGCCTCTGGGGCAGGCACAGGGTAGGAGAGAAGAACCGAGTTGGCAGGCTTGGCCTTTTTAGTTTTTCAAAGCAGAAAACCTGTCTGAGTTCCAGAGGTGAGAAAGCCAGCCGTCTCTTGCTCTTCCTTTCATCATGGCAGCCAGAAGGCCTTCCTGAATAAAGATCCATAAACTGTGATGACCGCAGAGGACCTGAGTGCTCCTCTTGATCAAGATCCAGGTATCCCGGTCAGTATCTCGATGTGCATGTATCTCGATGTACCCCAGGGAGGAAGGCTGACTTGTCCACAGTCTCGCAGTTGGCAACCAGCAGGGCCTGGACTAGAGTCCGCTCTTCTGTGACTTTGATCCGTCATCTTTCCCTGACATTCACAGCCTCTCCTTTGAGGTGGCACTATGGGAGCCCTTTGAAGCTCGGTCCTTTGTGTCTGAAAGGGAAATGGCTTTGTGCAGAGTGGAATTTCATCTCTCTCTGAATTTTAAGGCCCTAACAAATATGTTCCACTTTTCAGAGTATCTAAACTAGAACCACAATGAGTTTTCATCAGCTGGAGAAAACCCACCGTTTACACACGGCAGCCTCTTTTGTTTTACATCTGCCAAGAGGCACATTGGCCAGGCTTGAAGCTGTGGCCAACGGTGACGCAAGTCAGAAACTCCAGCTGGCCAGGGGGTAGGAAAGTTCTCCTTGGTTAGACTTTGCTAAGTCATGACAATGAAGTGAAAAATCTGTGAGCAGAGTTTTGTGGGGAAGGGGCTGTGGTGGTGCGGAGTGCAGATTCCTGGGCTTCTCAGGAACTGCTGGGTGATACCCTCCAAGGCCAGAGCTGGAGTGGGCCCCAGGGCCCCTGGAAAGCTCTGGGCAGGTGGAGGGGGCCGGGAGCTGTCTCTGGGGCTTCCATCTTCCTGTCTCCTCTGGAGGCTGGCCAGGGCTGTGCTCTGTCCTCCACAGCCTCCCTGCAGCCCTCCCTTTGGAAGGAGACTGGCTGAATAGGTCGGACAGGTACCCCAAGGCATGCCTGTGTAGAAAGGACTGTGATTCATTGACAACCCCCCTGATTCTCTTCCTGCCTTAGAAAAAGATGTCTCAGGGGACTTCCCAGGTAGTCCATCTTCCAACACAGGGGCTGCAGGTTCCATCAGGGAGGTGAGATCCCATATGTCTCGGGCCAAAAACCCAGAATGTAACAAACAGAAGGAAGAGCATCACAAATTCAATAAAGACTTTCAAAATGGCCCACATCAAAAAAGAAAAAAAAAAGGATGTCTCAGACCATCTCCAAGGTGAGTGCAATGTCCTCCTCTGGTGCTGCCTACTGAGTTTGGAACGTTAGAAACCCACATGTGTGCTGCGGCATTTTTACAGATTCATGCTCTCACAGTGGAATTTATCATTCAGGGGGTCTTACCATTCATCTTTATAATAAAAGTTATGCTCCAGAGTTTTCACACTTAGTTATAACAAAAAACACTGGAGAGTTTAGTGAAAAACACACACTAAAATGTCATGTTAGCAAAATACAGATTTCTTTTTTTTTAATTCAACAAAAGAATTTTTTCCTTATTCTTTATTTTTGTTATTTTTTTTAACACCTAAACATTTTGTACTGGGGTATGGCAATCCACTCCAGTACTCTTGGCTGGAAAAATCCCATGGATGGAGGAGCCTGGAAGGCTGCAGTCCATGGGGTCGCACAGTCGGACATGACTGAGCGACTTCACTTTCACTTTTTACTTTTATGCATTGGAGAAGGAAATGACAACCCACTCCAGTGTTCTTGCCTGGAGGATCCCAGGGACGGGGGAGCCTGGTGGGCTGCTGTCCATGGGGTCACACAGAGTCGGACACGACTGAAGTAACTTAGCAATAGCATAGCCGATAAACAATGTTGTGGTAGTTTTAGGTGAACAGCAAAGGGACTCAGCAATACATATACATGTATCCATTCTCCCCCAAACCCCCTCCCATCCAGGCTGGCACATAACATTGAACAGAGTTCCCTGTGCTAGACAGTAGGTCCTTGTTGGTTATCCATTTTAAATATAGCAGTGTCTACATGTCCATCCCGAAATCCCTACCTGTCCCTTCCCCCGGCAACCATGAGTTCATTCTCTAAGTCTGTGAGTCTCTTTCTGTAACAAGCTACAGATTTCATTAGAGTAATTTACTTTGTGAATTGTTCCAGAATTTTCCTAGCAACTGGCAGCCAAAGACACTTCAATTTCCCATAGGAATAGTGGTCACTGGATTGGGATGCCCAAGCAATTTCTAAACAGAAATAGTGTCTGGACCGCTCTGCAGCCCAGTGGGGTTTGACTTCCTGGGGTTGAGGTCTGGCCAGCGTGTCCTTTAAAATTTTCCCCAGGTGATTCTCAAGGGTGCTCACTCACACCCTAGAGTCCTCGGGGTTACTGTAGCTGAGCCCTTGCTCTGCGTTCCGCCTGCACAAAGTGCTCGGCTTGTGGATCACATTTCTGCCTCATTAGCAGGGAGGTTTCGTTATCCCCTCCATACAGAGGCAGCTTCCCAGATAAGTAGCTTCAGGGCCTCTACCTCCAGGCTGCCCCTGGGAAGTCTGGGCAGTGCCAGCCACCATCCTGGGCCTCCCCCACCTCCTGAGCTGTCTTGCCTCCTACTGAGCCCTCTGGAGAGCAGCCCCCTCTCAGGCAGGTGCTAAGGGTCATCTGCCAAGGGGGTTGGTGATACACCTCCTGGAACATAGGCAGCAGCTTCAGGGCTGGCATTGGTCCGTGGCCCTGGCCCCTTGCTGCTCTGTGACCTCATTTAACCTCCCCAGGTCTCCACTTCCTCATCTGTAAGTGAGGGATCGTAGTACTTGCCTTATAGGGTGGCTGGGAGAATTAAATGAGACAGATGCATGAAGACTTGGCAAGGCAGCTGATGCAGCAAAAGGTCGAGGGTTGTGTATCTTGTGGCCCTCCCCCCACCTGGCCCCAAATGCCTGCAGGGCAATTTCTTAGCCTTCAGTGTGCTTTTGCAGCACCTGGGCACATGGATTTGGTAGGTCTGGGCAGGGCCTGCAATCCTACTTCTCTGCCAGGTTTCTGGGTGAGGCCAAGACCTGAGTCGTCAGCTCCTGGGATTCTCATGCACCCATCGCAGTGGCTAGGAGGGTGCCGATGGTATGACCCCAGGGCGAGCTGAATCCTTACGCGTTCACAGTGCTGTCCCACCCATTCTCAGAGCTGAGGGCACCATCCTTGCCATTCTAATCGTGTTGCTATCAGTGCTTCTAGCTTCTGTGTAGAATTTTTTCAGTCCTTCCAGTTACTAATCATTCAGTTCATTTCAGTTGCTCAGTTGTGTCCGACTCTTTGCGACCCCATGGACTGCAGCATGCCAGGCTTCCCTGTCCATCACCAACTCCTGGAGCTTACTCAGTTTCATGTCCATTGAGTTGGTGATGCCATCCAACCATCTCATCCTCTGTCGTCCCCTTCTCCTCCCACCTTCAATCTTTCCCAGCATCAGGGTCTTTTCCAGTGAGTCAGTTCTTTGCATCAGGTGGCCAAAGTATTGGAGCTTCAGCTTCAGCATCAGTATTTCCAATGAATATTCAGGACCGATTTCCTTTAGGATGGACTGGTTGGATCTCCTTGCAGTCCAAGGGACTCTCAAGAGTCTTCTCCAACACCACAGTTTGAAAGTGTCAATTCTTCAGTGCTCAGCTTTCTTTATGGTCCAACTCTCACATCCATACATGACTACATGACTACTGGAAAAACCATAGCTTTGGCTAGATGGACCGTTGTTGGCAAAATAATGTCTCTGCTTTTGAATATGCTATCTAGGTTGGTCATAACTTTTCTTCCAAGGAGCAAGTGTCTTTTAATTTCATGGCTACAGTCACCATCTGCAGTGATTCTGGAGCCCAAGAAAATAAAATCTCTCACCATTTCCCCATCTATTTGCCATGAAGTGATGGGACCAGATGCCGTGATCTTAGTTTTCTGAATGTTTAAGAAAACTAATCATTACATATGAGGAATTACATGTTAATACTGTGATGTCTCAGTCGGTAAAGAATTTGCAGTGCAGGAGACCCGAGTTCGATCCCTGGGTTGGGAAGATCCCCTGGAGAAGGAAATGGCAACCCACTCCAGTATCCCTGCCTGGAAAATCTCATGGACAGAGGAACCTGGTGGATTGCAATCCATGGGGTCGCAAAGAGTCGGGCACGACTGAGTGACTAACACACACACTGTGATGCCAAATTAATGCACTATTGAGTGATGATGCATTGGTGTGCTGTTTAATTTTCCTGCTTTTATGAAGTCATTGCTGTTTATTTCCCTTCTCCAGGGAATCTTTCCGACCCAGGGATAGAACCTAGGTCTCCTGCATTGCAGGTGGATTCTTCACCATCTGAGCCACCAGGGAAGCCCTGTTTTATTTCTTTCTTTCTTTTTTTTTTTTTTAACATATCAGATTCCAGCAAGTAGATCAGGAAAAGAACATGGTGTTGGAAGTTTAGGGTTTAATTCCTGGTGCTGCCATTTAGTAGCTCTTACCCCAGCCCTTTATGTGTGCATCTGTGAAATGGATCAAATAGTACCCACAGAACTGGGTTGTTAAATGGCAATGATCTGGAGGCTCAGATTCCACTATTTTGTCTAGTTATATTTTAAGGCAAAAAGTCTTAATTTGCAGAAGAATTTAGTTCAAAAATCAAAACCTGTCTTTAAAGCTCTGGAGATGTTCCTCTCGCCCTCTCTGCTTTGGTGGTGGTGGTTGGAGGGGGTTGTTATGCTAGGAGCAAAATTGATAGCATGAAATGCAGTGACTGCAGGATATAATTTAAGTTGTAAAGTTTTATTTGTTTTGCCTACATTATTTGAATGTGTGATCTCTTTTGAATAAATAAAATGCAGGTAAAAATAAGATCATCAAAACCCCAAGAGGAATAAAGCTCAGGACCAGTATTTCTAGAACTCGGGAGGAGTAAAGAATACATCTGCATAAGGTTCCCAAAGAGCCAGCTGTGAGGACATTTTTAGATGACTGTGAATGTGTCAAAATACGGAACAGATGTGCTTCCTGTCTGCATGGAAGAATAACTCCTGCTTGTGGCTGTAAGGTTCATGATGCTGGGAAGTGCGTAATAATTATTTTCCCTCTTCTCCCTCTTTGTTGGGTAAATGAAGCGAGGCAGTTTCTATTTAAAACATGGTGCTGTGTGTCTTATTTGCCTGTGGGCTCCAGAAGTTGAAGCAGCTGTGCAGGGGTCTGTGCACAGCATGGCTAACTAAGTGCATAGTAGGTTCTTGATAATGGTTGCATTGCAGATTTCAGGAGTGGGGACTTTGATCAGCACTAAGTTATATTGTGAGATTCCCCGGTGGCTCAGTGGTAAAGAATCTGCCTGTCAATATAAGAGACATGGGTTTGATCCCTGAATCAGAAAGATGCCCTGGAGAAGGAAATGGCAACCCACTCCAGTATTCGTGTCTGGAGAATTCCATGGACAGAGAAGCCTGGCAGGCTACAGTCTATGGGGTCGCAAAGAGTTGGACATGACTTAGGGGCTAAACAACAGGTTCGTATTGTGGCCTCTTGTCTGGTTTTTAAAGCAAGATGGCACCTGCATTTAGTGGGAGATGAGTGCTGGCTTCCATGGAGTGTTCATGGGCTGGCGCTGGGTCCCATGTCTGCTGTACATGGCAGTTAGCAGCATCCCCACTGTACGTGGACGTACTGACTTACGTACTGGGTACATGGCGTGCCCCAGAAATGTGGATTTAGGCTCTCAGAAGGACAGCTCACAAGCCCAGCAGTCCCCCTGCCTTGCTTATTATTTTCATGTTTTTGAGAGCTAAATATTACACCTTTGCAAGCATTCCCTTTCAGAGTCTGTCTGTATGCTTGGAAACACAGGTTTGGACATGTGTGGGGATGAGAATGGTGGGACCCTCTGACATGGCATTAGGAGAGGGTGGTGGTAAGAGAAGGATTCGGATTCCTCTTACACCTGACCCTGAGAGGAGGGATGGTCTGATTAGCAAATTCTGTTTTTGAAAGTTGTCTCCCATCTAGTCTGCCAGTCCTTCTCATTGTGGAATGAATGAGTTTGATCTGATTGCCTTTTACCTGAAATCAGCTGCCCCCTGGGACTGAGTGCTCTTATTTTTGGAGTGTTATTAGGGACTTTTGGAGTTCATAATGCATATTCTGGCTGGTAGCTCAAGAGTCAGAATAGCCTATAAATCACTTTCCTGGGTTCATAAAGAGGAAGGGCTGTTGGAGGAGGTTGTATGTTAATGGTGGTCCCCGATGGGCCCTCAGGGGGTGTGATCAGACCACCCTCGGGCTCTCATGCTGGTTTATCACATCACCCACACATCCACCCACCCCATCCACCTGTAAACACATAAACATCCCTGCTGAGGGATGAGGTCACGTATGAGTCCAGGGCTTTGCACATAGAGGCCCTCGGGGCACGGATCTGAGTGAAATATGTGGTCTGACTGCATCACATATAAGGATGCTCTGCCGTCCTCTGCTTTCCCTGCCCCTCTCTACCTACCCTTCGTCTTCCTCTTCCCAGAAATGTCCTTGTTCCTCATCCCTGATCGTGCAGGAGCGTGGTCCAGAGTCACCCGTGGAGGTGTTTAAAAATTTATTTGTTTTTGACTGTGCTAAGTCTTCACTGCTGCGTGGGCTTTTCTCTGATTGCAGCAAGCGGGAGCTATGCTCTAGTTGTGGTGCGCAGGCTTCTGACTGCGGTGACTTTTCTTGCTGAGGAGCTTGGGCTCTGGGGTGATGGGCTTCAGTACTTGCGATGCGTGGGCTTAGTTGCTCCTCGGCATGTGGGATCTTCCCAGAGCAGGGATGGATCCCGCGTCTCTTGCATTGGCCAGGTGGATTGTTTACCACTGAGCCACCAGGAAAGCCCTTTGGAGGTTTTTGAAAAAGCAGATGGAGGCAGACCCAAGCTGCTTTTGTAAGGCTTTCTGGGTGATTCCAGCGTTCAGCCAGATTAAGAATCAGTAGGTTACAGATTCTCCGTTTGCTCCAAGTCTCCACTAGTTCATTGATCCTCCCGAATTTGCATCCCCTCACGAGTGTTCTCCCTGTTGTCTGAGCTCATGAGCGATAATGATGTGTTAATAGTAACAGCCCTGGTGCTCTAGTTGCACATCGGGACTGTGTTAGGAGCCTCACACTCATTATTTCAGTCTAATTCAAGTCCAACAGGCTTGCAAAAAAGTAGGTGTTGTCATCTTCATCTTACAGATAAGAAAACTGAGGCTCAAAAAGATTCATGGACTGCTAAAGTCAGACACAGGTTTTAAGTGGGAGAGCAAGAATATGAATTGAGGTCTACCGGAATCCAAAGCCACGTCCTCTCCATAAGTCAGGCTACATCACTAAACTCTGCTTTGAGCTTCGCAGACACCTGACACTAAGTCATATCCAATGAAGAGTAGGAGCCAGAGTGTGGACTCTGCAGGCAGATGGCCTGGATTTGAATCCTGGCTCTGCTGCTTGTTGGCTGGGAGCTTGAACATCCTACTTACCTTCTGTCCCTCAGCGTCCTCATCTGTGAAATGGTGAGAATAATACTACTTTCCTTGTCGGGTTGCTGTGTGCTGATTGGAGGCTGGTATGTGATCCATGATTGTCAAATGTTTTTTCAAAATTGAAGTGTAGTTAATCTACAATGCTGTGTCTGTTTCAGGTGTATAGCAAAGTCCAGCAAAGCGAGTGTTATACATACACATATATCCACCCTTTTTTAAGATTCTTTTCATTATAGATTATTACAAGGTAATTGAGTATAGCTCCCTGTGCTATGCAGTTGGTCCTTGTTGTTTATCTATTTCATATATAATAGTGTGTATCTGTTAATCCCAAACTCCTAATTTACCCCTTTGGTATAAATTTACTCTCTTCCCCTTTGGTAACCTGAGTCTATGAGTCTATTTCTGTTTTGTAAATAATTCATTTGTGTCATTTTTTTTTAGATTCCACATTTAAGTGATATCATGTGATATTTGTCTCTGTCTGACTTCACTTAGATCAAATATATATTTTTTTAAGCAGCACAGTCCTTTCTTTATATATCTTATGAGGGAAGCAGATGTCAGGTGGGTGAGGATGAGGCCTGGGCTGCTCATGTTCCTGTGGAGAGGGGCCCCTGCAACCCCAAGGACCGCCTTTTGTAGGGCCCCTGAGGGTTACCTTTCTCCAGGGTAATTCTCTGTCCTGTTCATTTACTAACCTTTAAAATTAATGACAGCAAATTTACTTGTTTATTATTATGGTCAGCTGCAGTGGTTCAGTCACTCAGTCGTGTCCGACCCTCTGTGACCTCATGGACTGTAGCGCACCAGGCTCCTCTGTCCATGGGCTTTCCTAGGCAAGAATCCTGGAGTGGGTTGCCATTTCCTTCTCCAATGGTCAGTGGCGGAGGAAAAGCACAAGCTGAACGGTGTGCAGAAATTGGGCCATATACAGGCAGAATCTTAAAGATGGTCCTGGTCACTAAGGAGAATGTTCACCTCAGCCTGGTGATACACTGTCCCTGTTGACAGGATGTGTAGGGCAGGGCATGCCCTGTGGGTGGTCCTGTCTGCCCAAAGAAGGGTGTCTGAGAAAGAGCGGGCCTCATGCTTCTGGGTGGGAGTGGCGTGGGCAGGGCTCACAGGTGTTACAGGGCAGTTGAGAGTTGCTGAGAACGAGGAATGAAGGGCATGGAGGGCACTGGGGAATGGAGCTCTGTTGGCACGGAGTGGGAAGATGCCTTTCAGAGACTTCTTGGCAGACAGGGGCCTCATCAGGGAATGATCGGAGCTCAAGAACAGCACACATTGGCTCATACCCGGGACATCGTGCCAGTAGTTACCTGAAGCGAGGATTGGATTGCCAGGGATGAGCACCAACACGGCCAAGGAGTTGTCAGGAAGGAGCCAAGGGTAGAGATATAGGGATCTGGCCAGGGCTGGGGCTGTCTATCATGAGGAAGACGGAAGCCGTCAAGAGCCCAGGAGCCAAGCCCACAGTGTGTAGTGGATTGTGTCTTTGGGAAAGGCAGGCCTCATGACCCTGCAGTTAAAGGGACTCACTAATGGGCTGTCTAAGTAAAGAGACTGAGGCAAGGGGTCACAAGGCAGATAAGTTGACCCGGTCATTGTTATTGCTGGGAGGGGCTCCTGGGACTCTGCTCACTGCGCCTGCTGGGGAGCCAGGCCAGAGATGCAGTGGCTGAGTCCAGGGACACAGCCAGTTAAAAGCAGGGGCTTGGTCTGGTGCTTCTGACAGAGCTGAGCTTTGCTGCCTGGAGAATTCCTTCCTCCTGGGAGAAGACACTGGGACTGGCATCCTCCAGTGACTGTGGGGAACCTTGGGAGGAGCTCTTCCTCGAGTGTGGCCGAGGGGTCAGCTCTCCACCTCTAGCCCCTGCTTTGCAGGGTGCAGACGAATGAAGTCTGAAGCATGCAGGCTTGACATCCTAGACAGGATGACATCATCCTAGACTGATGACAACACAAGAGACTACAAAACTCTTCATCCGCCTCGTTGGCATCATGCCTGCTCCCCTCCTTCCACACTGGTTGGCCCCAGTTGTCTTTCCCTGTTCAAAGCAGAGCTTGCTCATCCAGTGGACCGTCTTCATTTCCTCTGTCTTTCTGGGTGCCCCCACATGTGTGTTCCCGGGGACCCCTGTGAGTTATCCTGGACTTGCCTTCCCTTCTCCTGGGCTCCGTGCTCCTTGACCTTGTCTCTCATCTTTGTGCTCTTGGTGCCAAGCAGTGTGTCCATTTCAGGGCCCAGGATGCAGGATCAACAATCAATAAATTGTTGATCGAGTGATTGATTAAAGACGTTGTAGTTTGTAGTCAGTCTCCAGCAAGTTCTGTACAGACTTCTGGCTGTTAGGGAAAAAAAACAAAGCTTGGGTATTTGTCCCAGAGCTCTGCTGGTGCCGTGAGCTGGGTCTGCTCCAACAGCTGTGGAGGCAGCCTGAGAAAGAGGCATTGCTCTTCCACTCTGAGTGGAAGTGACTTGGTGGTGGATTGTCCTACTCGCACTCAAACTTCAAAGCGAAATGTCCTCTCTGCCCAGAAGGCTTCTGTCAGTTCCACTCATTGCTGATGGAGAAAGCAGTCAGAGCAGCAGTGCTCGTGAGAAAGGGCTTGATCAGAGGGAAGGGAAGGGACGTTACCCAGGAGCCCCACCCGCACCCCGGCCACAGTGCTGTGAGCCTACCCTAAGTATAGCCTCTTACATCCTTTTTTTTTTTTTTTTTTTTAAAAAGAGAGGCTTAATGAACAGTAACCCACGTACTAGACAATTCACTCAGAGTATGCGATTCAGTAGTCATTAGTGTGACAGATTGTGCAACTACAATTTTAGGACATTTCATCACCCTATAAAGAAACTTCCTATCCATTAGCAGTCCCCCTTCATGCCCCACTCACCTCCCCAATCCTGGCAACCTCTCACCTCCTTTCTGTCTCAATCGATTTGCCTGTTGTAGTGACCTCATTATAAATAGAGTCATACATACATAGGGTATGTAGTCTTCTGTATCTGGCTCCCTCACTTAGCATAATGCTTTCAGAGTTTACTCAGCACTTCATTCCTTGCTGTGGCTGAGTAATTTTCCATTGTATAGATATACTATTAATACATCTTGTTTGTTCATCAGCTGATGGACATTTGAGCTGTTTTGACTTTTTGGCTCTTACGAGTAATGCTGCTGTGAACATTCATGTGCAGGTTTTTGTGAGGTCATGTGTTTTCATTTCTCTTGGGTGTATATATCTAGATGGGAATTATTAGATCATGTGATAAGTCCATGTTGAACATTTTAAGAAACTGTGAAACTGTTTTCTGAAGCAGCTGTATCATTTTACATTCCCACCAGGAATGTATGAGGGTTTCAGTTTTTCCACATTCTTGTTAACGTTTGTTATTGTCTGTCTCTGATTATTGTCATTTTAGTGGGTGATTTTGATTAGTGTTTCCCTTACCGTTAATCATGCTGGCATCTCTTTAAGTGCTTATTGGACATTATTGTTTTTGAAGAAAAGTTTTTCAAATCCTTGGCCATTAAAGAATTGGTTATTTGGCTTTTTAATTCTTATGTTGTAAAAATTTTTTGTATATCCTGGATATAAGTCCTTTATCAGATATGATTTACAAGTATTTTCTCCCTGTCTGTGGATTACCTTTTCACTTTCTTGATATTGTGCATTTAAGTACAACTTTTCATATTTTGATGACATCCAATTTACTTTTGTTTTTCCCCCAGTGATTTTGGTATTATGTGTAGGATTTCATTGCCTAACTCAAACTCATAAAGGTTTATGTCTAGGTTTTCCTCTTAGAAGAAAACCTACCTCTACCTCTGAAGTTTAGTCTTTGATCCATTTTTGAGTTAGTCTTTGTACAATATATGGTGTGAGGCAGGGGTTCCGCTTAGCTTATCGGTATCCAGTTACAGCACCGTTTGTTGAAGAATGTCTCATACATTTTTTTGAATGTCAATACTTTGCTTTATTTATTTTTGATCAGAGGATGATTGCTTTATACTATTGTATTAGTTTCTGCTCTACAACAATATGAATCAGACACATGTATACATATATCCCTCCTTGTTGACCCTCCCTCCTACCATCCCCCCACCGTCCCACCCCTGTAGGACATTACAGAGCACCAAGCTGAGCTCCCTGTGTTACACAGCAGCTTCCCACTAGCTATGTGTTTTACACATGGTAGTGTATATATATGTATATGTGTCAATGCTACTCTCTCATGCATTTTTAATGAATTAATAAATATGTTTTAAATTTCACTTCTCAAGTGCTTTTGATAGCATGGGATCTGTTATAAAGGAAGTTATTAAAATAAATCATTAAACTTGTATGCAGGTCAGGAAGCAGCAGTTAGAACTGGACATAGGACAATTGACTGGTTCAAAATTGGGAAAGGAGTATGACAAGGCTATATATTGTCACCCTGCTTATTTAACTTACATGTGGAGTACATCATGTGAAATGCCAGGCTGGATAAATCACAAGCTGGAATCATAATTATTGTGAGAAATATCAACAACCTCAGATATACAGGCAATATTACTCTAAGGGCAGAAAGTGAAGGGGAACAAAAGAGCTTCTTGATGAGGGTGAAAGAAGAGAGTGAAAAAGTTGGCTTAAAACTCACCATTCAAAAAATTAAGATCATGGCATCCAGTCCCATCACCTCATGGAAAATAGATGGAGAAAAAGTGAAAGCAGTGACAGAATTTATTTTCTTGGGCCTCAAAATCACTGCAGATGTTGACTGCCCAGCCATAAAATTAAAAGATGCTCGTTTCTTGGAAGGACAGCTATGGCAAACCTAGACAACATTAAAAAGCTGAGACATCACTTTGCCAACAAAGGTCTGTCTAGTCAAAGCTATGGTTTTTCCAGTAGTCATGTATGGATATGAGAGTTGGACCATAAAGAAGGCTGAGCACTGACGAATTGATGCTTTTGAACTGTGGTGTTGGAGAAGACTCTTGAGAGTCTCTTGGACTGCAAGGAGATCAAACCAGTCAATCCTAAAGGAAATCAACCCTGAATATTCATCGGAATGACTGATGCTGAATTTTCAATACTTTGGCCACCTGAGGCAAAGAGTCTACTCATTGGGAAAGACCCTGATGCCAGGAAGAATTGAAGGCAAAAGATGAAGGAGATTGCAGAGGATGAGATGGTTAGATAGAATAACCGATTCAATGGCCATGAGTTTGAGCAAACTCTGGGAGATAGTGGAAGACAGAGGAACCTGGCATGCTGCTCTCTATGGGGTCACAAGAGTGAGATATGACTTAGCAACTGAACAACAACAACTCATCAAAGGGTAACATTTACTTAATATTATGTGATTCTGAGTGAGGGAATCAATTGATTTCATATTTCTCTATATTTGAAACTAAGCTGAAGGATATGTAGTCATAGAATTCTAGTTCTTAAAGCACACCAGGGTCTTGCCTCCTTGTTCTTATCTTTCAGTGTTTTTTCATTTTATTTACTATTTGTTTCCTGTATTTACTTTTTTTGTTTAGCTTCTTATGGTATGATATAGAGTGTCTACAATTAAAATGTTTGGAGCATAAAATAGAGCAGTTACCCCTGTGGATTTATCTTCATAATGTGGGCTGAGTGGCCCTGTAGGATGCTGCAGGTGTTAGTTTTTAGAAGGAGAAATGAACCAAGATTTTGGTTCCTCTTCTCAAAATGGGAGCACTCTTATTTCAGTGCTATTTGGTACTCTTGTGCCTCTGATTCTAAAACACAACCCCCATATTGGGCCTGGGAGGTTGGCCTGCTTGCTGACTCTTTCCCTTTGAGTAGCCCCTGCTCCATTGGCCTCTCTGCTTCACCCCCATCCACACACTCTTAAAACAGAGACTGCCCTGATGGTCCATCTGCAGGGTGACGAATGGATCATTGGAGCTGTGGAGAAGGATTCGAGCCCTTTGTATAAAGCGTGCTCTGGGCTTGCCTAATTATAACCAAGACAGTCCTGCCACCCCACCCCCCCACTTCATGTGGCGGCAAAGGGGTATTGTTAATAGTGCTCAGAGCCACTGCCTTAGGGGGGATGGTTGGAGAGGGGACAGAAAAGCTGTTCAAACCCAGCGCCCTTTCTTTAGCACTTTCAGAACAGCTGTGATGAGGAACTCTGTATAAGGGCTTTTGTGTGTGTGTTCACACACTCATTTGAAGAGCAATGCAAGATGAAGCTACTTACCAAGCAAAGAAAAACTAGTTCTAGTATTTAAAATTAAACTCAAATTCGTAGAAATATGGATCAATCTAAGGGGAAAGGATGATACCATTCTTAAAAAAGAAATAGGAATGTTGCTTAAGGGCACATAATTTAAACTCAGGGTGATCGATGGATGAGAAATAGTAAAATCAGACGTATTCTTAAATGGCTGGGAAAGGTTCTGATATGTCTTAGAAGACTATCTTGACATTTGCTCCATGTGAAAGTCAGTGTAATTCTGGAGAGGTGTTGTCCAGGTGAATTTATTCCCGCTAAAGCAAAACTTAAGATAGAAGAATTTTCTTCTAAAATATTTTTTGAAAGTCAGAATATCTTTTGCTGAAGTCATTTCAGACTTTCTGTTTTGATTAGGAAAAAAGAAATCACTATTGTGTAACATTAAGATAAACTGATAAATTTATGTGATTATGTAATTCTTCCTCACTTTATATCAAGACTGATCAACAGAAAAATAACAGAACTCTTTATCACCAAAACTGTGATTTAATAGAAAAACCTGTAATCACTTTTTAAAATCCAGATGCATATCAGAAGTGTCTTGAAATTTTTTGAAAAATACAAATGCCCAGGTATTGTTTTTTTTTCCAGAGCTCCAGATAGGTTTCTAATGAGCAGTCATGTTTAAAAACATCTGCACTATATGATGATCTTTTACTTTTATCTAGTTTGTTTCACTTTTTATGTTTCATATTTAATGCTCCCATTTCACTTAGTTTATATTTTCCAGTTTCTCCATCTCTTTTTTTCTGATGTGCTTTCTCAAGCCTTTATCAAGCATAGCAGAAAAGCTTTTGGGTTTTTATATATATAAAAAATATATATATATATATATAATACATATAATGTATATAATTTAGAAAACTTAATGAATTTTTGCCTAGCTAAAAAATTTATGACATTTTGATTCCACTTGTTTTACTTAGTATGAACAGAATGCTAGACTTCTAATGAAAAAATAGATATGCAATAAGCAACAGAAGTTTACTGTATAGCACAGGGAACTATAGTCAATATCTTGTAATAACCTATAATGGAAAATAATTTCAAAAATGATATATGTGTATATGTATAACTGAATCACCTTGTTGTACCTGAAACATTGTAAGTCATCTATACTTCAATAAAATATATATATATTAGGGAAAAAGTATTGGTGAGGTTCAAAAGTTTGTGAAAAGAGTATAAAGAGTGAGTATGTAAAAAAGAAGGAATGATATGAACATTCTCTCATCTGCTTGGTGGCACATCTCCATGGAATATGTGTCCCAGACACGTCACTGGTGAGGGGTCCCTGGAGCCTGACTGGCCCACTGTGTTCCGTGGGCGTATGGTGAGCCTTGTTCAGTGAGGGACACGATGGAGGAGCCCACGACGGGCGGGGCCAGAGCCAGAGGCCTGCACCGCTCCTGGAAAGAGTCACAGAACTCAGACACTCTAGTTTTCATCAGCTTCGTCAGAAACTTCTCAAAAAGGCCGATTCTTTTCTTATTAGAAAATAAGAAAGTGACGCAAGTGAAAAGTTGTTGCCAGTTTGTGTTTGAAGAAGACCACCTTAGGATAAGGTGTCTTGGGAACGAGAGTCCCTGGCGACGTTCTTCCTGCCCAGAGGGAGCGTGCTGACGTCCCAGGGACGCACACGTTCGGATCCACCCGCAGAGCGTGTGCTCAGAGCCCCGGGAGACGGGAGCCTCTCCAGAAGCTTCTTTCACGTCTGCCATAATGAAACCAGTAGGAAGCGTGGCACGTTCTGACTGGAACCCTTGAAACATGGCTCCAGGTGTTCCATGGACTGTGCCCTGAGGCCAGGCCTGCTGACCAGACCCTCGAACCCTTGCGGGGCAGGCCTGAGATGACCAGGGCTGCTTTCCTTGTGGACGGCAAGTTGCTTGTGGACTCAAGATTGACGGTCCCACACCAGCCGTTCTTTTGTCAGGCGTCGCCACACCCGTACGTTGGGTGGCTAGATTTGTATATTTTATCCATGGCCAAAATATATGCTTCCTCTCCAGAACTCACCACATCCTACATATAATTAAATTTTTTTTGCTGTGGTAAAATACATAGAACATAAAATTTACCATTTTAACCATTTGAAGTGTACAATTCAGAAGCATTAGTTGCATTCAGATTTTTGGACCACCACCATTGCTATTTCCAAGGCTTTTTCATCTTTCCAAATAGAAACTCTGTTAACCATTAAGCAATACCTTCCCACCTCCACCTCTCTCCAACCCCTGGAGACTCTGATCTTCTATTTTGTCTCTATGAACTTGCCTGTATCATTTTAAGATTTAATTTTTTAAAAAGATTTATTTATGTTACTTTTGGCTGTGCTGGGTTTTCATTGCTGTATGTGAGCTTTCTCTGTTTGCGGTGAGTGGGGTCTACTCTTTGTTGCAGTGTGCAGGTTTCTCATTGTGGTGTCTTCTCATGTTGCAGAGCCTGGGTTCTAGGCACATGGGCTTCAACAGTTGCAGCATGTGGGCTCAGCAGTTGTAGCTTGTGGGCTCTAGAGCCATGAACTCAATATTTGTGGTGCACAGGCTTAGTTGCTCTGTGGCATGTGGGATCCTCCAGACTAGGAATCAAACCAGCGTCCCTTGCATTGCAAGGGAGATTTTTAACAACTGACCCACCAGGGAAGCCCAAGATTTATTAAAAAAAAAAAAAGTTTAGAACTGTTTTAGAAGCAAAGTTTACAGAAGACTTCAAAGTTTCGATAGAGTACTTCTGGTTTTACAGTTTTCAGCAGAGCACGTTGAAACCAACAGGTCTGCCTCCCCTTGCACGTAGTTGGTGGGAGAGGCAAACAGAACCTGGCAGGAGGGTGACCAAGTCCTTGAGGCGCTTTTGTAGATCACACACGGGAGTAGCTGCATGGAGGTACACGGTCACAGCAGCTGCACGTGGCGGCCTTCTTGAGTGAGTCATTCCTGTTTGAAGACCAATAAGTTACTTTTCATTGAAAATTGGCATCACGAGACAGCAAAAGAGACACAGATGTATAGAACGGACTTTTGGACTCTGAGGGAGAGGGAGAGGGTGGGATGATTTGGGAGAATGGCATTGAAACATGTATACTATCATGTAAGAAATGAAGTGCCAGTCTATGTTCAATACAGGATACAGGATGCTTGGGGCTGGTGCATGGGGATGATCCAGAGAGATGATATGGGGTGGGAGGTGGGAGGGGGATTCAGGATTGGGAGCTTGTATACACCCATGGTGGATTCATGTCAATGTATGGCAAAACCAATACAGTATTGTAAAGTAAAATAAAGTAAAAATTAAAAAAAAATTAAAAAAAGAAATATTAAAAAAAAAGAAAATTGGCATCAAAGTTTTATTACTAGTGGAAATTGTAAACTGCATCCTTTTGACCTCAAAATGCCCATCTTTTTCTGCTACTCTCTTCTGTCTTCTGGAGAATGCAAAGGACTCTTTGTAAGGGAAGATCGTGCATGACTAAACATCATTATATTTAGCATAGTGAGTTTCAGAGCCATAGGTAGCAACAGTACTACGGAGGACTAAGGACACCCTGGGACAGTGTGAAGGGAGCCCCTCCTGGCTTGAAGCTGCCAAGCACTCGTCCACCGTGTCATCTCCTCCCCAGTCCCTGGTGCCAGCTGTGTGCTGGATGAGGGGGAGGAGCCGGGGCCCCAGCTGGCTGCCTGTGATAATCACAGTGAGGGTAACGGTGCAGCCCCTTCCACACCCCCATTCCTTGGGCACATTCTATGGGATGGGCCTGGGCGGGGGTTCTTGAGTGTTCTCTTGTGCAGCGCCCCCAGAGAGGTGGGTTTAGCATGGGAAGAGGGAAGCTCCCAGAGGTCAAGTTGTAGCTTTCAGGCCAGCACTTGACTAGTGGTCATAGCACGGCTTCCAAGGCCATGTTAGGGGACTGCCTGATCCCTGGCCAGTGCAGTCCCACCCTGAGCTGTGGAGTGGGTGGGGCAGGGTGCCCACTCCTGGGCCACTCCTCTGGGCAAGACACAGACACCTGAGTAGCCAAGGGACCTGGCCATCTGGAGAGAGGGTGGGGGCCCAGGGAGCAGGGACTGCAGGGGAGGGGTGTTGGGGGTTCTCATCTCTGGGCCTCCTGGCTGGGGGACTGTCACAGGGTTTCAGGGAGATGTAGGGCCTCTGCTGAGTGCACCTTTGTCATTATGATCAGCCCAGGTGGGGGTGGGGACAGGTCCCGATGGCCAGAGCATTCAGAGAAAAGGGTTGGCTCTTGAAATTGTGTGTTAGTATTCGTTCACTTTGCACAGAGGAAAGGCCCCCACGTGGCACTTGCTCATGCTTATTTTGCAGTTGACCCTTGAACAACTCGGGGGTTAGGGGTGGCAGTCCTTTGCTTAGTCAAAAATCTGAGTATAACTTACAGTCAGTCCTCTGTATCCTTGGTTCCTTCGCGTCCAAGATGGTTCTGCCTCAGTGGATTCAACCCACTGTGTACTGCTGTAGGATTTACTTTTGGCAAAAGTCTACATATAAGTGGACCTTCACAGTTCAAACTTGTGAAGTTCAAGGGGCAGTTGTGTTTCTATCAGCTTTATGACCTTATTTCCTAGTTCACAACACGTCAGCAAAATCAAGTCAGGAGGGAAAAGTGAGGCTCCTTTGATACACATGCTTAACAGCTAACGTGGAGAGTAGCATGAGAATCAGTTTCAGCGAGTGAAAGGGGAAGAAGAGATTAAGATGAAGAAAAGTTGAGCTTTACACATCTTCTTGGTGTGCAAGGATTTATTCAAACATTGTTACAACTAAACCATTCAGTCTTTTACTAAGGACAAACGGTTCCTTTTCGGCTTCATTTCATTTGCACTGTTTTATCCAGGCAATAAATATTTAATTGGCTGATGTTTTAAAAGTTTACCAGGCTGCGGTAGATCTATATTTAGCATAAGCCTGAGTAACCTTGTAAGTCATTTCCAATAGGATTAAAATGATCAGCATGCTTCCTAAGTCCTAAAAGAAATGCAAAGCTCTGGGGCACATTCAGTTGTATGTTCTTAATTTCAGATGGGTATTCATGTTCCACCAGCAAGGTTTTCTAAGACTGCCTGTAGGGCTGGTGTCTTTCTTTCCCTGGGGCTGTCCCAGCGTCCCCACAGGAGAAGGAGAGAAGGATCTGGTCTCTTGAAGTTTGATCCAACCAGACCATCATGAGGGAATCTCTTTGCCTTCTATGTTGTTTAACTTGTGAATCAGCTGGAAATAAATTTGCTTTTCAAACAGATCTCAAACACATAAATATCTGAGTGTCATAGATAGAGGTGTCATTTCATAGTAAAGTAAAGTAAAAGTAAAGTCGCTCAGTCGTGTCTGACTCTTTGCAACCCCTTGGACTATAGTCCACCGGGCTCCTCCGTCCATGGGATTTTCCAGGCAAGAATACTGGAGTGGGTAGCCATTCCCTTCTCCAGGAGATCTTCCCGACCCAGGGATTGAATCCGGGTCTCCCGCATTGTAGGTAGATGCTTTACCCTCTGAGCCACCAGGGAAGTGATATAACCACCTGTCATTCCTCTGAAATATGAAAAGGTGGGTTGGACGTCACTTAGGAAGCGTGACAAGTCCTTGGCTTCTGTCCTGAGTATCCTTGTCTAGATCACTATTCACCTGACGCAGGTGACCAAGTGAGCCATAATCTGCTCATTACGACAGCCTCCTTCCAAAACTGTTTGGTTAATAACACTTGTTTTGTTTGATCACTAATTTCTACATGTTAAGAACATATATTTTTTATTTGTCAAGTTGTTCCCATGAGTCCTATCTCTCCATTCTGGTTGCTACTGCCATAATTTGGGGTTCTTGACATCTTTCTTTTGGAGATTGTGGCCCCTCTCCCTGGCATCCCTCTCCTTCACTGGGATTCTCTGCCAGCCCTTCATGCATTCTGCAGGGTGATAGCCCCGAAATGCAGACCTGACCAGGACATTCTGCTGCTTAAAGCCTTTCCAGGCCTTTCCTTGCCTTCAGGCCACTTCTATGCCCCAGACACAGGGGCTCGTCCTCCTGGCAGCCAGGGCCCTCTCTGCCCTCCTCTGCCTGCAGTGGCCACCCCACCTCCTGTCTCCTGTGCTGCCTGGGTTTCTCATTGCTGTCAAGAAGCACTTCAAAACGGAAGAGGTCTACTTCTTTAATTCTATTTCAGTTTTCCCCTGTTGGGTGAGAGATACTGGAGGAACCAGAGTATATATATACACATGCCTTTATCTCATGAGATTCTATACCTTAGAAACCTCTTTCCTTCACCGTGGGCTTTGTCTTTTACTGCCGTTGTGCATATTTCTGAGCCAGCAAGGGATTGTCACGAGAGGAAGAAGACAAATATGAAATGTACGGTGACGTTTCCTCCCCAGAAATTTGGAAAAATATAAAGTCACTCAGCAGACGAACTGCCTTAGAGAAGATTGTAATGTTGGCCTTATCTTCTTTTACCAACATTCCACTTCCCTGACATTCATCTAATCAATTACTATTAACTGTCTTGGAAAATTTTTTTTGTTTACACAGATTTTTAAGACAATGAACAATATCCACCAAATTGAAGGAAGTTAGGCCAAAAAATGTTACTCTTAACATAAAGAGATTGGGCATATTAACACATATAATTCTATGTATTATAAGATGCAATCCTATTCTTTGGTTTTTCTGCAAAAAAACGAGACTTGTTGGTTTTCACCTCAGCAATTCACTGACACTTTGGAGGTGGGTTGCCATTTGGAATTTGGAAATGCTGCACCTTCAATCCATTTAGACAAATGTCCCCATTTCTGATTAGGGTCAGAGTGGTGGGGGCTCTCCCAGAATTGAGATGTTCACAGCAGCTCCACATGTTCATGGATTCTGAAAAGGGATTTCACAGAGATTAGCATTCAGAATGTTTGTCTAAGTCCAAGTAAAAGACTTTTGGGGTAGAAAGATTGAATAAAGTGCTTTATCCTCTGTTGCAGGTTTTTTTTTTTTTCTTTTCTTTTCTTTAGAAAGCAGCCCTGTTGCTTTTATAACAACAATTTAAAAATATTCCACCTGAGTTTGGATGCTTTGTACTTGAGAACTAGATGGTTTGGGGTTTGTGAGTATTACCATGGACCCGAGTTGACAGAGAGTTTAGGTTTATGACGAAAAAAGCATTCAGGGAAGGCATGTGACATGTTTACTTTTGCTGCCTGGCTCTTAAGGGGTGACACGACTCAGACCCCTTGTCAGAACCCACATGCTCTTCCTCAGTGGGAATTTGACTGTGATAAAGAGGCCTGAAACAGCGGAGGGAATTCTCAGCGTCAGAGGGAGAAGAAGGGTAGGAAAGTGTGGGGCTGGAAGAAGAACTTATAATGTTAAAATTACGGTTTCTTCATTATAAAATAGGTCTGGCCATAAACATATTAAATTCTTGCCAGTATCTAGTTCAAGGGAAATGTTGTGAAATAGCTCTGCATGCAATAAAGGAAACTTTAAAACAATTATCATCTGTCTTCTCTGTAGTCAACTGGACTCTGGAACCTGGCTCTCAGGCTGCGCAGTTGACAGGAGCTCATACTTTTTCCTCTGTGATTCTGGCTGTGCTCTATTGTTGAATGACTCCCCTTCGGTTCAAGTGGAGGCCTCCTGGGCAGCTGGTGGCCGGGGCAGCTGTGGTGGCCCGAGTCAAGTGCGCCCCTCCCATGGATGCGGCTCCCAATTTAGCTGTGGGGTTTGCACATAGCATGCCACAGCCCAGCAATCTGAGCTCTTGCTTTCTGTTTAAAAAGGCAGATGCTTCACACATGTTTGCCCGAATTGACATAAACCATGGAAGGAAAGAATGCTGATGCTCCTTCGTTACCCCATAGCAGCTCACTACTTTTAATTTTGTAGGTTTCCTGTAAGAGCACACGCTGAAGGCGAAGCAGGATTTGTGCTCCTGCTGGGTTGGGAGTCTCGCTGTTTTAAGTGCCTGAGTAATGGGTGGACGGGGCATCTGTAAACAGCCAGGGGCTGAGTCTGAAGGACCTCGGAAGGACTTCCTTGGGCTGGAGTTGTCGCAGGTGGCCAGGGAGGAACACAGCTGAGGGGAGGAGGGTCCCTTCTGTCTGGTCTTTCTTTCCATACCAAGAAGAGCAGATGCTTGAATCACGGAATTAGCCTGCCTGGGGAGGGTTTGCTTTGGAGCACTAACTACTGGGAAGCCCTAAAAATAAGACCGAGAAAGTGTTTGCCCCTTTTCCTGAAGACGACGTTGGCCTACATGGCTCGGGAGGCGTCAGACAGCTCCCGACTGGCTCTTGTGTCAAGTTACACTCAGTTCTCTCTTGTCTCTTCCGGGCTCAGCTCTGCCCGAGGCTGATCCTGTAGAGGCTGGGAAGGGAGGATGGGGCCCTGGACTTTCCTCACAGTGGTCCTGGGTTTATTCTGATGTGACTACACCCCCTCGGTCCTCTATGGCAGTGCCAGACCCACGTCAGCCCTGAATTAACTGATGGTGGGAACTTGACAGCCGACAGGCCACATTTTGGGGATATCTCTGGCCATCAAGCACAATCAGGGGTCATGCAGACTGAACCTGATCTCGAATTGCATCTCCTGCTTACCACCTGGACAGGTTGCCTCCCTCCACCGCCAGTGTGATTGCACACTTGTCAGTGCCCCTCTGCCCGCCCCAGGTAGAGACCGGTACCTGTGTGCCCCGCCCCCCCCCCCCCCCCCCCAGAAGGGCATCCCGGAGGGATCCAGAGTGAGCTTGGGAGCGGATTCATTAAATAAACAAGCTGTTTATTTAAGTGAGTCTGTTAAATAATACAAGTTTTACCTGTGGCTGGCCCTTGTGAGCGCAGGATTGGTTTTATAATAAGACTTTAGCTAACCACAGTTAGAATTTAGTGTTAAATATTCTCACCCCCACACTTAGGGTTTTTTAAACACAGTATTGGCCTAAAAGTAAGAACCAGCTTCTGGGAACGGGTCAGGCAGGAGCCCTAGAATTTGGCTAGTGTCCTTTAGCTTATCTGTGATTAGCTGAGATGCTTGATAAATTCTTTTCCCGTTCCAGCAGCTTTATGACCGTCGGGGTCTGGCTGTCTGGTGTGGCAGTTCAGGACAGTATGTAGTTGGCGTGGTGTAAATAGTAAGTGGGGGCATGTCTTGCCAGCCTGTCGTTTCAGCTGATGACTTCAGTGGTGCTGGAGTTTTGATGTTTATCACTGTCTGTTTCACCCCCACCTTTTTCTTACCCAAAAGACAAATGGTGAGGTTAAATATGGCCATGACTCAGCCACGGCTCAGCCCAAGCCCAGTAGTGGCCATGAGGAGAGACAGAGTCACTGTCACCGGTTCTGTTGAAACCAGCATGCAGGCCTTTCAGCAGTCTCGGTTTTCACTAAAGTTTAATAGCTTATTATCAGAACTTATTCAGGCAATCATCTAATAAAGTATTCCTTAGCATGTTTCAAAAACTAAATTAATTTTTTTAAATGAAAGTACAGATTGTTTGATTTGCCAAGTGACATTCATGTGTGAAGATAATTGAACTAAATTATAATTGAACTAAATTTAAGTTGTTTTGCTTAGGTAACAAAAGTGAGATGCTTTTGAATTACAAATACTGTGAAAAATTCTTCAAGAGATGGGAATACCAGACCACCTGACCTGCCTCTTGAGAAACCTGTATGCAGGTCAGTAAGCAACAGTTAGAACTGGACATGGAACAACAGACTGGTTCCAAATAGGAAAAGGAGTATGTCAAGGCTGTATATTGTCACCCTACTTATTTAACTTATATGCAGAGTACATCATGAGAAACGCCGGGCTGGAAGAAGCACAAGCTGGAATCAAGATCGCCGGAAGAAATATCAATAATCTCAGATATGCAGATGACACCACCCTTATGGCAGAAAGTGAAGAGGAACTAAAAAGCCTCTTGACGAACGTGAAAGAGGAGAGTGAAAAAGTTGGCTTAAAGCTCAACATTCAGAAAACTAAGATCATGGCATCTTGTCCCATCACTTCATGGGAAATAGATGGGGAAACAGCAGAAAGAGTGTCAGACTTTATTTTTTGGGCTCCAGAATCACTGCAGATGGTGACTGCAGCGATGAAATTAAAAGACGCTTACTCCTTGGAAGGAAAGTTATGACCAACCTAGATAGCACATTGAAAAGCAGAGACATTACTTTGCCAACAAAGGTCCATCTAGTCAAGGCTATGGTTTTTCCAGTGGTCATGTATGGATGTGAGAGTTGGACTGTGAAGAAGGCTGAGTGCTGAAGATGCTTTAGAAGTGTGGTGTTGGAGAAGACTCTTGAGAGTCCCTTGGACTGCAAGGAGATCCAACCAGTCCATTCTAAAGGAGATCAGTCCTGGGTGTTCTTTGGAAGGACTGATGCTAAAGCTGAAACTCCAGTACTTTGGGCACCTCATGCAAAGAGTTGACTCATTGGAAAAGACTGATATTGGGAGGGATTGGGGGCAGGAGGAGAAGGGGACGACCGAGGATGAGATGGCTGGATGGCATCACCGACTCGATGGTCGTGAGTTTGAGTGAACTCCAGGAGTTGGAGATGGACAGGGAGGCCTGGCGTGCTGCGATTCATGGGGTCGCAAGGAGTCGGACACGACTGAGCGACTGAACTGAACTGAGCTGATGCAAGCAGTAAATGATGAGGAAGTTGGATCGCTTCTTTTGTGAGACTTTTTTCATTTTTATAAAGTTACTTGGCCCTGAAAACTTGAGTTTAGTTGAACAAAAAGTTTGTGGCATGAATACTGCAAGGATCTTAAAGTTTGCAACCTAAAGGAAGACTGCAATTGTGTATAATTAATTTGTTTTGTGGGTTAAATTTTAGAGTGGAGAACAGAAGTAGAGTGGTGACTGGCTTAAATGTCTTCTCCCTTGAAAAAGTGTTTCAGAGCAGTAGAGGTGATAGGCACGGATGAACGCGTGAATGCGGGTCTGAGTCCAGTGGGGTTGCTGGCAGATCGTCTGGAATATTCCAGAATAAGTAGTCAACAAGAGGACAGTGGTAATGTGTAACCTTGATATCCAGCCAGAGCTGCCATGAAATTTGATGGTTGTTTGGGGTCACATGACAGTTCCAGGGGTCAGCAAGGCCATGCTAGTTTCTGGGTGGGGGATGGGCAGCACCTGTGCACATGAGCCGTCTATAATGGGGGGAGGGAAAGAGCATGCTACCTGAAGAAGGCGAACTCTGAGGGGTCAGCATAGGAATCAGTAGGGAGACTGTGGCCGGGATGGAGTCAGGACGAGAAGAGCAGGGTTCTCGTGGATCCCAGCTGTAGGGTTTTAGAGCAGGGGTGGCATTTCAACAAGGTGAAAGAAAGTGAGTGTTAGTTGCTCAGTCATGTCCGACTCTTTGCAACGCATGTGAACTATAGCCCGCCAGGCTCCTCTGTCCGTGTAATTCTCCAGACAAGAGTACTGGAGTGGGTAGTTATTCCCTTCTTCAGGGGATCTTCCTGACCCAGGGATTGAACCAGAGTCTCCTGAATTGCAGGCAGATTCTTCACTGTCTGAGCCACTAGGGGAAGCTCTTTAACAAGGTTTATCATTTTTATTTTAATTTTTTAAAGTTCTTTAAACTCTAAATTTAACTTTTCGGGAAAAAGTGGCACATCCACATAACTACACCTTTGAAAGGTATTGAACGATATATAGTAAAATATCCTTCCTTTTTGCCCTAGCCATGTTCCCTGTTCCCACTCCCAAAGCTCTTGTAATCACTTTGGGATTCACCATCACATGTAGTAGTGTTATTAATTCCTTGTGTTTTTATGTGTGAAGAAAACTATATAATTTATCCCCCCTTTTAAAATAAAAAGGTAATATATTATTACTATGTGCACTTTTTATTCACTTAGTATTTCTTGAGGGTCTTACCATATTAGTAAATAAAGAGCTTCCTATTTCTTTTTTGACAGCTGTATAATATTCCAATATGTGCCTGTAGGAATCTTTTTAAATCCATTTCCTATTAATGACTAGTTGGTTTGTTGCCTATTCTTGGCCGTTAGAGACAATGCTGCAGCCGATAACTATATATGCACATTTTCAACATGTGCAGGTTTATCTGTGGGATAAATTCCAGAAGATGGGGATCTGCGGGTTCAATGACGGATGTGCTTATAATTTGATAGCTTTTGCTCAGCTGTTTTCCACAGGACTTATTCTGATTTTCCACCAGCAATTTGAGGTTGGTCAATTCAAATGTGTTGGAATACTTCAGGCATCAAATAGTGATGCAGAAAGGGTCTGAAACGTATGTGCGGGTCCGAAAGCACCATCAGGAATGGGACAGCAGTGCTTCCCAACAGTGCAGGGGACCTGCTGTCCTGGTTTCGTGCAAGACAGCCACCCTGGGCAGCAGTGCTTGTAATTCCTGCCCACTGGTGCACTGGTGTGTGACTGGCCTGGGTTGCAGTTCACCCTCCAGGCTGCCCAGGGCAGGTGTCTTGGTTTAATCCCCCAGCAGCAGCTCTGGCTGAAAAAGGCTTCTGAGAAACAAAGAGAATCCAATTCATATTAGAAAATCTAGTGTCCCTGAGTAAGCCCTTGGTGAATTAGATCTGATTAAATTAAACACTGATGGAAGCTTTTATCAGACATGTAGGAAGGATGCATCAGGAAGATGAGCAATCAGCTTATATGTTTTAGTATTTGTAACACTGAGCTGAGAAGAATAAACACTGCCACCATTTTAACACGAGACATGAAACTGCCAGGCTGGGGTTGGGATGTTAGGAAGTACCGCCCAGGGAGCCTTCCTGGGTCTCCCACTGCCCTAGCTTCTCTGCCGTTCCCAGCCCACTGGGGGTTTATAGATACATTGGCCCCCACCCCCCAGGCCTCTGCCCACTTCTTCACCTCCTGAAACTTTGTGTCCAAATCCCCATTCTGCTATGAATTTTAAAATTTAGTGAACTTTTTTCCAGTAATAAGAGCAGTTCACATTGATGGTAGAAAATTTGCAATATTTATGGTTCAAAGCCATGATTACAGTTTTGGAATTTGATAGAGATTAGATTGGGTTGGAAAGAAGGAATAAGCAGGCATAAGAAAGGAGGTTGGAAATGGGGGTAGGTTCAATTTGGGTGAAGTTCTCAAAGTATGTGGAACAGCTGGAACCATCCCACCGCATTTTTGACCAATGGGGAGGTGTAAAGAAAAGGCAACCTAAATAACATTTTGCCAGGGTGAATCGTGATGAGAATCCCTGAACACACAATGAGAATTAGAAAGATGGTGGATGCTAAGAATGTGTTCTGGGTCACTGATCACACAGAGGGGCAGTTTGGGAAATACTCTGCTCTCTTCTATCGAATCATATTGTTTTGTAATAGTAACAGCAGACACTTTTTGGAGACAGTACTGACAGTGAGGTTGGTACCTAGGTGAGGAGAGCATGAGGAATCGTGGGGGATCAGTTGCTAGATGATGGTGGGCTTTAGATGGTGGGCTCCCCATCCATTGATTTGGTGTTTTGGAGGTGCCTTCTACATCAAAAGCAGCCCACACCCAAAGAGACAGAGAGTACAGATACTGGCATGAAGGAAGGAACTAGCAAATATTCATTGCTTACTTCATTCCAAGCGTCAGTCCAAATGCTTTTTATACACTGTAATAGTAACTGATGATTTTGGATCTGGACTTTGTGGTAAGTGCTTTTACTTGTTCTGTCTCATTTTCATCTTTATAATACTCCCAAGATTGGTTCTCTTATTATCTTCATTTTCCTTAAAACTCAAAGAATGTGCACAAAGACACCCAGTTAGTAGATGGCTTTGTTTAGTCCTCACCCACCAAGCAGTGTGGTGGGAATTATGTTTAAGGATGAGGACACATGGTGAGAAAGTAGCTCAGTTAGGATTTGAACTCAAATCTGTCTTCACAGGCTTTGCTTTTTCCCGTTATAAATAAGGCATAAGTTGAGGTCTGTTTCTAGAAAAAAATATAGGAGGAGATTTGAGACAGAAATGCTGAGGTTCCTGCAGAACTTAATCAAAATACACGTGTTCTTCGAATCATGGAGATCTTAGAAGAAAAACAATTATCAAGTTGCCAGAATTTACAGAGACATTTAAAATATGAGACAAGGAAGATCACATTGCCAGCAGAGGGATTCTTTGCAAAACCATATCTGATCCTGTCTCTCTTCACCAAAAAATAATCCTTCCTGGTTCCCATTGTCTGCAGAGTGTGATTCTTGGCACATCTGTTGCTGTGGTCAGTCTCCTGCCACCTCCCTGGGCAATTCACACAAGCACTGCTATCTCCAGGACTGAATACTCTGTTTTCATATAATAATGCAGTTAATGCTCTCCTCTCTTCACAAAGCTACCTGTCCTGTCTTTCTTGAAAAATCAAGTTCAGTCGTAATACTTTGGGGGAAGGCTGCTTAAAATCCCTCAGGCAAAATATAGTTGTTTCATTTTGTTACTCAGATGTTTGCTGATCTTACTCATGAATTCAGTACACTGGTTTGCTACCATTTGCGGAGTCTCCAAGTGGTTCAAAGATTGTCATGGTTTGAGGCTCTTTTCTCCACCAGGAGCATGATGCTCCTGGTGCCTGACTCAAGAGTCTGGGACACTCAGTCAATGTTTGTGCAATGAGTAGGCAGATGGATGGATGGATGAATGGATGAAATGTTTGAATTATCCCATAAAAAATATGATACATGGTTAATACCTTATTCTAAATTAGAAAGTATTGCAGCCACAGTTGCTGCACAATGAATGTAATTACTGATGTTTTCATTGTTTCTGAAAAGTAATCATTCTCAGATATTAGGATGCGAAATAGACTTTGAATGAAAGGTGTTATAGCTATGTGTCTCCCAGCGGGTCACAGTCAGGAAGTGTTAAACCTTTGCATGTTTGCTTTCCTGCCTCTCCAAAACCTACTCATCCTTCTTGGTCTGAGATGAGCTCTTGGTGAAGATTTCTGTGCTCACCTGCCCTGGACCCTCTTGACCAGCCTCTCAGGGAGTGTCCATAGCTGTGGTTGTCAGTTATTCTGAAGTTCATTTCTAAGGTGTATATCATGACTTTATTTTTCATTAATTCTGCCTTGGGTTACTATTGATTCCCCAACCAGATGATATTATTTAGGGGGCAGGAATCACATTGGTCCTTTCCCTCCACCCCTCAGTGTGTCTAAGGCAGTGAGCATGTTTGTGTAGTAAGCATGAAGGAAATTTTGGTTGACTCTGTTACTCTCTTACTTTGTCTTGGCAAGTTGAAAAATGCCCGTTCATACTTGTGAGGAACAGAGCCCCGCTCGGGTCTGCTTCAGTAGAGGGGGTTTACTAGGAAGACGTAGGGGTGTCTCATGCGATGGAAGAGCAGGAAGAGCAGGGAGCTCGTGGAAGAGGGTGTGGACATGGGGTGTCCTTGGCTACCAGGTCTGGCTGCCTGTCTTGTTGGATGGCCTCTAGTCCCTCCTCCTCCTGGGGCCAGTGACCCACCCTAGTTTTCTCTATTGACTGGACCTGTTTGCTCTTTGACGTGGCAACAGAATACGTAAGCACTCAAGGGACCATACTACACTTTCTGACATTCAATAAAAAATTTTCACACTTTCCGACTTATTTTTTTAGGAGAAGGAACATGACTAGTTCCTTTAGGTCAAATGGTCTTCCTTGCTCCTGTCAGCAATGGTTAGATAGATGGGGTGACTGGGTGTCAACATTTTTCAAGCAAGGTAGTGAGAATACATCATCCAAAGATGGTGTGTGGGCTGACTGGGCATGCCCAGCTTTTCCAGTGAAATTTAAAATATGTGCCAGTAGGAGTCAGTTGAAATGAGAGTGTTAAATTAATTAAGGGACCAAGTGCTAACATTGGGCTTGCCCAGTGGCTCAGTGATAAAGAATCTGCCAGCAACACCAGAGACTCAGGAGATGTGGTTTCGATCCCTGGTCGGGAAGATCCCCTGGAGGAGGGCATGGCAACCCACTCTAGTATTCTTGCCTGGAGAACCCATGGACAGAGGAACCTCGCGGGCTACAGTGCATGGTGTTGCAAAGAGTCAGACACGGCTGAAGTGACTGAGCATGCACGCACATGCCAACCGTGCTTGGAATAAAGAGAGAGACATACTGTGCAGGCATATGAAGCTTTATCCTGGGAAGTGGCGCCTCATCAAGGGTTTTGAGGTCCAGTTAGATACTGGAGATTGTTTTTCCCAGAAGTCCTTGCCACCAGGAACTCTGAGGACGTTGCATGGCAGGCCGTGGCTGGGGTGTCACGGAGGTGGCTTCCTCTGCTGTGAGAAGCAGTGCTGTGAGGCACAGGCGTCTTAGGGTGTTGTGTGCATCTGTAGTTTCTGTTTAGAGGAGGAGGATGGGAGTGACACCTTGCATAGTATTAATTGCTATCAGTCTGAAAAGATTAGCAAACTTCAGTGGGAAATAGAAGCTGAGAAACTAGATAGACTTATACCTAATGAGATTCAGAGTCCCGGCCAAAGCAGGTGAGGAAAATACCCAGTTTTGTATGGCAGGTCCAAGCAGGAGCCCCACAGGAGGCGCTTCTTACAAGCCACCCAAATACTGCAGAGGTGCCTCCATATTTATTGCCTTTGTGTCTTGAAGCCAGCCTCCGGTACATCTGTTACAGATGCAGCTCATTCCTTTGCTATGGGGAAGGAGAATGGCTTTAAAGAATGTCTCTCTGCTTTTTGCCTGTTAACATGGATTAAGGAGTTCTTCAGTTCAGTTCAGTTCAGTTCAGTCGCTCAGTCGTGTCTGACTCTTTGCAACCCCATGAATCGCAGTACGCCAGGCCTCCCTGTCCATCACCATCTCCTGGAGTTCACCCAGACTCACGTCCATTGAGTCGGTGATGCCATCCAGCCATCTCATCCTCTGTCGTCCCCTTCTCCTCCTGCCCCCAATCCCTCCCAGCATCAGAGTTTTTTTCCAATGAGTCAACTCTTCTCATGAGGTGGCCAAAGTACTGGAGTGTGGCTCAGATCATGAACTCCTTATTACCAAATTCAGACTCAAATTGAAGAAAGTAGGGAAAACTGCTAGACCATTCAGATATGACCTAAATCAAATCCCTTATGATTATACAGTGGAAGTGAGAAATAGATTTAAGGGCCTAGATCTGATAGATAGAGTGCCTGATGAACTATGGAATGAGGTTCGTGACATTGTGCAGGAGACAGGGATCAAGACCATCCCCAAGGAAAAGAAATGCAAAAAAGCAAAATGACTGTCCGGGGAGGCCTTACAAATAGCTGTGAAGAGAAGTGAGGCAACAAGCAAAGGAGAAAAGGAAAGATATAGGCATCTAAATGTAGAGTTCCAGAGAATAGCAAGAAGAGATAAGAAAGCCTTCTTCAGTGATCAGTGCAAAGAAATAGAGGAAAACAACAGATTGGGAAGGACTAGAGATCTCTTCAAGAAAATCAGAGATACCAAGGGAACATTTCATGCAAAGATGGGCTCGATAAAGGACAGAAATGGTATGGACCTAACAGAAGCAGAAGATATTAAGAAGAGGTGGCAAGAATACACAGAAGAACTGTACAAAAAAGATCTACACGACCCAGATAGTCATGATGATGTGATCACTAATCTAGAACCAGACATCTTGGAATGTGAAGTCAAGTGGGCCTTAGAAAGCATCACTATGAACAAAGCTAGTGGAGGTGATGGCATTCCAGTTGAGCTGTTTCAAATCCTGAAAGATGATGCTGTGAAAGTGCTGCACTCAATATGCCAGCAAATTTGGAAAACTCAGCAGTGGCCACAGGACTGGAAAAGGTCAGTTTTCATTCCAATCCCAAAGAAAGGCAATGCCAAAGAATGCTCAAACTACCGCACAATTGCACTCATCTCACATGCTAGTAAAGTAATGCTCAAGGAGTTCTTAGGGCTGGAGAAATAATTAGGAGTCACCTCTGAAAAGATGTCAGAGGCTTTGACTGGAGGGCAGGAAGGGGCGTGTACAATAGAGCTGAGGGTGGAGCTGCAGGAAGAAGGGAGGGGCTTCTTAGGGGAGAAGCCTCTCCCAATCCCTGGAGCATCCTGGTTAGTGTGTCATAACCAGCACTGAGGGGCGGGGTGGGGTGGGGGTATCTTGTTGCTTAGCAACGCCAAATGTAGAGGAGCCGCCATCTGAAGAGCTGACCTGGTGGCACGCTTGGGCGCCTTCCTCTGGGGCTTGTTCAAATGACAGAGCAGAGCGTGAGCAGACCTCTAAGCCCCCAAAGAGCTCACTGAGGCAAGCGGGTGCTGTTTCCTCGTGCAGGCCTGAACCTTGGGCTTGTCTCCAGAGACCTTGAGATTCTGCATACGAAGCTGAAAGGCTTCAGGACACAGGAGAAACTTTTATCTCTTTTTACTGTTGAAGGATCTTGGCTTGAAAGAGAACAAAGATATGGGACTTTGACAGCTCCTTAGTGTTGCTCTAAATTATAGGTTATTTCATTCTACCTGATTTCCATTTGCCAGAAGACTCAGGTTGGGCAAATCAGCCAGTTTTTAAAAATGGAAAATAAGCAAGGGTAAAATGGTTATTTTAATCATAGAAGCTTGACAGTAATCTCTAGTGAAGTCTGTTCTACCCAGTACATGGTTGATAATCAGTAGTTTCTTTTTTTTTTATTAAATCAAAAAAGTGAAAACTTGGGGCAAGGTGGTAAGCATATTGTTAGAATTTCTAAACGACTGTAGAATTACTAGGAACCAATGTCTTAGGTTAGCTAAGAGTGAATGGAAGTGACTTTGGGCTGTTTGATGTTATTTTAGGAATACATTTGATAGGGCTTCTTATAATATCCTTGTGGGCTAGATGTTAGATGAACTCACCATTTATTTAAAAACAATCTGGTTGGTGTTTTTTGTTTTTGTTTTGAGCCATCAGAAAGGGACAGGCAGATTCACTGGATGTCATAAGGCTGTCATATCGTCACCTAAAAAAATTAGTGTTCTATATCTAGAGGGCTTACTCAAAAGGGTTGAAAGTGACGGAAAGCTGATAGGAGTACCTAATGTTTTATGACAAAGTTGAGATGTTGACAGGTTGGAATCAACAAAAAAAGTGGAACATAATTGAAATAAATGTTCTGTCTCTTGGGTAAAATGTGGATGAGTATAGAAAGATACTGAGAAATAGCATTTTTATAAAAGATGAGCAGTGTGCTTTGCTGTTGTTCAGTCACTAAGTCATGTCTGACTCATTGAGGCCCATGGACTGCAGCAGGCCAGGCTTCCTTGTCCTTCACTGTCTCCTGGAGTTTGCTCAGATTTGTATCCTTTGAGTCAGTGATACTATCTAGCCATTTCATCCTGTATGCTTTAGTTGACTACATTTTACAAAAAATAAAGCTGTATAGGTTGAGATGGTCTGTAAAGCTTTATATTCTTTCAAAGGGATATGTCGACTCTGGCTGCAGTGCTCTGTAAGCCACATCTTAGGGGGGGCCTCTGACTGAAGGGTGTCCTGAACAGCACGCAGGAGAATTTGGGGGCAGCCAGAGGGCTTAGGGAGGCCTGGCCTTGAAACCTGGCCGGGTTGTGAAGAGCATCTTCCTGATTTTCATGACTGTCTTGAGGAAGGAGCAGGCCTGTTCTGGGTGGCTCCCTTGGGCAGCACTACTTCTGTGGGGAGAGGTTACTGGTGGACGTACTGGGCTCAGGTTTGAGCAAGCCTATTGGCTGGGTGAGGATGCATTTTCAGCGTGTGGAAAGTAGACTTTCGCGCCCTCTGAGGTCCCTTCCAAATCTTAAATTCTGCAGTCCTGGGCACTCTGCATTTTGTTTTAATTTCAGTCTCAATAGCATATGGTTTAGAGATGAGTTTATGATTATAATTTGGGTTGTGTAATACTATAGAGGGAAACTGTGATCGTCGTGCATACTCAGTTGTGTCTGACTTTTCTGACCCCATGGACTATATATAGCCTGCCAGGCTCCTCTGTCCATGGGATTTTCCAGGCAAGAATACTGGCGTGGGTTGCCATTCCCTCCTCCAGGGGATCTTCGCGACCCAGGGATCAAACTCATGTCTCCTGCATGGGCAGGCTGATTCTTTTAGCCCTGTATAGGACTGTCCTTTAAGTGGGAAGTTTCCAGAGAAGCAAGAGAAACTGGGACTGTTCTGCAGAGCGCAAATTTTGTTGAATGTAACTGTAATGATAAAACAAACTTGTTACCTGAATAATGTGCAGTCCCTGGAGGGAGTATATGGGGGAACATGTCACCAGAATTTGTTTTGCATTTAGTCACTGAAGGTTGACTCCACTTGAGGAAATCTGAAGATTAAAAAAAAAAAATCCTGTTTTCCTCTGGTGATTCTTTTTGAGCATTTCCGCCTTCCAGTAATCATAGCTTTGTTTTACCAAGAAAGCTCTGCCTCGAGGGGAGCTGTGATTTTCAGAGCAGTTATTACAGCTGGCACGAGCGGCCAGGCCCGTCAGGACCATGGTCGTCCTGGAGATTTTTGCAGAAACAGACCCTGATTGCTCTTTATTTTTGCTCCTGTTGTTTTACTCTAATTTGTAATTTGAAGTCCACTCTACAAAGAGTCCACAGAGCGCCAGCTGGATACTGGTTTAAAGACTTTCCTTTCTTTCTCTAGTTTTTAAATTTTAAAGAGGACTGTCGATTTTGGCGGTTGCTGTTTCGAAATTGGTGAGATGTATCTTTCTGTTTCCTTAACTTCGGTGGGTGGGAAGGTTGACAACAGAATTACCAGCTTCAGATTTATATTAAAGGTCTTTTCCTAGCAAAGAGGGTAGGTCTGCCCCGGCCAACTTCATCTTCCATAGATAGGGGGAAGGAACCTTGGGGTCTCTGAAATTAGTCCCCTGATTGCAAGTTGTCATCTCAGGAGGCCTGGGAGTGTGTGCTGTGTGCCCTGCTGTGCTGGTCCTTCTCTCGGTGTGTCAGGGTCACACGTGGAAGGGAGGAAGGCAATCCACTGGGACCGACCAAGACAGTACTGAGACTCATGGGTTGTGGTCAACCGCAGAGGGCAGTAAATGGCACCTTCCTGCTGCTTTTGAAAAGCAGATGCTTAACCTCCTATATAATAACGCTGTTCCTTGACTTTTGCTCAGAGTTCTTTACCATATGTTTGGACTGTATCGTTTGGAGGGCATGGCTTTTCTTCTTGGTGCTATGATTCTCTGCCTTTGCAGTTTAGATTAAAGCCTTGTTTTTCTGTTTTACCTTCCCATTAATTGTTCAAATGTCTTAGGCTCATTGACTCTTGAATAAAATCACTCATATAACCCAGACTTAATAGGACACCATAAAGTGTTCTTAAACTGCTTTTGCTTTGGGTGTGCAACCCTTTAGGAAAGCAGTTAAGCAACATGTACTTATGTATTACTTTTATTATTATTAGGAAAGATCTTTACAAATTTATTCTCTTTGTCCCAGTAATTTCGGGGAATCAATTGTAAGGAAATCTTATGAAATACAAAACATAAACATAAAGAATTGTTTATAAGAATGAATTCTAATAAGTATTGTACAGTTCAGTTCAGTTCAGTCGCTCAGTTGTGTCCGACTCTTTGCGACCCCATGAATCGCAGCACGCCAGGCCTCCCTGTCCATCACCAACTCCCGGAGTTCACTCAAACTCACGACCATCAAGTCGGTGATGCCATCCAGCCATCTCATCCTCTGTCGTCCCCTTCTCCTCCTGCCCCCAATCCCTCCCAGCATCAGAGATTTTTTTCCAATGAGTCAACTCTTTGCATGAGGTGGCCAAAGTATTGAAGTTTCAGCTTTAGCATCATTCCTTCTAAAGAAATCCCAGGGCTGATCTCCTTCAGAATGGACTGGTTGGATCTCCTTGCAGTCCAAGGGACTCTCAAGAGTCTTCTCCAACACCACAGTTCACAAGCATCAATTCTTCGGTGCTCAGCTTTCTTCACAGTCCCAACTCTCACTTCCATACATGACCACTGAAAAAACCATAGCCTTGACTAGATGGACCTTTGTTGGCAAAGTAATCTCTCTGCTTTTCAATATGCTATCTAGGTTGGTAAAAACTTTCCTTCCAAGGAGTAAGCATCTTAATTTCATGGCTGCAGTCACCATCTGCAGTGATATTGGAGCCCCAAAATATAAAGTCTGATACTGTTTCCACTGTTTCCCCATCTATATGCCATGAAGTGATGGGACCAGATGCCATGATCTTCATTTTCTGAATGTTGAGCTTTAAGCAAACTTTTTCACTCTCCTCTTTCACGTTCGTCAAGAGGCTTTTTAGTTCCTCTTCACTTTCTGCCATAAAGGTGGTGTCATCTGCATATTTGAGGTTATTGATATTTCTCCCGGCAATCTTGATTCCAGCTTGTGCTTCCTCCAGCCCAGCGTTTCTCATGATGTACTCTGCATATAAGTTAAATGAGCAGGGTGACAATATACAGCCTTGACGTACTCCTTTTCCTATTTGGAACCAGTCTGTTGTTCACCTGAATTTTTTTCCTTATGATTTTTTGGGTATAATTTTTCACTTATTCCATCAGTAGATATGGTTTGTACAATGTATGTTGGTTTTATTTCAGAAAATAAAAAAATCAAATTATGAAAAAAATAAGTAAACAAACTGTATGTCTAATAGTTGCAAGATGGGTGTTGTTTCTTCTTTCTAATTATCTGCATTTTTCAGCATCTTTTAAAAATGTGTTCATTTGATTTTTTCCAGCAGCTAGTGGGACACATCTTCTATGGGTGAGAGGCTAGACTAAATGAGATTTAAATTATTTTGCTTGAATAGCTAGTGTAAAGGAAAAAATACTCAGCTTAGGATAGTTCGTGGTTGTTGATTGTGTACCCTGGGCTTCTGTTCCTGGAAGATAGTAGTTGAGATATCTTGAAAACCCTGCTGTCACAAACCACTTGGTACTGCTGGCTGTAAAACATTGAGTATCCTTTTAAGTGTATGGCAGAAATGACAGGAAATCACTAGTGTTCAAAATTTTTTTCATCAGTGAGAATGATGTGAGCTGATACCAGAGCAACCTTGCAAAAATGGGCCAGTTTTGGTGACTGCAGAGGACCTAGGAGGCTGTCTCCTAGGAGGACCTAGGAGACCTTAGGTTTTTGGAGTGTAAGCATTCCTGTTTAAAGTCAGACGCCTCGGGACCACATGCTCGGTGAAAGAATGGCCAGGGAAAATATGCCCCCCAGACTAGGGAGATGAGTAGGAAGTTTATCCCCTCTAGCTTGAGACAGGTGTGGTAGGATTTATAGTCTCAGGTGTACCCTCACTTGGGTTTGGGGTTTAAATGACATTACTTGTGTAAGAATCCTTAATCTGATTAATTACATTAAGAGGGGCCCAAAGTGGGGATGCTTTTCTTGAGGGACAGTCCGTACTCAGGCTGCATGGGATTCCCATGATCAAGTATTTCTGAAGATGGACTCACAATCCAAAATTAAAGAAAGACCCCCAATTGAACCATCTAGCACACCAGAAGCTTAGTACACATGGCCTGAAGCTTAGTACACATGAGTCTTTCATTTAAATACTCAGTGGACAAGTTAAGCATTGGATTAATAAAATTGAAGAACTTGTGTAAGGGAAGATGGATGAGAAAATTTTACTGATATTGTATGGAGCTGCATACTTCTTTTAGAATATGTATTGGGAGTTTTGGAAGAACAGCAAAACCAGGGCCAAAAAGATAATGTGTGAATTTTATTAATAAAAGCTAACAAGTAATGTCTAACAGCATATAACTTTAATATGTAGTTGAATGTTTCCAACCATATTTTATGAGACTGACAAATTGGGTGAGACTAGTAATTGCTGCTATTTTGAGCACTTGCTGTGTGTAAAGCCTTTTTTTCATGCTTTCCATTCCATGAGGTGGTATGGGGGCTCTCTGCTGTTTCTACCTGTCTCTTTTCCCACTTTCCCTGGTAGCAGCACTTGCTTTCCCTTTGGGGGGCCATCCTTCTCTAAGGATATGAGGGGAGGTCCTAGTGGAGGCTTGCCTATGAATCAAGTTACATCAGATCTCCCTGGTGCTGGGTCCCCAGTGGGCATCTCTCTTCTTGGAATCCTGATCATGATGTAAGTTCCACAAGGATGAAGCTGATTCAACAGCAGAGTCCTCTGAAAAGACTCCTTATAATTTGTTGCCCTCATCCCCAGGGATACCCTACTTCTGGCCCTTCCCAAGGCCCAGCCATTAGCTTTTCTTTGGATTCTGACAGCTACTCATACTGTTAATGCATTTTTCTTTTTCTTTTTAAAAGCCAGTTACTCTTTTGCTTCAGTTCAGTTCAGTTCATTTCAGCTGCTCAGTTGTGTCCGACTCTTTGCGACCCCATGGACTACAGCAAGCCAGGCTTCCCTGTCCATCACCAACTCCTGGTGCTTGCTCAAACTCATGTCCATCGAGTTTGTGGATGTCATCCAACCATCTCATCCTCTGTCATCCCCTTCTCCTCCTGCCTTCAGTCTTTGCCAGCATCAGGGTCTTTTCAAATGAGTCAGTTCTTTGCATCAGGTGGCCAAAGTGTTGGAGTTTCAGCTTCAGTATCAGTCCTTCCAATGAATATTCAGGAATGATTTCCTTTAGGATGTACTGGTTGGATCTCCTTGCAGTCCAAGGGACTCTCAAGAGTCTTCTCCAACACTGCAGTTCAAAACCATCAATTCTTTGGCACTCAGCTTTCTTTATAGTCCAACTCTCACATCCATACATGACTACATGACTACTGGAAAAACCATAGCTTTGACTAGACAGACCTTTGTTGGCAAAGTAATGTTTTTGCTTCTTAATATGCTGCCTAGATTGGTCATAGCTTTTCTTTCAAGGAGCAAGCAAGGAGCAAGAGACTCTCTTGCTTACAGTCATAGAAACTTAACCGATTTAGTAGGTATTTAACTTCTCTGTCTTTTAGATACTAAAAATGGGATGTAGAAAAATGACATGATTTCCCACAGCCCATAGGATCAGTCAGGGCTAGAGGCTGAATTTGAAGCAAGATCTGGTCTGTTCCAGATGCTCCTGTTGCCTCATTTCCTTGTAGCCTCCCTCCAAAGGAGCTTTTCTGTCCATTGAGACAAATCGTTTCCAGGTCACACATGCTTTCCTTCCATGACAATATCTCCATACACTTGCATGTCTTTGGGATGGAAACTTGTCAAAAGTTAGCAGTATGTACACAGAAGTTTTACTTTTGGATTCCCCCTTTATTAGTTTTCTTTCATTGCATAGTAAATTACCACCGAGTTAGGCCTCAAAACAACACTTTCTGTTAACAACTTATTTCTAACACTTAAATCAGCAACTTACCCCAGCTTTGCTTACCTGGGGGACTCAGGGTCTCACTGGGCTGAAATAAAAGTGTCAGCCAGGCCGTGTTCTCATCTGAGGCTCAGGTTCTTCTCCCAAGCTCACTGGTTGTTGGTGGGATTCAAGTCCTTGAGGTTGGAAGACTGAGTCCTCAGCTTCTACAGACTGTCTGCCTTCCCCTATTATGTGGTTCCCTCTTCAACCCATTAGTGGCAGTTGCTAATTGAAGATCAACAGCAAAACTCCTCTGCTGATTCTTATCTCTTACCTCCATACCCTTTATTAAAGGGCTCACTTGATTAGGTCCCCACCCCTCGCCCCCTCCAGGAAATCTCCCCTTTGATGAACTCAAACTGATATGGGACTAATAACATCTACAAAATTCTGCCATCTTTGGTATATATACAGTGTATCTAACCATGGGAGTAATAGCCCGCCACATTCTCTGGTCTCACCCACATTCGTGGGAAGAGGATTATACAGAGTTTGTGTACCACGGAAGGGAATCTTGGGGCCATCTCAGAATTCTGTCTACTACACTCTGAACCCTTGTTCACTTAAGCCTCAAAGAACTGCACAGGATTAGCAACGATTTTTTCTTACATTCCTCTCCTCCTCAGGGCTTCCCTTGTGGTTCAGCTGATAAAGAATCCACCTGCAATGTGGGAGACCTGGGTGCGATCCCTGGGTTGGGAAGATCCCCTGGAGAAGGGAAAGGCTACCCACTCCAGTATTCTGGCCTGGAGAATCCCATGAACTGTATAGTCTATGGCGTCACAAAGAGTTGGACAGGACTGAGCAACTTTCACTTCACTTCACTTTCCTCCTCAAGTTCACTCATTAGTACTTTATTATTAATTTTACCAAGTTCTCTGTGGGAATGTGCTCTAGTACTACTTTTACCATAAGTGAAGAGGTTAGAAAATTTGCTCAGTCTTAATGCAAGTTGTAATTTTACTGAATCCAGAATATTCTGAGCATGGGATTTAGACAGATGGATAAAGTGTTGTCCATAGATTACTGCTAGTTCATGAACTGTTTATCAGTTCGCAGTGAGTTAAGTTTAGGACCTAAGAGTAAGCATTTAGAAACATTTATAAAAATTCAACGTTACTAGAGTATCCAAGAAACGGATCAATAGCCAAATCGTATTAGCCAGAGTATAGGGAAGGTTGGATGTTGTTGGACTCATGTGGCATATGAGGCATGTATCAGTCATGTGTAACATCAGAACTAATGCTACAAGGAGTGATTTTATTTTTGATCAACTATATTGAGTTATACCTTTCATTTCAGAAAAACGCACCTATATAAATTCAAGGTATAGAGCATGGCTATGTTCCTAGAAGGGCTGCCTTGGTGGCTCAGTGGCCGAGAATCTGCAAGGCAGGAGACGCAAGTTCAGTCCCTGGGCTGGGAAGATCTGCTTGTGGAGGAAATGGCAACTCACTCCAGTATTCTTCCTTGGGAGAATCCCCTGGACAGAGGACCCTGCCGGGCTACAGTCTATGGGATCTCAGAGTCAGACACAACTGAGTGATTGAGCATGTGCTTCTAAAAAGCTCTCTTTTGCCCCTTCTCAGTCATTCTAGACTGTGTCCCCTTTCTCACTTCTTCCCTTCAAGCCACTGGTAATCACTGCTGCACCTTTTGTCACTACAGATTGAATCTGTCTTTTCTAGAGCTTCACAAAAATGGAATTACTTATTCACTATGTGCTGTTTTTGTTTTTGTTTTTGTTTTTTTTTTGGTCTGACTTCTTTTATTCACAATGATTTTAAGACCCATTTATGTTGTTGTGTTATTGATAGTATATTATATTTTATTGCTGATGACTAAGCCATTGTGTGGACATACCACAGTTTGTTTAACTATTTATCAAATGTCAAGTATTTATTGACACTTGTGTTTCTAATTTTGGCCATTATGAGTAAAACTTCTGTAAACATATATGTACATGCTTTATATATTTTTCATTTTTCTTGTATAAATACCTAGAAATGGAATTGATGAGTAATATGGTAAGTGTATGTTTAATAGGAAACTGACCAATTTTTTTCCCAAAATGATTATGCCATTTTACATTAATACCAGCAGTGCAAGAGAATTCCAGTTGTTCCATAACCATGCCAACACTGGGTATTCCAGTTTTTTAAGTATTAGTCATTCTAATAGGCCTGTCATTGTATTTCATCTGGGATCTGGTTTGTTTTTCTCTGATGACAAATAGTGATGAACTTCATTTCACATGCTTATTGGCCATCCAAATATCTTCTTTGTGAAGTATCTGCCCAAAACCTTTGCCCATTCTTTTTTATTGGATTGTTTGTCTTCTTTGAGTTATGAGTTCTTCATGTATGCAGTTTTTTATAGCTTAATATTGTTAGAATGTTGTCAGTAAAAATATATTAATTATTCTTAACTTTAATTTAATACTGGCAAAACAAATGTCACTGGACTTTTTTTTGTTGTTGAGAAAAGTCTTTTCTGTGTGAACAGTAGTAGTAAACTAAAAGGTGACAATGGAAGTCATTTGAAAGCAAAAGATTTGATATTAGTTTTAGTTGACAGTATTAACCTTCATACATTCAGTTCAGTTTTGTAGCTATAATTAGCCAAATAAGCTACTAAAAACAATATATTATTTTCTGAGAAAGTACTGGCTGATGAAGAGATCAGACCATTAATTCTTAAAAGCATTTTCAGATAAACCAAAGAAATATAGTGAAAAGCAAAAAGAATTCTTTGAAAGAAAGTGTTCAGTTGAAAGAGCTGACAGATGCTTTTGTTCACTATTTCATATGTCAGCATGAGTGTTCTGTAGTCTTATTATTAAAGAACAGTTTGCTAGGAATAAAAAGACAGTATATCTTTGTCCACACAGTGATGAAGGGCTGCATCAAGGATGCTGATGTGGGAATGTTCGGTGACTCTGTGGCCAAGAAAATGGCTCAGTACCACTTTCTAATGATGTATTCAGAAACTGGCTAATGATACAGAAAGCCAATGCACAGAACAAATAGTAGAGAATTTTTCACTATAGTTTACTAATTGGCAATTCTAGTAAATGTGTAATTTGAACATGATGTTGATATAGGAAGAATTCTTTTTAATTTCATTGCTGATAAAACTAATTCTAAACTACTATATAAAACCATGAAAAATTACACTGTCAGCAAGTTTAGTTTGAAATTTGAGTTTTGCCTAAGGCAATGTGTCCTGACAGCATAGAAGAATATTCTAGAGCAGCCACATGGATTAAGAAGCGTGCTTAGAGTGTAAATCACCCTACTCCCCCCTCCACTGAGAAGGCTGTGGTTCAGAAGAATGCCATCTGAACAGTGTGCTTAGTGATGATGTAAAAATTGTAAATATGCAAAAGCCTTAAAGATTATCCTCCTTTATGTGACAGTAATTATCCTCCCATAATATGGATGCTAATTATTTCAAACTGTTACTGCATCCTGAGGTATCGTGGTTGTCTGTGGAAAACACATCTCTCGAAAATGAACTGTAAAATAAACTGTAGTATTTTTTGAAGACAGGAAACCAGTTTGTTCTCAATTTTTTAAGAATAGGAGTTAGCCAGACTTGCTTAGTTGTTTGATATCTTAGGCATTGAAACTTCCATGCAACAAAGGAATGCAACATATTTTTATTAATAAATGGCAGATAAGATCAAAAGACAGAAACAAAAGCTGTATGTTTAGAAGAACAGAGTTTGCAGATTGCTGGTTTATGTTCCATGATCGTGCCTGGTGTCCACTGCCTGAAACCTCCCAGCCACTAGTAGCTATAGCTATTACCGAAGCAGGTAATGATCTTGACGTTGCATCTCTACGAAACAGTATCACTGAATACTAAATGATTTTATCAAGCATTTTGAATTTTATTTTCTATCCAAAAAGGCAGGCTTGTGACATTTATGGATCTCATCAAAAGGTAATTTTTAACAGTAACTACCCAGGATCGATTGCGAAATTGGCAACTACTGAAGGATTGAAGATGCATTTGAAAACATGGCATCATCTGCTTTCATTTTGAATAAAAGTTAAAAATTAATGTTCTGAGCTTGTCGAAGTTGTGCTAAATTCTTTTCACCCATTTCCATCAACATACCTCTGCAAGACTGGTTTTTTACAATGTGATGGGTGTTACTAAAACAAAATAGGAAACAACTTACCTATACATTATCCCCTGAGAGTAGCTTTGTAGATCCACCCTAGAATAGATAAGTTAACAAGCAAAAACTAGAGTAGTTTTTCCCATCTAAAGACTTTAAATACTGATAATACATAGCTTTTATTCATTGTACGTGTATTAGGTTTTAATGTGGTAAATCAATTTCACTTGCAACTTTTTGTGCTACAACAAATTTGTGAGAGTAATTGTGATTTAATTGTCTGTATGCTTTCTTTTGTATGCTATTTTGTGTAATTCTTTTATTTTTTCTGAATTATGTTTGTTCAGATTATATTAAGACAGGATTTTGTTAGTATTAAGGCTAATGATAATGGTATGCATTCGTGGGTCCTGTTGTATGTCCTTTACCGGTCATTCATTTTTGTTGCAAATAGTTTACCAAGGCATTGGTCAACAGTGGATTGGAAACTACAACCTGACAAACTAATTCTTCAGCCCGGGTTGTTTGAGATGCATAGAAATGAATGTTCGGTTTCTCCTTGGGAGCATTTATTTTCGGTGGCATCTCTCCTGGCCTGCCCTCTGCCTCCCACCTCTGCAGAGGTGGCTTGTAGGGTCCCTGGACCAGTTTAGTAGTGTTTTCCACCACAGGGCTACAGGGAGCCTTGGTGAATACCTTAAGTAGCTCCACAAAGAACATTTGACCATAGAAGGCGTTATCCAGAAATAACTTAGGTTTATCTGCTTAGGTTTGCCAAGCAGACCAGCACAGTGGGTGTTGTCAGCAACCGCTGCTGCTTCGGCTCTGAGGACACGCCGGCACCCCAGCCCTCTGTCTGCACTTCCTCACTGATGCCATCGGACAGGAAGTGTGCTTTCAGGTTCAGCAGCTTGGTGCTTGCAAACGCAGAGACCTTTTTCCATGTGTCCTCGCTCTCTCCCAAGTCCTGGAGGCTGTTTGCCATCTGTGATTTTTAAATCATCCTCTCCCACTGGCTCCACTGGCAACAGGCTGCCCTGCTTTCTCCCTTTTTCTTTCTTTCTCCTCTTTCTTTCTGGCAGCTCCTCCGAGTCCTTTTCCAGCTCCTGATGTGACGCCCCTCTTTGGCTCTTTCTTCTCGTCTCAGTCTGTCTGCTCTCCTCCAGCTCTGACTTCAGGAGCATTTCTGCCTAGCTCCTCTCCTCTGACCTGGATCTCTGTCAATTCCCGGGATGTCATGTCTTGTAGCCCCTCAGTGTATTGACCCATCCGTAGATCTCTTTTGAGGTGGACGATTTGAAGGAGTTAATTGAATTTGTTACAGTATTGCTTCTGGAGGAGGAAATGGCAACCCACTCTGGAATTCTTGCCTGAAAAATCCCATGGGCAGAGGAGCCTGGCCTTGGGGTCTCAAAGAGTCAACATGGTTGAGTGACTAAGCATGCACAGTATCACTTCTGTGTTATGCTTTGGCTTTTTTTAGCTGTGGGGCATGGGGGAATCTTAGCTCCCCAACCAGGGATCGAACCCACACCTCCTGCATTGGAAGGCAAACTAAACCTTCCAAACAAATCTTAACCAAACCTAAACCAAATCTTAATCACCAGGGAAGTCCCTTTAGCAGATCTCTTATCTGATGATGATCCCCAACCCTGAGGCCCAGCCAGCTCCCTTATCCTGCCCATTCACCTGGGTGTGGAGACTGTGCCTGGTGTCCACTGCCTGAAACCTCCCAGCCTCACTCTCTCCATGCCGTCCTCTCCCTGCCTTGGCTCAGGCCCTCACTCTCATCTGCTCCCCATTCTTGCCTCCTGGTTCTTTTCTCCAGCTTCTTCTCCACTCAGGGATCCAAGTTTTCTCTTTGAAAAACAGTTCTGATTCTGCTCTGACCTCTCTGTGGGTGTGGGGTAAGGTCCAGACCCTTTGCAGCCTGGCCCGAGCATGTCTGGGTTCACCTTGGATGACTCTGTTTACCTTGAACACCAAGTCATGCTGAACACAGTCAGGTGCTGATGTAGGCCATTTAGGATCTGTGTTATCTGCAACACAACAAAGTTAATCTGTTCGCATCTCACAGAAACTGTGGGCAAGAGAGAATGTGAAAGTGTCAGCCAGGAGAGGATGCCAAATGGAAAGCAATAGTATAGCATCCTACTGATGAAAGGTGTGTAAAAGGCCCTTGAGGGTTTTTTTTTTTTTTTTTTTAAATCAAGGGGGCTCCTTCATTGTATTGTTCAGTCGCTCAATCGTGTCCGAATCTTTGTGACCCCATGGACTGCAGCACTCCAGGCTTCCCTGCCCTTCACCATCTCCCAAAGTTCGCTCAAACTCATTTCCATTGAGTCAGTGATGCTATCTAACCACCTCATCCTCTGTTGTCCCCTCTTCCTCCTACCCGCAGGCTTTCCCAGCATCAGGAGTTTTTCTAATGAGTTGGCTCTTCTCATCAGGTGGCCAAAATATTGGAGCTTCAGCATCAGTCTTTCCAATGCATATTCAGGGTTGATTTCCTTTAGGATTGACTGGTTTGATCTCCTTATAGTCCAAGGGACTCTCAGGAGTCTTCTCCAGCACCACAGTTTGAAAACATCAGTTCTTCGGTGCTCAGCTTTCTTTATGGTCCAACTCTTGCATCCATGCTTGACTACTGGAAAAACCATAGCCTTGAATAGATGGACTTTTGTTGGCAAAGTAATGTCTCTGGTTTTTAATATGTTGTCTAGGTTGCAGCTTTGACTGTATGGACCTTTATTGGCAAAGTAAGGTCATTGTATTTAGAGTATACTTTTTCTAAAGATTTTCATTGATCTATCCATGACCCTGGACTCTATGGCTTCCTTCTGAAAGGATCTTCAGTTTTTCAGCCATGGATTTCCTCTCTCCAGGGCTGCAGAAGGGTAGCGGCATCACTAGCTCACCTGGCTGTCTCCCCTCCTGGCCCTCGTCGGTGCCTTGTCATATCTTTGGATCTGCCCCGGATACAGCAGAGAAGTCAGTGAATGTCTGAGGAATGAGGAAATGAGTCCTTCTGTGTCCTAGGGCTGAATCAGTGCTTCTCATACCTTAATGTGCGTGTGACTCTCCTGGGGATGTTGTTAAAATGCAGATGATGTTTCAGTAGGTTTGTGTGAGGGGACCAAGGTTCTGTGTGTCTCTCAAGCTCCCGGGTGATGCTGATGTTGCTGGTCCAGACTCCATGCTTTGCAGAACTAAGGATTGAACCCCTCACCTTGGATAAATGTAGGGGCCATTCAGCCAGCCACCTGCCAAGAAGATGGGCAGCTGTCATCGTCTGTAGTAGGAGCAGGCTCCAGGGTATTTCAACAAGCCATTCTGCATCCGCCTGGGGGAAAGCCTTTTCTTCCTCATGGAGGATGTGGTTACTCGCCCGCTTCCTTATTTGAGGAGCCCCGTGGAAGGGTTGCACGCTCGTGGGATGGAAGGGATGTGAAGCACTGTCCCAGGTGGGCGCTCTGACCAGCCAACTCTGAGTCTGCATCTGGAAAATGACAGCTCCAGTGGAGGATGTCCTCAGCCCTCCTGGTGCTCCTATTCTGCCCCAAGACCCCAAAGGCCACCAGTGCTGTTCCCCCGCCCCCCACCAGGAATACAGAGATTATCTTGACAGGATTGGCTGAGGCTGAGTTCCAAAATTTTTGTTAATGAACCTAAGCACCTTTATGGTTGAAAAAAATCCAATCCATAATAAAGTCTATTAATATCTCCCCACATATCCACATAGTTCACATACTTGGCATTTTTAAATGGCTCAGTAGTTACATTCCCTCAGGTTGTCTGGCTAAGGCCATGTGTAGCCATTCCCTTGAGGCTGGCTGTTGGCTCTTCTCCAGGTTTTTTTTTTTCCCTCAAATTTTAAGCAGAGGGGTTATAACTGTCTGCTGGATTTATCCCCCTCCTCCCTAACCTCCACTATTGCCTTGGGTAAGCTTTTACAATTTATAGCTCACATGGTCAGGTCGCCTAGTTACATGATCTTATGGCCCTGCTATACTTTTGCTTTTTTGATGATGTTTTCCCCAATTGTAATTACATAATTATTTGCATGGTGATGTGTTTCAAGTCAGTCTACCCCTGGGTTCTCAGTTCCAGAGGCCAGCCCTCCTGCATCTTCATCATCACAGTGTTCTGACCACCTGGAACATGGCTGGCGGGCAAGTAAGTTACATTAAGAAGCACGTGCTTTGTGGCTGGACTGCATGCCTCACACAGGTGCCCAGCCTCCTGGCATGTGTTAGGTAGCCTCTGTGGACCAAGCATCCTGTCAGATGCTGTGTGCTTAGTTGCTCAGTGGTGTCTGCCTCTTTGCGACCCCATGAGCTGTAGCCTGTCAGATGCTGGGGATATACCAAAGGATGTGTGTGGACCCTGCCTTCAGGTAGCTCACATCCAGCTGGGAGAGAGGGAAGGAAAATGGGCCATTGCACTTCGTTGTTTGAAGTGCCAGCAAGCATGGAAGCACAGGGTTCTTTGGAGACACAGAGAAGGAGGACCAGACTGAAGCTGAGGTCTAAAGGAAGTTGACCTGGAGACAAGGAGGTCTGAATTGGGGTCTAGAAGGCTTCAGCACATGTCTGACAGCCTTGTTTCGGGCTGATAGTTGCTTTAGTGGGGAGAGCCCTGGCTGACAAGATCCTTCTAGGCATTGTGTTGCCTGGTGTGTCTTTAATTTGATTTTTAAGGTCATTAAAAAATCACATTTTACACTGGGAAACTACGCATTATAGGGGCAGCCTTGCTCATACAGCTGGGCTGTGCAGTTGCCTTTATGTGCCTCAGTTATGGACAGCACGGTTGTATGCTCTCTCTCCATCACAATTGAGATGAGGTTCCTGCCTGTGAAACAAAATGTACCTACTCATTGAGTTGTGGGGCTTCGCAGGCAGCCAAATGCTAAAAAAAAATCTGTCCACTAAGCAAAGACACAGGTTCGATCCCTGGGTTGGGAAGATCCCTTGGAGAAGGAAATGACAACCCACCCCCGTATTCTTGCCTGGAAAATCCCATGGACAGAGAAGTCCTTGGGGTTGCAAGAGTTGGACACGACTTAGCAAATAAACGACATAGAGTTGTGGACTCACTGAATTTGTGTGGTCACAGTAGAAGGGACCTTGGTCAACTAGCAGGGATATATTGCATCATGGGAGATAAAGTGTTTCCCACCCAACCCCCACTCCCATGCCTCCCCTCCCCCATCAGAAAGGCCAAGTCAAATTCTGCTAAGTGAGGATTTTTCATGTCAGTTCGTGAAGTCAGTGAGTAAAGCTGAGGAACAGAATAATAAATTACTGATTACAGAGTGTTTCCTCAATGAGTCATGGTGTGTTAGTATCATTATTTTTCACAATTTACAAATGTCATTCCCAGCATCTGGAATGCCCAGAAACTTCCAGACCCTGGACGTCCCATGTGTTCTTGAGACACCCCCTCTCTGCTCCCATTTCCCCCGCAGCCCCTTCCTCTTTGTTCTGTTTTATGTAATATGTTTGCAGGACTGTGGTTCAAACATTCCTCTGAACATGTGGCATTTTTCAAGCAGAAGGTAGTCCATGGAGGCCATCAGCTTTTTTTCTTTTCTTTGAAGGTATATTCATGATAATATGTTTATTATACACACAACTGTATTTCCACATGTAGCTCAAAAGTAGTGGATTTTGTTCCTCAGCTCTTTATAAATGGATTTCCTCTACTAGATTTTTTTCATCACGTGACTTTTTTATGTTGGCATGTGAAATTCTGACATTGATATGCTTATTTTTCTTTCAGTCTGTTTCTTTGTCTCATCTCATGTGGTTGCACAGGAAAAAGGCAGCCAACTTCCCAAGGAATGAGAATTTGGTGGAAAATTTTGTCTTTCAATTTTAACTTTTCATTTGAAATAATTGCAAACCTCCTCCTCACCCCCATATTGCATAAATAGTACCTAGAAACATAGACTTTCTGTATGGGCTTCACCCACCTTCCCCAGATATTATCTTGTCTGATAAACCACAGTACAGACATCAAAACCAGAAAATTGTTATTGCCATGGTCCCACTGGGCTTCCCCAGTAGCTTGGCAGTAAAGAATCCATCTGCCAGTGAGGAGATGTGAGTTTGCCCCCTGGGTTGGGAAGATCTCCTGGAGAGGAAAATGGTACACCACTCTAGTATTCATGCCTGGGAAATCCCTAAAGAGGAGCCTGGCCGGCTACAGTCCATGGGGTCGCAAAGAGTTGGGCACGACTGAGCGATTAAACAACAGCAAAGATGCACCGGTCAAATTTTTGTTGGTTGCACCAATATTGTCTTTTTTTTTTTTTTTTCAGTTCTAGGGTCCAATTTGGCATCCAGTCCAGGATCACGCATCTCATTTTAGTTGGCACATCTCCTTAGTATCTCCTGGTTTGTGGTTATTCCTCATTCTCTTTCTTTCACAACCTTGACCCTTTGGAAGAGCACTGGCCAGTTATTTTGTAGACTGTCCCTCAAAATGGATGTGTTTGATGTTTTCTTATGACGGAATTTAAGCTACACATTTTTGACAAAGTACCACAGAAAAGTTGTGTCCGTCTTAGTTCATCCTAGGAAGTGGGACGTGATACTGATAGGTTCCATTGCTGCTGATGGTAACTTTAGTCCCTTGGGTGAGGTGTTCTCTGTAAGTCTTCTCCACTAAAGAGTTACTCTTTCCCCCTTTGCAATTAATAAACATCTTGTCAGGAAATGCTTTGAGATCATATAAATGTCCTGTGTCCTGTGTCTCATCACACTTTCAAATCCCTTGATAATTCTTGACTGTGACGATCATTATTAACGATATTCGCCAAATGGTAATTTTCTATTTCTATCATCCCAAATGCATGTATGCGCTGGAATTCTGCTATAAGAAACAGCTTCCTTTTTCTATGTATTTATTCATTTACTTGTTAGTATCAGTATGGACTCTGGGATATTTGTTTTATTCCATTAGTATCATCATTTATTTTGTGGTTCAAATTGTTCCAGATTTGGCCATTAGGAGATCCTTCGAGTTGACTGCTGTGTCTTTTAGATCCTTTAGCTAGCCCTACATCATGTTTTTCCTACTTTTAAATTTCTGGTATCTTGAAATATTTTATGCTCATTGCATAAAACTTGCCCTGCCCAGTCCTGGAAGTAGCTATTTCTCCAAGGAGCTCTGTTTCCTTAATGGAGAATAGCATTTAGGAGCCAAGATCTTATAAGTTAGATATACTCATTCTACATTGGTTTTATATCTTCTCAGAGCACAGAACTAGAAAATATATATGTATATATACACATGTTCTTCCTTGTCTTTATCTGTATATCTATCTATGCATCAAAATCTTTGAATTTGTCTGAAAAACTGACTCTAAGTTACCTTATTGTTGTTCAGTTGCTAAGTCGTGTCTGACTCTTTGTGACCCCATGGACTCTAGCATGCCAGACTTACCTATCCTTCATCCTCTCCCGGAGTCTGCTCACACTCATATCCATTGAGTCAGTGATGCCATCCAACCATCTCATCCTCTAAACTACCTACACAGTGCTTATTCTCCTCTTCTTTCCATTTATTATTTGTATCTCTTTTCTCCATCAAAGAGACACCTGGATTCTGTTAGCCACAATATGTTTACTTATTTACTCAACCTTAAAAGGAACAAGAATAAAGTACAGAAGTTTCCAAATTGTTAACTCATGTGACTGTGGGGAAAAACTTACTGTCAGGCTAAAGATTTATACTCTAGTATCTGATCAAGAAGTTAGTTATTTCCCAAAGTTACTTAAGTTACTCCTTTTCTTCCCTCACCCCCTCATGTGATTTTATTATTCATTTATGGTACAGTTTGATTCATTTCCTGCTTTTTGTACTCCTTTTTGGGTTCCTTTCATATCTTGGTTGATTTTAATTGTTTATTTTTGACTATGTCAGAAACATAAGCAAGATTTTAAAAATCAAAACAGTTAAAAAGGTCTTGCTCAGGAAGTGTTACTTCCTCCTTATCCTTTCTCAATTTCTCATTTCCCCCTCTTTCCACCTTGTTCCCACCCACACCCTGTAGATAGCCAACCCCTTAGTTTCTCGTTTCTCATATTGTAGTTCTTGTTGTACAAATGAGCAGATACATCAATATTTTCTTATCTCCTCTTTCTTATACGAAGATAGCATGCTACAGATACTCTTTTGCACTTTGCTTTTTTTGCTTAACAGAATGCCCTGCAAATGACTTTGTATCAACTCATAGAGATCTTCCTCAGTTCTTCTTAGAAGCTGTGTTAGATTCCATTTTATGGATATACCATAGTTTTTTCAACCAGTCTCTTGTGTGTAAGCATTGTCAGTTGTTTTCAGTGTGTTTCAATGACGAACAGTGCTGCAATAAATAGCCTTATACATATATGTATTTTCATGTTGTGGGAGGTGTACTGTCAGGGTAAATCCCTGCAAATAGAAGATAAGGCAGAAGATAAAAGTGCCTCTATGGTAGAAATGCTGCCAAATTCACCTGCAAGATTCTGGTCGGAGAATTTGAATAGGACAAGCTTAGCAAACTGTGTTTGCCAAAGGTGGTGGCTGTGATGGCATTCAGTGGTTGTGGAGGTGGGCACGAGTGGTTGCCTTGGAGGGTGGGAAGCTTGACCCATTGCCCTGTCTCTCCTCGTGGCTTCTAGGACAATAAGATAGTGGAAAGAGAATGGAGGCCAGCTGGGAATTTAGATAATCCATGCTTTTCCAAGCTACCTGGGGGCCAGATGAGATACTTGTCATGGTGGTGAATGAAATCATCTCTTAGGGAAAGAGCATGGAGTGGAGTGGAGGTGAGAGGTGGGTTAAAAACTTCTGGGTTTGAGTCCTGCCTTGAATTTTAGTGGTCTGATTCCTAAGCAGGCTTTTAACTTCCCTGGACAATTAGAATAATAAATACCAATGCATGGAAAGTGCATTTCACGGTGTCTGGTAAGGTTGATATGGTTGGCCTGAGGAGTCAGTAAATCATCAATGGAGTACACACAGTGAACGTTACTTCCCAATCCTGTCCAATTTATTTGCAGTAAGAAGGGGGATTCTAAATCATTTTGCTGACTGACCATGGGGCTGTGTTTAAAAATCTCTGTAAAAATAAGCTTTGTTTTACTTCAGTATTTGTCAGACTGGCTAAGGGTGTGATTATGAAAGTTTGGGCCTCTGCCTCATCTCAGCTTTCCTCTTTCCAGTTGAGGATGCCTGGCTGGTGAGTTCCAGGCATTTCCAGGTAGTACCACCGAGGCTGGATCTACTTAGCCACAGCAATTGTGGTTGTAGTTTCCTGGATCTTAATACAAATCACATTGAAAATAACAAAGTCACGCATTTCTTGTAAGTCAATGAATGAAGAGTTCTTGACCCCTCTTCAGGGTTCTCCAGGCTCGCCAGTGTTTTTTTGTTGTTGCATTCAAAGCTGTGAAGCCTTCCTCCAGGCTTCTGCTGGTAGCGACGCCCTGAATCCTGTACTGGGTGAGGCTTCGAGGACAGGAATGTGTTGCTAGGACAACAGATATTAAAGGGTTTTAAAATTGCTGAAGAATCATCAACAGTTAATTCTGCTGCAAGTCCAGGACTGATCCTTGTGGGGTAAGCCACTGAAAAGCAGACTTCGAAATGCGATGTTGTCACCCACGACTTGGGGACCCAGGGTGCTGGGGACCTTGTCTGTCTACCTGCAGGACCGAGGGGCCCTCGAGGTTCTCAGAATGATGGATCCTTGTGAGCGGCAGCCTGAAATCACCAGCCACTGGAGAAGTCAGCAGCAGTCAAACTCTCTCTTAACAGCGTTAGACTTAATGTATTGATTTCTCCTACTCAGCAGCATCAGCCTCCGCGGGCATTTTTCTTTTCCAGCACGCTGTCTCTCCTCAGCACCCGAGTCTGCTCTCCGGCGAGGTCAGGGGGATAATTCCTCGCTGGCACGTTTTGCCTCACTTGAATCCACATGTCCCAGATTGAACCCTTTTTGAATGGAAAGGCTTTGTAAGTCCGTAAGGATCTGCAAGTAAGCAGAGAAAATTGAGGGAGGCGCCCCAGTTGGGGAGGTCATGAATTCACATCTTGTGCAAGGCCACAGTCCCGACGGAAAGCCGCTCGTGTGCGTGGCCAGTCCGTACGCAGCTCAATTCACGCTTTTGTTGCTTCCCCACCCTTAGTATAAAGTGTTTCTCTGATAGATTTTAACATAGCCGTCTCCCGCCACAAATGTGATTACTGAAAGGGGAACTGCTTCATGAACTGCAGACCATGGCGTTGCAAAAAGTCGGACACGACGGAGTGACTGAACTGAACTGTTTTACTCCACTGTTACCCTACTGGATACCTGTCCTTTAGGCTTCCTTGATAAAAGCTTATCCAAATGAGTAAGAGAGCCACTGATTGTGGTGGAGGAGAGGAGAAGAAAGCCTGCCTGCTTCTTCCCTTGCTGGGGAGGTGGAGTGCACGGCTGAAAGTCCATGGACCCTTGCCCTCTCCATGCCTGATCAGCTAAAAGGCATTTTCACACAGCACCCCATGGCAGCTCCTTGGCATTTGGGTTTGAGCTGAATTTCTATCAAAGCCCACAGTGTCTTAATGATGGAGTATTCACACTTAGATTTGTGTTCCTCAGACCTGAAGTTCAGGGTGGTCCTGGGGCAGTACCTTAACTGCCTGCCTTTACCAAAATGCTGTTGAGATCTTTTCTTGTTATCTTAGCTTTATTTTTAGAAACTCTTTTGGACTGTGTCTTCCCTTTCTAAAAAAATGCATGATCAATGATCGATAAAATGCAGTAATGCTTCATCTCCTAAACCTTTGGGTGAGAATGATGTTCAGGATAGGGCATGCTGGCCCTGTGGATTAACCCGTGTCACTGCGGATCCCAGGTGTGAGCACGTGTTGGAGGGGCCCAGGCCAGAGGGTCTCTCACGATGCCATCGTCTGCATGCCTTTGTGCTCGGTGGCCTGGGGACACGGTGTCTGACTTGGCCTTGGTGTATGATGACAGTGTCGGGGCATTGTCAGCCTGACCTGGCCCAACTTGATAGGTTTAATTTTTTTCCACTTGCGCAGGTCTTTTCCTATAGGGCAGAGGGGCTGGTGTGGACTGTGGACCCCAAGGCTTCATGTGGTATGAACCGCACGCTTCTCTTTACCTTCAGTGTGGCCATCAAAACGATGGGTGTGAGACGGGGAATGGACAGCTCCAGCCTCAGGAAGACGTCCACAATATGACAAAAGCTGGCCAGTGTCCCTTGATGGCTATTGCAGCATTATTTATCATGAAACTCTGAGAGCAACCTTTTTGTTTAATTGCAATAGGATAAGTTTAAGTACATTATTGACTTGATGGAATATCCTGCAGTTATTAACCTCATTTTTAGCTTAACAACCTGGAAGAGGGTTGTTAAATAAAAGCAGATTTCAGACTTGATTTAGAAACACATGGTCTGGTTAAGAAGCTGGTACCTTTGGTTTCTTTGGAGGAGGGGAAGCTGGCAGCTGTGGGTCAGGAGAGGGAAGAGGTGTTGTGCCTTTTGACTTTTACAACATGTGAATATTCTTCAAAACAAATAACAAAGAAGAGAGGAATGTGTAGAAATTGAAAGGAAATACAGCAAAAGGAGGATAGGAGTTGTGTTAATAGTGCTTAGTTGCTCAGTCGTGTCCAACTCTGCGACCCCATGGACTGTAGCCCACCAGGCTCCTCTGTCCATGGAATTCTCCAGGCAAGAATCCTGGAGTGGGTTGCCATGCTGTCCTCCAGGGAATCTTGCCAGCCCAGGGACTGAATTCAGGTCCCTGCTTTACAGGCAGATTCTTCACCGTCTGAGGCACCAAGGAAGCCTGTAGGTAAGTTAGGTGGTGCCATAAAGAGTATTTTTATTTTATTAATACTCTAGACTTCTTAAAATAAGAAATAATGATGACATTATTATTATTTTGAATTAAGAAAGCAAATGTGAAATACATGTGGCAAAAAGAATTTCCCTGAAGTGGCTCAGCATTGGAGAAAGTAGAGTCCCCTCTGGATGTCGTGTGTTGCTGCATACACGGTAGGGTAGGGGTCACCCCATGTAGTACAGAACAACAACAGGTATGTGACGGTAATTTGACTGGAAGCTTGGATTGAATTTTTAATTTGTTTCAGAGGCATACATTTATTATAATAATGAAGACCTATTTTTAATCATAATCCAGCCCTCTTCTGCAGAGCCCTAGGGAGTCCTGCCTATATCTCCCTCCTTGTTAACATCCTTCTGCCCTGGGCTGGCCCTTGTTGAGGCCTGAAGGTGGACAGTGGTGAACCCCACCTTTCCCGACATGGCTCCCTGGGGCTGGGCTGACGCAGCTGCCCTGCCTACCCCTGCATAAAGGAGTGCTTTCGTTAGCCTCCTGTCTGCTCAGGCCCAGGCCAGGAATAGGACCTCAGATCGCTGTCCCTCCTCCCCCTCTTGCTGGGCCCAGTCAAGCTCCAGGCAGAGTGTGCAGACTGACTCCGGCTGGGGTACCTGGCAGGGGGACCTCTGGCTCTCCCTGGGGGCTCCCATAGCTGGTCTCGCAGTTGGGAAATCTGTACTGGGTGCCTTGCCTTGCTGGGCTCCCAACCTCTCTGGGGTTTCACCCCCACTTAACCTGCTTGCCCTCCCTGTGACCAAACATGAGGCTTTTGTCTGTTCTCCTTTACTCAACCCAAGGCTCCCTGTTCGCCCTTCCCACCCTAGCTAGCCCCCCTTCAGAACAGCCATTTCTTTCTTTCTTTTTAATGTTTATTTGACTGCATCAGGTCTCAGCTGTGGCACATGTGATCTCTGTTGCAGCACGCAGCATCTTCCATTGTGGCATGCAGGCTTCTCACTAGTTGTGGAGCGCAGGCTGAGTCATTGCCCCATGGCACATGGAATCTTAGTTATCAGGGACTGAACCTGTGTCCCCTACAGAGGAAGGCGGATTCCTAACCACTGGACCACCAGGGAAGTCCTGACAGCCGTTTCTCAGTGTTCTCTTTTCTGGGAGTGATGGGAAGAACTCCCTTACCCTGGGGCCTCGTGGGGGTATTTGCGTTTAAAAGATTCTTGAAGCGTACAGTGTTTTAATCAAAGCAATTAATCCCTAATGGTAGAATTACAGGCTGCATTGCAGGGACGTGCTGACCCTCAAATCACTTGAAAACTGCCCACATTTCCTGTGTTTGAAAGCAGTTCTGTCACTGGGATTGATTGCTAGATAACTGAAAGGAAATGGTACGTATATATTTTAAATATTTATTGTGTTTATTAAGATAAAACAGAAAGGAAGACACAGAATATTAAGTATATAGCTTGAATAATTTTTGCTCTCTCTGCTCAGTTGTGTCCGACTCTTCGCAGTCCCAGGGACTGTAGCCTGCCAGGCTCCTCTGCTCATGGAATTTTCCAGCAAGAGTACTGAAGTTGGGTGCCATTTCCTACACCAGGGGATCTTCCCGACCCAGGGATTGAACCCGAGTCTCTTGTATCTCCTGCATTGGCAGGCAGATTCTTTACCGCAAGTTCCACCTGGGAACTTTCAGTACTATTTAATTCTTAATTTTCTTTACGTGTTCACTTTATGTTTATACTGTATATGCCATTGTCATCCTGATAATATAGGTGTAGGGTAGAGACTCTTAAGGTACCTGCCTGGTGTCTCAGAGACACCCAAGTCTGCAACCCAAGTCTGTCTGACCCCAGAACATTGGTCACTGTGTTAACTGTTTCCCTCACTGTTTTACTCCCTTCTTCCCCAACATTTTCACCAGAATTATACTACAGGAGATAAATACATTCTAAAAGAGCAGCAAAATGTAAAGTCTAAAAAAAACCCATAGCATTTTATGCTTGGTTAGAGTTGACTCATTGGAAAAGACTCTGATCCTGGGAGGGATGTGGGGCAGGAGGAGAAGGGGACGACAGAAGATGAGATGGCTGGATGGCATCACCGACTCAATGCACATGAGTCTGGGTGAACTCCGGGAGTTGGTGATGAACAGGGAGGCCTGGCGTGCTGCAATTCATGGGGTCGCAGAGTTGGACACGATTGAGCGACTGACCTGAACTGAACTGAGAGATTCTTGGAATTTTAAAAATGACATTTCTTTCCTTGCGTTCTGATACACACAAAAGTTTGTTCAGTAAGTTGTTCATCAAACATAGATCTTAAAATACAAATTATTTAGAGAAAAATTCTAAGTTCAATTTGATTGTTGATTCATTACTGAATAGGTGCCCAGGGTAGGAAACATTAATAAACACCAAATTATGGTTATAATTAATAAACACCATGATTATGGTTATAGTCATGATGAAAATAACCATATGACCATATTCTGGTTTGGGGAAATTTTGGAAGTCATGTTTTTTATTATAGTTTGATAAAAGGAAGGAAATCCACATTTGATGAGCAGCCAGTGATAAATCTAGGAGAGAGTTAGAGGAGAGGGCAGGCAACCAGGGTGCTCTCTGGAGGAATGGAGAAGACGGGGGTGCTGAGCTAAGATCGTCTGTGGTGTCTTGAGGTGAAGTGTATAAAATAAGGGGATGTTTGCACTAATATTCATAATTAGCACTTTTAAAGGAAATTCACTGTATTAAAGACTATTTAGAAAACATGCATTTATTTTAAAAATTAAAAAAATTAACTTCAGGGCTTCCCAGGCAGTGCTAGTGGTAAGGAACCCATCTGCCAATGCAGGAGACTTAAGAGACACAGGTTCAATCCCCTGGGTCAGGAAGATCCCCTGGAGAAGAATATGGCAGCCCACTCCAGTATTCTTGTCTGGAAAATCTCATGGATGGAGGAGCCTGGTGGGCCACAGTCCATAGTGTCGCCAAGAGCTGGACACAACTGGAACAACTTAGCGCACATGTGAAACGACTACTTAATGGGCAACGAATCCAGAAAAGCCAGGCCTGGTTCCAGTCTCTGGGGTCTCACAGAACAATTAATCACTCATTCACTGACTGGTACCAACTATGATAGTCTTTTCATTTAGTTTTCTTTTTACAAGCTAAACATACCCATGTTTATATTACGAATTTTCTTAGAAAACCACTTTCATTTCTTTCGTGATTCCAAGAGGGGCAAAACACCCAAATCACTTAAAAAACAAAGGGTTTATAACCTTGTTCTGACATCCCAAATTAATCTAAGGCATATCTCTTGGCTTGTGATGGTCAGCATGAACTGAAATATGATGGGTAAAGGAAAGAGAAAGCTAGTTTATACATCATGTTAGAACGTGTAGCCAAGGTCATGGATCTCAGAGCTGGTGAGGCGTGTGTCCCCTCAGGAAGTCAGCACTCATCAGGGCCTGTCTTGCAGAGAGGTCATGGTAAAGAGAGGATCTGGCAGCTGAAAGTCATTTCAACAGAGCTGAAATTGGTTCTTTACTTTCTTCAGAGTGATTACAAATCCCTCTTTCTCTTCTTCCCATGTCTGTCAGAACTCGAAACTGCTAGGATAGAAGAGCCGGAAATCTTGCCCTTCTTCCCCACCAGCAACCATGGTGTCTCCATCTTTCCCTGCTTCTCTTTGGTCCTGTGGGAAGTAGATGGACTTAGCCAGTCTGCTCATTCCTCAGACGTATGCCGCCTTTCTCCTCTCCTCTCCTCTTCTCTCTGAGTCCTGGGGGCTGCACACCAGCATTCAGAAAGCTGCCTGGCAGGAACTGAGTCCTCCCCAGGGCAAAGTGCATATTTTCTGTGGGGGTGGGGTGAAGGGGAGGAGGGAAGATTGGTCATAAGTTACTAACTAATGGTTCTGCACCATCCACCTATGGGACCTGTTTGTCAGAGATGTCATGTGTCCAGAACTAATTAGACTGGGTCAGATTGAAATTTGCATTCTCAGCCACCACAGTGGCTTGGCCCACCTCTGGCCTTGGTGTCAGCCCCCTTTCAGCCTCAAACCAGCCTGCTCTCTAAGCTCCTTTCTTTCCTGCCTGAGATTCAGTCTCCCAGATTTGCCCCTGTAAATGTGTCTTTAGCCCCTCCCCGATCAGCAGCCTTATTTGCCTGCAAGTTCCTTTGAGCCAGGCTGGGGTTGTGGATCTGCTTGTCCCCCCTAAAAGTGACTGGCCACGATGGTGACCTGTGAATGCAACCCATTGTCATCAGGGCTTATGAGAATGAAGAGAGTGCCTGCTGGCGTTTTTTTTGTGCCGCAGGTGTTGAGAACATTAAGGCTTTAACCTTAAAAGCACCTCATGAGCCTTTTCAGTGCTTTTGCCACCTTTCAGAGCTGCAGGATCGAACAGACGTTTTCCTTGAAGAATTAAGGCAGAGTCCACCTACAAAGCAGGCCCGTCTGGCTTGGAATTTACCATGTGCTGTCATTGTGGATCAAGAAGAGAAGCCCAAAGAATTTGAAAAGTGAAAAGAAAACATCTTAACATTTATAGATTATTATTTCTTGTTTTTGTAATAAGAGCATTTAACATGAGATCAACCCTTTTAACAAATTTTTAAGTGTACAATACAGTATTATTAACGGTAGGCACAGCATTGTACAGCATATCTCTAGAACTTATCTTGCATAACTGAGAGTTCATGCTCACTGATTAGTAACTTCCCATTTCCCCTCCCCTTAGCCTCTGGCAACCACCATTCTACTCTCTGGTTCTACGAATCTGACTATGTTAGATACCTCATATAAATGGAATCATACAGTTCTTCTGTGACTGGCTTATTTTGCTTGGCATAATATCCTCCAGGCTCATCTATGTTGTTGCATGTTTTAGATTTCTAATTTTTAAGGCTGAATTCTGTTACATATCATATCTTCTTTATCCATCCATCTCTTGATGGACACTTGGGATTGTTTCAGTAGTTGTAGAAACAACTGTTACTGTTTCTGTTGTGAATAGCACTGCAGTGAACATGGGACTGCAGATACCTGTCCAAGATTCTTATTTGAATTCTTTCAGATATATACCCCAACATGGAATTGCTGGATAAAATGGTGCATCTGCTATGGAAAATAGTAGAGAGGTTCCTTGAGAAATTAAGAATACAGGCTAAGTACTCTTAGCACAGTTCTTGGTCAAGCTTAACTGGTGTTGCCCTTAAGGACATAATCATTTTCCATTAGCTTTTTGTATCAGATCAGATGCCATAGAGACATCAGGATGAAGGAATCAACTTAATACATCTCTGGGTATAAAAATACCTTTCGTTTGGCAAACGTTTTCCTCTATAAGAGGATTTGATACCTGACAGTGTAAGGTGGGTCAGGTGAGAACTGAGAAGAGTCTTGGAGGAGAGTCAGCTCTGGGACCCAGAACGGAAGGGAGGAGCTTGATCTTCAGAATCGTCCTGTGACCCCCAGCCACATTGCCCACTCCACCTATGCACTCGACTCTGGCATTGGGGGTGCTCTCCCTTATCCTCACATGGGACCTCTTTTTTCAAAAATTATTTCTTTATTTATATGTGGCTTCACTGGGTCTTGGTTGCCATGTGCGGCCCTTCCCTAGTTGTGGCGAGCAGGGGCTGACCTTTGTTGTGGTGCATGGTCTTCTCATTGCAGTGGCTTCTCTTGGTGCGGAGCAAGGGTTCCAGGGCGTGGACTCAGCAGTTGTGGTGCACGGGCTTACTTGCTCCATGGCACTTGGGATCTTCCTGGGCCAGGGATTGAACCCCTGTCCCTTGCATTGGCACATGGATTCTCAACCACTGGATCACCCAGGGAGCCCCACATGAGGTCTCTTAAAGAGGCTTTATTTTTATTTTTTTAAAAATTTATTTATTTTAGTTGGAGGCTAATTACTTTATAATATTGTGGTTTTTGCCATACATTGACATGAATCAGCCATGAGTGTACATGTGTTCCCCATCTTGAACCCCTCTTCCACCTCCCTCCCCATCCCATCCCTCTGGGTCATCCCATTGCACCAGTCCTGAGCACCCTGTCTCATGCATCGAACCTGGACTGGCGATCAGTTCCACATATGATAATATACATGTTTCAATGCTATTCTCAGATCATCTCACCCTCTCCCTCTCCCACAGAGTCCAAAAGACTGTTCTGTACATCTGTGTCTCTTTTTGTCTCGCATATAGGGTCATCATTACCATCTTTCTAAATTCCATACATATGTGTTAGTATACTGTATTGGTGTTTTTCTTTCTGGCTTACTTCACTCTGTATAATAGGCTCCGGTTTCATCCACCTCATTAGAACTGATTCAAATGTATTCTTTTTAATGGCTGAGTAATATTCCATTGTGTATGTGTACCACAGCTTTATTATCCATTCGTCTGCTGATGGACATCTAGGTTGCTTCCATGTCCTGGCTATTATAAACAGTGCTGCGATGAACATTGGGGTACATGTGTCTCTTTCAATTTTGGTCTCCTCAGTGTGTATTCCCAGCAGTGGGATTGCTGGGTCATAAGGCAGTTCTACTTCCAGTTTTTTAGGGAATCTCCACACTGTTCTGCATAGTGGCTGTACTAGTTTGCATTCCCACCAACAGTGTAAGAGGGTTCCCTTTTCTCCACACCCTCTCCAGCATTTACTGCTTGTAGACTTTTGGACCACAGCCATTCTGACTGGCATGAAATGGTACCTCATTGTGGTTTTGATTTGCATTTCTCTGACAGTGAGTGATGTTGAGCATCTTTTCATGTGTTTGTTAGCCATCTGTGTGTCTTCTTTGGAGAACTGTCTGTTTAGTTCTTTGGCCCATTTTTTGATTGGGTCATTTACTTTTCTGGAATTAAGCTACAGTAGTTGCTTGTATATTTTTGAGATTAATTCTTTGTCAGTTGCCTTGTTTGCTATTATTTTCTCCCATTCTGAAGGCTGTCTTTTCACCTTGCTTATAGTTTCCTTCATTGTGCAAAAAAGCTTTTAATTAGGTCCCATTTGTTTATTTTTGCTTTTATTTCCATTACTCTGGGAGGTGGGTCATAGAGGATCCTGCTGTGATTTATGTTGGAGAGTGTTTTGCCTATGTTCTCCTCTAGGAGTTTTATAGTTTCTGGTCTTATGTTTACATCTTTAATCCATTTTGAGTTTATTTTTGTGTATGGTGTTAGAAAGTGTTCTAGTTTCATTCTTTAACAAGTGATTGACCAGTTTTCCCAGCACCACTTGTTAAAGAGATTGTCTTTTCTCCATTGTATATTCTTGCCTCCTTTGTCAAAGATATGGTGTCCATAGGTGCATGGATTTATCTCTGGGCTTTCTATTTTGTTCCATTGATCTGTATTTCTGTCTTTGTGCCAGTACCTTACTGTCTTGATGACTGTGGCCTTGTAGTAGAGCCTGAAGTCAGGCAGGTCAATTTCTCCTGTTTCATTCTTCTTTCTCGAGATTGCTTTGGCCATTCAAGGTTTTTTGTATTTCCATACAAACTGTAAAATTATTTGTTCTAATTCTCTGAAAAATACTGTTGGTAGCTTGATAGGGATTGCATTGAATCTATATATTTCTTTGGGTAGTATACTCATTTTCACTATGTTGATTCTTCCAATCCGTGAACATGGTGTATTTCTCCATCTATTTGTGTCCTCTTTAATTTCTTTCACCAGTGTTTTATAGTTTTCTATATATAGGTCTTTAGTTTCTTTAGGTAGATATATTCCCAAGTATTTTATTCTTTTGGTTGCAATGGTGAAAGGAATTGTTTCCTTAATTTCTCTTTCTGTTTTCTCATTATTAGTGTATAGGAAAGCAAGGGATTTCTGTGTGTTAATTTTATATCCTGCAACTTTACTAGATTCATTGATTAGCTCTAGTAATTTTCTGATAGAGTCTTTAGACCCAGGCTTTGCCTTCATGGAGCATATACCCCTGAGAGGACATGAGTGTCACATATATGTGGTGGTGGTGGTGTCCAGTCACTCAGTCGTGTCTGACTCTTTGCGGCCCTATGAACTGCAACATGCCTGGCTTCCCTGTCCTTCACTATCTTCCAGAGTTTGCTCAAACTCATGTCCATTGAGTTGGTGATGCCATTCAACCATCTCATCCTCTGTTGTCCCCTTTTCCTCCTGCCTTCAATCTTTTCCAGCATCAGGGTCTTTTCCACTGAGTCGGCTCTTCACATCAGGTGACCAAAGTACTGGAGCTTCAGCAGTACTGGAGCATCTGTCCTTCCAATGAATATTCAGGGTTGATTTTCTTTAGGATTGACTGGTTTCATCCCCTTGCTGTCTAAGGGACTGTCAAGAATCTTCTCTATACCACAATTTGAAGGCATCAGTTCTTTGGCGCTGAGTCTTCTTTGTTGACCAACTTTCACATCTGTACATGACTGCTGGAAAAACCATAACTTTGACTTTAAGGACCTTTGTCAGCAAAGTGAAGTCTCTGCTTCTAAATACTCTGTCTAGGTTTGTCATAGATTTTCTGTCAAGGAGCAAGAGTCTTTTACTTTGGTGACTTCTGTCACTGAATTGCTCACAACCTTGAAGTGGGGTCCAGATCCTGGGATGCTGTTGTGGGGCTGGAGCTGGGAGCCAAGGGATGTCAGGACACAGGACATCCTCCCCATTTTTCTGTGTATCTGTTACAAGTTTATCCCTGATTACTGATAGAGCTCAGAAGAAAGTTTCTCAATCTGTTTGGATATGCCAGAAATTCCACCAGTTCAATTTTTTCTTGACTTTCTCCACCTGGAGCCTGTCTCTCCAGCCTGCCTGTTCTGCCTCCACAATCCCCTACCCTCTTGGTCCTCTGACAGGGGGCAGAGTCGGTATCCTGGTTCCTTGGCTTGGAAGAGGGTATCCCCACACTGAACTGTTCCTTTTACTACTTTGAACCCATCCTCCCTCTTTCAGCTCCAGCCAGCACCTAGCTTTCCATATCATGAAGTGACCCACTTCGTTTTATTTATTTATTATTTTTAAAAGTTTATTTATTTAACTTTTAGCTGTGCTAGGTCTTGGTGGCTTTGTGTGGGCTTCCTCTAGTTACAGCAAGGTGGGGGTGGCTACTCTTTGCGGCAGTGGAAGGGCTCTGGGATGTGTGGATTTCAGTAGTTGCGGTGCATGATCTTAGCTGCTCCGAGGCAAGTAGAATCTTCCTGGATCAGGGATCAAGCCTGGGTTCTCTGCATTGGCAGGTGGACTCCTATCCTCTGTGCCACCAGGGAAGTTCGAAGTGACCCTTTTTTTTTTTTCTTTTGCTGCACAGCAGGTGGGATCTCAGTTTCCCAACCAGGAATTGAACCAACGCCCCTGACTTCGAAGCATGGAATCAACCACTGGACCACTTAGGGAAGTCCCTGACCCACTTCTTACTGCCCCCACTTAGGCTTTGGCTTTCTCTAGTTTGCAAGGTTAGAACACATGCCCATTTATCTCTGATTTTCAAACCTTCCAAAGTGAGATCCACTTTTTATGGAACAAATGCAAAACCCCATAAGGACAAAGAAAACTGGAGAGGAGATGATAGCCAAACAGGTGTATCAGGAATATTTCTGAGACCAGACTGCACGTGTTCAAGCTGCTGGATTTAGCTGGAGGTCCCTTCAGTTTCTTATTGATTCCCCAATAGAAGCCTTGAAGTGACTATTCCAGAACCTTCTTCCCTGTAGAATGTCTGCCACAATCTTCTGTCCCTGCTTCTGGTATGGAGCCCACCCAAAGTGCTAGTTTACATCCAGCCTTATATGTGTTGACCCTAGGAGGAGCCTGTTGTCAAGAATTGTTTGAATTTGAAAACAGAAATTGTTAGGGAGGTATCTTGGGATTGAGTGGGGAGAATGAGAAGGGGGAGGAATCTTTAGGTTTCACTGTAGATCTTTTGTTTTGATCATATCTGTATAATGATAAGGCTTCCCAGGTAGCGCCAGTGGTAAAGAACCCAGGTGCCAAAGCAGGAAATGTAAGAGACTCGGGTTTGATCCCTGGATCAGGAAGATCTCTTTGAGGAGGAAATTGCAACCCACTGCCGTATTCTTGCCTGGAGAATCCCATGGACAGAGGAGCCTGGTGGGCTACAGTCCATAGGGCTGCAAAGAGTCTGCCATGACTGAAGCAGCTTAGTATGCCCACATATAATGATAATATATCTATCATAATTCCTTTAGGGTAGAAAACTTTTACATATGTCCCCTCTCTCTTGAACTTTCCTCCCACCTCCTTCCCCATCTCACCCCTCTAGGTTGTTACAGAGCCCTGGTTTAAGTTTCTTGAGTCATACAGCAAATTCCCTTTGGCTATCTATTTTACATATGGTAATATAAGTTTCCATGTTACTCTGTCCATACATCAGGGCAGAAAACTTTTAAATAAAATTTTATTAAAAGAGATTTGTTTTTCACTTGGACAGGTGCTGGCAGTATTTTTTAAACTTCCTTCTTTTTTCAAAGTTGTCTAGGGATCACAGGGAAATGTATTTAATATGGGAAAGAGCCAAAGAATTAAAATATATATATAAACCATGCTCTGAGTCCTGCCTTCCTCAGGCTCTGTGTTGGGTCAGCAGGTATTGGAGTGAACATTTCAGTATTTGTTGCATACACTGTGATCCTGGCTTCAGCTGCCAAGGGCGGCAAAAGTAGAAACAGATGGGGCTGCCTGTGGCCTTCTTCGGAAGAGGAGCAGACCCATCTCTTTCCACCCATGGTTTGGTTCTCTCCTCCCCTCTCCTCCTAGTCTCTCTCCACGGGGTGTATTAACAGCTGGGACCACCTGCCAGACCTGAGTGGCTCCTGGACGCTGCATCCTAATGCAGAAACTCTGCGTCTATAAATACCACCAGTGCCTCGTGCATCCTGGGTATGCACTGGTGTTTGGATCCGCCACCCCTGAGGGCCTGTACTTTTCCAGTGTTTTCCAGACCTCCTGCAGAGTTAATGGAGCTCTGTTCCTGCTGAACTCTTTTTGGCCAGAGCAGTGAACAGTGACAGGTGAGTCCGGCTCCCTCCCCGAGTGTGGTTATCATTAACCCTGGGCCTCAAACAGACCCTTTAGCTATGCATGATTTTCCATCTCTGTGACCTCTGATGGTCTGTGCTGCATCAACTTCTGACAGCGACTGGAAGCAGTTTTCTGAGAAATGTGGAAGGCTGCCCGGAGGACTGGGGTTCAAGTGCAGACTTTATCAGCTGCACCAGCGCAAGAGGTCTTAGGTTGGATATACTGATGGGTTTCTTTCTTGAAAGAGGGGACAGAGGGTAGTTGATTGTAATGCATTAGAAGGGATTTTGAAAATACCTGCTCATTTCTTGTCAAGCAAATGTACATTCTTACGTCACAGGTAGGGGCACAATAGGAGGAGAAAGCTGCAGCCATCGTCAAGTCTACAGTCCTCAAGCTGCTCATCAAGGTCCTTCCTTAGGGGTGGCTGTAAGGATAGGGAGGGGCTTCCAGCTTGTGGGTCCCTCAGAGTGTCACTCAAACAGGGTGACGGTGTCAGTGTCAGCGATGGGGTCAGAGAGGGGCCCACTTCTACTGCCCTGCGGTGTTGAACTCTTAGGGGCTGCTCAACACTTCCTGAGAGAGTCCTGCCTGAAGCCCAGTGTTTTGTACACACCCTAGTTCTTGCCTATCCATGGGAAGCAGGGCCATACATTTGTGACAAGCACCCTCCCTAGGTCATGAGGTGACTTATCATAGCCACTTACTGCTGAAGAATATGAGTCTGAGAAGGAAGACACTGGTGTATAAGTATTCTCCAGTAAAAGGATCTTCTTTTAAAGGCTCGTGTGTTTCCCGTTTTAGCACCTGTGCCTTTGCTTTGCTGGAAAAAGGTCAGTTTTCATCCCAATCCCAAAGAAAGGCAATGCCAAAGAATGCTCAAACTACCGCACAATTGCACTCATCTCACATACTAGCAAAGTAATGCTCAAAATTCTCCAAGCAAGGCTTCAACCGTACGTGAACCGTGAACTTTCAAATGTTCAAACTGGATTTAGAAAAGGCAGAGGAACCAGAGATCAAAATGTCAACATCCACTGGATCATCATTGAAAAAGCAAGAGAGTTCCAGAAAAACATCTACTTCTGCTTTATTGACTATGCCAAAGCCTTTGACTGTGTGGATCACAACAAACTGTGGAAAATTCTTCAAGCGATGGGAATGCCAGACCACTTTACCTGCCTCCTGAGAAATCCGTATGCAGGTCAAAAAGCAAGTTAGAACTGGGCATGGAACAACAGACTGGTTCCAAATTGGGAAAGGAGTATGTCAGGCTGTATATTGTCACCCTGGTTATTTAACTTCTATGCAGAGTACATCATGGGAAATGTGGCACTGGATGAAGCGCAAGCTGGAATCAAGATTGCCAGGACAAATATTAATAACCTCAGATATGCAGATGATAACACACTTATGGCAGAAACCAAAGACAAGCTAAAGAGCTTCTTGATGAAAGTGAAAGAGGAGAGTGAAAAAGTAGGCTTAAAACTCAACATTCAGAAAACAAAGATCATGGCATCCAGTCCCATTACTTCATGGGAAATAGATGGGGAAACAATGGAAACAGTGAGAGACTTTCTTTTTTTGGGCTCCAAAATCACTGCAGATGGTGACTGCAGCCATGAAATTAAAAGACGCTTGCTCCTTGGAAGAAAAGCTATGACCAACCTAGACAGCATATTAAAAAGCAGAGACATTACTTAGTCAACAAAGGTCTGTCTAGTCAAAGCTATGATTTTTCCAGTAGTCATGTATGGATGTGAGAGTTGGACTGTAAAGAAAGCTGAGCACCGAAGAATTGATGCTTTTGAACTGTGATGTTACAGAAGACTCTCGAGAATCCCTTGGACTGCAAGGAGATCCAACCAGTCCATCCTAAAGGAAATCAGTCCTGAATATTCATTGGAAGGACTGATGCTGAAGCTGAAACTGCAATACTTTGGCCACCTGATGGGAAGAGCTGACTCATTGGAAAAGACCCTGATGCTGGGAAAGATTGAAGGTGGGAAAGATTGATGCTGAGAAGGGGATGACAGAGGATGAGATGGTTGGATAGCATCACTGACTCCATGATTTGAGTAAACTCCAGGGGTTGGTGATGGACAGGGAAGTCTGGCATGCTGCAGTCCATGGGGTCACAAAGATTCGGACATGACTGAGTGAACTGAACTGAAAGGAGAAGAAATAGAAAAATGTGAGAGAGGTCGGGTGGGGCATGGAGCTCCAGGTTATATCCAACCTGTAAGGAAGTGGGAAGTGAAATAAGGGGTCAGGATGTTTTGAGAAGAGAGAAGTTTTATGGGAGCAGCCTCCAAGATGCATGTGACTGGTGAGAGAGACAGGTGAAGAAAACCTTGAGGATGTATGGCTGTGTGTTGATGCCTAGTCAAGAGGTTTCAATATGGATTTAGAAAACCATTGAGGATTCATTTGATGTTGGGTCTCATTTAATTTTGTTTTTCATGGATGCAGTGTCATGCTGGGCACAGCTGTGGCAATTACTCATCTTGGTCTGGATCCTCCTGTGATGGGTCATCACGTGGACTTCCTGGTGAAAGTTGGAGCCCTCAGCCTTGGTGGGTTATCCACTTCAGATGTGGTAGAAAACTCTGTAGTAAGCACAAGCTCCTGAATAGAGCATGTGGTTTTTGCAAGAATTTTGGCTTATATTCAAAGACTAATCGTGTCTGAACCTAGCAGTAAAAAGGCAGAGTATTCCAAAAGGAAAAGAAAGAGACAGCTTTTGTAATTTGACTTTATTGGTAAAATGGGTAGAGCTGAAACTGATTCCGTGGAGTTGGACAGGCTTGCTTGATGGGATGAGGATAAAGAAAACCACAGCGGCTGCTGCAGCAGGTGAACAGTGGTGTGTCTGCTCTTGAACTGTTTTTTTTCTCTGAGTCAGTTCCTGCTCTTTGTTTTTGGCAGGGTAGGGGAGAATTCTAAATGAAAAATTTTAAATTGAAGTGTGGTTGATTTACAATGTTTTATTAATTTCTGTTGTATGGTAAAGTGACTCAGTTATATATATATGTATACATAATTCTTTTTCATGTTCTTTTCCGTTATGGCTTATCCCGGAATACTGAATATAATTGCCTGTGCTATACAGTAGGACCTTGTTGTCCATCCATTCTGTCTGTAGCAGTTTGCGTCTCTTAGCCCTGAATTCCCAGTCTATCCCTCCACCCCGCCACCCCCGCTTGGCAACCTCAAATCTGTTCTCTGTATCATATTTTAGATTCCACATGTAAGTGATATCATATGGTGTTTGACTTTCTCTTTCTGACTTATTTCACTGAGTATGTTCATCTCTAGCTGCATCCTTGTTGCCGCAAATGGCATTATTTCATTCTTTTTTATGGCTGAGCAGCATTCTGTTGCATGTGTTTAGCACATCTTCTTCACCCGCTCATCTGTCTTAGGTTGTTTGCACGTCTTGACCGTTGTGAACAGTGCCAGTTCCTGCTCTTGCTTGATTTCTCTGAGAGAGATCTCCAGAGCCTCGTGCAGTTAACTAAGCTCAGGACGTTACAGCCTGGGTATAGTAAAAGGCTTTTGTTTCTGCTTCATCATGGGCGATGTAGCGAGCAAAGATCTAAGGAGTCAAATGCCAGACTCATAGTCTATCGTGTTTTATTTCATTAACATCTTAAATGTTCTTAATATTCAGCTAACATATAAGGTCCTAAGCTTATTGAAGAGTAAGTCCTGGAATCCCCAAGGAGAGAAATGTTTGAGAATCCTGAAAAAGAGGAAGCAGGGAACAGGAGGAGTGGATGGGCGCCTTCACATCCTCTAATCCCCCTCTTCCCACTCACTGGGTCAAAGGGCGCTCTGTCTGGGAGGTGGGATTAAAGCAGTTGTGTGTGTGGTGTGAGTAATTGAATGACACATTTTCTCTGAGGCTATTTGGAGGTGCAAAGGAAACATACAGGCTCACAAGAATGACTCTGGTTGGTGGAATGAGAAAGAAAGATGGACATGGAAACTTAGTAGTTAGGTTGAGCGGTGGCGGCAAGGAGGGTGGTTTTGGGGCCCCTTCTGCCTGTCAATTCAGATGGCCTTTTTACCCCTTGTTCCTTCATAAATCCCTAAGGACTGAACTAAAAGAGGACTGAACAGTTTTAAAAACATATTTTTTGGTGGCCTGTAGCTTTGAACCATCCACCCCTGGTCACCTTTACAAAGATGTCTGTACACCAGGTGTTGCTGCAGAGAAGACAGAAAAACTGAATTGAGGCTGGGAGTGTCTCTGAATTAAAATAGTTCCTGCCTCGACTGAGGGCCTCCTTCCTGCCTCCATCGGCCTGGTGACGTTTTGCTGCCCTGAGGGGAGGTGGGACAGTCCTCAAGCCTTTTTACAAAACCTATTCTTTTGTCCTTGTTTGGCAGAAAGTCAGGCTCCCACCATTGCCCTCCCAGCCCCTCCTCCCAACCCGCACCATGAACTCTCCAAATGGCTCCATTGAACCATATGGATGACTTGGCCAAATTGGTTTTCATGAGTCTTTCTTACTTCCCCTTCCCCCCTGTAATTGTCAAATATACTTTAGTACTTTCTAACCTTAAAAAAATCAGGAGCGTCACCTGTTTTTGAGCTGTATTATTTTATCTACTTGTATCCCTGATCACCTGGCCCAGGTAGTTTGTCCGGTTTCTCCACTCAGTTGAAGTCTTTCTTCCTTTTCTAAACTGACCTTTTTAGAAGAAAGTCACTACGTGTAGCCCAGTTCAGTGGGTGGGAAGCTATGCTCCATCTATTGGTCTATTCTTCCCCTTTATTTATTCATTATTTTATTTATATCAGTACAGACCTGTGAAGATTTATTTTATGTTTTAGAGCAGGGGTCTTATAAGCCATACATCAATTTGCACATGGGAGATTTGAATATAATCATTGTGTTCTACCCAGTGGAGCCTGGAGGTCATTTTCCCAGGAGGCCTTGCTGTGAGCCGCTTCCTGAACAGGCCCAGCAGCCTGTGCGACACTCAGCATGGGCGGTGAGCTTGGTAGACCCTAAACTGTGTGCAGTGGTACATGGGAACCAGCGTTCAGAGGGCCCGCTGGGGGCAGTGGCACATGCCCCATGTGGCCACGCAGCTGTTGATTTGAGCCTCATTCCCCTTTGCTTGCTGTTTAACCTTGGACAAGTCACGAAACCTCTCTAACCATCAGTGTCTAACTGGTTGGATCAGGACATGAAGACCGGTGTCAAGGTTGTCATGGGAGGTGAATAAAGAGGGGCCTGTCCAGTGCCTGGCGTGGGGAGGATGATGGTTCAGTCCCCTGCTTGCCCCTGTTCCACCTCCTCTCCTGCTGACCAGGGAGAGTGAAGTCTGCCTGGAGTCTCGTGGGGCCCCCTCGGTCAGGGCAGAGGAGCGCTGTTGGAAGTGAAGGTAGGGCTGAGACCTTCGGGAGGCATGCTGGCTGGGGACTGAGAAGGGGGGACAGAAGGGTGGTGTCAGGGGCCTCCCTGCAGAGTAAAAGAGGGCAGGCTTGGGTGATGTCTTTCTCCAGGTCTTTGGATACACCTCTGCTTCTGACCCCTGATCTGGGGCCGGCTGCCCACGTCCTTCTCCACCACCGCCCTCTACTTCCGAGCAGGGCTTCTCTCCTCTGGGGCATGGCATCTTTTCACCAGCCTCTCTCTTTACTCGTTCCTAAAGGGAGAAGGGCTCTTTTGATTGTTAACCCGCCAGCGTGGCAGGCATACACATGAAGAAGAAAAGCATTTCCTTGTCTCATTCTCTTATTTTTCCATTAGATTCTTGCTGAGAGAATAAAGCCTGTAACTCTCCGCCAAGGTTGGGTGAACCTGAACTTGAACTCAGGCTGGTCTCATTTCAAACCCTTTGTATTTACGCACTTCGCCCTCACGGTTTGACAATGACTTGGCTCGTGAGTCGAAGCTTGCCCGGCACTGGAACCTCAATTAGAGGTATTTGAGGACTTACAGCATCTCAGAAGGCTCGAGGATTACCTGCTTCTGCTTCTCATAGCTTCTAAATTCGCTTTTGTGGACTAGCCTGGGATCTCATCCAACAGAGGCAACACTGCTTTCATAGGGAAATTTCTTTTTAATTTCAAGTAAACTAACTTACCAATAAGTTCTTGGAACCTAGGTAGTTCGCCTTGCAGACTTGGGGTTCTGCCTGTCTGTTGTGTAAGAAGCAGCAGGATTCCAGCAAGGAAAGGGAGACGTAGTGGAAAGAGCACTGCCCTGAGAATTGGAAGACCTCTGCCTTAGTCATGGATCTGTCACAGATTACAGGGAACCTGAGCCAGTCCCTTCCGAGCTTGAGCTTGCCAATGTGTTTTCAGTAAGATCAAGGTGGCCTAAGAGGTCTGGAAGATCTCTTTTAGATCTAAGAACTTAGGCTCCATTGTAGAGTGATGTGCAGAAGTGAAAGCAGTTGTAGTAATTAGTTTAGATAGACCTGTTTTATTAAAGTTACCTGTTTTTACTTATTAAAGTTACTTTATTAAGTCCCACATGCCCCAGTAGGATTGCTCACTGGTCAGATGCTGGAGTAAAAGATGACCCTTCTGTGGTTTTGGTGGAGCAGTTTGGATGCAAGCAGGAAGGTTTCCTTTCAGCTGCCCTTGTTGAGTTCTCTGGTCTTTGCTATATTACATGGCGCAAAGTAACCTATATATGATTCCTTCTGATTATCTGTTGCTGACCCTGGTAGGTTCCCAGTAGATTAAAGACAGCAACAAATATCTGTCCATTATAAGGCAACCCATTGCAACTCTGGTCTGCATGATTTCTGGTTTTTATTATTAAGATTGACAGCTTTGTTAATGGGAATATTTATCTCCAGAGATTAACTGATTTTTATCTCCAGAGCTAAACCATTTCAGCGAAATTCAAATTAATTAGATGGCTGTCCTTGGTTTCCATGATCTCTGTACAGTCAGGACTGAATACCTGGGAATTCCTTTCAGATAACCTTACAGTCTGTGACAAGCTTTTAATCCAAATGTCAGTTTATCTGCAGAAAACATAAATATTCTCAGTGCTTTCTTGTTGTGCGTAGGCTTAGGAGACACTGGAAGTTAGGGAAATTAAAATCAAGCAATTTCTTAAAAGAGCTAAATAGATGGAGAGATTAACAATACAAGTATCATCTTTAATTTTTTTCTTTATTTGAGTCTCTGTTTACTATAAAAATACTCAGAGACATAAAATCCATTCAGAAAAATAAGTTCTTAAGCTAAAAGGAAATTCATAATGTTGATGGAAATGTTCCCACAATGATAGAGCAGGTAATGTTTGCAGTGAGATTAAACAGGAGAAAGCAACCGACTCTAATTGTGTTTAATCAGAAGAGCCTTCTGTTTTCAATAGCTGGCATTTGGCTGGGGCCATATCTGTGGCCAGGTTGATAATTCTCTTGGGATACATGCCACTGTACTTGAGTTTTCAGATGAGTGTGTCAATACTGACGTGTTGAAGAAATGAACTGCGTGCCTCTCTGATAAAAGATATCTGGGGAAAGGATTAGTAAAGAACAAGTCCGTTACAGAGCAATAAACATTCCTTTCATTAATAGCATTCGGATGGTTCCTGAGGACATTTTGCCGCCCTTAAAGTTCTTCCAGGAAAGGCTATGAATGGCAGCAGCACGTATACCGCTGTTGGGAGATGATGCAGCCAAGTGGACCTCTGGGTCCTGGTGGGGGCTCGGCACACACTGCGTGTGAGATGCTGCGGTGCAGCCTGGGCTCCCGCACCCAGGAGGCTCCGGCCGGCTGGACTGGCTCCTGCAGAGTGAGTCAGGCCAGCTGGGGAAACTTGGGTCAAGAAGATAAGTTTCCATCAACTCCCAGAGACATTGCATTTATTTTCCTTTGGAGACTGCCAGTGTGATAACTTGCGGTGGAAAGGATGTGTGCGCAAGTGGAAGAAAGAGAATTCCAGAGATGCAGTGTCAGGAAGGGAGGTGTGGATGGGTCTCCAGTGGAGGGGGCAGGCCCAGGAGGAGCCATGGACGGGGAGGGAGGCCCCAGGGAGTAGGTGGTGGTGATTTGGCTTCAATGGAAGCAAGAACAAAGACTCTCAGCCCTCTTCTTTGTCTCTCTTCCCCTCCCTCTTCCTTCTTTCTTTGGTAGCATAGGGCCTGAGCATACCCAGGAGAGCTGCCCTTCAGGATCTGCCTGTCTGTCTGTCCCCTGGTCTCTCTCCCTCGTACACACACATGCTTAAGACTTTTAAAATAAAAGTAAGGCAGAAATCTAGAATAAAAACAGTGTGACACTTGTAGGCATAAAATAGACGGACGTGGATATCTGAGAGGATTTCATGTGGTGATATTGGTGGCCACCTTCCTGTCACTGAGGGTCCAGAAGTGACCTGGGATAGCCGGAGGCCTAGGCTGACAGGTGTGAGACTGTGGCCTGGGCTTGCTTCCACAGAGCACTGAGGTGGGAGCCAAGCATTTGCACAGCCCTTGTGGAGGTCCTCCTGGTTTATTACCCCAAGGCTGACACAATCATCCAGGGGTGGATGGATGGTAGGAGAAGGCTCTGGGTTCCTCAAATATCTGTGGGTGATTGACCATCCACCCAGTGATCTAAACCAAAGATCCCCAAGTAACCTATTTGTTTTAAGGGAAACACCTATTGTTTGATACTGGATTCCCAGGATGCTATGTTAAGAATGATTCTGAGCTTGTGCCTGGGCTTGGTGGGTTCAGTTAAACAGTACCTGCCATAAGGACAGTGGGAGAAATAGGTATTTCTTTTCCTTCTCTAATCTAAATCCTTGTATATCATATTAAACTTAGATTTTCCTCCCTCTCATCTCCACACACTGGTGCATTTTACCTGCACGGACCGCGACTGGCTCTGACCTCAATTTTGAAGCATAACATTAGAGCAGGACCTCAAAGTAGATGATGCTTGTCAGTTGCTGGTAGGTCATCTTGATCTCTCACTGTCTTGTACACCGTCGTTCCTGCCTTCTCCCCATCTTCCAGCACAGTGCCTGCAACGCTGAGGGAGCAGAGACTCGTCACCTCTGCTTCCGAGCGCTACCCTGCCCTGGCTGAGTCACTTCAGCGCATATTCTCCCAGGGAGAGTAGACCCTTGCGCCACCCCGCAGGCACTTGGTTACTCTAAATGCGTGAATTCGCCCCTCAACTCGGATGAGTTGTCTGGGCCTGGCCACCTGGTCTTCCCAGACGCTGTCCCCTCCTGCTGACCGGCAAGCCCAACTCTTTAAAGAAGGTGGAGAAGACACTGCATCCTAGGGGAGGGATGAGGAGGAGATGGGTCCCATTTTCCAACTTCTCCTGGCACCTTCCACCTTCACCTTTGTCCTGGGAGACAGAAGCATCCTCCTTGCTTATGGTCTTTCTCCTCCAGTGTGGTCTGGTCATCCCGAGAGACTGCCGACACTCCGCCAAAGGTTTCTTTTTCCGGGGTGGTTGGGAAGTCGTGGAAAGAAGATCATCAATACATAAAGCTGGAAATACCCTTTCTCATGTACCCTGTGGTCCTGAGAGGACCGCCTGTGCCGGCGAGGAGGCAGTAGCCCACCGTGGGGCCGCCCCGTGGAGCTCTCCACCCTGGGGACACCTTCTTCGTTCCGGCTCAGTCATGAGGTGGCCCAGCCCAGCCCCCACAGGGCAGAGGCTTCGGGCTCCTCAGCGTATTAGTGGGTCCCCTGACCTGTCTCTTCTCAGTTTGTTTCTTTATAAAACAGAAAACCTTCCTCACCGGACTCGGAGCACTCGCCACACTGTCCGCATCCTAGGGGGCACCATGCTGGCCTCTGTGTGGAACGAATGGCCTCCGTGCCCTGCCTGTCTATCTTTCAACCCTCACAAGAGATGGGTGCTTTGCGTGGTGGTTGGGCGGGGGGGTTGGGGATACGGATGACACCAGGCATCGTCCAGAGCACAGGTGCCCACGCTGCACACTGGTGGAAGTGGAGACATTTGTTAAACCCAAAGGGCAAGAAGCCGCGACAGATTTGTGCAGTTTAAAGGCAGAGAGGAGGTCTGGATCTGACCCTGGATTCAGTTGGACAGCCAGGGCGGCCCCCAGGCTCCTGTACCCCCCTCACCCCCACCCCAACTCTCCACTGGCAGGAAGTCAGGTGCTCCTGTGTGAGGCTTACGGGTGTGGGAGGAAAAACACCCAGAGAAGCTGCGCACAGCGGCCTCCGACTGCTGACCCGGGACAGCCGTGCCCATCCCCGTGGGGCACCGGTCTGGCTGGATTGCCTCTGATGTGACTCCCACCTTGTGGCCCTACAGCACTGGAGCTCCATGGGTGGTGGGGCCTGTGCCCCCATCCGGATGGTGCGGCCAGGAGGCCCAGGCACAGGGAGGACGGGGGTCTGGAGGGGAACGAGGTACTAAGAATAGCCAGCGAGACTCGGTGATAAGGGCCTGGTTGGTCAGGGACGTCAGTTGGGGACAGGGGAGGCGGAGGTGGTGGGGGAAGAACAGGGAGATAAGATAGGGCCTGCGACACAGGAATGCACAGCTGGGGTCTGCAAACGGCTGGAGGGGGCATAGTGTTGACAGGGTGCCCCAGCAGCCGTGGGTGACAGAGCTGCCCAGGGGCCTCCTGGGTGCGCCCTGAGGATGGGAGTTGGGGCGAGGAAGGGCGAGCGGGCACTGAGCTGCCGTGCATCTCAGAGGCAGCCAGAGCGTAGTGGTCTCGTGCCCTGCCCTGCCAGCCTCCATTCACGATACTTTCTGAGGGAGGAATCTGTGGCTCGGAGGTGGGAAGGGACCGCTTCAAAGTTGGGGGCAGAACCTAGTCCATCCCCAGCCCTTCCAGCTCCTCCCACCTCCAGGCCAGGCCTTCCTGTGGCTGAGACTGACCCTCTACTCTGGGGGCACAGGGCACCCCAGGTGGGGCCAGCCAGGGTGTGGGTGTAACTCATCCCATAGATGAACCCTGGGCACCTTCTCACCGCAGGTCTGGGCATTATCACTGGGGGTGTCATGGGAAACAGCAGAGAAGGCCTGTGCCTCGCTGGAACTTGGGGAAGATGTGTTTAGTTGCTCAGTCAAGACCAATTCTTTGTGACCCTTATGGACTGTAGCCCACCAGGGTCCTCTGTCCGTGGCATTTTCCAGGCAAGAATACTGGAGTAGCTTGCCATTTCCTACTCCATGGGATCTTCCCAACCCAGAGATTGAACCCAGGTCTCCTGCATCGCATGCGGATTCTTTACTGCCTGAGTCACCAGACTAAATAAGCAAATGATGCTGCTGGCTTCAGCTGATGTCGGACAGGAGGCTGAGCCATGTGGGGCTGGAGCTCTTCCTGCTTCTGGCCTTTGACATTGTTGTACTTGGGGGTGTTTCCTCTTAGAACTGGGACCACTTGGATGCTTCCTGAGAATTGGGGTGAAATTTTCTGGTTTACATATGTCCCTGTGCCTCGCCCCAGCCCCCACACCAGGACCAGAGCTGCACACAGTGAGTACTGAGCCTCTTGGGGTTGGATAACTGTTCACTTGTCTTTGTGAAACTTGAGACGCTTCTCCCAGGACTAGGTCCTGTGGATTTGGGTGCAGATTAACGGGTGTCACACTCAGAGCTGACACATTGAGTGCAGCGCTTTAACAGCATCATCTTTTAGGATTTTATGATGTGTGATTTGACTGTGTGGATCACAGCAAACTGTGGAAAAGTCTTAAAGAGATGGGAACACCATACCACCTTACCTACCTCCTGAGAAACCTGTATGCAGATCAAGAAGAAACAGAACTGGACATGGAATAATGGACTGGTTCAAAACTGGGAAAGGAGTATGTCAAGGCTATATATTGTCACCCTAGTTATTTAACTTATGTGCAGAGTACATCATGCGAAATGCTGGGCTGGATGAATCACAAGCTAGAATCAAGATTTCCAGGAGAAATATCAGCAACCTCAGATATGCAGATGGCACCACTCTTAAGGCAGAAAGCAAAGAGGAACTAAAGAGCCTTTTGATGAAGGTGAAAGAGAAAGGTGAAAAAACTGACTTAAAACTCCATATTCAAAAAACTGAGATCATGGCATCCAGTGTCATCACTTCATGGCAAATGTATGGGGAAAAAGTGGAAACAGTGATAGATCTTCTCTTATTGAGCTCCAAAATCACTGTGGACAGTGACTACAGCCATGAAATGAAAAGACACTTCCTTCTTAGAAGGAAAGCTATGACAAACCTAGCCATTGTATTAAAAAGCAGAGACATCCATCACTTTACTGACAAAGATCCATATAGTCAAAGCTATGGTTTTTTCTAGTAGTCATGTATAGGTGTGAGGGTTGGACTATAAAGAAGGTTGAGTGTTGAAGAATTGATGCTTTTGAACTGTGGTTTTGGAGAAGACTCTTGAGAATCCCTTGGACTGCAAAGAGATCAGATACTCAATCCTAAAGAATATCAACCCTGAATATTCATTGGAAGGGCTGATGCTGAAGTTCCAATACTTTGGCCACCTAATGTGAAGAACTGATTCATTGGAATAGATCCTGATGCTGGGATAGATTGAGGACAGGAGGAGAAGGGGATGACAGAGGATGAGATGGTTGGATGGCAACACTGACTCGACAGACATGAGTTTGAGCAAACTCAGGGAGATAGTGAAGGACAGGGAATCCTGGTGTGCTGCAGTCTGTGGGGTCGCAAAGAGTTAGGCACAACTTAGCGACTGAGCAACAATGCATTCAGAGCTCTCTGGGCCTTGATGGCTGAGCTGGCTGACAGTGGTGCAGATATCTCTCTCTTGGGCTGGGCCTTGGATCCAGAACATTGGTCCCTCCCTTGGCCTCACGTTCTGCAGGCTGGCTGAGCTCCCTTTAAGAGGTCCACCCCCTTGTCCTTCAGCAGGAGGAGTGCCAAGTGTCATGTTTAGGGCACAAAACCCAAGCTACTTCAAGAGCTCCGAGAAATCACACCCTTCCCACTCGGTGATTGCTGCCCCATAGGTCCCTGATGCAGCCTGAAAATAACTTGGCAGGAATGTCAGGCTCCACAAGGGGATTTGGGGCCTCGTTGTGTTGGGTTGGATCACGATATGAAAGCAGCTGGTGCTCCCACCAGCTTTCATGGGCATTCAAGTGTTCTAGAGCCTAGGCTCCAGCAGGCCCTGGGGGAAGTTTTTGGAGGTTCAGGGGATGGCAGTGGCTCTCCAAGGATGCTCTAGGGCACTGTGGCTAAGCCAGGATAAGCATTATTATTTCCACAAATCAAGCCATTTTCATGCACATTTCCCTGGTGTCTTGATCTGTGTAATTATGGAACACGTATGTGTGGGAAGGCATCTTTGGAAAATGAGTCCCTGCTCTTTGTCAAGAGGCTGACCTAAAAGTGTAGGAAAATGGTTGATGAGGCAATTCTGTAGTGGAGAACTGGCAAGAGTTCCAGATGGTAGGAGAGGGTGGGGCCTCCTCTCTGTTGCTTTGTTCCTCTGGACTCTGAAAAGGTCAGATGCAGATCTCAATGCACAAAGAATAGAGATGAACATGGGCAGCAGTGGGCATATCCTTCTTGATAAAAACTTTTTTGTATTTGTTTTTGGCTGACCTGGGTCTTTGGCGCTGTACAGGCTTCTCTAGCTGTGCAGATCGGGGGCTCCTCTCTGCTTGCGGTGCACGGGTTTCTCATTGTAGTGGTTTCTCTTGTGGAGCACGGGCTCAGTAGTTGTGGCATGTGGCTCAGTAGCTGTGGCTCCCGGGCTCTAGGGCACAGGATCAATAGTTGTGGTGCACAGGCTAAGTTCCTCTATGGCACGTGGGATCTTCCTAGATCAGGGATTGAACCTGTGTTTCCTGCACTGGCAGGTGGATTCTTTACCACTGAGCTCCCAGGGGAGCCCATATGCTTTTAAAGTCAGGAGACGCCCTGACTTTAAACAGATGGGGTTTCTGTTCTGCCACTGAGCAGGAACTGCACCCTTTATCACTATCTCGTCAGTGCTTAACAGGCACCCAGCACATAGTAGGTGCTCAGTATCAGTGATATGAATGAACATCCATAGTCTCCCTGGCCTCAGTTTCTTTAGGCATAACAGGAAGGAACTGGATTAGCTCAAAGATGCTCAAGTTCATCATTCACGTTGTGACAGTTGTCCTATAGGACAGGAGAGCTTTATTGAGAGGTTTCTGAGGCTCAGATTTGGCATGTAAGTGGCAGCGTATGCACTTTCTAATGGGACTTTCTCCCATCCTGGGCTTTCTATAACCTGTGTGGTTCTATAATGACATATACTAATATGTCATTAATATAGATAAAATTTGATGAGATATAGCGCTTGATGATGTGTACAGACCCTGGATCTGTTGGCTGACTTTGCATGTTCCCTGGTGAGAGAAGCACCTTGTCCCCTGGCGATGAAACTGCACAAAGTCAGCCAGGTTCCTGCTCGGCTCTGGAATGTCAGGCAGAGTGTCGAAGCCCCTGGACACTGATGTTCCCGCTGGCAGTAGGGATGACAAGGCCAAGATCAGTGGGTTGGAAGTGAAGTCACAGGTGAAGAGCTGTCAGGTGGCAAGCGTTTAGTGAGTGGTGAGTAGCTGGCAGCTTTGTCCCTGGACTGGTGACACCTTCCGACAGAGAGGCCACGGCGTCTGGCATGACATCCTGCCTCACCTCTCTGAGCGGGGCCCTGGGACTGTCAGTCTTGGCTCTGGAGGCCCGCTGGTGTTCCCTTGTGGCTCAGATACTGCTTCCTCAGGGCTTCCCTGGTGACTCAGTGGTAAAGAATTTGCCTGCCAATGCAGGGGACATGGGTTCGATCCCTGGTCCGGGAGGATCCCACATGCCGCAGAGCAGCTAAGCCTGTGAGCCACAACAGGAGAAGCCACTGTAATGAGAAGCCCTCACACTGTGCATCACATCTAGAGAGTAGCTCCCGCTCACTGCAACTAGAGAAAAGCTCATGCAGCCACGAAGACCCAGCACAGCCCCAAAGCAAAAAGAAATACATAAAAAATTTTTTAAAAGATGTGGCAGCATCCCAGAGGTAACAGTGTTAACACATTTCCACCATAAAATGAAAGGGCAAAGGAAGCGTTCTCTTTTGAGTAGATGGATTTGAGAAGGTGGGGATGCTGTTCCTGGTCCTTTGTGTCTCCCCAGGAGGCAGAGGAACACCAGCTCATGCTGTGTGGATGCTGTCAGGAGTGTCAGGAGCTCTGAAAGCCTTGCTGTCTCCTTGGGAACCTGCAGTCTCACACCCAAGCCCCAGAGCTTGCTCCCACCTGACCGGAGTTGGCTTGCATCCTGCTTCACGATGCATGCTCTCGGGGTTTCCTGTGGTTGCACCTTCTCCCCAAAGGCTGCAAGGTTGCTCTGGGTAGAAACCACCCTTTCTACGTCCCTCGGTGCCCCTGTGTGCCTGCAGGGTGAGCGGTTGTCACCAGCTGCCCTGTGCAAGTAGCCCCCGGTCTCCTCCTGAGCACTGGCCTCAGTCAGAACAAAGAGAGGTCCATGTCATTAGGATGGAAACAATGATCTATTCAGCGCTCCTCCAAGTAAAGGCTCCTTTTGTCCAGATTGCTGACTTTGAAAAGTTCTTCTTGAGGTTTTGCTGTAGGAAATTAAAATCACCAGTGCAGAGACAAAGACAACCTCCTCATTGGGAAAATGACCCTGATTAAAGGGAGCTGACTTTCTGCAGCTTCCATAGTTGCTTGTCCGTTCCTCCACAGTGTAAGGGGTAAGCCCCTGGAAAGGTTATTTGTTTTAGGGACTTAGCTTCCAGAGTACAGTTTTTATTTTTCCATCCCAGGAAGTTTTCCATGAACTAGATGATATGAATGATGATTTTCATAGCTTTTGTGGGTAGTGACAAATAGCTGTGAAAGAGTCCAAACCAGGTAAAGAAACAATTGCTGTTTTCAGTCATTTAAGTACCAGGATTCTTGGGACCTCAGCAAATGATGAGAGGATAAAATTGTCAAAATCAGATGATGTCGCTTGGTAGGTGGGTGGGGGCAGCAGAAAGGAAGTCCCGAACAAAAATGAAGAGAGTGTTAAGTGCCAGTCCCATTTCTCTGTAGTGTATATTTTGTTCAATCTTAAACGTATAAATTATGTGGTCTATGTGGTTCCCATTAGAGATGCAACTGTTATGAACTTTGAAGCCCATATTAGTGTCTGGTTGTGTTTTCAACTACCCTGCTGAGGACTTTGAGTGAGTTTAGGACTGCTGGTGCTAGTATAATGGCAGCCAGCCAGCTTCACAGCCACCCTATAGGGGTTACTCCTACATCATCCCTGTGTTATGGATGAGAAAAAGCTATTTAACTTGTCCAAGGTCACATATTCAGTAAGTGAAGGAACAGGGATACACCATAGTATTCATCCTTTTAAAATGTACTGCTCAATGTGTTTTGGTAAATCCACAAATTTATGCAACCATCAGCAGTATCTAATTCCAGAACATTTCCATCACCCCAGAAGGAAACCTTATAGCCATTAGCAGTCATTCCCCATTCTGTCTTCCCCCTTTCTGCTCTATGTAACACTAATCTGCTTTTTGTTTCTATGCATTTGCCTATTCTGGGCAATTCACATAAGAGAATCTCATACTATTGGGTCTTCTGTGACTGGCTGCTTTCACTTAGCACAATATTTTTGAGTTTCATGTGTATCAATATCTCATTATTTTTTATTGCTGCTAGCCCCATGTGTGTATATACCACGTTTTATTTATCCATTCATCAGTTGGTGGACATTTTGCATTATATTCACTTTTTGGCTATTCTAAACAACACTGCTGTGAACACTGTGTGGGCAAAAGGAGCTAGAATTTGAACGTTTCTCTTAGCACCTCTGTTGTCTGCATGCGATTGTCTCTAATACTTTGCATCTGCTCCAACAGAAAATGGGATATTACGATAGGCAGAGTTCTTAGAGATTTGTTTTCAAATCTGAATCAAGCTTCCTTCATTTGAAGGCAGGACACCAGCTCGGTGAAATGTAATGAAGTACTCTAATCTTGGACTTCCCTGGTGGCTGAGTGGTAAAGAATCCACCTGCCAGTCCAGGAGATGTGGGTTCACTCCCTGGGTCCGGAAGATCCCCTGGAGAAGGAAATGGTAACCCACTCCAGCCTGGGAAACCCTATGGACAGAGGAGCCTGGAAGGCTACAGTCTGTGGGGTTGCAAAGAGCTGAACACGACTTAGGACTAAACAACAGCTCTAACCTTGCCCACTCACAGTGTGGTCTGTGGGCCAGCAGTGCCAGCTTCTTCTGGGAGCTTGTTAGAAATGCAGAATCAAAGATCTCGCCCAGACCTGCTAAATTATAACCTGCATTTCTGCACAATCCCTGAGTGACACTTAAGTTCATTAAATTGTGAGAAGATCTATTGAGTCACTCAGCTCTGATTTCCTAATTTCTAGTCTAGGGGGATTTTTTTTTTTTCTCTTCTATGTTACCTCTGGGCATTTTCTGAGTGCATTGCTATTCTATAAAATATTTAATAATTTCCTCACTGACTCAAAATGAGATATGGAGAAATCAATACCCTCTCCGCATTGACTCAATGAAGTAGATAAAACTAAAAGGAAGATATTTTAGTATCACTCTTCATCATTTTCAGAGTGTGTTGCTAGTCTCTCTAGGGCCAGCAGAGTCTAACCTCCCTTTGTAGAATTCCCACTCCCCTGGAATGCATCAACGGCTCTGATAATAGCTCGGTTAAGAAAACTCTTTACTTCAGAACATATTTTTTTGAGCAGCTTCAGATATTAATAATGCTTGTGTATCAGGGTTCTCTAGAGAGACAAAACCAGTAGGATACATATATGGAAGCAGAGATTTGTTACATCAATAGGAATTGGCTCACACAATTACAGAAGCCAAGAAGTCCCACTGTCTGCCATCCGCAAACTGAAGAATCAGGAAAGTTGTGATGTAGTTCAGTCTGAGTCTAAGGTCCAGGAACCAGAAGTGCTGATATCTGAGGGAAGGAGAAGATGGGTATTCCAGCTCAAGCATAAAAAATAAAGCAAATGTGCTCTGTTTCCACAGTTTTGTTCTACCCTAAGTCCTGAGGATTGATGATTCCACCTGCGTTGGTGAGGGTGATCTTTACTCTTTCTACCAGTTCAAATGCTAATCTCTTCTGGAAACACCCTCAAAGACACAGCCAGAAATAATGGTTGACCAGTTACCTGGGTATCCCTCAACTCAAATTGACATGGAAAGTTGACCATCACAACTTTGAACCCATTTTTAGAAACAAATCTGATCCCAATATTGTAGATCCCATATCCCATCCATATGTTATGGTCAGAGGGCAGTGACATCCAAGTTCTCTGCTGAATTTTTAGTTCCTTTACTTCTGAATTTCTTCTTCCATTTTCCATAACAGTTGAAGATAGAATTTAGGAAGCCACACTTTTTCCTAATATTTAGGCAACAGAGAACAATTTGAAGACCTTGGAAAGGACTTAGAGATCCCTAAAGAGACATCTTGATTTTTCGGTTGATCTTGTAAAGCAGGAATGACTATATTCCTGGAGACATACCTATTTGTTTGTTTTACTGACTTCAGTATGTCCGCAAGTACATGGTTTTTTCCTTTGTTTTGTATCATAAATTAGTTCAGGTCCTACAGGAGGGACTCATTGATAGTGATGGGGATGTGAACTGAGAGGAAGGGAATTAGGATTGAGACATCAATATTACTTCCACAAGTTTTGGCAAATACCTTAAAGAGAATTCTTGTCCTATCCCATCCACCATTTGGGCCATGCTCTTATAACTAGGATGCTGAGTATTTCGAGTAGGAGGCAGACTCCAAACTGAAGGCTGGAGCTGTTTCCTTGCAGCTGACAGCCTGACACTCCCTAGAAGGTGAGGAGGGCTCAGAAGGGCTTAAATCCAAGAAGTCAGTGCCTGAGGAGAGTGGGCCGAGAATGGGGATAGAGGTTGGGGGGAGCCCTGGGAACGTCAGGGAAGACCCTTGAGCTGGCTGAGGTCTGGGTAGGTTGGCTCGGTGGCCTCTGCCTCTGACTTGGCCTGAGCCCTCTCCTGGCCCTGAGTGGACCTCTAAGGCCTCGGGCAGGTTGGGCCCCTGGACTTTGGAAAGTGTGGCCAGTTTCCCTTCAAGTTGAGGCCTGAGCTGCAGGCCATTCTTGGCTGGTTTGGGGCTTGGCTCAGTCTTCAGGGTTTTTTGAGGAGGTTGAATATCCTGAGGCTCTAAGGAGCATGGGGTTCTGGAATGTTCCCTGGGTGGAGGTCTTCTGGCATTTCACATCTTTTGCATTTTGTGAAATGTTAGGATCTAATGTGCTGTGGCCACAGATCATGAAAACTGTGTGTGTTGGTAGGGAAGGGACTGCTGAGATTTACTGGAGAAAAAATTATTAATCAAAAACTGCTGTTACTGGAGTTAATGTGTGGTAACCTAGGAGTTCTACCCCTAGTTTAATTCTACCCGAGAGTTAAAAACGTATGCCCCCACAAAAACTTATGAATAGTGCTCTTATGAATATCTATGTATAAGAGCCGAAAGACGGAAGCAACCCACACCTCCATCAGCCAGTAAATGGGTAAACAAATGTGGCATATCCATCCATATGCAGGAATATTATTCAACCATAAGAAGTGTTGATACACTGGTGTGTGCTATGATGCTTCCATGCTGGCTCATTGGTAAAGAATCTGCCTGTCAATGCAAGAGACAGGAGTTCGACCCCTGGGTCAGAAAGATCCCCTGTAGAAGGAAATGGCAAGCCACTCCAGTGTTCTTGCCTGGGGAATTCCATGGACACAGGAGCCTGGCAGGCTACAGTCCATGGGGTCACAAAGAGTCGGACACGACTTAGTGACTATGTACTCATGCATGCCCGTGCTATAACATTGAAAACATTAGTTTAAGTGAAGGAAGCCAAATATAAAAGTCCACATATCATATGATTCCTTTAATATGAATTTTCCAGGATAGGCAAATTCATAAAATAAAAGGATTAGTGGTTGCTTTGGGCTAGGGGGAGTGGTGACTACAGAGAAACTGCTAATAGGTGTGGGGGTTCTTTTTAGAGTGATGAAAAAATATAGTTATATAGTGGGATGGTTGCCCAACTTTGTAATTATACTAAAAATCATTTAACTGTACAGTTTAAAGGGTGAATTTTATGGTATGTGAAGTATATATCAATAAAACAAGCCAAAAGCCAAGGTTAACACCTTGTACTTGGAGAACAGAAAGTCTTGGGGCTATTTCTTTATTCTCTAACTTAATCTGTAAAGGGTTTCTGCTTGCAGGGTGGGTGGGAGACAGTCGCTTTCATGGCAGTGCTTCCCTCAGCCCTTGGCTCCCAAGTGGTCCATCCTCTCTCTTGGCCCATGTGTGGCTCTGCCTCCACTTCTGGTGGACCTGGGTGCTCACCTGCATCATGGTGCTGCCCCTGGACTAAGCTTTGTGCAGGGACGGTGCCCGCAGGACCCTGGCAGCTCAGCTGGCTAGCGTTCCCAGCCACCCTGAGGTCTATGTAGAGACCCAGCCGTGGTGTGCGGAGGGCTGTGGCTGATATTCTTCACTGGCCGTCACAGAGGACGTTTTAAAAAGTCAGACAGTTTAAATCTCAGAGGGAGACGAAGAAGCACAAAGGAAATACTCAAAGGGAACTGAGAATTCTGATGGGAAGGTCCTGCTGCTGAAATAAAGATTGACAAGGTGATTTCTTAGAAGCTTTCCCTGACATAACTAGGAGTAGTGGTTATTATAAACAATGCTTAGTTTAAAAGACGTTACTTTACTAATGTAACAAATCTGGAAGACTGTATACTAAAGTCTGTAAGGGTGGGATTCCAGGAGACTTTTACTTCATATATATAGTGTTTTATTATTTTTCTGAATAATAACAGCATTTCCCCCAGTGGGAATGTATTACTTTTGTAGTCAGAGAAAATAAACACATTAAAAAATTTAAAAAATAATAATGGCTTAGATAATATTATCTAGAATCTATGAGTTAAAACATGTGCTTGTCAGAACTTACAAATTCACTAGGTGTGTTAGGGAAAACATGATCCAAAGATTGGTCTAGAGAGATTTATCTTTAAAAGCATTTCACTAATATAGTGATTCATGGTTTACAAAGTTTGTGTCCTCATTCACTCATTCAGTTTGTCCATCAACCCATCAGTCCTCTACTGAGTCCTGTCACTGTCACAGTGCTGAGTAAGCCCAAGGATGCTGAGGTGCCCTGGCCGTGATGCCCCGTCTCCCAAAGTACACGGGTTTGCTGATTGAAACATGTACTGACTCCCTGGGTCCTGCTGTAAAGAGGACTGACAGGGGCCTGAAAGCCAGGCTCATCCCTGCCAGGGTGGGGAAGGTGATGCCATCAAGTGGGCAGGAAGGAATCTCTGTCTTGTTTCTGTGGATGCTCCTGTTGGCCACGGGGTTTGGGACTATGGGACGGAGCCCGTTTCTCCACCCAGAGCAGACGTCAGGCAGAGCAGCAAGACAGAGAGGAGGGAGCCCGGCCGTGTGAATGTGGGAGGGATTCCTGATGTAGCTTCCTTCACTGTAAACTGGGTTCAGCTTTGAGAGTGAGCAGAGCCCGTGAAGCTGCAGTCACCCTAGGAAGGATCCTAGGAAGCGGTCACCTTTCTAAGGGCTGGATTGGGGGATCGTGACCCTGTGGAAGGTCTGGGAATGGCAAGATTGTGCTTAGTCGCTCAGTCATGTCTGAGTCTTTGCTGCCCCATGGACAGCCAGGCTCTTCTGTCCATGGGGATTCTCCAGGCAAGAATTGGAGTGGGTTGCCGTGCCCTCCTCCAGGGCATCTTCCCAACCCAGGGATCCAACCCAGGTCTCCCGCATTGCGGGCAGAATCTTTACCATCTGAGCCACTGGAGAAGCCCATGAATACTGGAGTGGGTAGCTTATTCCTTCTCCAGGGTATCTTCCTGACCCAGGAGTCAACCTGGGGTCTCCTGCATTGTGGGCAGATTCTTTACCAATTGAGCCACCAGGGAAGCCCAAGAATACTGGAGAAGGTAGCCTATCCCTTCTCCAGGGGCTCTTCCCAACCCAGGAGTCAAACCCGTGTCTTCTGCACTGCAGGTGGATTCTTTACCAGTGGAGCTACCAGGGAAGCCCATGGCAAGGTTGGTGAGGGCTTTGGCTTTTTGTTTTTTTCTCCTGGTGCCCCTCCCAGTTGCTCCCTTCCTGAATCCCTTCTGTTTTCACTGAATCTCCCCCTTGCTTGGCCCTGGTTGTCATAATATTGAAATATATGATATTTTATTACTTGCTGTATTAACTGAGCATGCATGCATGCATTAAGTGAATAACTGGAAGCCTTTTATTCTTAATTAAAAATACAGATGTATCATATGCTTTCTCCTTTTCTCTCTGAAAAATTCCTCATTATAGGAGAGAGATCAATTTTTCCCTTACCACTGTATTTGTTTTTATGGGTTAATGCCCTTTAGGTGGGAAAAAAAAAGACTCATAAGGACTGTGAGACCAGAATAAGTGATCTGATTATAAAGAGGTGAGATCTAAATTCCCTGGGTGTCCAGATCAAGATTGTATGACTTCTCTCCTGACTGAGCCTCTGAATTGAGGACGTAGTGAAGCCTGGATGTTTTATGAATTGCTGGCAGCCAGATGGGCAGCCAGCAGAGGCCAAGCCATTGATGGGGTGTGAAAGAATGAGCTGGGGGCAGCGGAGGCCCCCCTGAGTGGACCCGTTTCCCACAGCTCTGAGATCTAGGAATGTATGGGAGGGGAGTGTGGACTGGGAGATTCTGGGCCTCCTGTCTAGAGTGGCGGTGGAGGTGCTTGGGAGCAGCAGCTTCTTAATGATGGTGTGGTCGCATTTTGTGCCCTCTCCTGTAAGCCATCTTCAGATGAAAGCACCACTCTCCAAGATGCTGCTTCGGGCCAGGTCTCTGATTCTTGCCCCCTGTAGCTAGGAAAGGGCTGCAGAGTACTTGTCACTTTTATGTCTAAGTCAGATCTTAAGCCAGCTTGAGTCACTGAATCTCCACGATCAAAGGCAGCCATTTCACATCTTTTAGCCACTTCAAAGCAAGTTGTGGAAAAAATTAGGAATCTGGAAGCAAATTGAATTATACATCAAAGAAAAACAATCTCCTGACCTTTCTTCCTTCCAAAGCCAACTGTTCCTAAGCATAAAGATCCAGGCCGGATGCTGCCGATTCAGCGTTGGGGGGCAGGGTGGGTTCAGGGGATGGAGGTTCAGTTAAACCGAAGAGCTTGTTGAACACTTTCTTGACAAGGAACGTTCTTGGAGCCACCGGATATGGGAGAAACACAGAGTAAGGGTTTTGTCAGAAAAGTACTCACGGTTAGTTGGGGAAGCAAGAATGGCACACAGCACTATTTCTGTGCCAGGGTCATAATTCAGGGGTGAATTGGGTGATGCAGTGTGATGTGTGGTGAGACTTCAAAGGGGAGGAAGACCAGCCGTGGTGGCAGCTGTGGGTGAGGATGGATTTCACAGCCGGGCTGTTGAGTTGGGTCACAGGATGAAGCGGGGCTCTGGGAGAAGGAGAGGATGGACTGGACCGTGGGGTGTGTGTGTGAGAGAGGTCAGCCCCGTCTTCTCAGTTGAGGTGGGGAAGAGGGGTAGCTGCAGTGGGGAGGGGCCCCAAGAAAGAAGTCCCTGAGGCTAGACGTGATGTCAAAGATAAATGAAGCCAGACACTGGTTCAAGTGGCGAGGGCAGATTTTAATCAGTAATAGGCATGATAGGGAGAAGAGGCCAAAGTGAACTGAATCCAACTTTGATTTGTAGGGAGGTGACTGAGCCGATTGAGCAGAGTGAGGGGCTGGGGAGGGGCCTCGAGGGGAAACATTATGAAAAGCTGGAAGGGAGGTTGGTCCATGTGAAGTCCATCTGGGTTTTCAGACTGGCCCTTCGTCAAGTTCGGCTCCCTCCTTCCCGCTGAGGCTGGAGACAGAGCCCTATCTCCAGGTGTTGGCTGGAGAAAATAGTAAATTCTTTTTGGCAGCCGTGAGTTTTCTCAGGCAGGCACTTTAAGGGGGATACGAGCCATCTGAGGGATGTGGCCTTGAGCTGTTAGAAATTGTGCTAATGTTTGTTCAAGTCTTTACAGGCCAAGGTTGAGGGGCCTGGCCAGGAGGAGGGCTCAGAGCAGCCCAGGGTTCAGTCAAGGTGAAAACCTCCATCAGGAGACATTTGATGTGAAGAGGCAGGAAATGGATTTAATGATAGTTTTCAAAGTGGGAACAACTTCCTGGGATGGATATTAAAGGAGATTAGATTGGCTTTGAGTATTAATCACTTTTCATTGACTCTTAGGGCCACAAATAACCAAAGTGATCATTAAATTTTAAGGCCTTTTATTTATGGAGGATGTCACGGGGATCTAAGAAATCAAGTAATTTTTGCCCTGTGACATGAAAATAGTCAAGGCGTGTGTATATTCCCAGCCCTCTGTGTATGAGTTGAATACCAGGAAGGTACTAGAAACAGTGCTGGGTGTTGTGGGAGGTACAAAGACCAGTCCTAAGCCCTGGGGGCTCCAGGATGCTCACAGTCCAATGGAAAGGCCCACGTGTAGAGAGTTGGCAGCACACGTAGAGACGCTGGGCTCCCCTGGCAGGAAGTGAGGGCAGAGGCAGGAGAGTCCCTGGACTGTCCAGGAAGACAAAGGCTCTTGGGATTCTAGAGCTGAACAGATGCCGGGATGCTGTCTGAGTCTGACAAACTCGCTTCATGGTCTTGACGCATGGACTCAGACAAACAGAAAGCAGAGCAGAGCTCTGGGAAGGGCAGAGGGAGACCCCAGGATGCGTAGGAGGACGTAGAGTCTATTCCAGTGTCAGTGAATGGTCTTTTTATATACTTTCATTTCTGTATTTACTTGTATTTGGCTGCACTGGGTCTTTTCATGGCTCCGCTGGCTTTCCTCTTGTGGCTTTCTGTAGCTGCAGAAAGTGGGAGCTACTCTCTAGTTGTGATAGATATTCTTCTCATTGCAGTGGCTTCTCCTGGGCACGTGGGCTTCAGTAGTTGCAGCTCGCAGGCTTTAGAGCCCAGGCTCGGTAGTTGTGGTGCACGGGCTTAGTTGCTCCGTAACACGTGGGATCTTCCCAGACCAGGGATCGAACCTGTGTTTCCCACATTGGCAGGCAGATTCTTTACCACTGAGCCACCAGGGAAGCCCTGGGCAGGGATTGTTGAACAGAAGGCTCTGAAAGGTGAGCAGTAATTGGTCGCCTGTAAGACTGGTGTATTCATGAAGGATAGAAAAGTTTTTAATGTGACTTTTCCTGGTCTACCTGTCACCTGTAGTGTTGACAGACTACCCTAATCCAGGCCATTGTTACCGCATTTTTCGATGGATGGAGCATCTTCTTAACAGATATCCCCCCTTCCCTTGTATCAAGTCCCTTGGATCCCTCCAAATGCTTTTCCTCAGCGAATGTAGTCAGAATGACCTCTGGGTTGTGTCTCCCTTCTTGCTTAAAACTGCTCAGTGGCTTTCAGTAACATTTATCTTCCCTTGTCTTTAATGTTGTCCATTGGTCTTGCTGTGATACTCCTGATACCCTCACACTTGTAACTCTTGCCTTCCCATCCCCTCCACTCCTTCAGACTACTAATGCTTTGCTTCTGTGATCTTCTAGTCTAGGACTTGAGAATATTAACCTCTATTAATATTAATAATCTATTATTCTCTAGTATTAGAGAATATTATTCTCTATTTCTTCTTTTCTACTTAGAAAATATCAGAGGGAGAATTCTAATTATAGCTTATATTGCATATATAAAGATTAGGTTTAATGGATTTTTGTCAACTTCAGATAGTCAGTGAAGCTCATTGCCAGCATCTTTTGTGTCTTTTCATGTCCTGTGTGCACGCTGCCCTCGTCTTGATCTTGGTGGCCGTTCCTGTGTATCTTCCTTGTGTTCAGTTGTTTGTATGGGTGACAGATGTCAAGAGTGATTTCTGTCTTACAGAGATGGGAGCGAGCTGTATATATAATCTTCACAAAAATAAAAATTATGCCTTAAATACCCCAATTTTAAAGCAGTTCATCTGATTTTGGTGTAAGTCTTTCTAACAGATACTCTACTTCTCCTTGTTTATACCTTTGTCTGTTAAATAAAGAATTCTGATGAACCTACTCATTGTTTAATGCTTTCTTTGTCATTACAGGAACTTCAAGTCCTTTTGGGTCCTTTTTGTCTAGTGAATAGTTTTCCAGATTTACTTGTTTCCTTCATATTTGTTAAGTTTGTAGCCACTTGTGTTGGTACTACCATAAAGTTTATAGCTTCTGAGAATTTCTCACATTTTAATCTGCTTTTATTTGTCCCAGTAGCAGCATTTTAAGGAATATTCAGTTGGACAGATCATAAAAGTTTATTTTCAAAATATATAATTTTTGGAATGTATTTCATGAAAACGAACATTCATTTTTCTTAGATGCATATTCTTAAGAACTTTTTTTTTTTACTGTGTTGAATGACTGTATTAGATATTTATTTATTTGTAGCAAGTTGAAATCAGGAGGGAGTGCCTGAGATCAAAGGACCAGGGGCATACATGTAAAATGCACGATCCCCCACCTTTCCACTCCTGCCTGCCCCTCCGTCTACTGCTCAGTTAGGCAATGCTGGTGCCCTGCCACTTCCTTCTCCTGACTCCCCAACATGGCTCTTCCCAGGTGAAGCTGCTGGGGGCTGAGTTAGAAACAAATGAACCATTCCTAAAACCAGTCATACAGAAGTAGGCAGAATTAGCTGTTAAAACAATCACATCGAATGAGGTTGCTAAAATTTCGTGAAATAATGAAGACAAGTAAATTCTGCAAGTTGGGTTTAGGCAAATGAACATTCTGCAAATTGGCCCACTTCTGTGTGATGGCACTGGATGGTCCAGTGGAAGATGGTTTTCCTCGGAGCCTTGGGCGGTGCTGAGGCCCAGTGGCCAGGTGCCATTTCTTCCCCGATGCTGCTCCAGACATCCCTAGCTCCCCAAGCCATACCTCCCTTGTGCACTGTTTCTGGTTTCCTGTGTTCCATCACCAGGTCACCGAGCACATGCGAGCCACGAACAAAGTTTGACTTAATTCTCTAGAGAAGTATTTGCATACATGCCTGGAGATGTTCATTGTCCAATGTCCATCAAAGGTTTCCATCGTGCAAAATTAAGGGGAGCTGAAATGTCTGCTCAGGAGAGTGGATGCAAACTTAATCCTGGTCCTTCTATTCAAGAGACATGCAGCAGGGGGCTTTTGCCTCTGGCTTCAAGGACATCATCACTGTTGACAACTATTTTAGTTATTCAGAGGTCTTCCCTGCTTATTTAGCTTTTCTAAATAAAAAGACTCTATTCCAGAAGTTTTAGAGTTTTCAGACTGTAGAAAAGTGGGAGAGTGACTTCAATTATATTACTCACTCTTGTGATTAGATGTATACAACACCTAATATAAATTGTAGCAGGCAAACAACATTTGATCCCTAATTTATATCTTGGTAGCAACCAGGTTCAGTAGACCAGACTAACTGCAGTATGAGAGAATGATTTGTGTTTCATATATGTAGGCAGGCATTAGTAATGATCTCATTAAAGGACTGTCACAGCACCATGAATTGGCCCCATGTACCTCCTCTGCTTCTTTGTGACCCTATGGACTGTAGCTCCCCAGGATACTCTGTCTGTGGGATTTCCTAGGCAAGACTACTGGAGTGGGTTGCCATTTCTTCCTCCAGGGGATCTTCCTCACCCAGGGATAGAACCCATGTCTCCTGCACTGATAGTTGGATTCTTTATCACTGTGCCACCTGGGAAGATCCCAGCAAAATGCTCCCATCTCTCATGTCCTGGGTCCTTCCTCCCTTGTAGCATCAGGAGAGTATTCAGACTTCTCTGGAAATTCAAGCCACTTGTAATGATAGTTTTCCTGTGCTGTGCTGGGGTAGAGGCATTGGTAGTCTTTTTGCTTTTGAAAAGCATAATTTCTTTTCTTTTCTTTTCTTTTTTTTTAAAGCTTTTAAAGTGTTATTCTGTTGGTATTGGAAACAAACCTTCATTTCCTTCAGCTTTTTTCTTTCATTGAAAGAGAAAAGCAACAGGACTTGAAGGAAGAGGGGAGTAGGGAAAATCATTGTTGCTTTCTGTGTTTGCTCTCTGCATCTCTTTTCTTAGTAAATTGCCTCAGGAATTTCTGCAGTCAGCTCTAATCTGCTCTTGAAAGGCCTCTTTTGGACCAAACTCTTCAAGTGAGCCAAAACTCTAAGACTACAGGGTTTGGGAGGAGACAATGAAAAGAAAGAGGGTATTAACATGTGGCCCTTCTATTAAGATTGTGAAATTTCCTTAAGTTGTAAATGTGGCTGGGAAAAAGGGGGAAAACTCCACTTTTGGGGAAGGCAGCACTTACCATCTTCTCCTCTTCCCTTTTTTCTTTATTCCTTTCCCACCTAAGTTGGTTGCAGCAGAGAGTTTTTTAATAGTTTTGGGTTATTTTAACTGTTTTTTATTATTTTTAAATTAATCTTTATTGGAGTATAGTTGATTTAAAATGTTGTGTTAGTTGCTGCTATACAGCAAAGGGAATTAGTTAAATAGTTAACTATATACATATATACACACATATCCACTCATTTTTAGGTTCTAGTCTCATATAGGTCATTACAGAGTATTGAGTAGAGTTCCTTGTGCTATACAGTAGGTCCTTATTAATTATCTCTTTTATATATAGTAGTGTGTATGTGCGGAGAAGGCATTGGCACCCCACTCCAGTACTCTTGCCTGGAAAATCCCATGGATAGAGGAGCCTGGTAGAATGAGGTCCATGGGGTTGTGAAGAGTCAGACATGACTGAGTGACTTCCCTTTTACTTTTCACTTTCATGCATTGGAGAAGGAAATGGCAACCCACTCCAGTGTTCTTGCCTGGAGAATCCCAGGGATCGGGGAGCCTGGTGGGCTGCTGTCTATGGGGTCACACAGAGTCGGACACGACTGAAGTGACTTAGCAGCAGAAGCAGAAGCAGTGTGTATGTGTCAATTCCAACCTCCCTTTCCCCCTTGGTAACCATAAGTTTGTTTTCTGTATGGCAGCAGAGAGCTTTTTATACATTTCTGAAAATGGGCATTTTGTGTTCTGGCACCATGGACAGATACCAAAAAATATTTTTGTCTCCTTTTGGTATTTTGAATTAGCATCTTACCTCAAAATAAACATAAAATGCAAATGACAAAAATTTGACTTTTATTATCATTTCCAAAGTCAGTTAAACATGGCAATTTTGGAAATAGGTTGAACACATCTTTATATAAAACACCAAAGACAGAGTTATTTTTTTCTGACAGCCGGTGTTTTCAAAAGTTGTTCTCTCCCCTCCTACCCAATAAGGAAAATGTCCTTTTGCTACCACATCAGAGGCAGTGTTTCTGAACTTGTGACTTCTGCCATTAATGTAGTTGAAATGAATTCATGTTTCCTTAATTCCTAACAAGGGTGTGAAGCAAGCTTGTGACTATTTTATGCCCAGACCTGGGTTGGAGTTCTTAAGGAATTAGGCAGAAGGTGGGTGGGTGTGTGTGACACTTTATCCGTCTTAAAGATCGTGAAAGTTATTCCTAGCTCTCAGAAATAAAAAAGAAGGGGGTGGAAACCGATCAAATGCTCTATTCATAGGATAAGAGGAAGAGGAGGGAGGGAGGAAACTTTCATTCACGTCACAGAAATGTATTCTGTATTGTTATGTGCCAGCCACTGTTTAAGGACCTGGGGCCACAGCAATGCATGAATTAGACAAAAGTCCTTGATCTCTGTGAACCTTCCACTGCAGTGGGAGTCGGAGAGAGAGAGATGATAAACAGGGTAAAAAAGTAGTAAAGTATAGAGTGTGACAGTGATCAATGGTATGAGAAGAAAGAAAGGCAGGGGGTTCTGAAATGTGTGTATTTGAGTGCATGTTGGGTATTTTAAAATAGGGAGCCAGGAGAGCTCTCACCCAGAAGGCAGTGTTTTCATGGGAATGGCAGGCTTGTAAGAGGGAAGCGGGGTGAGCAGATCTGAGGCCCCTGCATAACCCAGGTGAGGGGTGACTGCTTCAGGCCAGAGGGGTGGCAGGTCAGGGGTAAGAAAGGTCGGATGAGGAATTCCTTGCTAGATCAGAGCAGTGGGTATGGGAGAGAGAAACAGGAAACATGGCCTCGGGGTTCTACCTGAGCCTCTGACACAGACCCTATGATCCATTCACTGTGGCCCCTGCAGCTGTCACTGAAGGTTTTCAGTTTGTGCCGTTTTATAAGTGAAAGTGTTTGTCAGTTGTGTCCGACTCTTTGCGACCCCTGGACTGTAGCCCGCCAGGGGGCTGTCCATGGGGTTCTCCAGGCAAGAATACCCGGTGGAGAATGCATGACTCAAAATGTTAGTCATGACGGAGTCCCGTGAGCCAACCAGGCGCGCTCATGCACTCCGAACGCCAGAAGGAGAGGTGGGGTCTTGCTCCCAGTGCGGCCCCTGAGGCTCGTTGTCCTAACTCTAGAGCCACCCAGGTGATCGTGCTTTGGGTGGGGGTGGTTTGGAAGAATCTGGGATTTTACTGGGTGGTGTGTTTTCTGGTTGGGAGGCCAGTCACTGAAAATGACCCAGGGTTTTTAGTGTGTGCTGAATCCAAGACAAGCTGACAAGGCAGTGTGCCTGCCGGAGGAGCAGAAGTAGTCTGAGGAGGGGGGCACTTCCGGCCATAGGGAGGGGCACTTCCGGTCATAGGGAGGGGGCACTTCCGCCATAAGGAGGGTGGGCACTTCCGGCCATAGGGAGGGTGGGCACGTCCGGCTGTGACCTGGCCCTGCTTGCTGCTTGCGCAGCCAACCAGTGTCTCCGAGCTGAGGGGGTGAGGCGAGCTGCAGTCCCCTCACACCTGCTCTCTCCTCTTCCTGGGCCGCTCAGCGTTATGTGTTTTGCTCTAGTTTAATCTCTTTGTTGAATGTGAGACTCAGGTATGAGTCAGGGGAGTCCACGCCCCACTGGCCCCTTTCGTTTCATTACCAGGTGAAAGGGCTTCACAGATGGCACTAGTGGTCAGGAACCCTCCTGCCCATTCAGGAGACATAAGAGACCCGGGTTCGATCCCTGAGTCAGGAAGATCCCTGGAGAAGGACATGGCAACCCACTCCCATGTTCTTACCTGGAGAATCTTCATGGACAGAGGAGCCTGGCGGGCTACAGTCCATGGGGTCGCAAAGAGTTGGACACGACTGAAGCGACTAAGCACTGCACAGCACACTGAAAAAAAAGTCATGATCAATGCTAGTAAAATGCATCTCCAAGTATTTTCACAGGAGCAAGTGGGTTCATGTTACCCCTGTTTTAGATAAACGGCTGGCTCAGAGGTTATGCGTGGGGAAATGGCAGACTGCCTATCTTAGTGACATGTTGATTACCGTACATTTCACCGTTGGGCAAGCACTGAATTGTCTGTGATGCTGGTTACTGGGCTCTGAGGAGCAGGTTTGGGAGCAGGGGCTCTCGTGGTAGCCACCCTCGGTGCGGCCTTCAGATTCTAACTTGCCATACCTGCTGGAGGGGGCTCTCCTAGCAATCCAGGTGTTGACCTGGACCAAGGTTGATGCTGGACCAAGGCCCAGCATGGTCCTGGGCCTCTGAGTCTGGTGGAATCTCGGGCCGACACAGATGGACCAACTCCAGGTCTCCATTCTGCTAGCTCCCAGATGATTTCTATGCATTTTCAAGCATGAGAAAATCAAGGGAGCCACGCATTAGCTGGTCTGTTTTGGAATAAATCAGGTAACGTGACAACCCCACCTGTGGCTCGTTCTCCATCATGAAGGTTCCTCTTCTCCAGGCACCCACGCCTCTCATTGCTTCCTTTCTGTGGCTGATTCTCAAAATTTTTGTCTCTTCACGAGTCTCTTTCCTTCAACACATGCTGCCTCGGAAAACGTGCAACCAGTTTCCGTTGATTGCTTTGCTGTCGAATGTGGGTGTGGCTATACCTGCCCGCCCCTCCCATGCCACGTGTAGTCCTGGCCTAGGAAGTGCAGTGAGGGGAAGCTTAGCTCTTTAAATTCTGACCTGAGTCATGTTGCTGCTAAAAATCCTTCCCCAACTTAGGGCTGACTTGGCTTCTGCATCCTCTAAATACAGGTATGAATGGGTGGGATGAGGCTAAAATTGTCTCAGGTCCCAGTGAGAATCTAAAAAAACAAGGTTCATAATTTTAAGCCTGGGAGAAAAATGAAACAACCCGCCCCCCGCCCCCTTCCTTGAAGGGCAAAGCAAGGGTTTGGGCCCTCGGTTTTGTTCTAATGGCACCTTCGTCTGCAGTCAGTGTTTGAGGGAGCCTCTGAGTGTGCTATAATGATGGGTATTCAGTCTCTTTCCTGAGGACGGAGCTCCAGCCCCCCAGGGGGTGTGGTGAAGGCTGGGGCCCTGCTGTCCGACCACAGAGATTACTGAGGACAGTCTCCATGCCTGTGGCTCCGATCTGTGTGGAGGCGGGGCAGAGCCCAGGGGAGACTGTCCGGGAGGGGGGCAGCGAAGGCAGCCACCCATGCCAGCCCCCCAGTCCTGGTTGTGTGGGCACCTGCACTCACAGCCTTGTACCTGGAGTGGCCGCCTAGATAGTGGTTCACATGGAGGGTGTGGCAGAGCTAGCCCCGTACCCCGTTTTTACTCCTGGAAATACCTTCTGAGCTTGGGAAGGGGTGGGAGTCACTCTCTGAGTTTGGGGGCAGTGTGTGTAGAGCCTGGGCATTAGGGCAGCTGGGTGGTACATCACCTGTACAAAGGTGCTTTAAGCCCCCCTCCCTTCCCCACTGTTGTCACCTGTCATCAGAAGCTGACCCACTTACCCTGCCTGAAGTAACCAACCCACAGTAGGTCTGCCCAGATTCATGGTATCTTGACAACTGTATGGTGATGTTGGAGGGGCGTGCCCTTGCTTGCCTTTCCTTCTCAGTGTCCTGTAGTTGTGACTTTTTTAAATTTAATTTTATTTATTATTACTTTTGTTGAGTGCACGGGGTCTTTGTTGTGGCACATGGGCTCAGTAATTGCAACCGGAGGGCTTAGTTGCCCAGTAGCTCTTAGTTCCCTGACCGTGGATTGAACCCGTGTCCCTACCTTGCAAGGCAGATTCCACTGGATCCCCAGGGAAGTCCCTGTGACTCTTTTTCTAAAGCCTCCCTTGGCCCAGAGCCCAGTGCAGCTGGATGGTGGAGGCACTGAGGCTGAGCTTGCACCCAGGAAGCCCAGCGTGGCCCATGTTTTCCTCTTCAGCTGCTCCTTGCCCTCCCTCCTTGAAAATCCAGTGCTTTCCCTTGAAGGAAACCAGGTGAATCTGGTGGCCCCTCCACGTGGAGCTGTTCTTCCAGAGACTGAGGCCCTGGAGGAGCAGGGAAGTCAGAGTCAGCCGGATCCAGGAAGTGGGCCTTCTAGGCTGGAGTTGGGAGTGGGGCGGGTGAGGCTGGAGCCCTTTAACTGGCTGACATGTGGCTCCACTGTGGCAGATCACCAAGTATACCGACTGAGCCTGAAAAAGCCCGAGCCTGGTACATACCGTAGGGACATAGTGTTGGCTGGATGAATGCTTTTCACCTGAGTAACCAACTCATTTTCCCAGAGTTTACCTGCCCTCCTCTCTGAACAGTGTCACTGTACAGCTCCTTATTCCCTGGGAGGACTTACAACTAGGTCAATAGCTGAAGGTATCTGTGAGTCTCTCTCCCTTTAGACTTGAAGCTCCTCATGGGAGCACGGTATTGTGCTCATCTTTTTTTTTTTTTTTTTAAAAGGAAGATTTTATTATTTATTTATCTGGCCACACCACAGGGCATGTGGGATCTTAGTTCCCTGACTGAGGCTCAAACCCGTGCCCTCTGAAATGTAAGTGTGGAATATTAACCGCTGGACCCCCAGGGAAGTCCCGTATGTTCGTCTTTGAGGCCAGGGTGCAGTGCCTCTCCCTTAAAGTGACTGCTTGTGAGTGAGTGTTCAGAGTCACAAGCCCCCTTTCCTGTGAGGTGTCATTTTCAGTTCAGTCGCTCAGTCGTGTCCAACTCTCTGTGACCCCATGGGTGTCAGCATGCGAGGCTTCTCTGTCCATCACCAGCTCCTGGAGCTTACTCAAACTCACGTCCATTGAGTCAGGGATGCCATCCAACCATCTCATCCTCTGTCGTCCCCTTCTTCTGTGCCCTCAATCTTTCCCAGCATCAGGGTCATTTCCAAGGAGTCAGTTCTTTGCATCAGGTGGCCAAAGTATTGGAGTTTCAGCTTCAACATCAGTCCCTTCAGTGAATATTCAGGACTGATCTCCTTTAGAATGGACTGGTTGGATCTCCCTGCAGTCCAAGGGACTCGCAAGAGTCTTCTCCAACACCACAGTTCAAAAGCATCAATTCTTCACTGCTCAGCTTTCTTTATAGTCCAGCTCTCACATCCGTACATGACTGCTGGAAAAACCATAGCCTTGCCGGTGTCACTGTACGGCTCCCTAAGCCGTGCAAGGACTCACAACGAGGCCAACAGCTGATTTCATTAGGAAATGTATACTGATCTAGAAATACCAGTTCCACTGAGATGTCTGTGTTCTGGTCCTCTTCTCTCTGATGGAGTCCGACAGAAGCTGAATCCACGTTGTTTCCTAAGTTCTCCAGGACGTTGGGCTTAGCTAGCTTTTACCGTGGAGCAGACAAGAACAGTCACTCTCGGCTCGTTTCATCTTTTCACTGCACAACTGCTTGCTCAGCCCTCCTCAGCACAGGACCTGGAAATAAACCCAGAGGGAGAGTCAGGAGGTCGGGGAGGATAAGGAGGCAGCTTGTCCTTTTGATATGTAGAAACGTTTGGTTCAGACGTGAGTTTGCTCCACATGACAAAACCGGTATTTAAGGTTTGCTGCACTTAATTGTAAAAATAAAAACATGATTTTTCTTTTACTGTGGTCCCTCCTCTCCCTTGGTTAGTGAATAAACTCTGAGAATAGTCGTTTTAAAAATCATTTTCTCTGCTGCAGTTTTGTTGCGTCCCTATGATACTCACCGTAGAAAACGGCCGTTTCCATCTTGAAGAATACTTGCAGAGCCTGGCCCCGTGGGGTGGGTCAGGTGAACGCCTGAGTTTTGCCATCTTGGTTCCATGACATGATTGATGCCAGGTTGTTCCCTTTTGACCCCAGCTAATGATCCTTATCTTCTCCCCAAGGGTTAGACAGTCACTTCTTTTTCTCCAAGTGTTTAGGGCAGGGATGGGGAACATTTTCCCTGTCAAGAGCCATTGACCCCAGGAAGGAAGAGACCATTTCTTCGCAGGAGTGATGGTGCCTTGAAGAGGCACCCCCGGGGCCCAGCTGGGCCTGTCTGAGCTCAGGCGACCTTCTCAGCAAGAAGGAGCTGACAGATGACAGGAGCTGCCTTGCTAGGTTGGGGTCAAAGGCCTGACTGTTCACTCTGACGGGTCTTGGGTATGTTCTAGAAATGTATTGAAGCCTTTGGGGCTGGCAAGAGAAGGAAAAGTAATCTTTATCAGGCAGTAAAGTGTGCCAGGTGCTTTGCCAATATTATCACATTCTTTATCACATTGCTTTAGAGTGTTGGAATGTATGTTTTTTAATCCTGTTTTGCTGATAAGAAAACCGAGGCACAGAGAGGAATTTCTTCCAAAATGCTAACATCAATTTAGGAGTCTGGGTGGTGGCGAGGTCCAGGGCCATGGAGGAATGGTGTGGAGGCCACGTACAAACCAGAGCAGGGCATGGTGCAGGGCGAGGGCCCTGCCAGCTGGACGTGCGGGGGAGGACAGCAGAAGTGGACACAGCGTCCCCAGCAGTGGGCATGAGAGAAGCTGGGGGACCACTGGAGGCAGGTTCTGTGAGCTGAGCCTGGGGATATGGAGTGCTTCACCGAGGCCAAGACTAGGACCGTCCTGGCTGTGGGCAGTGCCCAGGTAAGAGGCTGAGTAGTTTCAGTGTGTGTTCTCAGGAGCTGTTTGGGGTTGGGGTGTGTGGCTTGTGGCCATTGTACCGAGATGGTTTTCTTCTCTTAAATTGCTCCCCCTGGAGAGTAAAGCCAAGTTGGGCCTCGTGCCCCATTGAGAAGGTTGGTCTCGCATGCACATGGCCCCAGGCTCTGGATGCTTCCAGAAGCTCAGAGAGAGAATGGGCTGGTTTGATCAGGAAGCCTCTTTTCCATTTGTGCCCGGTAAGGGGGTGGTGAGAAGGGCTGAGCTGCGGGCAGTGACTGCCATCGTGCTGTGGCCAGCTCGAGTGGAAACCTCCCCCCCCCCACTCCGCCCCTTGCTCAACCAAAACCACCCAGCAGTGCCGTTTCTTTGTCACTGTGGAAACAGAACCAGAAAGAGAAATATATGTCATTTTTTGGGGGGGTGGGAAGCGTGCATCTAAACGTTTCCACTTAATTCTAAAATTAAGAAAGGGGGTGATAAAAGCTCATAAGTCATTTTGAGTTCTCTAGATTCCTAATTTGGGGAGAAGAGAGGAAAGGAAGCAGGAGCTGTAAGGGGAGGAGGCGGGAAAGGCAGGAGGGCAGGGGCCAAGCCATTGCAGCAGAGAGAGAGAGACAGGCGTGGAGATGAAGGGAGCAGAGGAGATCTGAAGTGAAGGGTGCCCATCACCTGGTTTTCACACCGCTGGTTGCCACAAGGTCTCTTTGCTGCTTTTCAGATGCTAATGATCTGATTACCCCAGGTCAGCAGCCTCTTTTTGTGGGTGGTGTCAAAGTGTGGACCCTCTGGGCCCCTGCCAGGGTCCTGCTGGCTGGATAAGTGACCACAGGGCTGGATGGTATCTGAGGGCCCTGCTCTCTCTCTACCATTCTTTGATCCCCGGGAAAAACGAAGGCGTGTTTTGAACAGAATTCCTATTCATTAAGTGGCCGGCAGTAGCTGACCCCAGCCTTTTTGCCTCTGAGAAGGATCACTTTTGTTAAAGTAGAGATGTGAGCGGACTAGACTGTAGTGCCCTTCGCTGGGGCCCAAAGCTAGCTGGTGCCCTCTGTTCAGAGGGAAAAATCTGTTTCTACGAAGGTATTTAGAACCCAGGGCTCTGCCTGGACCGCCTTCCTCAGTGAAGGTGAGAAGGGTGGGGGCGGGGTTCCCACAGGCAGAAAAAACACGGAGCTGGGTGGGGCTCAGCATGGGGTGATGACAGATGAGCAACCGTGCAGGTTGCTCGTAATTTCAAGCCTTGTGCAGTGTTTTGGTTGACAGCTCCTTGGAGGCTGCTCGCCTCTTGCAGGGGGGCCTCCCGTGTTCCTTGCTAGCACCGTGCCTGCGTCCCCCCGTCTGCTGTTGACACGTTATCTTCATCACTGACTGCAACCTTCATGCAGCCAGGCTGTGTCTCATCCATCTCTCTTACTACCCAGCCTGGCATGGCGCTTGGAGCCAGTGTTCGTTTGAAGGAAGGGAAGCCTGCTAAGCGCTACAAGAAGCATCCTGGGGTGCCCAATGACCTGAAAGTTCTCTGTGTCCTGCCCTTCAGAAGTCAGGGAAGGCTTCAAATCTGGGCTAAAACCATAGACACACAACAGGCCTGGAACTTCTCTGTGGGACCCAAGGTTAACAGATCCTGGTCTTAGACAGTAGAGCGTGTGCATCTGTCCGTGAGTCGTGTAACCCGAGCCCGGCCCCTTGCCACACTGTCATGGATGCAACTTGGTTCTCGAGCAGGGAGATCACAAAAGTGCATGCCAAGTCTCAGGCCTGCCCCCACATGTGTATAGAGGAGTTATACAAAGCAGTGCCCTTCATAAACTCCAGGCTTATGGCCCTTCACTTCCTGTGGTTCACCTTTGATACTTCTTAATAGACACCATTTTGGTGGGAGGGCAGTTCTAATGTTACGGAAATGATGGAGCAAAAAGTCCAGAGTTCCCATATGCCCTTCCAATCTCCCCCAGCTCTTTCTGTTATCAATATCTTGCATGAATGTGGTACATGGTTATAATTGATGAACAGATACCGGTTTTCATTATTATACATTAAAATTTTTTAAAATTTTATATTGTAATATAGTTGATTAACAGTGTTGTATTGCTTTCAGATGTCCAGAAATCGATGCATTTTTATTGACTATAAAAATCGTAGTTTGTAGTTTATTAGGTTTGTTCTTTGTGCTGTCTGTTCTGTGGGCTTAGACAAATTTATGTAATGAGATGTCGCCATCATTATAGTCCCATGTAAAATAGTTTCACTGTCCTAAACATCCCCCATGCTCTACCTAGTCATTCTTCTCTCTTTCCCTCCGAGTCCCTGGCAACAACTGATCTTTTTGTTGTTGCCATGGTTTTGCCTTTCCAGACTGTCAGATTGTAGGAATCATACAGCCTGCAGCCTTTTCAGATCGGCTTCTTTCACTTAGTAACATGTGTTTAAGTTTCTGCCATGCCTTTTTGTGACTTGACAGCTCATTTCTTTTTACCACTGAACAGTATTCCATTATCTGATGTACTCCATGTTGTTATCCCGTCACCAATTAAAGGACACTGAGGTTGCTTTTAAGTTTTGACAATTATGATTGTAGATATGCTTTTTGTGTCTTAGGAAGTGTGGCCACAGGGGTGTGGCAGACTGGGGCTCTGTCTTTGGGGACTGGGCTCATTCACAGAAGGCAAAACTAGCATCTTCTTAGGTTCTAACCTGTAAAGCTGTAACCAGGCCAGATGTTGGGGGCATTAGGAGTCTGGATGGTTAGGGTTCCTCCTGGGTTTTGTTCCAGCCCCCATAGTCAGTTTGGTCAATTAATTAATCAATTATTTATTGAGGTATTAGGTCCTGGGGATAGACAAGTAAGTTATTTATGGACCCTGATATCAGAATGCCCTCAGTTTAGTGTGGGGACAGAATTGCAAAAGAATCATTACTGTTGGCAATATTTAAACAAACACTGACCGTGAATAATTAAGGACAATGGCTGATTCATAGAGTTAAAAGGCAACACCATCATCAGAACTCATTCCAGCTTGAGTGATAAGTGTGACAATAGGGGTGAATACTGTTGGGGGATTGGGAAGTAAGGGAGGTGCCTGCAGGAGGAGGTGACCTGACACACAGGAAGGGGAGAGGTGGAAGAAACTGGAAACCCTATTCCAGGCTGGAGCATGAAGGCTGGAACGTAAAGGCTGGAGCATGAGGCTTTTTCTGATCCTCGATGGACCCCAAAGACTCAAGGATGTCTCAGGGGTCCATTTCAAGGCAGGGGCACTGCTCGCTGGCAGTGATTGTCCAGGCGCCTCCAGGTCCCATCTCTCCACCAGCCCCGTCAGCCAGGCTGGAAATCTGCGAGTCCACGTGCTTTGTCCCACGGTCAGCTCTGTCCCTAAAGGTCTTTCCAGTTGACCTCTCCTTGTCATCCTAAGGTCATATCTTGCCTGCATGGTTCCAGAGTTCTCTTAACTGGTTTCCTGCTCCTGCCCTGTTCAAATTATCTGCCCTCATTGACCAGACTGACAGTGAACTGGGAAAAAACCCTGTCTCACGGGCTTCTTTCTCGCCTGAGAGACAAGAAGCTGCAACTCCAGGGCACAGCAGCTGGGCCCCCACCCCGCTCCAGCGTGGACCCTCTGAGTGTCGTCAGCCTCATGCTGTCTCTGCACGACCTGCCCACGCACTGGCCCCACTGAAGTACGGTCCGCTTTGAACACACTTCCGTCCTCAGCCGCCCAGGCTGCACGCTGCTCTTCTCCTCCTCATGCTCCCCCTCTGCACAGCCCTTCTCACACTGGTTGGTTTCCACTCACGCCTCTGAAGTCTGTCCCACATCGCCACGGCTGAGTCTCCATCTCCAGCCCCAGCTTCACAGGGTTCCCCACTCCTTTCTCCGTGGCCCCTTGTTACTGCCGTGTCCTGCTCACATGGCAGAGGCTTTGTCTGGGACAAGCCTGTCCTCCCCAGTCGGCCCTCAGCTCTCATACCTGAGACTGTCTTCACTTCCCTCTGTCACCTGAGTGCTCAGCATACTCCCTGCCTAGTGGATAATAAAAGACTGTTAAAAAGATGATGTTACAAATACATAAAGGGAGATTGTTCTCTAGGCGATCTGAGGATTAAAGAGGTCATCTTGGGCAGTCTTGCCTCACTGGGGCTTGGGACCTTCTCATCGTTCACATTTAGCCTCTTCCACCCGCAGGCTGAGGAGGCTGCCCCTTTGCCAGCCGGGGAGCCCCCTCATTCACCCCCACTCACCATCATCACCATGGGCACTTGTCTCGGTTGGTCCCCAGAACAGAAGCCCTTGCTTTTATATATGTGTGTTTTCCTCTGAATTTACTTGGTGACAAGCGTGTCATGGTTAGGGTGTGAGTGAGTTTTAGTGGCCCAGTTGCTTATTGTATAAACAGAACGTAAGGCCATCTCCGTTTCTACTGGGCATCTTCTGTTACTCTTCCCCACTTCTGAGAGCCTAGCACTGGGGGCAGCCTTGATGTCACTTCTCTGGCTTTGGTTTCTTTACTTGTGAAATGAGGATGCTGGCTTAGATCAAGAATTCTTACCTCTGGACCATAGGATCTCCTGACGGCCCATAGGAAGCTTCTGTGTACCCATACTCTCCAAAATTGTATTAACATTTTGTGTGTCTGAACATCCTTTTATAACTTGTGTATGACTTTCAAATGAGTCTGAGACTCCCAACACTGGAAAAAATGGTTTCCAAAATCTGACCCAGCAGTTTTTTTTTTTTTTTTTAACTGAAAAATGGTTTCTACAGTGTCACTTTTTTTTTTTTTCCCCCCTTTAAAATATCATCATGGTAACTGAGTATCAATTTCAGGCTGAGAGGAGTTATTCTTCCCAGTCATTGGTGTATCATGTGGCACTTTTGGATTCAGGGGAAGAATTTCCAGCGTAGAATTTCTTTGACTCACTCAGTGTTGACAGTAACTTGGTCTGTGGGCTTCCCCAGCTGGGGAAGAGAAGCATAGCCCAGGCTTGGCCACTGACCTTCAGTTTGTCTTTTGCCACATTTTGCCAGTTCTGAGTGGGGAGTCTGATGTCACAGCTACATCCAGGCAAAGCAGAGGCTCATTTCTCATTGCCACATCTGAAAATTCATGACGGTCACGGTTCTCTGTAACTGGTACAAACAGATTTTTAAATATAGATGTGGCATTTTGCCAATGAATGAATCTCCTCTCTACATGTGATGTCTTTCATAGCAGCCCAAGGGTAGAAAGAAGGTTACTGTCTTTCCATATAGAGGAAGGACCCCTGGGTCTTGATCCCAGTTTCCCATGGAGTGCTTGGTGACTGAGTTTGCTTCTTGGTGAGATAAGAGTGTGCTGTAATTGTTAAAGTCAGTGAGTATTATGGGCCTGAAAACATGATATTCTGGATCTATCTTTCACTCACCTACTTCCCCAGACTTACCCACAGTTGCCTTGCATTCTTCCCCTCCATATTCTTTGACCAACATAATCAGTTTTTTATCCAGCTTCACTGGTGGCTCAGATGGTAAAGAATCTCCTGCAATGCAGGAGATGAGGGTTCGATCCCTAGGTCAGGAAGATGTCCTGGAGAAGGGAATGGCTACCCACTCCAGTATTCTTGCCTGGAGAATTCTATGGACAGGGGAGCCTGGTGGGTACAGTCCACGGGGTCTCAAAGAGATGGACACAACCGAATGACTGACACTTTGCTTCACCAGTTTTCTTTACTGGTCATGTTTTGGTCTTTGCCCCCACGCAGAGGTTTTCTTCACTGTGCTCCTGCCTGAGCAGGCAGCATAGGACCTCTGTGGCCGTGCTTTTCAGCACTGAGATTTTCAAGCCATGCAGGTTTCCTTCCCAAAGACAGAAGGTCTCTGATGGCCTTTGATTAATTTCCCCTCACCTCATTATTGTAAGCTAGTTTAGCGTATAATACAGTAATTACATCTCTTAAAGGAACATATTTCATTTTAAACAGTGAGAATCGTGGAGGGAAAAGACGGGGGCGCTTATAAGACTTTAACAAATGATGTTCTGATTACACCTCCTTTCCCCACCACCTACCGTAGGCTCCCAGTTGCCCTTTACTGAAAGGTGAATGCCTGCCCCCCAGGCAGATTCAGCCTGGAATGGGGGAGGGGGAAGAATAAATGCACCTGGGCTGTGCTTGACTTCAAAAATAATGAATGGATGTATAATTGCGCCCTCCTACAGCTTCTCCCCAGCTGCTGGGCCCAAAGCCCTCCTCCCTCCAGGGGACGTTCTGAGCCTGAGCTGTAGGCCACCCCCTTCTGTGCTGGTGGGAGTGGCCTTTGCACACTTCAGACCTGGCAGTGTCAGAGTTCCGGGAGAATGGACAACCTTGGGGAATACAGGCTGATCCCAGCCCTACATCTTACTCATGAGGGTTCTATTTTGGGTCTGACTGTTGTGCACTCTTGAGGTTTGTTAGGAAGGGTCCCATGTTTTACTACTTAGACCCCAGTACCGCCCCCCCCCCTCCCCCCCGCCGCCCCCTGTGGCAAGAACCATCTTTTTCCTTATGGCCCCCACCACCCAGGAGGGGTTACACCACTCTCACTGGCCGCTGTTCACAACCCAGGTGGACAAGGAGGAGAAAGGAGCACCTGTGAGCTCCTGGGAGACGTGTGAAGTTCCCATGCAGGTAGCGGCTGTGAGGCTCCCCTCTTGCTGGATTCAGGTGGGCTCCACTGTCCCTCCCTGTGCTCAGCATTTGGGGTCTCTTTTTCTTTTGCATCACCTGATACTCAGGCAGTGTGCACACATGGAATTCCCTCCCTTGGGACTTGGGATCCATGAGCACTACACAGTGTCTCAGGTATAGATGGAGGGTCAGAGGACTTCTAAGCTCTGCTCCATCATCCACAAGCTGAAGCCAAGGATGCATCTGCACCCATGTACACAAACACAGAGACATGCATGTGAGACCTACGTAGAGCAGAGCCTGCAGACATTGATGGCAGACTGGGGATGCACCAAGATTATCAGTCATCCTCCCGGAGGAAGCATTGCTTCACCATGTACCCAAGACTGAGCATCACACCTGAATACACAGGCTAGAAGTAGGACTTCTTAATGTTCAGTAGGCCTGCATCCAAGAGAGACATCAAGCACATCCTTGGGAAGCTGGCAGGCCATCCTCTCTCCTGGGTGAGCCCTTCACCCTCTGGTCTAAGCTGAAGAGGAGGCCAGCACAGCCATGGTGAGTCTGACTTTGTGTATGGTGAGGCCTGGATGCAGTATAAAAGGAACACCCAGTTCCTTGAACTCAGAGTGTCCCCCAGCATTTAAAGCTCCAAACCACACCACCCATGGCCTGGCTAGCCCAGCAGCAAGGAAGCCAGGACCTGGACTGGGGAGAAGCACTGCTTCTCCTTTGGCTTGTGTAGGCCTCTCGAGCCCATCAAAGGGCTGTCAGCAGTCTTTGGTTTGGCTATGATGTCTGACGTGGGAAAACGTCTGCTGGCTCCTCTTCTACCAGCAGGAATTGTCCCTCTTCATAAAATGACAAATTGTCATTTACAAGCATCCTTGGTCCCTGATCCTTCCTCCCCTCTAGGTAAGCAGTGGTGTCTCCTCAAATATATGCTCATCAACAGAGCAATCAGGTAGGGCAGAGGGGCTGTTCGGTACCATGTGTGTTTTAAGATCGATGGCAATTTTGAGTTTCAGTTACGCACTGTGGTTTTATTTTATACCACAATGTTGGTTCTTTCTAGAGAGGTAATATCCATTGCCTTTTCAAAAAAAAAAAAAAAATCAGTACTCTAGAGTAATATTTCTTTGAATGAGTATTTGGTCATTTAAATCTCAACCACGAGAGTGGCGATTCCAGTGTTGTTCTCATATGATATGGGGGCCAACTCATGACATTTATTAAAATGTTTATTACATAGAACAAGGAAAGGTTTGCAGTACTTTGGGAGAGGGTATCTTTGGCCATAAAAATGAAACTTTGCTGCCTATCACTTTAATGAAAGATTTAAAAATTAAAAAGCTACAATTTAACAGACACTGGGTAGAAGGATTTCTGAGGTACACCTCGCCTAGGGCTTTATAGCTTATGGAATTAAAAAATGAAGTATTTCAAAGGATATTTCAGCCAAAATATATAATATAAATAAAGTTATTGCTCTTTTGAGCTTTGATTTTAAAAAACATGAAAAGTTACAACTTGCTTTCAGAAGTCTGTTTGACAATTTTCTCACATTAAAGACATAATTATTATTTGGAAACCATACAATTTTTTTTCAGCTTTGTTTGAAATGTTTGTGCCTAGTCGTGTCTGACTCTTTGTGACCCCACAGACTGTAGCCCGCCAGCCTCCTCTGTCCATGGACTTTTCCAGGCACTACTCCAGGGGATTTTCCAAACCTGGGGATCGAACCCTTATCTCCTGTCAGCAGGCAGATTCTTTACCAGTGAGCCACCTAGGAAGTGGAATAGATAATTATTTAAATAAAATGTATAACTAATTTTTAAAAAGTTAGAGACAATTGGAATGAAAATTGCTTACTCCTTGAACAGAAATTGCTGTTTGTTTTAATTAAGACAACTGGCAAAAAAAAAAAAAGGACAGGGAGAGACTTCTGGCACCACTCAAGGGTATGCTTGGCATTTGTTCAGGATGTTTCTCATCAAAGGCTGAGGCCTCCCTGAGGTCTTCTGTCCTAGTGTCGCAGAGAAGTTATTTGTGATGTCCTGGAGGTTAAAGACACAGAGAATGCACACCAATGAAAAGACAGATGGGATAAAAACAAGTTTCAACTGTATCTACAAGAAACTCTACATAGACAGGTTAGAAATAAAAGGATGGAGAAAAGATAGACCATGCAAACACTAACCAAACACTCACTAATCATTTACGTATTGGAAAAGTAGACTTTAAAAAGGAATATTTCCAGGGAGGAAGAGAAACATTACATGGTGCCTGCGTGCGTGTGTGCTCAGTAGCTCAGTCATGTTTGACTGTTCATGACCCCGTGGACTGTAGCCCACCAAGCTCCTCTGTCCATGGGATTTCCTAGGCAAGAATACTGGAGTGGGTTGCCATTTCCTCCTCCAGGGAATTTTCCTGACCCAGGGATCAAACTTGTGTCTCTTGCATCTCCTGCATTGGCAGGTATATATTCTTTACCACTGTGCCACCTGGGTGACTGATTACATGGTGATAGATGGTCTATTAACCTAAAATCCATAGCCTTTCTAATTGTGAGTATGCTCAACAGTTGAACCTCAAAGGACCTAAAGCAGAGGCTCATAAAGCTGAAAGAATAAATAGAAAAATCCAGTAGAATAAAGATTTAAATATTCCTCTCACAGTAAAATATACAATCGTGAACGTGAATGTGAAGTCGCTCAGTCGTGTCCAACTCTTTGCGACCCCATGGACTGTAGCCTACCAGGCTCCTCTGTCCATGGGATTTTCCAGGCAAGAGTACTGGAGTGGATTGCCATTTCCTTCTCCAAGGGATCTTCCAACCCAGGAAACGAACCTGGGTCTCCCACATCATAGACAGACGCTTTACCATCTGAGCCACAATAGATAAACAGAAAATTGATTAAGAGAAGACCTGAATAGTACTATCATTCAACTTGACCTAGTGAATATTTATGGAATGGTTCAGCCAATAACAGCAGAATACACATTCTTTTCATGTGTCCATGAGACAGTCATCAGGATAAACATATTCTGGGTCACAAAATAAACCTTAATAAATTATAAATATTTGATATCATAACAAAGCATATGTTTTCACCATAAAGAAATTAAACTAGAAATTGGTAACAGAAAGATATCTGGAAAATCCTCATATGGATGGAAGCTAAGCAGTAGCATAGCTCCTAAATAAACCAGAGATTAACATCAACAACAAAAAACTCCACAGGTTTAAGTTATTCCCTTTTGAAATGAATGAAATGTTCACAACCATTCAATTTTGAATGGAAAGAAAAGAAAAACAATATATGTAAATTTTCAGAATGCTGCTGAAGTGGTGCTTAGAGAGAGATTTAAAGCATTAAATACTTACATTCAATAAGAAAGTCCTCAAATCATTGAAGTTTTCACCATAAAAAACTAGAGCAAAAGAGCAAATAAGCGAAAAGTAATCAATAAAATAGAAATCAGAAAAGCAATGAAAAATGGAATGAAATTAAAAGCTGATTCTTTGAAAAGATCAATAAAATCTATACCCTTATAGCCTGACTGACCAAGCATGAAAGAGAAAAGACAGATCACCCATATCAGGGATAATAGAGAAGCTGCAGTAGTCAGTGAAAGGATAAGGGAGTATCATGAGAACAGCTTTTGTTCTTGAATGATATTGAATAATCCATAGCTTAAACCCTTTTATTTAAGGGAACTCCAGGTGCAGGTAGCTTCATTGGAGAATTCTGCCAAACATTTAAAGAATCAGTAATACCAAGTCTGCACAAACTTATTCTTGAGAGAACACTCCCAGCTCATGAGGTTGGCATCACCTCAATGTCAACATCATCACAAGAAATGAAAACTGTAGATTAATGTTCCTCATGAATATCAATGTAAAAATCCTCAACAAAACGTTGTAATTCTCAACTGAATTTTTTTTTAAGCTATTAATACTTAATCCCTATTTGAACCCTCCTACTCTGTTGGTGGGAATGTAAATTGGTGCAGCCACTATGGAGAACAGTATGGAGTTTCCTCAAAAAACTAAAAATAGTTGCCAGATCCAGGAATCCTACTCCTGGGCATATATCTGGACAAAACTACAATTCAAAAAGATACACGCACCCTTTATGTTTATAGCAAGACCACTTATAGTAGCCAAGACATGGAAAGAGGCATCGACAGATGAATAAAGATGGGGTACATATATCCAGTGAAATATTACTCAGCCATAAAAAAACAATGAAATAATGCCATTTGCACTAACATGGGTGGACCTAGAGATTATCATACTAAGCAAAGTAAGTCAGAAAGAGAAAGACACATACCATATGATATCACTTATATGTGGAGTCTAAAATACAATATGAACTTATCTATGAAACAGATTCACAGACACAGAGAACAGGCTTGTGGTTGCTAAGGGAGAGGGATGGCATGGGAAGTTTGGATTGGGAGTTAGGGACTAGCAGATGCAAAGTGTTACATATAGAATGGATAAACAACGAGGTTCTGTTGTATAGCACAGGGAACCATATTTAATATCCTGTAATAAAACATAATGGAAAAGAATATGAACAAAAAATATTAAAACAGAATCACTTTTCTATACACCAGAAGGTAACATAACATTGTAAATCAACTATAGTTCAAAAAACTACTTAATCTTCATTTTACTGATTATTTTGATTATAGCACCAAGTGCTAAAACCTTAGCAGCCAAAACGCAGCAAACCATAATCTTCATTCACATGAGTTGGAAGCCATGATAGATCACTGGTAACTAAAGGAGACTCTAACTGGGATATTGTTAATCTCTGGAAGACATGTTTCTGCCTGTCGTTTGGTGTTACATGAGCAAGAAAGTCTAATGCAAGCCTTATTATGTTGTAAAGAGGTACCTGGAATTGAATCTCTCCTCTACTGATGCCCTTCCTGGACAAAAGAAAATCTGCCCTTGCTTGCATTTGAGAACTTTATACTTATTAGAAGTGGTATTGGCTAAAAACAAAGTCTGTCCCTCTGAGGTTTCAGGTTCTGATATGTTGGCTGTAGAAAGTGGAGGAAGAGTGATCTCCCAGGGACCTGGCTTCTACTACAAAGGGGATGCAGTTCACTCTATTCACTTCAGTTCAGTTGGTCAGTCATGCCCAACTCTTTGTGACCCCTTGGAGTGTAGCATGCCAGGCTTCCTGGTCCACCACCAACTCCTGGAGCTTACTCAAACTCATCTCCGTCGAGTTGGTGATGCTATCCAACCAACTTATCCTCTGTCATCCCTCTCCTCCTGCCTTCAATCTTTCCCAGCATCAGGGTCTTTTCAAATGAGTCAGTTCTTCGCATCAGGTGGCCAAAGTATTGGAGTTTCAGCTTCAGCATCAGTCCTTCCAATCAATATTCATGACTGATTTCCTTTAGGATTGACTGGTTTGATCTTGCAGTCCAGGGGACTCACAAGAGTCTGTTCCAATACTACATTTCAAAAGCATCAATTCTTTGGTACTCAGCTTTCTTTATAGTCCCACTCTCACATCCATACATGACTACTGGAAAAACCATAGCTTTGACTAGACAGACCTTTGTTGGCAAAGTGATATCTTTGCTTTTTAATATGCTGTCTAGGTTGGTCATAGCTTTTCTTTCAAGGAGCAAGCGTCTTTAATTTCATGGCTACAGTCACCATTGGCAGTGATTTTGGAGCTCCCAAGAATAAAGTCTGTCACTGTATCCATTTTCCCCATCTATTTGCCATGAAGTGATGGGACTAGATGCCATGATCTTAGTTTTCTGAATGTTGAGTTTTAAGCCAACTTCTTCATTCTCCTCTTTCACTTTCATCAAGAGGCTCTTTTGTTCTTTGCTTTCTGCCATAAGGGTGATATCATCTGCATATCTGAGGTTAATTGATATTTGTCCCAGCAATCTAGATTCCAGCTTATGCTTCATTCAGCTCCACATTTCCCATGATGTACTCTGCATAGAAGTTAAATAAACAGGATGAAAATATACAGTCTTGACATACCCCTTTTCCTATTTGGAACTAGTCTGTTGTTCCATGTCCGGTTCTAACTGTTGCGTCTTGACCAGCATAGAGATTTCTCAGGAGGCAGGTCAGGTGATCTGGTATTCCCATCTCTAAGAATTTTCCACAATTTGTTGTGATCCACACAGTCAAAAGCTTTGGCATAGTCAATAAATCAGAAGTAGATGGTTTTCTGGAACTCTTTTGCTTTTTTGATGATCCAGCGGATATTGGCAATTTGATCTCTGGATCCTCTGCCTTTTCTAAATCCAGCTTGAACATCTGGAAGTTCATGGTTCACGTACTGTTGAAGCCTGGGTTGGAGAATTTTGAGCTTTAGTTTGCTAGCGTGTGAGATGAGTACAATCATGTGGTAGTTTGAGCATTCTTTGGCATTGCCTTTCTTTGGGATTGGAATGAAAACTGACCTTTCCCAGTCCTGTGGCCACTGCTGAGTATTCCAAATTTGCCGGCATATTGAGTGCAGCAATTTTACAGCATCATCTTTTAGGATTTGAAATAGCTCAACTGGAATTCCATCATCTCCACTAGCTTTCTTCGTAGTGATGCTCCCTAAAGGACCACTTGATTTTGCATTCCAGGATGTCTGGCTTTAGGTGAGTGATCACACCATAATGGTTGTCTGGGTCATGAAGATCTTTTTTGTACTGTTCTTCTGTGTATTCTTGACACCTCTTCTTAATATCTTCTGCTTCTGTTAGGTCCATACCATTTCTGTCCTTTATTGTGCCCATCTTTGCATGAAATGTCATTTTGGTATCTCTGTTTTTTTTTTTTTTTAAAGAAATCTCTAGTCTTTCCCCTTCTATTGTTTTCCTCTATTTCTTTGCATTGATCACTGAGGAAGGCTTTTTTATGTCTCCATGCTATTCTTTGGAACTCTGCATTCAAATTGGTATATTTTTCTTTTCTCCTTTGCCTTTCACTTCTCTTCTTTCTCAGCTATTTGTATGGCCTCCTCAGACAACCATTTTGCCTTTTTGCATCTCTTTTTCTTGGGGATGGTCTCGATCAGTGCCTCCTGTACAGTGTCATGAACCTCTGTCCATAGTTCTTCAGGCATTCTGTCTATCAGATCTAATCCCTTGAATCTATTTGTCACTTCCACTGTATAATGGTAAGGGATTTGATTTGAGTCATACCTGAGTGGTCTACTGGTTTTCCCTACTTTCTTCAATTTAAGTCTGGATTTGGCAATAAGGAGTTCATGATCTGAGCCACAGCTCCCAGTCTTGTTTTTGCTGACTGTATAGAGCTTCTCCATCCTTGGCTGCAAAGAATATAATCAGTCTGATTTTGGTGTTGACCATCTGGTGATGTCCATGTGTAGAGTCTTCTCTTGTGTTGTTGGAAGAGGGTGTTTGCTATGACCAGTGCATTCTCTTGGCAAAGCTCTGTTAGCCTTTGACCTGCTTCGTTTTGTACTCCAAGGCCAAATTTGCCTGTTACTCCAGGTGTCTCTTGACTTCCTACTTTTGCATCCCAGTCCCCTATAATGAAAAGGACACCTTTTTGGGGTGTTAGTTGTAGAAGGTCTTGTAGGTCTTCATAGAACCATTCAACTTCAGCTTCTTCAGCATTATTGGTTGGGGCATAGACTTGGATTACCATGATATTGAATCGTTTGCCTTGGAAATGAACAGAGATCATTCTGTCATTTTTGAGATTACATCCAAGAACTGCATTTCCAACTCTTTTGTTGACTATGAGGGCTACTCCATTTCTTCTAAGGGATTCTTGCCCACAGTAGTAGATAAAATGGTCATCTGAGTTAAATTCACCCATTCCAGTCCATTTTAGTTCACTGATTCCTGAAATGTTGATGTTCACCCTTGCCATCTCCTGTTTGATCACTTCCAATTTACCTTGATTCATGGACCTAACATTCCAGGTTCCTATGCAATATTGCTTTTCATAGCATTGGACTTTACTTCCATCACCAGTCACATCCACAACTAGGTGATGTTTTTGCTTTGACTCCATCTCTTCATTCTTTCTGGAGTTAGTTCTCCACTGATCTCCAGTAGCATATTGGGCACCTGCCCTCCTGGGGAGTTCATCTTTCAGTATCCTGTCTTTTTGTCTTTTCATACTGTTCATGGGGATTTCAAGGCAAGAATACTGAAATGGTTTGCCATTCACTTCTCCAGTGGACCACGTTTTGTCAGAACTTTCCACCATGGCCCGTCCGTCTTGGGTGGCCTTACATGGCATAGCTCATCGTTTCATTAAGTTACACAAGGCTGTGGTCCATGTGATCAGTTTGTTTAGTGTACTGTGATTGTGGTTTTCATTCTGTCTGCCCTCTGAAGGAGAAGGGTAGGAGGCTTATGGAAGCTTCCTGATGGGAGAGACTGACTGAGGGGGACACTGGATCTTGTTCTGATGGGTGGGGCCATGCTCAGTAAGTCTTTAATCCAATTTTCTGTTGATGGGCGGGGCTGTGTTCCCCTCTGTTGTCTGGCCTGAGACCAAACTATGGTGGAAGTGCTGAAGATGATGGTGACCTCCTTCAGAAGGTCAGGTGCACGCAGTGCTGCAGTCAGTGTCTGTGACTTGGCAGCAAGCCACCACCGACCCACGCCTCCACCAGAGACTCCTGGACACTCACAGGAAGTCTGGGTCAGTCTGTGGGATCACTGCTCCTTTCTCCTGGGTTCTGGTGCCTACAAGGTGTTTTTGTGCGTGTGTGCCCTCCAGGAGTCTGTTTCCCCCAGCCCTGTGTTAGTTCTGGCGGCTCTATAGTGGGGTTAATGGGACCTCCTCCAAGAGGGCTCGTGTGATACCCAAGTCTACTGCACCCAGCGTCCTTGCCCCTGTGGCAGGCCACTGTGACCCTGAGGAGACACTCCAACACAATTCTGGCTCGGTCTCTGTGGGGTCTCTGGGTGCTTGTGTGTGCTAGGTTTGATTGAGCCCTCTCCTCTGAGTGTCTCTGGCGATTATGGGGTTTGATTCTGAATGCGATTTCACCCCTCCTACCTTCTTGCTGGGGTTTCTCCTTCGCCCTTGAGCGTGGGGTATCTTTTTTTGGTAAGATCCAACATTCTCCCATTGACAGTTGTTCAGCAGCAAGTTGTAATTTTGGAGTTTTCGCAGGAGAAGATGAGCGCACATCCTTCTACGCGCACCATCTCTATTTCTTACTCATGTCTTTTGAGGCCACACGTATATTAATACTTTAGAGGTCAACTTGTGAGTCATTGGGCCTCATTTTTTAGGGTCTGTGATGAATCAGCTGTCTACTTTGGGGCTGGTTGATTCCTTTGGAGTCTTCCTGGCTCCTTGTGTTCAGGAAGACAAGGAGTGATTCTCAGTCGAAGCACTGCATAATTATCAAGCGACTGGGGATTGCATATTGTATTTACAGGTGGGGGACTGCATAATGGGCAAACACTAGGAGGCCTTGGGGTCAGACCCTACAGGATCCTGCCTCTGCCCCTTAAGCTGTGTGTGTAGGTTGTGAGTCTGGAGGAGACTGGCCTGCCCCAGGAGCTGAGAGAACAGGTGTCTGCTGCACGATGAGTTGGTATGTGGTGGGGGGTGGGGGCGGCTGGGCTGTGTGACCAAGGGATTGGCAGGCCACAGAAAGGATTTGGAGTTTGTTACTCAGTGCCGTGGGCAGCCACTGAAGGGTTTGAATGGGGGCAGGGATGTTTTCAGGTGTTGGTTTTCACCTTGTCCTTCTGGCCTTGGTCTGGAGGATGGGTGAGAAGAGGGGAAGTGGGCAGGGTGTCCATAAGAAGCCCTTTGAGGAAGCTATTGCCATTCAGAGGCTGAGCCAGGCCCATGCTCCATCATTTTAAGTCTCTCTCAGATGGGAACCTTCTATCACCTCAGACTGGGCACTTCTAGAGCCACAGTGCAAAGGGGCATGTCCTTCTCACAACCAGACTTCTGCTTAGTCATTTAGATCTGTGCATTTCATCCCCTTCCACTCACACATGAGGAGAACCACCTCTCCCCATAGGCCGGTGTTGAAGCCCAAGATTGCCTACCATGCAGGTGACATTACTTTGAAATCTATAATTCTAAGTATTTTAAGTAATTTTGCATTCCACTGCATCGTTTCAGTGCTGGATTTAACACACACAACCATCTTCCACTAGATCTACTATTATCTGTTCCCCTCTTTGGATAAGGAATCCAAGGCTTAGAGAGGTAGTATACTTCGCCCAAATCACATACCAGGTTGAAATGCAGGCCCTTGGATTGCTTAGTCTTTGCTCTGAATTCATTCTTCACTACTGTAGCCTCAGTGCCTAGAACAGCGCCTGGCAGGTGCTCAGTAAATGTGCACTGGATGGTTTATATTGGGGCGCTCTGACACACAGTGTTAGGAACCCAACCCCAGGCACCTGAGCCACCTAGGAAGCTGAGCGGAATCCACGCTTCTGGGAGTCTGCATGCACCGGTAGAAGTGGCTGTTCCCTGCATTCTCCATGCCTTCAGCACATTCTGGCACCGCCCCACTGACCAGTGAAGACTTGGGGCATACCCATCTGCCACTTCTGCTCACTGTAACTGCTGGAGGGTGGGTCTTGGGTCAGGCTCCCCTCCTCATGCATGAGGCCTGGCCCAACTAGTACATGTTACATGTCACTGGTTATAGAATTCAACCTGAGCATCGAGCCCCAGAATACTGACAGGGGCTCCTGCATCTGCCTTGCTCCAGCCCAGGACTCATCCTTGAACGTGTCTCATTTGAGGGAGAGTCCAGGTACAGGCAGAGCTAAGGCTAGGTCCCTGCTGGAAGGGTTGGCAGCAGGTGGGGACCAGTGAGTCCATAGAGACATCATGCTGCTCTTGGTTCTCTTGAGGTGAGCATCAGATTCCATGGAAGAGGAAGCAGTTTGAAGCTTCCTGAGCCGGGCTGTAGAGAGGATGGTGATGCAGGTCTGTGAGACGAGGAAACAGAAGGATGAGTTCCATTTTGACTGTGTTAATTTTCCTGATAGAGTTGGCTATCAAGTATCAAGTCTGTGGTGGTAGTTTAGTTGCTAATTCGTGTCTGACTCTTAGGACCTCACGAACTGTAGCCTGCCAGGCTCCTCTGTCCATGGGATTTTTCCAGGCAAAAATACTGGAGTGGCTTGCCATTTCTTTTTCTAGGGGATCTTCCCAACCCAGAAATCGAACCTGGGTCTCCTGCATTGGCACGCAGATTCTTTACCAGCTGAATCACTATGTCTGTAAACAGCTGGAAATCGAGCTCTGGAGAGAGGGAGGTGAGGGCTGAGGGTGCAGATCAGGGCACTTCCCCACACTCAGAATCCCCTCTTCCTGCCTCCTGTAACGCCTGGACTGTTCTTTGCACCATTAGAGGTGGGGCTGCATCCTGAATGAAATGAATTTGTTTTACTCACCTTTCCAGCAGAAGTTCTGTAATTGCTCACACCCTGTCTCTGTTTTTACCATCTGTTGAGTCAGCTTAATGAATTTTATATGGTGTGTTCTTTATTTCAGAAAAACTATACAACTCCACTGGACGAGATTTAAGAAGGGCCCTCTTCTCCCTGAAGCAGATATTTCAGGTAAAAACAAAACAAGCAAACAAACAAAAAAAAACAAAGAATACTGTCAGGTTCTGTTTTTGCATTGCTGTGGGATTAGATGCAGACCAGTTTACGCCTTTTACTTATTACAAAAAGAGAAATGCTTTAGAGTACAAGTAAATTTCGGTCAAAATATCTGTTAAGAGTATTTTTACCATATCAAATATTTCAAACAATAGGAAGTAAAGAAAACATCATCAGAATCATAATATTTTTCCATGTTTACTTCAGATTTTAAAAAAAATACCTACCACAGATGTAGTTGAAGTCTTCTGCTTGATACTGGCCACCCTCTTGGGGTGTTTTCTCTACTGAATGTCAGATATAGTGTTTGCCGTGCAAATGCACATTTCTATACTAGCGGTGCATATTCGCCCACAATAAGTGAAATTCTTTTGTGTCCATTGTATATGCATGATTTCATGCAGCATGTGTCCTGAGGCAGTTTACTTAGAACGAGGTCAGTGTGGGCATGACCCAGGTAGCTCTGAGAAGGAAGCACAGTTTGTCTCGTTCATCGTCTGTTGGTGGACAGTTGCGTTCTTCTCCAGGGCTCTGCTGTTATAAACCATGCTGCTAGGGACACGCCCCCTTGTGTGCATGTGCCGGCATCTCTGTTAGGTTCCATCTTATCCTTTGCCCCAAACTTTCCCTCTGCTTCTCCCCGGGGCAAGTCACGAACTTAGTGAAGAGGTCTGGGACTGGGGTGCAGGCAAACTCCAAGCTGTCACCCACAGGAGAGTTCAGGGGAGAGAGACAGAGAGCCAGGGGCAGAGAGTGAGGCCACTGTGCCAGGGCAGGGTCAGGAAAGGCCGGATGAGCTTTGTGGAGAAGATGGCGTTTGCATTGAGCTCGTGTCTGTGTAGGTTCATCGTTCTTACTCGCATGATATTAGACTCTAGGGTGTAGTCAGTCCATTTCTCTTTAGTTCCCATCTCCTTCACATCCTTAAACAATGTTCTGTCAGTGATAGCTCCAGCCTGAGTGTCCGTCTCCTTCATGGATGTTTCCTGTCTCAGGGAGATTGGCAGAAAGGCAGGCCAACAGGCCATCCTCCCTGCACATTCTTGTCCCATTTTAAAACCTGCTCAACCGTTCACACCCTCATCTTTTTCCCAGAGCAGAGCCCTTCTCAGTGACAGTGTTTTTGGAGATGAGTCTTCATTTCTCATCTTCCTACACTATAGGTGTGACCCCGAGTCACCGTTGTCCCTTTAGATTGCACATCTCAGAAGTGCCTTGAGATTTGGGGTCAGCCTTGGTTCAGGCCTTTTCTTCTGGGAGAATTGTAACAGCTATTGTGGACACTGTTCGGTCCTCCACGACTCAGTGCATCCTCCAGCTTCCACCAGAGGGGGCTCACGAAGTCCTTCTCATGCTGGTTCCGTGTAGCCTTCTGGGTTGCGTCTGAATCTCTCAGTACAACGTTGAGGCCCTCTGGCCCTGGCCTCTGCAGCCCACTTCCCTGTCCTTCGCCTCAGTGACATCTCACTGTGATTGTGTTCTGGGAACAAGCCATGCCCTTTCCCTTCTGTACCTTCACCCTGGACCTATTGCTTCTATCCCAGGATGGTTCCTCCCCACATCCACCCCCTGTGTCTCACAGTTTCCCACCCCATGTCTCCTCCTGCCAGGGATTCTCTAGATGAACCCTCACTGCAGTCAAGGGCTCTCCAAATACCTCTATTCCTGTGCTTACCTCTGGAATAGCACTAGAGATACTCTAGCTCGCTTGTCTGAGTCCAGTCACCTATGAGCTCCCTGGAGTCCATCTCTGGCTCTTTAGGGCCTCATGCAGTGGCTGATGCTACTGATGAACAATAATAGATGAACAGACCAGGCAATTGGAATATGCTTCTCAAGGGTGTCTGTCTTCAGCCTTTCCTCTCTTTTAACTGAGTAAATGCTTCGCTAATTACTTGTCTCCAAGTTTCACTTCTCATGTATTCATCAGTGTCTCCCTGCCTCTTTTTTTGTTCAATTTCAATAAGCTTTCCCCTGCCCCCCTAAACTTATTTATTTTTAATCGAAGGAAAGTTGCTTCACAATTTTGTTTTGGCCTCTGCCGTACATCAACATGACTCAGCGATAGGTATACATGTGTCCCCTCCCTCTTTAACTTCCCTCCTATCTCCCACCCCTTCCCACCCCTCTAGGTTGTTACAGAGCCCTGGGTTGAGTTCCCTGGGACGTACAGCAAATTCCTATCAACTGAACAAAACAGAACTTCTTTACCTTCTGTTATGTCCTTCTCTCGAACTCAAGTTCCTGACAGCGGTTGGGCTGGACTCTTACATCTGGAAGTCCACAGGCATCACACTCCACACCCTCACTCTTATAGCCTTTCAGCCTGCCTGCTGTTTCCATTGTTCAGCTTTTCCATTGTTCACCTCACTGAGTATCCAGTTGGTGGCAGAACAACACAGAGAAGAGCTCTTCCAAGTAACTTTGAAACATTGCAGTTTGTGTATTTTGGGTGGAATATACTCTTAGAAGAAAAAGAACCATGCACACATGCAGATCAACTGTTTATAATAATCATTTTGCTGGTAGTAGTGTTAGTATTGCTATTCTGATACTGCAGTTTGTGTGTTTTCTAATTTTGTTATTCTTAGAGTTCTTAAGGATTAGGGTTCTTAGTGTGTGGAAGAAAGTTGATAGAAAGATAAAACAATTAAGGTAAAAAAAAACCTGTGGATTTCTGAATTTAATTAGAAGTATTGAAATGAACCCATGGTGTTTATTATCCTAACAAACTTGCAAAAAAGTATATTTCTAGCACTAAGTTTATTGAAAAGTACTAGAAGCAATGATCAACCCATTAGCAAAAACCACTACCAGCACAGAGATTGTGGTCTTAAAATACTGAAAGGAAGCAGAGTTCCTTGGAGAAATAGCTGACTTCAAGTCTGGCCTAGCAAATGGGTAAAATAAACTTGGAACATATTATTATACAGATAGCAAGGAAGCTATCAAATATGACTAGGATTATTGGCAAAGGAACTTGGGAGCATGTTGAAGGGTCTCCCACTGGCTGGCTGAAGATGGACAATATAAGCATCAACAAGCATGATAATTACAGTGGACTGAAGCACATCGGCTTAATCTACATTGATGAGTTCGTAACAATACTAAAGAACAACAATGAATTGGTTAGCAATGGAAGAAAGATGGCGGCGAACCAGCTCTTTATTTTGAAAAATGGGTAAAATTCTAAAATTACACATTTATCTTACTTTTTCCTATATGAGCTTTAGGATAATCAAACAGTAGTTGAGGGAGGGTATGCTTATAAAAATATTCTAGCTATTTAGTAAGAAGAAGTGATATAGTTAGAGTATCACTTAGAACATCAGAGTTTTACAACCCTGAATGAATTAATGGATCTAGGTATGGAGCTTCAAGACCTGCTGACACAGTGGAAATGAGATACAACCAGCTATTACATACCTCCTCATGGAAACTCACTGCCATTGAGGATGCAGTCATACCAACAGATTCAACCCTGTGTGTGTCTGACCCTGACTCTCTACGAGGTAACCAATTTACAAATGATCTAAGACAGAAGCACACGTTAAATCACACCACAAGTAATCAACATAACCCAGAATACAGGCTACTCTGTAGGACAAATGATCTAGCTTCTTCAACACACCAATTTCAAGGGAATAAAAGAGATGATTTAAAAGACATTTTAAAGTTGTATCAACTGATTGCCACATGTGGATCTTATTTCAATCCTACTACGAAATGTCAAAAAACAACAACTGTAATTTTGAGACAGTTGAAATTGGTCATTGTCCAGTTGAAACTGGACATTTGATAATATTAAGAAAGTATTCATTTTTATGGTGAGTACATAATTTTGTTTATGGTGATTACATAATTTTAAAAAGAGTTCCTATACTCTGGAGGTACGTATTAGAATATTTATGGATTAAATGATGTGACCTCTGGAATTTACTTCAAATGAATGCGGCAGCAGACAGGGTGGGGTGATAGATGGAACGGGATTCATGTGAATTGATTGGCACCTGGCTCCCTAAATTGTTCTGTCTTCTTTTGCATGTTTCAAGTTTTCCATGGTGAAAAAGCTAAAAGATAAATTGAACACATGGCGATCTAGTTTCATACCCCCTCACCATGCTTGTTCTGTAGTGTTGTGTCTCTGAATTCTCAAGGATACTGCTTCCACCTTTTACTCAGCAGACACGTATTTTTGAACAGCCTTTATTGGCATTGTGTAGGCAAGGATGAAGACGTTTGCTCCCCGAAGTTTAATCTTTTGGAAGACCACAGACCTATTTGGAAGACCACAGACCTGTCCGTCAAATAGCTTCGTCCCACAGGGGTCTTGGGTGGATTCCACAGCCAGCAAGCTGTCTGGAGTTTAGATCACCTTCTTCCACACCCATGTGTCTGCATCTCTATCATCTCTTGGGGTTCCTTGATGTGTGGAGGTTCCTTTTGGAACTCCAGTGTAGAGGGTGTAAAAACACAGCCATTGGTCATTTGGATTGAGTTGAATATTCCTTGATTAACAGGTGTCAAAAAAAAATAATCACAGGTTAAAGTGTGGCTATTAATCTGAAATTCAAGGATAATCTTTTATTAGTTAGTGTTAACATGATGATCTCACTGGAGTCAGAAAGCAGTGTTTCAAAAATCATTCATTTATTAATGCCCATATAAATTAAGGTATGTGTTCAAAATCTTGTATGTTGCCAATTTGGAAGACATTTTCTACATTTATTATCAGTATATTTTAATTTCCTAAGTGCTTTATCTACATATGTGCATCAATTTTAGTTAGGGTTCTGGATTATTTTTATAAACACTGCCCAGTGTCTTTTTCCAAGAGCCTTTGCCAGACAGTCAGCTCTCTGCTATATTAATATTAGTGATTAGCTTGAGTGGTTTCTTGAGAGCTTGTTCTCACTTTTTCACCATGAAGTCATGTGTGAATCTAGTTTTAGTTAAAGTAATAAACATTTGTTACATGCTTGGAAAAACTTTCTGACTAGACATGAGCTCATCTAAATGTTCGTTTTTCACATATGCTGGTGGAAAAGAATATGGATGGAGGGAGAATTATTTTTATTTCCTTCATACATACGAGTGTAAAGTGATTTTCCAAAAATCATGATATTGTCCCATTTTTTCTTGCTTCCAAAGCCATGATTATCTTCAAGTCTGAGTTAACACAGCTGTCTTTCATTACCGTCGGGGCATGGCAGTGTTCACCCCTCCCCCCAGTGCCCTCTGAATGTTAAGAGTGTGTTTTTGGTTCAAAGGGAGTATCTGCCTGGCCTGCCACCTCCTCCCCCACCCCCACCCCCCTTTGCTCAAGTCCTCCATCCATATAATTGGAAAATGCTATAAAATCAAAATGAGAGGCTGCTTTCAACATGGAGACAGGAAAATTATGCCAGTGTGTCTAAATTATTTTTTTCTTATTTGAAGATAGACCGTGGTTGCTGACCATTCCTATAATAATAACCTTTCATTATTCTATTAAACTTTCTACTACTTACATCACTGAGGTTTTTCATTTTTGTTCTGTTGTTATAATTGAAGATGAATGTATCCTAGCTGCATTTGAGACAAGGCAGGGTCTAATCAAGGAAATCTCCCAAAACAGTAGTGGAAAAGTTTGTCTCATAGGGCTCTATCGAACTTGGTACTCCAGGCAAGGGGCTGGCTGACCAGAGTTAGGTCATCTTGGCCAAAGTTTTGCCACACTTGAGTCTTCATCTGTGAAGGGAAGGCAGGATTAGATGAGTGATTCTTGAACTGGTTGCCCTTTAGGATGGATTTCCTTGGGAATTTAATGTCAGAGCCTGGACCCCACCTCAGAAATTCTGGTTAAACCCATCTGGGAGGGGGCTGTTTCCTGTTCCTTTTTAAAGGTCCATTGATGATCCTAATGTAAGGGAGTCAGGGGTGAGAAGAAGACCCTGAGCACCTCTGTAACCCCTGCAGAGCCTATTAAACACTGGTTGCTGGGCCCCACAGTGGAGCTTCCTGTTCAGTAAGTCAGGGTGGAGCTGAGTACTTTGCATTTCTAACCAGTTTCCAGCTGATGCTCAGGTGCCTGTGGCTCTGGTCTTTGAGAACCACCCTATTGGATGACTCCAGTGATTCCTTCCAGGTCCTGCTTCTGTGATTAGACTGCAGGCTGACCGCAGTGGCTCTTTTGAAGAACAGTGTGGCTGCTCCAGACACACTGCTGATTCTGTATTCTGTCTCCTCGCTGTCCTGTGAGCAGCACAACTTGGGAGGTGGAGAAACTGCTCCTTTACTTTCTCAGATGCTGTTTGCAAGACCCTCGTAACCTTCCTTAGGGACTGTCCTTTGAAACACACAAGTGGCTTTGAGTCCTTCACATGATGGTCTGTACTGCAAGCCAGTGTTTCCTGTGTTGAAACCCAGCAGGCTTCATGTGGCCAGTCCCTGGGGACCTGTAGGGGCCTGGAGCCTGGTGATTTCTGAAGAATGAAAAACAGATCACTATAAATATTCCTGACAGTCAGGGGATTCATTTGCTTTATCTTTATTAGATTGCCCAGAAGGCAATAATTGGTCTTTGGCAAACAACGACGTGAAGACTGGTTGTAAAATTCCTCTGGCAACAGTTAAGATGCTTCATTTGAATAGAGCCAAACAATCTTCAGAGGTCAGTCTGGAGTCAGAGGCTTGTACGTAGTTTTCACTGCACATCCTGGATGGACAATGGACTGGGACAGTATTTGAAGTTTCTCTCTCTCTCTTTTTTTCTTTCCCTGTTTCCTGCCAGGATGACAAGGATTTGGTGCATGAATTTGTAGTGGCTGAAGGTCTGACGTGTTTGATCAAGGTGGGAGCTGAGGCAGATCAGAACTATCAGAACTACATTCTGAGGGGTAAGTTACGCTGGGTGGATGGCACCCAGCCCCTCCAGGAACTTCAATACTGAGAGCTTTTTAAAAAGACTTGGATTACCAGGTAAGGTGATGAAGACATCCTGTAGCAAAAGATGACTCCTTCAATCAGCTTTTATCAGTTCTCATAACTTAGAGACCGAGTTCATTTTACTGACTTTACGTGAAGTCTCTTCATAATCATTGAGAAAAGAGAGCATTCTGCACACTAGGTTCTTTATATTCTCTTTTACTTAGTGAGGAAAGGGGCATACCATGTGTCTTAAAAAAGGCCTGCATTGCAGCACAAAGCCCCCTAAAACCAACAAGGCCTATTATTACCCGGGAAAAATACTTTCTGCAACTTGGGTTATCACTGGGAGTACCTGTAAGAAGCATACATTCCTCATCAGGTCTGGGGTGGGCCCAGAATCTGCATTTTAAAGAAGGATGCTGAAAACTACCTCTGTAATCTCATTTTTTTACAAAGTGGTGCATTTGTGGTGTTTGAAGCACTGATTACTCTTCCAGTTCATAAAGTAAATGCTCTTTTCAGAGTTAAAGTATCTTTGTGTACCTTCATGTAAATAATTTTCTTTGCTTCCATAAAGTCTGTGAATAGGCAGGGCAGGCATTATTAGATTGGATCATGTGACATAGCTATTATCAACAGTATTAACTTAGCAGAGAAAAAATTTAATGTAGTTCAGTATTGTCTCCATTTTGCAACTGAAAAATCTGACTCAAAGAGTTTGACCACTTGCCTAAAAAATTCGCTTCTTCTAGTGTGAAGTTGACCACGGGCCATATCCAGGTACTGGGGCACATCAAGGCTGATTGGGGTCCTGTTCCCCATTCTGTACCTATGCCTGTAACTCCACAACTCTGTGTTCATATAAGGAAGAAAAAGACCTTCTTTTCTTTTCCTTGGATGGATGCAAAATATACAAAATGTGATTTAATAGCAAATGTCCTTGGTTAGGGTTGAATGAGATGCACACAGTGAAGCAGTCTCCTGCAGTTTTCTGTTGTGTTTTAACCCTGAGCAGGTTTCTTATGTGCTGACTTGTGACCCAGCACCTGGAACTCTCTGGATCCTTCCCCGTTTTCTCTGTTTCTGGAGAGCCACTGCAACAAGGGCAGAAGCAAAAGGGAAAACTGAGTGCTCATTAAAAAAAATTTAAACGATATATTGCCATTAAAAAAAATGTTAAGGATGTATTGTCATGTCAGTGTTAATTATTTCTGTTCATTTTGATAAATGCCAGGTCTGTGTGTGAGAGAGGATTCCTCAGCCTCAGTTTCTCTGCTCCATGTGAGGCTGGTGAGGCACCTCCTTCTGTCCACCTTCTATCTTTTCCTGGATGTGTGGAAGAGTCTCACTACAAGCTGTTGGTACAAACGCTTTAAGGATGAATTTTATGATTTCAGGTCTCAATGTCATTAAATCATTTATACGGAAGCTTTTATGGTATGCATAGACAAATTAACCATAGACTTTGTCCTGCAAATGGAGCAGTCCTTCTGTGTCTGAAAAGATGTGTAAAGGCCTTGATGCTCATCCTCGTATTTCCATCTCCACTGGCCCAGCACCTGGAAGAGGGCATGGCACAGACATCAGAAGCATCTCCTCTGGGTTATTTTCCAGGGTTCTTATACCGTGGATGCTCATAAGTTGAACCACATGGAAAGAAGTATACCTAAAATTGCCTAATTCTGAATACTAGGTCCAAATTGACAGTGTTTTTTTTGTTGTTGTTACGTTTAAAGTACACATCATTTTCACTTAAAAAGAAAGTCTTCCCCAGAGGATGCTGGCATGAATACACAGACCTCCACATACCTCTATAGAACTAATAACCATCTACATGTTTATGCTTCTGACCCTTAACTAGGAGTGTATATATGCATTTTTATAGAGCCATCATCAGTATAAGCATCTTTGTTCATCTGCCTCCAAGGCTGGAGGGAGTAAGGTGGCTCTGCCTGCTATGATCAGCCCCCTCTTATCAGGAAGGTAAAATTCTTGTCAGGACTCTCCCCACAGACCTCCCATGGATTAGAACTGGGTTGCATGACCACCTATAGCTGCAAGAGAGGCTGGCACTGTGGGTGCTTAGCTTCCTGGACTCTAAGAGAAGCCAGGCAGCAAGAGAGAAGGGATTGGCTTTGTGTCTGCAGTTGCTCATGTCTGCCACGTAGAGGGAGTGAGGAAGGAAAAACTCAGCCCTGCTGAGAAAGCAGTCCAGTGGTGGTCTGGTTGGAGATAGAGAGGCATCTGTCTCTCAGTGAGGGCATCATGATTCAGGGGCAGTGTAAGCTCAGTGACTGTGCAAGGTCCCAAATGGTGAATTGTGTCCATGGTACTTGCAGGTAATCAAAGATGGTATTGACCTGGAATACTTCAGCTGGGCTCTCAACCCAGTGTACACTTATCATTAAGTGTACACTTGTGGTGGCTTGTTAATCTATAGTATCCTCATCTGCACTGGAAAGACACCAAAAGCCATCACCCAAAGCTTGAGAATCAGAACTCCCAGGCACAGCCAGGGGAGAGCCCTGCCAACCACCTGCTACTTCTGTCCCTGCAGGAAATGCCACTGAGGTAGGACCCTCACATAACAGCACTGCCTAATCTGTGAGGAGACCCCATGTCTCCATTGCCACCACCGAGATCTTGCCTTCTGATTTTGATTTTCCAGCAGTGTCTGTTTATTAGAGGCCAGACAGCCACCATCTGTTACCTGGGAGATGAGTGAGCGCCCCCTCCCATTCAGGTTACTACAAGATGTCCTGCTTTCCATGCAGCCGAGGGGCCTTTGCATACCTGCCCCACTTCCACTGAATCTCAGAGAACTTGGGGTAAGCCGGGCACTGGTTGCACATGTTAGCGTGTCTGGACGTATCTGACTGAAGCCCGTGTCAAGAAAGTGTGCTTCTGAGGAATGTAAAGGACAGATTTCTTAGGCTGTGACTTTTGTGCTTTGATACAAGGAAGCTATCATTTTCCTCGGCCCACGTGTTGAGTCACCCCTTCCTGACCTTGAAGACATAGGCTTTTCTAGGTTGTGATCGACTGCCAGCAGCCACCAGACATTTGCAAGCAAGGACAGCCTTTGAATTGCCTCTTTGTTCAACCTCATTTTAGCCAAATTACCTTGGGTGAAGGATGGTGAAGCCAGATGCACATCAAGAGAGAAAAACTGGGAAGAGGTTTCCAGTTTGGTCATTCACTGTCCCCTGGGGAGAATAAATGCTGCCCTGGGCCCCTTGGGAGAAGCACGGCAGAGGGCGAGGGCCGGCACCTCTACTGTGGTATCCACAGAAGGCAGGGTGAGCAGGATTAGGGTTTGCATTGTGTCGGTGGGCCCTGGGGTTCAGGGGCCACGAGGATAGAAGTGTCAGGGTGTGGAGTGTCAGCGGTAGGTGGTTGGGGGTGTGGACTTGAGCTGCTGGAGAAGGGGACTGACTGACCTCTAACCAGAGCCTCCAAACTGAGCCCAGACGTCATTTGGAAATGCTCACAAGCCATAAGGTGGACCAGTTGTCCCGGTGCTGTGGAGGAACGTACCCTTCATGAAATTTCCTCAGGAGCCCTGGTCTGTGTGACTGTGTATAAGGCCCCCAGATCCAAAGGAAACAGGAGCGTTTGGAAAACCCAGTCCTTTTCACACCTGCGTGTAGGACTGTCTTAATTTAGCTTTGTTTTTGCACTCAGTCCTGTCAGCTTTTTTTTTTTTTTTAAGGCCCAAGTATCTGTTGCCCTGTGTTGAGGGTATATCTGCTGAGAGGTAGAGACAGGTTTTAAGTTACGGTGTAGCCTCGTACTCTCCATAAATGTGAGCCAGCTGCTGGGAAGAGGTCTTAAAGGCACAACATGCAGAAATAATATTTATCTGATTTACTATTCTTGAATGGTTATACCTAGTGATCTTTAGGGTGCGTGCGTGCGTGTGTGTGTGTGTGTGTGTGTGTGTGTGAGAGAGAGAGAGAGAGAGAGAGAGAGAGAGAGATTGCCTGTATTTAATATATATCTACTACTAAAGGAATTTTGAATCTCACAATTATTGAAGTAAGACCTTGAGAGCTACATTCATGGGAACTTAAACTTTCCATGAACATGCTGAGCATTCACAATAGGCCATGTTAGGCCCTGGGATGTGCTGATAAAACCAAGCCAGGTCCTGGAGAAGCTCCCTGGAGGTGCTGCCTGTGACCCGCTTTGTATATTATATTCTTTCCTGGTGGCTCAGAGGGTAAAGTGTCTGCCTGCAGTGTGGGAGATCTGGGTTCAATCCCTGGGTCAGGAAGATCCCCTGGAGAAGGAAACGACAACTCACTCCAGTATTCTTGCCCGGAAAATCCCATGGACAGAGAAGCCTGGTAGGCTACAGTCCATGGGGTCGCAAAGAGTTGGACACAACTAAGCAACTTTACTTACACATCTAGAAATCGCATAGAGGTGATCTGCTTTGGTGAGGAAAGAGATATGTAGGATCAATAAGACGAGCTTCCTTTTCTGGCTGTCCCTCAAAAGAAGCTGCCTCTTAAAGGCTAGTTTTAAGGGGAGAAATTTGATCATTTTGCCTAAAGCAAAATACCCATTAATTCTAAAATATTCTAATTCTAAATTCTAATGACTAAAATATCTAGTCTTTATCAGAGCTGGTTAAGATCTTAGAACTCCTTTAGCTCAGGCTTTGCATTTTAGGAGAAAACTGCAGATACTGTGTTTGCTTCTAAATTAAAAAAGAAAGAAATTGAAGTATAATTGCTTTACAATGTTGTGTTAGTTTCTGCTGTACAACACAGTGAATCAGCTACATTTCTTTAAATGTTTTAATGGTTGTTGACCTCTAAAAATTGAGAGATTTGACATTTAAAAAAAAATCCAGATTTCTGGTGTCTTTGGAAAAACTGAACCAGAGAATTTCAGTGCCTTGCCAGATACCACTTAACTAATGGGGGGAAATGCCTTGTGTATTAGGGGATCTCTTAATGAGGATCAGGACTTGTGGTCAGATAGCTTTGGTCGGGATCTGTATCACCAGGAACCAGGCAGTAGTACAAAAGGATCAAATGGTAACCAAATGATGATGAAACCAACATTCTCCATCCCAGGAAAACTTAAATGTTTATCTTTCGACATTTCAAAGCCAAGGAGGAGAGTGAAGGTTGGGTTCAAACTAGATGAGGGGGTGCAGAGAGGGGCCCAAACTGGCACCAGGGGGAGAGATGAGAACGGAAGGCGGGAGCTGCTTACTTCCTGAGCCAAAGTCCATTCCTTTGCTGCCTGGTTTTCTGCCCTCCAGCCGGCCTGACTCTCCTCCGCCCCTTACCGTAGTCCTGAGGTGCACCCAACTATCTGGGAGGAGACTTACTCTTTCTTACCTCTTACTGAGTCAGGACGTCAGGGATTAATCATGGCAGCCGCATGGCTAGTTGCGTGGATGACCCAACAGCACGTGTCGTGGTAGCTGTTTGTCACAGCCCCCTGCAGAGAGGGGAGTTGAAACCAGGGTCATGGACAGAATCCTCCTTCATTTGATGTTTCTCCTCTTATTCAGTCAGTGTGATGGGGCTGTTCCCGGTAGGAAGTCATGTTGGCCATCACAAGTTAGCAGCCCAAGGGGCCAAATTGACCCTGCAGAGATGAGAGTGTCAGGGCATCAAGGTCAGTGGAATAAAGGGGGCCTGAGATGGCACAGCTGACAAGAAAACCTGGTAAACACTGATACGTAGGTTAAAAAAAAAAAAAAACAGAAATAGAGTTTTTAATTGTTTTTATTGTGTAGTTTGTGAAGACACAATTGTCTGAAAAGCAAACAGCATAAAAAGGAAAAATGTAAAAAATCACCCATAGTCCCATAAAACAACACCGTTTTCTACCCCACCCATGTACATGCTTGTGTTGTACGTGCCTTTTACGAAAACAAAGTGTCCTGTCCATATGTTGTCAGCCACAACCCCAGGAAGGGAACAGTGGACCTTGGTGGCTGGCTTTGTGACATCTCCTAGTGCGCTTAGTCACTCAGTCGTGTCTCTTTGCGACCCCATGGACTGTAGCCCATCAGGCTCCTCTGTCCGTGGAATTCTCCAGGCAAAAATACTGGAGTGGGTTGCCATCTCCTTCTCCAGACATCTCCTAGTCCTTGGCACTGTTCTTTAACTTCTTTAAATTGCTTCTCCCTCACCTAAAGAGATAATACCTTCTTTATAGGAATGGTGTGAAGCTTAAAGAGCTCGTTGTTGTTGTTTAGTCGCTAAGTTGTATCTGACTCTTTTGGATCCCCATGGACTGTAGTCTGCCAGGCTCTTCTGTCCATAGGATTTCCCAAGCAAGAATACTGCAGTGGGTCACCATTTCTTACTCCAGGGGGTGTTCCCTACCCAGGGATTGAACTCGTGTCTCCTGCACTGGCAGGTGGATTCTTTACCACTGAGCCACCAGGGAATCCTAAAGAGCTCATAGAAAGATCTAAATAAAGGCGTGAATTGTAGATATGACAGTTGTTGTCAGTAGTAATGTTGTTAATGCAGTAACCATCTGTTATGGGCTGAATTATGTACCTCTCAAATTCATGTTGAAGTCATACCCCTCAATACCTCAGAATGTGACTGTGTGTGAAGACAGGTGGTTAAGTTAAAATGAGATCATTGGGCCCTGATCCAATATGACTTCTGTCCTTAGAAGAAGAAGAGATTATGTCACAGACCTGTTGGGGGAAAATGATGTGAAGACGGAGAAGAGAGTCAAGGAGAGAGGCCTCAAGAGAAACCAACTCTGCAGACACTCTGAGCTTGGATGTTCATCTCCAGACTGTGAGAAATAAATATCTGTTGCTCAAAGCCCAGAGCCTGTGATATTTGTCACAGCAGCTCAAGTGACCGATACCCTGTCCTTGCAAAAGAGTCTCTGGGAGTTATTGGGTAGTACCCAGGGTGAAAGTCCTGGGGATAGAGTTGTTGGGTTCAGAGGATGTACATTTCCATCTTGTTTTTGGTTGGATAATTGCCTCCGGAGTGGATGTGTGAATTTACGCTTCCGTGGTCTCCACTTCTTCTCATTTATCCCAGGCTGGAGGTGAGCATTCTTTGTAATTTTTGTCATTCCTGGTGATTGCACGCGTGCATACTAAGTCCCTTCAGTCGTGTCCAACTCTTTGCGACCCTATGAACTGTAGCCCGCCAGGCTCCTCTGTCCATGGGATTCTTTAGGGAAGAATATTGGAGCGGGTTGCCATGCCCTCCTCCAGGGGAATCTTCCCAACCCTGGGATCAAAACTGTGCCTCTTGTGTTGGCACGTGGGTTCTTTACCACTAGCGCCACCTGGGAAGCCCGTCATTGTGCAGAAGTGTCATTCCTGATGATTAGGGCACACTTACTCCTACAGACCAGTTTTATAGTCATTTTTATAAAGTAGTTTGTAGTTTTTGGTTGTCATTGTATGAAATTTGCCCATAAATTTAGGAAGAATTGATATCTTTATTTAAAAATTCAGAACTATTGCCTACATGCTCTTTCATGGCCTGGGACAAATCCTTCGCAAGAATATTTTCTCCATCTAACTCTTGTGTGCCATGTCCATTTCCTTCTCATTTGTTACAGAGCTTTCTGCGTATCTCCCCAGGTGTTTTTGTATTTATCTTTTCTTGTTTATTCATTTTTGAATTGGGTCTGGTATTGACCACATGAAAGGATGAGAGGATTCTCTTGGGTCTTTTTCCTGTTTATTTTGTAAACTTGGCTTGGGAGTGTCATCTGAGAAAGATCTGTCTTGCCCTTCTTGGAGGTGTTTTGCTTCAATCGGGGAACACTGTGTCTTAGGGCCTGGATTCCTCAGTTGTGGCAACTGCTTGGCTAAGACTGGCTCATGAGTGAGGTACTTCTTCCCTGAGGGAGTGTTAGCTTCCTCTTCTTTCGTCTTTGCACGGTGGAAACTCTCCCCTTGAGGACTTAGATGAGCCTCATGCCTACTGGAGACTTGGTCTATCAGTTCTGGGTGCTCACCAGCTGTGGTATGTGGGCTGGGCATGGCTGGAGAAGCCGGCCACGCATAGCTGTGGGATGTGGCCTCCACATTTTGTTTGTTTGTTCTCATTTGCTTCCCTGCTGTGGTTTTTGAAACCCCTTGCTTTTGGTGTCTTGGTGCCCTGGTGTATCTCACCTTGGCCTGACGTTTCTGCTCACATGCTTGGCATGCTGTTGGGGACGTGGCCTCCGGCTTGAACCAGTCACAGAGCTGCCTTGGGCTTTGGTCAGGACCGGAAAGCCTCAGCCTGCCCTCCGTGGGGGAGGGAGGCTGAGTCACTCTTGCTGCTGCTGTTGGTTTGTGGAGACAGAAGGGGGGCCCTTGAGTGCTCTGAGTGTCCCTTCTGTGGCGCCTCTTGCCCCCCTTCCACCCCCACCCTCCGTCAGGCCTCCTGCATCCCTCTTAAAATCACTGGGTCAGAGAAGATCAAGAGCTGCACTTATGTCTTTCCTCTTCTAGCCTGTCCAGGCACAGGGGTCAAAACTGGATTCACGCTGAGGCCCTTTGGGTCGTTCCTGTGGCCCATGCGATCATGCGATATTGTGGACTTGGGCAGCTTTTCTCCATGACTTTCTCCCAGGAGAAGGAGCTGGTTGCTGGAGTCGCCACTCCCCACAGGCCTGCCGCAGTCTCTGGCGTCTTTAGATGGAGTCTTCAGGGGCCGTAGTGTGTGGTGGGCTACCCCGAGTTTCGGGGCTCACGGAACCTCCTCTCCCCTTGCGTTTCTCATTGGTTATTTGGGTTGATTGAAAGGAAGGGGGCCTGGAGGCTTCTCACTGGGCTGCCGTTTTCCTGGAAGTGTGAGCTCGTCAGAATCATCGGCGCTGGTGCTCTGCATCCGGCCAGACCCTTAGTCTGCAGTGCTGCATGCAGGAACATGGTGGGTCGAGTGGGAGAGGGAGCGAGGGAAGGCCAGGGCCAGGTCCTGACCTTCGGGGGGACACAGGGCCCTGTGCTTTTCCTCTGGGTTCTCAGGTGAGAGAGGCAGGTCCTGGGATGGACTGCAGGTAAGACAGGCAACTCACGTGACCTGAGCCCTTCACCACCTTGGGCAGCAAGCAGGATGTTTACCTTCAATATCCAGTTCTAAGTGGGCAGTTCCAACTTTAAACACCATCTTGATTTTCCCCTTCACCCTCTTACAAGGTATTTTTTTCCTTATAGTTAGTGCTTGTCTCTTGGTTAACTTTACCTTAGAATGGATAAAGCTTTTGTTTCAAGTTTTAATTTTTCTGAAGTAAAAACCAGTGATTAATTCTGTTGAATGTAGCAAGAATTAAGTAGTAATAGAAGCACGCCATAAGATGGTCTTTATAAAGCAATGCACGACTGGCCAACATTATCCCAAACCTGGAGCGTCGTTAGGTTAAATCATGGGAAGCTGCTGATCTGTGACCATCTTTACCAGAGACATGGCATAGCTGAATGGTTTAACTTAATATTATCATAATTCATTCCTAGACTGATAAGGTGCTTATTTACAATTCACCTTGCATTTTACATGGGCTTACCTGGTGGCTCAGACAGTAAAGAGTATGCCTGCAATGCAGGAGACCCAGGTTCGATCCCTGGGTCGGGAAGATCCCCTAGAGAAGGAAATGGCAACTCACTCCAGCATTCTTGCCTGGAGAATCCCATGGACAGAGGAGCCTGGCGGGCTGCAGTCCATGGGGTTGCAAAGAGTTGGACATGACTGAGAGACTTCACTCGTTGTGCATTTTATATAGAATACAAGCCCTCTGGAAATTCAGGCCAGTTTATAGACCAAAGAGAAAGAAAGAAAGAAAAACCATTCTCCCCCTAATAAGAAACTCTTGGTATTTTGTGCAGTCATGCCTCCAAGCACTTCAACCCCTCACGATCTCAGCCAGAGATTTCTCCAGAATTTCCATCTCCATTAGCAGCCCCCATCTTCTTCTTTTATCTGAGATGAGAAGGAAGAAAGTAAAACAGAGTTATTTGGCCTTTCCTATGTGTGGAATTTTCTGCAACTAAATCTTGTTGCTCTGTGTTCATCAGGAATTTTCCCACTTTATTTACACCCAAGATGTGTCTCCTCACTCCGTCCTTCCCTCCTTTCAGTGGAGTTTTCCAGGGGAACTGCTGACAGAGTGTACTTTGAATCACAATTGTTATTTCCTTGGCTATAACCTTATCTTTTACATAGTCCTTATAGGGCTTCTACTTACAAATCCAGGCTTACGATAAAACAGAATGTCTTAAGCAAATTTTAAACCTAGCCTCAAACATGGATTAAAGTTATTTTCCTGGCTGGGACTGACTGGGGAAATGTCAGTTTCTGTGTTCATAGATTCTTGCCTTTTAGAGTTTTGAGGGCTCTTGGTAGATTGAGCCAGTACCCTACAGGGCACCACTCTCTCCTGACACTGACTTCCCTTGCCATTGAGATTCCCAAGGTCCCCAGCCCGGTCCCTCTGCAGAGCCTCAGACCTGCAAAGCCAGCAGTGTCCTGGGTGTCCCACATGTGCCATGTCCAAGCCCCAGCCCAACAGCTTCATGCCCCCAGGCCAGCTCTCCCATGGCTCTGTTCAGAGTATGGATGAAAAGCACAGTTACCCATCATATTCCGGTACTACCTGGGGGCTTCCCAGACCCCTCACTCACAACCCCTCTCTGTCATCATCAGCTACCAAATTTGGGCTTCCCTGGTGGCTTAAATGGTAAAGAATCTGCCTGCAATGCAGGAGACTCGGGTTCGATCCCTGAGTCAGGAAGATTCCTTGATGAAGGAAAAGGCAACCCACTCCAGTGTTCTTGCCTGGAGAATCTCATGGACAGAGGAGCCTGGTGGGCTACAGTCCATGGGGTCACAAAGAGTCGGAACATGACTGAGCAACTTAACACACACTCTTCACCCCCTTGCAAGTCTTTGCATCTCTTTTCATTCCCAGTGTTCGTTTCTGAGATCAGACCATCATTTTTTCCTTCTGGATCTGCTCTCCCAACCCCATAACTAGCCTCTCTGTTTTCAACCCTGTCTCCTGTAGTCCATTTTGCCCCCTGTTGCCTGATTGACCTTCTGCAGTGCCCAGCTGGTCTCCTTGGTTCTCCTCAGATGAAGGCCTGGCCCTTCCCTGTAGGTTGTGCCCACCTTGGTCCTGCCTTGATGTCCCTGTTCAGCCCTCTCCCTGGCTTCAGCATCACCCCTCCTCAGCTGATTCACATCTTACCCTTTGCTACCTGCTCATTCTCAGGATGAGGCTCAGATACAGTGTTCTGCAGGAGACCTTCCCTTGCGCCTCTCATATGTTAGTGCTCTCTGCTTACCCTGGTCTTCACACTTAGCTCACTGATAATAAATATTTGTTGAGTATAGACTGTGGGCCAGAGGCCCCAGGCTAATCCCGTGCACTGTACTTGGCTGCTTTTGTGTCCATTTCCGTCCTTGATGCCAGGCTCATTTTAGGAGCTCAGTGAAAGACAAATGGTAGAATGTCTGCAGGGAAGAGAACTCATGACTCCTGAGGAAGCCGCTGGTTTGTGCTAAGAACTTGGCAGAGTCTGGACTTGCTGACCTGAAGCCTTAGCTCATCATATCTTCTTGTTTTGGAAGTACTATAGCACACATTGATTGTTTTTGGTACTTAGAAAAAAGCTTAATTATTGAATTTTTCTTTGAAAAGCTTACTAGTTCAGTTCATCAATATATTGTATGTCTTACTCTTTTTTTTAACTAATTTACAATGTGTTGATTTCAGGTATACAAGAAGGTGATTCAGTTATATATGTCTGTGTGTGGGGGGGTTCTTTTTCAGATTCAGTGTATATCTTGATTTTAAATTTGTCATGATTTCTGCAGATAAATGGTATGTTTTATAACTGGTTTTAGATCTCAGGGAGTTATTTACTTGCCACCAAAACAAATATGCTCTGAGTTCCTTGGCGTCTGGAACTCATCAACTTTGTGGTCCCAGCTCCAGCCTGCTCTTTGGTGTCATGTAGATCTTCAACAGATATTTGATGGAAAGAAAATGAAAAAAATGAATGAGTGAAAGGGGATTCCCCAGAGTCATGACACAGAGCTCTGTCTTGGTCTTATTCAGTATTTTCTGAGTGGTTGTGGCTAATCATGGATGATCAGAAGACTGTAAAATGTGGGGACAGCTGTCACATGCTAAATGATGAAGTGCGATCTGGAGGGTTTTCACTTGGGTGGTTTCTGGTACCCTTGCCATATCAACCGCGTTATCCCTTGCTTCCTTTCCTCTGCGTCCTCTTTCTCCAGCTCCTTAAAGCTGGGCTCCACCAAAACCACTCCTGTGCTAGGCTGATCTGACTCATTTCTGGAGGCAGTTCCCACAGGCAGAGAAGTGCTCTGCGGCCCCCGCCTCACACACTTGTCTCTTCCCCCAGTGCCTTCTTGGCTCCAGGATTCCCTGAAACACCACAAGGGCACCTGATTGTCCCAGAATTAGAGCCCTACTCCTTTCTCTCCCAGGTAGCCCTGTCCTTGATGGAGCTTGAGGCTTCAAGGGTTTAAGGAGGGCGTAAGTTTAGATAGTTTGATAAGTAAGGGGTTGTTTGTGGAGAAAGGGACAAAGTTGTTTGTTGCTTTTAGAGGCAGATTAGGAGCAGTGAGTAGGAGTTACAGGAAAGTGGCTTTTGACTGAAGACGAGCTCCTAAAAGAGAGTTGGAAAGCGAGTTGGTTTCTCTTGCCAATGTAAACTGATCATTGGTGACTTTCTGGAGCATTCTGTTGAGGATTCGGAAGCCACATCCAGCATCAGCAGGAAAGCGAGCCACGATGGATTAGTGATGTCTGTCAACAGCCTGAGTGGTGGGAGTGAGAGCCAGAGGACCAAACATGGCATTTGCTTCTCCTGGGCAAGTAGTAGGCATTTTCAGAATGTTTACTGAGCTGATTTCAGACAGGTGTGTGGGACCATTAGTCTTCCAACCTCAGAACAGTCTACTTGGCCATGGGAATGTTCCAACAGAGCCCGGCGTTGAGGACCCGTTAGGGCCTCTAGGATTGAGGTAGGGTGCTACTGGGTGACCTCGTAAATTCCTCCCAGCTCTGAGATTCCATGATTCTTAAGGTGCTACTGGGTGACCTTGTAGATTCCTTCCAGCTCTGAGGTTCTGTGATTCTAAGTAAAACAGAAGAAGCAGAAGGGATGAATACAGAGCCACTCGATTCTGCCTCTTATGTGTTCTGTGTTAGTTGTCATAGGATTCCCAGGCTACCACCGAGCCTGTATTGTTCTTTTTCAGAAAGTTTCAAAGAAGCCCATCTGATTACATGGCATGGAGTTCAGCCAAGTCATGGAAAAGATAAACTGCGCTTAGCCATTTCGGGGTCGGTGTTCATAATGATCTGCAAAAGTCTGAAGGGTTATTAGTGAGTTTATATCCAGGAGTTCATCTGTTCACAGTGAGGTCAGGAGCACAGGAGCCAGTGGGCTCCTTTCTCCAGAGCCTTAGGACTGGGGACACAGAGGGCTCACAGAAACACTGTGGGTTTGGACTCATTGCTCAAACAAGGCAGGACTGGCGAAGTGGGTTGGGAGCTATGAAAAGAGGCCCACAGACACGGCCACTTTCTGGGCCTTCTTCCTGCCTTCCCTGCTGTCTCTCCACACCAGCATCCCCCTGATCCAAATAGTTTCTCTCCCTCTCTGCCCCTTGCTGCCTCACACCCATCTTTCCAGATCCTCTTCCTATCTTTCCCAGCTCCTCCAGGTCTTAATTGGAGGGCTACGAAAAGGCTGATCTCCCCCGATTCTAGATTTCATCATTCTTTGTCAGTTTATGACTCTAGTTGGTCTGTGGTTGCAGGCCTCAGTAAATGAAGATGGGCTGGTTCATTCATTCATCAGTGAGTGTGACCTGGCGGCCTTACCTGAGTCAGTCACTTTGGGGTCTGAATATGGAGAAACAGAGAACAATACAAATAAGTACTGTAATTTGTCCTGTATTAAGTTATGCAGTTATGTTCAAGAATAAGGTGCGAAGGAAGAGTAATCGTAACTTTAGCAGGGAAAGCAATAGGCATACTGTGGTCAAGGAGGAATCTGATATGGCCCAAACAATTCCATTCCCCTGGCTGACATCCTGTATCATCCTTTCTCCTTGAATGTGGACAAGATCTGCGATTATGATGAATGTGTGAGTATCACAGAACCACGATTAGGCTGCATTATGTGGTAAAAGAGAAAGGGTTTTACAGATGCAATTGCGGTCCCAAATCAGTTGAGTTCAAATTGGTTAAAAGGGAGGTCGTTCGGGGAGGGACACACTCTTCTGCTGACCTTGAGAAAGCGAGTTGCTTTGAGTTCTCCAGCCGCGATGAAGCTGATGCTGCCAACAGCCACAGAAGCTTGGCAGGGGCTCCCCAGCCTCAGAGGGGACCACAACCCCAGCTGTCACCTTGATTGCAGCTTTGAGACACCCTGAGCAGAGGAACCAGTTAAGCTCCGCCTGGACTCCTGCCCCGTGGAAATGGTGAGATAATAAATATGTGTTGTTTTAGGCTAAGTTTGTGGTAGTTTGTTATATATAGCAATAGGAGGTGAATACAATTAGCTGTAAACAGTCTCCATACAAAGCCATCTGGATGAGCTGAAATTGGTATAAAATACTGAGTGACCTCACAGGAGGCAGAGATCTTGGGGGACGGTCAGTGGAGGGCTTCACGAGGACAGTGACTTTGTCTTTTCTTCTTGGGCCCTACAGGCAACCATGTGGCTGCCACCCATTCCAGCCGAGTTCCCTGTGGGGTCCCTGCTGCTGCTGGCATCATCCTCTCTTGCCGTCTCCTGGGACCCCTCACCCAGATGGCGGTTGCTCCTTTGGACCTCTCAGATGTCGGTGGAGCCCATGCAATAACAGGGCTTAGTGCTGCACACAAATGAGCAAGTAAAGGAGAAAGTGATCCAGAAGAAAGTTCAGTATTTCCAGTATGCCAGTGTCAGAAGAGGACGTGGTGGGCTGAGTTTTTAGGAAGAAAAGGGAAATTGATAAGCAGTGCCATGGGTCTTCTTGCCCATGAACTTGAGATGAGTGACAAGGCTTTGGGAACAAGGACTCTGGGGCAGGTCTGCAGAGATGGTTTTTGCCTGTCTTCCTCTGCCTCCCCCTGTTGACTCCTTCACATGTTCGTGCATCCGGCACGTGCCCTGTGCAAGGAGCTGCAGGGGGAGGGGGAGAGCTCCAGCCAAGATCCCACACCGCAAGGGACTTGGCAGTGGCCTGAGGATAGGAACCATCAAGTAAGGATGGATATCCACAAAAACACTGTATTAAGTTGGGTTTGGATGAAAATCCTGAAATCCTGTTTTTTTCTCTCAACTTTGCTTGTATCAACATTATGTTTCCAAAAGTGGTTGATGCATTTTAAGTACTTCAATCCTATAGCATCCATTTCAAAGATACAAGAAAACTGTTTCTCAGTTATTCTTTGCTCAGTTGTTCAAGATGTTTGCTTTTCATATTTCAGCTTTTCTTTTTTAAAAAAGAATCAGCTTAATGTATCATGTTTCATGGGAATTTCATAAAAGATGAAATGTGGTTCTTGAATCAATTATTCATTCTCATGTAGGCAAAACACAGCATAGAGGTTTCTAGGCATTATCAGGCTTGGAAATAAAGGAAATATGTAATTTTATGGTTTTGTTTCTAAATTCCATCTGGATTACAAAATCCCTCTGATATCAGTTGAAGTCCTAATATGAATGGTGCTTGGAACCAAGAATGGCTGATCTTTTTGTAAATTACAGTTAAGTTAGCAGGGACCTTCTAGATTTCCTAAGAAGCACAGCTCGTTCCCAGCCTGCCTGGACAAGCAGATGCTTCGTGGAAACTGCATCCGGGCACCTCGGCACTGAGGGTGGGAACAGTGGGTGATGCTCCTTGGTGTCTATGGATGGCTCCTGGGAGCATGATCCCACCTGAGACCTTCTTGACTGTTCCCCCAGGGACCTGTGCCCAGTCAGAATTGAGCAAGCTGGTTGCTGTTGGACTCTACTCCAGGAGGCAGAGCCATATTTTCATTTGACTCATCTGGTCTAAATTAGCTTTTCTGATGAGTCATGCAGTGAGAGACGAGTATAATTTCTCATAAAAGGGATTTCTCTAGAAGGTGTAGCAGGTACCCTGTGAGTAGTCCTCTCAACTGAAAAACCTTGAGAGACGGTAGGGGTGCGGCCTGTCCTGTAACTTGGTAGACTCCTTGAACAACAGCTGGTGCTTCTTTGCCGATAGTTTTTGGAGGCTTGATGGCCGTAGGACAACTGCAGGGGGCCATGCTTTGGAGCTGCTTCTCCCCATGCTGCCAACAGCAAGGGTGCTGAGCATCCAAGAGCTTCCTGCGCCTGCCGTCTCTATCAGCCTCCAGGGCTCCTGTCCTCTAAGGGTGTCCCTGAAAGTCACCCTTGTGAGCCTGTGGGCCAGCCGTGGGGCCCGTTCCCTTGCTTGGCTGATGGCTGCGAAAGTGAAAAGGTAGATATTTATATTGCCAGGGGGCTAATGTGGTGTCCACTCTGGCGCTGTGTGGGGAGGTACATGAAGCTGAGCTGCGTGCGAGTGTCTGAGTCTGCCGTGTACCTGACCTCTTCCATCTCCTCCTCAGCTTAGTGCAGGGTGTCTCTTTCCTCTTGGTGACACCTTTCCCCTTCCAGTGATGCCTTCTTTGGGTCCTCCCTAAAGCCCCTCGGGATGCCTTCCCACCATACAGAATATTCGTCACCATTTATCCTCTTGTCCTTCTCCCCAACTAGGCAAAGTCCTCCTTGTGGACCAGACATTCTTTTTTTTTTGAACATTTTATTTTGTATCAAGGTGTAATGGACTAACAATGTTGTGATAGTTTCAGGTGAACAGTGAAGGGATTCAGTCATACATATACATGTATCCATTCTCCCTTAAACCCTGTTCCTATCCATGCTGCCTCATAACAGAGCGCCACGAGCTATACAATAAGTCCTTGTTGGTTATCCATTTTAAATATAGCAGTGTGTACATGACCTTCCCAAACTCCCTGCTGTTTCCCTAACAGCAAACATAAGATCATTTTCTAAGACTGTGAGTCTGGACCAGACATTCTTATTTGTGTCTGGACCCTCCATGTTCCACTCTGAGCAAGCAGCTCAAAAAGGGCAAGGTACTTGCTTGTGTGTGTCTGTGTGTGCATGCTCAGTCATGTCCAACTTTTTTGCAACCCCGTGGACAGAGGAACCTGCCAGGCTCCTCTGTTCATGGGATTGCCCAGGCAAGAATACTAGAATGCGTTGCCATTTCCTCTTCCAGGGGATCTTCCTGACCCAGGGATCAAACCCACATGTCTTGCGTCTCTTGCATTGCAATCTCTTTACCACTGAGCCACCTGGGAAGGTACTTGCTAGGCTTTTCAATAAAGGAGTCAACCAGTGACTGTTGTCTAGGGGGTCTCAGGGGGAGAACGAATCCGTACAATGAAGGTAAGACAGAGAAGTCTTAGAATCAAAAGCTGGAAAAAGAGAAAGAATCAAAAACATGAATGTGATTATAGGCAAAGCTATGTCCATGCACAGCTGGGCAGTTAGGTGGAACCTCGACATTCTTGACTTGTCCTATGGAGGCTGCCATGTTAGATGATGGCAGCCTGAAAGAATGAGCCCTGTCCTGGGCATTCGGAATGCTTTGCTGGGAAGGGAGTGTTCTCTGTTTCTGATCAGAGCCCTGTGCTTCTCAAGAATGAGGTCTGCCTCTCCACTGTGCCCTCCTCTTTTCCCCGTGCAGAGGGCACAGTGGAGAGAAGCATAGGGCAGTTGCAAAGCAGTGCAGGCTCAGTTCGTGTGGAGCCTGCATTACACACGCACTCAAGTTGTGTCGGACTCTGTGTTGACGGTATGGACCGTAGCCTGCCAGGCCCCTCTATCCATGGGATTTTCCAGGCAAGAATACTGGAGTGGGTTGCTATTTCCTCCTCCATCGTGGAGCCTGGGCCGCCTGCAAAACTCAGCCGAAGGCCGCCGGCTTTCTTTTTAGCAGGACTTCTCAGGGTATTGGAAGAGAATGTGGCTGATTTGTTGCACTCAGCCTGGAAGGTTTTGGGTGCTGAACAAGTTGACTTCATTGCATGGCTTCTGCTCTTTCAGAAACCTGAGCTTGTGCACATTACGTCACCTGCTTCCAGCCCAGTTTCCGTGCCAGTGCGTGTGCAGCATCATGCTCAGCCTGCTTCTTGCACCCTCACGACGATGCTCATGGGTTGGTTCTGCACGTCACAGGTAGCTCCTCTTAACCTCCAGGGAGGATCTGACCTTCCCCAGGTATCACCATCATTTGCTCTAAAGAGGGTGTCTGGAGACAGATTTCTTAGTTGCAGTTTTATAAGTAGATGTGGCCATGGGCGATACTCAGGCCAACTCTGGCTGTTGCTTCTGAATATCTTGTTGCTCGAAAGTTCCTGTGTTTGTTCTGGAAATGTGGCAGTATTCAAGGACAGAGGGGTTTAAATGTGAATTCCTTATCAGACAGATAGAATTTGACATGCAATTTTGTCTGTTCTTTTTCTGTTTAGCTGGATGCTCCTATTATACAGTGAGGCAGTGGCCATATCTTTTCCCAATATTTTCATGGCTAAGATTTGGGAGTGGTTTACTTCAGCCGCTTTATATTTCCAGGGGGAGAGAGCCTTCATTGAGTAAATACTTTCAATCCATCTTAAGTTCTGATCTTTTTCTTTTTAGTACAAGAAACTAAAGAGACATAGGATTTTGGAAAATATGTTCATATCACATGTATAAGAGAGGTAATAAGGCTGAAACAGTCTAAAGCCTGAAAAGCCATGTAATTTGGAATGGAAGCCTATTGTCCAACATTGGAAGTCAGGCATCTGTAAAGGTTCTTGGCAGGGCTGTGTAGCAGCAGGCACTATGAGGTTTAGGCTGGATTCTAGGAGCACTGCCTTTGACCTTGAGAACCTCTGCTTCTTGAGAGACACCAGCTTCCCTGGGTGAGAGGTTTCATTCCATGGTGGTGAGTGGCCTGCCGTGTCTGCACTTTTACAAAACCACCAAAGGCAGGAAGGGAGAGGGTATGGCCAGTGGGGGAGAGGACAGATGGCTTGGGATCAGGAAGATGGAATATATTTAATATAAAAGAATATGTACTCATCTACGAATTACTTCTCTTATCAGTCTTAAATGTAATTAAGATTATTTTGAAATATATTAAGCAGATAAAGGCATAAGGGGTAATAAAAATGAACTTGTGTACATCCATCACTCAGTTTTAGAAATGTCACCAGTATGCGAAGCAGCCTTTCCTGGCCACTGCATAAAACAGCACCACCTCCAACTTGCTCTTCCTTGCTTCATGCTTCTCTGCAGGGCACCACCCAGTCTGTCCTACAGCCTGTATTAGTGGGAGGTGCTTTCTTTTCTCTGTCCCCCTGCCACGAGAGCGGGGGCTTCATCCATTTGGTCAATCAAGTGTCCCCCATGCCTAGACCAGTTTCAGCACAGAGTCTCATGCTGTGAGTGCTTGAAAGAGTAAACACATGATGTGAGACTCTTAACAAGCTGCAAACCTGCCCCTCGCCTGTCTGTTTCACTGCTGGGTGGTTGTCCGCTGTTGGAGTGTGTGGCTACTATTCATCAGCTTCTCAGTTGGTCCACAGTTAGGCGGTGTCCCATTTTCTGGAATTGCAATCAATGCTGAGAGAGATTGAAGGCCAGAGGAAGAGGAGGCGACAGAGGATGAGATGGTTGGATGGCATCACTGACTCAATGGACATGGATCTGAACAAACCCTGCAAAATAGTGAGGATAGGGAAGCCTGGAGTGCTGCAGTCCATGGGGTCACGAAGAGTTGGACTGAACAACAATCAGTGCAACCCCACACATTCTCCTAGTGTTTCCTTGTGCATAGGTGTGAGTTCCTCCAGGGTGTACATGGAGGGGTGGGAGTGCTGGGCCGAGAGGGCGTTCACGTTAATCTGTAGTGTGCACCGTGTTTTTACACAGCTGTGTGAACCACTGTGAAGGAACCCAGGCGTCTCACATCCACACTGTTGCTTCTCAGGTTTTGTTGTGAGTCTCATCCTCCCTGAGGCCCCGGTGGGGAGAGACCCTGTGGCTGCAGTGGCTGCCGAGCCTCGTTCTGGAGTCTTGGGGTTGGGAGAGACTTTTTCTTGGCTGCTTTCCCCCAGCCCCTGGGGCCTTGCCCCGTCATGATGCTGCCAGGTTCAGTGTTCCAGCCAGGGGCCGGTCTGCTCGGACGAGGGGCCTTAGAAGCTGCCGGGTCAGCCCTTCTCATCGCACCATAGAGGAAATGCGGTCTGAAGGGCGGAGGTGGCTTGGCCATGGCCTTGCTTCCCTGGTAGCTCAGCTGGTAAAGAATCTACCTGCAGTGCAGGAGACCCTGGTTCAATTCCTGGGTCAGGAAGATCTGCTGGAGAAGGGATAGGCTACCCTCTCCAGTTTTCTTGGGCTTCTCTGGTGGCTCAGAGGGTAAAGAATCTGCCTGCAATGCAGGAGACCTGGGTTCGATCCCTGGGTTGGGAGGATCCCCTGGAGAAGGGAAAGGCTACCCACTCCAGTATACTGGCCTGGAGAATTCCATGGGCTGTGTAGTCCGTGGGGTTGCAAAGAGTAGGACACGACTGAGTGACTTTTACACTTCACACACTTCACACTTGGTGTTACAGACTGAGGTGCTTTCCAAAACGCTCACAACAGCCCCGATGAGGACGGGCACAAGCAGCCTCTGTGTGCCTCCCTCGCACCTTCCACATCTGTGCCCCGGCCTCCGATAAGCGTGTGGCCCGGTGCACACAGCCGCCCACCCCATGCTCCTCCCCTTGGTGATGCTTTTCTCGTTGGTGACCTTGCTGTGACAGTCTGTCCCTTTGCTTTCCTTTCAGCCGTGACTCTTGTTTCTGGGCTCACAGCCACTCTGGTTGTTGGGACCTTTCCCCTTCCTGTGTTCTCAGCAGCTAGCCCCCACTCCTTCTTGGTCTCTGGAAAGTACTTCTTGTGTTATTGGGAGGGGCAGGGTGTTTCCAGGACACCTCTGGTTAATGGAACTCCTTGGTTTAAAAGGGACTTCTTTGATATTTAAGAATTGTGCCTTCAAAAGCAAACATATGGCTCAATGGAACAGAGTAGAGAGCCTAAATAGAAACCCACAAGCTATTTGTTATTGAGTTGTATGAGCTGCTTGTATATTTTGGATATTAACCCCTTGTCAGTCACATCATTTGTAAATATTTTCTCCCATTCAGTGGGTTGCATTTTCATTTTGTTGATGATTTCCTTTGCTGTACAAAAGCTTTCAAGTTTGACTATGTCTCATTTGTTTATTTTTGCTCTTATTTCCATTGGTCTAGGAGACCAATATCGATTAACCTATGACAAGGGAGGCAAGGCTATACAATGGAGAAAAGACAGTCTCTTTAGTAACTGTTGTGGGTAAAATTAGACAGACTACATGTAAATGAATAAAATTAGAATATCCTTTAACATCATATACACAAATAAACTCAAAATGGGTTAAAAAGCTAAATAGAAGACCATATACTGTCAAACTTCTAGAGGAAAAAATAGGCAGAATACTTTTAAGCATAAATTGCAGAAGTAATTTTTTATTCATATCCTAGACCAATGGAAGTAAAAGCAAGAGTAAATAAGTGGGACATGATTGAACTTGAAAGATTTTGTACAGCAAAGGAAATGATCAACAAAGTGAAAATGCAATCCACTGAATGGGAGAAAATATTTGAAATGATATGACTGACAAACGGGTTAGTATTCAAATACACAGTTAGCTCATACAACTCAGTAACAAAAACAAACTCAATCAAAAAATGTGCAGAAGACCTAGATATTTCTTCAGAGAAGACATCCAGAGGGCCAGTAGGTACTTGAAAAGATGCTCAAGATCACTAAGTATGAGAGAAATGCAAATCAAAACCACAGTGAGGCATCACCTCGCTCTGATCAGAATGACCATCATCAAGAAGACTGTAAGTAATAAGTGCTGAAGAGGGTGTGGAGAAGAGAGAAGCCTTGTACACTATTGGTGGGAAGGTAAACTGGTGCAGCTACTATGGAAAACAGTATGGAATTTCCTTTTAAAAAAAACCTAGAAAGAGAACTACAGTATGATCCATGAATTCCACTCCTGGGTATGTATCCAGAAAAAACAATTAACTCTATTTCGAAAAGATACATGCACACCATGTTCAAATAGCAGCACTATTTACAATAGCCAAGACATGGAAACAGCCCAAGTGCCCATCAACAGATGGCTGGCTTAAGAAGGTATAAGATACACATGCAGAGGAATATTACTCAGCCATAAAAAGAGTGAAATAATGCCATTTGCAGCTACATGGAAAGACCTAGGGATGATTAGACTGAGTGAAGTAAGTCAGACAGACAAAGATAAATAGTATGTGTTATCACTTATATGTAGAATCTAAGAAATGATACAAATGAATCTATATTCAAAACAGAAACAGACTCACAAAGGTAGAAAGCAAGCTTATGGTTACCAAAGGAGAGGGAGAGAGGATAGGGTTCAATTTTGGAGTATGGGATTAACAGATACAAACTACTACATGTAAAATAGATTTAAAAAAAAACAGGATTCACTGTATAGTACAGGGAACTATAGTCAATATCTTTTAACACTCTATACTGGAAAATATTATGGAAATAAATATTACATAACTGAGAAGAAAAATCCAAAAACAAAACAAAACTGTGCCTTGAATGTCCTGCTGATGCAGCAAAACTTCGAGAAACAGGTTGTATCTAATGTGAGTCAGGAAAATGTCTCCAAAATGGGACTCTCAGAGTTGGCTCTTCATCCAGCTCCTCTCCCACTGTCAGCTGTCCATCCATTCAGTCACATGTTTCAAGCCAGAGTTGTGGCCCCAGCCTGGCCCCTCCGGGTTCTCCTGTGCGTTCCCCCGAGTCCCTTGCCCGGCCTGGTACCTCTGCTTTTCCTTTCTCCCTTCCTCAGGTGTTGCACTTTCTCTGACTTAAGACTGTCTCTGCCCATCTCCCTCTGCTCTCACACCAACCCTTGGCCTTGTCGCCTGCCTACTTCTATTCTCCAGCTCTGGAGAAATCTCCCTACCATGTGGCTTTTATGACATCAGTGAAGGAAAATTCTGAGTTCCTCCCATGCTGAGACTGTGCCCCTAAACGTGCACTCTCCACACCTGGACCTTGGGCATAGCTGTCTGGAGCTGCCCAGGAGCCCTGGGTGCTTAATCTCATGCCTACACACTCCCAGTGCCAGAGGAATAGGAAAAGGTTGTTGCGACCCCATGGACTGCAGCCTGCCAGGCTTCCCTGTCCTTCACTCTCTCCTGGAATTTGCCCAGACTCATGTCAATTGAATCAGTGATGCCATCCAGCCATCTCATCATTGGTCACTCCCTTCTCCTCCTGCCCTCAATCTTGCCCAGCATCACAGTCTTTGAATACAAGAGAGAGGAAGGATAGTTGTGTTTTAAGTTCAAGCATGGGGTACAATTGTGTTGCTAGTTGTAGAGAAGATGAAAGATGCTGGTCTGTTGCCTCATGCCAGTCAGGCTGCCATGGGTCATCCTCGTCAGCCAGCGGGCAGTTCTCTGCAACAGGAGGCAGACCAAGTGCCATAATAGGGTGCAGGGGTAAGGATGGTGCAGAAAAATGTCGAACCTGAGGGAACTATGTGACGTGGGCTTCTAGGTCAGGTGGCACTGTAGTGATCGAGACCATTCACAGACATTTCTCCAGAGCCTGCGGAGCACTGGGCCTAGAGATAAATAAATGAGATGAAGCCCCTGTGCCCCCACAACCCTCCCACTCTCTGCTCTCTGGCAGGAGAGGCAGAGATGTCAGAAGTCGGCCACCTCGTCCCCATGGTCAGGCCTGAAACCACAGAATATCCCTCTGGTGTCGTGGGCCCCAGGTGGCAACCCTGCCAGCTGGGGGTGAGGAGGGCGAGCAGGGAAGACGGGTAACAGAGTCCGGAGGGGCATGACTGGCATGGGGGAAGGAAGGCACAAGTGACGGCATGACGCCTGCCTAAAGGTCCTGGCAGCTTCCAGCTCCTTGGGGGGGCAGAGTAGGAGTGAGGGGCACTGAGGTCGGGGTGCAGCAGGCCCCGGGGTGTGCCGGGTGTTGGGTGTCCTGTAGAGGGTACAGTGGGGGCGGGGCGCTCAGCAGGGGCGAGGGGCCCGGTCAAGGTTTGTTCCGGAGGTTGCCTTGGGACTGGAGAACAGGAGAGAGTGTGTCGGGGTCGAGAGAGGTGGGGTGGTCCTGACCGCAGCCCTGGGGTGAGGTCCCAGCAGCTGCTTTCTCCGGAGGAGGTAGAAGTAAGGTGTTTGAGGAAGAGGATGCATCAAGTGACCACCGGTTCCCGCTGTAGTCAAAGACGACATCACTAGCGAGGCGGCAAGGGCGCAGGGGGAGCCGTCTGAGGGTGTGTTGGAGCAGGAGCTACTGGTGGACGTGTAGGTGGAAATGTCAGCCGTTAGGCGTCTGGATCTAAAACTCAAGCGGGAGGCTGAAACAAGCCCTTCAGGTTTGGGCAGCACCCAAGTTACCCCCGGGGAAGGGGCAGAGAGGCGTGGGCCTTGAGGGCAGCTCCGGGCCTGCCAGCCGGGGCTCTCGGCCTTCGTGTCCTGAGGGTTGATGGGATTGTGGGGTCACTAGTGAAGCAGGAGGCCGGCTGGAATCATCATGGGGCCTGAGGGTGAGCAGGCTCGGGGAGTGCAATGCTCTAGAGTAAAGCAGCAGCTTGGGGCCTCCAGCAGGCAGGGGGCGCGGGGAGGGGAGAAAGCACAGACCGCGAGGGAGTGCAGTGTACTGGTCAGAGAGGCAGGAGGAAGCCCTGGAGATTGAGCGGCCCTAGCGACCCTGGGACCCCACACTCTGAGCACTCCAGGTCACAGGCGAGGTGGAAATCTGGTGCTTCATCAGTGGAAACCACGAGAACTTCACCGGACCTTAGAAGGAGGGTGGGTCACTCACAGAAGCTGTACAGCTAGCTTTTAGCACCAGGAACTCAGAATTCGCGAAGGCTTAGTTTCTTCCTCTGTAAGTGGGCTATGACACGCGCCTCCTATACGTTCCTATAGGGTTGAGTGAACGCACGGGGGATGCACTTGGATTCTCCCAGCATGCAGTGAGAGCTGCAGAGATGCTCGGCCTACTCCTGGCCCTTCGGCCAGGGCGGGAGGCTGGGCCGGGTCCTACAGGCCAGGCTGCCTTCTGGAGGTGGAGCCCGGCCTGTGCAGAGCCCCCGCAGAGCGCTCTCTTCTGAGTGGGCTGTTAGCTGTGCTCTGTGCGGGTGACCCGGCCTGAGGTCAGGGCTGCAAGCTGCTGGTCCCTGCCTAATGGCTCCTGAAAAGGTCTGAGGGCCTTGGTGGCAGTCTCGTGGTATGCTTTGCATGGTGAAGAGGAGGGGCTGAGTGATCGGCGGGCTGAGTGATCAGTGGGTAGTTTTTTTCACTTCATAGTGGCCATGAGGTCACCTGGAAGATGGCTTAACGTCTTAGTTATGGAGGAAACCATAGCACAACCTGTCCTGCCCTCCACGCTTGCAGGCAAATTGTAAGGTAAGAAAACTTGACAGCCAAGTGTCCCTGAGGGTATATGTGTGTGTGTGTGTGTGCATGTGTATGCATGCGTGCATGTGTGTGTAGAGGACAAGAGTTGGGAAGGGGAAAACTCAGTAGTGTGATCTGATGTCTAAATGTATATTGCTGAGAGATACTATTTTCCCATTAGCGTGAAGAATCTGAGAATGCCAGCATTATAGGGGCACCTGGGCTGATTGGCTAGTGGGCTTGCTAGTTCCAGTGAAAAGTGAGCCTCGTCCCATTTTGGACATTTCTGACTAATAAAAGTCATTTTTTTCTGAAGTCTGCACCATTGTAACATCCTCCTCTTGGCCCGGGGTGTCAGATGCACAGCAGCTCTGATCCGCATCCCAGTGACAGCCCTTCAGGTGTCTGGTGACAAGAGTCACATTCCCTGCCTTCTCTGCTCCAGGGCTCAGAAGACGATAGATCGGCAGCTAAGTCAGGGCGTGGCCTTCCTGCCTGGCCTGGGTGGTGGTGGTGTTCAGTAGCTCAGTTGTGTCCGACTCTTTGCTACCCCATGGACTGCAGCACACCAGGCTTCCCTGTCCATCATCAATTCCCGGAGTCTACTCAAACTCATGTCCCTTGAGTCAGTGATGCCATCCAACTATCTCATCCTCTGTCATCCCCTTCTCCTCCCACCTTCAATCTTTCCCAGTATCAGGGTCTGTTCAAAGGAATCAGCTCTTCGCATCAGGTGGCCAAAGTTGGAGCTTCAGCTTCAGCATCAGTCCTTCTAATGAATATTCAGGACTGATTTCCTTTAGGGTGGACTTCTTGGATCTCCATGCAGTCCAAGGGACTCTCAAGAGTCTTCTGCAACACCACAGTTCAAAAGCATCAATTCTTCAGCACTCAGCCTTCTTTATAGTCCAACTCTCACATCCATACGTGACTACTGGAAAAACCATAGCTTTGACTAGACAGACCTTTGTCAACGAAGTAGTGGCCCTGGTTAACGCTGTGCTGTTTCTCCGTGGTGGGGAGGGTGGTGGCCGCTCATGGCCAGCAGTACCTGGGGAGAGTGGATGCAGGCCTCCCATAGACAAAGTGGAAGAAGGACATTCCAGCCACTGGGCCTGGGAGGGGCTGTTCCCCTCCCTGGGTAACTCTCTGAGGTGGAATTTGATTAGTGTGGCTCATAAGTCCAGCATCTGCCTATCTAATCAACTGCCCTGGGTTGTTATTGTGGATCAATACCTTCGAAAGATGTTGGGCCACTGAGTCTGACCTCCTCGTTTCCTCTTTCCCCTGTTTTACAAAGCTGTGCTGAGCTGAGTGGCTCCCAAGACCCCCTTCCCTACCCTCTCCCAGCTCACACAAAAGAGGGCTTGTTTTCCTGGTGCTAACTTGCAAACCCTGGGTCTAGTTTTTTACTTGACTATATAAACGTACTGTCCTTAGAAAGCCGCTCAAAAAACTCAGGACCATCTGTGAAAATTGACCTCTGCTGTGGGGGTGAAACAGGGCACAGAGACCCTACTGGGCCACTTTGATGTTTTTCTTCTTGTGTTTCTTGTCCCATTTGTTCCTTCAAACTCCCCACACCCCTGCTGCTCTAGGAAACCCACTTTTTCAGATGAAAAAAAAAATCAGTGTCACAAACAAACTTAGCATCTTCGGAACAGTGTTACCTGTGAGCGAATATGCAGGACTCAATAGATTGGTCAGTGGCTTAAAGTGAAAGTGCAGTTTTTACTCTCCAAGAGCAAAAATTACATGTCCTCACCTAACAGCTTCATCCAGATTAGAAGATTCAGATGGCCCCTGGTGAGGGGTGCTCACCCTGCTTGCCCAGGGCAGGTAATCTACTCACCTGCTCCCTGCTGCCTGCCCCTCCCCACGTTTGCCCCTCTGCCTACACAACCCCTGCACCCGCCCCCCACCCCCACCCCGCCCCTGTTCCTTCCCAGTTGCTTTGGGGAGAAGTAAAGGGTTAATCTGAGGTCTGAACACGTGCAGATCTTGAAAAATAAAAAGCTGGGTCAGTGAGGGACACATTTATTAGGAACCCTTTTAATTGGGTCCCATGTTACTTTCCTTCCCTTTCCCAGAAGGCTCTTAGAGGGAAGAAGTCTGTATTAGAGGAGAGTTGAAAACAGTTGTGCCTGTCACATTTAAGTTATAGCTACAGAGGCAAATTGGGTGCTACTAAGTTGTACTTTAATGAACAGGTCATTATGTAGACACAACGTTTAGTTTGTCTGGCAGCTTTAACAGCATTTCAGGGATTCACTTTTTGGCCATTTTATTTACATGATTAATTTATACCAAAGGTTACTTTTCTGTAAAGGGCCAGAAAATAAATATTTTAGGCATTTTGAACCAAGAGCGAAGCTGAGAATAGTGAGCAGTTACTTCTGTGATAGGAGAGAAAGTGACTTTGCTCAAATTTTTTATTGAGTTCAAAATATAGTAATGATTGAGTACAGTGTTTGTATAACTCAGATTTACTAATGATACAAATGGAATTCAGGTGGGAAGAAATAACGTATCACTTAATTGAGTCTCGAAATTAGTGTTGCTTATTGTCAAATTGATCCCCAGTGTTTATCTGTGAAAAACAACTCTTAGCTGTACAAAAGCAGGTGGTGAGCCAGATTTGGCCCGTGAACAGTGCTTTGCCAACCCCTGGTTTATACAAATGATTTGCTTAGAAAATTGGTCCTCCCCCAACAGATAGGACCAAGATAACTGTCTGTCTGGTCTTATAAAACAAGATTTCTGTAAGCATAATGGCCTCTGCCTGTTAGAGAACTTTGTGACCTTTCGATTTTAAACAACATGCTCTGGATGTTGGTGCAGTTTTACCAAGAAGTCTCGGTGACTTCCTGTCATTAACAAACATGCGTTCGAGGCAGTCCATGTCCCATTGCGCCAGCCTAGCCCTTTTATAGTCGGCTGTGAGTAGGGGTCCCTCACTGAGCTCATCCTACTGCGTGTGCCGGGGGTTTTCCCATCCAGGCCACCTGCCAGAGAGGCTGCCCTGAGCACAGACTCCCTGCCTGAGCAGAGGGGGCCGGAGCAGCTTCCTGGTGAGGATCAAAGCAGGGAGGAGGTGGTGGAGGGCCTGTTCCCACACTCCTGTAGGCTCTCACCGCAGGGAGGCTCCTCACACCAGGCCAGTCCCCACCATGAGTCTGCTAGCAATCCTGGCCCTGATGCAAATGCCCAGGTGATATACCCTTTACCCCTTAGTTCAATTAAAATACTGTTAGTTTTCAAACAGAAGTTTTTCTAGCTTTTTTTCCAATTGAAAAAGGAAGAGAAACAGAAGTGAAGGAAGATCAAGTCATTGGGTCAGAGCAGAGCTTGATCAAAACATTCTAACCTGAGTGAAATCTGACATGGCCTTGGTTTCCCCTAAGTGGAGGGGCCGCTTCACGCTTGCCCTGTCTTATTTTGAAGCCAAGGCCTCTGCTTGCACCGCCTGCTGTATCCGATCAAGCCCCCAGGCTGCTGCTTCCCCGTGGGGTGGTCCCACTGGCCCATCTACACTGCAGACACAATGCTGCCCCTGCAGCATCACCTTTGCACTTCAGGGTGGGGGCTCCGGCCTGGGAGACTCCCCATCATTGACACTTGCTGTGGAGGAGGCCCCAAGTCCTCCAGGTTTCTGGACCTCCCCGTCTGTCACCCTCATGTCAGGCTGCTGCTCTGGGTTCCTCCGCTCCCCCACGTGGGTTCCTCCTGAACTTTCTCTGTGCTGTTCTCAGATGGGAACCTGGGACCGTCATCCGTTTCTGATGATGGGTGTCCCCCCACCCCCACCCAGGGAATCAGTGGAGACCACATGGGGAATCTGGACCATCACCCCTCCCTGGGGACAATGAGTTGCCCTTCCGCCTCCTTGCTGGGTGATGTCAGAGCAGGCCATGGGAACAGTCACGACTTTTACTGCAGCTCAGGTGAAACAAGGGCAAGAAGGTTACCAGAGACAAAGAAGGATGTTACATAGAGATAGAAAAATCGGTCTACCAGGAAGGCATAGCAGTTGAAGTGTGTATGTACAGAATAGTAGAGCTGTAATACATGTGAGGCCAAAACTGATAGAAGAAGGAGAAAATAGACAAACATGCTTATAGCTTGAGATTCCAATACCCTGCTCTCAACAATCGGCAGAACAGAGTTAGGCAGAAAGGGCTTCAATAATTCCATCAAACATTTCCAGAACAGTCCAGCCAATGAGAGAAAAATGCATAATCTTTTCAAAGGTTCATAGAATAGATGCCGAGATGGGCTATATACTAATAAATTTAAAAAGACTGAGATCATATTCTCAAATCACAGTAGAATTAAACTAGAAATCAATGACAGATAACAGGAAAATCTCCAAAGCCCAGGAAACTAATAGTACCCTTCTAGATAATCCATGAATCGAAGGGGAAGTCTCAAGGGAAATTTAAAAATCAACATATATTGAATTGTATGAAAATGAAAAACAACATATCAAAACTCATGTAGTATAGTAAAAGCACCCCTGAGAAGGAAATTTATAGCACTAGATATTTGCATTAGAAAATAAGAACAGTCTCAAATGAATAATCTCAGTTTCCACTTCCAGAAACTTGAGACAGAGCAAAATAAACAAACCCAAAATAAGCAGAAGGAAGAAAATAATCAAGGACAGGAACCAGTGAGATTGAAAAGAGAAAATAGAAAAAATCAATGAAAGAAAACATTGGTTATTTGACAAGATTAATAAAATGGATAAATCTTGAGCAGGAAAGATAAAAGATATAAATTACTAATATCGTGAATGAAAGAAAGGATGTCCTGACAGACTCTGCAGACATTAAGTGGATAATAAGTGAAAACTGCAAATGACTCTATACACACAAACTTGACACCTTCAGTTAAATAAAGCAATTGTTCTCAGTAGGTGAAAGTTTAAACCAACTGATATGACCTACCATGGAATACTGCTCAGCAGTAAAAAGTAATGACTGCTGGCACACACAACCTGGAGAGATCTCCAGGGCATTATTCTGATTGTAGAAAGCCAGTCCCCAAGGTCACATACTGTCTTATACTCTGTTTATATAACATTCTTTAAACAGCGCTACTATTGATACGAGAAGCAGGGGTCGCCGGGGCTTAGAGACGCTGGTAGTGGGCTGCAGGGAGGTGAGTGTGGCTGTGAAGGCGTAGCACGTGGAAGATCTTAGTAGTGACGGGGCAGCTCTTGATCTTGACTGTAGTGGTGGTTACTGCACATGTGACAGAATGACATGGAGGTATCCATACACGTTACACCAGTGTGCACTTCTTGGCTTTGATACTGTACTATCGCTGTGTAAGATGTAACCATTGGAGGAAACTGGTGAAGAGCGCCTGGGACCTCTCAGTACACTTGTGCATTTTCCTGTGTATTTTTAGAAAAGATTCAGGAGGCTTTTTTTAAGGTGGCTCTATTGATTTGTTTTTGGCTGTGCTGGGTCTTCGCTGCTGCCAGGGTTTTCCTCTAGTTGTGGGAGCAGGGGCTGCTCTCCAGCGGCAGTGCACAGCCTTCTCTTGCAGTGACTACTCTTATTGCAGAGCGCGGGCTGTAGGGGGCCTGGGCTTCAGTAATTGCGGCTCCCGGGCTCCAGAGTGCTGGCTCAGTAGTGCACCGGCTTAGCTGCTCTGCAGCACGTGGGATCTTCCTAGGTCAGGGATTGAGCCTGTGTCTCCTGCATTGGCAGCTGGATTCTTTACCACTGAGCCATCAGGGAAGCCCCTTTCCTTTGTATTTTTATTTCAAAATAAAAAGGTGAAAGAGGATGAAGGCATCATCAGTCCTTCAGCTGCTATTAAACCAGTACGCTATTCTGCAGAAAAAAAAATAACCACAGTTAGCATCATCTTCGTTAATGGATTTGTTGTCTGATGAAGGGACATCAGAGTCTTCACGCTGACCCTTCCAATTTGACCCAGCTCGAGTCCTTTGTGCACTTTGGGTTGGGCTGGCTGGAATTCGGGGCATGAGGTAGTTGAAGGAGCCTGGGAAAGATTTGCCACGGAGGGCAGGCAATACTGTAATTATTTGAATAGTTCAAATTTGCTGTGCGTAGGCCCTGAGGCCAAAACCAGGGCCAGTGGATGGAAAGTATCCAGAGTGAAATTGGGCCTCAGGGTAAGGAAATCTGGTCACTGTCCAGGGAGGGAAACAGACTACAGCTTTCCTGTTGCCAAACCAGCTGGAATGGTGAGCGGAGGGAGACTTATGGATGTCCACCAGGGATGCCATTGAAGTGTGGACTGCAGGGGTAGAAATGGGGCCTACATGGCACCTTTTGGTGGTACACCAAAGCCGCTGGTCAAGTTGTGATTAAAGAAACGCGATCGCTAGGTGAGTAGAATGAGAGGTGACAAAACCTTCAAATGGACCATGTATCAGTCTTCACTATTTTGAGAAAATTAAAATCAAAGCTTAATTTTCTGGGATTGTTTTTGGTCCCATTAGAATACTGGGCTTCCCTGGTGGCTCAGATGGTAAAGAATCTACCTGCCATGCAAGAGACCTGGGTCCGATCCCTCGATCAGGAAGATCCCCTGGAGAAGGAAATGGCAACCTTCTCCAGTATTTTAGCCTGGAGAATTCCATGGACAGAGGAGCCCAGTGGGCTACAGTCCATAGGGTCACAAAGAGTCAAAAACAGCTAATGCTTTATATCTTCATCGATTATCAATCTTTGTTATTTTGAGAAAATTAAAACCAAAGTCTGATTTTCTGGGATTATTTTTGGTCCCATTAGACTACAAGTTCCAGAGTAGGAATGGCTCGGGCCTTGAGGTGGATTTGAGGGAGATGTGCTCATTAAAGTCGCCAGAAAGGAGAACAAGAGCAGTAAGGAATCAGGACGTGAGCACTGCGAGGAGAGGCCTGGTTCTGTTGCAGCGATGGGGGTGCAGGTCCAAACATCCCCTCGAAGCCTTGGGCTCAAACAAAGGGAGACCCTGCAGAACGTCCTCTGCTGCCTCTGGCTTCATGTAACCTACATTGAAGCACCAATCCCTCTCATTAGGTTGTGCCAACAGGCATGCTGTCCTGATCAAAGCAGATTCCTCAGTGACACACAGAACTGCGGGCGTGGGGCGGAGTTGCCATGAAGTATTAGGCAGATTTTGTAGGGCCTTTAAGAAAGGAGGACCTTCTGCATCTTGAGGATGTCCGAATGGTCCAGGTTCCAGTTAAGGCAGAGATTGTTCGCTTAAATTGTTTGCTTATTTATACTTGTATCCATGCATTATAGTTTCCATCAACAGTTCCTCTTCTTGGAATGGTTCTCAGAACTGTGGTGGCTAAAAGTATAGGTAGTTGATAGAAAAAGAGCCCTACAAACGAAGATCGTTCATTGCCTTGCCAAGCACCCTACTCAATTTGAGGTCACCTGAGCTGGAACTTTCATAGACAGTCAGAAGGTGGGCTGGGGCAGAAGGGTGCTCATGGTGCCAAATGTAACTTAGAGACGTTGGGGTTTTGCTGACTAAAGCTGATTGCATTTGGAGTAACATAATTGACAGTGCTGCTGTATTCAGGCCTGTTCTTGTATGACCAAATTCTCTTTACTGAGTGGTATTCCCTGGTGGCTAAGATGGTAAAGAATCTGCCTGCAATGTGGGACACCCGGGTTCAATCCCTGGGTCAGAAAGATCCCCTGGAGAAGGAAATGGTATCCACTCTCCAGGTATTTTTACCTGGAGAATTCCATGGACAGAGGAGCCTGGTGAGCTATAGTCCATGGGGTCGCAAAGAGTTGGACACCACTGAGTGACTTTCACTCACTCAGTCACTCAACCAATGGTGTAGTGATTCCCTGGTGGCTCAGTGGTAAAGAATCCCCCTGCCAATGCAGGAGATGCAGGTTAAAAGAGAGGGCATTAATTTCTGAGTTGCATTTGGCACCATGAGCACCTTCCGACTGTCTATGAAAGTTCTAGCTCTGGTGACCTCAACTTCAGTAGGGTGCCTGCCAAGGCAATGAGTGATCTTCACTTGTAGGGCTCTCTTTCTGTCAAACACCCTGCATATGGCTGATGCAGATTCGATCCCTGGGTCAGGAGAAGGAAATAGGAACCCACTCCATATTCTTGCCTGGGAAGCCTTGTGGACAGAGGAGCCTAGCGGGTTTGTGTCTGACGCTGGCATGCATGAACAATGGCTTTCTGCAAGCATGAGGGGGAGGGTGGGATGGAAGCGTGTAGAAAGAGGAGGGAGAGTTGTTCATATAAAGTGAGAACAGGAAGGGCTGGTTGGCTGGAAAATGGTTTCCAGGGGAAGAACTGGAGGTAGCCTATCCTAAGGCCAGCCCTGTGGTCACTCCACATGGCATCTGTTTCCAGGCTCTGGTCGGTGGGACAGAAGACATTTAACCCCATTCCCATTCACTCAGTCTCTGTTTTCTGTAACCTTCTTCTCCAGGCTGGCTTGTCCTCACCAACAGGGAATATTTGGTTCTGTTCTGTTTCTTTTCCTATTTAATGTCATTTTTCAAAGGGAGATTATGAGAAGAAATGTTGATATAAGTTTATTTATTTTTTTGCTTTCAATTTTACCAGCCAGAAATCTAAAGCAAGATGTAGATGTTTATGTATGGGATTCCAAATAGAGTGAGAAGTTAGTCAGGTAAAATATGGAAACTAGCCCCAGGACATTAGGATAACAGCAAAGCTGTTACATGGTTGAGAGTCTGAGTCCATAGTTCCTAAAATATTTGTAAAGTTTAACCTTTTTAAAGTTGGCATTTAACCTAATGTGTCTCTTTGTCCAACAGAATTAGAATTGAACCTCAAATTGAACTGAGCTAAATCTCCAAGTCATCCACTTTGAGAATTCTGAGAAATTAATGCCCTCTCTTTTAAGTACTTAGAGATCTTCAGATACCAATACTCTATGCTTTTAAAGTGCCTTTTGCTTGTATACTAGCTTGAGGGGAAGGTAGAAGATACATGCCAACATCTGAAGCTCCCAGGAAATACCCCTTGCCAATCCAGTCCTCACCAGCCCCACATCAAAGCTGTTTGACAAATGAGAACTTGGATTCCAGTTTATAACACTGGAATTAAAAGGCTGACATACTGAGGACAGAGCTATTATAAGGCGGATGATTTTAATGTGTTTCCCCACAGCTCTTTGTAGAGCTAGTACCATCCTTGTGTTTTTATGATGACAGATGCCTTGTGAAATTAGATGAGAACTGGAGCTCAGAGAGGAAGTACAGCCCCTCATGATCGCCACGGTTACTGCATTTTCATCTCATGGATGATGAGGGGGATAGAGCTGGAGGCGCTTTTATCTGGTTTATATCTTGCATTCTCCTTAATTTATTTTTATTCTTAAGGATTTAAAAATTAGCCTCAGTTTTTGGTAAATTCTAAGCAAAATCATGGGCAACCATTTTAACTAATGTTTTCTAAAACTAAAAACAAAGAAGTTAAAGGAAAGGCCACTCAGCTATGTTGTGTATCCTGTATTCTGGCTTTTGTGTTCATTCTTCCAGCTGGCAAATATACATAATGTGCTCTGAAGTTTCATCTTCATCCCAGAATCAACTTGCTGAAAAGACATTATGTTGGAAAAAATCTACTTTGTCTTAAAACACTTTTCCCCCCATTATCAGATCCCCCATGATCTGTTTTTTCTCCAAAAAAATTTTTGGCATATTTAGAAAACCAAAATTTAAACTTGAGATTTATGTGACTTCCTCTGTAAAATGGATGAATTTGTAACTTGTCAGAAATGGTTGATAAAGCTTCAAAGTTACTAGGGGCATCTGTATTGCTGAGGGACATGTTATTACATTTTGAAAACATTTAGTACATCTGGAAGCACAAAAAAGTGAAGAAGGGGATTCGTTCCCTGCACTGGTGATTTTAATGCATGAACTTGGCAGGGCCACGGTGCCCAGATATGTGGTCAAATATCATTCTGGGTGTTTCTATGAGGGATTTTAGGATGAGATTCACATTGAAGTGAGTGGACATTGAGTAGTGCCAACTGCTCTCCACTAGGATTATGTGGCTGGGCCTTATCCAAGCAGCTGAAAACCTGGACAGAATGAAAGACCATCCTTCTATGAGCAGGAGGAAGCTGCAGTAGCAAGCTTTGGATACGAACTGTAACATCGGCTCTTTTGGGATCTCCAGGCTGCCAGCCCACCCTGCAGGTGTAGGATTTGCCAACTTCAGTGAGCCAGTCACTTAAAATAAGTCTCTGTATGTATGCACACAGATGGGTAGCACTAGTGCTAACCAATCCACCTGCAATGCAGGAGGCATAAGAGACAAGGGTTCGATCCCTGGGTCGGGAAGATTCCCTGGAGGAAGGCATGGCAACCCACTCCAGTATTCCTGCCTGGAGAATCCCATGGACAGCAGAGCCTGGTGGGCTACAGTCCATAGGGTCAAAAAGAGTCAGACATGACTGAAGGCAACTTAGCACACACTAATGGATACATACATATTTGTGTGTGTGTGTATAAAATATGTTGGGTTGGCCAAAATACTCATTCAGACTTTCTATAACATCTTACAGAGAAACCTGAATTAACACTTTGGCCAGCCTAATACATATGTATGTGCATATACGTGTATATATTTTATGTATATTTATCCTCCATTGGTTCTGTTTCTCAGGAGAACCCTGACGAAACTCTCCTCTCTTGGAGAAATCCAACAGCAGAGAAATCTGGTCATCACAAGTTTAACTGCCTGGTATTTTCCTTGAGAGCCTGGTTGAACCAAGTGCTATTATACATGTACTCCTCCTGCTTGTGTCCAGAGAGGACAGCTCAGGTACTTGGGGAAGAGCAGCCCACTGAGCCAAGAAGGAACTCTAATCTTTCTACACTTGGTGAGCAAGAGAGAAGGTTCTTGAAGTTTCTAGATGCTGAAAAGCTTTCAAAGCCAAGCGGGGCTAAGGTTCTGAAGGCCTCGGAGCCCTGCCGCCCACCTGAAACTCTGGTGGAAGGGAAGGAACAGGCCCAGTGTGTTGATGTTAAGGTGCAGTCCACGTGAGTGCTGTGGGGAAAGGCACTAACATGTCACACGGTGCTTATTCTCCCCAGAGTTCGTTCTCTGTCCACTTTAAGTGTTTGGTAATACTGCCAGCAGTTAGTGTTTCAAAAACCGTTCTACTTCTTAAAATAAAAGTGTTTATGGATAAAGATCACACTTCTCATCGCTTTCAGTTATCTCTGTGATGGGGGCTGGGCTGAATCGTCCAGGACAGGGAGAGTGGTTTGAACATAGTTGTAGCTAAATCTTCATGCCAAATGTAGAATTCTTTTTAGAGTCCTTTTATCGTCTTCTGGCACATAGTACATGTTCATGAAGTGCGTTATATGGATGAGAAATTCTCTGGTTGCTCCCTAGAGAGGCAGATCACATCTTTATTTCTGGAGTTTGGTCTTTGACTCTCAGAGCAGACTGGGTACTACCCTTGAAGAAAAGCTCCTGACCAGACTCTCACCTAAGGAGAAGAGGTGGGCTGTGGACTCAGTGCTGGAGGCTGGCACAGGCTCCCTGACCAGCACCCCCAACACACACACACACACACACACACACACACACACACACACACGTTCTTCACAGCAGAGCTGTACTCGGCCCACTCGGGAGTCGTTCATGAGGAAGGTCATTCATCACGTGCCCGTCACGTGTTGACTTTCCTTTTTACTTCTCGTTGTTTGTTCCCCCATCTAATTGCACCCAGTCTGTGGGTAAATGCTTTATGAGCTGGGGCCAAAGCCCAGGCCTCCTCTCCGCCTGATGAATCAGGTTCTGTCTGGAGTCAGCGCTTACTGTGAGGTGCCGGGGCACCTGAGTCATTCGGAGGCTGCTGGCTGCTGACGCTGCGGTGCTCGTCACGGTCACAGCCACCTGCTGCCCCAGAGCCTCTGGACGTGCAAAAGGTTTGGTGACCAGAGAAGCTGGCCAGAGGCTGAAAAGAGCCGAGGAGAACCAACCAGGGTTGTGGGGCAGTAAATACGTGTTGGAGAAAAACCTAAAAACCAGGTGAGTGTTGCTGGACGAGTCGGGGCTTGGCAGCCAAGTGCCGCTCTCTGCTTTCCTGCTGAACCTCTTACCTTGGTGGTTTTTCTTTGAACAGAGTGAGGGGTACTTTTCCAGCTCAAGCTCTAAACAGAGAACATATGCAGATGTGTTTATCTTTAAAAACCAAAAAATAGCCTATCTTCAGAAGCTGATGGTTCTTAAAGTGTTGGGCAAATAACTTAAACTTTCTCAACCTGGTTTTCTCATCTCTAAAGTTAGGATGATAATATTATCTACCTGTGTTGTCATGCGAATTCAAGGAAGCGACACTTGTAGCTTATTCTCAGTGTTGGAGATACTGGGATGGTATTGTCGTTGGAAACGCAGGCTCTTACTTGAGGCTTTGGATTTTAATGTTGATCCATATTCAGCCCTCTTTCACTCCTCTCTCCTTCGGCTTTGGTCGACAGAAACTCGTTCTGTGTCCAGTGAGCCAGGACCAGGGCATACCGTGGTGACCAGGCAGATGTGGTCCTGCCTCGTGGAACTTTCCAGTCCAGTCAAGGCGGTAGACAGGAGTGTGTAACGGGTATATGTACTAATGATGGGGTGAAGAAAGATAAAGTGGGACTTGGGGTGGAGGGGAGCAGGTGTGAGGTGGGCAGAGTCGGTTTTATGTAGGATGACATTTTCTGAATCCGCAGCAACCAGCCCTGCTGCTGATACCATGTCAGCTCAGAGGTGTTTATCATGAAATGTTTTGAAGTTTGGGAAACAGTCTGTACCTCTGTGTATGAGTATGTCTCTGTGTGTTATGTAGGTATATGTGTGTGTTGTGTGTGTGTGCGGAGAAGGTGCCTTTTCCTTGGTGTGAACTGTGCTTTATCTTTATGAAGACATTGTTGAGAGAAGAGGAATTCTGCATGATTTAGCAGAATTTATGTTGAAAGTAGAGGATTTGGAAGATGCTAGTGTTTGGTTCCCCTTCAAGTAGTGATTGAATGGAACTACCAAATTGTTATTTCTTTGACGTGTGAAATGGGTAAAAAATAATACATGTCTCTGTCTTTAAAAAAAAAAATCTGCTACTTTAGTACCAAAAAATGCTGTTTAAAACAAATTTTATACTCCTACAAGTGTCAGAAAGGCAGGATAGAGGTACCTTGTAAGATGTGTGTTAGTAGCTCAGTCGTGTCTGACTCTTTGCGACCGCATGGATTGTAACTTGCCAGGCTCCTCTGTTTACGGGATTCTCCAGGGAAGAATATTGGAGTGGGTAGTCTTTCCCTTCTCTAGGGGATCTTCCCAACCCAGGGATCAAACCCAGGCCTCCCTCATTACAGGCGGATTCTTTACCAGCTGAGCCACAAGGGAAGCCCAAGAATACTGGAGTGGGTGGCCTATCCCTTCTCCAGGGGATCTTCCTGACCCAGGAATCGAACCCGGGTCTCCTGCATTGCAGGCGGATTCTTTACTGCTGAGCCACCAGGGAAGTCCACCTTGTGAAGTACCTCCTCACAAAGGGCTGTCTTGGGCCCCTGTTTCCTGGAAGGACCCTTCATGTGTGTTGTAGGCTTGCCTTTTGGAATGTAACCGGTGTGAAATTTGTGTGTCTCACATCTGTGTGTGTGTGTGTGTGTGTGATGGCAGATTTTTCTTCCTGGAGAATCAATGCTGGGGCTGAATGTCCTAGAAGCCCTTTTCTGTAGGTGCACAGGAAGAAGAAATCCCGCTCAGACTGCATTTCCCGAGCCTGTCGCTCCACCGGGCTTCCTTTTTCTGTGTTTCTGGTAATCCTCTGCTCTCAGTGTCACTGCAGATGGGGTGTGCCTCCCTCTCCCAGGATGTGCTTACCACCGAGGTTCTTCATGGCAGTTGGGGTGCTTTTATTCCACATCGTGTATTCCTCATCAGGGTTCTGTTTCTTTGGACCAGTTCCTGTCGCTTGTGCTTCCAAAGTTTTGCTATTTCCCTGAAGAAGAAAAACACAAAACTGACCTTGGGCAACCTAAAAGCAGCTTTGACCTGGAGAAACAGACCTGGGCAGCCTTTAAGCAACTTTGTGTGTGGCGGCTGGCAACTTTCAGCCTTGGGGCATCAACAGGGAATGGTGATCCTAGGAGCCTCGTGATTTTTTGGATTGTTGGTCTGTTGTTTTCTTCAGGGGCGGTGACATTAATAAGCAACACTGGGAAGTTCCCTGAGTTCCCTCTCCAGCAGCCGGAAGGGAGGAGGCAGGCTGGAATGGTCATCAAAGAGAGAGAGGTTTCTTCTCTTGCAAGCTGTAGCGTGCTTTTTTTGTTTGTTTTTTGCTTGTTTGTTTTTTTCATGGAAGATACTTTTAATGTTCAATTTTTTTACATTGGGGTATAGTTGCTTTACAGTGTTGTACTGGGTTCTGCTGTACAGCAAAGTATGTTGTCTTTTAACTTGGGCTTTAGGACCTCAAGGGTCTTCCCTGGTGGTTCAGAGGATAAGGCATCTGCCTGCAAGGCAGGAGACCCGGGTGCGATCCCTGGGTTGGGAAGATCCCCTGGAGAAGGAAATGGCAACCCACTCCAGTATTCTTGCCTGGAGAATCCCATGGACGGAGGAGCCTGGTGGGCTATAGTCCACAGGGTCGCAGAGAGTCGGACACGACTGAGCGACTTCACTTCCTTTAGGCCCTCAAGTACGTCGACTGGGGTGGGTGTCTTAGCTTGTTCACCTGCATCCCTACCTCACGCAGTGCATTTTGGTGTGATATTCATCAGTGCCATCGGGGCACCAGTTTGCATGGCATGGGTACTTACTTACTGCTTCCCTTTGAATCTTAAATGCTGGTTCCCTCAAGCCTCTCCCTCTTCTTTCTTACATGGGGAAATCAGTACAGAAACTCAAAACGAGAAGTATGCTGGGACCATAAGGTCAGTGCTGCCCAGGACGGACAGACTCTTGGCTGAAGTGTGGACTTGAGAGCTGATTGTCCCTGCTCTGAGCCAGTCTCCTGGGGAGAGCTTAACCCCAAACCCTGGACCCTGCAGGTACACAGTGACACTGAGGAGAGAGGCATCCCTGAGGGGCCAGTGGATACAGGAGAGTATGGGTGGGGAAGGCCAAACCCCCAGCAGCTCAGGGCTGTCCATCTTGCAGGTGGAGTTCAAGGTCTGGTGCACTGTCTGGGGTGGGAGAGCCCCACCGCTCTTCAATGCCATTGTTTCAAAGCACAATAGCCAAGACTTAAAGGAGAACAACCAAAGGTAGAAAAGAGTGCCTGTTGTTTATTCCTTACTTTGAGGAAGATTTGCACCATGCTAAACCATTTGATTTTAAAATCCAGGACAAAGACCTTGAACATTTATCTCCATAGGTAAATAAGACAAAAAGAGAGAGAGAAAGAACATGGGATGGTGAAACCCTTGAAAAAGGCAGAGAGGGAAGGGACATTTGTGGGAGCTGGTATCACTTGATCGTAGCTTTGTATGTTCTGTGAACTTTTTTTCCTGTGGTGTGGGGCCAGTTCCTTCATATGAAGTAGGTAGTTTTGAACTTAGGCTTTGGAGCAAAGGAAAAAGGATTGAAGCAGAGGAGTGAAATTTGGGTTTGATAAGTGTTTAAAACAGAAGGTTGTTCATTCACTGAGCTGAAGTGACTGTATCTGTTTTGTGCTTTTAGTTTTACAGAATATTCCTTAGTCTATTTCCTCAGGTGCAACTATTAGTATTTCAAAACTGCTCTTGAGGCCAGAGGGACATATAATAACCTATGCATGCTTACAGTGTACAGTTTGATGTGTTTTGACATAGGTATACACGGGTGAAACCACAACTACAATAAAGAGAGTGAAGGTTATCCATCACCCCAAAATGTTTTCTTTGCCGCCTTATAGTGCTTCTCATCCCCAATCCCACCCAGCCCTTTCCCAGGCAACCAGTGAGCTACTTTCTGTCACCATAGATTGCTTTGTATTTTCTCAGATAAGTTGAATTATATAGTATGCATTCCCTTATTGTCTGGCTTCATTGGTGCACCATAATTATTTTGAAATTCACCCATGTTGTATGATACTGATACTCATTCCTGTTTATTGCCAAGTGGCATTCCATTGTATGGACATACCACATCTGTTTATGCATTCACATGTTCATGAACATTTGGGTGTTTCCAGTTTTAGACATTTGTGTTCCAGTTTTAACAGTTTCAGAATAAAACTATTATGAACATTTCTGTACAAATGTTTTTGTAGACATAGCTTTAATTTCTCTGTGAAAGTGAAATTGCTCAGTTGTGTCCAACTCTTTGTGACTCCATGGACTGTAGTCCACCAGGCTCTTCTGTCCATGGAATCCTCCAGGCAAGAATACTGGAGTGGGTTGCCATGCCCTTCTGTAGGGGATCTTCCCTACCTAGGGATCAAACCCAGGTCTCTTACATTGCAGGCAAATTCTTTACTGTTTGAGCTACCCAGGTAAGTGGATTATGGCTCAGGTGGTAAAGAATCTGCCTGCAATGCAGGAGACCTGAGTTCAGTCTCTGGGTCAAGAAGAGCCCCTGGAGAAGTGAATGGCTACCCACTCCAGTATTCTTGCCTGGAGAATTCCATGGACAGGGGAGTCTGGCAGGCGACAGTCCATGGAGTTGGTTTGAACTTACATTTGTCCAGTGACAAATGATGTTGAGCATCTTTTCTAGTGCTTATTTACCATCTATCTATCTTTTTTGGCTTTTTGTTCACATGTTTTGCCAGTTTTTAAATGGAATTGTCTGTTCCTAATTATTTAATATTTATTGTATTATTATTCCAGTTTTTTTGTTTTGAGAGTTCTTTATGGGTTACAGATGCAAATCGTTAATTTATTTGCAGATGTTTCCCCTAGTCAATAACTTGTCTTTTCATTTTCTTAATGGTTAATGTCTCCTTTCAAAGAGGAGACATTTTCGATTTCAAAGAAGTTTGATTTATCAGATTTTTTTTCTTTCATGGAATGTCCATTTAGTTTCCTATCTAAGAACTCTTTACCTAACTCAAGGTCACAAAGATTTACTCCCATGTTTGCTTCTAGGTTTATAGTTTCGGATTGTAAATTTATATCTATGTCTTGTTTTTGAGTTAATCTTTGCACATGGTATGGGTCAGGGTTCTTTTTTTTCTCCCCTGTGTATAAACAAACACCTGTTCTAGTACAATTAGTTGGGAGAAAACCTAGCAATTATGTTTTCTATATTGAATTATCTCCAAATTTTTGTTAAAAATCAGTTGCCCATATATATGTGAATCTGTTTCTGGACTTTAAATTGTTTTCCATTGATTATTTGGTCTTTATTTTCTAGGTTTTTAAAATTGATATATTACCTACATATATCATTATATTATTAAGAGTTTCAGGTGTACAGTGTTATTATTTGATATTAGTATATAGTGCAAATTGATCACCGCAGTGTCTAGTTAATACCTATCAGCATCATAGTTACAAAATTTAATTCTTATGAGAGAACTTGTAAGATATACTCTTTCAGAAACTTCCAAATATACAGTACAATATTTATTATCTAGGTGCCAGTACCACACTGTCTTTATTACTGTAGTTTTATGAATCTTGGAGTCAGGTAGCATAAGTCTTCCAGTTTTGTTCTTCACTTCTGAGGGCTTCCCAGGTGATGCTAGGGTGAAGAACCTGCCTGCCAGTGCAGGAGATACAAGAGATGTGGGTTCAATCCCTGGGTCAGGAAGATCCGCTGGAGGAGGGGATGGGCAGCCCACTCCAGTAGTCTTGCCTAGAATCCCATGGACAGAGGAGCCTGGCGGGTTGCGAAGAGTCAAACTTTGCAAAGAGGACTGACGTGACTTAGCACGGACAGCACAGCCCAAGTCTTCCAGTTTTGTTCCTCCGTTTTGAAGGACCTGTATTAGACCTTTTACATTTCCATGTGAATTCTAGATTTGGTCTGTCACTTGCTAGAACAGAGATCCCGCTTAGATTTTGATTAGGAATGTACTGAATCTTTAAATCAATTTGGGAGGAATTGACATGTGCAAAATATTGAGTTTTCTAACCCATGAGCATTGTCTGTCTCTTTCTTTAGGTCATTAATATCAGCAGTATTTTGTAGTTTTCAGTGTATAGGTATTACACATTTTTAATGATGTTTATCCCTAAGCATTTTATATTTTTGATGTAGCTTTAAAGGTTCAGCTTCTAATTTTTCATTGGTGCTACATAGACAAACAACTGAATTTTGTGTGTTGGTCTAGTTTTCTGCAATCCTGTTAAGGTCACTTTGCTTGTTTGTTCTACTAGCTGTTTTGTGACTTCCGTAGCATGTATTTTTTACCTAGATAATCTTGTTGTTTGTGAATAATGACAGGTTAACGTTTTAGTTTCCAATCTAAGTTACTTTTTAACTCTTTCTTATTGTACTGGCTGTATAAGGTTGAACACCGTCGAATGGAAGTGATGAGTGGACAGTCTTGCTCCCCATCTTAATAGAAAAGTATTCAGTGTCTTTCACCATGCAGTATGATGTCATCTGTTTTTTGTAGATACCCTTTATCAGCTTGAGGAAGTTCCCTTATATTCCTTGTTTGCTGAGAGTTTGTATCAGAAAAGCACATTAGATTTTGTTAAACGATTCTTCTCTACCTATGGTGATTGTCTTTTTTGTTGTTGATATTATTGGTTACACTGATTCATTTTTAAACTGTCCAGCAAACTTGGATAAACTCTACATAGTCATGATGTATTTTTAAGATAAACTGTTTGGTTTAATTTGCTAAAATTTTTTTATTATTGTTCATGAGAACTATATTCACGTGAGATACTGGTCCGTAGTTTCTTTTCCTCTGATGCCTTTGTTTTGTTACCATAATAATGATGGTTTCATCAGGTAAGTTAAGAAAATTTGCCCCCCTTCATCTTCTGGAAGAGTTTGTGTAGAATTGGCATTTTTCATTCTTAAATGTTTGATAGAATTCACCAGTATATCCATCTGGGTCTGGAGATCTCTTTCCGGGAAAACGACAAATTCTATCTCTTTAGTAGATGTTGGACTATTCAAGTTACTTATTTGTTCTTGTGTAAGGTTAGTTTATGTTTTTAAGGGGATTTGTCAGTTTCATTTATCAGTTTTTTTTGGCATAAAGTTGTTTAACTCGCATTATCATTATCTGCAGAGTCTTTAGTGTTGTTATCTATCTCCTTTTTGGTACTGTAATTTGTCCTATCTTTCTCTCTCCCTCTCTCTCTCCCTCCCTCCCTCCCTTTCTCTGTGTCTCTCTCTTTCTGATTAGCCTGGTTACGGGTATATCAATATTATTGACTTTTTCAAAGAACTTGCTAGGTTTCTTTATTGTTTTCCTATATCATTTCATTGATTTCTCCTCTGATCTTTATTAATACCTGTTTTCTGCTTTCTGTGGGCTTAACTAACTCTTCTTTTTCTCATTTCTGAAGGTGAAAGCTGAGGTCCTTGATTTGAGACCTTTATTCTTTATAATATAGACCTTTACACTTTATAAAAATTTAGTGCTATAAATTTGCCTCTAAGTCCTGCTGTTTAGCAGCATCACATACATCTTGATATATCACTTTCATTTCATTCATTTTAGAATACTTTGTCATTTTCTTTTTGACTTATTCTTTAACCCTTGGGTTACTTTCAACTATGTTGTTTATTATATAAATATTTGGGAATTTTCTGGAGATCTTTCGGTTATTGATTATTCTATTATTCTATTAAGTCAAAGAATATTCTTTCTATGACTTGAATCCTTTAAATTTATTGAGACTATTTGTATAGGTTAAAATCTGGTTAGTCCTTGGGACCTGAGTAGAATGTGTATTCTATTGTTGTTGGGTAGAATATTCTATAAATATCAATTAGGTCAAGTTGATGGATAGTTTTATTCCAGTCTTTTACTGATTTTCTGTCTACTTATTCTGAAGAATACTGTGAGAGGAGTGTTGGAGTTTCCAACTGTAATTCTGAGTTTTTCTGTTTTTTTTTTCTTCTTCTTTCAGTTCTGTCAATTTTTACTTCAGATACTTTGAAGCTCTGTTGTTATTTGCATAAAAATTTAGGATTGTTATTAAATTGACCCCTTTGTTCTGAAGTGGCATTCTTCATCCCTGGCAATATTCATTTATCTTAAATCTATCTTCTCTGATAATAACAGCATGGTTTATCTTTTTTCCCATCCTTTCACTTTTAGCTTATTTTTGTCTTTATAGGAAAAGTTTGTTTTTTGTAGAAGCATTTTGGTACTTTTCCTCTGTGTTTCAATTGGGGTGGTTTCTATTGCCATGTCAACTTCACCAATCTTTTCCCCTTCCTTATTTAATCTGCCATGAATCAACATCTGATATAATTTTCATCTTGGAGGTTGTGTTTCTCATCTAGAGGTTAGGTTTGCTCTTTAATATTTTTCATGTAAGTAGTTAACTTTTTGATTATATAGAATACTGTTGTAATACCCATTTTAATGTTCTTGTCTGATAATTACACTATCTATGTTAGTTCTATTTTAGTTTTGGTTGATTTTCTCCAAACTCAAAACATTTTCCTGCTTCTTTGCATGCCTCATAATTTTGTTTTTATTGAATTCCAAACTGAATTTTATCTCATTGCATGCTGATATTTTTGTATTCTTAAAAAATTTGTTTTGGGATAGTTTTAATTTATTCTGGGACGGTTAAGTTATGTGGAAACCATTTGATCCTTCTGGGTTTTGCTTTTAGGTGATATCAGAGAAGCATTTAGTATAGGGCTAATTATTTGCCATGACTAAGACAAGATCCTTTTGAGTCTGTTCCCAATTTTTCACGAATTATGAGGTTCTAGTCTGGCTGGTGAGAGTAGCCAAGTATGAGTACTTCTGATTGTTTGGCTGCCTCTTTCCCTGGTCTCAGATCTTTCCCTTGCATGTACTGATGAGTACTCTGCTGAATACTCAGAGGGACCCTCTATAGATTTCCAGATTCTTCTCTGGGCTACACACTCATATTTGGCTCTGTGAATTCTGCTTATCTTGCTCCCCACCAGTCTCCCAACTTAGTGTCTGATGATTCCCTAGCTCTGCCTAGGGTCCTTTTCCCCGTGTCATGCCTGGGAATTTTCTGAAAGCGGTAAGTGTTTTGTATGTCTTAAGCAGAAGAGGAAAGATGATGCATATTCCTTAATCTTGGCCAGAACAAAAGTTTTGCAGCCATTAATATTTCAATGTGTTGACAGTATATAATGATTCACAAAAAAATGATCAAAGTTTTTATGAAAATCCTGTCTCTGGGTACATATCTTAGTAGTGTAGTGTCTGACTCTTTGCCACCCCATGGACTGTAGCCCACCAGGCTCCTCTGTCCATGGGGTTCTCCAGGCAAGAATACTGGAGTGGGTCTCCATTTCCTTCTCCAGGGTACATATCTTAAGCACCTCTAAAAATGAAAGAGATACTGTGCATGTAAAAATATTCCGTACAGCATTATTTGTGATGGGGAGTTAGAAGAAATCTAAGAAAAGAAGAGTGGTTAAAATTATAGCATATCTGTGCACTGAAATATTTGGGGGTTATTTTACATGATAATTCCAAAGATTTTCAATGTTAAAAATGCTTAATATTTAATATTAAATTCATTAATGATATGGTAATTAATATACCATGGTATATCATCATTTGTTGTTGTTTTTCATCATTAAAACCTCGTAAAACATTCATCTGGATAAAGACTCAAAGAGAATACACCAGATGACAGCATTTTAGGGAGATTGAATAGATTTAAAGAATGTATTCATCATTGTCCTGGAATCCATCAATTTGGAATTAATTTGGGAATTATTCTTTTAAATTTATCACAAAATATTTGAAGTATAAAAAGATATAAAGAAAAATAAGATAGCTGTGGACACACTGTTAACCTTAAGAAATCAAAATTAATAGTGTCATTGACGCTGCCTTGCATGGCACCCAGCAGTTAAGTCTTTCTTCCCCTCCTGTCCTGACTACTACCCATATTAATCTCTCATCCTTTTACAGTCCTGTGTATATGTTTGCAAACTTCTTATAAATGTATTATGTTATTTTTCTGTGACTTAACAAGATTAAGACTCATCCTGGTGTATTTATTTTTGTCATAGAGTGGCATATTTGTGTATGGATACACAGTTTCACGAGCCATCTCCTGATCATGGACTTTTGAGTTGCCTCAATTATTCAGTGTTACAAGCACTGACATTATTAAAATCCTTATATGTATGCCCTTGTGCACGTGTGTGAGAATTTCTCTAGGTTAGAACGTGTTAGTGTGACAGAAGTTACAGATTTGTGAGGCTGACAGTTACGTTTGATGGAGCTGGGTTTTATAACCTTTCTTGTTTTACCTGTTCTCTGGAAGAAAGGTTGCTTTACATCTCCAGATGTGTATTAAAAAGATTGTAAATTGATTCTTAATCAAAGAAAAATACCATAAATTGCATTGTTAATCAGATGAACTGAAATTTAAATGACAATCTGAAACCTTCCTGGTTAATCCTTATAGCTGTGCCTTAGTTGTCTAGAATTAGGGGAGTCCCTTAAGAGTTTCAGTATTGATTTTGGCACCATTGATAAGATGATTCCTTATGTGTAAGCCACTGTGTGAGGGCTCCTGGGATTGTCCTGTTGGCCCACCCTCGGTGGCAGTCATCTCCCAGCAGCCCTGTGAGCTTCAGTGCGTGCAGTCTGCGCCCGCGTTCTCATCCAAAGCCCTGTGCTCAGCTCAGCCGTCCACCCCGGCTCCTCCACAGCCTGTCTTGTTGCCACCAGTGTTTTCACAGGATAGGAAGGACCACCTGGCTCCGGCCCCCACCTTGTCGTCACGTGTTGTGAAGCACTGTCTTCTCTCTGCTGACCTCCTTGGACCACAGCCAGCCATCACTTCCTGATGTCCCTTGACAGTTTCATGGAGGTGGATTCTTCTGGGACCTGTTCAGCTTTTCAGGGAGGGATGAGGGGGAACAGCTAGAAGATTTCAGAACCCTCCGCCTCTGATCACCTCCCTAAAGCAAGACCACCTACCAGCTGGGGACCCAGTGGCGTTGCTTCCCTTCGCAAGGCCCCTCTCTCTGACACTGAGGCTCTTGGCTCCGCAGAGAGAGGAGGAGAGAAAGATGAGCCTCAGGGCCTGCTGTGGATCGAGGCCGATCCTCGCCCACCCCAAACCCCACCCCCAGAAGGAAGCTTTTTAAAGTAAGACTAGCTGACTTTATTCTCTTCTCATTTCTAATAGACTGCGATTTGTATGTGATTATTATTTACTAATCACATACCATTCAGCTGCAGCGCCTACCAGTATCTCCACCTCCTCTGTTACTCCTTTAGCACTTTGCTCAGACAGAACACATTCATGGTTTGTTTTTTCTAAAATAATTTTGTGGCTTGTATTTTATGTATTTTTATTGGGGTCTAGTTGCTTTACTGCGTTGTATTAGTTTCTGCTGTACAATGAAGTGAATTAGCTGTATGTATTCATTTATTCCCGTCTTCTTGAATCTCCCTCTCACCCACCCCGCCAATCCCATCCATCTAGGTCACCACAGAGCACCGAGCTGAGCTCCCGGTGCTATATGGCAGGTTGATTTTTAAATCTTTTCTCTTTTTCATTTATTTTCAGGGGAGGCAGTGCTGTTTTGCATGCGGGATCATAGTTCCCTGACCAGGGATCGAACCCATGCTCCCTGCATTGGAAGCATGTAGTCTTAACCACTGAGCCACCAGGGAAGTCCCGAACACACTCATGTTTTAAACCGATCTGCACAGTGAGTTTTCCTCCTTGTGTAAGGTTGGTGCTCCCTGAAGACGTGTCTGTTTCGGTTTTCATCCCTGTCTTATTCTGAGCTCCTGCCTCCAACTTGCTTCCTCTGTAGACCTCTTTCTTCCCAGCAGTCCCTGGCTTCCCTCTCCTCCATCAGAAGTCAAAGAGAGCTCTTCATGGGGGTGACTAAGAGCCACAGAGATGGTCAGGTGTCCCTTCTTTATGTATTAGTAGGAGCATATGTAGTGTTTATCTGGCCTGAAGCTTATATGAGTTGGGGTATAAAAGTGAAGATTTTAGAATGAGAAGATGAGTCACAACAAATTACAGATTATTAAAGGCTGACAGATACCACAGACCATCTCAAAAACTAGAAAAAAATCTTAATGTTCTTATTACTCATCTCACTAACATGCTTCTATAATACAATGTTTCCTGCATTTTTGACTGTTTTCTAACCTCTTAATACTGCAGTGATATTTATCACATTTTCTATAGAGAAATCAAGGAAGTAATTCAGTCTTTGTTCTGGTATGACCAACTAAAATTTGTTTTATATTATTGATAGTTTAGAGTGAGGATCAGCTGACTTTTTCTGTAAAGGATCAGATGATAAATATTTCAGGGCTTGGGAGCCACGTGGCTTGTGTAGCAACTGATCAACTCTGCCTTTCTGTGCACAAGCAGTCCTGCTCAGTATGTATGGATGTGGCTGTATCCCAACAAAACTTTATTTATAAAAACAGGCAATGGAGCAGATTTGGTCAATGGGCTGTAATTTGTTGGACTGTAGTTTTGCCAACGCTTGCTTTAGACTGTTTCTTTCATCTTCACAGGTCATTTATGGTAATCTCTTGGAAATGTCTAGAATATTTGCAAATGGGGGGGAACCTCCATTAGTGTTCTTTCATGTAGGAGCTGTAGGAATTGGAAATATATACCACAGACAAGCTTCCAGCTCTTTCCATCCAAAGTGCTGGTTTTCTTCCCATCTTGTATTTGAGGGTTCCTCACGCTGAGGTCACATTCATATTGCAGTCTGAGCTCTGGGCCTGCCCCTCGGTCACACAGTCCACTGAGTTGCCACACCGGGCTGCAGGAATGTTTTAAGGAATCATTCCTTCATCAGGACAACCAGCAAAAATCTAACTGTACATGGAAGAAATGGTAAACCATGTAGATACATCCCACTAAACCCGTACTTCACTTTGCTGAGCTAGATCTTCCAAATGCTCATGATGGTTCTACCACCTGCCATCTGAGAAAGTGTGGTGGAGGGAACCAGCATGGATACAGACCGTGGGCTTAAGCAATGGTGTTAAAGTGCCTTCCTTTTGCAAGTCATATGAAAACATGAGGCCATCAGAACATATGGCTAGGGCCCTTCCTGAGGTCTGGGAAGAGTGAGGGCCTCTGATACTAATAACCCCTGTCCCCAGCGTAGGTTACATTTATCTCCTGGCGGATGGACGCTTGAACCTTACTTTTCTTTGTGGAAAGGAAGCATGTACCCATTGAAAATGAGTTTCAGTAAGCTGGGAAGAGGCATAATTTCCAAGGCCTGTTTCTTCTGGGGCCCCCAAAATCATAGCCCGAATGCAGCAGGCTTCTTCCCCTGCTCTTGAGTCTGAGTTTGGAGGAAGTGACATGTGTTAGTGTGTCCTTGGGCACCAGGAGGGAGTGTGTTGCATCTTGGCCTGATAACTGGTGTGAAGAGGGATACACATTGCTGAAATTCTTCTCTGACTTAGAAATGCCGCCTGCTGCTGCTCCCATCTGCCCCTGGGACTTCAGGCTGGGCTTTGCTTGTCCCCACTTAGAGCCCATTCACCTGTAAGCTGACCTTGAGGCCAGAGCTTCCTCCAGGAGGGAGTTGCAGGGGCCTTGTAAGAGTGTGGAGGGTGCTGGCACATAGAATCTGCTGATGGAAATCGTGGCAGGCAACTGTATATATTCTGATCATCCTCTTATTTCACTTGGAAAGGCATGACCAGTAGTTCCTCAAGCTTACAAGAGCCAAATATGTATTGTCATCTCTTACTTGGTTTTCCCTGCAGCCCCCTGAGAAACATCACCATCTCGTTTTTTTCAGAGGAAGGATTTGAAGCATCAGAGGTCAATTCGCTTATACAGACTTGCTTGTTTGATAAGAGGTGATGCTGCCTGGCCTCAGACCCAAGTTTCCTGGCTTCTGGATCCAAACTCGTGACCACTTCCCTGGCCTACCCCCTGCTTCTCTTCTTCCAAGGCTGATGTGGAGCGAGGGGTCCAAGCATTCGCCATTCCTGACAGCTCTGTCCATTTGGATGAGGGGGATCCAGCCAGATGGGCCTAGCAGGGTGCCTGGCGCTTAGCAGATGCTTGTGGCTGCTGGCATGAATGGATGCATTTGTCAGTCCTGGGAAAAGCCAAGAGGGTCTGGGCCAAACGGAGGGCAGCGCCTCGTACAGACTGCTGTACAGTGTGCTGCTAAGACCAGCGTGAGTCCTGCAGCAAAGCTGTACACTAGTCTTCAGTGAGAACTTTTCATAGTTTTTTACTTTAAATTTATTTATTTTTAGTTGAAGGATAATTGCTTTACAGAATTGTGTTGGTTTCTGCCACACATCAACATGAATCAGCCATTTTTTTCTTTCTTTTTTCAGTTGTAAAGAGCAAATGGGTTGCTTATTTTGTGTTGAAAGAGAATCTTTAATTGTAGGATATAAAGCAGTGTTTGTCAGTTGTTTTTCAAATGATCACCTTCCTCGGGAGCCTTTTAATATACATGTTGTCCTTAAGTACCCTCATTCAACCCCCATGAAGTTTTAATGTCCCAGACTATGTATCTGTTATGTACTATGTCCCTGTAGAGGAACATAAACCATTTGAATATATATTGAAGGTATTTTTGCCCCCAAGAACCCATTTTCTTGTGCTCACTCCTGTTGAGAATGCATGGTCTGAAGTGTTGATTCAGTTTTAGTAGCTGGTGACTTGTGAAATGCTCATATATTTATAGAAATGAAAACAAAATACTTGCCAATGACAGCCCTTAATGACCATTAGCATGGCAAAACAATCAGCTCTAATGAACATGTGATTACAGCTGCCAGGAAATAGCTATTAAATGAATGCGAGTCTAATGTGCTGGCCGCGGAGACGGGATGGGTGGTGGCGAAGTCCACGGACTCATGTCCTTGTGCCTCATCAGCTCCCCGGAGGCTGCACTAGTTTCAAACCTGCTTGTGCTCAGGGAGGCGCCCAGCACCATTGGAGCTCACACTCAGTGCCAGAGACATCATCTTAGTTGCTTTGGGGATTTCCTGCCGTGGATATTAGGCCACTGGCTTTTAGTCAAGTAGTGTTTTGATATGATTTTATTTTTACTTATGGTAGTAAGATATATATATCATATACTTTACCATTATTACTATTTTTATTGTACAGTTCAGTGACATTAATTACCTTCGCAAAGTTGCACTAACATTGCCACTATCTCCTAAACTTTTTCATCACCCAGACAAAATCTGTACCCATTAAGTGGTAACGCCTCATTCTCTCCTCCCCTACCCCCTTTTCATGTCTCTCTGAATTTGCTTGTTCTAGACATTTCATGTAAATACAGTCATCCAGTATGTGCCCTTTTGTGACTGGCTAGTTACACTTGGTATGAATTTTTTTCAAGGTTCACTCATGAGTCTGATAGGATTGTTAAATATGCCTCTGTTAAATGCATTCACACATACTTCAGTTTTTTGGAATGAAGATAATAGTGGACATTCACAACCAATGGCGAGATTTATTATTTACTTTTCTCATATTAAAGGAAGTTCATTATTTTTCTTCTCTGCCTTTCTTTGAATGTCACCAACTTGACAGATATGAATGAGTCACAATAGGAAGGTTTCTAATTCTGTGACTATTAAGCATATTTTGGTTTTGTTCTAGATCATAAAATACACGTAAAATAATATCATAAAATATATTTGGCAAGCTCATAATACTTCTAAAGAATTCAGATTTGGCATGAACTGTGGAAAATATTGTCAATAAGCCTGCAGGCACTCAAAAAAAAAAAAAAATAGGAGTAGTATGAGAGGACATCCTTGACTGATTCCTGATATCAGGGAGAAAACATTGAATTTTTTCATCAAATACAATGTTAGTTGTAATTTCTTTTTTTTTTTTTTTTTCCATAGAGCTTTCCTGTCAAGTCTAGAAAGCTTCCCTCTGTTCTTAATTTGCTGAAATTTTTTTTACGGTTGAACGTTGGGTTTCGTCCGATGCTTTACCTCCATCATGTGATCATCTAATTTTTCTCCTATAGACAATTGATATGATATACTACATTGAGTTTCACATATTGAACCAGCCCCTGTGTTCTTGAATAGACCCCCCTTCATTATGGAGTATACATTTTAAAATATATATTACATATCAAAGAAAAAAAAGTTCAGGTTTGGGACTTCCCTGGTGATCTGGTGGCTAAGACACTATCCTCCCAGTTTCGATCCCTGGTCAGGGGCCTAGATCCCACATACCGCAACTAAATATCTTGCATGCCACAGGCTCAGCCAAATAAATAAGTAATTTAAAAAAATAATTCAGGTTTAACTAAGTTGTAGGCAAGTGACCACTACATAGGATCCACATTTTTAAAAAATCCTTGAAACTCCACTGTAGAGGTTCACAGTAAGGTAATTGAATCCTCTGGGAAGAAGGGAAGGGATTGCCATATTTAGAAACATAATTTTTTGTATTACATGATGCTGTGATTTTAAAATTATGTTTACAAGTGAAAATTTGGACTTGGGTCTATCAAACAGGCACCTGTGTAAAGCTTGGCAAATATGAGGAGGCCCAGGAGCCATTTCTAGCAATTTGGAGCTTGGGGGCAAGCAGGCTGGACTAGTGCTCATTTCACATGCTAGCAAGGTCATGCTCAAAATCCTTCAAGCCAGGCTTCAACAGTATGTGAACCGAGAACTTCCAGATGTACAAGCTAGGTTTAGAAAAGGCAGAGGAACCAGAGGTCAAATTGCCAACATCTGTTGGATCATCAAAAAAGCAAGAGAGTTCCAGAAAAACATCTACTTTTGCTTCATTGACTATGCTAAAGCCTTTGGCTGTATGGATCACAACAAACTGGAAAATTATTAAAGAGATGGGAATACCAGACCATCTTACCCATCTCCTGAGAAACCTGTATGTAGGTCAAGAAGCAACAGAACTGTACACGGAACAACAGACTCGTTTGGAATTGGGAAAGGAGTACAGCAAGGCTGTATGTTGTTACCCTGCTTATTTAACTTCTCTGCAGAGTACATCATCGAAATGCCGGGCTGGATGAATCATAACCTGGAATCAAGATCACTGGGAGAAATATCAACAACCTCAGATATGCAGATGATACGACTCTAATGGCAGAAAGCAAAGAGGAACTAAGGAGCCTCTTAATGAGAAGAGTGAAAAAGCTGGCTTAAATCTCAACATTCATAAACCTGAGATCATGGCGTCCGGTCCCATCACTTCATGGCAAAAGAAGGGGAAAAACTTGAAACAGTGACAGGTTTCTCTTCTTGGGCTCGAAAATCACTGTGAACGGTGACTGCAGCCATATAATTAAAAGATACTTGTTCCTTGGAAGGAAAGCTATGACAAACCTAGGCAGCATGTTAAAAAGCAGAGACAGCAATTTGCTGACAAAGGTCCATATACTCAGAGCTATGGGTTTTCCAGTAGTCATGTACAGATGTAAAAGTTGGACCATAAAGAAGACTGAGGGCCAAAGGCTGATGCATTTTGAATTGTGGTGCTGGAGAAGACTCTTGAGAGTCTTTTGGACAGCAAGGATATCAAAGCAGTCAATCCTAAAGGAAATCAACCCTGAATATTCTTTGGAAGGACTGATGCTGAAACTGAAGCTTCAATACTTTGGCCACCTGATATGAAGAGCTGACTCATTGGAAAAGACCCTGATGCTGGGAAAGATTGAGGGCAAGAGGAGAAGGGGGTGGCAGAGGATGAGATGGTTGGATGGCATCACCAACTCGATGGACATGAGTTTGAGTGAACTCCAGGACATAGTGAAAGATAGGGAAGCCTGGCCTGCTGCAGTCCATGGGGTCCCAAAGAGTCGGACAAGACCGAGTGACTGAACACGGCAGAGCTGGGCTGGTGGGAACCAGCACCACATACCTGGTCTCCATCATCACTGCCCCAGGGAGATCAGGGAAAGTGGTCATCAGGATGTGGGAACATTATTTTTCCTGTTTGCCTTTGAGTTTGATTAGAAGCAGGTACTGATAGTGTGGAGAGAGCCCTACCTAACCAGGCACTGCCCTCAGGTCATGGTTTGGTTTAGCAGTGACCAGGGGTTCATATCTCCTGGCTATGCAGGAGAATCACTTGGGGATGATTTTGACAAAAACAGATGCCAATTAAATCAGATGTGGGGCTGGAGAGGTTAGTGTGTGTGTGTGCATGCTAAATCGCTTCTGTCATGCCTGACTCTTTGGGACTCCATGGACTGTATCCCGCCAGGCTCCTCTGTCCATGGGATTCTCCAGGCAAGAATACTAGAATGGGTTGCCATTTCCTCCTCCAGGGGATCTTCCCCACCTAGGGATCGAGCCCACATTTCTTATGTCTCCTGCATTGGCAGGCGGGTTTTTTATCACTGGTGCTACCTGCGAAGCCCAGAGGGCGTGGGGAGCTGTGGTTTAAGGCTTCTGAGGCAATGATTTTTCCCTGAGAACCCTGAGTAGGTCAGTGTCTTAAATGCTGGTCGCCAAGATAATCACAGGATTCAGATCCTTTTCAAGGGGCAGCAGGGGGAAACCCAGGAAGGAGCCAGCACCCTGTAGGGAGTCCTGCAGCAAATCCCATCCTGATGCAGATTCTCTAGCAGTTGGTAGAATTTTAGTAAGGGAAGGAGTTTGATAAGGTAGGTTTTTCTGGAAGTTAAAATTCTAAACATGTTGAAATCGTAAATGGAGAGAAATGCAGAATTAATATACTGGAAAATACTTCGATTGTTTTATGTAGTGCTCCAAAGTAAACTGTTTCAATGGAGTCTCATCTGGGATTCCAGAACTGCAAGTATTAATATAAAGACCTATTAGAAGAGTGCCTCCTAGTGCCAGACACTTAGTATTACATCCCCCTAGGGACTTGAATGTTTCCAAAATGTAGGATTTTGGAGGGCTTCAGGAGGAATCCTGTATCTTCCAGATGATGGACTTAAAGCCCAGAGAGATTAACTAGCATAATGTCATCAACAAGAACTGCCTGACCATCACCAAGTGTATGCTAATACATAATCCCATTTCATCCTGACAACATAGAGTCCAGATGGGATGGTTCTTCCAATTTACAGATGTGTAAACTGAGGCCCAGGAGGCTGGGTAGCTTATACGTTTTTGAAAACTAGGAGATGGTGGAGGCAGCATGAAGGCCGGCTTCTCCCTGGGTCCAAGCCCAGTGAGTTGTTCTTGATGCTGTGCTGCCCTGAAAGAGGAAATGAGCAGAAGCATGGAGGTACCTTTTCTTTTCTCCTGCCAGGGAGCTCCTCTGTCTCCTCGAAGCTCAGTATGTCCCCCCCTTTACGGTCTGGCTCTGTCGTCCTCCTCCAGGAAACCTGCTCTAATTACTCAGGCTCACACCAACCCTGCCCTTCTCTGAATCTGGGTGTTTTATGAGCTCTGTCCCACCCTGCTTGGGCTTAATTGCTCTCTCCAATCTTCATGCCTCTTGCCTCTGTCACAGAGGCTCACAAAGGAAAGCCATGCACGAGGGGATGTCCCGTGTGTATGCCTCCTGTGTGTCCCCTCCCCAGGGCAGGGGAGGAGCTGCTTCTCCCGGGGTCCATCAAGGGAGCCCTTGCTGCTGACACACGGTGCTGCCCAAGGTCCCTGTGGGAACAGCAGGGTTAGATTGAGTCCATGAGGTGAGTAGGACGGCCCAGTCACTGCTGAACCTGTGGAGTCTACTTCTGGTTCATTTCATCTCTGGCTCAGGGGTGTCTTGGGAAGGCTATGAGCTTCCACTGGTATTTCATTGGATGTAAGTCCTGGAGATCATTATAGAACAGATGATTTAAATGGCTGTTTTTCTTTTCATGGAGACATTAGGAGTCTGCCAACATGGTTTAGAAGCTCAGGACCTGCTAATACAGTAAAATTGTCTTCACTCCTTTGGTTCATCCTTACCTAAAAAATGAAAGAATGTGGAATGACAGAGACTGAGCAGAGGTGTAATTGAAGCCATGGAGGCCCAGCAGTATTAAGACTCCCTTCGTGGAGGCTTACTTTGAAACCTTTAGCAGGGGGATCTGGAATTTAAACTTTGATGCTGATGGGCAGGTAAAGGAATGGGGCAGAACAACATCCCATATGTGGCATTAGATGAGAGATGAGGATACAGAGAGTTTTGCTACATGATATCCTGGTAGGAAGGTCCAGCAGGAAGGACAGACAGAAAATCCTGTTTTAAGGGCCCTGCATAGCCTCTCTTTGGAGAGTTACAGTTGAGGCTTACAAGTGTTAAGTATTTTAAAATTTATTTTAGGGACCTTTTTTTCAGCAAGTGGGCATTCAAGGGTAGAGAGAGGTTAGTCAGTTTTTCCAAGAATGCTTTTGAAAATTTGCATTGCAAATACTGCTAAATGTCAGCAGGGGACTCAAAACTTTGACACCTTGTTGGAGCTGTTGGTGCTGATTAAATTCTTGTCTCCAGTCTAGAATTGGCAGCTTATTCTCCTTAATTTTCATGCAGTAATCAGTGCTGAAAGACTATTTCTTTGACAGTTGCCCTTGGGGAAAACTGGGCCTGGGCTTGTTATTTAGAGCAGACAGGACAGGGGAAGAGGATAGTAACAAGGCAGACGCCAAGGTCTCCACTTGGTTCCAAGAATGTCAACCGTATCAACCTCTCTTCAGTATTTACTGTGCGTTTTGGTGCTTAATGGAAATTGGGGATTGGCAAATCCATTTCAGAGTTAACAAGAGTAAATTTTAATGGTCTGATAAAAGTAAGTTGAAATCCCTTTTTAAGATGAATTAGCTCTTTCCAGGAGATAAGGTTTTAGTGATGGACATGGTTTTTTCCTTCCTGAAGATAACCTCAAGAACTCTCCTGGCAGAGAGCCAGAACCACTGTGTTCTGGTTTAAGAAAGTGTTGTCCATAATCTTGTGCTTCCAAGGCCTCTTGGGGGACAGGGAATAGTGAATATACCCAACACACAGCAACATTCATCTTCACTCCCAAAGGGCAAGTCACAGATCACCCTCTTCCCAAAAAAAAAAAAAAAGAAAAAAAAAAATCCCCAAACAAGAAAACCAACTCTGGTGACCACTCATAATTGTTTGCAGCAGAAAGCTGACTTTGTGGGTAAGGTCATTTTTCTTTAATTTTTCATATGTCCAGTCTGTTATTTTCTGTACTTTTAGTTGAAATAAATAGGCATTATTTGCAATCACATTTTCAAGTGGTAAAACCTCTGATCCAATGGAATGGCTGTAGAATAGATTTTCCTTCCTACTGCTTTTGTCAAATGAAAATCGAATCAAGACTGGGAAAATGCATTTGAGGAGGTCTAGGGAGCTAAAGTCTAGGCATGATAACTGTGCTTAACAATACTGTGTTGAATTCTGAAAATTTGCTGAGAGAGTAGAGTTGTGTTCTTTCAGCATGCACACAAATGGTAACTATGTGAGGAGGTTTTATGTGAATTAGCTTGACTTCATGATCATTTCATTGTGTATGTGTTCAACACCATCATGATATATACCTTAAATATAAACATTTTTTATTTAAAAATATAATTTTAAAAGTTCAGGAAAAGAGAATGATAAAGTAAATGGTACACAACATAAACAATTAGTGGAGCTATGTGAAATGTCTTTGGGTAAACAAGAGTTACTTGCACTGTTTCTGCAACTTTTTTTGTTATTTTGAAATTACATCAAAATTAAAAGTTACCCCAAGATGCAAAAAATAAGTAGTAGGGAGGTGATGCACAAAGGTACATTGAAATACTCAGAGAAATCTTTTGTTTCATGGTGGAACTCCAGAGTCGAATATACAAGTGGGTGCTTCATTTACAAATAAAAGCTTTGTCCAAGACATAAAAAAGGGCTAGTTTATAGTCAAATGTGTGATATGCCTACAGTTATTTCAGTGCTTTTTTTTTTAAACCCAACCACATTATGTTAAAAAATCCTTTGGCCTAAACTGTATAATTCCCTTAAGAAGGTCATGCAGCTCTGGAATCTCCGAGCCAATTTACAGAGTACGTGTGACCTATAATTTCACTGTAATATTGAAGGAAAGAATGGATGAGGGGCTCATTAAAAGACTACTCAGGGCAGCAGTGTTTAAGAGCTCTTTGTTTAAAAAGTCAGATGACTCTGCCAGGAAGGAATTATCTTTCAGCTTCTTCCATGGCATTTCTGGCATCTGGACATGAACAAGCAGGCAAATAACTGATGGGGGCTTGTTTTCTTGGGGTTGTGGTCTCTGATGTATAAGAAGTTCTTTTTTAAAAAACAATAAAAAATTATACCTTAAAAAAAATTAGCCCTGTTTTTTGGAATTAATATTAATATTTTATATTTAAGAACTTTTCTTAAAAGCAAAACACATGTAACTAATTCAAGTTTGATAGTCTTAGGATTGAAGCCCTTCATGGGAGCAGAAGGTTCAGAGGTAAAGGAGCCCAGATGGGGTGGACAAGAAGTTGAAAGGTGGGTTAGAGGCTGGGGATGGAAGGGACATTGGGCCTTATCCCCAGGCGGAGGGAGCCAGATGGTCTGTCAACTTCAGTTGATTTAGTTAATGGTTTAGAAGATTCAATGGCAACATCTTTCATAGATTAGAAAGAGTAAAATCAAGGTAGGTGGACCAGCTGGGTCATCAGTTGCTGTAATCCAAGAGAGACAATGGAAGCTGGACCTGAGGCAGTGATGAAGGGAAGGAAAGGTGAATTTGAGGCCTGTTTCAGAGGAAAATGGAGGGAATTAGAGGAATCACTGGAGGTGAAGGATAACAGAAGGGAAGGAGTTTGGAATAATAGATTCCAAACTCTTGTGGCTGAGATCTACAGGAGAAAACTCATATATATATATATATTTTTTTATTTTTATTTTTTCACTTTACAATATTGTATTGGTTTTGCCACACATCAACATGAATCCGCCACAGGTGTACACGTGTTCCCAATCCCGAACCCCCCTCCCACCTCCCCCCCAACACCATCCCTCCAGGTCATCCCAGTGCATCAGCCCCAAGCATCCTTCACCCTGCATCAAACCTAGACTGGTGATTCATTTCTTACATATTATACATGTTTCAATGCCATTCTCCCAAGTCATCCCACCCTCTCCCTCTCCCACAGAGTCCAAAAGTTTGTTCTATACATCTGTGTTTCTTTTGCTGTCTTGCATACAGGGTTATCATTACTATCTTTCTAAATTCCATATATATATGTTAGTATACTGTATTGGTGTTTTTCTTTCTGGCTTACTTCACTCTGTATAATTGGCTTCAGTTTCATCCACCTCATTAGAACTGATTCAAATGTATTCTTTTTAATGGCTGAGTAATACTCCATTGTGTATATGTACCACAGCTTTCTTATCCATTCATCTGCTGATGGACATCTAGGTTGCTTCCATGTCCTGGCTATTATAAACAGTGCTGCGATGAACACTGGGGTACACGTGTCTCTTTCAATTCTGGTTTCCTCAGTGTGTATGCCTAGCAGTGGGATTGCTGGGTCATAAGGCACTTCTATTTGCAGTGTTTTAAGGAATCTCCACACTGTTCTCCATAGTGGCTGTACTAGTTTGCATTCCCACCAACAGTGTAAGAGGGTTCCCTTTTCTCCACACCCTCTCCAGGATTTATTGCTTGTAGACTTTTGGATAGCAGCCATTCTGACTGGCGTGAAATGGTACCTCATTGTGGTTTTGATTTGGATTTCTCTGAGAATGAGTGATTTTGAGCATCTTTTCATGTGTTTGTTAGCCATCCGTATGTCTTCTTTGGAGAACTGTCTATTTAGTTTTTTGGCCCATTTTTTGATTGGGTCGTTTATTTTTCTGGAATTGAGCTGCAGGAGTTGCATGTATATTTTTGAGAATACTTGTTTGTCAGTTGCTTCATTTGCTATTATTTTCTCCCATTCCAAAGGCTGTCTTTTCACCTTGCTTATAGTTTCCTTTGTTGTGCAGAAACTTTTAATTTTAATTAGGTCCCATTTGTTTATTTTTGCTTTTATTTCCAGTATTCTGGGAGGTGGGTCATAGAGGATCCTGCTGTGATTTATGATGGAGAGTGTTTTGCCTATATTCTCCTCTAGGAGTTTTATAGTTTCTGGTCTTACATTTAGCTCTTTAGTCCATTTTGAGTTTACTTTTGTGTATGGTGTTAGAAAGTGATCTAGTTTCATTCTTTTACAAGTGATTGACCAGTTTTCCCAGCACCACTTGTTAAAGAGATTGTCTTTTCTCCATTGTATATTCTTGCCTCCTTTGTCAAAGATAAGGTGTCCATACGTGTGTGGATTTATCTCTGGGCTTTCTATTTTGTTCCATTGATTTATATTTCTGTCTTTGTGCCAGTACCATACTGTCTTGATGACTGTGGCTTTGTAGTACAGCCTGAAGTCAGGCAGGTTGATTCCTCCAGTTCCATTCTTCTTTCTCAAGATTGCTTTGGCTGTTCGAGGTTTTTTGTATTTCCATACAAATTGTGAAATTATTTGTTCTAGCTCTGTGAAAAATACCACTGGTAGCTTGATAGGGATTGTGTTGAATCTGTAGATTGCTTTGGGTAATATACTCATTTTCACTATATTGATTCTTCCAATCCATGAACATGGTATATTTCTCCATCTATTAGTGTCCTCTTTGATTTCTTTCACCAGTGTTTTATAGTTTTCTATATATAGGTCTTTAGTTTCTTTAGGTAGATATATTCCTAAGTATTTTATTCTTTTTGTTGCAATGGTGAATGGAATTGTTTCCTTAAGTTCTATTTTCTCATTATTAGGGTATAGGAATGCAAGGGATTTCTGTGTGTTGATTTTATATCCTGCAACTTTACTATATTCATTGATTAGCTCTAGTAATTTTCTGGTGGAGTCTTTAGGGTTTTCTATGTAGAGGAACATGTCATCTGCAAACAGTGAGAGTTTTACTTCTTTTCCAATTTGGATTCCTTTTATTTCTTTTTCTGCTCTGATTGCTATGGCCAAAACTTCCAGAACTATGTTGAATAGTAGTGGTGAAAGTGGGCACCCTTGTCTTGTTCCTGACTTTAGGGGAAATGCTTTCAATTTTTCACCATTGAGGATAATGTTTGCTGTGGGTTTGTCATATATAGCTTTTATTATGTTGAGGTATGTTTCTTCTATTCCTGCTTTCTGGAGAGTTTTTATCATAAATGGATGTTGAAGTTTGTCAAAGGCTTTCTCTGTATCTGTTGAGATAATCATATGGCTTTTATTTTTCAATTTGTTAATGTGGTGTATTACATTGATTGATTTGTGGATATTGAAGAATCCTTGCATCCCTGGGATAAAGCCCACTTGGTCATGGTGTATATTTTTATAAAATAGAACAAAAATAGAAACAGCCCTTACCTGCAATGAAGTGCACTCTGTTTGCTATTCTGTTTTGTTTATTGAAAAAGTCCATTGCTGGTTTGGATTCACTATGTTGATTTCATAACCCACCAGTGGTGTTTGAAAATGCAAGTGTGCAGTGAGCTCCACTGTCTAGCCTGGGTGATTGGGTGCTTTTAACAGCCCCACTTTGGGACCTACTGCAGTAGACTGGCTGGCAGTGTCAAGTGTTAAGGAGGAAGCAGTTAAAACCCACCAGTGCTTCTGGCAAAACATTCAGGAGTGATCTATGGCCTGTGTTAGGGTTCCTTTTAGAAGCTCCTTTGACTGAAAGGCTTCCAACTTTAAAAAAGAAAGGAAAGAAGGAAAATAAAAATGGAGGAAGGGAGAAGAGGAGAAAGGAAGAAGAGAAAAATGATTGAAAACCAGGTAGTTAGATTATTGAGGCAAAATTCTGAGCAGACCCTGACATGGGACTTGACTCCAGGCCATCCCTGTGTTGCTGTGGAGCTGTATTCCAAAAGCAGAGCTGGGAGGAGTTCTGCCTGAAATGGTGAAGCACAGAGGAACCTCTCTCTCATATTCAATGTGACTTTGTTGTTGTTTTATCACTAAGTTGTGTCTGACTCATTTGAACCTCGTGGACTGTAGCCTGCAGTCTCCTCTGTCCATGGGATTTCCCAGGCAAGAATACTGGAGTGGGCTGCCATTTTCTTCTCCAGGGTATCTTCCCGACCCAGGGATCGAACTTGCATATCCTGCATTGGCAGGCAGATTCTTTACTGCTGAGCCACCAGGGAAAAATACATAAAGCAACTATTTGAGGATCTTGAAAAGTAAATAGTAGTAGACAAATTGGGAAAGAAGATTAGAATTTCAAGATAGTGCTGGGATAGTGCTTTTTAACATTTTTCTTCAAGTATTTCCTGATCTGGACTCAGATCAGCCCTGAGCCCAAAGTGGCCGTTGATGTATTCATTGGGAGTTCCAGAAGAAGCTTTCTACTTCTGGCTTGAAGTAGGATGAAAAGGGACTCTAGACACTAAAAACTGTGAAAGTCCCCCATGTTTCTTAGTCTTTTTCTCTGTTATCTTGAACTCCTGCCCACAGATAATCCCCTGGTGAGAACAGCTGTGATAATAATCGGAGAATAGCAGGAGCCTGCAGGCACCTACAACTTTGAGGCATAAACTTCTGCTTTTATTGAGAGGAGTTGTAGTCACAAGAGTGTTGGGGTGAATTCCATTTGTATTTCCCCCTGTTTTCCCACTGCTTGGCCCCAGATGTGGACACAGTCACAAAACCTATGTGGCAGAGCAAGGTAAATAGTGGCCCCACTCTCTGATTGAAAGACTAAGAAAGGGAGCCCCAGGGAACCTAAAGTATCAGGGAGATAATGGGAAAAGAGAAAAGTGACCTACAAAGTTTTTAATGAGCCCCTGGGCTCACCACAAACTACATGCATGAATCTGACCTTAAAGAGCACACCAAAAACTTTGAGAACCAAACAACAAGGTGGACCACTGCCCACTGCCCAGTGGCCTCCAGACTAGCCACTGGCTGGTTGGCATGCAGGGCCAGTCCAGATGGCACAACCCAGGCTTTGAAAACTGAACTGGCACTGGAATCACAGCTCAAAAAAGTCAGGTCAAAACAAGTGGTTTAAAGGGAACAAGGTTAATTGCCTGCTTAAACAAAAATGTCAACCTTTTCTGGAATATTTAAACAAAATCCAGTCATAATTTTCAGGGTATCCAGCATATAAGCCAAAATTAATTGACATACAATAAACTAGAAAAATTCTAGCTAGCATAGAAAAAGACAAATCTGGAGACCCCAGTGCCAAGAAGACATTGGTAGTGAATTTGTCAATTGCTTTAAAGAAGCTAATGTTTAAAAAAGGAAGTAAGAATGAACACTATTGAAGTGAATGGAAAGATAGTCTCAGAAAAGGAATGTAAAATATAAAGAATCATTTGTAAATGGAAAATTTAGAAATTAAAAATAAATTAATATAAAAAGCTCACTAGATGGACTCATTAGCAGATTGGAAATGATGGAGCTAAGTTCAGATGTACCATTAATTATATTAAATGTAACTGGCCTAATCACAGTGATTAAGAGACCAAGATTTTCAGAATGGATACAAAAATAAGACCCAACTAACTGCTGTCTATAAGAAACCCACCTTAATTATAATGCTTTATTTAGTTTAGAAGCAAAAGGATACAGGAATAAATATCATACAGACATTAATAAGAAATAAAAGCTAAATTAACATTAGAGAAAGTAGATTCCAGAGTAAAGAAAAGAGCAACAGATAAAGAAAGACATTATAATGATAAAAGAATTGATTCACTCAGAAATGGAAAGCATATACAGCTTCAAAATACATCAGGCAAAAACTGAGAGAAATGAAATAAGATCTGGAAAATCTTCAGTTGTAGTTGAAGACTTCAGTATTCCTCTTTTAGTAATCAATAGAACTGGTAGATTGGAAATCAGCTAAGCTATAGTGGAACTAAATTACACCACCAACCAACTAGTTCTAATAGACATTTTTAGAGCATTCTACCCAAGTATAGTAGAATAAATATTCTTTTGAGGTGCATAAAAACATTTACCAAGATAGATCATGTCCAGGATCATAAAAATAGCAAATTTAAAAGACTTGAAAGCATCAGATATATTTTATGACCATATGAAATCAAACTAAATCAGTTATAGAAGGATAACAGGAATATCTCCAAATGTTTGAAAATTAACCAACAAACTTTCAAATAATCATATGTTAAAGAGAAAATTTCAAATAGAAATTAGAAAATAACTTGAACTAAATGAAAACAAAAGTATAAATCAAAATTTGTGGGATGCAGTTGAAACAGTGCACGGAGGGAAATTTATAGCATTACATATTTCTATTAGAAAAAAGGAAAATAATCCATGATATAAACATTTTCCTTAATAAACTAGAATGTAAAAGGAAAAATAAACCCAAGTAAGTAGAAGGAAAGAAATGATAAATATAAGGGTAAAAACTAATGAAACTGAAGACAGAAATAATAGAGCTGGACTATTGCAAAGCTGGACTTTCCAGATGGCACTATTGTAAAGGACTTGCCTACTGATGCAGGAGATGTAAGAGACGCAAGTTTGATCCCCAGGTTGGGAAGATCCCCTGGAGGGATGCATGGCAACCCACTCCAGTCTTCTTGCCTGGAGAATCTCATGGACAGAAGAACCTGGCAGGCCATAGTCCACGGGGTTGCAGAGTCAGACACGACTGAAGTGACTTTAGCATGCACACGTGCTGGGGAAAGCTAATTCTTTGACAAGCAATAAGAACAAAAATAAGCAATAATGACAAGGAAAAAGAAGACACTCATTGCCAACACCCATAATGACAGAGGGGATATCATGACAGACTCCACAGACATGAAATAACTAATAAGAGGATACTGTGAACAACTGTTAGTAAATAAAATAGATACTTAGATGAAATGAGCCAATTCCTTAAAAATCACAGACTACCAAAATTCACCCAAGATGAAATAGATAACCTGACTAGCCTTATTACTGTAATAGTTATTGACTGTGACTATTGAAGAAATCTGATTTGCAGTTAGCAGTCTTCTGAAAATGGATTCTCCAGGCTCAGATGGTTTCCTGGTAATTCTGCTAAACATTTGAAGACAAAATAAAACCAATTTTATGTAACATCTTCCAGAAAACAGAAGAAGAGGAAATGCTTCCCAACTCATTTTATAAGACCGACATTACCATGATGCAAAACTGGGCAGAGACGGGGTACTACAGGCCCCTGTTTCATGAACAGAGATGCCAAAATCCTCAGCATAATATCAATGAATCAAATTCAGCAGTATATAAAAAGAATACTGCACCATGGCCAAGAGGGAATGCAAGGCTAGTTCAGTATTTGAAATTCACTCTGTAACCCGCTGCATTAGCAGTCTGAAGAAAAACCATTTGATAATATCAGCTGATACAGAAAAAGCATTTAACAAAATTCAGCATTGATTTATGATTAAAAAAAAACCTCTCAACAAACTAGACACTGGGAGGATCTTCTTTGCCTTGATAAAGGGCATTGTACAAAAACCTATAGTTAACATCATAATTAATGGTGAAAGACTACATTCTTTCTCTTTAATATTGAGAAAAAGCAGTTGTCCACTCCAACCACCACTACTGAATATTCATACTTAACCAGTGCAATAAGGCAAGGAAGAATAAAGGGAAGTGGGCTGAAGGGGATATAGATTGGGAAGGAAGAAATAAAATTGCTCTAGGCCACAGACATCATTATTATCGATGTAGAAAACCTCAGATAGTCTGCAGAAACATAATCCTGCAAATCCCTAGAATTAATAAGTTTAACAAAGTTACAGAATACAAAGTCAAAACAAAATTATTTTTATTCTAATGCTGAATCTCCAATACTTTGGCCACCTGATGCGAAGAACTGACCCATTGGAAAAGACCTTGATTCTGGGCAAGACTGAAGGTAGGAGGAGAAGGGGACGACAGAGGATGAGATGGTTGGATGGCATCACCGACTCAATGGACATGAGTTCAAGTAAGCTCCGGGAGTTGGTGATGGACAAGGAAGCCTGGCATGCTGCAGTCCATGAGATTGCAGAGAGTTGGACATGACTGAGTGGCTGAACTGAGCTAATAAATAGTTAGGAATGCAGAAATTTAAAAAATATATCCAATAGCTCCAAAACATGTGAAATACAAATTTAGCAAAAATCCATATATAGAATCTTTAGTTAAAAACTACAAAGAAAGCAATGAAAACAGAGATCTAAATGACGCAATAGGATCATGGGATGCAAGATTCAATGTAGTAAAGATGTCATTCTTCCAAAATTTATCTTTAGATTTAATGCATTTCCCATAATATTAGGTAGGTGCAAAAGTAATTGCAGGGTTTGCATTACTGAAGTTTGCTGTTTGATATTGGAATATATTCTGAATAAATGTGGTTATGTTATACATCATTTTAATGCACACTTCTCGCTTTATGGTTTTTTACTAATGACTTATTACTTGCTGTTTATTTTATACTTATTTTAGACTATGGAAATGATGTTAGGCAAAAAGCAAATTCAAGCGATTTTCTTGCTTGAGTTCAAAATGGGTCATAAAGCAGGGAAGACAACTCGCAACATCGATAATGCATTGGGCTTACCAGGTGACTCAATGGTAAAGAATCTGCCTGTCAATATAGGAGATGCGGAATACTTGAGTTTGATCCCTGGGTCAGGAAGATCCCTTGGAGAAGGGAATGGCAACCCACTCCAGTATTCTTGCCTGGAGAATCCCATGGACAGAGGAACCTGGCGGGGTACAGTCCATGGGGTCACAAGTGTCAGGCACAGCTGACAACTGAGCAGCAGCAGCAGCAGCATCCTATCGAATAGTCAAAATGTAGTATCAGATCCATCGAATATCTGTGTGAAAAGGAACATCCATCTAAACCACACAGTTCCTACAAAAATTATCTCAAAATGGATCATATATCTAAATATTAAATTTTTTTTTTTTTTAGAAAATAAACCAATTGTGACTTTGTTTAAGTCTTTCATCGTGTGCGTCTGTCCAGTAGGTAACTGATGTGTGACCTCAGTGACATCCTCGGTATGACTGACACTTATTGATTGAGCACTCTGACAAAGACTCTGCCCTAATCCAGTCCCTACAACACCTCTGCAGAATAGGTACTACAGTCTTACTGTCTCACTTTTGAGATGAGGGAACAGAAGCACAGAAAGTTAATAAAAATGCCTCGAGAAAATCCTAAGAACAAGGTAAGGACAAATGGCCTGGTCTCTCTTTTCAGACCTGTGCTGTCATTGGGCATGACCACCACTCTGTTCTGACATTCTGATACTCCTCATCCTTCTTCAAAATGGAAATCGGTAATTTTTGTGGCTCCTGTGACCCAGACCATCTACTTTTCCTTGCTTTTTTTCCCCCTTTTGTGCGAGTTTTATTCACAGGCCGTCATCCAGGCTGGTGGTTTTTCGCTTTTGGAAGCTTAGCGTCATTTTTAACCCACCTAAATCTATTTAGCGCCATCTTGTGTCTGCATTGGGTTTTGCAGGAAGGAGCTCATTGGTTTTAGGGTGGGCTCCGGTGCAGGGAGATCTAGCTTGAAAGCTTTTGCTTCTCACAATATTCTAACAAACCAGCTTGATCAGAAACTTGAATTCCATTAGATGTGGACTTTCTGGTGACTTTCTTCCTCCAAAGTGTCAGTTAATAGAACCTTGAAGGGAAACAGATCATGGAGAGAAAACTTACAGAAATTCTCACTTTGACTCCCTTTTCGTAGCGATGCCCTGGCTTGCTGGGCTTTCTGCAATACCAGAGGCCCTGACAAGTTAGTGGGGAGACTTTAGTTCCTGGATTTTCAGCCTTGGGAAGGGGGAAGGGTCTCCCAAGGGGTGCACCTTCCAGAGACTATAAACAGCCTCCATTGTCTCCCCCTGTGCCATTGACTTAGAAGATGCTAATGTCTGTGTTAGTTGCTCAGTTGAGTCCGATTCTGAAACCCTATGGACTGTACCCCAACAGGCCACTCTGTCCATGGAATTCTCCAGGCAAGAATACAGGAGTGGGTAGCCTATCCTTTTTCCAGGGGGTCTTCCTGAGGCAGATTCTTTACCATCTGAGCCACCAGCGAAGCCTGGCACCTGAATCTGCTTCTTCAACAGTGGAACTCGAGTGGGAAAAGGACCGTGATGCAAACTCTTCTTCCCCGGAGGTGTGCCAGTTTGTTTTGGAAGGGAGAGGAGGAAAGAAAAAGAAAGGGGAAAAAATGGGGCAGGAAGTGCTGAATTCTCAGAAGTCTTCCATGAAGTGGGAGCTTTATCTTACTGAAGGAGGGAGGCATGTGCTGAGAGGGGTAGGCTAGTAAAAAAAAAATTCTAAAAACCAGGAAAAGCACTTAACACTTTGCATTATACAGTCTTATTTAGTTCCTTTTTATGTATCTGTTTGCTTTCCAGTTAGAGAAGTAATAGATACTTTTAATGAAAAACAAGGAAAACGAAAAAGTAGAAGACAATGTATCCAAAGAACATATATCTTGTCATAATGCTTAATATATCCTGGGGTTCCTTTCCTTCAATGCTTGAGGAGCTTAGTATTTTATTGAATTATATAATGTTTCTCATTTTCTAATTTTTAACTATTTTATCAGAAACAGCTCACAAGTTAGGATATAGCTTTGGTAAATTACTCTGTATGCGGCACTCTAGTGGATTTTATATATATGGATGTGTGGATTTTAGTTGATGCTTTGATGTTATAGATGACACTTCAGTGCATATCTTGCTTCATCCTTTTTCCTCCCTTAACTTAGGGTTATTCTCTTAGGATAGATTGCTGAAATCACTTTGGCTAGGGAGCAGCTTTGAGAGGACTTTCAGGCTCTGAGTAGAGACATAGGCGAGCCACCTGACCTGGCTGGAGGTGGACTCAGCCGCTTGGTAGTGATGGAGCTTGGGAGCCCTTTTCAGAGCCTCAGTTTTTACTCTGTCCTATACAGCCTGGCTCTCGTATTAATAACATATATAAATCCCCACCCCCCCTCAGATCTTGGGACACGGTAGACCACTAAATGGTAACTATTGAAACTATTTTTGAAACAATTACAGCACTAAATAGATATATTAGGACTTGTACCAGTTTGCCCTGATGCCAGGAATGTGTGAAGTCAAATATCTAACCTCTGCAGCAGCTGATGACTAATCATTTCTTTTAAAAATGTCTTTGATAATTTAAGTAAAAATGCTACCTCACTATTGTTTTATTTTGCATTTTTATTACAGTCAGAATGGACAACTTTACTGTTGTAAACTAGTTTGTCTCCCCTCTTGTTGCTGTTCAGTCACTAAGTCGTGTCCAACTCTTTGCAACCCCATGGACTGCAGCACGCCCCACTTCCCTCTCCTTCACCACGTCCCAGAGTTTTCTCAAACTCATGTCCATTGAGTCGGTGATGCCATTCAACCATCTCATCCTCTGTCACCTCCTTCTCCTTTTGCCCTCAATTTTACCTAACATCAGGGTCTTTTCCAGCGAGTTGGCTTCACATCAGGTGGCCAAAGTATTGGAGCACCAACTTCAGCATCAGTCCTTCCAGTGAATTTTTAGGATTGACTGGTTTGATTTTGGCTTTTTTGTATTGGCGTTTAGTATTTTCTTATCAACTTATAAAATAAATCATTTAAACCTATATCATATTTGCTGTCATGTGTCCATTTATCTAGCATTATATTTTTATATCAAAGTTTGATTTTCTTTGTGTATTATGTACTTTTTCTCATCAGGATGAGAATGTGGTTGTAATTGTGATCTCTTCATTATAAATTTTGTAGATGAATTTTTGGGGGCCTGTAATATTTCTTGCAAATAATGACAGTTTTTTGTATTAATTTCTAACCATCCTACCTTTCATTATTATTCATGTCTTGTTAGATTTGCCTGAAACTCTCTAGCATGGTATTAAAGAATCATAGGATTAATGGGCATCATTTTAAAATTACTTCTGATTTTAACAGGAGTATCTCTAATGTTTTGCCACCAAATAGAATATGAATTTTGTATTTCCAAAAATATACTGTTTATTGTATCAAGAATATGTTCAATTAATTGCTTAAAATTTTGAGTTTTTACATATATAAGAACATACTTTTTCTCAGAATGATTATGTGATTTTGTTATCTATTTATTGGATAAAATAATAATAAATTTTCTGACATAACACATATATTTGTATGCTTAGAATTAGTGTATACTTACATTTTGTGTTTAATTTACTGTTTTAAGTCAACACCATTTCATCTGAACTGTTTCCTACAACCTGCATATAAAGTTGTGTGTGTGTAAAGCATAAAAGAAAGAATATAGGAAAAATATATCAACATATTATGAATAATTCTAAATTATGAGATTATGAATTATCTTCATTTCACACCTCTTATTTTAAGTTTTCTAAAATGAGATATTCTACTATTACCAGGAAAAAAGGGTTGCCAAAAGTGTCAATACCATGCCAATTAATTATGTCTGAAATAAGATTTAGGAGGTCAGATGTGATTCAATGAAGCCTATTTATTTAGAATATATAACCTTTGTTTATTGATTTTCTAGACATCAAATTATTTTGAAACTAAGGGAACTGAAAAACTTGAGTTAGTATTTGTTTAAAAAGTGTAATAATATTTTTTTATGGATAATGACAATATGTGGTGACTGTATTTTCCTTAACTAAGAATTTATTTGGTATTGACAAATGTTTTCATGATATCTGACATTTTAAAACCCCCAAATTCTTAGAAGGGATTACAAATAATACTTAAATACATATTTATCTCCTGTCTAAGGATTCAGATAAACTTAGGATGGTTCCATAGCATCTGGGACAAGCCTGACCATAGGCTGGGGCACCGGACAGGTTGCTTTGAGAACCTCTTTCCGTAACCAGAGGCCACGACCCAGACACCGTCTCATCCATATCTGTGTCCTGTCTGGGACTTCACACAGATATAGAAACTGAAAACATGCATTTATACATCAAGGCACAGAGAAGCAACAGTCACTGGATTTGGTGCCTTAATTGCATCTTCCGGATGCTAGGAATAGCCTTTGTTTCTTCTGTAGTGGTCCACACTTTCTGCAGTGAGATTTCGCTAATTTCAGAGCTAAGGAATCAAATCGGAAGATCAACTCTTCAGATTTGATCATTAACATACAGTGTACTTAAAGTGTGAGAATCTCGCTTGACATTGTGATAATTGGAGATGTCATTTACTTGCTTCTTTCTCTCTTCTCTTTAGCTTTGGGCCAGATTATGTTGTACGTGGATGGGATGAATGGAGTAATAAACCACAATGAAACCATTCAGTGGCTGTACACTCTCATTGGGTCAAAGGTAAGAGATTATGGTTGAACGTTTTATTTGGTTTGTATGTCCTACACCTCTCTTTTTGTTATGCTCTCTGGGATGGTTTTAAAGAAAGAAGTCCTATTTAGCTCCGTTCCAGCCCTGTCAGAACACAAACAAGGACTATGATTTTATAGATTAAAGAAAATACCCCAATTGCAAAGAACTTATTAATTTTTAATGCATTTTAGTTATTTTCTTTTAAGCTTTTTTTCTTAGGTTTTTGGCTGCCTGTGCAGCATATGGGGTCTTAGTTCCCCAACCAGGAATGGAACCTGGCAGTGGAAGGGTCTTAACCACTGAAATAGCAGGGAAGCCCTTTCTCTTAATTTTTAATCAAATACTTTTGGCACCTTTGGTTTTTAACATTTAATTAAAACATTAGGCAATGGGTAGAGCATTAATCTTGCCAGTGGTAAAGCCAGTGAGTCCTTGCTGAGTTGTGTCTGACTCTTTTTGACTTCATAGACTGTAGCCCGCCAGGCTCCTCTGTTCATGGAATTTTCCAGGCACGAAGACTGGAGTGGGTTGCCATTCATCTTACCTGCTGTATTTCATGTTTAATATGGTCAGTTACTTAAGTATGTGTATGTTGTATATATGTATATGCATATTCCTGTATGTATAGATGAAAGAATGTGAGACTGCCTTTCAGCTCTGCCATCAATTATAAAAGTGACCAACGTTTACTCACAATTCACCCAGGCGCCATAGTAAGTGCTTCTCAGGCATTATTGCCTTAAATGCACATGAGGCTGCGGTAAAGCAAATAACGTCCCCGTTTTGTAGTTGAGGAACTCGTGCTTGGTTATGAGGATCTCTCTAGTTTCCCCCACAGATCTTGGCCTGTGTCTGTCCAGCAGTGCCTTAGCTGTGAGTCCCCACTTCCTGGGGCCGTGGCCCTGAGGAGGAGCATCCGCCATGACACTCGAGAGGTGCTGGAAGCTGAGCGAGCCTCTAGTGTCGCCCTCTCTAGATTCTTGGGTGGGTCCGTGAAGGACCTGGCTGGAGGGCAGACTTGGAGGAAGTTAGAAGGGATCCTGTCCTGAGCCAGTGAATCCAGCTGGACTGTGGTCAGCCTGTGGCGTGAGGCACCACGGTGGTCACCATGGTGATGAGAGTAGGCAGCAAGGTCAAGCGGGGAAGACGTCAGGGGCCTGGGTGGGGGATTTCAACCTGACTTAGACCTGTTGCAGAGTCAGCACAGCTTCCTGGGGGTCCCTGCAGAACCTGGGGTCGTCCCAGGCTTCCCCATCCCTATGTTCACAGCCACCCTCACTGTGGCAAGCCCGCCGAGGCTGGTGGGCACCAGCCCTGGGCTCTCGGCAGAGTCACAGTTCTTGGTGTGTGATACCCACTGGGCCCCAGGTCCTTGGTTGACCCTCACATCTTCTGCTCAATTTTCCTTTCCCCAGTATTATTGTTAATAGAATCTCCTCTCCCATTTTATAATAGAAGCAGTATGTTTTTCCTTAGAAGACTGAAAATCTTTTCTTCTCCTTCTCTTTTTTCTTCTTCCTCCTCTTCTTCTTCTCTTTAAACACTTGACTCTGATTTCTTTGGAAAATGGATGTGCCTTTATTTACAAAGTGCTTTAGGTGACCTTACAAGCTGAGTGGCATGGCGGGCCTACTGAGTTGATTTCACAGGCTGAGGAAAGATATGTATCTCATATCCTGCTTCAGTGTTTTCTGATTTTTCCTCTCTTCTGCTGAGTCTCCTTAACCTTCATGCTCATTTGGAAGCTGCTCCCTCCCCTGGGCTCTCTGCATGGTCTTGAGGACCCCAAAAGCTAGGGAGATGGGAGATTTTTCAATGAAAGCTCACTTTATTATGGTCATAATAAAATGCCGACAACCAACCCTATTTAGAAACAGGAATGAAACCTAGCAGCAACACTTGTTACAGGAAAATTGACCACCTTTTAGCTCATCACCAGGAAGGAGTAGAGGAAGGGTAAGATCCTGGTGGGGGGAGTGGGAGGGTAAAAAAGGATGAGAAAGGCACATCATGGTGGAAAAAGGATGAGAAGAAGAGAGAGGGAGAAAAGGATGAGAGGAGTGACCAGGACCAGGAAGAAAAAGAGAGGGGAAAAAGGAAATGGCTCCTAATGGAAGTGGCTCCATCTGCTCAGTAGATGGGAGGAAGGCTCACAGCCTGCAGTGTTGCAGCAGCATCCTGTTGATTTTTCTTAGGCATCATTCTGCGAGGAAAAGAAACACTGGGAAAGGAATATGTGGGACATCTTTATTGACTTCTAAATAACATAGGGAAATCATGAAATTCAGAGCCACAGGAATGAGATGTAGGACTTATGTTTCCCCTCTCCTTTCACTGTGCAGCACACATGGTGTTCGGGACCCTGGGCATCCCTCTCAGGCAGGGCATTTGCCTTCCCTGCCCAGGCACTTGGGGCATCAGCACTGATAGATCAGTGGGCCCTTCTTCCATCTTTAATTTTCCCTACAGTGGTCTCTAGCTCCTGTGTTCAACACCAGACCAGGCACTATGTGGGGAAGAACATAGAGCCAAGGCTCAGCTTAAGCCTTGGGGCTATTGGTGTTGTTGGAAAGGGGACAGTGGGTGCTGCTTGGAGCCTGTGTCCACTCTGTGATGTCACAGGAAGGTTTCAGCTGACACTGCAAGGAGTGCTTGGTTTCAGACTACTGGCTGAAAGTCAGCAGGGGCAGCAGCCACCAAGTGCAGTTCTAATGAGATCACTTCTTTACAAAACCAGTATGGTGGCCTCAACACTCCCCTCATCCCCATGCCTGGAGAATGAGATCTCTGCCAAGAACAGGTGAACCAACATGAAACCCTTAAGTTTTGAGAAGGAAGCCTTAGCCTCTCTTTTAACATACAGCTTGGACAATATGGCCACAGAGGTTTTCCTGATTCAAATTAAGAAATAAGGAAAGCCAGGGGTCCTAGGTTTTTCTTTTGACTAAGATTTCTCAGAACCTGAAGAACAGAAACCTTGAGGTCCTGTTGTTTGTGCCCTAAACAGGCACAGAGTTGATGATGGAATCCTGGGTTAGAGAAGCCTTGCCATTCTGTTCTCAGAATTCTTCATTTTCCTTCCATGAAAGGCAACAAGATGCATCTGCCAGCGGGCCATTATGCAATATTTGCAGGTATTCGAGTCTCATAACCAGAGGAGGAAATGATCCATTTGCAGCCAAATAATTACGTTTTAAAAGAAAGAAAAAGTGTTTTCAATAATATGTTTCATTCTGTTTACAAAAATCCATCTTTAAACTTCCCAGTCAGAGGTAAGAAGCAGATGCTAACCTTATGACTTTTCATAAATATGGATTTTTTTCCCTCTTCATATATCTGGAAGTCTCATTAACTGGGGTAAGGTGATTCGGCTTGTACAATATAACCTTTCTTTATTATTATACAGAGAGTCTGTTTTTCTTTATCTGTATGGATTGCCTTCTGGCCACGAGGGTGGCCCCAGTGGCCCATAACCTCCTTGTAGGTTTCATGACCTCCTGATATTGTCATGAAACCTGCCCTTTCTATGTTGCTGTTGCTGCATTTTTCTGTCAGCCCTATTGCAGCTCATTCTTCCAGCTGTGCCCCAAATTGCTGGTCATAGATCTCCAGACTTACTTTGTGCTGTGTGAGGATGGCCCTGCATCCTGACTCCCACGTGGCACAGCTGCTAAACCTGAGTCAAGGGGAGCTCTGGCCACAAGGCCCTTGTCACACACACACACATGTGCTTATACACCTTAGAGAGCCATGCTCCCCACAACAAATACACACACACACACACACGGGACGCTGCTCAAAGTTTCTTGTTAGGACAGTAAGATGATGAGAAGTAACATTGGGTGTGTAGGATGGAGGTGATGGGAGAAGAAATTGGCAGGGATAGGGAGCTAGGGACCTAGCATGCTATCAAAGCCCTGAGGTAGTGAGACCTGGCTAAGAATTGCAGCAGAAACTGATGAAACTCTGGAGACATTTTGTAGAATAGCTTCCTAGGACTGGGTTTCTGCATGTAGAAAAACAGCATTAAGAATCAAAGCGAGGGTCATAGTTTGAACCTGGGCAGCTATGACTATGGCATTGCCTCCAGCGGAAGTAGGGGTGGTGGTGCTTAGTTGCTCAGTCATGTCTGACTCTTTGTGACCCCATGGACTATAGCCTGCCAGGCTTCTCTGTCTATGAGATTTTCCTGGTAGGAATACTAGAGTGGATTGCCATTGTCTCCTCCAGGGGAGCTTCCTGACCCAGGGATCAAACCTGAGTCTCCCGCTTTGCAGGTGAATTCTTAACCATTGAGTCACAGGGAATTCCCCCAGCAGGAAGAGAAAATTTGGCAGTTGGGCTGCAGTAGCTGGAAAGCTTTGACATACGGGGCAAGATGAAGGCAGTGTCCCTCAGGAGAGCTAAACAGGTGTATCCATGGTGCCAGGAAGTGCTGGCTGGCTGTGAAGTGGAGGAGGTTTCGTGAGCCCTATGGTCCTGGTCATTGGCATGTCCCTGCCAGTGTGATCCGCGCAGATGACCCACAGGTGGGTGAGATCTGAAGTGCTTTTTCATTCTTAATTTTTTTGGTTAATTGTTTTGAGATAATTGTGTATTCACATATAATTGTTAGAAATAATACCTAGAGGTCCTGTGTAATCTTTACCCAGCTTTCTCCAAAGATAACATCCTGCAATTCTGTACTACAGCATTGCAAATCAGGCAGTTGAGGGTTTGGTACAGTCAAGAGACAGAACGTATCCATCACCAACAGGAGCCCGAATATCACTTGCCTCCTGTTCCCACCCCAACCTAAATCTCTGACAACCATTAACCTGGTCTTCATTTCTATACTTTGCTGATTTCAACAAGGTTATATGGAAGGTAGTTGCCACCGCATGTAACCTTTTGGAGTTAGCTTTTTTCCTACTCAGCATAATTATCTGGAGATTTATTGAAGTACTTTTTGAGTAATGTAATATCAAATAGAATTCTAGCCTTGAAGAGATGGCAAAATCTTGTTCAAGATGTTCCTGACATTCACCAGCCACACTCCCAATACTTCAGCAGAGCAAGTGCCATTTCCTTCAAACTGCCTTTTCTGAACGCTGGAACTGTGGGAAAGCCTTACTTGTGGGGACCCACCTCCACCTCTCTGTCATTAACCAAATGCCTTGCACTGCTTTCTGGAATAACTCATACTCACTTCCCCATGGAAATACTCTTAAAGCATTTAAAGACAGATATTATGCCATCTTGACTCATTGGAAAAGACCCTGATGCTGGGAAAGATTGAAGGCAGGAGGAGAAGGGAATGACAGAGGGTGAGATGGTTGGATGGCATCACCAACTCGATGGACATGAGTTTGAGTAAACTCTGGGAGTTGGTGAGGGACAAGGAGGCCTGGCATGCTGCAGTCCATGGGGTTGCAAAGAGTTGGACACAACTGAGTGACTGAACTGAACTGATTATGCCATCCTGTCCAAGTTAAATTCGATGGTTTCCACAGACAGTCCTTGGGGATGTAGTTTGTAGTTCCTCATTGTGCGGGGTAGCAGTTTCTCTGTCCATCCAGGACAAAGGATTTTACTTTGGTAAGATCCCAGAATAGAGTGCCCCCCTTCTATAAATCCCACCTCTGTGTTCAGCGGCAGCCCTCGGTGTTAGCTCCAATCAAACTAATAATTCACTAAACCTCCTAGGTTTTGTTCTGTTTTTCACTTATCCACGTTTTGCCAGTTTCTTCCATTCTGCATCTCTGTGATTGTTTAACATCTAAATGTGGAGCTTTGATTTTTTTCCCCATTAACTTCAGGCTAGAGTTCCAACTTCAAGATCATATTCACTCAGGAAAGGAAAGCTTTAGGCTTTAAATGCTTTTCACTTCCAGCATTTCCATTTGATTCTTATAGTTTCCTTTTGCTGAAATTTATCATCTGTTCATGCATGGTGTATACCTTTTCCGTTAGTCTTTAACATATTAATCATTGTGAATTTTATAGTTCCAATATTGAGCCAAATCTATTGATGGCTTTGTTTCTTGTCAGCAAGGGTGGGGAATTGGGGCTTTTTTATACATCTTGTGATTTTTAGTTGAAAGCTTGGTATGTATGGGACAGTATAGGCTAAGGTAGGTAGTATTTATGCCTATCAATGGGCATATCTCTAATACTAAGCTATTAGAGTAGAGAGGTTTTCCGTTTCCTCTCTAGGGGAGCAGGGCTTGGGTTTTGCTGTTGCTTTAGTATCTTCCTTTACCACTCATTTCCAAGTTCTTTTAAGTAATTGTGCTTGAGATGAGAACTGGCTTGCTAAAGAGTTTTTCTCAATGTTGGTTTTTCACTGTGAGCTTTAAACATTTTCTACATGTCTGAGTCTCAGAGGGAGGTCAAGCTCCATGCTCCTACCCCTCCCCAAGTGGAAACTGCTGTGGCCTGGTGCTTCCAGAACTGAACTTTCTCTATTGCCTTTGTTTCCCACGTTGGTCTTCAGCAAGGTCATATGCCTGATATTAATTACACAGTCATTAAATGCTAGGTTTTTGAAATACTACAATAATATAGGAAAATACTGTAGGAAAACTAGTAGGAAATGTACAAAGTTTAAAATCCTTTGTAATAGCACTTCAGGTGATTTTTACTTTATTTTTTTATTTCTAAAATTTGATATAAAGAGAATATATTACTCTTACAACCATAAAAAAAATCAGTAAACATTTTAAAAGGTTATTTTTTAATATCAAGATTTCATACTACACCAATAAACTGGGTCTTGGGGTGGGACTGTCTCAGTGGTCCTGTCCCTCCCTCAGTGGCAGGAGGACTCTAAAGGCTCTCTCCTGAAGGATGTGTTCTTGCCCCTGCCCAGCAACACAGAGTCTTATTCTTTTCCCTTCTGCTACACTACCCATGCTTTGGGGCAACAATAGTTGCTACCCTTCCCTGCTGCTTATGGCTTTTGTGTCACAGAGAAGACTCGTGATGTGGTTTCCTGCCTGTCCAGGTCATATATGGCTGCTCCCTTCCTCCTGTGGGTTGTTTGCTGCTGTTCTTGACCCTAGAATGCAGGCCCATCCTAGAGTGTGGCACCCGGGCTCAGTTGCCTCATGGCATGTGGAATCTTCCCAGACCAGGGATCAAACCGGTGTCCCCTACATTGGCAGGCAGATTCTTAACTTCTTGACCACCAGGGAAGGACCCAAATTCCATGTTGTAATATAGGTTCAATTTGGGGCTTCCCTGATAGCTCAGTTGGTAAAGAATCCACTGCAATGCAGGAGACGCTGGTTTGATTCCTGGGTCAGGAAGATCTGCTGGAGAAGGGATAGGCTACCCATTCCAGTATTCTTGGACTTCCCTTGTGGCTCAGCTGGTGAAGAATCTGCCTGCAATGTGGGAGACCTGGATTTGATCCCTGGATTAGGAACATCCCCTGGAGGAGGGAAAGGCTACCCACTCCAGTATTCTGGCCTGGAGAATTCCACGGACTGTGTAGTCCGTGGGGTCTCAAAGAGTCGGACATGACTGAGTGACTTTTGCTCACTCACTCAAGTAATATTTGTGTCAGAGATATTGTGGGTACAAAGAGCCACTCTCCCCTTTATGGGTATTGCTCTTCTACTGGTTATTTGGCTCCATACACCCAGAAATCCCTAGAGGAGGAAATAGCAACCCACTCCAGTGTTCTTGCCTGGAGAATCTCATGGACTGGAGAGCCTGGCAGTCTACAGTCTATGGGGTCAGAAAGAGTCAGACATGACTGAGTGACTGAGCACCTAGGCACACACCCAGAAAACTGATTCTCAGTGAGTTGATCTCTCGGATAGCCCCATAATCTAAGTGGAAGAAAAAGAAAAAAAAAAAGGAAATTTTACTAGTCATTGTTTGGGAAGAATTTACTAGTCATTGAAACCAGAGGTTGGCGTCAGACCTTAGAGGAGCCAGTGGGCTGAGGGGACCCCAAGATCCAGAATCGGTCCCCAGTCACAGGCTGGAACAGCATTTTTTTTTTTTTCCATTCTGCTCTAAGATGATTAGCTTCAGGGAGCTGATTTGTGGCAGGGACCACAACTCTCCAAAGGCTTACTGATAAACCAGAACTGCAGCTTACAAATTTACATAGTCAAGATCCCTTATGAATCTAAATGGGAGGAAGCAGGAATGAGGTGGGACTCTGACCTTTCTTCCCTTTTGGGGCATGTGGACAAGCATTTGCAGCTGTGTTCTCGCTTCTGGGAAATGGGTGGCTCTAATATGGAAGAACATCTGGGATGATGTAAAAGCTTCACTACAGCCGATGTGCTGTTCCTCGAACAGAGATGTTCTAGGAGAGTTGGGTGGACGGGACGACTGAAAAAAGCATAAGCTTCCAGGAGCCCCCTGGGAGCAGCCCTACCAGCTCAGGCCATCCTTTGCCAGCATTGCTGACCCCCATCCCACCTGCCAGTACTCATCTGCCAGCCCTTCTCTGTCCACTCTAAGGAGATGCCAGCTGACAGCCACACTCTGGCTAACAGCACTTTCACCATTCCTGAGCTTGGCAGTTGTCCATTGTCATGTTTCCAGGGCTGGTTATTTACATAAGAAAGTTATTTAGCTTTGATAAATAACCTTAGATATACAGATGACACCACCCTTATGGCAGAAAGTGAAGAGGAACTAAAAAGCCTCCTGATGAAAGTGAAAGAGGAGAGTGAAAAACTTGGCTTAAAGCTCAACATTCAGAAAACGAAGATCATGGCATCTGGTCCCATCACTTCATGGCAGATAGATGGAGAAACAGTGGAAACAGTGTCAGACTTCATTTTTGGGGGGCTCCAAAATCACTGCAGATGGTATTCGCAGCCATGAAATTAAAAGACTCTTACTCCTTGGAGGGAAAGTTATGACCAACCTAGACAGCATATTAAAAAGCAGAGATATTACTTTGCCAACAAAGGTCCATCTAGTCAAGGCTATGGTTTTTCCAGTGGTCATGTATGGATGTGAGAGTTGGACTGTGAAGAAGGCTGAGCGCCGAAGAATTGATGCTTTTGAACTGTGGTGTTGGAGAAGACTCTTGAGAGTCCCTTGGACTGGAAGGAGATCCAACCACTCCATCCTAAAGGAGATCAATCCTGGGTGTTCATTGGAAGGACTGATGCTAAAGCTGAAACTCCAGTACTTTGGCCACCTCATGCGAAGAGTTGACTCATTGGAAAAGACCTGATTCTGGGAGGGATTGGGGCCAGGAGAAGAGGGGACAACAGAGGATGAAATGGCTGGATGGCATCACCGACTCGATGGACATGAGTTTGAGTGAACTCCAGGAGATGGTGATGGACAGGGAGGCCTGGTGTGCTGCGATTCATGGGGTTGCAAAGAGTCTGACACGACTGAGTGACTGAACCGAACTGAACTGGTTACTCAGAGAAGAATACAGACTCTGGTACTCTTGCCTGGAAGGTCCCATGGACGGAGGAGCCTGGTGGCTCTACTGCATGGGATCGCGAACAGTTGGACACGACTGAGTGACTTCACTTTCACTTTTCACTTTCATGCATTGGAGAAGGAAACGGCAACCCACACCAGTGTTCTTGCCTGGAGAATCCCAGGGACAGAGGAGCCTGGTGGGCTGCCATCTATGCAGTCGCACGGAGTCAGACACGACTGAAGTGACTTAGCAGCAGCAGCAGAGAAGAATATGTGTCCCATTTGCCTATGGCTTATGTTTTTGCACCAGAGGGAAAGCTGGGGTACCCTATAGTATGGTAGAAATCAGATTAGCCTTGGTTTTCTTTGACTTCCTCTAGAAATTAGCTGTGTGACCAGTCACAGAGTCTTCTGGAGGTTTTGTATCTGAAGCTGGGGATAAGCACCCACTATGGTTAATTTCCCCTCTTCATTTCACAGCTACTATGGCAGTGTTCCCTTTGGCGGTATTTTAATACACGGTTTGGGTAGTGCTTTCAGTTCAGGTCAGTTCAGTCGGTCAGTTCAGTTCAGTTCAGTCGCTCAGTCATGTCCGACTCTTTGCGACCCCATGAATCGCAGCACGCCAGGCCTCCCTGTCCATCACCATCTCCCGGAGTTCACTCAGAGTCATGTCCATCAAGTCCGTGATGCCATCCAGCCATCTCATCCTCGGTCGTCCCCTTCTCCTCCTGCCCCCAATCCCTCCCAGCATCAGAGTCTTTTCCAATGAGTCAACTCTTCTCATGAGGTGGCCGAAGTACTGGAGCTTCAGCTTTAGCATCATTCCTTCCAAAGAAATCCCAGGGCTGATCTCCTTCAGAATGGACTGGTTGGATCTCCTTGCAGTCCATGGGACTCTCAAGAGTCTTCTCCAACACCACAGTTCAAAAGCATCAATTCTTTGGCACTCAGCCTTCTTCACAGTCCAAATCTCACATCCATACATGACCACAGGAAAAACCATAGCCTTGACTAGATGGACCTTAGTCGGCAGAGTAATGTCTCTGCTTTTGAGTATACTATCCAGGTTGGTCATAACTTTCCATCCAAGGAGTAAGCGTCTTTTAATTTCATGGCTGCAGTCACCATCTGCAGTGATTTTGGAGCCCCCAAAATTAAAGTCTGACACTGTTTCCACTGTTTCCCCATCTGTTGGCCATGAAGTGATGGGACCAGATGTCATAATCTTTGTTTTCTGAATGTTGAGCTTTAAGCCAACTTTTTCACTCTCCTCTTTCACTTTCATCAAGAGGCTTTTTAGTTCCTCTTCACTTTCTGCCATAAGGGTGATATCATCTGCATATCTAAGGTTATTGATATTTCTCTCGGCAATCTTGATTCCAGCTTGTGTTTCTTCCAGTCCAGCGTTTCTCATGATGTACTCTGCATATAAGTTAAATAAGCAGGGTAACAATATACAGCCTTGACGCACTCCTTTTCGTATTTGGAACCAGTTCCATGTCCAGTTCTAACTGTTGCTTCCTGACCTGCATACAGATTTCTCAAGAGGCAGGTTAGGTGGTCTGATATTCCCATCTCTTTCAGAATTTTCCACAGTTTATTATGATCCACACAATCAAAGGCTTTAGCATAGTCATTAAAGCAGAAATAGATGTTTTTCTGGAACTCTCTTGCTTTTTCCATGATCCATGGGATGTTGGCAGTTTGATCTCTGGTTCCTCTGCCTTTTCTAAAACCAGCTTGAACATCAGGAAGTTCACAGTTCACGTATTGCTGAAGCCTGGCTTGGAGAATTTTGAGCATTACTTTACTAGCATGTGAGATGAGTGCAATTGTGCGGTAGTTTGACCATTCTTTGGCATTGCCTTTCTTTGGGATTGGAATGAAAACTGACCTTTTCCAGTCCTGTGGCCACTGCTGTGTTTTCCAAATGTGCTGGCATATTGAGTGCAGCACTTTCACAGCATCATCTTTCAGGATTTGAAATAGCTCAACTGGAATTCCATCACCTCCACTAGCTTTGTTCCTAGTGATGCTTTCTAAGGCCCACTTGACTTCACATTTCAGGATGTCTGGCTCTAGATTAGTGATCACATCATCATGATTATCTGGGTCATGAAGATCTTTTTTGTACAGTTCTTCTGTGTATTCTTGCCACCTCTTCTTAATATCTTCTGCTTCTGTTAGGTCCATACCATTTCTGTCCTTTATCAAGCCCATCTTTGCATGAAATGTTCCCTTGGTATCTCTGATTTTCTTGAAGAGATCTCTAGTCTTTCCCAATCTGTTGTTTTCCTCTATTTCTTTGCATTGATCGCTGAAGAAGGCTTTTTTATCTCTCCTTGCTATTCTTTGGAACTCTGCATTCAGATCCTTATATCTTTCCTTTTCTCCTTTGCTTTTTGCCTCTCTTCTTTTCACAGCTATTTGTAAGGCCTCCCCAGATAGCCATTTTGCTTTTTTGCATTTTTTTCCCATGGGGATGATCTTGATCCCTGTCTCCTGTACAGTGTCACAAACCTCATTCCATAGTTCATCAGGCACCTTGTTTATCAGATCTAGACCCTTAAATCTATTTCTCACTCCCACTGTATAATCATAAGGGATTTGATTTAGGTCATACCTGAAGGGTCTAGTGGTTTTCCCTACTTTCTTCAATTTGAGTCTGAATTTGGTAATAAGGAGTTCATGATCTGAGCCACAGTCAGCTCCTGGTCTTGTTATTGTTGACTGTGTATAGCTTCTCTATCTTTGGCTGCAAAGAATATAATCAATCTGATTTCGGTGTTGACCATCTGGTGATGTCCATGTGTAGAGTCTTCTCTTGTGTTGTTGGAAGAGGGTGTTTGCTATGACCAGTGCATTTTCTTGGCAAAACTCTATTAGTCTTTGCCCTGCTTCATTCCGCATTCCAAGGCCAAATTTGCCTGTTACTCCAGGTGTTTCTTGACTTTGCGACTCCATGAACCGCAGCACGCCAGGCCTCCCTGTCCATCACCAACTCCTGGAGTCCACCCAAACCCACGTCCATTGAGTCAGTGATACCATCCAACCGTCTCATCCTCTGTCATCCCCTTCTCCTCCTGCCCTCAATCCCTCCCAGCATCAGGGTCTTTTCAAATGAGTCAGTTCTTTGCATGAGGTGGCCAAAGCATTGGAGTTTCAGCTTCAGCATAAGTCCCTCCAATGAACACCCAGGATTGATCTCCTTTAGGATGGACTGGTTGGATCTCCTTACAGTCCAAGGGACTCTCAAGAGTCTTCTCCAACACCACAGTTCAAAAGCATCAATTCCTCGGCGCTCAGCTTTCTTCACAGTCCAACTCTCACATCCATACATGACCACGGGAAAAATCATAGCCTTGACTAGATGGACTTTTGTTGGCAAAGTAATGTCTCTGCTTTTTAATATGCTATCTAGGTTGGTCATAACTTTCCTTCCAAGGAGTAAGCGCCTTTTAATTTCATGGCTGCAGTCACCATCTGCAGCGATTTTGGAGCCCCCCCAAATAAATTCTGACACTGTTTCTACTGTTTCCCCATCTATTTCCCATGAAGTGATGCGACCAGGTGCCAAGATCTTCGTTTTCTGAATGTTGAGCTTTAAGCCAAGTTTTTTACTCTCCTCTTTTACTTTCATCAACAGACTTTTTAGTTCCTCTTCACTTTCTGCCATAAGGGTGGTGTCATCTGCATATCTGAGGTTATTGATATTGCCCAAAGTGCTTAGATAACAACAATGGATTTATGTTACCTGTTATCAGCTAACTCTTCATCATTACACTGAGGAATGTATCCCAGAGGAAATTTAGCAAAGTGGATATTTTTTGGTCTTGTTCACTTTTAGACATTATTCTTTACAGAAACCTCCTGGTAAGCCCCAGTACTTTATCTCAATAGAAGAACATGTTCTTTTACAGCATTATTTACTACTTTGACATTTATTTGAGTTCTTTTTGAATTTTTGTTTTTGTTGTTCAGTTGCTACATTGTGTCCACCTCTTTGCAACCCCATGGACTGTAGCATGCCAGGCTCCTCTGTCCTCCACTATCTCCCGGAACTTGCTCAAACTCATGTCCATTGAATTGGTGATGCCATCCAATCATCTTGACCTCTGCTGCTGCCTCCTCCTTTTGCCTTCCATCCTTCCCAGTATCAGGGTCTTTACTTTTGAATAGTCTATTTGACATTCTGCAAGATTTCCTGCCACCAAGTAGTAGAAACTTGAGGGGTTCCCAGCCCCACAATTGGCTACTCCATTAATCACCAAATTCATTCCCTCTCTGCAAATTGCATTGGATCATACATGGGTTGGCCATTAGGCCCTGAAGCCATAGCACATGGGTTTGATGCGAGTGGCTTCCTGTCTTGGCTGGTGTGCCAACTTTGGGGTCTACATCCCTCCACCTCAGACACCTGAAAGCCTTGGCTCGGAAGTTTGGACTCAGGGAGTGTATTTTGACCTATACTTTATTTCTGATAGCATCAACCTTTTTCTTATGATGACAGCACAAAAGGGGAGAGATTTGGACCCCAACATATCTGATAACCAGTTACAAAGGCTTTGGGGCCCATTCTGAGCTTTTTGCTTAGGAATTCTGAGCTTGAGTATATGTCTTTGAAGTAAAGCATTTAAGAGAAGTTTGATAAATATCTTAAGTCACTTGAATTTTGTTGTTGTTCTTGTTAAAATATTCAGCATATTCTTAGTTCTGGTTAGCTTGTAAACAGTGTGGCAAAGCTTTGCAGATCAAGTTACCCTCCAATTTCTAATTCAGTTTTAATAACCAGCATCCACGTCTATAGCATGCTTTTTTTAGTGGAAAATGAAACAGATAGAATGAAGCATGTCTTTCAAACCCCCTTTATAATTTAAATCCAGAGGTTTGGAAATTGTTTTCTTTCTATGGTTGCTGAATTTCTAGAAGAGTAGGAATTTGGAGACTTGGGGGAATACTTTGATTTCTACTTCATAAGCAGTGCATTTGACCTGCAAAGTGAAGTTCTTCAGTTCAGTTCAGTTCAGTTCAGTTCAGTCGCTCAGTCGTGTCCCACTCTTTGCGACCCCATGAATCGCAGCACGCCAGGCCTCCCTGTCCATCACTAACTCCCGGAGTTCACTCAGACTCACGTCCATCAAGTCCGTGATGCCATCCAGCCATCTCATCCTCGGTCGTCCCCTTCTCCTCCTGCCCTCAATCCCTCCCAGCATCAGAGTCTTTTCCAATGAGTCAACTCTTCTCATGAGGTGGCCAAAGTACTGGAGTTTCAGCTTCAGCATCAGTCCCTCCAGTGAACACCCAGGACTGATCTCCTTCAGAATGGACTGGTTGGATCTCCTTACAGTCCAAGGGATTCTCAAGAGTCTTCTCGAACACCACAGTTCAAAAGCATCAATTCTTTGGCGCTCAGCCTTCTTCACAGTCCAACTCTCACATCCATACATGACCACGGGAAAAACCATAGCCTTGACTAGATGGACCTTAGTCAGCAAAGTAACGTCTCTGCTTTTGAATATGCTATCTAGGTTGGTCATAACTTTCCTTCAAGGAGTAAGCGTCTTTTAATTTCATGGCTGCAGTCACCATCTGCAGTGATTTTGGAGCCCCAAAAATTAAAGTCTGACACTGTTTCTACTGTTTCCCCATCTATTTCCCATGAAGTGATGGGACCGGATGCCATGATCTTCGTTTTCTGAATGTTGACCTTTAAGCCAACTTTTTCACTCTCCTCTTTCACTTTCATCAAGAGTTTTTTTTTAGCTCCTCTTCACTTTCTGCCATAAGGGTGGTGTCATCTGCATATCTGAGGTTATTGATATTTCTCCTGGCAGTCTTGATTCCAGCTTGTGTTTCTTCCAGTCCAGCGTTTCTCATGATGTACTCTGCGTAAGTTCTTGGTCTTGTCTAAGTACCATAAAGCATGAAGGGAGTTCCGGTTTGCTCTTTTATTTGTTCATTTCAGGCTGTGCTGGGTCTCTGATGCCGTGGGGGCTTTTCTTTAGTTGCGCGAGCTGGGGCTACTCTCTAGATGTGGTGCACCCGCTTCTTGCTGTGGCGGCTTCGTTTGTCGCAGAGCATGGGCTCTGGGGTGCTCAGGCTTCGTTAGTTGTGGCTCCCGGCTCTAGAGCTCAGTAATGTGGCACATGGGCTAAGTTGCCCCCAGACATGTGAGATCTTCCCGGATTAGGGATTGAACCTTTGTCTCCTGGATTCACAGGCAGTTTCTTTACCACTGAGCCACCAGCGAAGCCCTCTAGTTTGCTTTTAAGAGCAGAACTATTGAGGAACTGCCTCTTATTCCTTTTCCATAACAACTGGCGGTTACAGTTTATCTAAACCCTAGATAGCCAGGTTCTGTACAGGCTGACTCCTCACCTTCCTTGTGGGTTGTTGACCTAGAAAATTAAACAACAGCAACAACAAAGCCAGCCAAGCCCGATGGACACCATCGTCCTACTCAGGCCCACCTCCCTGACGTGGAGGTGACAGCGGAGTCCCGGGTTGTCCGTGGGACCTCCCTGGTCTTTGGAAGTCTCGCAGCCTCTGCTTTGTGCTGTGTAGGAACAGAGAGGAGCAGCTGCCGTGGAGAGTAAGGCTCACACTGATGAGAAGCACGGTTCACCGCTGACTGCATGTTCCTATCCTTGTGCGAAAGGGTTTCTCAGATTTCTGTTATATACTGTGATTTAGCTGCATATTTAAAGCAACATAAAACATAATTTATTATGATGGACAGCGCTAAAATAGAGTGCCAGTTTTTCCTAGAATGTAATTATAGTTGATCCTTGAATTATGCAGAGGTTAGAGACCCAGACCCTCCTAGGAGTTGAAAAATGGTGTAGAAATTAAAGTCAACTCTCCATATCTGTGGTTCTTCCATATCCTCAGTCCTGTGCCTGTGGTTCTGCACCCACAGATTCAGCTAGCCGCAGATCATGTAGTATCATAGTATTTACTTTTGAAAAAGAAAAAAACTTCCTATGAGTGGACCCGCACAATTCAAACCCATGTTATTCAAGAGTTGACTGTATATAAAAGTAGGCAATGTGTAGCCCAAAGGCTGAATGTAGACCCTCCCCTCCGTGTGCTTCCTCCAAACCCTAAAATAAGTGGGCTTATTTGTATAAGCAGGAACCTGAAGGCTGTCACACCACTCTTTGGGTGTAGCCCAGAAGGCCGGCTACATCAGCTCTGAGCCTGTCCGACTGCCTCTCCTCCCCAGTGTAAGGGCCTGGCTCTGGGACGTTGTTCTCTATCCTCAGTAGCCTGACTCTGAGGGCCCCTGGCACAGGTAACACTCTCAGCTGTGTTGTGTGGAGGTGTTCTGAGTCCTGTCTCCAAAGCAGGGTGACTGTCTCCTTAAAGGCTGGGGTACAGCTTCTTGACCTCCTGCCCCCCAGGGACCCTCAGTGGGTACTGAGCATCTGGAAGGCACTCAGGACGTTGAAAGAAAAGTCAGAGTATCTTGGAATTGGGAAGGACCTTAGCTGGCTCGGCCAGCTTGTCCCCATCCAGGTTCTGAATTCCTTCTGCAATAGCCTTAGCAAGGGCCACCCAGACCCTCTGATGTGGGGAATCTATGCTCACAGCATCTGACTGGTCTCAGAACCACTGCTTCTGAGACTGACTCCGTGTTGCCCTGGTTACTGTTTGTGACCAGTTGTTTTATCTTCCCAAGTGGTTCATGCTCCATGAGAATGAGAATCAGTTCTTACTGATTGCCCTCAGTGCTAGACAGAGAGGCGGTTTTGAGCCTGGAAGTCATTTGTGATGAAACCGCCCCTTAGAGCATGCAGGAGCCCCAGGCGGAGATGAAATGGTATTGAAGGGTCACTGCACAGCCCTTTGAGAAGCCTCTGGAGTCTGAGCCTTGCAAGGCTGTGTGCGCTGGCATCCGTGCGTGTGCTCCCCACCCCTCACTCATGGTGCTTGCTGCCGCTGCCACAGTGGGCCTGCCTCTCCTGGTCCATCACCGGCCTCTCGTTTACCTCTTCTCAGCAGCTCAGGAAGCTCAGTGGCCCCTCACTGCTAGAATGTGTCTTAGAATAAGTACAGCAGATTTTTAAGAGCTCTGAGATGATGAGCAGCATGTTTGGACTTGGAGGAATGGCTGTGTGGCCTCCATTGTGGCTGTTCCAAAGTTTTAGAGGGTTTTGATAGCATTCCAGATACTTGAGGGCATCAAATTAAGTGAATTCTGGAAAAATGAGCATTTGGTGTAGAAATCTTTTGAAGTCAGGAATTCTTATTAACTTTCAAGTCTGTACAGCAATGCTAATGAGGTATTTCAGAAGAGGAACTGTGCTGGTTGTATTTTGATGATTAGTTGGGACATGCTAGCAATTAGTGCTGTTCATTTCCATTAAATTAATATGCTAATGCTCTCTTTTTTCTAAAGTAGTTTAACTATATAATATGTTTGTGATTAATTTTACATAGTAAGGCTTCCAAACACACATAAACATCAACTTAGATCGAGTAGAAGCCAAATTCATAGAAGCCTAAAATCATGACTCAGAAGAGTTTAAGGGTTTTTTAAAAATAAAGTTACAACGGCAACAGATCTCTAAGCAGAGCCTTCATAGCAAAGGAGAAGACGACGTGAACAGGCATGTTGAGACTAATAGGGAAAGAAGACTTCCCGAGAAAACAGTGATTTCTTACTTAGAGAACCTTGTAAGGGAGAGTGGGTCCTTGGGTACCCTGTCAGCCAAGGCTCCGTGACCACAGAGATGCCCAGGAGGGAGCCCAGCTGAGCTCAGCTGATGGGGCCGTGGGTGGGCAGCAGCCAGCTTCTTTCCCACGAAGACACTGAGGAGGCTTAAACCACATAATAACAGTCTGCCCACTGAGGAGGGTGCCAAGCCTGGGCTTGCTGGGTTGTTTTATTTACTTGAAGACATTTTTTCTGCTCTACATGTACCAAGATAGCACAGTTCATTGTGCCATGCCTTCCTCTCCTACCCACCCCCCACTCCCCACCTTGTAGTTGTGGAGAAAAATGCTCTGGGATTTAGTCTATTCCCAGTTAGGGAGAACGGAGAATGTAGGACGTGGGTGACAAAAGGCGAATGTGCTCTAGAGAGTTCAGAGCCCTCGCCAGAACTCAGGTCCCGTTTTGATAAGGATGTCGCAGCGCGGACGGATGGAAGCCCAAGGCGCTGCCTGTCCTCTGCACTTGGGGGGGTGGGCCCAGCCTTGCTGAGGGCTGGGGTGGAGTAGGGGGTTGGAGCGGGCTGAGGAGACTGGCTCCCCACACATTAGTGGTTGGGTTTGCAGGCCAAGCCTTGGTGAAGAGGGCACTCCGGCCTGCCCATGTGCAGTACTGACCCAGCAGCCCCTTGGAGGCAGATGCAGTTTCTGGGGTGTCAGAAAAAACAGCATCTCCGCCACTAGGTGGCCTCTGCTCTGGGGCTTCCCTGGTGGCTCAGCTGGTAAAGAATCTACCTGGCATGCAGGAGACCCCGGTTCGATTCCTGGGCCGGGAAGATCCCCTGGGGAAGGAACCGGTTGCTCTAAACAGGTGTGACACATGTATCAGGTGAGTGAACGTGTATGTAGCAGTTACAGGTCATGATAAAGGACGTGAAGAAAACAGAACAGGGTGACGTGAGTGACCAAGGGGCTCCTTCAGGTGAAGTTGTCAGAAAGGTTATTTCCCATGAGGGGAAATCTCTTAGACCTGGAAGATAAGGAAAGGCCAGTCCTGTGGTGACTGGTGAGGGAATAGCCAATGAGAAAACGTGAGTCAGGCACAAGCTTCAGGACGTGAAAAACACACGGTCACATGACTAAAGAGAGGTGGCTGATGGGAGCGCCCTGGGCGGAAGGGGCGGACAGGGAATGAGGATGGAGAGCTTGGTAGTGACATAAAGCTCGCAGGGCTGGACCCCACCCTGAATGCAGAGCCAGTGGAGCGTTGAGAGTGCCAGGGTCACTCCGGCTGACGTTTAGAGAAAGGGCTTCAAGGTGACAAGCCCAGAAGCACTGAGGAGGCTCTCACGGTGATCTCAGGTGGACAGGGAGAGGGAGCTGCGGGCAGAGTCAGGGCAGGGATAGCTGTCGACAGCCCTGATGGATGGAGTCATTGTGAAACTGGGAGGGAGGAGGGCACGGTGGCTCCCATTTGCAGTGAGTGAATGGTGGGGCCTTGTCCCGAGGTGTGGACTTGTGGAAGGGACACTCTGGAAGTGGTGGTGGGACAGGATGAGCACAAGTGCAAATCATGAGTTCTCTTTGGGCTACATTGAACTTGAGGGCCCATAAGAGTGGCGAGGTCAGGTGCCAGGTCTGAAGAGCATTGAGTCATAAATGGGATTTACAGTTAAGGGCCTGGATGAACTCACCTAGACAGAGTGTGTAGCAAGGGAGCAGGGGTGGGGAGTGAACTCTGAGGCCTCCCCACACCTGGAGGTTGAGCTTCTTAGAAGGAGCCAACTAGTGTAGCCCCCCAGGTAGGAGATGGTAGTCAGCCATGTCATGAGGAAATTGTTTCTGGGGGGAGCAGTTGATTGTCACATGCTGCTGAGAGTTGAGCTAAAATGAGCCTAGGAGAGTAACCACTGGACACCATGGAAAGTGAAAGTGTTAGTCACTCACTAAAGTGTCTGACTCTTTGTGACCCCATGAACTGTAGCCTATCAGGCTCCACTGTCCATGGAATTCTCCAGGCAAGAATACTGGAGTGGATTGCCATTTCCTTCTCCAGGGGATCTTCCTGACCCAGGGATCGAACCCAGGTCTCCTGCATTGTAGGCAAATTCTTTACCGTCTGAGCCACCAGGGAAGCCTGGACAACATGGAGGCCATCAGCAACCTTGACGAGAGTAATTTAATCTGTGCCTTGGAGATAGAAGCTCTGTCAGATTGGGTTGAGGAGTCTATGGGAACTGGAGAAGGGGAATCAGGGAGTATGGCAACTCTTTTGAGCGATTTTCTTATAAAGGGGAGCTGGAAACCATGGCTCTGGCTGGAGAGAGCTATGGAATCAAGGAAGAGCCAGCTGGTTTACTAGGGGAGATGACAGAGGACAAGGGGGTGAGGGGGAGAGGTGGGGTCATGAATTTGGAGAAATGACTTGGCATGGGTCATGGTTTCACCCTGTCCCCCCCCCTAAAGTCCACACCTGGCCCTAATATATTGATGTGAGGAGGTGCCTGCAGGAGTCCCTGGGCCTTTCTCGGCGGCAGAGCTGGTGGAGTGCCTGGAGCCGGTTTTCCACAGCCATGGGGGTGGGAGAACACATGTGGGCTGATTGGTTGCTCCTTGGGTGATTCGTTCATTCCACGTGCAAACACCACTGAGGCCACTCTGGCCCAGGTGTGGTTCCGGCCCCGCAGACCCCATGCACAGCAGCCTCTCTCCCCAGGAGAGCTCTTTCTGCCTGTGGGGTAGGGGCGGAGGCAGGGGGCACTGGCCAGCCACCTGCTGGGCCCCCCACCGAGGAGCAGCCCTGAGGCAGGTGCGCTGTTTCCTAGAAGGGGGATTTGAACCTGTTTTCAGGAGGAAGGTGTGTGTGATTTCTTTGAGAAGAAGGAAATGGGGTGCAGGAAAGGAGACATGAGTCAAGGTTGCAGCAGCAAAGCCTGTGGGGAGGGGTGGAGGGCTGAGCTGGAAGCCCCAGGCTGCCACAGCCCACCCCCAAACCCACCCCATCCCACCTCAAAACCCCACCCCCGGCAGCTAAGTGAGTTAGAGTTCAGTGGCGGCTGCATTTCTCTAGGTAGGCGACCTTCAGTCCACATGAAGAGGGGCCCTGGGCTGGGTGTGGCTCCTCACAAGTGCAGTCCTCTGGGCCTAGGACTGTGGGGGTAAGGCCCCAGATGGCCTTCCCTGTGTAGTTTTAAGAACCTGGACTTGGCTCAAGCATCCTGTTGCAGCCTCAGACGAGTCATTTAGCCTGGCGTGCTTGCTTCTTCATCAGAAAAAAAAATGAGACTTGGTTGCAATACATCACAGTGATCTATTCTGGTTAAAACGAAGTTACTGACCCGGCAACTGCCGCCTCCTGTGTTGACAGACAACTTGTATGAGCCTTGGGGCCAAAGGCCTTGAGTTCAAATTCTGGTTCCGTTTCTAGCTGTGGTATCTTGAGTCAGGGTCTCTGGGCCTCAGTTTGCTTATCTGTGCAATGGGGGTAATACTGACACCTGCCTTCTGAGGTGTCTGGTAAAGGAATCTGTGTAACTGCTGAGAAGAGCAGCTGGGTGCCAGCTGCTGTCAGGACAAAGGCTGCAGATGCCCCCAGTGTGTGTGCAGCCACACGATGGTTGTGTCTTGTCTCTGCAGTTCCGCCTGGTGGTGAAGACAGCCCTGAAGCTGCTGCTGGTCTTTGTGGAATACTCGGAGTCCAATGCACCTCTCCTGATTCAGGCCATCTCTGCTGTGGACACAAAAAGGGGTGAGTGATCCCCGCTCGCTATGTCATCCAAGTAAGAGTCTCATGTAGGATTTCCACTTTTTATTTCCATGTTCAAGGCACAATTGAAACGGAACAGAATTCCCATTGTGTGGACTTCTGACATCAGGAAACAGATGTTTCAGGATGCATATATAAAGATTAGGTGAAGGAGGGAACAGGGAAAGAAAAGCACCCCTGGCTGACCCAGGACAGGTCAGACTCCAGCTTATCGTTATGCTGCATCTTCAGCCACCTCAACTGAACGCACAGAGCCAGCTTGTTCTCTTTTCCCATCCTGTTGGAGTCACTTTGGCTCCTTCGTCTCTTCCCCTCCCTCCCACCTGCTTTATTGGCTTTCACCCCACAATGTTCCTTAAACATCTTCCCTCCCTTGCATCCTCTTCACCATCTCTCACTGGGCATCCTTTACCTCCCTGAAATGCTACCCGCCTCTCTGCTGTTGGAGGCTTCTTCTAAAGCACAAGTTTGGTCACGTCGTTTTCCATCTGAAACCTGCCGGTGGCGCCCCAGTGCCCGGTTAGAGCCGACCCTTCACGTCCCATTCCTGTTCACCCGCCACCCCCACCTCCCACCCAGTCTGTGCCAGGCCCGCCCTGCTTTGGATCAGATGAGCATATTCTTTCAAAGCCCCGCGTGCCCCTCATCTCTGCTGTGCCTATTCTCCCAGGAGTGTGTGTCCTGCTGGACAGTGGGGTGCCTGTCCCCTCTGGGTGTCCCAGCACCTGGCTGACCCACAGCAGGAAGGCCTACTGCCAGCCTGCACACCTGTTGACAAAAGAGCTTTGGATTCGGTTTACAGCATGACATGCTGCGTCCCCTTTAATATTGTGAAGTCTGATTCTGAAATGGGTTTTTCTTTTGTTTTATTTTTAAAACAGCTTCTGTGGGAGCTTAGATGGTAAAGAATCTGCCTACAATGCAGGAGACCAGGGTTCGATCCCTGGGTTGGAAAGATCCCCTGGAGAAGGGCATGGTAACCCACTCCAGTATTCTTGCCTGGAGAATCCCATGGACAGAGGAGTGTGGTGGGCTACAGTCTATAATGTTGCAAAGAGTTGGAGACGACTGAGTGACCAACAAATACTTAGGTTTTGTTCCTCAGTAGGACATTTTTATTAATATTGTCATCCCCACAAAGACTCTAACAAGAACAAAAACCTGTTAACATTAATTATTTTCTTTTTATAATAGAAATACTCTGTAGAAAATTTGGGGAAAAAAAAAGTGTAAAGAAGACCATAAAAATTTACCTGTAGTCTCACCAGATGGAATTGTTGTTAACATGTTGGTGTATGGTTGTGTGTGTGTATGTATGTATGGACACACATGTTTATGTATAAGTCAGCTCAGGGACAACTGATGAAAACAAATAAGATGCCTAAATAGCCTTCTTTGATTCAAACCATTTGTCTCTGACTCAGTGTTGATCAGAGACCCACATTCAGGACTGAATGCAAAGATGAAAGAAAGCAGCTTCCTAGTTGCTTTGAAAGTTTGAATATGAGTTAATGAAAGCCATCCAGGACCATGAACTGGGATTCTGCATTTTTCCCACAAACACACGGGCAGATGTCAGTCCCTAGCATGGTGGACTGCAGGTGGGAGGCAACTCCAGGCCTGTGTGTGCGTGTACCGCAGAGACAGTCCTAGTGTGTGATCAGGGGCTATGAGTCTAGAAGGTTGATGCCAGCCTATCTGAAGCATGACCATGAAGACCCTCGTGGCCTAAAGCACGTCAAGGGGACCCCTTGAGAATCCTAATGAAGGCTTCCAATGACTCAGAAGCCAGGGTGGGCTTTCCCAAGGCCAGTCCATGGCTTAGGGTCAAAGGTGGGTGTTTGGGAAAAGAGTGAAGCTGATCCTTTCATTCATCCTTGGAAGATTCATACTCTGTTCTCCAACTCTTTGAGTTACTTTAGGATAATTAGCAGGCTCTTCATTTTCCTATCCTAAATTTCAGGTAACCCTTGGGCCCTTGTCATGTGGGCCGTGTTAAAGGAGACAACCTTCTTATGACCTGGAGGTTCTCCCTTGACTTCACTGGTTTGGGAGCTCATAGCTTCCTTCCTCCGGAGAAGGCAATGGCACCCCACTCCAGTACTCTTGCCTGGAAAATCCCATGGATGGAGGAGCCTGGTGGGCTGCAGTCCATGGGGTTGCTGGGAGTCGGACACGACTGAGCGACTTCATTTTCACTTTTCACTTTACTGCATTGGAGAAGGAAATGGCAACCCACCCCAGTATTCTTGCCTGGAGAATCCCAGGGACGGGGGAGCCTGGTGGGCTGCCGTCTATGGGGTCACACAGAGTCAGACACGACTGAAGCGACTTAGCAGCAGCAGCAGCTTCCTTCCTCAGACTGCATATCTCATGTAGAGACCATTTGGGATAGAGGAGTGATCCTGAGTGCACCCAACCCGCAAGTCTCCACCTGTAGGCTCAGCTGTACACCCAGGTGTACTCTCCCCCCAAGACAAAGCAATGGCTGCTCTTTCCCAATTTATAAAAATAAAGTCATAACAGGGAATGGATTGTTTTCTCAACCTCATGGTTTTCCCAATGAAATTTCTTAAGCTTTTGGCAAGTATTGTCATCTGGCTGCTACTGAGCACTAGCAGCTGAGAACAGACAGGATCAGCACTGATGGAAAAACTCGGTCCTAGCTTATCATGTGTGGTTCATTTGCATATTTCTCTATGACATGTGTGGTCTTGGCCATGACATTATAACACATACATGTAACACCATCCTATATTACTGCCAGTAAAACTGTTCCTGAACTCTGTGCTGGAATTGGACACATAAATACGTCATGCTGTTCTGCAGGGGGAAGCATAACTTACAGGTGTGTTTCCACCTGGCAGGTTGAGAAGCTGCCCTCCAGTCCCTCTCAGCTGGATGAGCGAGTAGGTAGACATGCCAGAGGTGACCAAGGGCCAGCTAAGTACATCCATTTCTACACAAGTTTATAAATCTGCCATAAATGTGACTCCTCAAGGTGGTTTTGGATTCATTCTTTTGGAGGTTAGGTTGGAGAATGGGCATGTTAATGTACAGACCTTTTTAGTAGAAAGGAATTCTTTTGGATGATGAAAAATGGTAGGTTTAAAGAATGAGCAAAGAAAATCAACAAGTGAGCCACAAGTTCTCAGAAATCACTACCACATGAAGTTGTCCAAGAACAAATTCCTCTGATTGCTGTATAAACAACACATCCCACACATGGGTTAACGGGAAAGGTTCATCGGTGAGCATGGATGGACAAATTGCTGTTCTGCCAACAGTGAGCCAGTTAGGGAGCAGCAATAAAAGCTGAGGGATTTAGGTGTATCATAGGGACTAATAAATATGTATGAATTAATGAAAATTAAAAGGGCCCCATTTGATCGTGGCAGTTGGCACTTTGGCTCAGGTGCTAGAATGAAACCATGGATTTGAGTTAGTCTCTAAGGCATGGCTCAGTGTCATACCTGTCTGTGCAGACTGCTGGCACGTCTTCTCCTTTGCATGGGTCCTCAATTCACTTTCCCTTCCTAGTGGATAGGGCCAGGCAGGAAGAGAGAATGGCAGTTAGCAGCCATGGAAACGCATGGGAAGGTGTTGCTTTGTCATTCTGCCATCATCAAAGACTTCTTCACTAGTGATTAGCAGGAAACTGATCAAGAATCGCCTGGGCAGGGTGCCCCTCCCTCTGACTGTTTGGGTTTCCCTCCCAGACAGAGGGTGTGGGTAAGTGACCAGATGGCGTACCTTATTTTGAAATTTCAGTCATAAATCTTGAGTCCTGCTAATTTGGTTCAGCACTGCTTTTGAAGAGGTGCCATTTTTCATTTGAATGTGAGGTGATGAGATATGACATAATTTTTAAACATGTGTCTCACACATGATTAACGGAGCTGGGGAGGTGGGTGGGGAATCCAGACATCCTTTCAAGCCATCTTGGCTCTGACTTGTGCTCAGGGGTGCATTGCTCTGTGAAGACCGCACAAAGCATGGTGGAGGTTAGAGTACATGGAACTCAGGCTGTTTCCATGGTTATTTCGAGCAGAAGTATATTCGTTAAGTGTTCATCCCCTACAATGAAAGACATGGAACATGCCACTGGGACCTTGTGTTTGAGTGTTAGACCAACTCACATACAAGGCCTCATGCAAAATATTTTATTTTCTTTGGAGTTTAATACAGAGACTTGGAAGAGAGTAAGAGGACAAGAGTATTGAGCAGTTTATCCTGTGCTTATTCATTCTGGGTTGAGAGAGGGGTGATGTGGTTTGCTGGGAGGAGGGGGCCTGGCCAGGAAGCCTGAGGGGCAGGCCTGGGGGGGGCAGCGTGGGTGTCCCCTGCCCACCACCTTCACTGTAGTGACAGCTACTGCTGTCCAAGTGCCTGCCACACAACAGACACCGTTCTAAGTGTTTTTCATATAGAATTTATTTGTTTAACAAATATTTGAAGTGCCAATCATATGCCTTCGAACATCAGAAAGAAACCAGGCTGTCATAGATCCTATACCCACTCCAGTGCTGGAGGTGGAGCTGGAGAGAGATGAACAATGATGATGAAGGAAGTGGCCATCCCCTGATGTTCTGCATCTGCACTCAGGAGAGGCGTCAAAGTGCCATATCTCCGGGACACCTCGCAGTGAGCTGCTAGGGTGGATGTCATCTCACCAGTTTACATGCCTCCCCTGAGCCTCTGTTCATTCCACTACTCTGGGGCTCAATTTTGTTCTCTGTTATGTGAGGGGGGAAGGTCGTGTGGTTTATGATTCTAACACAGGGCCACCCGCTACCACACATATTCATTCAGTCATGTCCAACTCTGTGACCCCATGGACTGTAACCTCTATCCATGGGATTCTCCAGGCAAGAATACTGGAGTGGGTGGTCATTGCCTTCTCCAGGGGATCTTCCAGAGTCAGGGATTGAACCTGGGGCTCCTGCATTGCAGGCAGATTCTTTACCATCTGAGCCCCCAGGGAAGCCCCAGGGAAAGTGTTAGTTGCTACCGACACATACACACACGAAACCCCATATGGAGCAGTGAAGGTGTGGATGGGGGCGGCAGTGAACTGGACCATTTAGTTCTGACACACGGGCTCCTGGGACAGGTACAACTGCTGGTGCTTGATGCAGGCCAGCTGGAGCCCTGACAAGGTATTTGTGTTGAACTAGAAGGTGTCCTCAGCTCCCCCTTCATGCTTCTAAAAATGTCTTATTTTCTGGTCCCCAAACAGTCAAAAGATAGTGAACATGTATCCCAGTAGTGTCTGATTACATGCAAATTTCCAGACTCGAAATCCTTAAATAATAAAAAGGAAATCAGATATTATAACTAAAGAAAACTTTTTGTGTATGTCTTCTTTAAACTTTATTTATTTAGTTTGCCTGTGCTGGGTCTTCATTGCTGTGTGGGCTTTGCTGTAGTGGCGGGGTGTGGGGCTCCTCTCTAGTTGCGGTGCCCGGGCTTCTCCTTGAGGAGGCTTTTCTTGTTGGGGGACACGGGCTCTAGGACGTGAGGGCTTCAGTAGTTGCGGCACACAGGCTTAGTAGCTGTGGTTCCTGGGTGTTGTTAGAGCACAGGCTCAGTAGCTGTGGCTCCTGGGCGTTAGAGCACAGGCTCAGTAGTTGTGGTTCCAGGGTGTTGTTAGAGCACAGGCTCAGTAGTTGTGGTTCCTGGGCGTTAGAGCACAGGCTCAGTAGTTCTGCTTCCTGGGCGTTAGAGCACAGGCTCAGTAGTTGTGGCTCCTGGGTGTTGTTAGAGCACAGGCTCAGTAGCTGTGGTTCCTGGGCGTTAGAGCACAGGCTCAGTAGTTGTGGCTCCTGGGCGTTAGAGCACAGGCTCAGTAGCTGTGGCTCCTGGGTGTTGTTAGAGCGCAGGCTCAGTAGTTGTGGCTCCTGGGTGTTGTTAGAGCACAGGCTCAGTAGTTGTGGCTCCTGGGCATTAGAGCACAGGATCAGTAGTTGTGGTTCCTGGGTGTTGTTAGAGCACAGGCTCAGTAGCTGTGGTTCCTGGGTGTTGTTAGAGCACAGGCTCAGTAGCTGTGGTTCCTGGGTGTTGTTAGAGCGCAGGTTCAGTAGCTGTGGCTCCTGGGTGTTGTTAGAGCGCAGGCTCAGTAGTTGTGGCTCGTGGGTGTTGTTAGAGCACAGGCTCAGTAGCTGTGGTTCCCGGGTGTTGTTAGAGCACAGGCTCAGTAGCTGTGGTTCCTGGGTGTTGTTAGAGCACAGGCTCAGTAGCTGTGGTTCCTGGGTGTTGTTAGAGCACAGGTTCAGTAGTTGTGGCTCCTGGGTGTTGTTAGAGCACAGGCTCAGTAGTTGTGGTTCCTGGGTGTTAGAGCACAGGCTCAGTAGCTGTGGTTCCTGGGTGTTGTTAGAGCACAGGCTCAGTAGCTGTGGCTCCTGGGTGTTGTTAGAGCACAGGCTCAGTAGTTGTGGCTCCTGGGTGTTGTTAGAGCACAGGCTCAGTAGTTGTGGCTCCTGGGTGTTGTTAGAGCACAGGCTCAGTAGCTGTGGTTCCTGGGCATTAGAGCACAGGCTCAGTAGCTGTGGTTCCTGGGTGTTAGAGCACAGGCTCAGTAGCTGTGGTTCCCTTGTGTTGTTAGAGCACAGGCTCAGTAGCTGTGGTTCCCGAGTGTTGTTAGAGCACAGGCTCAGTTGCTGTGGTTCCCGGGTGTTGTTAGAGCATAGGCTCAGTAGCTGTGATTCCTGCGTGTTGTTAGAGCACAGGCTCCGTAGCTGTGATTCCTGGGTGTTGTTAGAGCACAGGCTCAGTAGTTGTGGCTCCTGGCTGTGGTTAGAGCACAGGCTCAGTAGTTGTGGCTCGTGGGTGTTGTTAGAGCACAGGCTCAGTAGCTGTGGTTCCTGGATGTTGTTAGAGCACAGGCTCAGTAGCTGTGGTTCCCGGGTGTTGTTAGAGCACAGGCTCAGTAGCTGTGGTTCCTGGGTGTTGTTAGAGCACAGGCTCAGTAGCTGTGGTTCCTGGGTGTTGTTAGAGCACAGGCTCAGTAGTTGTGGCTCCTGGGTGTTTTTAGAGCACAGGCTCAGTAGTTGTGGCTCCTGGGTGTGGTTAGAGCACAGGCTCAGTAGCTGTGGTTCCTGGGTGTTGTTAGAGCACAGGCTCAGTAGCTGTGGTTCCTGGGTGTTGTTAGAGCACAGGTTCAGTAGTTGTGGCTCCTGGGTGTTGTTAGAGCACAGGCTCAGCAGTTTTGGTGCACAGGCTTTGTTGCTCCGTGACATGTAGGATCTTTCCAGACCAGGGATCAAGTCAAATCTGTGTCTCCTGCATTGGCATACAGATTCTTTACCACTGAGCCACCAGAGGAGCCCCGAATATGTTTTTTAATTAAATGAAACCCCTGTTTGAATGCTTTCATTATAATGGATAAAGTGGTGCATAGATATGTGTGTCTGCATAAGAGAGAGAAAGAGAGAGGAAATCGACCATTCACCTGTCTCTCTCTGGGATGCTTGCCATTGCGTCCTTCCTCTCCTTCCACAGGCCCCGTTTGACATCTTTGGCTTCAAAGTAAGCAACCAAGAAGCATTTCAGGGCCTCTGAGTCCCACTGGGGATTCTTTGCATCAGTGCTCTCTTGTACAGGCTTTTCTTTACCCATGTAGAACTCATGTTTTCATGTTTTGTACTGAGGTTGGGTGTGAGTGTGAGTGACGGAAGTTGCCCTTTTATTAGCACAAGCAGAGGCATTTAGAAAGCTTGACCTACACCCGGACAATGAGACCTACTGACCACACTGATTACCTTGAGGACAGAAATGGTTACTTCGCGGGGCTGTGAAGAAGAGGTGTGGACTTCAAGACAGTTTGATGATAAATATCAGCAAGAAGATAATACAGCAGTTAGCACACAAAGGATCATGCTTTTGTGTTTGGAGTAACAAGGGGTTATAGAAGCTTAGTCATAGATTCCTAGTTTGGACTAACTGGGCAACTAACCCAAAGGAAAAGGCATTTTGTTCCCTTGCTGGGATCGCCAACAGACCTGAAATTCTATCTTTGTCTTTCATGTTGTACAGTAGGTGCCTCATCCTTTTTAAATTCTCCTGTCTTATCTCCTCACTGTGTGCGGTGAACCCTGTGGCTCTTTAAAGACTACCCCAGTTTAAAGCCACCCTGTACCCTCTGAGAGGTCCCCATTCACTAGTCAGCAGACATTTTATTGAGCACCTACTATGTGCTGGGCATTCTGCCAAGGGCAGAGAGACAAGACAGATGCCATCACTTCCCTGGGGGAGCTTTTGTTCACAAGACCAGGAAATCAGCTCTGATATAACCCACCCAAGAATCAGCATTTGAAGCCCACTGGTTTTAGGTTATTTCAGAATTTACTTTTATCAACAAAAATAGACAATATCCCTTTGAGATCTTTATAGAGAAACCAGGAAAGAGCTGCATGTTCTACACCACCATGCCAAGGGCAAGGCAGCACTTTGCTGCAGATGTTTATCCCCAGCACAGGAAATCATGTCAGGGTGTGTGTCCCCTTTGTGGCCTTGGCCTAGTGATCCTGAACATGGAGGGTTTTCCTTCCCTCCCTGGAGCCATGGGACAACCTCCATGAGTACCCCCACCAGTCTCACTGAGGAGTCACTTCTTACACCAAACCCTCCTCGACCATCTCACTTCAAAAGACCACCCTCATTGAGTGACAGGCATGGCTAAATGCTTTGCCTTCTAATTGCTTTTACCCTGTGCTGACATGTATTCTGCATTTGTGCCTGACTGTTCCATTTGACTGTAGACCTTCTGAGGGTCACCTTCTAGAGACCCAATTCCTTGTACCTGGTTGATGCCTAAAATAGTATTTGTGACTTGATAGAATAGAGATAATATACTTCTGTTCTGGAAATGTTTGCTAGATGGACGTTTCACTGTTACTGTTTTGAGTCCTTTGCTTGAGTGACTGACTGTAAAGCTCTCCTGAATCCTCTTTCCTTGCAGGAGATGGACACACACACAGAGTACTTCCAGAACATTTCCATACTCAGAGAGTAAAATGCATGGTCTAAAAAAGCTGCATATAATTGGATTTTTTTTAATTGCCTATTTAGTATAAAGGGAACTTTTCAAGCAAACTGATAGGCATCCGACATGAGGAATATACATTTTCAAGTAGACAAGGATGACATGGCATTTCATCATCTCATTGGAAGGATATACAGAGTCATGCTTTGAAATTTGGTGAAAGGCGCTCCTGTCATTGGGTAATGAGTCTGGATAAACTGTGATGTGAGTTGGATAAGGAGTCCCAAATTGCTGTTTCTCATGATTTTTGCTTTATTCATAGGAGTCACACCCTGGTCAAATATCATGGAAATCCTGGACGAAAAGGATGGGGTCGACACGGAATTGCTGGTTTACGCGATGACTTTAGTGAACAAGGTTGGTTGATGTTTGCTGTGGGTTGAATTGTGTCTCCCACAAAAGACCTTGAAGTCCTGACCCCAGAGCCAGTGAATGTGATCTTATTTGGAAATGAGATTTTTGCAGATGAGGTCCTTAGGGTGGGCCCTAATCCAGTAGGACTGGTGTCCTATAAGAAGAGGAAAGAAGAGGGGAGACACAGAGGGGAGACAGCGTACACACTCGTCCATGAGGAAGGCGGCCTTTGAAGGCAGGGCTGCAGGTTGGAATGACGCATCCGCCAGCCGAGGACCACCAAGGATGCTGAGGATTGCCAGCAGCCAGTCCCGGATAAGGCAAGGAAGGGCCCTCCCCTAGGGCCTTCAGGGGTAGCACGGCCCAGCTGACACCTTTTTTAATCTTTCCAAAACCAGCGTTTTCATTTTTAAAGCCCTGCCATGTTTCTAGTGGGTGCCGAAGGCCACCTGCCACACTCACACTGGGTTGTCGTGCAGCCAGTGAACAGTCTGGCCACCAGCAGACCAGGCCAGAGAGGTCCCCTGGGGTGGCTCTGTCCGGCTGCTGGTCCTGAAAGCTTGTTGCTCCAGTTCACCTGCCGTGACTTTGCCCTCCAACTCCCAGATCTTCGATGCTGAGCCCGCGGCAGCACCGAGGCGGGAGCGACCGGGACTGAAGTGCGGGGCTTTGATGATGTTCCCGCCGTCTAGCCCGTGAAGGTGCTCACCTTCATCGAGGTCCCACAGCATGGCTCGGCCAGCCTTACCCCCAGAAGCACAGAGAGATCCATCTGGAGAGACAGTCAGTGTTCAGGCAGCCTCTGTGGCCCATGTAATTGGTCTTCAGCTTACAGTTTCCCAAGTTTCATACCTAATTTCAGTCATTGTAAGCCCCTCAGTTTGTGGTACTTTGTTATAGCAGCCCAAGGGAACTAGTACACGTGGAAGCCTAAAATTTACCCTCTGAAGAAGCCCGCACCATGTACACCCCCATGCTGGTGGCTGGAACATGCTTCAGCATGCCTTTTCATTAGAGCAGACCCTTTACACACATGCATGGCGTGTGTGCATGTGTGCTGGTGTTCATACATGTGAAGGCCCAAATTGTCTGCCAAGTTTCTAGACTTTCGTTTTTCTAGTGAAACCAGAAAGAGGGTAGCAAGACTTTTATGGCACTTTTCCTATCGAGATGTCCCCTTAACATTTTTCCTTAAGAATATAGATGAACAAGTTTTACTCTAAGGAGATGATTCACGATCGGGCAGAAAAGCAAGCACACTTATTCCACAGCTGATTGAATTCTGGCTGTGGGGGCCAGGGAAGGGCTCCTGAGGGTGGATCCCACCCTCTCCTATGGTGGTGCCCTGACCTTGTGCTCTCATTCCGCCCATCGCATCCTCCCTGGTTGCCAGCTCGTGGGGCAGCAGCTGTCTTCAGTGTCCGTCCTGAGGGGTGCTCTGACAGTGGGTCCCACGCTGACCAGGGACAGCCCGCTCTCAGGACTGGGGTTCCCTCAGTGCCCTGGCCCTTCCTTATTAATAACTGAGGGAGGGTGAGATGGTTATCTTCACCCCGGACCCCAGACAGCACTTCAGCCACCCCAAGGCCCTGCCTTTGTACTCCCCGGGGTGCCAGGTATAAGCCTAAGGACCAACTGCAGTGATGGTTAGTTCTTCAGAAAGGACTGAGACTCTCTTGCTGAAATATACCTGGAGAAATATGAACTGAGAGAAGTATGAATTGGTAGAAAGCAACGTAGTTATGAGAAGTAATTCTACTAGGTATTAAGATGTGTAAACTTTAAGGATTAAAACAATGTGGTCCTGACTTTTTCCTTGGCAGATGGCTGAAGCAGAGGGGCTGGAAACAGACCTCAATGTGCATGCAATTGAAATCCACAGGGATAGTCAGCGCCATTTATGACCAAGAGAGGTTTTGCTGAGTGGAAATAAACGAAAACATGCTTTGACTGTGTAGCAAAATAAATTTCAGAAAGATTGAAAAGTTCAATGTAACACACCAAACTGTAGAAAAATAAGAAGAAACAGAGGTGAGAATCAACTGGTCTCTGGCCAGTGAAGGTCCACCTAATAATATAACCAGTCAAAAATATTCCAAAGAAAAGGAGTAAAATGTTTCACTGTATTAAACTATAAATAGTCATATTTACAAGATGAAAACCACCAATAAAAACTAAAGGCACGTGGCAAACTTGGAATTCATTTCCAAAAATTGGGCAGAAAAGGGTACTATCCTAAGTATATTGGGTTGGCACAAAAGTTGGTTTGGATTTTTCTGGAAAACACAAACGAACTTTTTGGCCAACCCAGTAGTATGACCCCAGTCAACAAATGAATGACATTAACCCTACTAAGTTTGAAAGAAGTGTGTAGTTAAACAGCAAGCCATTTTCTCTGGGTCACGTGGGCAGTGATTGTTTTTTAATTGAATGCCAGTTATTGATGAGGTCATGGGACATTTCCTACAGTCCTGGTGGGAAACCCCCTTTCTGGACAATAATCCTAAGAACTCAGTTTTTATTTGCAAATCTCTTTGTGAGTTGATTTAGCATGCAATTTGAAAGCAATTTTCTGTTGGTTTTTGAAGATGAAGGTCATCTATTTCCTGTCATTTTCAGTCACTGACCTTGTATTGGAAAACACTGAATTCAGCGAAAAAAAAAAAAAGAAAGGCAATTTCACTCTTGGGCAGTGTGTTCACTTAGCCGTGGAGGCCTTGCTTGGCTCTGTAATGAATGACCCTGGCGGCAGCCATGTGACTTGGGCTTCTGCTGCCAATCGCTGGCCAGGACCCAGTGCGTGTCACTCTCCTTGGCACCATATGGCCTCCAACAACCAGGAATTCCTCGCTTACTCTTTCTCTTCTGGCAGTTCCATCCCATATTTGTTAGTCCTGGCCCAAGGGAAAGTTCCAAGGACATGATTCCAGGTGCCATCCTTTCCTCAGAAAGATCAGCAGGCACCCATACTGGGTTTGTTTATTTTTGCTGAATTTTAGTCACATTGATCATTCTGGTGTGTAACGTCCTCTGAGACCCAAAACATCATCATGCGTTGACGTGCTAATGTGGGTCTGGAAAAAATGCAGACTCTGAAATCTGGGAAATTGTATTGCTTTTCTTTCAACAAAATGGAAGAGGGCCTAATAATATGGAATTCAAATGACAAAACAAGGGTACGAAATCCTAGCCTGCTCAGGGCTCTGAGACTGACGTCTACTCCCTTGGTTAAACAGACACATTAATGAGGGGTTTCCAGGATCCAGACTAATGCCCCCTGAGCTCTTCCCCTCCCCTCCATGTCATCAGTAGATCTGAGCGAGCATCAGCAATGAAGCATTTCTCACCCTGCAAGCTGAAGTTGTGTGGAGTCCTGTCCCAATCCAGCCGCAGTCCTCTCAGTGGGCCTCCCCCACTTTGGGAGCTCAGATATTGATCACCTTGTAGAATCAGATGAGGCAGGTGGGGACATGATTAACAAGAGGTGGCACTGTGGGGCTGGCTTGGAGCATTCAGGGAAGGCGGCACCAGGGATCCCTGGGGAGGGAAGTTATTCTAGCGGAGCCTGGGGGTGAGTAACCTTATGGGATTCACACTGAGCATTTGTTTTTGGATTCGACTGTATGGCTTTTTAAATTATCATACAGTAAAATTAACTCTTTTGGTATTTAGCTGTGGAAGTTCTAAAACATATGTAGTCATGGATGACCTTCACAATTAGCATATAGAACAGCTCCATGTCTCCCCCAAATCTCATACTCATGTTATCCTTCTGTAGTGACATCCTGACCCCTATTCATGTCCCTGACAACCACAGACTTATTCTCCATCACTGTAGTTCTATTATTTCAAACGTGGGAACCATGTGGGATGTAACTCTTTGAGGCTGACCTGTCTCACTCAGCACAGTGCCTTAGAGATTCATCTCTGTCATTAGGTGTATTAACAGTTTGATCCTTTTCACTGCTGTGTCGTATTCCATTGTGTAAATACACCACCATTTGTTAGCTGTTTATCCACTGAAGAGATTTTGGTGTCCACGGCTTTTAACTTTCACAAATGCTCCTGCTGCAGTGAACACTCGTATATAGGCTTTCGCTACCCTGGTTTTATCCCTCAAGAAGGATTTGATGGAATAAGTGAAAACCCAGGGAAAGGAAAAATAGAATGCTTGCTAAGACAGAGATTTCTGCCTTGAGAGGGACTGTAAAGATTTGCTTGTCAAAAATCCTGGCAAGACAAGGTCTGAGAGAAACCAGGAAGGGGTTCCCTAGTGTCATCTGATATACTTTGCATGTAAGTTAAATAAGCAGGGTGACAATATACAGTCTCGATGTACTCCTTTTCCTATTTAGAACCAGTCTGTTGTTCCATGTCCAGTTCTAACTGTTGCTTCTGACCTGCATATAGGTGTCTCAAGAGGCAGGTCAGGTGGTCTGGTATTCCCATCTCTTTCAGAATTTTCCACAGTTTATTGTGATCCACACAGTCAAAGGCTTTGGCATAGTCAATAAAGCAGAAATAGATGTTTTTCTGGAACTCTCTTGCTTTTTCCATGATCCAGCGGATGTTGGCAATTTGATCTCTGGTTCCTCTGCCTTTTCTCAAACCAGCTTGAACATCAGGAAGTTCACGGTTCACGTATTGCTGAAGCCTGGCTTGGAGAATTGTGAGCATCACTTTACTAGCATGTGAGATGAGTGCAATTGTGTGGTAGTTTGAGCATTCTTTGACATTGCCTTTCTTTGAAATTGGAATGAAAACTGACCTTTTCCAGTCCTGTGGCCACTGCTGAGTTTTCCAAATGTGCTGGCATATTGAGTGCAGCACTTTCACAGCATCATCTTTTAGGGTTTGAAATAGCTCAACTGGAATTCCATCACCTCCACTAGCTTTGTTCGTAGTGATGCTTCCTAAGGCCCACTTGACTTCATATTCCAGGGTGTCTGGCTCTAGGTGAGTGATCACACCATTGTGATTATCTGAGTCATGAGGATCTTTTTTGTACAGTTCTTCTGTGTATTCTTGTCACCTCTTCTTAATATCTTCTGCTTCTGTTAAGTGCATACCATTTCTGTCCTTTATCGAGCCCATCTTTGAATGAAATGTTCCCTTGGTATCTCTAATTTTCTTGAAGAGATCTCTAGTCTTCCCCGTTCTGTTGTTTTCCTCTATTTCTTTGCATTGATCACTGAAGAAGGCTTTCCTATCTCTTCTTGCTATTCTTTGGAACTCTGCATTCAAATGCTTATATCTTATATTCAGAGTACATCATGAGAAACGCTGGGCTGGAAGAAGTACAAACTGGAATCAAGATTGCCGGAAGAAATATCAATAATCTCAGATATGCAGATGACACCACCCTTATGGCAGAAAGTGAAGAGGAACTAAAAAGCCTCTTGATGAAAGTGAAAGAGGAGAGTGAAAAAGTTGGCTTAAAGCTCAACATTCAGAAAATGAAGATCATGGCATCTGGTCCCATCACTTCATGGGAAATAGATGGGGAAACAGTGGAAACAGTGTCAGACTTTATTTTTCGGGGGCTCCAAAATCACTGCAGATGGTGATTGCAACCATGAAATGAAAAGGCACTTACTCCTTGGAAGGAAAGTTATGACCAACCTAGATAGCACATTAAAAAGCAGAGATATTACTTTGCCAACAAAGGTCCATCTAGTCAAGGCTATGGTTTTTCAGTAGTCGTGTATGGATGTGAGAGTTGGACTGTGAAGAAAGCTGAGCGCCGAAGAATTGATGCTTTTGAACTGTGGTGTTGGAGAAGACTCTTGAGAGTCCCTTGGACTGCAAGGAGATCCAACCAGTCCATTCTAAAGGAGATCAGTCCTCGGTGTTCATTGGAAGGACTGCTGCTAAAGCTGAAACTCCAGTACTTTGGCCACCTCATGGGAAGAGTTGACTCATTGGAAAAGACTCTGATGCTGGGAGGGATTGGGGGCAGCAGGAGAAGGGGACGACAGAGGATGAGATGGCTGGATGGCATCACCGACTCAATGGACGTGAGTCTGAGTGAACTCCGGGAGTTGGTGATGGACAGGGAGGCCTGGCGTGCTGCGATTCATGGGGTTGCAAAGAGTCGGACACGAGTGAGTGACTGAACTGAACTGAACTGAGAGTCATCTGAGAGTAGAGATGTCCAGAGACATCTGCTCACAGTTTTATGGAGTGGCTGCCACCTTTGCCAGAAGTAGGCACGTTGGCCATGAGTGTCAGGGTAGACATGGGAAGACAGGGCCCAGGAGGGGTAAGAGCGTGGCAGAGTTTGCTGAACATGTTAGAGAATCTGCTGAAAATAGGTGAGTGTGTGCTTTTGGGCTGCACAGCTCCCTCCCTGTGTGGACGGAGAGACAAGCCATCTTTGACTGTGATGGGAGGCCAGCTCCCCTACTGCCACACGGGGGGTGGCATCTGAATGTGGCTCAAGCCCGCATTTTCACCGTGAACATGCAGATGACTTCTCAATACCCTCAGTTCTGCGCCTCTTACTGAGCAAGGACTCCCTGACTCTGGTTCTATAGACCTAATGGTTTAATTAGGTTGCGCCATCATGGTTGGGCCTGCAAAGGCAGTGGGGATTAGTTCTAGGAATTTAACCCCCTGGACTGACAGAATCTTGATTGACTCTCTGCAGGGAAGAAAAGGGAAGAAGAAAGGAGGGGAACTGGATGCTGAGGAGACACCAGCGGCCTGTCTCTGTGCCCATCCTACCCTGCCCCCACCCTGCACTACTGTGTAGAAAGTTTTGGATCTAACACTGAATGTCAGCTTACCTGTGATGGGCAGGTCAGCAGTTAGTCAGGGCACCTCTGGTCATTAGCCCTGGCCTGGCCTTTATGTCACCATTTTCCTCTTCCTCATCTTTTATTTATTTACTATTTATTTGGCTTATTTGGAGCTTCCCTGGTGGCTTAAACAATAAAGAATCTGCCTGGTATGCAGAAGACCTGGGTCTGATCCCTGAGTCGGGAAGATTCCCCTGGAGAAGGGAATGGCAACCCACTCCAGTATTCTTACCTGGAGAATTCCATTTACAGAGGAGCCTGGTGGGATTCAGTCTGTGGAGTCGCAAAGAGTCGGACACGACTGAGTAATGAACGCTTGCTCGCTTGCTCATTATTTGGCAGTGCTGTGTCTTCCTTGCAGTGCGCAGGCTTCTCTTCTGTGGCATGTGGCTTATTTGCACTGCGGCATGTGGGATCTTCCTTCCCAACCAGGGATCAAACCCGCATCCCTGCATTAGAAGGTGGATTGGTAACCACTGGACCACCAGGGAGGTCCCTCCCTCTCTTCATCTTTTAACAAGTTCTAGAGTTTTCAGTCAGAGAAGGCAATGGCACCCTACTCCAGTACTCTTGCCTGGAAAATCCCATGGGCGGAAGAGTCTGGTAGGCTGCAGTCCATGGGGTTGCTAAGAGTCAGACACAACTGAGCAACTTCATTTTCACTTTTCCCTTTCATGCATTGGAGAAGGAAGTGGCAGCCCACTCCAGTGTTCTTGCCTGGAGAATCCCAGGGATGGGGGAGCCTGGTGGGCTGCCATCTATGAGGTCGCATAGAGTCGGACACGATTGAAGCGACTTAGCAGTAGCAGCAGCAGCAGAGTTTTCAGTAAAACAAAAGATGGACTTGTTCAGATGAGAAGGTTCTTTGGGTGGGTGTGTACTTTTTAGGTTAGGTCAGTGGACTGCTGTCTGCTAACCCAGCGGTGACCACCTTGCTTGGCACCTGCAGACACCCATGTATGCTTGCACACTTGGTCCCTTCAGTGTGAGCACCTGTTTATTTATCACAGCTGCTGACTAGTTCACAGCCTTCCATTCGGTGTCCTTGCTGGGGCTCCTGATGGATTCAACTGTTGCATTGCAGCTATTTTTCTGTAGTTTCTGGTCTCAGTGGCAGTGAGTTATATCCTCTTTGTTCAGCATAGAAGGGAAATAGCCATTATTCGGGTTAGGGGCAGAGATATTTCTTTCCAATATTAATAGCCCCAAAATAGAAGTGTTAAAAGAAGTTGGTACCATGAGATGATCCTTAAGAAAATATTGGTCTTTTTCCTTTCAAGGCAAGTTGACATGCTTAGAATAATTTTGAAATGCAATAATAGTGAAATAAACAGGGAGTAGAGCTCTGCATCTGAAATTCGAGGCCAGAACAGTTTGTTTAGAAAGCACAAAGACTGGAAAAGCAGGTCTGAGCACAGGATTTTATTAGTTATTATTTAGTAACTTCCTGCTATATCCCCACCCTCATCCCCCTCATTTATAAGATAAGGGGCTTTGAGTAAATCACCCCAAGTGTCCTTCCATCTCTAAGCAGAGGCCTGATCTGAATATCGTCCTTCTTTTAGGAGGGATGGGGTAGGGAGGAAGGTGGGAAGGGGTTCAGGATGGAGGGGACACGTGTATACCTATGGCTGATTCATATTGATGTATGGCAGAAACAATCAAAATATTGTAAAGTAATTATCCTCCAATAAAAATAAATAAAGTTTAAAAACAAAGAGAAGCAGAATCCAAAAAGAAGTTGGCTTTTTCTTTCTTGGGTTATCTTTTCGTCTCTTGGTTGCCACTTTGAAATTTCTCATATTGCCATAAATATCTTAGACGAAGGGGAAGGCCTACAGAACCAAAGGAAAAGGGAATCATTAAATTGTTCTAACTCCAGCTGTTGGTAGATCAGTCTTAACAGGAGTTTCTGAGTATGTTAGTTTTCAATTGCCATGTAACAAATTATCACAAAGTTAGCAGCTTGGACTATCACAGACTTACCATCTCGCAGTTTCCATGGGGGCAGGGCCCAGGCACCGCCCCACTGGGCCCTCTGCTGAGTCTCAGAAGGCTGCAGTCAAGGTGTCAACCAGGGCTGGTGTCTCGTCTGGAGCTTGGATTTCCCTTCCAAACCTTTGTGGTTGTTGGCAGAGCTCACTTCCTTGCAGCTGTGGGACTCGTGGCAGCTTGCAGCTTCTTCTGGGCCAGCAGGATAATGTCTCTGCTGCTCTCTATGCTCAGAAAAGGCCTAACCCCCTTTTAACGGCTCACCTGATTAGGTGAGGCCCACCTGGCTACTCTCCCCCTTTTCAGACTTAACTGATTTGGGACCTTAATGCCCCTTCACCTCTGCCCTATAATGTCATGTCACCTAATCATTAGCGTGTCCTGCCTACACTCAAGGTGGGGGATTTACAGCACCTCTACCCCAGGGGCTGGGATCTTGGGGTTCAGTCTGCTTACCACACTAAAGAAGCTTTTTTCTCCAATGAACTTGTCATCTCTCTTGCTTTGCTCCATTGTTATACTCGTGGCCCCTGGCTACCGTGCAAAAGATGTCCCGAGAGCCTTGTGACGGTCCCCTAAGACACTGTGTCCTGTGCTTTCTTCATCCAGACCTTGTCCGGTTTGCCAGACCAAGACACCTTCTACGACGTGGTGGACTGCCTGGAGGAGCTGGGCATTGCGGCCGTGTCCCAGCGGCACTTGACCAAGAAAGGGACTGACCTGGACTTAGTGGAGCAGTTGAACATCTATGAGGTAAGAGGATCTGCCTTTTAAGGGCCTTGTACAGCTCAGACACGTCAAAGGCTGAGATAAACATCCTCTAGACCAGTGGCTCTGCGTGCAGTGTGGCAGCATGAACAACACCTCGGAGCGGCCAAAATGCAAGTTCTCAGGCCCACCTGAGACCTGCTGAAGCGGAAGCTCAGAGGTTGGGCCCAGATCTGTGTTGTTTGACCCTCCAGGTAATTCTGAGAACACCCCAGTGTGAGAATCCCTGATCTAGGGGAAATGTGGTAGCTTGCTTGCTTATTGATTGATTGCTATTTTATTTTAAAGAACATTCATTCTTGGTGGGGAGAGAGAGTGAAAGAGAGGCACAGGAAGCATGTTTCTTATCCTGCTGGTAGAACTTCTGGCAGGCTCTGCATACTCTGTAGGGTCCAGTGCAGAATGAAAATGTGGGGGAAAAGTGCTAGAAGAGATACTAAACTTTTCGCTTCCTTCTGCCTTGCCTCTTGCCTCATCATGATATATATATTTTTTAATTTTTAAAAATTATTTTATTTATTTTTGGCAGCTCTGAAAAGTGAAAAAGTGAAAGTTGTGTCCGACTCTTTGTGATCCCATAGACTATACAGTCCACTCTACTGGAGTGGGTAGCCTTTCCTTTCTCCAGGGGATCTTCCCAACCCAGGGATCGAACCCAGGTCTCCTGCATTGTAGGCAGAGTCTTTACCAGCTCAGCCAGCAGCAAAGACCACGAATACTGGAGTGGGTAGCCCGTCCCTTCTCTAGCAGATCTCTGGTCTCTGTTAATGCATGCAGGCCCTTCCTCTCTAGTTGCAGCAAGCAGGGGCTACTCTCGTTGTGGTGCTTGGGCTTCTCATGGTGACACAAAGCTGCTCTTGTTGTGGAACATGGGTGCTAGGGCATCTGGGCATCAGTAGTTGCGCCTCACAGGCTCTAGAGCATGGGCACAGCTGTTGTGGTACACGGGCTTAGCTGCTCTGTGGCGTGTGGAATCTTTCTGGAGTAGGGATTGAACTCATATCCATTGGCAGGTGAATTCTCAACCACTGGACTACCAGAGAAGTCTCTGTGGTGGTGGTTTTTTTTTTTTTTTTGCTACAAGTATGTACTCTTTGAAGAATATTTGGAAAATACCAAAAAATGTAAGATAAAGAAATCACCCATAATTTTATTTACTAACTGTGGTTAACATAGTAGTCTGTTTTTGTAGCCTTTTTTGTGTATGTATAGACTATCAACTCAGCTTCCCTCGTGGCTCAGTGGTAAAGAATCCACCTGCAACGCAGGAGATGTGGGTTCAATCCCTGGGTCAGGAAGATCCCTTCGAAAAGGAAATGGCAACCTGCTCCAGTACTCTTGCCTGGAGAATCCCATGGACAGAGGAGCCTGGCAGGCTGCAGTCCATGGGGCCACAGAAGAGTCAGACACAACTTAGTGGCTAAGCAAGAACAACCGTGGAGACAACAGTCTGTATACAGTGTTGTGTTCTGAATTTTTATTAGTAAATATGTTTGAATCATTATGTCATTGAATTATCTTCAAGAATTTAGTTTTATTAGAAACATAATATCCTGTCTGTATGCAAGTACCATAATACATATAATCAGTTTCTCTTTGTTCAGATTTGATAACTTCCAAGATTTTGCAATTATAAATGCTGTTATGATGAACAGCTTTGCTCATAAATCTGTGTGCACAGCTGGCACACACACAGAGAGAGAGAGATTTCCCAGCTAAATGTCTCCACTATAACCTTCACTGGATAGAAGTGGAGAGACTAACATGTAACTCACTACTTGTTAAAGTTACTCTCATAAGTGACAAGCTGAGGAACAGAGCAGAATTATCTTTGTACAATCTTAGGAGAAATCAGAGGAAACTGAGCCAGAGAGAGAGTCTGTGGTCAGAGTGCGAAGCTTCCCACAGCCGGCCAGCTTTCTGTGCTCCTGCTTAGGGCATCTTCTCCTCTACCAAAGCCTCACTTAGTTACCCAGTTATCTGCTCACACTTTCATGTTTTGTTATCAGTGAGTGATGGAGGGATATGGAAGACAGGATAAAGTAGGGGTGCAGTAAGAATACTAAAGATGGAGAAGGAAGGGAATAGACAATTGGCTCACAGGACTATAGAAGACGGACTTTCCCCAGTACAGACACCTCCCTTCCTCACCCCCTTAACTTCCTGTTCAAAACTCCAATCTCTACTCAGCCAGGGGTTTATATGATTATAGCTTGAGATTCTGTGCAGTCAAAAGGAATGATTGTGTGTCCGGCAGCTGGGCTAGCAAAGTTAAAGCGTCAGGTTCTTTCTTAAGTTTTTCAAAGAGGCTGCTTGTGTCTTTGAGTCAACTCTGGTGAATAGCTGAGTCATTTGCACATCTGAAGATTCAACTGGCTTGTGGACACATTCTATTTGTTGAAGGGAGAATATCAAGTCGTGCTGAATAATGCCACTCACATCATAATTTACACCTACAATGCACTGTGGCTGACACTTCTTAGGGTTTTATATGACAGTTGCTTGAGTTTCAATCCAGACATATCCACCATATACCAGAAGACAGCATCATACAGGTGAATTTCCCACCAGTGAACCAACGGGGAGAGAATTTTGCAAAGTATGCTGGGTCCCTCCCCCAGGAGACTGCTTTCGGCTTCAGGGCACACTTGTTTTCCAGCCTACCTGACTCTCAAGCTACCTCCCCGTCTTCCTCTTTCCATTCATGCCAAACGTTTCGAAAGGTGTTCTGGGTCCACCATCTTTCTTTGGTCAAATGGCATCTGCTTGATATTTTAGCATTAAGTGCGTATCATTCACAATGTAAATTATACGTGTCACTCAAAGGACAACAAAGCAAACACCCATTGCAATAGTTAACTTTATGTATCAGCCTGACTGGGCCACGGAGTGCCCAGATATTTGATCAGACACCACTGTGTGTCAGTGCAGTATGTATCCTCAACCTTCCGGATGAGGTTAACATCCACATTGGTAGACCGAGTAAAGAAGATTGCCCTCCTCCCTGTTGGCAGGCCTCATCCAACCTGTTGAAGGCCTGAATAGAACAAAAAGCTGAGCAAGAGAGAATTCACCCTCTGCTGACGGAAATGAGCTGGGATGTAGGTTGCCTCTTACCTTTGACCTCCAGCTGGAACTGACATTGGCTCCCTTGGTTTCCAGGCCTTTGGGCCATAGCTCTTGGGACTTCTTGGCTGCCATAATCATGTCGGCCCATTCCTTATATTAAATCTCCTTATATATCTGATTTATTGTGTTTCTCTGGAGAGTCCTAATACACTCGTGTTTAAGAACAAGAATATTACCAGTAACTCAGAAATGTCCTCAGTGGCCCTTCCTGGTGTCATTCAACTAACTCCCAGCACCATTCTCTTGTTTTGTTTTTTTTTTTTAATAGTTTTATCTGAAAATAGCTATTCTGTGAGTTAACACAAATGATCAGATTATCAAGTAAGAACTGGCCATCTGAGATCTTGGTGTCTATAGCAGAGCTATACTAATCTACCTAGGCTACTAATTTCCAGAATACACAGGTGCAGGGATGCAGGGAGAGATCTGGGCCATCCCTTGTGACTCCTAGGTCTTTTTTTCATGCATCAGATGTGAGCTTTCTGACCCAGAATAACAGACAGTGTTTCCAAGTCACCTTGCCCTGCGAGTAATATTCAGTTATGAAGCATCTCTACTACACAGCCCAGAGTGTCATGGCTTATCAATCCATAAATTCTGTGTTTACTTAGTATAGGGGATCCTTAACCAATCCTGGCCTGCTGAAGGCATTCCAGAAATAAAGACTCTCATTTTAGGAACTGTCATCAGGCTATTTATTAGATAGTCTAGATATTAGCATATTTACGAAAGATCAGAGGGGTCATTGCCTTCTTTCTTTGCCCAGAAGCGTCACTCCTAGGGAAGGGGTGGAGGGATTGTAGGCCAGCTACTTTAACTCCTTGCTCCCTGTCTGTATTCCTAAACAACACATGGCTTAATTTTGTCTTTTTATAAATGGGACCATACCACGTGTCCTCTTGCAGCTTCTCTTTTGCTTGATTTTGAGACCTACCCATGTTGCCATGTGGAGTTCTACTTTGCTCATTTTCACTGCTGATGAAAATATCCTAATTTATTTATCTGCTCTTCACTCAGATGTTGGCTAGCTACAGTTTTGTGGCCATGGCAGTGCTACCCTGAGCGTTCTTGTCCTTTTTTCTTTGTGTGTGTGTATGCATGTGCAATACTTATTATGTTTGGGTATCAGTTCTGTTCTTGCTTTGTAAAAATATTTAGAAGCTTTTCTTTTTTCCTTCTGCCCTTGTCTCTGGTCTTTGGTTATCTGGTAGAGCTCCCTTGGAAAATTGTGTGGGCTTGTAATGATGATGATGGAGGGGCAGAAGAGGTGTGTGTGTGTGTGTGTGTGTGTGTGTGTGTGTGACTGTATGTGTGTGGGAGGCAGGAGATCTTTGGTAACTATGCTTTATTCTATGGATATTGGTCTATGTAAACTTCCTATCTTTATTGGGATTGGCTTTTCTAAATCATATTTTCCTGGGAAATATCCATTTCATCTGGATTTTTAAAGTGATTACTAAAGAACTATGTAAATAGTGTCTTATGAATGTTTCTAATTTCCTTTCCTTGAGAAGTTATTTTCCTGTGTTAATTTTTGTGGTTGTAATTTCTCCCCCTTGTTCCTCTGGGTTAACTTGTGGTTTGTCTATTTTCTTGTTGTTAATTTTGACTTATATATGATTTTCAGTGCTTTTCTGTTTTATAACTCAAAACATTTTTATCTTTATGATTTCCTTCTTAACTTTTCTCTCAGTTTACTCTGTTGTCCTTTTTTTAGATTTCTGAGTTGTTGATCTGATTCATTTCTTTTATCTTTTAACCATCTTCTCATTCCTGGAATATAACCCACTTGGTCATGATGTGTGTTTTTCTTAATGTGCTTTTGGAATTCTGTTTGATACTAATTTGCTTAGAGTTTTAGACAAATAGCCATAAGTGGAGCTGGCCTCCATCCTCATCCTTCCCCCAGCTTTTCCTCTCTTCCTTTTTTGTATCCCATCCCTATCAACTTGGGCATCGCTGTTACACTCACATCATGAAAGAATGGTGCTGGTGGGCATGGGACCAGTCTTGTGCACTGCTGCTGTTCAGTGCGCTGCTGGTGACGGTGTCTGTGGGTGTCTGCAGGGTGCCTCTCTGACTGTTCCTCCGCAGTGTCCCTCCTTCTTCTCTGTCCCTTCCTTTCAGGGCTGGGGTTTCTTCATCAGGCCTCCTCTCTTGGCCTAGGCAGCCTGAGCTGAGACTCACCGAGTGAGTTCGGCAGCCTTGGCTGTGGCTGACGCCTTGGCCTGAGCTGTCTGCAGGGCTCATGGCTGCCTGCCCCTCTGCCTGCTTGTCCTTTTGCATTGTGTTCATTTATTCACTGAAGGTATGTCATGCACTCTGAACATTCAGAGACAGAAGATCTGTCCCTGTCCCAAGGAACTTCCATTCTGTAGTCCCAGACCAGCAGGTGGCTGATTTCCCAGCAGCTGTATGTGATGGCACGGAGGGGCATGGAAGGTGTCAGAGGAGCTCAGATTATGTCAGACAGAGCCACCTAGAAGCTGCAAATGACATGACCCAGCCCTCACAGAACCCTTTATTCCCCGCCCCCAACCCATGACAAAAACAAAACTCCTGCACAGTCTGTTCATTTCTGCACCTCTGCAAAGAATAGTCTCCCAGGTTACAAACCTGGGGCTATCCTGGACCTCCTTCTCTCTCCCCGCATCCTCGTACTTGGAGGTCTGATGGCTGAAGACTGCGATTTCTTCTCCATGCCCCTAGCTCAGGCCCTCTTTATCTCTTGCCTGGATTGTTGCAATAGCCTTCTCATTCATTTGTTCTCCTGTGAGTTCACCGATTTTGTGCCCGGCACTATTCTAGGCCACGGGACTCAGCAGCAAACTAGACAGACAAGGCCAGTGCCCTGAGGGGACGCACAGTCTCATGGGGTGCAGACAGTGACCAAGTCAGCTGATAGCCTGAGGCTGCTGGCATGTCTGTGAAGAAACGAGACGGGGTGAGCTGAAGGCGAGACGCTGGGTGGATGGGCCACCACCACCGGCCTGAGGTGGTGGCCTAATGCAGGACAGTGACAGAGTGGGGAGCAGTGGAGGAGCTCTGCCTGGTGTGAAAGGAGGCGTGATGAGGGTCAGGGCCTGGGGAGGATGGTACCTGCAGGACCGCATCCCGGGGGCTTCTCAGCTTATTCCCTCTTCCTAACTCCCTGCAACTGAAAACAAGGGGTCCTCCTTAATATCAGGGCTAACTACACCATTCCTCCATTTCGGAAAATAAACAAGAGTGAAGGAATGAATGAACAATAAACCTTAAAAACTTTTTCACAGCCCGTGGGGTGAAGCTGGAATGCCTTGAGTTAGTTCAAGAGGCAACACCATCTGTGGCCTTTGAGCTGCTGTGGCCTTGTCTCCAGCAGTTCTGAAGATGTTGCTGAAGTTGCAGCCATACTCAACTCCTCTTGTTTCCTGAACGTGAAAGGCAGGTCACCTCGGAGCTTCCCTTCTTCCGTTTTCCTTGCTTTGCCTGGAGTGTTCTTCCTTCCTGTTCTCAGGTTGGCGGACTCCTCCTTCCCCTGTAGGAGTCACCTCAGATGTCCCCTTGTCCGCAAGGCCTCCTTGGCAAGGTATAGGAGTCCCTGGGCTTGTTGCCTGCACTTTATTTATAACCCAGGAGGGAGCGGTTCCCTGTGTTCACACCTCACACTGAACAGTCCTCAGGACGCACTTGCCTATCTGTTTGCCTTTGTCATCCGTGTCTTTCCTTTCTAACCTCTGTGCTCAGCAGTACCCTTGCCCAGAGTAGAAGTAAAGTACTCTAGTGAAGGTCTCTTAAATATTACTGATAGATTCTGGGCCGAAGGAAGGGTGTAATTTAATCAGAAATCAGCCACCTTAAAGGGAAGATGCCTTGGGTAATCACTCAAGGTGACAACTGAATGCTTGGGGTACCAGATAGAGTTAGGATTTTTATTCCTATCTAAAAATTAATGCACTTTTGAAAGTGTTTGGTGCCATAGGACAACTAAGTTCATTATAGGTGGGGGCAGTAAGGAGCCTATAAGCAGTACCGATATTTTCCTCACAATAGATTATAAATGTTTTCAAGCCATTGCAGAGAACTTTGTTGGGCTTCTAGAATTCTTCTAAATAGTGGAGGATGTCTGGTGACCATATGTCCTGGACTTTCTGGGGATAGGCCCAATTGCAATTAATTCCATTTTAGAAAGGTAATTTAATCCATGTTTAATTAAATTCATTTGAATTTTTATGGTTCCAAATGATTTTTTCAAATACAAAGTTTCACAAATCAAAATCAAAAATCTTTTTTTTTCAGATTGTGTTCTCACTTTTGATGCTGAAAATGTGGTCCTAGTAATGGGAAAGGCATCTTAGAGCTGAAGATTTTGAGGGTGAGGAGTGATTGTTACTGTTAGGAATAATTAATAGGTCCAGTCTCTTCAAATCCTTCCTTGTCATAGTTGATTTTTTTTTTTTAATTTTTATTTTTACTCTATTCCACTTTACAATACTGTATTGGTTTTGCCATACGTTGACATGAATCCACCACAGGTGTACATGTGATCCCAAACATGAACCCCCCTCCCACCTCCCTCCCCACAACATCCCTCTGGGTCATCCCCGTGCACCATCCCCAAGCATGCTGTATCCTGCATCGGACATAGAGTGGTGATTCGATTCTTACATGATAGTATACATGTTTCAATGCCATTCTCCCAAATCATCCCACCCTCTCCCTCTCCCTCTGAATCCAAAAGTCTGCTATGCACATCTGTGTCTTTTTTGCTGTCTTGCATACAGGGTCATCATTGCCATCTTTCTAAATTCCATATATATGTGTGTTAGTATACTGTATTGGTGTTTTTCTTTCTGGCTTACTTCACTCTGTATAATCGGCTCCAGTTTCATCCATCTCAACAGAACTGATTCAAATGTATTCTTTTTAGTGGCTGAGTAATACTCCATTGTGTATATGTACCACAGCTTTCTTATCCATTCATCTGCTGATGGACATCTAGGTTGTTTCCATGTCCTGGCTATTATAAACAGTGCTGCAATGAACATTGGGGTATATGTGTCTCTTTCAATTCTGGTTTCCTTGGTGTGTATGCCCAGCAGTGGGATTCCTGGGTCATATGGCAGTTCTATTTGCAATTTTTTAAGGAATCTCCACACTGTTTTCCATAGTGGCTGTACTAGTTTGCAATCCCACCAACAGTGTAGGAGGGTTCCCTTTTCTCCACACATAGTTGACTTTTAAAATGTGTATTAGTTAGCTCTTGCTGCATAACAAATGTGCCAAAAAGAGTGGTCTTAAAACAGCAGGTTTTGCTCCTCATTCTGGGGGTCAGAAATTTCGGCCTGGTTCAGCTGAGAGATTCTCATAGAGCTGCAGTTATCCAATGACTTAACTGGGACTGAATGCTTTAAGATGGCCTTGTTCACCTGGTTTGGCCTTTAGTGGTGGCTGTTGGCTGGGCCATGCGTCTTCAGCAGGCTAGCACATACTTCTTCACATGGTAGCCGCATTTCAGAAGGGAAAGTCTCAAGTGCAAACACTTTTCAAGGGTCTGTGTCTTCTGATGTCACACTGGCCAAAACAAGTCACGTGGAAAATTGTAGACTCAGTGTAGGAGGGGACTACACAAAGATAAGCAAACAGAGAGGCAGGATCCCCTGGGAGCCCAGAGCTGTAATCGTCTGCCACAACCTGTTCAACCTAATAGAATTATCAGCATAGTTCCTTCTTGAAATGGCAGTAGCACTGGCATCCGTTTCACCTACAAGCTGAATCCAGATGTATAGGTGTGCATTAAAAAGAAAGTGTGGGAGGGCAATTTGGAAAATGATTATAACTGCTATGTAAATATAGTTGCCTGTCATGGAGGTTAGTAGCAGTATAACAAAATAATCTCAAAGAACTGTTAATAGCTTTTGACCTTCATTAAGAATGTTCAGATTGTTGGATGTTTGATGATATTAAGAAATTATTTTAAGCAGGACAGTGGTATGGTGGTTATGGTTTTTAAAAATCCTTATATTCTAGGGATATTTACTGATAAATGGATAAAATTATATGACCTTGGACTTATCTCCACAAGACCTGGCTGTGGGGTCAGGGACAGGGAGTAAATGAGACAAGATTGGCCAGGGTTGATAATTGTTGAACTGTCATAGGTGATGACACAAAAGTCTTTGTACTCTTCTCCATACTTTGCATAAGTTTGGAAATTTCCACTAAATTTAAAAAAGATCGTTTAGATCAGTCAGTGACCTCAAAGATAGGTAGAAGTTGTCCCAGATGCCACCTTAGTTTGCTCTTCTCTTTCTTGGTAGGATGGGTAGGGTGTGCAAGCAGTCGGTGCTGGATTCCTCACCTGGGTTTTAGAGACCATTCTACATTTGATTAAAAGAGTCAGAAGGTATCTGATGAGGGGCCCAGCAGCAAAACACCCCATCACTTGGGTGAGATTAAAAGTTGTTCAGGACATGGTTGATCTCACCTTGGGTCCAGGGGAGGACACCACACTTGTGGTTAATTAGACCTGACACCACAGGTTCTGAAGAAGTCTCTTGGTAAGTGCTGTTCTCTCTCTAGGAGTCTTCCAAAATTTATTGGTCTTAACTGTAATTTGTAGTGCTCCCTAGAATCTAAAGAAACTGGAACTGCTACCACGGCCCTGGACGTGAAAGCAGGTCTCTTTCCCTGTCATCAGTGGACACTGGTGATTCTAAGATGCTTCTTGTAAAATCAAAACCGGGAGTGAAGACCAGCCCCAAATCTCATGGTACAGCTTTCCTGTCTGCCAAGCCCGAGGCTGCTGTTGTATCTCCTGGCATTGTGATTCCCACTTGCCCTTACCCCCATGCATCCTTTCCTATGTTTAAGAAGACGGATACTTTGTTTAGGACTGGAATTTTACGCAGCTCTCATTAAATTCCATTTTATGGTGCCGCTTTGATAATTTTTCAGTACTTTTCATTTAAACAATGGTTGTCTCATCTTCCTTGACAAAAGGCAGCTAAAGTAGATTTCACTTTGTGCACATGCCATGTGCCTCTCTGAAAGGCCCTGTGAGTGGAATGCTATTTGATCTTTGCATCTCTGAGGTTAGACAAGGAATTAGAAATATCTGAACTCTACGTTATCCCCTAACCTTATCATTCCAAATATGTGCTTAATTAGAAGCAGAATCAATATTTCAGGTCAGAATGAGTTCAAGTGGTCTAGAATTTTTATATCTAAAAATGAAAAAATAATTGGCTAGTGATATTTTAAAACACTATGCTTGGCTAGGTATATAATCATTCTTAAACGTTCCCCAGAGAATACTATTTACAACGTTAAAGTTGAGGTGATAAAAGTGATTAATCAAATACATAATTTCTTTCCTAGTTCTTGCAGTTACACTGCAGAACACCCTTACCCCAGGAAGCAGACTTTCCAGTGAAATTTTGCAACAGTATAGCATTTTCTGAACTCATCCATTTTTACCTCAAACTCCCCAGATTATGTCTGCCTAGTAAATTCTAGAGGAACAGAGCAGTCAAAATATTATTAGATTGTCTTCATCTATCTGGGAGTTTGTTATAGAATGTACCTGGCATGCAGATGGAAGAGTTTTCACTAAATCAGTCTTGCCTAAAAGCTAGAGCTGGAGGCAAATGCAGATGGAACAGATCCGGGGAGACTTCACTCCTGGGAAACAGGCTGTGCATCTCAGGTATTCATCCTTGTAAACCGGATGGGAGGGGCCAGCCTGGCCTCGACTCGGCCAAGCTAACCATGCTGTGTGAACACATTTGGCATCAACACTTTGGACATGGGAGGCCACTGACTTTGCAATAGCCAGGTTTTCTGTAGACAGGCGATGCCAACACCAATAACATGGTTAGCCATCTGGGTCTTTATATTACTTCTCCATTCTCTCACTTTTCAGGACCAGGTTGTGAAATGTGACCAGGAGCACCCATAAGGCTGGAAAGTATGCACCTCTGGAGACATGGGACCATGTGGGTCTTTGGGCACCAAGTCAGAGAGACTATTGGACTTGCTTGGGCCCGGCCCACCTAGGCTGTGAGGTGACCTCCCTGGGCAGTTCTGTGTGACGTAAGAATCTGTGGGTGTTCCAGGCCCTGGGTTGGGAAGATCCCCTGGAGAAGGGAATGGCTACCCACTCCAGTATTCTTGCCTGGAGACTTCCATGGACAGAGGAGCCTGGCGGGCTGCAGTCCATGGGGTGCCAAAGAGTTGGACGTGACTGAGCAACTAACAGTTTCACTTTGCACTAGGCCCCTTCAGCTGAGGGCACAGGCTGGGGAAGAACTGTTACACTGAGTACCAAGCCACAGGGTAGGCCCTACCCCAGCTGCTTTACATGCATTATATAAGTTATTCTTACCACAAACCTGCAAATGCAATCCTGTTAGCCTCATTTGGTGAGTGAGAGACTCTTGAGCAAGCAATTTGCTGCAGGTCATTCCTGGTCTGTCAGCCACACAAAGGTCTAGTCCATGACAGCTCCTGCGACTGTGTAGGTTTGGAGAAGGGAGACACACACATAATTAAAGAAACTGAAGAAACAGATAGGTATAGTCCACAGCTGGAAAGGGTGAGCTCCTATAAGGAGGATGTATGCACAGAAACTGTGGGTGTTGATATGAGAAGGCCTATGGAGTAGGATCCCGGATGGAGGAGATTAACAGATGGCAGAGCTGATTCTCTGGCCAGGCCTCACCCAGCTAGGGGCAGGATTAAAAGATCCCTGGGAAGAGGGCAGGGGTGTGGGGTGTGGGGCCAGTTGTCTCCGGTTTCTGTTGGCTTGGCCAAAAAGTTTATTCTGACTTTTCTCTAAGATCGTTTGGAAAAATCCGAACGAACTTTTTGGCCTACCCATACATGGAAGCCAAAATGGCCAAGTGTGAGTGCTTTTAAGAGGAAGTTTTCTAAAAATCCTAAATGCTAGAGATCCGGCCTATTTCTGGTCTATATTTTTGTGATCACAGGTGCAAGCAGGCTCTACGCCCACCTGAGACCAGGCTTCGGCGGGCCCTCCCCACCCCTGTGCATGGGGGTCTCAGATCAGGCCTCTCAAATGACCTGCAGGTGAGGCTGTTTGTCTCACCTGGAGTTCGTGGTTCCTGCCTGTCTGCTCTCTGAGCATCCTCCCTGGGAAGCGAGCTTGGGATCAGGACCTCCAGGGCTTCCTGTGGCAGGGTTTCAGGAGACACTCCGCCTCCTGGACCAGAGAACACCCAAGTCGGGGCGGGGGGGTGGACACAAGAAGGACAGATGGCCTCTAAAGGGCAGTCCTGGGGTGAAGAGCCCATCTAATTACAAAATAGTTCTCAGATCTTCTCGTGACATCAGTTGACCTTCTCGGATCCATCTGGGAATATACGCAGGGGCGAGCATCTTCTGGTTTGGAGGCTATGCTTTGGGATGCTCGTGTTGTGATGACTTCAACGAGAAGCCCACGCCGCAGGATGCGAAAGGATGGAGTTCGGTGCCCTTTGGGGTGGGACTGTGAAAGGTCTGACCTTGCTCTGTGCACTCTCTGCTTTTCCAGCTGGCGCTCCGGCTGGAGGATGGGGATGAGACAGCAGAGCCACCCCCCAGTGGGTGCCGTGACCGCAGGCGGGCCAGCGTGTGCTCCGGAGGCACCGGCAGTGAGTCCCGGGGCCTGGACCGCAGGCGGAGCCGCAGGCACTCGGTGCAGAACATCAAGAGCCCCTTGTCGCCCCCGTCCAGCCCCTGCTCCCTGACGGCTCCTGACTTCAAGCCCAGTCAAGTGCGAGATCTCCGGGAAAAGTAAGCATTAACCCAGCCTTGGAGAAGGGCACAAGGACCCCTAAAAGGGGAAAGGAGGCCCAACCCCACAGGTGTCCTGGACCATCCCAGCCTTTCCTGTCCCTTGCCTCTTCTCTACATTTAAGCCATCACCCCCAGTTACCCCACAACTTCCCAGGGCAAGGTGGCCCTGGTGACACATGCAGACTTGATCCAACTCCCTGAACTCATCTTCACCCCCTTGTGTTTTTATATTGTTCATATTATTAGCATTTCAGTTAATATCTGTGTAGAAAGCTATGCTTTATCAACTAGAAAAGAATCCAAAACACAAAACTTTGGCCTAGAAATAAATGCTATGCCACCACACCAATGTGAGATGGTTAGAGTCTGAGGTACTCATGACAATACATAGTTGAGGTTAAGTAGAACAAATACGTACTTTCACATAATTTCAGTAAATACTAATGCTGTCATTTATTCCGTCATATAGCATACATTTTTCTGAAGTGTGTTCTATAGGCCAGGACTATTTGCAACCATGAAGACATATCAATGGAAAAGGTATGATCTCCATTTCTGTGAACTCCTATCAGGGCTGAGAGAAAGTAAGAATGCAAAAAGAACATTAAAAAAAAAAAAACAAACCCAGAAAGATTGACAATCCCATGAGAAATTATGTATGTCCAAAATACAAGGTTTGACAAGATCTCTAGGAGCTCAGAAGTGGTTCCCTAAAACAGAGGTGCAGCTGAAGGATGGCTGTGTGGCTCTGGGGTCTGAGTCCAATTATATCTTCCCAAATGGAAGCCCTCAGTTCACTGGATGAAGCCCTCAGTTCACTAGGATGGTGGAGCTCCCTGCACCAGTCTGTGCCAGACAGCTCCACCGGGGCTGACTGATACACCGATTGCCAGCGCTCCTCTTCTGCTGCCAGTGGAAACTCTGCTTGCATCATTTGGCTGGAGTATTTTCTCCCATTGTGGGGATCTACCTGGGAGCCACATGTAGTTCAGGAGGCTGCATGGTGAAGAACTGAACTCAGAATAGGCGGGATGACCTTAAGACAATGATTCAGATATGTCCCTTCCTCTCCATCCGTAAAGGAACTCCCATACCCACCTCTACTAAGAAGTGACTGGAGCAGTCTGGTACCCATGGGATCCTGGAACATGAGGCAGCCCACACCATTGGGTGCCTCCTATTGCAGAAGGAGAAGGAGGGCATCGATCTGAGAGTGATGTGCAAGGCATGGTCCATGTTGACACCCTTCTCCACCACATAGTCTACAGGTTTCTCTGTCTCTAAGAGTCAGTGTGCAGCAAGCTCTCTTTCAGTGAAAGGAAAATTGAAACTTCTGAGCGGAATGAGAATTGAGAACATTTACTGTGAAAGTGCATGTTGTGATCTAAGATCTTTGAGAAACTCAGGCAGTTCTCACAGGGTCCTGAGACTCCCTGTAGTGCTGTTTCTACCAGCTAGAAAAATGAGCATGGAGAGAGTTGGGCAAAGTGGACTGAAAAATCTATTTATGATCACCAAAGATGCTGGAGGTGGGCGTTCTGAGGCTTTGGTGGTGGCACTTGGTATACGTGTGCTCTCTCTGCCTTGTGTCACGTTTGTTCCTGTTATCTTTCTTGTTGTTACACTTTTTTAAATATAAATTTATTTATTTTAGTTGGAGGTTAATTACTTTACAATATTGTATTGGTTTTGGCGTACAGCAATATGAATCTGCTCCAGGTTGTTACACTTTTAAAGATCCCTGTATTGTGACTCAGGTGACCACGTCTTGTGATACACTGGCAAAGGCAATGACGGTGGGGTGGACCACTTGGGCACAGTCCACAGTTTTGAGGCTCTGGTCTTGGTGGGATCTGGAATAGGACACTTTCTGAGTGCTCCCACCTCAGTGTTTTCAAATAGGACTGATGTTTCCTTTTAATGAAATGATTAATGTAAACTTCATAGCATTCACTTAAGAAAAATCCACTTTCCAGCTTATAAAGAAGGATCGTGGTTTTAAGATAGATGATGATGAAATGGCTTCACCCTGGAAGTCTATTGGAGGGATTTTGCCCCGTGGCCACAAAATCACAGCATGATTTCGGCAGAGATGGGGGCAGGAGAGAGGGAGAGGGTGATGAGAAGCAAATCGGGAAGCAGTCCCTGCATATGCGTGGCTTGGCCACCTGCTCAGCATCCGTGCCTCCTGCGCCACCTTACAATCTAGAAGTTCGCTGTGCTCGATTGCCCGTAGACCTTGAAAAGACACAGACCCACCCCTGACCTAGACTGCGTTCACCTGTGTGACCATTCTGGCCCTGCTCACTGCTAACTTGTAGCAACATGCCTGCAGGTATCACACATGAAGAACTGTAGACCAGATTGTCTAACTCTGTGCCCCAAATAATGCCAATACTCTTGAAAAGAAGACAGAACTATGCTACAGATTAGAGATTCATGTTGTCCTCAAATATGTTCATATCTGGCACTCTGTACTCAGATGCTTCTTTTATGTAGCTTGAATCAAATTCTCCTGTTGATCCTCTCTAAGGTCCAGCCGGGACAAGCATCATTATCCTCACGTTACAAATGAGAAAGCAGTTGGGGGCTTGGTGCCTTGGGACGAATCTTAGAACCGGGGAGTTGAGCTTCAGGTTAAATCTAAGCCTTTGGCCTTTGCCTGTCAATGTCCCAGTCATATAGAATCACTTCCCACCTACCACTCCTAAACATAATCATTGAGTGAAATTGTACTTCTGGACTTCTTTAGACAAGGAATTTGATTTACATACTATGCAGGGGTATTTTTATTCAGGTTCATATGAAAACTCAGAGTTGAACAGGAGAGAATCCCAGAGTCTTCTTATAGACCTAGGCCTGCTAGGCTATGAGTTTTCCTAAGGCCTAATAAGGCTTGAAACTCACATTGCTTTGGTTTCTGAAGAAATAGAACTCCACAGTGAGCACTCACCAAATAAGGTATGTGTTTATTGTTCATCTGCCATCTAAAAGTACTTTTTGTGATCATGTGTGCCATAGTTTCACCTTTGCAATTAAATTTACAGATTTGATTGGGAAGAAAAAAAATGTTGGTGCTTTCATTTTTTTTTTTTTTACCAAGATTATTTTTAACATCTAATCATCGAAAGAACCAGTGTCTCTGATTTAAATTGTAATTGTAGTTAATGTTAGGACTAAAAAGTCTTCAAGATTGTCTAGCCCACAGCAGAAGCCCATTCTAGGCCCTCGGCCTCAGACATTCTCCTCCCGGAGGCACTCCATTTTTGTCCTTGAACTTCTCAGCTCCTTAGGAAAGTCCCCTGGACTAAATGTGCTCCATAATGTGGTGGCTTTATTATTGCTTAGAATTTCACTGTATGGATAAAATTCCCCTGCAAAGTCTCCCCATTCACCCATCCCGGCACTCACCACTGTCAGCATGCGTGAGGTCCCCTTCCTGTTCTGTACGACCACCTTTCTGACACTGAACACGGCCTGGGACTTCACATGTAAACTTGAAATTTCATCCTGTTGACTTCCACACAACATTCCAACCCGTGGAGGTAATTTTGAGCTTCATTTAGTCACTGCTGTTCGCAGCTGCGCCTTCCAGCTTTCTGTCGCATGTGTATTTGAACACACATGGACGAGTGACCTGGCGGGCAGTGGATGCTGGCAGCAGCTTGGTGCAGACGACTCCCATGTGCCTCAAAGTCAAGTGTTGGAAAAATTCTCTGTCAAGGGCCAGATAATAAATATGTTAAGTTTTGCAGGCCAGACAGTCTTTGTTGCAACTACTCAATTAAATTCTCACAGACAGCAGGTAAGCAAGTGAGCATGGCTGCCTTCCAGTGAGGCTTTATTTATGGACACTGAGATTTGAGTTTTACATGTTATAAAATAGTTAGATTTTCTTCCCCCAACCATTAAAAAAAGTGAAAATCATTCTGACAGACTGTACCAAACCAGGTGGTGGGCCACATTTGACTCACAGGCTTGCCCACTCCCGTTCTAATGGGCTGGGTTTCTTGGGGGAAGTTGAGGGGGAATGGCAGAGATGGCAGAGAGGAGTATATGGCTAAGACAGAAGATCCCATCATGGCCTATGAGAGGACTTAGGAAACAGCGTCCTCTGGTCCAGGGTCATAGCTAGGAATATTCCATGAAGATGTGGAGGCTGTTTGCTGATGGCCGCTCGTGAGTTGTCACTGGATTATTGAGGGGGCTGGAGAAAGCAGAGATGTGTCAGGCGAGGGGACATACAGAGCCAGTAGGGAGGGGGCGTGCGGTGATGACTCCAGGAAAGTCGGGCTGCTTGGGGAGGAAGACTGGGATCAGTTCCAGTGGTGCTGAGAGGCAGTCATCTTCAACCTGCCGTCTGTTGTAAATTCCATGAAGGTGGTAGTACCTTCCCCATTTTACAGATGAGGAAACTGAAGCACAGAGTGGCTAAAGAACTTGCCCCAGATCTCACAGGTGGTAAGTGGCATAGCTGAGTTTGAACCTAAACCAGATTTTAGTAGTCCAGAGCCTGCATTCAATGTGCGTCCCTGATACCAGTCTCTGAACCTATAGAATGTGTTCTGTGGTGACAAGCTTTTTTCTCTTTTGAGGATTAATTAGAGAAGGCAAAAAATCTTTCAGAACAAATGTTCCCTGGAACTTGGTCATGCTACTAAGCTGTGTTGCTTATAGTCACTGTTAGAGTCTGATCCTGAGATAATCATAGTGGTTTGCTTGTTTTTCTCATAAATTGGCACTGGAGACAGTTCCTAATGAGGAGTTCTGAAAGTGTTCAGAATAATATCTGCCAACACCGGAACAGCCTTCTCAGTTAATCATAGCTAGCGAGTGATAATCCTGGTGAGGGGAGCAGGAAGGAAGGTATAGAGAGCAAAAGTTCATGGTTAACAGGAAGCCACTGTTAACTGTCAATTATTGGAGGCTTAGCTGTCCTCACGTTTGGGGGGATCATACTTGATGTACACCATTTAGTGGCCCTGTGGGTGGTGGGAAGAAGGGAGCCAAGCCTTGAGGCTGAGATTCCAGGGTTGGGGCTGGAGGGAAGTATTCAGACAGGGTGTGGCTTTCTATTTTCCTGTGGGAGTAGAAAAGAGTGTGGACACCTTTCCACCAGTCACAGGAACCAGTGGACCGATGGGAGAGCCTAACTACGAAATGGTGCAGGGTGGTGAAGCGACCTTCCTGCGTTTTGACAGGGAGGAGGCACATTTGGATGCCGAGTTCCAAGGCAGCGCTGTGGTCTCCAGTCAGACTCGTGCCTTGTGCACGGGGTTTCACTGCCAGGGCTTATAGATTCCATGCCCTTGTTAGCTGCAGGGTCTGCAGCAGCAATAGTTCTGGCTTTCTTTGAAGTAGTTGGCAATGAACAATCAATTCGCAAGCGGGAAAACCTATTACATAACCCGTAGTGTTACAGAGTCCAAGCTTGGCACAATAGCCCAATAAACTGAGAGACAGGGTATTGGGGTAAGGAATAGTGACTTTGTTGGGAAGGCCAGCAGACAGAGAAGATGGTGGACTGGTGTCTTGAAGAGTCTTCTTACCTGAGTTAGATTTCAGGCTGCTTTTCTACTAAAAGGGGAGAGGGTATGACAAGAAGGCTGGTTGTTGCAGGGGATGTGATAATCCTTTATTCTTATAGCTGTCCACCTAGGTCTGGTCATGATGTTGCTGGAAACCTCCAACAACACAAATGTTATTCTCTATTCTGCAACTTTTTATGTCCATGTGGATGAAAATTGTTATACCTTTAACATATAACCTCCCAAGCCTGGGAGGCAAAGCTTTGTGAATGGACCACCCTGTATATTTCAGGCGATAGACAACATCTTTTACAAAAGGTATGGAGCCTGCATGCTTAAGCACAGGCAACTGAGCACAAAGGTTAGTGCTAAAGGACTAGATTCTATACATAGTCGGGTTTGTTCTCTGTTACAGTAGGTGTTGCATAATTGGTGTTAACCTGCAAAATTTATCACTTGGATGACCTGAGTCCTGGCTTCTGGGGAGCGTTTGGCCAAGTGCAGTATAGGAGTAGCCACTGAGGTTATTGAGGGAACAGACATGACCTTCTCGGCTACAGTTCCCGCTTCCTCCCCAGGCTTGGCCTCAGTCTCCTCCACAGTAAACTCAAGGTGATGATCCCTCCTTAATAGAGTGGCAGGTGAGTCAAGAAAGGCAATGCAAATGTGTGACTAGCCCAGTGTTATTCTAGTCACTACATGCCCTGGAGCTTTCCCGGATATTGTTCTATTAAAGAAGGTAATTGTTAAATAAGTATGGGTAGGAATGGATGAGAAGATTCTGTGAACTGGCTTGAACATGCTAGAGGATTTCACAACTGGATTAACAACCACTGGTACCATGAGCAGCAAGTAGCTACTTGGGTAGGGTTATCTGATGGTAATGATTCACTAATGAGATTCACCAGCAGGGGATGTGACCTCCACAGGTAGGTGTGATTAGAATATAGCCAGTGATTCCAAGTTACCATTCAATCTCCAGGAAGCCCTTTGTGGTCTCTTGAGTATTGAATGGCAAAGGGTGTTCAGCAAAGTAGGGAACATGGCTGGGTGGGAGGCAAAGGGCCATGAACTTGGAACTGAGAGAACCTGCACCAAGAAAGGACAGAAGCAAAAGGTACAAGGGGGTGGTTGCTTTGCAAAGCTTCCTTCTGATTTCTGTGACAGCACTTCCGGTTTCTCAGAAGGTTCACTGTGACCAGATTACATATTTCTTTGGGGGTTTGGACTTTGCTGCATTAAATTTGGGGGTTTTTCTAGATTCTGATTTTTAGATTTTTCTAGATTCTAGATTTCTAGATTCTGAAGACAACAGCAAAACTGTGAAAACGAACAGAGCTACTGTTGAATTTTAAGTGAAGAAGTGAGATCGAGGTAGTGTTTCAGCCAGACCCCTCTGGGAGAGGGGAGCACAGAGACCGCATGGGAGGAGAGCCGACAGCAAACAGGGAACGGGGGGGCCTGGGCCTCAATCTGGAGAGAGGTGGAGGGGCCCGACAGGGAGAAGGGGATGAGGTATAGGATGGATATCATTTGTGGGAAGGTGGGTGGATTGTATGGTGGGGAAGAAGAAAGAGTTTGGGGGTGATCCCCAGACAACCAGTAACTTAGGGTCATGGGATGGCTCAAGGCCACCGAGTAAGCTGTGGGCATTTTCAGTTTGAGAAGTCTGGGTCACAAGTAGAACTGCCTATAGGCAGTTGGATAGGCATGAACTGAAACTCATACACATGCAGGTGAGGGGTGAAGCCTGGGCCTTGACCCTCTCCCCCACCCCCTGTAACCCAGGGAAAGCAAACCACATGAGTAGAGAAGTGAAAGGATAAAGTGTAGAGTTGCCATCTCCTGGAAGTCTGAAACTGAGACGGTGACTTACTTCCCGAGTCAGTGAACCTTGACCTTGGTCGTCTTCAAATGAGAATGCTTCTCAAGCCAGAGTAGCCTTATTTGGTGTGGTGTTGCAGGAACAGGCAAGCCCTTTGCTATGGGAATGGTGAACATACCTCAAAGAAAAGGAAAGATTCTTGTTTCTAGTTAAGTCTTTGACTTGCTGTGAGATTTTTCTTCTTTTGGTGTCAAGCCCTTGATCTGTGCAAAGTGCCCCATTTCCTATAGTATACACATGCCTATCCATGTCCTGACTGTTCACAGCGCTTTCTGGCAGAGCTGATTTTGTTGGCCATTCACACAGGTATGGGGGTGGGAGGGGCCATTCTGTAGAGCAAGTGTCTCTCTTTTTAAATCCCTGACAATTCCAGGATCCCTTGGGATATGGAGCAGGGGCTTTCTAATGATTACTAAGCTGAGCTGATTAAATCCTGTCGTGGAAGGAGAAATGAGCGTATCTCTGACAGGAGTCTATGGAGGGAGCCTGGTAGTAAGTCTTTTGAATGAGCAGGGAAATATAAAATTCTGAAAATGTAGGCTGAGGAGGGCAGATCTGGCATGGCAAAAAAAAAAAAAAGAAGGAGTGTGGAGTGGGCAGAGATGATGTTGGGGAAGCATTTTGCAAGGAGCTTCTTGGGAATTAACTCTGGAAACTGAGAAGGAGAGATCCAAATAAAGGGAGACCTGGCCTAATGTCATTTTTATCTCACACACGTGCTCAGTGAGCTGACAGTGGTCACAGGAACATCATATTCACATTGAGAAAACACTGATTTCTAAGGCGATTAATGTTGAGCTTTCCAAGCCTGATGAGAATGGACTTGGGCCATCGCTGTGGTCCAGGTTGGTCTGTGTCAGGGCGTCACTGATTCTCCTAGAGGTGGAATGAAGTCTCACTGTGATGGACAAAGGGTCAGAGCTGGTAGACACCTTTACACCTGAATACATGAAAAGAATCTGAAAGAAGGAAAGATTCATGCTTCTTCCAGTCCTTAAAGGGAAGAGGCATTTATTTCCAACCACAAAGAAACGATCACTCTGAAACCTCTGAAACTCTCTGCCAAGCCTGTGCTTGGCATCCTTGCTGTTTCTAAAAGGTCACAGAGAATTCCAGTCTACCTTCATCTTAGTTTCTGTTCTGCTCTCTCAGGCCTCTAAGAGACATTTAAGGCAATTAGATAGTATCTCTGGCTTGGAATAAAGTTTTTTCTAAAACATGAAATCAAAGTACCCACAAAAGAAAGTATTGGGGCACCCCACAGTCTGTAGTTTTCACTGGATTGATTCGTTTTACTCCTAAATAAGGCTGCAACTAGGCTACTAATTGTGTTTTTTCTACTGATATTTATGCTGTGCAGACTGGAATTCTATTATATTCAACTTCTCCATGTTTTCAGCAAAAATAATGTGCTTGATCCATTAGTAATTTATTCTAAAGCAAAATAGCAAAATAATGGCTTATGCATTAAGGTTCTGGTTGGTTGGCCAGTTACTAGGTATATTCAGTATCCATGGCCTGTGTTTAATACTCCTTCTAAACTTTGAGTGTTACAGGGACAATAAATATTTTCCTGTCTAACTTTGGGTTCTCACTATGGAAACATCAGAGCAACAGCGGCGCTTAGATCCCTTTTCATCCTTTTGGCTGGCAAAAAACCTTTTGAGGGAAGTGTCTTCTTTTTTGGTGGATAACAAACCTCTGTTTTTGAATGAAATCACTGCTCCAGTTGGTCAGAGATATGTCTTAACTGATTAAGATCACTAATTGGAAAAATTTAAATCTCTTCTTGGGGCCTTGGTAGCCTAGAAACAGCCTTGAAGTGAATAGAAAGTGTGAGTCATTGGGAGGCTAAGTTCAAACTCCAGTTGAAGTGTTTGCTGAGGGATACAGATGGAGCCCAAGGGGGCACTTTGTCTGACATAAATTTAACACGCTGTTTCTTTTTCTGTTTGTTTTTAAAAGATAAAGTTTAATTTTTTATTGTGGTAAAAAAATATATATAACATGAAATTTACCATTTTAATCATTATTAATTTTACAAATTAGTGGCAATAATCACATTCACAGTAACACATTATTTCCGTGAAATACTCTTTCATCTAATTATGTCATATGTATTTTGTAGAACTAAATGGGGGCATTTAAAATGTCTACATCTTATCTAAACCTTAATATAGAGCTTTCTAGTGAGTTGCCACAATGATCACACCTGTGTCAAGACACTGATTTCCCCTCAGGGCAACCAGGCAGGTCCAGGGTGACGGGGCCACTGGGCAGGTCTCCCATTCCTCACTCTGGTGGCTGTGTCCTAGATGGTCTTGTCTGAGCCCCGTGCAAGGAGGACCGAGAAGCCCCGTCCAAGGCACTATTGCTTAGGTGGAAACATGCAGTGATGCAGGAGCCATGAAACCCATTTGGATTCTGCTTTGAGTTCATGGCGTCAGCAGTTCCTCCTGGCAGGTTGTGTGATCTCACCCTCTCTGGACCTCGACTTTCTTATCTGCAATAGGGGGAGATCTCCAAGTCACCTCCCAGTTCTGGCCACTCTGTCTGTTGACCATCCACAGCAAGTGTCTCCATGCTGAGCACCATGTGAGGTTGGCAGGGCCAAAGATCTCCCACAGGCAGTGAGTACTCAGACTGGCTGTCCTTGTGGACTGGGTCCGCTAGAGAAACGGAGCAGGAGGAGTAACTCCAGGCAGAGAGAATGGCTGCTTCAAGGACTCCCAGCTGAAATGCCCATGGAGTTGGGTGGACAGCTCAATAAACTGATTAAAACTAGGGTGAGGAAGTTGATGAAAGAAGAGTGGGAGATGAAGCTGATGAGATGATGGGGGTATTTGCTAGGCAGGTTGGACTTCACCCTAAGGTTAGGGTATACATGTTGGAGCAGGAGAGGGTCGTGTGCAAAGTCCCATCTTGTCTTCTGGTCATTTCCTACTTGGCCAACAGCACTGCAGAAGTTTTTCTCATTTGAATACTTCCTGGTGCAATTGATGTCTTTCTCCCCCACAGACCTGTAAACTTTAGGGTGAGAACCTCTATTAACCACTATACCCCAGCATCTTGCACATAATAAATGCTCAATAAATAATTGTTGGGTAAGTGGAGAGAGAACTCTTGCCCCGTAGTTACACTTCTTTACTTTTAAAACATGTTTGAATTGTTACTTACCATGGGAAATCTCTGAACCTTCTGCCTAATTTTGCTATGAAGATCAAACAGCTCTAAAAAATTTGTTTAAAAAATTTGAATTGTTCAGAGTTGAATTAATCATAATCCTTAGTTCATGGTACATTGGCATCATTGGTCCACGTGTGGCCCTCTCCTAGTTTGTTTTATGTAAGATTTACTTATTAATATAAAGAATATCCATGAGACTACAGTCTAGCCAGAAACCCAGGGCATTACCCTTAACTCACTATGAACGTCCAACTTTCAAATCTCTGGACCTGGGTAACCAGCACTTTTAAATATCCTTTAGCATTGTCTTATGGGCTTATTGTTGTTTTTACCATTATCAGATATGCATATATATTATATATAAAACAATAGTATGTCATATAAGTTTGCCTTTTGAACTTTATAAAAAGTGTTATCATATTGTAGGGTCTCCTGGCAGTTGTTTTCTTCAGTCCACATTATGCTTTCAGTGTTCATCCACATTGTCACATGATGCAGAAATCTTCCGTTTCCTCTGCTTGGAATGTACCAGAATATATTTACTGTTTTTCCCATTGGGGAGCATTTGTGTTGTTTACATTTTTGTCAGTTACAAACAGCACTGCGGAGAATATTCTCAGACTCGCATCCTCTGCACACACTTTGGCTTCCCCAGGGTTTCTCAGGCTTGGTACTGTTAACATTTTGGACTGAATATGTCTTTGCTGTGTAGGGCTGCCTTGTGCCTTGTAGGATGCAGGATAAGCCTAAATGTCTCCCAACATCAAAGCATGTCCCTCGGAGGACAGAATTACCCGGTTCAGAAGCACTGCCCTAGGCTATAGCAGTCTGCTTCTAGGTGATATGAATCACACTTATGATATGAATTGTCTACCTTGACACGATAGTGCCAGTTACTTTGCCAGAGTGGTTATACTGATGCACACTCTTAACAACAGTATCTGAGAGCCAGTTGATCTGTATTCTCTTCACTGCTTGGTGTTATTTCAGACTTCTTAATTTTGCCAAGCAGATAAAAAATATTACCTCATTGCAGTTCTGATTGATTTATATTAAACTCTGGGTTTCAGATATCATTTCATACAAATTTATTGGCCATGATCATGTATTTTGCTCACTTTTACAGTTGTATTTTTATTGTTTTTTTTAAATATTTTTTCATATCCTTGATATGAATCGTGTGTTAGTCGCTCAGTCGTGTCCAACTCTCTCGATCCCATGGACTGTAGCCTGCCAGGCTCCTCTGTCCATGAAGTTCTTCAGGCATGAATATTGGAGTGGGTTGCCTGCTCTGAATGCGTTGCTTTAGCTCTTCGACTTCCTGATTGCTTTCGTCTTAGAATATGCTTTAATGCTGTTTAAAATGTGTCTGTTGTACTTTTAAAACATCTCTGCAACATCCGTTTTCCTTTCTGCTTGTTTTTTGAAGTCTGAGGAACATGCCAGCAGCCTGAGACCCAAATTGGGGGAAACTGCTTTGGCTTTGAAGGAAACTGTGCCCCGCAGAATTGGCCACTCTGTGGGCCACTTGCTTTTCTCATGTGAAGAGGGTGGACTCCAGCCTGGAACTGTGTATGGTAAAAAGGGGGCCACCTGATGGGTGCTGAACAAGCTTGTGCCCTCGAGTAACTCCTCACCAATCGCAAACAAGCAAAATACCCCAGAGGTATTTGAAAGCCAGAGGCCGAAGACCCAGAATGCCTTAGTATAGTATAAACAAAATTAAATCATATTTTAAGAGAAAATTCAAATAAAAGCAAAATTGTCTGATCTGTTTCTTCAGTCTTAAGTATCATCTGCATAAAATATCATTCTGTTTGACTAATTCCATTAGGATGAGACTAAATAAAATCAAGCATGGAAAATCTGGTGCCCTTCGAGAGGGCATTTCCTTCTCCATGGCTTTGAGTTGTTGGGCACCACCAGCACTTTGACCGTGGGACTTCTTGGAAGTGGGTTTCCTGAACGAGTCATTGTGCTGCCTGTCCTTGGTCCTGCTCGGCCACTCATGATAGTAAAGCTGTAATATGCACAAGTCACTGGGAGATTTATTGCAAGATCAGAAGATGCTGAGCCCAAAGAGGAAACATCTTGGGATGTAGATCAGAATTGCTGTCAGGATCAAGCCAGTCAATCCTAAAGGAGATCAGCCCTGAATATTCACTGGAAGGACTGCTGCTGAAGCTGAAGCTCCAGTATTTTGACCACCTGATGTGAAAAGCTGACTCACTGGAAAAGACCCTGATGTTGGGAAAGATTGAAGACAGGAGGAGAAGGGGACAACAGAGGATGAGATGGTTGGATGGCATCACTGACTCAATGAGTTTGGGCAAGCTCTGGGAGGTGGTGAAGGACAGGGAAGCCTGGCATGGGGCAGTCCATGGGGTCGCAGAGTTGGACATGGCTAAGCAACTGAACAACAATACATCTTTATGACAGCTACGTGCAAGAGAGAAGGATCAAAAATACACAGTTTGCACAGGTAGAAATTATAAAGGGGAAGGTGTTGCTATCTGCCAGTGGTTGGGAATGCTTTGCAGAGTGCTGTGGACTCTTCCTTAGTGAATCAAGTTGAGTTCTGAGTATCCATTAGTGGGGGATGGTAGAGATTTCCTAAGAAGACCTCAAAGTCAGTGATGATGATGATGATTAGTTCACTATATACCACTCCTTTTCAAAATGCTTTACATGTTAACCCAGTCCTTCTAGAAGGCAGGTACCATTGATATCCTAAATTGGTATGAGGACAGTGGGGCCCAAGGTCACATAACTGGAAATCTCTATGCAGGTCAGGAAGCAACAGTTAGAACTGGACATGGAACAACAGACTGGTTCCAAATAGGAAAAGGAGTACATCAAGGCTGTATATTGTCACCCTGCTTATTTAACTTATATGCAGAGTACATCATGAGAAACGCTGAACTGGAAGAAACACAAGCTGGAATCAAGATTGCCGGGAGAAATAACAATAACCTCAGATATGCAGATGACACCACCCTTATGGCAGAAAGTGAAGAGGAACTCAAAAGCCTCTTGATGAAAGTGAAAGAGGAGAGCGAAAAAGTTGGCTTAAAGCTCAGCATTCAGAAAACAAAGATCATGGCATCTGGTCCCATCACTTCATGGGAAATAGATGGGGAAACAGTAGAAACAGTGTTAGACTTTATTTTTTTGGCTCCAAAACCACTGCAGATGGTGACTGCAGCCATGAAATTAAAAGACACTTACTCCTTGGAAGAAAAGTTATGACCAACCTAGACAGCATATTCAAAAGCAGAGACATTACTTTGCTGACTAAGGTCCATCTAGTCAAGGCTGTGGTTTTTCCTGTGGTCATGTATGGGTGTGAGAGTTGGACTGTGAAGAAGGCTGAGCGCCGAAGAATTGATGCTTTTGAACTGTGGTGTTGGAGAAGACTCTTGAGAGTCCCTTGGACTGCAAGGAGATCCAACCAGTCCATTCTGAAGGAGATCAGCCCTGAGATTTCTTTGGAAGGAATGATGCTAAAGCTGAAGCTCCAGTACTTTGGCCACCTCATGTGAAGAGTTGACTCATTGGAAAAGACTCTGATGCTGGGAGGGATTGGGGGCAGGAGGAGAAGGGGATGACAGAGGATGAGATGGCTGGATGGCATCACTGACTCGATGGACGTGAGTCTGAGTGAACTCCGGGAGTTGGTGATGGACAGGGAGCCCTGGCGTGCTGTGATTCATGAGGTCGCAAAGAGTCGGACATGACTGACTGAACTGAACTGAACTGATGGAGCTGGTATATAATACAACCTATGCAGCTTGACTCTGAACCTCTCCAGCTGCAGAAGACTTTGCTTATAAATGACTGCAGCACCTGGGGGAGCAAATGAAATCAAGTTATTTTGAAGGGAGGTGCTCCATGTTTTGTGTTTAAAAGGAGAGGCCCATTGGTTGGCAGGGTAGAGATTTGTGGGTTCTGGGCAGACCAGAAGTAATAACATTTGCAAATTCCTCATCTAGCTGAGGGAAGGTAGCCTCTGGCTGAAGGTTGAGGGTACAGTTTTTAACTTGGCTGCTGTTAGAGCAGAAAAGGACTACCAAGAAAAAAGGACTGTGGTTTGTGAGGGTGAGCTGTAAGACTCAGAAGGACAGATGAGGTGTGCTCACTTGTGGCTTGTGGCATTACAGGAGAAATCCTGTCTTCACCATTTCACTGGCCTCGTTTCTGACAGATATACATACCCCTCAATCGAGGTATGAGACATATAACCGTGGGGTTGAATCAATGCTTCTCTCTTCCTTTCCTGCCACATGTAATCAGTCAGTAAGTTCAGCCATATCTGTTTTAAGCTTTCTTGGATCCATCTCTTTTTATTTAACCTCCCAGCTGTCACCCTCTTTGCCCTACCTCTTTATGAGACTTGCATAACCTGATCAGCACATTTTAAGAAAGAGGAATTACTGATCAACCTATTCCCAGAAGATATATATATATACTTCTTAATAACTTTGTAATCAGTGATACTTCAGTTAAAAAATTCTTAATAAAAAATTAACAAATAGAACCAAGATGTTTATATTTTAAAAAAAGGATAACGTAACAAAGTGGAATTTATTCCTGGTATGCAAGGTTGATTTCACATTTTAAAAAGCAATGTAATTCTTTGCATTTACGGAGAAAAGGGAAAATCATATGATTATCTTGGTGAATGGAAAGAAAGCATTTGATAGACTTCAGCACTCATATATGGCAAAAATTCTTAGTAAACAAGGAAAATTTGATCAATAATCTCAGATATGCAGATGACACCACCCTTATGGCAGAAAGTGAAGAGGAGCTAAAAAGCCTCTTGATGAAAGTGAAAGAGAGTGAAAAAGTTGGCTTAAAGCTCAACATTCAGAAAACCACGATCATGGCATCTGGTCCCATCACTTCATGGCAAATAGATGGGGAAACAGTGGAATCAGTGTCAGAATTTATTTTCTTGGGCTCCAAAATGACTGCAGATGGTGACTGCAGCCATGAAATTAAAAGACGCTTGCTCCTTGGAAGAAAAGCTATGACCAGCCTAGACAGCATATTAAAAAGCAGAGACATTACTTTGCCAACAAAGGTCCATCTAGTCAAAGCTATGGTTTTCCCAGTCATGTATGGATGTGAGAGTTCGACTATAAAGAGAGCTGAGTGCCAGAGAATTGATGCCTTTGAACTGTGGTGTTGGAGAAGACTCTTGAGAGTCCCTTGGACTGCAAGGAGATCAAACCCATCAATCCTAAAGGAAATCATTCCTGAATATTCATTGGAAGGACTGTTGCTGAAGCTGAAACTCTAATACTTTGGCCACCCGATGAGAAGAACTGACACATTGGAAAAGACCCTGATGCTGGCAAAGATTAAAGGTGGGAGGAGAAAGGGGTGACAGAGGATGAGATGGTTGGATGGCATCACCATTTCGATGGAGATGAGTTTGAGCAAGTTCCAGGAGTTGGTGAGAAACAGGGAAGCTTTGCATGCTGCAGTCCATTGGGTTACAAAGAGTTGGACATGAACTTTGTGACTGAATGGAACTGTTCAAAGTGAAAAATGATAAATGGGGTCCCGTTAAGATTAAGAACTTACATTTATTAAAAGACACCATAAAGTGAACTCAAAGACAACCTACGGGTTCTTAAGGCAGAGTACTTAGAAGCTTCAAAAAAGGGGTATCTAAATAGGTACTAAAAATATAATAATGTGCCCAAATTCATTGGTCATCAGGGAAAGCAAACTAAAGCTACAATGAGACCTCACCCTCAGATTAGATGGCAAAATGAAATAGGCAAAAGTATCAAATTTTGGCAAGGATGTGGGGAAAACCAGAATGCTTATAGACTATTTATAGCCATGTAAATTCATTCATTCATTTAAAAAATTGTTTGACAGTTTCTAATGAAGACGTACTTAAGCATATCTTATGACCAAAAACACTAAAAAATCATCTATGACAATATCCATAACAGCCCTATGCAAAATAACCCCAAACTGAAAAGTACCTGGTTAACATCAACAGTAGAATGGATAACTAAATTATAGTGTATTCATGTGAGAGAATGGTATACAGCCACGAGAAAGAATGGTCTTCAAGTACATGTAGCCGTATAGAAGATTCTCACAAGTGTAGTGTTGAACAAAAGAAGCTGGATACAGTATGATTCCTTTAGATGGAGAATAAAATCAGGCAAGGCTGACCTGTGCCATTTGAGGTAGAGGAGGGAAGCAATTAAACAGGAGCGTTGAAGGAAGGCTGATTACATGGATGCATCTATTTTGTGAAACCTCAGTGATTTGTGTGCTTGTCTGTGTATATTTTATATTTCAGTGAAAAGTAAAAACCATGACTAAAGGACAGTGGGGCAAAAGAGTTAAAGATCTTGGCAAAATGATGGGTGCAGTGAGACTGGTCAGTTCATGGGGACTGAGGGCATGAAGGAACTGGTGGAGGACAGTCTTCCTCTAGGAAATGGAGGAGGACACTGAGGTTGCAGAAGAGTTACGGTGGGAGGAGAGAAATGGGAGATTTGGAGGACAGGGGCTTGTGGTTGGGGAGAGGGGGTGCAGGTGTAGACGTTTGGATGTAGGTTTTCCGAGGGGAGCTAGTTCGGTGTGACAGTGAAATCCAGCACGTGGGGCTGAAGTGAACAAAGATGGAGGTCATCGGAGTCCAGTTGTTTCAATCCCTTTGACAAGGGATTAAGAAGCCCTCAGGGTGTTCCACGTGGATGGTGACAGAAGTCACATGTCGACAGGATTTAGAGGCCAAGGAGGGAAATGAATCAGTTATCAAAGTCTGTCCTTGTGTAGCTGCAGGAACAAAACTCAAGTTAAACTATCTCAAGTGCAAAGGAGAAGTTACTATCTTCTGTTAGTGAAGCTTCAGAAGTATTTTAGATCCAAGTATTAAAACTGTCATGGGGACTGCTTTCTTCTCTCTCTCCCCATCCCCCCTTCCCATCTCTCTCTCCAACTCTGCTGTTCTTGGACCATCATCAGTCACAGGCAGCCCTCCTCCACTCAACTTAAAGTGTCCTTGTACCTTCTCATCCCTGAAGGAACCAGGAGAAATCCCAGGGGTGGCCTGGATGGATTCCACCTGGGCCACGTGTTAACCCTTGAAATGGGGGGGGTTCAGCCCCCACCCCCAGACACATTTACTGCGAATGAGGGAGTAACATGCAGAAACCACCCACCCACGTGGAGGTTAGTGCTGGAGGGAACACAGTGGAGACGTGAGGACTGGGCCCTGCCGGCGCCCGGCAGCCCACAGGACAGCCACCGCACCTTCCCCGTGCAGGGGGAGAACTGCCTGGGAGGCCAGCCTGAGGCCAGAGGCAGCTCTGAGTCCATGTGGTGGGGGGTTGCGGGGAGCCAGATGGGGGTGTGCAGGGTAGTTGCATCCAGCCAGCTCAACACAGAAATTTGGCTTGGGTCAGGTGATTGCATCTCCGACCCACACTTAAATTTCTCCATCTCAGAACGGTCTCCTTTTCTCCTAACAGATTAAGTGTGCTCTTTTCATTTCAGCCAGCTGGAGGTTTGTGTTTTTTTTTGGCTCCATCTTCCTGTTTGTCTGTAATGCTTATCTCGCTTTTCCATCTTGTGTCTGTGTGCATTTCTCTTTTCCTGGCCTTGTCTCAGGGTTGAGGAGGAGGAGGAGGAGGAGCAGCCAGTCACGGAGCCCAATTCAGAGGAAGAGAGAGAGGACGATGCCCCCTGTCAGGGCAAGGACAGGTACCGAGGGCTGGACCCTCCCCGGCTCCCACTGAAAGCTTGGAGGCTCCTTCCTGATGGAGAGTTTGCAGCATCCTTCAGTAGCCTCCTCCCTTCCTCACTGGCTCCCTTCCTCACTGGCTCCCTGCACACAGAGCCCCAGAGTGACTAGCTTCCTAGAAATATAACTGAGCATGTTTTCCCTAGAGGACTGTATTTTTTACTCAAACACTGCCTCCCTTACCACGCTTAATGGAAGACACAGCCAGCTGCTTTTCTCCCCACTGTCCCCTCCCTGAGTGCTTGGGCCCAGTCACATTGACAATAACTAATAAGATGCTCAGAAAATTTTAACCCTTTCTGCCCTGTAGGAAGAATAATTCCACGTGTCCCCTTCTTCTTGCTAATTTTACCAGTATAATGTTGTCTAAAATATGTGGATGACTGCTATATTAATAATGCACTTTGATTTGTATCCAAATGAACAGGACCACTTTTCACCCCCATACAACACAGAAAAAAATAAAATAAATCCCAGCATTTATTGTTATGCCCAGAATGACTCTCAGAGCTATGCAGCCCTTTGGGGGAGTTTTCTGTCCTCTACTCACCTCTCCAAGGTGCATAGTCTTCAAACAATGTTAACAGAAAGGCACCTTGCAGATATTTGTGAATTTGGTGGGTATTTCCTCCCAAATGAGGTCTGTATGAAACATAAAAGTTGATCACGGGTAATTTTCATTTTCTGATATTCAAAAATAATTCTATAATCAGTTCCTTCACTTGATTGACTACACTGCACTTTGATATTTTTGCTGTTAGTTTTTCCACAAATAAGCAAAGTCAAAAGGCTAAAATCTTTCTTTTACCAATTTCAAAGTTAATGGGATTTTTTGCTGCCGTGACCTGCTTCTCCGGGTCACCAGCACATGTAAAAGTTCTCAGATAGGCCCATTGGATGTGCTGAAATGCCCAAATCCTCTTTGAACTGCTTCCCCACTTGGGGAATGTCCAGGAAGAAACCAGCAGGATGTAGATATGGAAAAGGAATGACCACTAGGTGTCCACAGAGAGTGAGGTACCCATTCGGGAGCGAGGGGCAGAAAGGTGGGCATTAACCAGGGCACCCCCTCCCTGGCCTGTGCTGAGTGCCAGGCTCGGGGGTAGTGACTTTAGTTAGGGATGCTCTGGGAAAGAAGGAGGTTCAAATGACAGTCCCACCTTAGGCTGAAAATGAGCCACAGAAAAATGTGGACCCTCCTGTGTGGCTCCCCATGTGCTTAAGTGTACATGGTGTGACCTCCACCCACACAAGCCCTTTGCCCTCCGTGACTTAAACAGTTCAGTAGCACCCCCAGACCAGATGGAAGAGCAGCCTCTAAAGGCATCCTGATTACCACTGCTGCCTTTACACGGGGTGGTCGTTGATGCAGATAGACGGCAGTTTATCCTACCCGTGCAGTATCTTTGATGGCACGACTGGTGCTGTAGGGCGTCTTCGTCAGAGATTGTACAGATTAGACTTCTCTGTTCCAGGAAGCAGAAGGTGTGCACGTGAAGCCCCAGGGTTTGATCTCAGCCAGGGTGTTCATTAACATGGATGTGATGCTGCTTGCTCCCTGGTGTCAAGCTACTAGGCTTAAAAGTGGTGGGAAATGTTCCGCTTCCTTCTGTGGGCCGGTGTCTTCCACTGCGCCCTCGTCTTGCTGGCTGTTTCCTTGGATGCTTGCCATGTGTACCCGCCACGTGTGTGTACCATTGTATGTACCCCCTGTGCCAGGCCTGCCCTGAGCACGGCAGTAGGGTCTCATCCCATTCTCCCTCTGAGCCAGGGGAACCAGTATATCCCTGCTCTTATACACAGACGGAGCTCCGAATTTGAGGTAGGAAAGAAAAAAAAAAAAAACACCATAGCTCATGTTCCATTCCCAAATGGGCATGGATGGCCAGGAGTCAAGTTCTCTGGGAAAGGGACTATGGTTTTGAAAACTGCAGAATTTAAGGTAGATTCTCCAGTGGGCTTCCCTGGTGGCTCAGAGTAAAGAATCCACCTGTAATGGGGGAGACCTGGGTTCGATCCCTGGGTTGGGAAGATCCCCTGGAGGAGGGCATGGCAACCCACTCCGGTATTCTTGCCTGGAGAAGCCCCATGGACAGAGGAGCCTGGCTGGCTAAGGTCCACGGGGTCGCAAAAAGTCGAATACGACTGAGCGACTAAGTACAGCACAGAACTCCAGTGACAGAGGTGGGCCTCAAGACATCTAAGTGTTTTGAATCCAGCCCCTGAAGGTAGAAGTCTCCATGACTGTCCGTGGCAGAGTCAGGCTTGCCTGCAGGGGTCTAGATGTCTAGGGCTTAGTGGTGGAGGAGGCCCAGGGAAAATGAGCCTGTGAACCAGGCAAATGTGTCTTCACTCTGCCAGCCCCTCATTTCAGGTTCTTTGCATGTCCTGCTGGCACCGTTTTCCCTTCTCCACACTTGCTTTCAGGAAAGGATCCACAAGCCCTAACTCCTAAGTATGGAACTTGTGGGATACCTCATCCTCAAGCCTGGGCTTTTTAGGAGGAGGACCCCCTGTTGAGCCAGACAAAGAAATGAAGTTCAAATTGTGGAAATTTCGGTACCAACACAACTGGGGTGGGGGGACCCTTGAGGGGTGAGGAGGGCGGGTGCAGAAGAGCCTCTGAGGCCCCATGAGATCCGCTCACAAAGGCCCCTGTTTGCTTGGAGGCCAGGTTGGTCTGACCTCCCAGAATGGCCAGCCCAGGGTGTCAGGATTATTGGGAAAAGCGGGGTTTCCGGCTTCTATGCGGCAGGTCAAGAAACACAGCCGGATTCTGAAGCCAGCGGCCCTGCCGGTAATGTTTTTACACGTCCTTTTCCCCTTTCCTAACCTTGGCTCCCTCTCTCCCCAATCTCTCTTCCTTCCCCTCTCCTCTCCGCTGCTGCCGCAGCAGCAGCGAGGCCCACCCTGCCTCTGAGGTCGCCACCGCCACCGGAACGGATGCAGCCCTTGCCGCTGCCTCGCCGGGAACGCCGCTGCCGGCCAGTGCTGCGGCGGGGACCCCCTCGGACAGAGCGTCCTCGGGGCCCGCCCTGCGGCCGCCCCCCAGCCCCACCCCGGCCTCTCGGCCCTCCACTGCACCTGCTCCCCCGAAGGCGTCTCCTAGCAGAGAAAAGCTGCCCTACGTGCCCCACAGCCCCTTCCACCTCTTCTCCTATGACTTTGAGGATTCGCCCTTGTCCACCAAGGAGAAGGAAGCCGAGTCCCAGCAGGAAAGCAGGTAGATCCGGCCCACGTGGTGGCCTGCGAGAGGCTGCCCAGGGGAAGGTGACACGGGCGTGCTAGCTGCACGCTCTGGCTCGTCTTGCACTGTGTTTGTGTGAATTCGGGTCAGAGCAGAGGGCAGCAGCTGTGTGAAGTCCCTGACCACTCGCTAATTACAGCATGCAGGCCAAATGTGGGCTTCCCAGGGGGGCGCTAGTGGTAAAGAGCCCACCTGCCAATGCAGGAGGTGTAAGAGACACGGCTTCGATCCCTCGGTGGGGAAGATCCCTTGGCAGAGGGCATGGCAACCCACTCCGGTATTCTTGCCTGGGAAATCCCAGGGACAGAGGAGCCTGGTGGGCTGGAGTCCATAGCATGGCAGAGGGTCAGACAAGACTGAGCGACTTAGCACACACAGAGGAAAATCCTGTCTGTGCCAGCTGAGAGCTCTTGTATTCTAATGCCATTACTAAAAATGAATTTATGGAGGTAAGGTTTATAAACATAAGCATGATGTCTGAATCTAAAGCACGCCCCCCCACCCCAAGCCCATCTCTCTTGATCTGCAGAATGCAGCGAGGGGCTTCGCCAACTTTCCAGGCAGCCTTTTGAGTGGGTTTTCCTTCCTTTCACAGTTCCTCTGATTCTCTCCATCTGAGCACCTATTCTGCCTCCGAGCCTTACAACTTCCGGTCTTTCTCTTCCAATAGGTGGGTGTCTTTTCTTTATCTCCTTTCTCTTTTTTGTAGCTTTCAGTTTTTATTCTAATATATGTGATTTCTGCTCATAACTTCCTGTGAGATGGCAAACAGTTGCAGTTTTGAATCACTTCCTGGGCATTAATGTAATTATGTTTAAAATTTTTTATTAAAGTCCACTTGACTTACAGTGTGTTCATTTCTTCTGTACAGCGAAGTGACTCAGTTATACATATATTTTTTCATGTTCTTTTTGACTATTTTTTGTCATAGAACGTTGCATATAGTTCCCTGTGCTATCGTGTAGCACTTGTTTATCCATCCCGTATATGATAGTTTGCCTTTGCTAACCCCATACTCCCAATCTAGCCCTCTTCTCCCCCTCCCTGGGAAACTGCAAGTCTGTTCTCTATATCTGTGAGTCTGTTTTTGTTTCATAGATATGTTGATTTGTATCGTATTTTAGATTCCATATGTATTATTAAGTGACATGGCGTTTGTTTTCCTGCCTTACTTCACTTAGTATGACAATCTCTAGGTCCGTCCATGTTGCTGCAGATGGCATTATTTTGTTCTCTTTTATGACTGATATGCCGTTGTACATATTGATATATATCTGACTCACATCTTTATCCATTCATATGTTGATGAACATATAGGTTGCTTCCATGTCTTGGCTAATATAATTGCATTATTTACATGTGGATGCTTCAGTGATTCCTATGCCAATTGGAGATGAGGCCGAGGGAAGGAGGTGTGCAAATCAAAAATGCTCAGGGAATTTTCAGCAGGTGTTTGTCAGCTTACCTATGTGCCTGCTCTTCACTGATGCCTGGATCAGGACCTCTCTGCAGAGCAGAGAATGGGGAGCAGAGTTTGAATATTTTAAAAATTGTCCAAAATCAGTAATAAAAATCAGTATTAACTGATGGCCCATGTATATTCAGGGAGGAAATGGAGGCACAGAGCAGTTTGGTAAGTGGAGATGGCTTACTCAGCCAGAATGGCTTTGTATACTTTCAGGAGTATGTGACCTCCTGTTTGAATACCTCTAAACACCAAGTTCTCTACCAGTCTCTTTTAGGTCTAAAATTCTGAGTTACTGTGATCTTTCACACAATTTTCATGAAACGCATCTGACATAGCTCTTATGTCCCTTGATAATAGTATCTGTGTACAAGTGATGAGCCACACATTTGCCTGGAAGAAAGATAACCTGGCAACCTCATCTTCCCTAGCAGGACAGTGTTAGCCCAGAATGGTGATGGACTCACAGGCCCTGACGGGGCTTTCCTGGGCCCAGGTCCTTCCCACGTGGCCCCAGGCTTCAGTACCACTCACAGTCCTGGGGGATGAGAGCAATAGAAACGTGAAACTGGCCAAAATAAATATGCACATAAGTTGAGAAAAGCAGCCTCATGCTTGTGAGACTTCCCGGGTGGCTCAGTGGTAAAGAATCTGTCTGCCAGTGCAGGAAATCCGGGAGATGTGGATTCGATTCCTGGGTCGGGAAGATCCCCTGGAGGAGGGCAAGGCAATCCACTCTAGTATTCTTGCCTGGAGAATCCCATGGACGGAGGAGCCAGGCAGGCTACAGTTCATGGGGTAGCAAAGAGTCAGACACGACTGAGCATGCACGCATGCTTGTGAATGAGGATCAGCTTGGATTTAACTGAGGAAAGTTTATAGTTCTTAAATTACTTGATAGGAATTTGAATACTGTATAAATATTGTTTGTACCTATTAATTTTCTGATGTTCACTTACTGTGGTTGTCCCAGGTCAATATGGCTACGCATTTGACTGCTCAGTAGTGGACTGCAATTGAATAGGTTATAATAGAAACCAAGCAGTTAGTCACTAAAAAGAATTTTTTAAAAACAAAAAACTCTGTGCAGTAAATTCAATTAGTTTAGCTGAAATTGAGATGCAAAATTGGACAGACTATGAGATAGTCGAATTAATTGTTCAACCATTAGAGAGACTAAAGGAGGGGAAATAACTCTATGCTTGTTTTATTTCCATAATGTTTTTGAGACATAATTTTAGTAAAGTAATCCTGTTAAAACATTCTCCGGGATGCCCACTTTTGGTCTGGAAGGGGATGGTTTTAGATGCTTGTGTAGAATAACAAGCTCAGTGTCGAGACGGCTGAGCGATGCAGGGCTGAAACCAGACCTGTCTCCCAGAGGATCCCGAGGTCTGGGGCAGCTTCCTTCCCTCCTGAGCAGGGCCCACTGCCTGCTGCTTCTCTCCTCTTCCCTGCTGGGCTTTTTCTCCCTTCTCTGCTGCTTCCTTTCTTTCACATCATCTTGTTCTTTGCTTTTCTCTCCTCTCTATGGCCTATGATTTTTTATTTTAATATTTTTCTTGAGGTGTAATTGACATAATGGGTTCCCTGTGACTCAATGGTAAAGAATTTGCCTGCCAATGCAGGAGACACAGGACACATGGGTCCAATCCCTGGGTCAGGAAGATCCTCTGGAGAAGGCAATGGCAACCCACTCCAGTATTCTTGCCTGATAAATCCCATGGACAGAGGAGCCTGGCAGCCTACAGTCCATGGGGTCACAAGAGTCATTCACAATTTAGCCACTAAACCACCACCACGACTTGAAAAATCAAGCCAACACTCACTCAGAGAAGAAGCAGTTAACCTGCTGGACAGGCAGTGTGTTGGGACTTTTAAGAGATGAGAAGATGAATGCCCAGAAACCAAGTGCCATGAAGATGGTGTGTTAACGGGGGAGAGTGGTGGGGTAGCATTGTGAGTCCCCATCTGCCTGCCAGGATGCCTGGTACTCAGCGCAAGCTGACCCATGGTAGCAGAAAGACAAATAAGAAGCCAGCACAGCAGACTTAGCAACGCAAGATAGATTGGGGGTAATATGAGTATTTTAGGTTCTATTATAGTAATTCATTAAGGAAATCTGAAATTTTACTTCTGTGTTCCACTTTTTGAAATAGATCTTTATTTCATGCTTTATTCTATACATTCTCTTTTACCTTTGAGGATATTTTTTTACAATTGTAATCAAATGTACTGTGTAATATTATAAACTGATGTTGCGTGCAGCATGTGTGCAGGTATAAACACACTATGAACACATGCCATGTTTTCACTTATAAATTGGCAGGCATTTTTAGTGGTTGCATAACATTCCATCAGTGAGGGTTACATCATACTTCCTTATCCTCACACTGTTACCTAGTTGGGTAGTTTCCAGTTTTTTGCCATGATCTCAATGAGGCGCCAGTGAGAATCTTCCTGTGTAATGCTTTTAGGATATAAATCACTGTGAGTAAGGTTATGTAACTTCCCCAAAAGTAGACTTATTTGGTCGGTGGGTGTCCATATTTTGAGATAAATGGCTTCCTAGAATGGTTAGTGCTGATTCTCTTGGTGGGAACGTGTACTGGATTCACTGTGTATGGGAAGGTCTCTGGGCACTTTCATCGTAGCAACCCTTGGGGTCCCGCACACTCCAGTAGTGAGTCCTAACCAAGTCAGAAGAAAGAGTCAGCCCTGCCCTGTCGCTGAATAGGTTGTAAGACAAAGCTCTGCTGATAATAGCTAAATCCACCTTAGCTAAAGAACAGCTATTCTGAAAAAACAAGGAAACCCTAGACTTTAACAAATCCTGAAACTTGTCAGGGTTGGCTGGGAGATGATAAAAGCTCATTGAAACTTAGTGGCTGTCATTTTGGTTCTGAGGATGTGTTGGGTGGAAAACACTGGCTATGTGCACCTCTAAGTGGCGGGCCAGGCTAGAAGGTCTGGAGAGAGTTGCTCCTTGATTGCTGGGCATGCAACGAGACTGTGGCGTCTAGTGAATGAAATTGATTCAGAAACACCTCAAGGAGAATTTTTTAGTAAGATGTTTCCTTAGTTGTCTGATGTTTTCTGCAGACCTTTGATTGAATTAACACTAATTGTGGCTCCACCAGAGAAGGAAACGGCAACCCACTCCAGTGTTCTTGCCTGGAGAATCCCAGGGATGGCAGAGCATGGTGGGCTGCCGTCTGTGGGGTTGCACAGAGTCAGACATGACTGAAGCAACTTAGCAGCAGCAGCATCAGTACCACCACCTGGGCTTCCCTGGTTTCTCAGCAGTAGAGAATCCACCTGCAGTGCGGGAGACTCAGGTTTAATCCTAGAAGCAAGAAAAATCTTCATGATTCAATTCAAAGCAATTTGGATTCTATTTATGTTAGCAACTAGTTTTAATGTACACTTAGAAAGGAAACATGAGGATTTTGTGTAAGCCCTTTGTCATAACCTGCTACTTAGCAGTTTGGGACTTTGGGAAGCTTCTCTAGTAAGAAATAATAAAAATGAAGAAGTTAGTAATTTTCTTTAAGTTAGGGTGATCACTAACAGTGCTACCTTTTCTAGACCTGTTTTTCTTGTAAAAATTAAGACAGTTTGCCGAGTGTTATTCATCTAGTGACTTGTACTCATTTCTCTGTCCCTTCCTGCCCCCAACCTAACCCTCTGTACTCTTCAGATACAGCAGCTTTGGCAACAACTCTCATCACTCCTCGAGACCCTCATCTGGATCCAGCGTGCCCACCACCCCCACGTCATCCCTCTCGCCCCCACAGGAGGCCAGGCCTGAAAGGTGGGTTGCATGTACTGACCGCTTCCTTGTCCTCAAGCAAAGGGAATCAGTTTAAGAGTGCCCAGAGGGAATTTAGGATGGACATGTACCCACAACTGTATTTAAATTGGATCACCAACAAGGACTTACTGTATGGCACAGGGAACGCTGCTCCACGTTATGTGGTGGCCGGGATGGGAGGGGGGTTTGGAGGAGAATGGATACATGTATATGTATGACTGAGTCCCTTCACTGTTCACCTGAAACTATCGTGACATTATTTGTTCATCAGCTATACCCCATTACAAAATAAAGAAGGTTTTTTAAAAAAGAGTGCCCCAAAGAAAAGCATAAATTAAAAAAAAAATCTGAAATATTTCCCTTGACAGAGTATAGTCCAAAAGTAAGACTGTTTTCTCTCTCTCACACTGTACTATATAACTATCTTTTTAGAGGTGGTAGTTTATTGTTAATACTGTCTTCTCTCTCAGCATACTAAAGATAGTTATACAGATTTGTTCTTAAATATTTAAATGTGAATGTTTCGATTCACCCCTTAAAAACTGTTCTAGATTTTGTGTTAACCCTGCAATTTGTGTTAGACATATCCGTTTTCGCCTTTGAATGATTCATTCGATGTTAAATCAGGAGGGAGTGGGCCCTTTAAGGTATTGTTCTTTTAATCCAGGACCTACCAGAAAACAAATGAATTATATGGGTCCGTGGGTGAAATTTAACTTGGCAAGAGTATTAATTAGACCACCAGAAAGGAACTTATTATTACTCCTAGAAGGAAGGGATTGCACAAGGATGTGTTTACAAGGGAAAGGTAAGGCCTGTAATTTCAGAACAATAAAAAACGGCTTCCCTTGTATGGCAAGAGCACCAAGTTAGAGGAGACTGGCTCGGGTTCCAGTTCTCTCACTGAGAAGTTATTTAATCCCTGAGGGTATGTGCTGATTATGTCAATCCTCACCTTAGAGGGTGGTTTTCTGAGCAGATGATAAAGTACGCTTGAACCCCATTGTGTGCGTCCAGTGAAAGTGACAATGTACAATGATGAGATATAATGTCCAGCAGCTCGTGAATGATCAGAGATTCAGAAATGAGCAATTCACAGAGGTCATTTGCCTCTAATCCCAGATTTAAAACAAATCCATATTTGCCTGGTCTCCAGTATATTCTGAAGGGTGTTTTGCTGACTGGAGATTTTGGGAGAAATGGGTTGCCTGGCCGCACACCACCTTTAATTTCTAAAATGGTACCTAAACCCCCTGGTGTCAGACTCCCAGGTGGCACAGTCGAGTGTGGCCGTGAGCTGGTCACATCTGGCCTTGGCTTGGTCCTGGTCATAAGGCAGCAGATGGATTGCCATGAAATCTCTGCTTTTCACCCTAGGGCACTTGTTCTGGGGATCAGCTGAGGTCTCCTGTGCTCCTAGAGAGGTCACCCGGAAAGAGAACCTTTGTCCTGTGGGATGTGAGATTTGAGGCTGCAGTGAGGAATATTAGAGTCTGACTTGATATTACTTCGCTTCTCTCACACTTGCTAGGTCGCCAGCTCCTTAGGAGCAAGGACGCAGGTTTCATTTATTGCTGTAGTTCCTGGGGCTAGGCTGTGGAAGAGTCGCGGTGAATGCCAGTTGAAGGATCCAGGTGAATTATCCACTCATTGTGGACAATTTGGAGGTTTCTAAGGTTGAGAAATTGGAAGGACAGGAGGTCCAAGGGTTTCCCAAGCCTTTGCCTCTGGGGGAACGTTGTTCCCAGGTCCTAATGGGGAAACCCAGGTCCCGTTGGAGCTGAAAGGTCCGGGAGCTCAGAACCCTGAAGGATCCTGCCTGTGCCTCTTTCCTGCTGGGGCTAGCTGAGTGTCCCCTGAGGGGCTGGGGGGATTTAGTGGGGGAGGGAGAAGAGGGGCTGGATCCCAGAAGACCTTGAGTGCCCTGGAGGAGGCTGGACTTCATCCCAAGGCCCTGGGCTGTTAGGGTTTTGAAACAGCTGGTGCCGTGAACTAACTGGTCCACAGTGCAGATGGAGCCAGTGGGGCAAAGCTGCAGGGACCAGGGCTGCTCGAAGCTGCCTCTACGTCAGAGAGAGGTGACCCTGCCCGGGAACGGCAGAGGCCTCGGGGCTGGAAAGGGGCAGCGGGTCTGTGCAGACTTGGCTGCTGCTGGGAGGGTGGACGCAGGGGAGCCTGCGGGTGTTAGAAACAAGGTACTGAGAGGGAAGATGCGGGACGAGAAGCAGCGCGAGGATGGAGATGTTCATCTTGGGGTGCACACGGCCTGAGGAGTGTCTGACACCCCGGGAGATGCTCCGGTGCTGGTGGGGTGAGGACCTCGTGGTCCTCAGTTTGAAAGAAGCACTGGGTTGAAATCCCTCAGAGGGAGCCGGCACACTGAGACCCCGTCGCTGGGTGGCAGCCGAGGCAGGGACCCCTCCTGTTCTGAGCTGCCTCTTCTCCCCTGTGCGCTGCTGCCATAGGAAGTTCACTGTATCACTGTATCCGCCAGTGGGGAAAGCTGCAAAGGGTTTCTTACTTCCTTTCCATTTGCATGACTTTCGTTTCAACCATCACCATCTGCGACTTTGAAACATCAGATGTGCCATTCCATTAAGGCCAGAAAGCCACCAGTACTGGCCACATCACCACTTTCTACTCTCACTTTGCCAGCTTATATTTTGTGAGTATAAAAACCAATAAAAACGAGAGGCCCTAACTCCAAATCATATTCGTATCTCACCACCCTAGCATGTTATGTCAGTCATATTTATAATATTTATTTTTATACAGTTTGACTTTTTCTTTTTTTTTTCTCTTCAACAACTGGATTCTTTGGATATCACCATAATCTATTTTTACATTTACAAATATTTTCTGTCTTATTAAGATACAGGATTGTTTTGACGGAGGTATATACTTCAGGAGGGTTTGTAAGATTTATCCTTGAGATGTTTTATATACCCCTTATTATTGAAACTCAAAAGAAAATCTCTTAGGAAAAGCATGGCACTCTTATGAACAATTGGTTTTTTGCAATGAGAACCCAATTGTTCTGTCAGAACACTCTGGACAAATAAACAGCATGACAAGGCCCCATGCATTACTGGGGAGTTCTAGAAACCCTTTTCCTTGATTTGCAAACAAGATTCACTTCCCTGAAGTCCTAGGAAAATCATGCCAACTAAAACACCCCTTCAGGCAGGTCAGCCCGCTTTGGGACTACAACTGGGCATTATTGTAAGTTTAGAGTCTTCATATTTTTCCCAAGCATATTAGTGTGTTGGATGTTAATAAAACTTGGAATGATAAATTGACCTAGAAAGGAAGAGCTGAAGAAACAATATACAAATGAAGTCAAGCAGGGGTATTAAAATGAACCCTTCTCCACATCTCCTGTTACAGCTTTGTTTACAGGGCTCTTTTAGAAACAGAGAGTGCAGCATTAACTTTCATGAAATTGCAGCTTGAGTTGTACCAAAACAAAACAAAATAAGAAGGCCAGAACCATTTGCAGAAGCCCTCAGGGATACAAGATGCAACTGTTTAATGAAAGCAGACTTCTAAAATGCTTCAATTTTGAAAATGTGCTTTTTGAGTGGAAACATTCTAAATATTTTCTTTTTAAAAGAAAACAAAATTACAAGAGTATTTGAACCATTCATCTTCAAGTATTCAAATAAAACAAACAGGCAGACAATCATCGCAGGGCAGTCACTGTGGCTCTGGCCTGAGCGCATCCTCTCTTGCATCCCTACTGTGACATCCCCCTCTGGTGGGCCTTTTCAGAAGTGGCAGCTGCACGCTTGTTCGGTGTTGTGACAGCAGCTGCTGAGGGAATTCAAGGGAACAGTGAGGCCAGTGCTGGGGGCTGAAGGTGCCTTGAGGCGGATCCGTCTTTGTGCTGGGGCTGGGAAGTAAGTGCTCTGGGAATGAGGCCCCTGTGCTGTGAGCTGGGGGTGGGGGGGGGGGTGGTCATGAGCAAGTGAAGATGCTGAGAGCTCAGTGGGTGCACCTTGGAGATCTTAGGAGGCCAGGGAGGACTTCTCTGTGGACCTGCCAGTACGTGCCTTAAGTACTTTCCCCTCTTGCATTCGTGCTGTTGTCTACTGTAAATGCCAGTCACCTGCCTGCTTTACACACTAATGTCAGGAGTCCTTAATACATGTATGTGCTGTTCTAATACATGTATGTGCCGTTCTGAGTTGCTTCAGTGTGTCCGACTCTTTGCAACCCCTTGGACTGTATCCCACCAGGCTCCTCTGTCCATGGGATTCTCCAGGCAAGAATACTGGAGTGGGTTGCCATGCCCTCCTCCAGGGGATCTTCCTGACCCAGGGGTTGAACCTGCATCTCTTATGTCTCCTGCATTGGCAGGTGGATTCTTTACCACTAATGCTGAGGCCCTAATATATGTTTACACATAGCTGATTCACAGTGTTGTGCAGCAGAAACTAACACAACATTGTAAAACAATTATACTCATTAAGTGTACATATACGTATGTAACAGTGCTTCCCAGGCGGCACAGTGATAAAGAATCTATGTGCCGATGCAGGAGATGTGGGTTCAGTCCCTGGGCCAAGAAGATCCCCTGGAGAAGGAAACAGCAACCTACCTCATCATTATTGCCTGGGAAATCCCATGGGCAGAAGAGCCTGGTGGGCTACAGTCCATGGGGTCACAAAGAGTTGGACACAAAATAAAAATCAAAGCTCAATTGTTAAAAAAAAAAAAAAAAAAAGAGTGCTTGTAAGTTTGGGAATTGTTTACCTTGTATAGTCATCCCAGCAGAGTTTTTCTGACTTTCTGGAAGACTGTAAGCATAGACATTAGTAGTAATGCTTCCTTTAGAAATAAAATTGATAGTAAGGGATAGATAAAAATTTAAAGTTGCAACTTTAAATTTTGTGTATTATTGTTTATATGGGCCTTTCATGTATGTAATAGCATTTGAAAGGTGTGAAAGGTTGCACAGTTTGAAAGTGAAGCTTCTTCCTACCCCGTTATTTTTCCCCAAAGCAAGGGCTCCTTGCAATTCCTTATGAGTACTTCCAGAGATATTTTGTTAATGTTTAATGTAGCTTTACACAAATAGTAACACACTATATAAACTACTCCGCATTCTGCTTTTTTTTCACTTAAAAATTTACCTTCGTTCTCTTTCCATTTTGTTGTTGTTCAGTCACTAGGTCGTGTCTGACTCTCTGCAACCCCATGGACTGCAGCATGCCAGGCTTCTCTGTCCTCCACTGCCTCCCAGAGTTTGCTCAAAGTCATGTCCATTGAGTGCCTCTTCTCCTTTTGCATTCAGTCTTTCCCAGCATCAGGGACTTTTCCAGTGAGTCAGCTCTTCACATCCAGTGGCCAAAGTATCGTAGCTTGAGCTTCATCGTTAGCATCAGTCCTTCCAATGAATACTCAGGGTTGATTTCCTTTAGAATTGACTGGTTTGATTTCTTCGCACTCCATGGAGTCCCATGGCCTCAAAGGTCTTCTCTAGCACCACAGTTTGAAAGTGTCAGTTTTTCAGCCCTCAGCCTTCTTCATGGTCCAGCTCTCACATGACTACTGGAATAACAAACGCTTTGACTATACATACTTTTGTTGGCAAAATCATGTCTCTGCTTTCGAATGTCTCTTTACAGCCGCTCCATTCTTTTTAATACTTTGTTCTCTGGGTGCCGTTTCATATACCCAATCATGTAACGATGGGCCCTAATGATACTGCAGTGTGCTTGTCTGTGTGTCCTTTTGTACATGTGTGATTCTCTCTAGGACAAATGCCTAGAAATAGATTTAGTAAGTCAAGTTTTTGTATTTTTACAGTTTTGATCAGTGTGTGCCCAGTTGCTCTTGGTGAAGATTGCACCAGTTTTGGTTCTCAGCCGCAGTGTGTAAAAGACCTTGTGTTCCCAGCCCCTCTGCCAAAGTTTTCAGCCATTGCTCGCCAAGCAGTGAAGAGTTGTATGTCATTAAAATTTTAATTTGTGTTTCCTGTTATGACTGAGCATGATTTCATACGTAAAGGCACCTCTCCTTTCCTGTGGATTTGTGCTTCATGATCACTGGGTTCTTTTTCTTACCGAGGTGCCCAGGTTCTTTATAAACTCCAGTAGGTGTACCTATTACTTTCCTCAGTCACTGGTTGTTTTACAGCGTTTGTGTGCAGAACAATTTAAATTTTGGAATCACACTTATTAATCTTTTCTGTCTTCTGAGTCTTGTGTTCCTCAAGAGGACAACTTTTTCTCCTTTGGTGGAGGTGGTTTTGTCGCTAAGTCATGTCTGACTCTCGCGACCCCATGGACGGTAGCCCACCAGGCTCCTCTGTCCATGGGATCTCCCAGGCAAGAATACTGGAGTGGGTTGCCATTCCCTTCTCCAGGGGACCTTCCTGACCCAGGGGTCAAACCTGTGTCTCCTGCATTACAGGCAGATTCTTCACCAGCTGAGCCACCAGGGAAGTCCCCTTTTCTCCCATGGTTTTTTCTAATCGTTGGATTGTTCGCCAAATGGTATTCAGACAAGTGACAAAATTGTAGCTGCAATTTTCTCCCATGGTTTCTTCTAATATTTTTGTAGCTACAGTTTTCACATGGGAATATTTTTTCTACCCGGGAAGTTATTTTGGCATATGGTGTGAGGCAGAAGTCAAAGTTACATTTTTTCACTTGTTTGAATACCATTTAGTGAACAGTTCTTCGTTTCCCTGTCAGTTTGTTGTATACCAACAGCAAGGTAGGCTTGTTTCCATGTCTGTTCAAGCTGCTTCCATAGGAGCGTCTCCCATGTCCTCCGGTGCCCACCTTCTCAGATGGATCAACCATTTGAGGCTGTCAGGAGCCCTCTTTCTTCCCCTTCTGCTGCTAGGTCACTTCAGTCGTGTCCGACTCTGTGCGACCCCATAGACGGTAGCCCACCAGGCTCCCTTGTCCCTGGGATTCTCCAGGCAAGAACACTGGAGTGGGTTGCCATTTCCTTCTCCAATGCATGAAAGTGAAAAGTGAAAGTGAAGTCGCTCAGTTGTGTCCGACCCTCAGTGACCCCATGGACTGCAGCCTACCAGGCTCCTCCACCCATGGGATTTTCCAGGCAAGAGTACTGGAGTGGGGTGCCATTGCCTTCTCCATCTTTCTTTCCCAGTGTTTGGAATATGACTATATCATGTGCTACTCTTGAGAGTCCCTTGGACTGCAAGGAAATCCAACCAGTCCATTCTAAAGGAGATCAGTCCTAGGTATTCTTTGGAAGGAATGATGCTAAAGCTGAAACTCCAGTACTTTGGCCACCTCATGCGAAGAGTTGACTCATTGGAAAAGACCCTGAGGCTGGGAGGGATTGGGGGCAGGAGGAGAAGGGGACGACAGAGGATGAGATGGCTGGATGGCATCACCGACTTGATGGACATGCGTTTGAGTGAACTCTGGGAGTTGGTGATGGGCAGGGAGGCCGGTGTGCTGTGATTCATGGGGTCGCAAAGTGTCGGACACGACTGAGTGACTGAACTGACTGACTGACCTTGAAACAGTCCTGCTGTTGTTGTCGTCTGTTGCTGTGGGGTTTTATATGGTGATTGCCAACACTGGAATAGAAAGCACAGGGATGTTTGGGGGAGCTGGGACCAGGCTGTTAGGATGAGGCTGGGAGCCTGACATGCTGAGCCTAAGCATTGCCTTGTGAGACCTCACCTCCTGTGACCCCTAGAATACCTGTCTCCAGCGCTGATGTGGTAACTCCTCCCCTGGATGAAGGTCTCCTGTCCCATACATCGCCTGCCTACTTTCAGTTACTTTGGCCCTTGTAGTAGCAGGCCCATCAAGCATTGCCCTGAGTATCACTGGCTGGTACCTGGGTCTCCCTCATCCTGATTTCCTCCTCCATGTGGACTGCTCTGTATGGGTGTCTGGGTGCTTCTGGCTTCCTGTTCTAGTCTGCTTTGGCCTTTTATTATTTCTTGCCTTTGCTAGTATCTACATATGCCTTGAGGTTCTACTTGTCTGGTTTTCAAATCACTGCTTTTTCCGAATATATGATCCGTGTGTTTTTCTGGATCCCAAACACTTGCTGGCCATGTTCCATCGCTTGGTCTACACAGTACTCTTCCAAAAATTGTGTCAGTAGAGTTAAGAGCTCCATTGTCCAATGGGCTTTAGTTAAATTTTTATTTTTAATTTAAATTGATCAAAGTAGATGAAAAAAATCACTGAAAAAAATCCTGACTAGCACTTAAATGGAACAAAAGGCATTGCCTTTCTTTGTGATTACAGTTAATGGCATAGAGCCCACAAAGGTCAACAGCAGAAAAAGATACCAACGCAGACAGATTCCCTACCATTCAAACCAAGAGGCGGTGAATCTGTGTGCTCCTTGTGCTGTGCACGAAGCAGGCTTTCTACTGGCCGCCTGCTGCTAGGTCCTGATAGCAGTCTTGTTACAAACAAGGAGTTCCTATAAGGCATAATGTGGTCTTGATTAAGTAATTGTGTTGCATCCAAAGTGCATGAGAGCAGAGGCACCCGTCAGTTAACAGAGGGAGTGTGCAGAAGGGTCTGGCTTCCTGATGGCTTCATCAGTGACTGGACATTAGGGGACCTGGGTTCTGTGTCAGCCCACGTGGGTTTTGGATCTGACTCCTTCTCACCCCCCTACCACCGCACATTTAGTCCAGGATCTATGTCATGCCTGGACTACGTATTGCAGTGATGTATGTCTCCTACGCTTTCTGAAATACAGATCTGAGCAAGTGACATTTCCTGCCCAGCAACCTTGAGTGCCTCCCACCACTTAGCACCAAGCCTCACCTGAGTAGCATCGTCTCTAGGATCTCTCATGTTTGGGTCCCGCATACACCTTGCAGCTTCGGCAGCCGTCAGCGCACCCATCCTCACTGTGCTTCAATCTCACAGAAATGCTGCCAGGCTCTCCCAAGGCCCCTTTCTTTCATATTTGCTCTGTCCTCTGACCAGCCTCCTCCTCTGCTCATTCAGTCACTTCCTTCTCATCCTCTAAGACCCAACTAGGTGACATCTGTCTGTAAAACTCCTCTGACTTCCTCAGGCAGAATGAATTGTGACAATTGTTATGGGTTCACGCACCTCAGTTTCAGCTCTCAGCCCTTTGAATCATTATGTGTTCATCCTTTTGTTTCTGAAATGGGGTTCACAAATGTACTGTGGTCTGTGGTAGTGAACCTGGGTTTCACAAAGCCATGGCATAAAGATGGTTCACCTTTCTGGACTGGGCATTTGATTAAAGAGTCAGGGAAAATCTTTAAGATAAGCAGGACTGGAGAATCCGCATGCATGTAAACTGTAAAGATAAAAGTGTTTTTGCATGGAAGTGCTTTCTGCTTGTCCCATGTTCTGCATCCCTTGTCTGCATGTCCCAGCAGCCTTTTGACTGTTTTGCTATTGAGTGGCAGCCATCTCTACACCTCTATGGCGTGAGATTCCCATTTCCTCACTGCCCTTCTCCCACTTCTTTCTCAAATAACCAGGAGAACAAATACATGAGCAGGTTTAACCTCTTATCTTGTTTCCTTCCTTTGGAAAGTGAGATTAGAGTAGATTTTTAAATTTTTATTTTATTTTTTGGACATGCTACATGGCTTGCAAAATCTTACTTCCCTGACCAGGGATCAAACCCTGACCTCTAGCAGTAAGAATGCTCGGTCCTGACCACTGGACTGTCAGGGAATTCCTAGGAATAGATATTTTTGTTTATGTATTTATTGATGTTTTTAAATTAGACAATTCTATCACCCTTGTTTACTTAAAGAGTGTCTATAGCAACCTTCCTACATGGTGTAGCTCAGTTGGTAAGGAAACTGTCTGCAGTGCAGGAGACCTGGGTTCAATTCCTGGGTCAGGAAGATCCCCTGGAGAAGGGAATGGCAACCCACTCCAGTATTCTTGCCTGGAGAGTCCCATGGACAGAGGAGTCTGGGAGGCTACAGTCCATGGGGTCGCAAGAGTCGGACACGACTTAGCGACTAAACCATCACCGTAGCAACCTTGAAAAGTATCGATATATATATCGCACTTCTGTTGGGAAGTGAGAACATTCACTTGTGTGGAAGAGAGTTAGGTGAGATCCGTAACACGCAAGTCCAAACATCACTCATCAAAAGTACAGGTTGAATAGCTCCACCCGTAGAGCTTCGACACTCGGGTGTCCCGTGCTATCAGCTGAGCCCAGCAGCACCTTCCCTGCTTGTCACGCTCTCCTGGTGGGACAGCTCCCGACAGCCAGGTCTCCAGTTCTCATTGGCTACAGCGGTTTTGCACTGGTGTTGTGCACAGATCACAGAGTGAAAATGGGTAGGAAGGATAGGGAAGAATTCTCCTTCAGAAAATGTATTTCTGGGTCCTTGTTTCCATTTCCCCTCTTCCCACAAAGCCAGGCCATGAGTGAGTAAGTTTTACTATTATAGTGGAAGAGACTGTGTTTCTAGGTTGATTTTAGAAAGTGTGTGTGTGCACACACATATATAGATAGAAATATAGATCAGTATCTAGATAGCTAGATAGAGGTAGAAACACACACGCTCTCTAGTCTTTGTACAATCCTAGCACAAAACTGTGGGAGCTGGTGATAGCTGGAAACCTGTTTGGGCCTGTGAACACACACAACGCCCACCCACAACCCCTCCCCACCCCCGCCCCGCCCCACCACACACACACACTCATCCATTTCATTCAGCAGGTACTTATTGGGTGCTTAGAATGGGCCGTGTATGCTGACCTGGGAGTCCAACATTGACTGAATGAGACCCTGTCCCTGGCTCCATTGAGCTTACAGTCTAGTGGCAGAAACAGAAGACAAGCAAATGGTCGGCAAATAAATATTGTGAAGAAAGTGAACTTTCATGGAGGAAGTGGAGAAAGAGAGGCCATCAGTGTGGGGACCCCAGCACGGGCCCTGCGTCCTCGTGACAGACACCTCCGGTAAGAGGTCTGGGAAACCGAGTCACCAATACAAGGCAAACTGCACCTCCTCCCCCTCCCCTGAGAGGGCAGCGGGAGGGAAGGTAACAAGGGAGATAAGAAAATAGAGTGATTGCACATCTTTCTTCAAGTCATGATCGTGGAATAGTTAGGAGACTGTGTTCGGAAGATACATGTTCAGAGGAGAGGCAAGCATGCCGATGGGGGTGCGGGTGGGCGGCAAGGGGGTAAGTTGGCCGGGAGTGGAGAGGAAGGGAGAAGACCAAAAGGGTGGCCCTCAGTTCAAGCCAGCATGGCATGGAACTGGGACATGGGAGGGGCTTTTGGAAGCTGCCAGGAGAATGTGCTAATCATGAAGCCAAATCTAGGTGGATGTATGACGGAAAAGGACTGACCTCCTTCTGGCTAGAGGACTCACTTGGTCTTAGATGGGAGGGTGGGAAGTAAGACAGACAGGGCAAGAACTGCTGCATTCCTGGGCTTGGGGCCTGCAGAAGGGGCAGGAGGACAGGACAGAGCGTGATACCAGCCAGGCCGGGAGGATGGCGTCATCCTTTGTGCATGAGCCAGCACAGTCCGTGAGACAGCACAGGGGACCAGTCTCCACGCGGCCGCGGGAGCCGTGCTGGTCCCTCCTGTGGCCGGGAAGCTCAGACCTGCACTGAGGTGGTGTGTGACCGGTTGGGGAGGAGAGAGTGGAAGGAAGCTTTAAAACCACATCCCCATCTTCGGTGACAGCATCCCCAGGGTTGTAGCAGTGTTGATGAAGGAAAGTTACCTGTTTCTTAGATCTGCCTTGAACTTGCTCATTTCATCATGAAAGCTGGGATATGGCCCTGAAGGTGTGAAGAAGGTTCTGATGTTTCCTTGTTTCAGGGCAAGCAAAATGCCTTTTATAGCTGGGCACATCCCAGAGTTTCCTCTTGTCCGTGATCATTAGACTGGGTGACCCCAGTTTAATAAGCAGGTTGTGACAAGAGTCTCACCATTGCAGGAAACCATACTGCATCATTGAATTGCCATTTTATTATTATTATTATTGACCTCTAAGTCTTCATAGTAAATCACCTACTTGTGAATTAAGTGATAGTTTCAAGTATCAATTTGTGAGATTAGTTTGAGTTTTGTTAATATTTAACCAGAGATTATGATTTATTTTTGATCAAAGAAATGTAATATATAAGATATAATAACTTTATATAAGATATAGTAGATGTTATATTAGATGTTATATAAGATAACATATAAGATATATAACATTGATATACTAAATGTAATATATAAGATTTGCTTATATAAAGCAAATATAAGATTTGCTTCTTGTATGAAAAGATTTTACTCAACTCAAACTTACCAAAGGAGCATTTATTTTAAAACAGCGTTTGCAGTATGATTGATGTACAGAAAATTGCACATAAGTTTTGACATATGTTTGGCCAGTGAAGCTATTACCACAATTGAGATAATGCTCAAATTTATTACTCTAAAGCATTTTCTCACACCCTTTTGTGATTATGGCTGCCCTTCCCTATCCCCAAGCAACTATGGATGGCTTTCTGTCATTATAGATTAGTTTGCATTTCTCAGAATTTCATATAAACGTCATCATGCATTAAGTACCCTTGGAGAGGGTTTGGCTTTTTTCAGTTAGTGTAATTGTTTTGAGACTCCTCTGTTTTGTTGCATGTTTCAGGAGTTAAGACCTTTTTATTTCTGAGTAGTACTCAATTGGATAATTGTACCACAATTTATGTTTACCTCTTGATTGATACTTGGGTTCATTTCAGTTTCAGCTATGAATTGTTGTTGCTCAGTTACTAAGTCATGTCCAACTCTTTGTGGCACGCCTGGCTTCCCTGTCCTTCACTATCTCCTGGAGCTTGCTCAGACACATGTCCATTGAGTTACTGATGCCATCCAAATATCTCATCCTCTGTCACCCCCTTCTCCTCTTGCCATCAATCTTTCCCAGCATCAGGGTCTTTTCCAATGAGTTGGCTCTTCGCATCAGGTGGCCAAGGTGTATTGGAGCTTTAGCTTCAGTATCAGTTTTTTCAGTGAATATTCAGGGTTGATTTCCTTTAGGATTGACTGGTTTGATCTCCTTGGCTATGAATAGTTGTATACAAATCTTTGTATGGAAATTTGCTTTAATTTCTTTTCAATAAATAGAAATGAAATGGCTCAGTCATATGGTAGGTGCATGTTTAGCTTCTTAAGTATTATTAAGTAAACGATCTTCCAAAATGGTTGTATACCAGAGTAGCACTGACCTCATAAAAGGAGATGAAATATCTTTCCTTCCTCTTCAACTTTCTATAAAAATTTGTGTAGAACTGTTATTTCTTCCTTAAGAATTTCTTAGAATTCACCAGGGAAACTATCTGAGAGTAGCGTTTTAAACTATGCATTCAGTACCTTTAATAGACGCTTTGGTTCAGTTCAGTTGCTCAGTCGTGTCCGACTCTTTGCGACCCCATGAACCGCAGCACACCAGGCCTCCCTGTCCATCACCATCTCCCAGAATTCACTCAGACTCAAGTCCATCGAGTCAGTGATGCCATCCAGCCATCTCATCCTCTGTCGTCCCCTTCTCCTCCTGCCCCCAATCCCTCCCAGCATCAGAGTCTTTTCCAGTGAGTCAACTCTTCGCATGAGGTGGCCAAAGTACTGGAGTTTCAGCTTTAGCATCATTCCTTCCAAAGAAATCCCAGGGCTGATCTCCTTTAGAATGGACTGGTTGGATCTCCTTGCAGTCCAAGGGACTCTCAAGAGTCTTCTCCAACACCACAGTTCAAACGCATCAATTCTTCGGCGCTCAGCCTTCTTCACAGTCCAACTCTCACATCCATACATGACCACTGGAAAAACCATAGCCTTGACTAGATGGACCTTTGTTGGCCAAGTAATGTCTCTGCTCTTGAATATGCTATCTAGGTTGGTCATAACTTTACTTCCAAGGAGTAAACGTCTTGTAATTTCATGGCTGCAATCACCATCTGCAGTGATTTTGGAGCCCAAAAAAATAAAGTCTAACACTGTTTCCACTGTTTCCCCATCTATTTCCCATGAAGTGATGGGACCAGATGCCATAATCTTCGTTTTCTGAATGTTCAGCTTTAAGCCAACTTTTTCACTCTCCTGTTTCACTTTCATCAAGATGCTTATCTGATATCAATTCATATCCAGTCATCTATTTCTTCTTGAGTGACCATTAGTAGTTTTTGTCTTTCAAGGGATTTTTCCATTTCATCTAAGTTGTCAAGTTTATTGGTGTAAAGTTGCTCAAAATATTCCCTTATTCTTTTTTTCAACGATTGTGTTTATCTAGTTTTGACTGTGCTGGGTCTTCCTTGCTGGCAGGCTTTTCTCTAGCTGCAGCAAGCTGGGGCTACTCTCTCGGTGTGGTGAGGGGGAAGCCCCTCTCTGGGGCGGCTTCTCATTGCGACGGCTTCTCTGGTTGCGGTGCACAGGCTCCAGGTGCACAGGTTTCAGCAGTTGCAGCACGTGGGCTCATTAGTTGCAGCGCAGGCTCAGTAGCTGTGGAACATGGGCTTAGTTGCTGAGTCATGTGGGATCTTCCTGGATAAGGGATCGAACCGTTTCTCCTGAATTGGCAGGTGAACTTTTTACCACTGAGCTCACAAAGGTAGGCCTTATTATTCTTTTAAAAGCTGTAGAATCTGTAATGAAGTCACCGCTTTCAGTCCTAAAGTTTGTAATATTTGTCTTCTTTTTTTCTCTAAGGAATCTGGCTAGAGGTTTATTAATTTTATTGATTTCAAAGAATCAGCTTTTGGTGTTACTCAATTGTCTAACTTTTTTTGTGTGATTGATTTCTACTCTATATACTTTTCTGGTGACTTTTAGTTAAATTTGTTCTTATTTTTCTAAATTGGAAGATGAAGCCAGTGTTTTGAGATTTATTGTCTTTTCTAATATAGGCATTTACTGTTATAAATTTTCTTCTAAGTATTGCTTTAGCTGCATTCCACAGATTTTTAACAGGTTGTGTTTTTAACTTAGTTCAAAATGCCTTTTTAATTTCCCTTTTGATTTATCCTGTATCCATAGATTATTTCAGAGTATTTATTTAGCTTATAAATATTTGTGGATTTTCCAGGTCTTTGTTATTGATTTCTAATTTAATAAAAATGGGGACAGAATTTTTTTTTTCCTGTATTTGGAAGGAGCATGTATTTGTATGGGAGAATATATTTTGTATGGCTTGAATCCTTTTAAATTTATAGAGCTTTATTTTATAGCCCAGAATATGGTCCATTGTTGCAAATGTTCTGTGTGCATTGAAAAGAATATGTATCCTGATATTATTGGGTAGAATTAATTTTATATTTAAAGTGGGTTTTGTTTTGTTTTTGTAAACAGCATATGGTTGAGTCTTGCTCTTTTTTCGTGAATCTGATTACCTCTGCCTTTTAATGGGGATGTTTGAGCATTTATATATAATGTGATTATCAACTTATGATTGATAAATTATTATTATGCTTGCTTTAAACCATCTGTTATCTTTTAAGCATATTTAAACAATGATAAATATGCTTTGTGTTCACATATTTTATATTTTTATTGTTTTCTATTTCTTCATGTAGATCAAGGTACCTATGTGGTGTCGTTTATCTTCTACTTGAAGGATTTTCTGTAACATTTCTTGTACTGAAGGTATACTGATGATAAGTTCCCTCTGTTTTTTGTATGTCAGTAAACGCCTTTATTTCCCCTTCAGTTTTTAAAGGTAGAAAATTATATGTTGACAGGTTTTTTTCTTTCAGTGATTTAAAGATGTTTCTCTACTTTCTAGCTTTCATTGTTTCTGACAAATATTCTGCAATAGTTTTTGTACCTCTGCAAGCAATATGTCATTTTTTCCTCTGGCTGCTTTTAGGATCCTCTCTTTATCACTGGTTTTAAAAATTTTGATTTTGATATGCCTTAGTGTAGTTTTCTTCATTTTTAAATTTTTTTATGCTTGAGTTTTGTTGAGATTCTTGGATCTGTGGGTTGTAATTTTATCAAAATGGGAAATTTTTCAGTGCTTATTTCTTTACGTTTGGGGGTACTTTTCACCTCTCCTTTCTTTTGATAAGCTCAATTGCATATATATTGAGCAACTTGAAGCTTTACCAAAGTTTATGAGTGCTCTATTGATTTTTTTCAGTCTTTTTTCTCATTGTTCATTTTGAATAGTTTCTGTTTCTATGCAAGTTCATTATTTTTTCAAGTGTCAAGCACCTTTTCAGCTGGATTTTTAAAAAATTGAAGCATAATTGACGTACAGCATTATATCAGGTGTACAACATAGTGGTTCAACATTTGTATACATTGCAGAAGGGTTAACATCAAAAGCCTAGCTATGATCTGTCGCTTTCAAATATGAAGTGCAGCATTATTGACTGTAGTTATATTCCCATGACTTATTTATTTTATATTCGGAGGTTTTTATCTCTTAATGCCCTGCACCTATTTTGTCTAACTCCTCACCCTCCTTCTCTGGCAACCACCAATAAGTGTACTTTATGAGCTTGTTTAGTGTGTTCATTTGTTTTGTTATTTTTTTTTTAGATTCTACAAATGAATGAAATTATATGATATCTGTCTTTCTGTATCATATTTCATAGTGTTCTTCTGTGTTACCACAAAAGCAAGATTTTATTCTTTTTGTGACTGAATAATATTCCATTGTGTAATATACACCACATAGCCTTTATCCATTTCACCCATCAGTGAACATTTAGATTTCTGCATCTTGCCTATTGTAAATAATGATCAATGAACATAGGGATGCATGTATCTTTTCAAATTAGTCTGTCTGTTTTCTTTGGATAAATATCTAGAAATGTAAGTTTTGGGTCATACGGTGGTTCTTTTTAATTTTTTGTAGGAACATCCATACTCTTTTCCATAATGGCTGCAACAACTTGTATTTTACCAACAGTGAATAAGGGTTCCCTTTTCTCTGCATTCTTGCCAACACTTGTTATTTCCTATCCTTTTGATAAGTCTTTCTGACAGGTGTGAAATAATGTCTGACTGATGATTAGTGATATTGAGCATCCTTTCATGTGCCTGTGGTCCATCTTTATGTCTTTGTTGGAAAAAGTCTACTAGGTCATCTGAACTGAGCTCTTTTCTATGCCTTTCCTGTCTGGACATGTTCATAGTTTGTTTAACTTCTTGTATCTATGGCCTGTAGTCATAATAACTTTTAATGTTTTAGCCTTCTAGTTCTACTGTCTGTGTCATTTCTGAATTGTTTTCAGTTGATTTATTTTATTTCCTCTTTATCAGTTATTTCTTAATAGATGCCACACCTTGTAAATTTCTCTCTCTTTTTTGGGGGGAGGATTCCCATAAACATTATTCAGCTTCATTCTATGGTGTAATTGATTCAGAAAGTTTTATTCTTGCAGGCCTTGAGTCTTCGCTATGTTTAATCCAGTATTTTACCACTGTTGAGGCAATGATCTTCTTACAACTTTAACTCATGCCACCTGACCCTTCGGCTTCTGCTTCTCCATAGTGGCTCAGATGGTAAAGAATCCGCCTTCAGCGTGGGAGACCCCACTCCAATATTCTTGCCTGGAGAAATCCGTGGACAGAGGAGCCTGGTGGGCTATAGTCCATGGTGTTGCCAAGAGTCGGACACGACTGAGTGACTAACACTTTCACTCCCTCTCAACTACGTATTCTTTTCCTACCTTTCAGTTCCAAGTCCTGGGCACACGACTATGATTAGCTTGGCCTTCTACACCAGAAGCCTCACACAACCACTAGACAGCTTGCCTTTGGACGAACTGCCTTTGGGGAGGAACCCACCATATTCACTCAGCTGTTGCCAGGGCTCAGGGTCCTACGCATAAGACATTATCTCAGCAGGTCCTCATCCGGTGGTTTCCCTTAGAGAATGGGCTGAGCATATAGACACATGGAGACTAGTGTCTACAGTTGTATCTGACTTGATGCATCCTTGTTATTCAGCATCTAATTCATTCATCAGGTGACTCATCATGCATCTCTTCTAAGTGTCAGGAGACAGGGACAAATGAGAAAACAGGATCCGGCCTAGAAAGTTAGACTGCAGGAGGAAATATAGTAACATATGTGGAGATGATGAAGACCAAATTTAGGGCAGTGGTCATTTTTAGGAAAGAGATGAAAATAAAATTGAAACTGATGCATGTACTGTGGCAAGTACTACACAAATGGTACTTTACTAAGTACCCGTGGTGTGGGGAGGGGAGGAACATAGGTCAACATGAGGGCTCCAGCCTGACAGGCCTGTTTACAAAGCTTAGCTCTGCTACATCCTGGACTTCTCCGTGCCTCTATTTTCTCATCTATAAAGGAGATAATAATAGAGCTTAGTACAAGAAGTTGTACTGATTAAAAGAGCCATTTTGTGCAAAATAATTGGCCCACTGTGTTGTCTCCATAAACGTTCACTCATTACAAACCATATTTCAGTGCAGTCGAGTTCCTGCTCCAGACGTCCCAGAAAGGGAGGCCTGAACCAGATGGGATTTCTGGGGTAGTTCCTAGAGCCTTTTGCATCCAAGATTAAATATTGCAATTCCTCTTGCTCAGAGTATATCATCCGCTCCCTTGCAAAACCTCTCTGGCCTCTGGCCACCCGCATTCTTGTGTGGCTTCACTTGGTTGCAGCTGCCGAGGGTGTAACTTAGATGACTTCAGCTTCCCAGGTGCATTCCTGGTGGCACGCAGTCCTCATCACAGACCCAACTTGGAGCCATGACAGAAAGGTTCAGATCAAACCCATAGCCCACTGTAGCCCCTCATGCTGAGAACTGCCGCTGTCGTCCAGATCTGGCCTTGGAGACCACAGCTCAGACCTTCCTCTGTGTTTGTAGATTTTCCACTCCCAACATAAAGTGATGTCTGTTGAGCGCCTACTGTGACCCAGATGCTGTTCCAAGCAGGCTCCTACATACACTCTCACATAATATGGAGTATTATTATCTGCATTTTACAAGCAGGTAAACTGAGGCTCAGGGAGGTTAACTGACTGGCCATACTCAGGTTTTCTCAATCTAAAGCCCTGCATTTAATTCCTTTACACCACAGCTGGTCCCCAGGCTGGCCAAGGTTAAACAGTGCAACGGCTTCTAATCACTGTAGGCATTTTCCTGAAAGATTTCATATGAAAGGTAAAAATCTGTTATGGATGCCTTTATAAAGAGAAAAATTCACCATAGTAGCTTGAATTTGGGTATTTGGATATATTTGTTTTTAGCAGTGATTTGGGATATTCCCTTTGTGTGGTTTGAATGCTTTCTAGCATTGATATTCTAAGTGAGCTTATTTCCAGAAACAGGATTTACAGGGCCAGAGTTCATACTCTCACATATTGGGCATATCTAGATAGAGGGAGACCTAGGGAAATTTAATTTATTAATATTATATGTGTAACTCTTGGTTCCTAGTATGACCAAAATGGCTTCTGTGCCATTATCTGGGACAGATAAGCTCATGGGGTGCTTTGGTCGTCCCTTCCGGCTTCAGGGGTCTGTGTTAGGGCATCCAAGAGAATGGATCTTGAGTTAGAGAAGGCATTGTGCTTCACTTTAGGAGAAGAGAAACCAGTCTCCATTGCTTCGCCTTAGCATCTCACATCTTACTTCTGAAAGGAAAGAGCCTCCAGTGTTGACACTGCCTGATAGCACATCACGTGTTAACCCTGCCTGATGGTACATCACATGTTGACCCTGCCTGATGGTACATCACGTGTTAACCCTGCCTGATGGTATATCACGTGTTAACCCTGCCTGATGGTACATCACGTGTTAACCCTGCCTGATGGTACATCACGTGTTAACCCTGCCTGATGGTACATCACGTGTTAACCCTGCCTGATGGTACATCACGTGTTAACCCTGCCTGATGGTACATCACGTGTTAACCCTGCCTGATGGTACATCACGTGTTAACCCTGCCTGATGGTACATCACGTGTTAACCCTGCCTGATGGTACATCACGTGTTAACCCTGCCTGATGGTACATCACGTGTTAACCCTGCCTGATGGTACATCACGTGTTGACCCTGCCTGATAGCACATCACGTGTTGACCCTGCCTGATAGCACCTTCACATGCCCTCCGGCCTCAGACCCGGCATGAGGTCTCCCTCTGCGGGGTCTCAGTAGACAGGGATCATCTACATTTCCCTTCCTTAGAGACGCCCGGGGAGAAATGACAGCATCCGCTCAACAAGATGGAACCCTTTTTATTTTCCCAAGTTCTAATACTGTTCTAATTTTAAACAAGCTCCAGTGTTCTCATCTGAAAGGAAATGATGTTAACGAATGATATAGAGACGCTTCACTGTGAACTCATTAGTATAGCCACTAATGACCCATTATTAAGTTACCATGCATGAAGGTTTTCCTGGAACAAGCTGATATATTTAGAAGAACAAATTAAAGTCAGAAGCGCAAGGGGAAATGGCAAGGTTCTTATTTTGTTCCTTACCCAAGAATTTCTCTCTCCTCCCTCTGAAAAGGGAACTCAAGACCCGAAGCTGCTGGTCCTTGAGACCACCACACAGAGCAGCCTGAGAGCTGAGCTATTAATAGAATCAGATTCACCTAAAGTAATCGTCCTGTGTAGTGCATGTGTGCTAAATTGCTTCAATCTTGTATGACTCTGTGTGACCCTATGGACTGTGGGCCACCCGGCTCCTCTGGTCATGGGACTCTCCTGGCAAGAATAATGGAGTGGGCTGCCATGCACTCCTCCAGGGGATCTTCCCAACCCAGGGGCCTAGCCCACGTCTCTTATGTCTAACCTGCCCTGGAAGGCCGGCTCTTTACCACTAGTGCCATCTGGGCAGCCCCAGTCCTATGTAGGGTACCTTAGTTTTTGTTTCATTTTTTGTTTTCAAATTCTGTGATTGCACATAACTTTTAATGTTCAGCTAGCTTGGGGATTCAAAGATACTTGGGCTTCCCTGGTAGCTCAGATGGTAAAGAACCCACTTGTAATATGGGAAACCTGGGTTCAATCCCTGGATTGGGGAGATCCTTTGGAGGAAGGCATGGCAACCCTCTCCAGTATTCTTGCCTGGAGAATCCCCATGGACGTAAGAGCCTGGTGGGCCACAGTCCATGGGGTTGCAAAGAGTTGGACATGACTGAGAAACTAAGCAGAGCACATTTTCATATATGTTTTTATATTTTTTCTAAATATTCATGAATCCCTAAATAGTGTGTGGTTTTGCTTTGCTACTGCTGCAAAGTTGCTTCAGTCGTGTCCGACTCTGTGCGACCCCATAGACGGCAGCCCACCAGGCTCCATCCCTCGGGTTCTCCAGGCAAGAACACTGGAGTGGGTTGCCATTTCCTTCTCCAGTGCATGAAAGTGAAAAGTGAAAGGGAAGCCACTCAGTCGTTTCCGACTCCTAGCAACCCCAGGTACTGCAGCCTACGAGGCTCCTCCATCCATGGGAGTTTCCAGGCAAGAGTACTGGAGTGGGTTGTCATTGCCTTCTCCAGTGGTTTTGCTTTACATGTATTTAAACTTCATAAAAATGATAACATTCTCTTTATGTTCTTCAAATTACTTCTCACTATCAATATATTATGCTTTTAAAAATCATCCAAATTAGTCTATATCACTCTATTTCATTTCTTCAGGTATAGAGTATTTCTTTGTATAAATACGCTGTAATTTTATTTTTTCTATTTTTTGATATTTATGCTGTTTCAAGTTATTAGCTGTTAGCAGTACAAAGCAGTGTAATACATTCTATTCTTGTACATGTCTGTCATCTTTATAGATGCAGAGGTGTAAAGGTGTACTCTGTAGTATCAGCCTGGAAGTGGATTTTCTGGACTGTGGGATACATGCATCTCCAGATGTATTCAGTGTTTCTCTGAAAGGATTTCACCAGCTTACGCTCCCAGATGCAGTATATGGGGGTTCTTGCCTTGTTTTGTGTCTTCAGGCATGGATTTTTGTCAGTCTGCAACCTGGGAGGTGTGAAACAATATCTCACTATGAGTTTAGCTTGCATCTCCTCTCCCCGAATCCTAGTGAAGATGAGTGTTGTTCATGTATTTATTGGTGATTAAATTTTCTTCTTCAATAAAATGCCCACTGTCTTTTGCTCATTTTTCCTTTGCCTGTTTTTCAGTACGTAGTTAGTCTTTTTCATATGGATTCAAAGGAGTTCTCTTTGTATTGCTTACTAATACTTTGTGGTTTGTATGTGTTACAATTAGCTTCTCCCAGGCTGTGGCTTCTCTTTATTCTTATGTAGTCTTTCAGTGTATATAAATTTATAAATATAACATGTGCATATGTATTAAAATTTCCCTTTTTGACTGCCCTTTTAGATTTCTAGTCTGAAAAAAATTCTTTTCTATCCTAATATCTAGATGTTGTAAAGTTTTCCTTTTTTACATGTTTCACTTAAACTTCCCAGAATTTATTTTTGTGTTTGGCATGGGGAGGGGCTGCTGTATTTTTGTCTTACACGACTAATAGCTGTCTCAGCACCATTTGTTAAATAGTCCATTTTTTGGTTTGTTTGTTTAGTTACTAAGTCCTGTCCAACTCTTTTGCGACCCCATGGATTGTAGCCTGGTAGGCTCCTCTGTCTATGGATTTTCCAGGCAAGAATACTGGAGTTGTTTGCCGTTTCTTTCTCCAGGGGATCTTCCCCACCCAGGGATTGAGCCTGTGTCTCCCGCATTGGCAGGTGCGTTCTTTACCGCAGAGCCACAGGGGAAGCCCAAATAATCCATTATGTCCCTACTAATCTGCAATGACATGTCTATCATGAATCAAGATGCCATTTGCGTATGAATCTGTCATTCCATGTCTCTGTTCTTGCACCAAGACCACCTTCACAATTAACCACTGTGGCTTTAGAATGGGCTTGATATCTAGTGGGGCCAGTGATCCGCTTTGTTCTTATTCAAAGTTGTCTTGGTCATCCTTGGATCTCAGTTCTTCCATAAACATTTTGGAGCCACCTTGTAATGTTCCATGAAAAATCCTTTTGGAATGTTGAATGAAATTGATTTGAAATTGTATAAGTTGGAAAAGAACTGGCATCTTGACTGTATTGAATCTTTGTATATGTAAATGTGATATAGTTGTCATTTATTTAGGCCTTTTACTAAGACGTTACAAGTCTTTCTTATAATGAAGTAATTTGTAGTTACCATGTAGTTAACTTAATAATTGTTACTGTTATATGGAAATACAGTTACTATTTGCACATTTTACATTGAGAAACCTTATTGGGCTCTTACTAATTCTAGTAACTTATGGGGTTTTTGGATTTTCTAAATAAATCATATTATCTCCTAATGATGACACTGTATTTCTTTCCCTTCCTTATGCTTTTACTTGTTTATCTTATCTTAGTGTACTGGCTAAGACTACCAGAATAATGTCAAATACAAGCAATTCTGGGAGTCTCCTATCATTTCTAATATTAAACTTAAATGTTTCAACATTAGGAATGATGCTTAACATAGTTTAAAAAATTTGTTTTTACTAAATAACCATTGTCAGGTTTAGAAAATTTTCTTCTGTTTCTAAGAGTAATGAGTTAATTCCATTCTGCTTTCCAAACTGTTGAGTTGACCACTCGTTATGCTTTAGAAACATCCTAAAAATTTTAATATATTATCTCTTCATACATAGCCTTTTGATATATAGTCTTGATATAATACTCTTTGAATGTTTTCTAATTTTCTGTATATTTCTTCTTTGACCTGAATTAATTAGAAGCATTTAAAAACTTCACAATTATATGGATTTTTCAAATGTATCTTCTTTTTTGATTTTTTATTATTTATTTATAATTTAAATTTATTTATTTTAATTGGAGGCTAATTACTTTACAATACTGTATTGGTTCTGCCACACATCAACATGAATCCACCATGGGCGTACACGTGTTCCCCATCCTAAACCCCCCTCCCACCTCCTTCCCTGTGTCATCCCTCGGGGTCGTCCCAGTGCACCAGCCCCAAGCATCCTGTATCGAACCTGGACTGGCGATTCGTTTCTTATAAATGTATCTTCTTGTTACTTATTTTTAACTCAATTGCGTTGTGGTCAGGAAGGTAGCGCACGTGAAAACCAGCTCTTGCCATTCACTCATGAGCTTGAACCCTGTCACAGGATTGACAGTCGGTTTTTAAATAGTTTCTGTGTATTTGAATATTTCTGTGTATTTCTGTGATTATGTTTTCTTTAATTTGGGGCACCAGGTTTTATATATATATATTTTTTTTCATCTGCTAGGTAAAATTTATTAATCAGGTTAAACATGTCTATTTCATTCATAACAGTTTCTCTCACTCACTGTGTGAGAGGCGTAGGAAACCCCTCCACCTGATTGTGGATTAGATTTGGCTGCATGTAACAGAAAGATAAATATGTGATAGTAGCAAAAAGAAGATAGAAGTTATGTGAAATGTAACTTTGTTTATATGGATGATAAAATTCTCTCTATGCCTAAGGAACCAAGCTGACGTATTAGATGCTTAGTGAGCCCAGATTATAGGTGTTACTGAGCTTAGATCTGGCTCCTCACTGCTCAGAAATCAATACTCAAGATTCAAGTGCCAGTAGAAACAGAAAGCTTTCTTTAATCAGAAAGCCAGCATCCTGAGGAGAAGGTGGACTCATGTCCCCAAATCAACTGCAAAGATTTTTCTCAGCCGTGAACATCGTTACAGGGCAAAGGGGAAAGTAACCTCACTTAATCACTGAGATGTGTGCATGCTCAGTCACTTCATTTGTGTCTGACTGTTCGTGACCCTGTGCACAGTTGCCTGCCAGGCTCCTCAGTCCATGGGATTCTCTGGGCAAGAATACCGGAGTGGGTTGCCATGTCCTTCTCTAGGGGATTTTCCCAAGCCAGGGATCAAACCCGCATCTCCTGCATCGCAGGCAGATTTCTTTACTGACTGAGCTAGCAGGGAAGCCTCAATCATTGGGACAGAGGTGCAGAGTCATTGCCATCTCCCATTGCATGCAAGCTCTTCAGCTCCTTGTGATCTTTCTTTAGATGCTATCTTGTTTCACAGTTTTTCATAGGATTACTGACAGGGAGACTGGGGAGAAGATACAGTCATCTGTTAATTACTTATTCTTCATTGTTGCTTCTTTGATCTAAAGAAGAAACCAACAGGAAGCAAGATACTGTGTGATCAAAAGGTTTGAAAGGTGTGCTTGGGCCAGAGATGAGTAGAGCCTGGGGGTGCCTGGTTTAAGGTTAGTCATAATATAGTTTTGCTAAAGTGACAAATCAAAGGGGGCCTCCTGCAGAGAGCTTTCTCTTGCTGAAAGCTGCTTACAGAGGGTTTCGTTACTCCCTCCTTGCAGCAGTTGGGGATGGTGGTTTCTTCCCTCTGCTTCTCCTCCCACCTCTGATGGGTTGCCAGAGGTGACTCACCTTTTCTAGGGGGAACAGCTGTGCGACTTATGGCAGAATGTGTGTGCTGCAGTAGTCACATCTTTCTCCTGTGCTGAGGGACCTTGTGTTCCCCACGAGGCAGGCATATTCATCAAATTCAAGTAGGCGATCACCCAAGCTATATATCAGAAATATTTGTGTCTCAGTTTAGACGTTTTCCTAATAAACAAAGGTTCAGTTGTATGTAAGAGATTTTATTATTCCCCAGAGGTCCAACAGACTCTCCTTCCCATCTAACCCTCTTCTTTATATTTCATATAATTGCCTAATTTTGCCTTCTTCCACCCATTCTCCTAACTTAACATTTTCTGTGGTTGCCCTCTGATTCTTCACTAAGGCCTTCACATAGCTGACCATCCCCATCACAGCATCTTCAGTGAACAGTCCAGATTATTTGTGTGGTATCATCAAGAATCAAGTGCTATCCTTTGAACAAGCTGCTTGTTCATGGACACTTCTTGACATGGAAATGAAATTTCCTTCATTCCATTCAGATTTCAGACCATTGACTTTTTTTTTTTTCTCCTTATCTGTCATCCCTTGTTTCAAGATGATACAATTAATTATTTGGGGAAGTATATTGAGAAACTGGTGTATGGCAAAGTATTTTTAGCACACGTAAAAGAGAAAACAGTTTTAGGCTGAATGTTTCTTCCAGGTCATCAGAGTCTTATCAGAAACCAATTTTAAAATGCGCGCATGTGTGTGTATGGAGAAAATATGTGTTTATATTTTAAGCATATCCTGGAATACTTTTTTGATAATAATATCACTCATTATTGATGACTGCTTATATGCCAAGCCTGCTGCTTGGTATTTTATATGCATTATCACCTTTTTGTCCTCCGAGCATATAAAGCAAGTTACTTCTCTCCATTTACAGATGAAGATCTTGGAACAGAAGCCTGAGACACTCAGTGATTTCCCCTAGCCATTCCCTAGGTACTGGCAGACCCTCCGTTCTAACCAAGGCTGACTGATTCCTACATTAGTCCTTTTAATCACTGGACGAGCCACTGAAACACTGCCTCATTGTATCTTTAGGTCATCACTGAGTGGTCTTCTCACGTCATCCTTTAGGCAGCACCAAGAGTCCTTGGCAGCAGAGAGAGAGAGGCGGCGACAGGAGAGGGAGGAAAGGTTGCAGAGAATAGAGCGAGAGGAAAGAAACAAATTCAGGTGAGACGGACTTACAGTTTTTTTTAATGAACTGAAACTTAAAGCACATGCCTTCACTGTTGCATATGGTTAATACTGGTATTAAAGGATTAGGGATTAATATGCTTGCTTCCGATACTCCCTCTGTTTTCAAGAAAAGCAAGCCTGAAACAGGCTTGATCTGGTTTGTTGTGGCCTGTCTTCCTTTAACCTATGGCAGGAAACAGAGCCAGCCAGCCAGATTCAATTAAGGCCTGTGTGTTCTTGGGGCCTTCATTATCTAAAATGGTTTTATCCAGGCCTTCCTGAAGGCAGAGGACCTAATTGGCTTAATTTGACATTTTCCCCTGAAGCTATTCATGTTTTATTCATATTCTATTGGACACCTAAAAGAAAATGCTTTTCCACTTTCTGGTTTCTTACTCCTTGTAGCAATATTTCATATTTTTTAGGCAATACTATTCCCTCCTATGGAGGAGAAGAAGGCATTGTATTGATTAGTCCCAGGCCATTGTCCCCCCTGGTCTCTTTGGTCTCTGTCCAGCTCTAAAGATGTGTTCTTGGGTGGCCCACTCCAGCTTCTGTGTCTCGGCCTGTTTGCTCTGCTGAATCCAGGATCTCTCCCTTTCTCCTTCAGTCAGATCATCCTTTCCCCCCATCCTCCTGATCCACGTCCTAACACTCCTCTGGCCTGGGTTCATGCTGTGGAGTTCTTTTGAAAATGCTGGACACTTGGTTCGTCTTTTCTTACACCTTTCATTCCTCCTTCTCTTCCTTTCTTCCCTTTGTCTTTCCCCTCCTTCCCTCTGGCCTTCTCCATCTCCTTCCTCCGCCCTCCTTCATCTTCCCAATCATCTCTCCCATAGTTTCTACACTCTTTTTTCTTCTTATTTCTCTCCCATCTCCACTTCCTGTTTCCTCCATTCACTTTTTTTGGGGCAACAGTCTTCGATCAATTACTCACAGTGAAATCTACGAAGGATGTAAAGCATTGTCAAGGAGGATTTACAAGTTCAATAATGTTTTCTTTTCCCAGCAGCCAAAAAGAGTATAGACTCCTCTGTTCATGGGATTTTCCAGGCAAGAATACTGGAGGGGGTTACCATTTCCTCCTCCAGGGGATCTTCTGACCCAGGAATCAAACCTGCATCTCTTATGTTCCCTGCATTGGCAGGCAGGTTCTTTAGCACTAATCATAAAATGAGCAGAGCTGTGAATTTGCCTTAACCATAACTCACTGCTATATGAAAACAAGTATCCCAAGTCTGGTGGGTGAAAAACTAATCCTGACTTTTGGAAGATGGGGATTCACAAGCTGCATAAAGTAAAGCAACATCATTATCACGCCAAAACTGTATGGTGTATCTTGAGCTGTCAGATTTCTACCAAACGATACATGGAAAGGCCAGACCTGTATGCACCATTTCTCAGGAGGTAGCTCTGGAAGTTGTCACTTTTGGAAAAACCAATTTGTAAAACTACTGGAACAGGTTAGATGCTTCATGATTCAGGGCTTTCTGAGAGCTCCACATATTTCACCACCAAATAGCAGCAGAGCATCTGACTGAAACACATGGAAAATTCAGAGACTAGCTTACACATTATAAGATTTTGATTGAAAACCTCTTAAAACAAGGTACCAGATCTGGGAAAGAGGAAATCAGCATGCTCCCTCCTGTCTCTTCTATGCCATCACTCAATGCAGCCATCAGTCATGGACAGATTTAAAGCATGGGGCTCTGAAAACTCTGAACTGGAAAAGACAGCAGGTGAATTGGGGATGGAGACTAGCATTCAAAGTTCCCCCAAAACCAGGGAGAGTTCACCATTTTTCCCTCCAATATCACATGGCATGACTCAAAAGCATCCCCAAACCCAGAAGCACATGCCAGACATGAACTGAAAGAGCTCTAAGAGAATGCCTCTTTTTCTGGACTGTTGCTGTTGTTCAGTCACCAAGTCATGTCTGACTCTTTGCCAACCATGAACTGCAGCACACCAGGCTTCCCTCCTTCACTGTCACCCAAAGTTTGCTCAAACTCATGTCCATTGAGTTGGCGATGTCATTCAAACATCTCATCCTCTGTCACCCCTTCTTCTGCCCTCAATCTTTCCCAGCATCATGATCTTTTCCAATAAGCTGACTCTTTGCATCAGGTGGCCAAAATATTGGAGCTTCAGCATCAGTCCTTCCAATGAGGAGCAGCAAAAGGAATTCCTGAGGGTTGGAGAGTTGAGAAGTCTCCTGTTTCATCTTATTTTTTCCTTTGTACCTCTCCCAGCCTCCAAGCAATATGGTTTCAGATGCACAGTGATGACATTAGTGTCCAGGCAGGTGCCTAAAACTCAGGGAGGGAACCCTTCCTATGCTCAGAAGAGTGTCATGCAAGAACACTTCTTTTCTCCATGGCTCCTCCTGCTGCATTGCACTGTAAGCAGATGGAGGTACTGAAAGCCTGTAGCAGAGCAGGGGAACTGAAGCCCACGTTTTTTGCCCAGAGGACCAGGAAGGGAGACCTAAAGAGTCCAGGAAATGACGGGAAAGTTATGAAAAGTAGAGAGGTCAAGAGAGCAATCCAGAGGTCATCTCTAGTTTGTGCACATGTGACTCAGAACCTAAACAGGACACCACAAACTTTGAAAACTAAGTTCAGAGTAGAACACACTTAGGTATCAGACTGGCCACTGGGTGGTGCATATTAGGACCTGATATGAATAGCATTAAAAATATTTGAATCCTGGAACCAATATCAGAAGGCAATCAGAGCTTACAGGCTGAGCCTAACTTGGTTGATTGCCTGCTAAAGGAAAACAATCAAGATTCTTCATAGAATTTAAATAAGGCTCAGAGTCTCATTGCATAATATTTAAAATATACAGAATGCAGTCCAAAACAATTTGTCATAGGAATCCAGGGGAAAAAAAAATCTTCAAAGGGAAAAGAGAATCAAAATATGCTGAACACAAAAGGACATAGATGTTGTCATTATCAGACAAAGACTTTAAAGCAGCTGTTATAAACATGTTCTAAGATGTAAAGGCAAATACTTTTGAAACAAATGAGAAGTCTCTGCAAAGAGATGGAAAATATAAAGAAGAAGCAAATGGAAATACATATAGAAGCAGAAGATACAGTAACCAAAATAAAAAAGGCTTTGAATGGTTTCAGCAGCAGAATAGAAATGAGAGAAAAGTCAGTGAATTTGAAGATGAAACAATAGAAATTATCCAATCTGAAAGACAAAATGAAATGCTGAAAAAAAAAAGAACAGTGCCTCATGGACCTGTAAAATAATACATCTTAGCATTTGTGTCTTTGAAGTCCCAGAAGAATGGGACAAGAGTGTATTGTCATATGTATTCAGCCCACATATTGGTAGTGTAAGAATTAGACCTGGGCAACCTCGTCTTCAGAGACCATGCTCATAACTAACTATTCACTATTTTCTCTTGGTCACCAAAGAATCTCACTCATCCTTTAAGAACATAGTGAGATCCTGGCAAAATAAGCCTGTCTAGAAAGGAATGCTGATTATCAGTACAGACCACACAGAACTACTGATTATGATGACTTCAATTCTATCCTGAAAATCCGAGGATGTGAATGAAAAGAAATTCAAAGAAGGAAATAGGAAAAGCTCTATAGAATCATGCCTGAGATTAGCCATATGGCTGACCCTTTATCAGCCACCTCATTGATATAAGTTATTCATGTTCCTTGTGCTGTTTTCTTTGCAAAGCATTCTTATCTGTTGTTATTTTTGTTGAATATTATCATAATTTTCCCGGGTTATGGGAAATGTTATTTTTAGTGTGGTAAGTGATGAGAATGGATGTTTATAAATGATAACACATTTGTGCCTTTGTTGCTTTTTCTCCCCCCTCCTAACCTGGTTTAGTTGCTCTTACCATCCCTTTATATCCAGCTATCAGTGCACAGAGGGGTAGAGAACTTAAGCTACCTTATGAGGTTCAGTGTAAAAAACTGTCATGTCACTGTTCTCCAGGAAAATAAATAGTTTACTGAGAAGGGACTGACCACACAGTCTTACATTTAGATTCAAATTGGAACCTCACCAGGAGAAACAGACAAAAGCATTAAAATTAGACAGATTTGGGCATATTATGGATAAAGACAAGAGAGAATGCACAAAAGCTTCCAGTGATCTCTGCTTAGAAACTGAAGTGTGAGGGATTCAGAGGAAGAATCTTGGGCTGTGGAAGGAGTATCTGAACTGAGGAGTGCAGTAGAAAATGGCCAAGACACTTGGGCCCACTCAAGTTTAAATCTTGAGTTGAATGTTGGGGAGTTACCAGAGTTTGGTTGTGTGGTACTCACCTGTGAATACTATTGCTTGCTTGTCATTGCCATATCTTATTGATGAATTGGTTTAACTTTTAAAAATTTTTTGTCTCACCCCTCTTCCCCATATACTTGAAGTCTTCTTTCTGAAGAGTAATTAGAGTTCTGAGTGAATCCAGTAATCCCTTATTTTCATCTCTGTGATTTTATAGAAAAATTTAGTACTTTTAAAGTGCAGCCTTTATGTTTATATTTTAAACATTTAACAATAACCACTTTCCATTTCTGAGGTGATAGTCAGCTTTCATGATATAGTCTGTTAATAATTTCTTGGCAATTTTATGAGCCTCTAATTCTGTTGTTTTCCTTCCCCATTTTGTTTGTTTTGCATATTTCGATTAGCCGAGAGTATTTAGACAAAAGAGAAGAACAAAGACAAGCAAGAGAAGAAAGGTTTGTATATCTCTTCTTTCCCATTGTAACCAAATGGCATGTGACTTTGGTAGTTAAAATACAATAGCTTCACCTAAGACCTAAGACCTTGGGGAGCTGGCATTTTGCAGAATAGAGTGTCCTGGTTATCTCCATTTTCCAAAAAAGTACAGATTAATTATTTCGTGCCATCATGGTATGAGATATATGTGTGTGTTCCTCCAAAACTCTTCTCTAAATAAACATATAGTTTAGCTTATTGGCATGTGGTATATATTTTAAATGTCTTTCTACTACCACTGTTGAGCCTGGGTTAGGTGTCCCTCCTGTGTGTTTCCAAGTCATTTGTTCAGCATTTCTTCCACAAATACTTGAGCCCACACACTATGCCAGGCACTGGCTAGGGTGCCAGACCCTCCTGAGAGTCTCCCTGGAGGTGCCTGACCACTTACCCATCCCCTTACTGAACTGTACTCAGTTCCTGCATGACAGGAACCATACCTGATTTTCCTTGGTGTCCCAGTGTCTGCCATAGGGCTTGCAGGTAGCAGACACTTAGGAAGAATGTATTGAATAAATGAGGCTTCCCTGGTAGCTCAGCGGTAAAGAATTTGTTAGCAATGCAGGAGACATGAGTTTGATCCCTGGGTTGGGAAGATCCCATGGAGAAGGAAATGGCAACCCGCTCCAGTATTCTTGCCTAGAGACTCCCAGACTCCTAGACAGAGGAGCCTGGTGGGCTACAGTCCACTGGGTTGCAAAGAGTCAGATATGACTTAGCAACTAACCAACAACCAACAATTGGATAAAGGAGCAAAAGAACCAACAGCTTTAAAATATTTAAGCTGTAAACCAGTTTGTTCATTTCAATGGCAACATACTTTGGATCCCTTTAAACCATATCAAGTTAATATATTCAGTGTCTGGTAAACTTAGATAAGCAAAGGAAATTGTTTTTGGAGGTAGACCAGCAAAAGGCAAGTTTACCCCCTAGCACTGTCCAGCTGTACAGTTGTGAGAGCTGGACCGTAAAAAATGCAGAGTGCCAAAGAACTGATGCCTTTGAACTGTGGTGCTGGAGAAGATTCCTGACAGTCCTTTGGATAGCAGTGAGATCAAACCAGTCAATCATAAGGGAAATCAACCCTGAATTCTTGTTGGAAGGACTGATGCTGAAGCTGAAACTCCATTGTTGGTCATCTGATGCAAACAGCTGATTCACTGGAAAAGTCCCTGATGCTGGGAAAGATTGAGGACAGAAGGAGAAGAGGTTGTCAGAGGATGAGATGGTTGGATGGCATCACCGATGCAATGGACATGAACTTGGGCAAACTTAGGGAGATGGTGAGGGACAGGGAGGCCTGGCTTGCTACAGTCCATGGGTCACAAAGAGTCGGACCCAACTGTGCGACTGAACAGCTGTCCAGCCTGCAGTTATTCCTTCCACCACCAGGTGGGGGTTACTGCACGGAGAGACTGGAAAGGCTGGGTTCATACCAGAGCCAGTCCGGAACCAATCCGTCTCAGAACTATGCCAGTAAAAAGTGGAATTGTGCTAATTTTTTTTAGACACCATCAGCTAAATAGATCAGGACAGTCTGAGACAGGGAAGAGTGGAGACTGTCTGTGTTCAATTTAAAAGTTAGATGCTTACGTCAGCCTCATAAACAAAACCATGGCATTACTTTAATTCCAGTGTTCTATTAGATTATTGCCATCCTGATAACCAGTTGTGGCCAGCAAATTTATAGTGAAAGATCCTGGTAAAGAAACTCTAGTAAGTACCTGTTTTTTGTTGTTTGTTACACTGGAGGACATGACATGGACTCCCTTGACAGTCCAGTGGTTAAGACTTTGCCTTCCAATGCAGGAGGCATGGGTTCGACCCATGGTCAGGGAGCTAGGATCCACTTGCCTCACAACCGAGAGACCAGAACATAAAACAGAAGCAATATTATAACAAATTCAATAAAGACTAAAAAAATGTGGTTCACATTAAAAAAAATCTTAAAAAAAAAAAGAAATCAAGTTGTATCTTTTAGCTTTCCCTCTGGACTCTGAACTTTTTGGAGCTTTTGGACAGCTTGAAAGTCATGTTGTATCTGGACAGGCAGGACTTTAAAGCTCCTGGAGAGAAGACCAGGTACTGTGTGCGTCAAGATCTGAGCTGGTTCAGAATGGAATCTAGTTTTTTCCAAATTGCTGAGGGCTGCCTCTTTCTGCATATTATTTACTACTCTTTCCCCCGAAGTAGAGCATCACTTACCTGGAAAACTCACGCAGAGGAGATTTCTACTCCTCTTCTCTGGCCTCCGCTCTCTCCCCCACACCACCCGCCACCCTGGGTCTTCTTAGCTGGTGTGGGAGTGGGTTCTCCATGGCCCCATGTGGGATTCTTTCCGTACAGCCTGCCTTTCTGTTTACCTGAGATTTGGGGAAGCAGCCAAGTGTTTTCCTTTGATTTGGACCAGCCACTTTTCCTGGTTAGTTGGCTGTTTGAATTACCTGGTAAAGATGGAAGTGAGGGAGATATACTTTCATCCCTTGTTGGAAAGCAGTTGGGAGTTTCTGGTAAGCCAGGAAAAGAAGATTTCCAAGTTATAATGGAACTTGGAAATGGATGGGAAAACTAATGGAGATCAGAGGTGGAAAGAGACATGGAAGAGAACTCCATCTGTTAACTCTTCAGGGTGGAGCCAGGCATGTTTGTTTGGTCCCATGACTCAGAAAAGACAGCCAGACTCACAGCAGAGAGGTTTTGAGGTTCATATAACCTAGTGTAATGAGATGAATGTCATTTTGCTATTTTGGAGGGTAATGGCCATGCATACAAATTTGGTTTAATTTTTAATTTTAAAGTTTCATGTCATCCCATTCCATAATTTTAGGTAAGCTGTTTTATTGATAATGGTGCAGATTCAGAGTAAGTCTCTGTTAGGCCTATTTCTAATTTTTTGTAAGGTGGCTCAGAGGTTAAAGCATCTGCCTCCAATGCGGGAGACCCGGGTTCGATCCCTGGGTCGGGAAGATCCCCTGGAGAAGGAAATGGCAATCCACTCCAGTATTCTTGCCTGGAGAATCCCATGGACAGAGAAGCCTAGTAGGTTACAGTCCACGGGGTCGCAAAGAGTCAGACACGACTGAGCGACTTCACCTCATTATAAGAAAGTCTCTGTCTGATATTGATTGACTTGATGTTCACGAATGATTCTTTTTTTAGGGGTGATAAGGAATGGGATCTAGGCTGGGAATCTTTGGGTTGGGGTGGGGGTCAGGGTGAGAGTGGTCTGAGGGAGCTGGCAGGATTTGGAGAGGAGGTGCCTTATGGGAAGCAGAGGTTCTGGGGACAGAGTGCAAATGGGACGGCTGGGACTGGGCGAGGATTTGGGAAATTATGCATCAAAGTGACCCTGAAGCAGTAAGAGCGGATTCTGAACATGATCTGAGGACAGACTAGAAGTTAGAGGGAGCCAGGTTTTGGTTTAAGGGAGAATTTCCAAGCACTTGGGTGGCAGGAAGAGTCATTAGTAGGTGTGGTGAAAAGTCATGCAGGGTTTCTACTGGACCCTGTGTAAAGAGCCTAACTTATGCCCGCTGGATGGTAGTGACACCAGCCAGCCACCCACAATCCTGGTGGGCATTGCTGCTGCTGCTGCTAAGTTGCTTCAGTCGTGTCCAACTCTGTGCGACCCCATAGACGGCAGCCCACCAGGCTCCACCATCCCTGGGATTCTCCAGGCAAGAATAATGGAGTGGGTTGCCATTTCCTTCTCCAATGCATGAAAGTGAAAGTGAAGTCGCTCAGCCGTGTCCGACTCTTCGTGACCCCATGGACTGCAGCCTACCAGGCTCCTCTGTCCATGGGATTTTCCAGGCAAGAGTACTGGAGTGGGGTGTCATTGCCTTCTCTGGGTGGGCATTGAGCTCATTACAAAGTCTGTTTCTCTAATTCTCACTGAACTATGAGTGCCACAAAGGTACGTATTTTCTTATTTATTATTAAATCTCTAGTGCCTACTAGAGATTTAATAATTTAGATTTGGGGAGTTTGTGATGGACAGGGAAGCCTGGCGTGCTGCAGTTCATGGGGTCGCAAAGAGTCGGACATGACTGAGTGACTGAGTGACTGAGCTGACTTAACTGAGTGCTTTTAGTTTTTAGCACATGACAGGCACATGACTCAGCAGAATATTTAATAAATAATGAAAGGATAAATGAATTAGATGTAGACAGAGGCAAGATAATGAGAATGTTTCAATGAGGGTAGGCAAAATGAAAAGTATTTTGAGTCGAGGGCATAGTCTGTTGATAGAAACCCAGTACTTTGTTCCTAGGAGGCTACGTCAGAGTCTGTTGGCTGGAGACGGTGTTGCTAGGCAGCCGAGGTGTGACCGTCATCAAATGGGCTGGTGGGCTCCTAGGATGGAGCAGCGCTTAGATCACCCTCGCAGGGAAGGTCGGGATAGAGGTCCAGCTTCCTCCCCAGGTTTTGCCAGAGGTGTCCATGGGGCAGGAGAGGTTTCTGAGCTTGAAGGTCTCCATGCTGGGTAGCCTGGCGCTCCCTGAGCATGCCTATCACCACTCCACCCATCGTGGGAACACAGAAATATGGCAGCTCTTGACCCTTGGGCCTCCCCGCCTCTGCCATGTTTTAATGTTAATTGTGGAAAAGTATACATAACATATAACTTACTGTTTTAACCATTTTAAAATGTATAATCCAGTAGTATTAAATGCATTCACATTTTTGTGCAACTAGCCTCCAGTACTCTTTGTCTATAGAACTGACCCCTTAACCCTAAATCCTGCCATTTTTGTCTGTCATCTAAACATCCTAAAAACAAGTCAGATTAAACCCCTGACTCGTCCCCTCCGCCTGTCTCAGGGATCCTCAAGGGTGACATCCATGAGCCAAGAGGTGCACAGGAATAGTCTCTGAGAAGTCTATCCAGACCCTGGACCCCTGGGGTCCCCCTTGAAAATGGGGTAAACCCTTTGGCTGCCAGCACATCCCTGCCAGCCTGGCTGCCCACAGGGAGGGGACCAGAGAGGCCAGGGTGGGGCTGCTTGAAATGGAGGTTGGTGAAGGGTTGTCCTCCTGGCCTGAAGCCTTCTGTGTAGGGCTTCGTTACTTCTCTCCCTGATTTTGCTAGAGCGTCGCTTGCCTCCTCTAGGATCCCCATCTCTGGGACATGTCCAGATCCTCTTGTTTGCCCTGGATTCCTCCTGCCCCCTGCCCTTGCCGCTTGGACTCCACGTGGGGACACGTGTGCCCGTGATGGGATCTCCTGGCCTCCCAGCCTTCCTGGCCTTCCATTTGCCCCCAGCCCTTTTATAATAAAATACAGGCCCCGACACTTGCCCTCAAGACCACTATCTTCCACCATCCCTGTCGCTTCCACCACCTGGTAATTTTTTGGGGCCCGTCTGCATTAACTTCAGAAATATCTCCGTTTTGGTACTTTTGCTACTTTTTGAGAGATGACGTTGTTGGCAAGGAAAGTCCAGAGTCTCTAAAGCTTGCTTTCTAGGTCGAGTTTCACCCTGTTAACCGTGAGACAGACATTTGTAAATGCAAATCCACTTCATGCGTTTTACCAGAGAGTCACCAGGCAAGTAGGCTCACTCCCCAAGAAAGTGAAATCGGGTGGCCCTGCCCTCTGGCGCCCTGGGCTGCAGGGAGATGAGAGCAGGTGGACTGCTCCTGGTGGGTTCTTTGCCTGCTTCCCATCAGCCCATGAATGCACAGTGCCCAGGGAAAGAACTGAGGATGGTCGTCTTCCTGTTCTCAAAAAGTCCTATCACCTGCTTGTTGAAAACAGACTTAACGTATGTGAAAAGATGACTAAATATGCCAGGCAGTAAATGTAAAATGCTATCTGAGTTGAATGGTCTACATATCCAACATGAGTTCAGAGGCAAGGGCAAGATCACTTCCAGCTGTGGTGGTCAAGACAGGCCTCCCTCGGGGAGATGTGCGTGCGAGCCCATCCTGGGGCCTGGCAGGAGAGCTGTGATGACTGCAGACCTGGGAGCCACACCCCCTGAAGGATGGATGAAGAAATGTGTTCTTTCCAAAGACATTCTTTTAAAAGGTTCAGTTTGTGTGCTCTGCCTTTCTTATCCAGCTGAAGTAAGAGCGCTGTGTGTGCAGTGTCTGGGTGGGGGCTACAGGGTCTAGGGCTGGGGGCTTGCCATTGGGAAGTAACTGAGGCAGTGAGTTTGGGTGGATGTGAGTGAGGGTCTGGATTAAGTGTTTGCAAAGTTTTGTGGTGGTATAATAGTCAAAAGGGGCTTCCCAGGTGGCGCTAGTGGTAAAGAACCCGCCTGCCAATGCAGGAGACATCGGAGACGTGGGTTTGATCCCTAGGTCGGGAAGAGTCCCTGAAGTTGGGCATGGCAACTCACTCCAGTATTCTTGCCTGGAGAATCCCATGGACGGAGGAGTCTGGTGGGCTAGAGTCCATAGGATTGCAAAAGAGTCGGACACCGCTGAAGCAACTTAGCATGCACGCACACATGATCGTCAAAAACCTGCTACAGCTGAGTTCATGAATTTATTCCTGAACAAATAATGACGGGTAAAATTAGCAGACATCTGGAAGAGGCACATATTTCAGAGTTATTTTGGTCTAATCTATAAAGCACTCTATGAGGAATATGATTGGTAGCTGGTCTTAATAAACAGTTAGTGCGTTCTGCCTGCCTGAAATGCAAAACAGATGTATCTTTGTTCTTTTAAACTGACTTTGATGAATAAACTATATGTGACGTCAGGGCCAAGCTATTGGATGTCTGAGTCCTACTCAGAAATATTTTAGAATATAAAAAACTTTCCATGGTCGACACCAAGAGAACAAAGTGAATTCCAGTCACATTGCTGTTAGCGTTGAAGCAGGTTCAGAAATCCAGGGAGGGCTTCATCCAACAACCTTTTGGTATTTGGGGGCATTGTTCCTGTCTGCTGCACCAAGGCACCCTCCCATTTCACAGCTGACAGCTCTGAGGGTGTGTGGTTTTCAGCTGTCACTGTTGGGGCTTTTTGATGGTCATTATTGCTGTTTGGCTTGTTTGCACAAATGTTTCCTAAAAGAGCAAACTAGGATTCTGCAGCAGTGATCTGGTATTTGGAGACTGTGATGTTACCACTTCCCCCAATTTGTTTGGTTATGAATGATGCAGGATTTTTAATCATTAGCATCTTGGCTTTGCTGGGTGCTTTTGGCAGACGGGCCCTCCAGCCAGCCCTGCGCTGTGCTCTTTGCATCAGGAAACCAGCTCACTCTGCAGGTGTTTCATCCATAAACAAGCACCAGCCACGGGCTCCTCTTTCTTTTTACGGAAACCCTTTGGAATTTAACTTTCAGATACAAATACTTGGAGCAGTTGGCAGCTGAGGCGCATGAGAAGGAGCTGAGAAACCGGAGTGCGAGCCGGGGCAGAGCTGACCTCTCCTTGGACCTGACCTCACCGGCAGCCCCCGCCTCCCCCGCCCCCCTGGGTCATAGCCCTTCATCTCTAGACTCGCAGGAGGTTCCCACGGTATCATCCTCCTCCCCAGGAACGCCTCAGCATCCCCAAGGTGAGTGAAGGGAGAGTAGAGGGGAACTGATGGGGTAATTAACATCAGACAGGCTTCTAGGCAGCAGGAACCATCCCAACGTGCAAACTCATACTGAGAGGCAGCTAATGGGAAGCTTCAGGGGTGGCTGTGACCTAGCTGTCACTAATAGCGAGGGGTTTGCAGAGCCACTTACTACAGCAAAATTATTTATAAAGCTTGTCAGTGTGTGATCACTGGAAAGGGAGAATGCTGAAAATAAGGCTCACTTTGACATTTAATCCTAATTCACAGGATAATAAATTAGAACTAATTTATTCCTCTGTCATTTGCATGTTCTTTATTTATTGGCCCTGCCCAATAGGGTGACCCCTTGTAAGTGTTCCTCCCGTAGGAATTGTCGATCTGGTTTAAGTTACACTGATAGACGATAAGATTAATCAGAGCAAACAAAGAAACACGGACCTCATACAAACAGAAGTAAAATATTGAAGAAGAAAAAAGAAGAAGATAGTAAAGATGACTGGCCTGTGGTATGGGGGTGGGTGTTAGAATGCAGACAGGCTCTCCCCGGAGAAATTGCCTGTCGTCTTAGCTTTATTTGGAGAAAAGCAGTGCCATCGTACACTGCAGCCTTGGAGCATCAGCAGTTTTCCTGATAGCTCTGCAAATTGTGGGTCCGTTTTCTTTCACATTGTCAGAGAGGACAGTTCTTGGGTACAGGCGCCTAGCGCTGCGTGTTGACTAACCCTGCAGCCAGCACTGTTTGGTTTAATCGAGTGTTATGGCTTGCAGCCTGCTGTAGGCTCAGCCAACTGAAGACAGCGGAGACACTAAACTTTTAACTCTAGGAAGGCTGACTAAATATGGCGTAAAGTCTAATTTAAACAAGGCAGGACTCCATGACCTCAGCAGAACTGGCTGTAACTTAACCATCTTGTCTGTCCAGTTCTTTGCTGGCTCTCCGAGCTTCAGGGCTCAGTCTCCTGGAGCAGGCTGGTCCCATCCCAGCTCCCCATCACGCCCTGTTACTCCTGGTCCTGGAGCCGTGGAAGACTGTCCTGGGCAGACGGCTCAGTCCTAGATGAGTAATGTCGGTCTTAAAATGTTAAGACTCCGGGAATCAGGAACACAGATTTCTCTGTAACAGCAGTGTGCTTTCCAAACTCGGCCTGATATCACTGTTCTATCTAAATGGTGGTATTTCCAGAGGCCATATAAAAAATATTCCCCCTGCAAGCTGTGGTTCAGGACTAAATCTGGGTACTTTTAACTCTAAGAGTTGTTATCTCCAGCATTTTACAGAAGGGTTTTGTCCAAACTGTGACGTACGGAATGGCCCCACGCTAAGAAGGAATTGTCAGTATCTATAAATACTGTTTGTCCTCGAGATTTTTAATCTATTTGATGTTTGTGGCAATACCAAGACAGCTCCTCAAGTATTTTGTCCAGTGTCAGTCAAACAAGCCATCCTATCCATTTAAAAAGAGAGTATTTTAAACTTTAATCAGAACACAGGAAATAATTTGTATGTACATAATATGCATTTGTGGAAGGTTATTTCAGTATGCTTTCAGAAAGATAAATAGCAAATGTCATTTTTCTCTTCAGAGGAGGGGTAAACAGAGAGTAAGAAAATGTTTGACTGAAGTCACACCTTAAGTGGTTATCTACATCAGAAAAAGGAATACCCGGCTTGAATTTAGACACAGTTACAAATTAACAAAATAGCATTGGTGTTTCCTTTTTCCTTGGGAAGAGGGGAGAAGCAGTGGCTCTTATAGAATCTAGAGACACTTCCATCATATATTAAGTTATTGTCATCCATCAGATCAGTTGGAGCCAGCAAAGTGTTCTAACATCCTTGTCCTAGTATATAACCGAGTTATTCAGTTGGAAAGTCTAAGTGTAGAAGAAGAAAGGCTGTAAGAGGATGCTTTCAAGCGAACTGATGAAGCATCTTTCTCATTTGGAGCCTTTGGACCAGAACACAAAAGTAGGTGTGACATAAGGGTTTTTCTTCACCTGGTTTGTTATCATTCTTGGAAGCATTCCACTAGTTCCCGGTTAATGGTCTCAGCTTTTCACCAGGTCCCCCTTTTCAAATGCTCAGAGTCATGTTTTGCTGATCCCTAATATTTAGAATATTCCCACAACTGGGGGAAGAATAAAATATATAATCACACATCCAGATGTTTGCCCTGCACCAAACACCTGGCACATGGTCCAAACATGCCAGGGGTTGACTCGCTTTTTCATTCTTTATCTTTGTGGGGTCATATGCTAATAATTCATTTCACATTTCTGTAGCACTTAGCTGCTTCCTTCCAAATGCTGCTCTTTAATGCTTTGTGGTGCATCTCAGTAAAGAAGGGAGATGCTCTTATCCATACTTCAGTGGAGGCTCGGATAGATGGGGATTTGCTTCAGATCCGGCTGATGCCATGCTGGGAGTAAAAAATCACTGTTTCACTCCCAACCCGGCCATTCATTGTGCCATGGTATCTGTGGTGGTGCTCCCAAGAATCCCATGCCATCCCCTCATGACCCTCTCCCCAGTATCTATCAAAATTGTGACCTACATTTCCGAATTATATTTACAAAGAAAAAGGAACAGCAAGTATTTATTCCTGAATTATGTATTCCTTAGGGTTAAAGGTCACTTTGTGAGTTCTTACTTGAATTCTTTTAATAACAAAATATATGAAAACATTAAAGCTTTCTCTCCCTTTTCCCTTACAAAATATATTTACGAAGAGGGAAGAGTTAATGGTAAAATACCTGTAGCATTATGTGGCGTCTAGTGAGATCTTTCAGCCAAAAACCTTCCCAGCTAAATCTGCTGTAACTTTTGTGTAAATCACACCGCTACTCCCACCATCAAGTCAGTGTATGCTTGAATTATTTTTCCATCTGGCCCTCTTGTGGTTCATAGCAGGTGTTTGTCCCAGTGGTGCCTAAAACTGGTGATGATGATCTGAATATTTTTCCTTTGTGTCAAGCTGCCAGGCCCAAACACATTCATGTGCTTTCGTTTGCGCTGTGCTCTAATTAATGGAGACAATTAGCCCCCAGTTTAGGTAGCCATGGAAGGACTGTTCTCTTCATCCATTGCTTTAATTATTATTTTTTAAATTTTATTTATTTATTGGCTGCACTGGGTCTTCATTGCTGCAGAGATGGCTTTCTTGGCTTTCTTTAGTTGCAGAGAGGGGGCTTCTCTTCATTGCAATACAAGGGCTTCTCACTGCAGTGCTTCCCTTGTTGTGAGACACAGGCTCTAGGGCACCAGGTCTTCTGTAGTTGTAGTTCCCGGGCTCCAAAGCACAGGCTCCGGAGCTGTGGTACACGGGCTCAGTTGTTCCGCGGCACATGGGATCTTCCCAGGCCAGGATTTGAACCTGTGTCCCCTGCATTGGTAGGCAGAGTCTTATCCCCTGGCCCACCAGGGAAGTCCCATTGCTTGAATTACGCTTTCCTTATTTTCACCAAGCCCTCATGGTATCCATCAGAATATCTATCCAATAAATATGTTTCCTGTTATTTTAAAGCATTCACAGATGACTCTGGAAACAAACAAGTTTTCCTCACTAGGTAGAGAAAAGGTGCAATGTTCTTTTGGAATGGAGTTCTTCGATGTGGCTTTAAGGAAATTATTCTGAGGATTGAAAACAATGATAATCTAGGAACTCCCTGGCAGTCCAGTGTTTAGGACTGCACTTTTAATTCCAAGGGCCTGGGGCTCAATCCCTGGTTGGAGAACTAAGATCCTACAGGCCAGTTAATATGGCCAGGAAAAAAAAAAGAGACAATCTATGGGCCCACAGTGAAGTCAAAGCAGCAAGGTAAACTATTATGCCAGTGGGTGTCAGATCTTGGTAACCTATTTCATGGAAACAAAGTGGAGAAAATAGCTGATCTCGAAACCAGGTGTTGACGGTGGTCCCTGCAGGATGTCTCAGGGTTGAACTGCCTTCCTTGGAGGCTAGAACTGTGTTCTTTCCAGGCTCCCTGGCTCAAATACCGGAGTTCCCCCTGAGGCTAAATGAGAGAAATGACCATTTCCCAGGAGAAGGAAGATGCTGTCAAGAATTGATAAGGTGATTTCACTCATTAATATAGCCATGAAATCACACATAATGGCTAGATTACTTTTCTTATTTTGAGCTCGGTGCTCTTTATTTCACACACAGAGCTAGCATGTTAGAGATGCATTTAGAAATTTACCATACTCTATTAATTCTATGTCAAGGAAAAATATGTTCAACAGTATGATTGTTTTTCTGCCTGTAATTGATTCCTACATATTTCCAAATGTCTTACTCTTCGGCACTGGAAATATAAAATGTGGCTTATGTGGTCACGGCCTATTCACCAGCACTCAGCTGGAGGCACTTACAGAAATTATGGGCATGGTAAACTGATATTTTCTCTAAGCCAAGAATAGAACCTAGGTCTCCCACCTTGCAGGCAGATTCTTTACCAGCTGAGCCACCAGGGAAGCCCAAGAATACTGGAGTGGGTAGCCTATCCTTTCTCCAGGGGAACTTCTTGACCCAGGAACAGAACCAGGGTCTCCTGCATTGCAGGTGGATTCTTTACCAGTTGAGCTAACCGGGAAGCCCCTAAGCATTTACAGTAAACGTTACAGTAAGCGTTTACTGGTAAACATGATAATTCTAGTCTTCTGATCTTCACACCTGGAAATAAAACATAGACATACAGTAATGGCATAAAATGTTCAATTTCTTTCAGTGAATCATCCTTTTTCCTCATTTTCATTCGTCATGGCTGCTGTCATCGTTACCAGTCACTGACTGAGCATCTTTGTTACCTTCATTGGGTAACATATTTTCAGTGCCCTTCAGGCAAATAGGTGCTCTCTTAGGTTACCCTGTCCACGGGGTAGAGATCAGAAACATCTGGCATCCTGTTTCCAGCTGGCACAGGAACAATGGAACACCATCCATCATCAGCCTAATGCATGCTGGTTCCCTTGCATAAAGCTTCTGGACACCTCCAGTCCAGGATTTCGTGAGCTGGCAGGAAACTAGATTCCTGGTGGTTCTGTGACTCAGGGCTGCCCCACCTCACCTGACTGCTGCTACTTAATGCCATTTGTTCAGTGAGACAGAATCTCTCAGGGACTCACCCCAAGGGCAAGGCCAGGGCCCTGCCTGCTGTGCCTGCTGGAGGACATTTGACAGCCTTTGTGAATCATGGGAGTGTTGTGCTTGCCGTTTCTTGGTTCCTAAAAAAAAGGAACAGATAGTACTTTCCCATTTTTCCTCTTACAGAGAATGACAGTTGCCTGCAGTGTGTCTTCTTGTACCATTTTATAAAACATTAAATAGTCCTGAGTTTATCTGAAGCAAAGTATAAATCCTGCAGAAGTTTACTTAAGTAAAGATAAGGCTCAGAGTGGCATTGGGACTATTGTTAAAGCAGGATATTACATGAGCGCCATGATAATCTCATGGATGACAAATAGGCGTCAATATCTGCCAAAGGTCTGAGACTTCACCCTACTTAAAAGCTAGTAAGTTAGCCCGCCATGATCTCATGGATGTTGGCAGAAGACACGAAACTCCTGGGTCAGAAACAAAGGACTTTATTACTCACAGCGATAGTAGTAGCCAAGATAGCAGCATTTGTGCCATTTCTGCAAGTCGCAGTTTCCACAAGGTGATGTGAATAAGCCCACGTGACACCTGCATCCACACTGAGTGGAACCCTGAGTTTAAGGATCTCAAGTCTTTATTGGGCAGTAAGCGCATCTTCCCTTTGTCCCAGAGGGAGACGTGATCTTGCTCACAGTGGGCGATAAACCAAGTAGTGGTTGGTTCCAGTGGGAGACTGTCTCTGTCTTACAAGACTGTTTTCTATGCATACCTCCTTAGAAGGATGGTCCAGAATCAAGGCTATGGTGGCTTTGCTTATAAGACTCCAGAAATGATAGACCCAGGGAGAATTGTTTCCAAGATTGGGGTTATGGTGATTTTTAACTGACCTTTATCATCAAATTTTCATTCTAAAAACTGTTTAATGTAAACAAAAAATCCAAGTTTGAAACAGCCATTGGCTTGTTTGTTCCTATTTGACAAGAAGAAGGAGTATCAGGAGCTGTAAAGCCCAGTCTGGAGCAGGCGCCGTGTGCGTCTGGAGGTGCTCCAGGGCATCCGGAGAGACAGGAGTGCCTTTCATCCCAGGGGAAAGCCTTGGGTAAGTGTTTCCAGCTACAGTCAGAAGGCCTCCCCGGGCGGGGGCTGTGGTACAGCAAAGAAGAGTAAATCTCAGGTTTCTTCTCGCCTCCTTACCTGTGCTCAGGACTTTGCTCTCTCCTCTGCCATCTCCATCTCCCCTCTTTCCCCCCCACAGCGCCCCTCCTCCCCCGTACCCTTCCCCCACCCACTCCTACAAGGCATTTGTACAAAATGATACAACACCAGCAGTGAGGCAGGATAATCAAACACTGGTTTTCCAGTCCCTAAAAGGATACTTTTTCAAGACCTTTCCAAAGCTGTGAGATCTTCTAAAGAAGCCACCTCCACCAGATACACTGGGAAGTCCCAGCAGCTTTTTGTTGACTTTCTAGGTTCAGCAACTGTCTCTTTCTTCTAGAACTCTCTAGACTCGAACACGTTATTGGGCTTCTATGTCATCATCGTCTTCTGTCATTGTGATTTCATCATCTTGTCTCACATGTGTCCTCATTTTGTCTCAATCTTCTTACTGACTCTTCTTTTAGCTGCCCCCTAGGTGTCAGATTTTTCCAGGATTCCTTCTCCAGCAACCCCCTGTGTTCATGCCACACCTCCTGCACCTTCATAGGCCCATCTGTGATTTTTAGCAACCTGCCGGTGCTAAAATTTCACGGTGCTGAAATCCACCGTGTCTGCCTCTCCAGCTGTGGCCTTCCTGAGCTCAGGACTCATGTATCCAACCTCCTTAGACATCACCATCTGAATACTCCTTAGACACTTCGGACTTACCAAGTACCAGTCAGGGGCATTTTGATGGGAGGTGTCCCTCATCTCTCCCCCACAAAACTAGCAAATCTGCTCATACCTCCCAGTCCTTGTCTGGTTAAGCCCATTTCTCTTGGCCTCCTTATTCAAGTTGGAAGCAGATAGGTAACTTTGACTTCTCCCTTAATGCTTACCCCAACATCTAGTCGGTCACCAAATGTCAATGTGCTCTTTTCCCTCAAATCAGCCATCTCCCTTGTCTCCCCATTGTCAATGCTTCAGTCCAATCTTAACCATCTCTGATCTGGACCATTTCTGTAGCTTCTACTATATCTCACCTCCCCAGGTTCTTCTTATAGCCCAACCCCCTCCCTCCCCCCCAAATCATGTCTATACCATGATTTTAAAACCTGTTAGTGGCTCTCCGTCATCTGCAACATGAACTTAAGACCTTGCATGGCACTCAAGACTCTTGGGTATCCAGTCTCCACAATGAGTCTCTTATGACCATTAACACCTCTACACGTTACGCTCCATCAGGACCAAACCACCCTCAGGGTGGAAAGGTGTCTTGTTCTCTCTCTTTCTCTTGAGGCATTCTTGAACCTCCTGTGTCTCTTGTGGTTTAAACAACTTGCTGCATCCAGTGTGATTTAAGAGTCCAAGGACCTATAGTTGGAGAGAACGTGGCCCGTGACTGTAAGCCCAGGACTTCTTACAGCGTTCCACGGAAGCTCAGTGAAAACTGGATTGTTGGAACTCTGAGGGCGCGTATGGGATCTCCAAGGTGGTATCTTCCAAAAGGGCTTTTGAAAGTAATTTTGAACATATATGGATTTCATCTTAAGGGGTGGTTTAGGCCCAAGCCTGTTTGAAAACTCTGGCTCTAATTTTGAGGGCAAAGCTGGGCTGTATTTTAAAGGCATACAAATTCATTAGACTGGTAAATCAGTATTTTGCAGGTAATATGTGTCTTTTTTGGAATAAGCCGAAGTGAACTGAATTTGGACCCATCCTAATGAACCTGTTCCTATAGAGCAATGATTCTCAGCCAGGAGTGGTTTTTGCTCTCAGGGGGACATTTGGTAGTGTCTGGAATGGCAACCCACTCCAGTGTTCTTGCCTGGAGAATCCCAGGGATGGGGGAGCCTGGTGGGCTGCCGTCTCTGGGGTCGCCCAGAGTCGGACACAACTGAAGCGACTTAGCAACAGCAGCAGCAGGAGATATTTTTGGTTGTCAGAACTGGGAAGGAGCTGCTATTGGTCTCCAGAGGGAAGAAGCCAGGAATGCTGCTGAATATCCGACAATGCATAGGACAATAGGCTGCAGCCCCCCTGCCCACAACAAAGATGTATCTGACCCCAGATATCCAGAGTACTGAGTCTGAGAAATCTGGCTCCAGGGCGAATCTGAGTGAACAGCTTAGAAAGAATTGGCCCAACACCAATGGCAAAATCTAAAGAATTTTCAAAGTTGTGAGCATTTTCTCTTGGGACCTTTTTCACGTTTATATGATTAAACCACAAGTTTAAAGTCCATGGTGTTAGTTATTAGCTCTGAACTGAGGAGGTCCCTGGAATCCACACCATTTGGAGCAGCTATCATAGAACTGGCTGGCCCAACCCTCAGTTTCATAAGACCTGCCAGAAAGCCAAGTCCTGGCAAAGTCATCAAGACACCATCACAGACTGAAATCAATTGAAGCCACCCAAAGACTTATTAAATTCAGATCTTTCTACCAGCCGTTTATCTCTTCAAAGAGAAATTGCATGACAGGGGATTCCAGTTGGACACTCTGGACTCAGCTGTCAGGGACATTGATGAAAGCAGAGCTGGAACTTTCATGCCCACTTTTTGTTTTGTTTTTTTTCAGGAATGGTTATGTACTTGTGTTTGTGGCTTAAGTCACCCACCACACAGTGTAACATCATGATTAACAGCCCAGGCTTTTCAATCAGGCCGATCCAAGGTCAAATCCCAGCTCTGCTCGTCATAAGGGTCTGTTGGAAGTAGGTGACGCATGCTCAAAGGGCCCACGGGCAGGCTGTGAAGGGACCATGTGCAGAGGTGCAGAGTGGGACCTTCAAAGTGCACGGAAGTGCCCAGAGACGAGCAGCAGGGGGGAACTGCCAACACCATTTCTGCCTCCAGGCCTGGAAAAGCTAAAGGGAACAGCTCGGGCTGGGTAAGAGCCGTAGCCTTGGGAAGGGAGCCCTGAGGACAGAAATGCTGGCCTGACATCTTCTGCCCAATTGGCCCCTCATGAAGAGCAGGAACATGAACACACCAGCCTCTCCTTCCTCCTGCGTTTGCAGGTGCCTCCCAGGGCTGATCCACCTGGAAGTGAGAGGGAAAGCAAACGCAGGAGCGCCTCCCTACAGAGGCTGACCTCCCAGGGCACAAAGCAGGACAGAGAATGGGTCTTGGAGCAGGCCAAGAGTATCCAGCATGCTGTGTGGCCCTGGATGAGTTACTTAACCTCTCTGAACACCATTCCTCGTTTCTCACATGGGGACATTAATCTTCACATCGTTGATAAGAGAAGTAAATAGGGTGACGTGCCCCTGTTTCCTGGGACAGCACCCATGTGTCAGAGGCACTCTGTAGATGGTAGCTTTTGTTTTTAATTCACTTAAGGCCAAGCAGAGCCTGAGGTCAGGTAAGATCAGATGAGAAGTTAGTGCGGGGCTAAGAACTAGCTAGTCTGAGTTGATGTCTGCCCTAGCTGACTTGAAACAGGGATGAACTGCCTGAAATCCTCAAGACCTGCTCGCTCCTCTTCCGTTGCCCAGTTTTGTGATCTGTATCAAGGACATCCCGGTCGTTAGACAGGGCACCCTTTTCTTTTATCTCAAAAAACACAGTTATGTTTTTCCTCTTCCCCTGTGGTTCTCAGGTTGATGGTTCTCATCCCGGCTCCCAACCTCTCTGCGGTAACATCTGTTTCCTTTGGATAAAGACTCCCTTTTAGTGTTCATGCTCAGTTTATGAGTCCCTCCCCACAGGCTGGCAGCAACCCAGTTCCTTGTTACTTCTTTTGAATATACTGTAGATCTCTTCCTTCCTATTGTATCTTCCACATTCTGTAAATTATCCCGCGCGCGTGTGTGTGTGTGTGTTTGTGAGACTCACTCGTGTCCAATTCTTTGCGACCCCATGGACTGTAGCCCACCAGGCTGCTCTGTCCATGGAATTCTCCAGGCAAGTATACTGGAGTGGGTTACCATTCCCTCCTCCAGGGGATCTTCCTGACCCAGGGATCGAACCCAGGTCTCCCTCATTGCAGGTGAATTCTTTACTGCCTGAGCCAGCAGGGAAGCCCACGTTATCCCCTACCATATCTCATTTTAATGTTTAACTGTTTGGCTGGGTTGGGTCTTTGTTGTAGCACACAGGATCTTCGCTGTGGCTTGTGGGCTTACGTGCTCCGCAGCATGTGGGGTCTTAGTTCCCTAACCAGGGATCAAACATGCATCTTTTGCATTGGAAAGTGGATTCTTAACCACTGGACTGCCAGGGAAATCCCCCATATCTCTTTAGACAGTTTTTTTTTCCTTTCTCCTCCCTTCTACTCCCCCACCTCCAACCTTAAAATTTAAAGTTCTCTGAATCAGGTCACTGCAGGTTCCGGCCAAATGCATTTTTCTGGCCTTTGCTAAGTGTGTCCTCGCAATGCCAAGATCCCATCAGTCTGCTGTCTCAGGATGTGGTCCAGGAAGACAGATCCCAGCTCTGGACGCCTTCTGTGTTGCCAAGCATTTCTTGCCATGTCCTCATTTCATTTCCAAGCTTGCACCCACCGCAGGGAGAAGGGTTGTCTGGCACCTGGACCTAAGCCTTAGCAGTTTCCCTCCACCCTCGCTTTCTGAGAGCAGTGAGAGACCCTTCCCCACAGAGAGGTTGTGGTTTGGTAGACAGTTTGTGCTCTGGCCACTGGCCTGCAACACTCCCGTGCCCCTTGGATACGAACACAGTGCCCCCTTCCCCCCCCCCGCCCCGCCCAGGGGATTCCTTGCCCGTGTGTTCTTCCAGTGATGCCCTTTATGCATTTTCTTCTCCTCTTGAGCCCCACTGGCTGGCATTTACCTCTTTCTCCTCAGCCTCTTTGTCTGCAGGGTTTGCTTCCTGAATGTTCACCCCACACTGACTAGGAGTCTCCCCCGGAAGCTACCGGCCCATCTCAGCTATCCCCGCGGGAACTGTGGTTTGTCTGTGACGTGGGTATACTCAGGAGTTCTCTTGGGTCACGTGGAACATGGCCCGTCTCTTCCTAAGCACCCGTCATCCCCCGCAGTGTGAAGCCCCAGGTCCCTAACTCACCCTCAAGGCTTGTTGCCCCAGTCCCCGACCCCAGACGTCTTTCATTCCTCCTGCTTGCCGTGGGCTCCTGGTCTCTGCACGCGCTCCTCCCTCTACCCAGAACTCTCATGCCGAGTTTTCCCTCTTTAGTTCCTTTTCACCCTTGAAGACTGTGCTTAGTACCATTTTAGTACAGGGTCTTAGGACCCTTCCCAGGCTTTGCCAGAAACCCTTGCCAGACCCTCCCAGGGCACCATGCCTTTCCTCTTAGAATATCCATCACACTTACAAATATTCGTTTATTGTGGCTGGTGGGAACTGAGGGGTGGGGGTCTTCCCTGTGTCCTCTGACGGTCGGGTTTGCCCACCTTTGCTGTACGGAAGTCACGGGTGTTGTGTGGGATCTCTTAGCATCTCTGCAACCTCCGTGACAATAAGAACGAGGTCTATAGTGCTGGATCTGGGTTGTGTGTCCGTGTGCTTCTCACCACTGACACCATTGCTGGGTGTCCATGAAATGTTGTGAGGAATTTTCATCCCTCGGTATTGGCAAATGCCTTAGCTCCCTGAGAACTTTCCCTGCAGGCCTGCGTGGTTCCTCCTGTTTCCCTGGGATTCAGCCAGTGTGGATGGTACTTTCCCCCAGTGTGCTGGGAGAGCAGCGGGCGTGGCTTGGGGTGGTGACTCCAAAGGAACAGCTCTATGTTTGTGGAGGGGACTGTTGGTGATAGCTGCTGCTGCTGTCACTTCAGTCGTGTCCAACTCTGTGCGACCCCATAGGCGGCAGCCCACCAGGCTCCCCCGTCCCTGGGACTCTCCAGGCAAGAGTACTGGAGTGGGTTGCCATTTCCTTCTCCAGTGCATGAAAGTGAAGTCGCTCAGTCATGTCCGACTCCTAGTGACCCCTTGGACTGCAGCCTACCAGGCTCCTCCATCCATGGGATTCTCCAGGCAAGAGTACTGGAGTGGGGTGCCATTGCCTTCTCTGTTGGTAATAAAGGTGCGGACAAAGAAAGTGAAGGGGAGCAGAAATGTTCTGGAGTTCAGTGTCTAGTTTTGGGGTGTTTCCTAAGTGTCCATGAGAACTTTCTGAGCAGGTAGTGGTCCCAAGACCACACTGGGGGCCCTTGGACGTGAAAGGAGGGCAGAGTCTTGTCCCCCAGGTTACTCGTGCCTCGTTGTTCCTGGGCTTGATTAATGCAGCTCGAGGAGGACTCAGCTGTGCATCTTGTCCAGGGACTTCTTACTCGGTTCTCAGGTCCCTCACCTGGCTGCCTGGCCCCATACCACCGTGACCCCTCGATGCGATTTTATGGCCCGGTGCTGAGCCCTCTGAAGCAGGAGTATGTGTTGTGTCCTGGACACGCCTGTCACCTGGTGTATTCTGTGCAGAAGGTGTCAGGAGTGAGAAGCCCAGGTGTATGCCCCCTGTCCCCTCCCTTCTCTGTCTTTGGTGGTTTGGCTTGATGGACTGTGTGTGAATGTTCTTTAATTGGTTTGTCAATAGCATAGCATCACACACTGCAGATTTGCAGTGAGGCCTTATAAACACTGAGCCTGCATTCTGGTCAGGATGTAGTTTTGGAGACGACGGTCACCCCAGCAGTGATGAAAGAGAGACAGCACCCCAGTGGTCAGATCACACATTTAAATGTCTGCTTCAGGAAGTAAGGCCTGAACAGAGCGGGATGAAAGTACACTGTTTATTCCCCAGAGTGTGTGGCTTTCTAGAGCTTGCATGTCCCTTGCCTCACTTGTCCCTAAAGTCCCTGGCTGATCAGGAGCCAGAGTCCCTGCTTAAAAAAAAAGGAAGGACATGTGACAGTGGAGTGTGTGTAGGCTGGAGCCAGACAGCCGTCAAATGATGGATCCTTCCTGCTTTGTCTGCCAGTCTGCTGGGGATGGGGAGTAGACACAGGCTGATGGCAACCAACTGCAGCCATCTCCCCGTCAGTGATAAAGCCCCACGGAGACACCCTCGCCAGTTTTCGCCATATGCTCACCAATTCAAACTTAAATGCACGCCACATGCTAGGCTGTTGGAAACACATTTTCATTTTGATGTGGCCATTCTGAAGTAAATGTGTGTAAGAACATATGCTCTCTGTCAACCCGACGATGACACTGCTGTTGCTAAAACTATGCTTTTGCTGTGCTGGTAAAATGAGGGGAGTTGTGTATCTCTTTGCTAAATACTCTATTATCAGATGAAAAGGCAGTTACCATAAAGAGTCCTTCAACACCGGAGGGAATTTTTCTCAAAGGTCTGTTCACTCTCTCCCTGTACCCAGCTCAGTTTTTGCGTTTAAGGAAAAACACTCGATGTACCCATTCTCGGGCACACAGGCTCACAGCTGTGTGCTCTTCAGTTTCTCCCTGCTGCTGCCGGCCAGTGCGTCTCAGTCTGGAGGCTGCTCTCACATGACCAGACGGGGCTTCCAAAACCAGCCCTCCTGGGGACACCCCAGAGGGACACCCAACAGACCGCAGAGGACCTCTGCCACCTCACCCCACCTCCTCCATTCTCCCAGGAAGCCGGTGCCTGTCCTAGGCTGGAGTCCCCAGCAGAAGGCTTGCAGTGTGTCATCACGCCCGGGGAGGGGGTGGTGGGCAGAAGTCCCTTCGTACTGTACATCCAGCTCCCACCTAAAAGGCCCTGGGGCAGTTTTGGGAAGAAGATCACTTCCCTGGGGTGGCTGGAAGCTACCCAGCACATAAGGAGAGGCTGGCATCTCATCTCTCTACTGCCTCCCTCTCCAGTTCCGAGACTCATTCTCCAGGGAAGACAGCCTGAGAGCAGATGAGGGGTGGGGGTTCTGGACCCAGTGAGGCCTGGCAGAATGGCTTCTTAAGGGCAGCTGGGCCCCCTGCCCAGCGAGGCCTGAGCTTTTCTCTTGCATAGTAATGCCACTGCCTGGTTTGCTAGGGGGCTGCGCTGGGTGCCCTGTTCCAGCCATCCCCGCTCACCTGAGCTGGCAGGTTGTCCCCACAAAGAGAGAGCCCCCACCCCCCCCCGTCATCTGCCTGTTCTTAGTGTCTGGGCAGGCCCCTCCCACTTCTCCCATGCACAGACCCTGCCTGAATCTGCATTGCTTCGAGCAGTATGTGTGTAGACTCAGGACACGTGCTGTTGGTGGTACTGCCAGGATTCCAGCCATGTGGCTCTGCCCAGCCCTCAGGAGTGACTGCTCCTCACCTGGCCTTCATGGAAGAATTATATATATATATATATATATATATATATATATCCCCAATCATTTTGCTACCATCCACAGCTCACAGCTGAGAGGGTTACTCAGTAAAAATATGCATATGGCAGACTGTGTCATTTCCCAGCTTCTAGGGGATGACATCCATGGAACCTGAGCCACAAATCTCCAGCCTTGACAGGTTTACAGAGTTATTTGCCTGTGGGCGATTCTTATAGATAGCTTCCAAGTGTATGGACTAACGTCACATTGAAAGTGAAAAAGTAAAAGTGTTAGCTGCTCAGTCGTGTCCGACTCTGTGAGCCCATGGACTGTAGCCCGCCAGGCTCCTCTGTCCATGGAATTCTCCAGGTGAGAATTCCACTATAGTGGGTAGCCATTCCCTTATCCAGGGGATCTTCCTGAACCAGGAATCAAACCCACATTTCCTGCATTGCAATCAGATTCCTTCCTGTTTGAGCTGCCAGGGAAGCAAACATCACATTATGAGCAGACATAACTCAAGCAAAGGGTGACAGGCCTCACTGGTTTAGTCACTGATAAAAGCTCCGACTGGGACCCCCCTGGCGGTCCAGTAGTTAAGCCTGGATGCTCCCACCTGCAGGGGCATGGGTTCTATCCCTAATCAGGGAGCTAAGACCCCACATGCCACACAGCTCAGCCAAAAAACAAGTAGAATTACCCAGTGAATATTTATTTATGTCAACTGGATATATTTTATATCAACTGATAACTTAACATCAGACTGCTCTTTGCTAATCAGCTTGATTCACCGTGAACTTATTTCCTCTTTCCCTGAAGAAGCAAAAGGCTCATGTATCCGTCTGCTGTTGCTGTGTAACAAGTTACCACAAACATAGCTGTTCAAAACAGCACCCGTTTATTATTTCACAGTTCCCATGAGTCAGAAACCCAGCCTGGCTAACTGGGTTCTTGGCCAGGAGTATCTCAAGGCCATAGTTACGGCTGTGGCTGGTGGGGCTCTTATTGGGAGGCCTGGGAAGAGGCCACCTCCAGGGTCTTTCAGGTTGTTGGCAGAATTCAGTTCCTCGTGCTTGCAGGACTGAGGTCCCTGTTCCTTGTTGGCTATTGGCCAGGAATCATCCTCAGCTTCTAGAGGCCAACACGTTCCTTGTCAATGGGCCCTTCCATCTTTAAAGCCAGCATGGTCAGGACAAATACTTCGTGTACTTCTGATCTCTCTGACATCCTTTTCTGGTGCTAATGAGAAAACACTGTGTCTAAAAGGCTCACCAGGTTGGATCAGACCCACCTGAGATCTCTGTATTGTAAGGTCGAGCAACTTGAGACATGAATGCCAGCCGCCATCCCCTTTCCCGCAGTGTTTGATCGAATAACCAGGTGACGGGAGTCTCAGGGCCACTTTCAAATTCTTCCTGCCTCACATCTGGTCTCCCTTTTGCTCAACATTGCCTCGAAATTCCCGTCCTCACTGTAATCTCCACTGTTGTCTCCCCCAGCCAGCGCCGGGGAGCCTGGGCCTGAACCGGAGGCAGACGTGGAGGCAGAGGTGGGGCAGGTGGCCGATGAGGCCAGCCAGGAGCTAGCGCCTGCCGGAGTGGGAGCCGAGAGCGAGGTGGAGCGGGCCCTGGAGCCCGAGCACGAGGAGCGAGCCTCCCTGAGTGAGAAGGAGCGGCAGAATGAGGCGGTGAACGAGCGTGACAACTGCTCGGCCTCCAGCGTCTCATCCTCCAGCAGCACGTTGGAGAGGGAGGACAAGGAGGACAAGCTCTCCCGGGACAAGGGCACAGGTAAGGAACCCCCCCACCCAGGGCACCCGGTGCAGGGCACCTGGCTCAGTTGACCTGCTGGCCCAGCTCGCTCCCCAGACGGTGCCCCGTGTCTGGAGGAGGGTGCATGTCCACACTCAGCCAGCCAGCAGCTTCCTGCCCCCCAGATGGGCTTCCTCTCTCTGCCATGCAGCTGCACCATCACTTTACAGCTGGGAAAGGGCCATCAGGGACTTCTGCTGAGGAATGAGCCCTAGCAGAGAAATTCCTCAGCTTCCTTCTAACTATTAAACTGTGAACAGTAAGTGTGGCTGTTTTCTGGTTTAAATTTAGAGACACATTGTGTTGTTATCTGCTCCCTTGAAAGAGTTAATTTTTCAGTGAAGTATGTTGATGCTTTTGAACTGTGATGTGGTGTTGGAGAAGACTCTTGAGAGTCCTTTGGACTGCAAGGAGATCCAACCAGTCCTTTCTAAAGGAGATCAGCCCTGGGATTTCTTTGGAAGGAATGATGCTAAAGCTGAAGCTCCAGTACTTTAGCCACCTCATGTGAAGAGTTGACTCATTGGAAAAGACTCTGATGCTGGGAGGGATTGGGGGCAGGAGGAGAAGGGGACGACCCAGGATGAGATGGCTGGATGGCATCACTGACTCGATGGACGTGAGTCTGAGTGAACTCTGGGAGTTGGTGATGGACAGGGAGGCCTGGCGTGCTGTGATTCACGGGGTCGCAAGGAGTTGGACACGACTGAGCGACTGAACTGAAGTATGTTGAGCCATTGTGACTAAATTCCAGACCAGAGCAACTTCTGTAGAGTGAATTGTATGAGTACTTTTAAAAAGGGCCAGTTTGTAGCATGCTGAGGTCAGTTTGATGGGCTCTGCTGGAATGTACATAATTTAGGTAATTTTCTACAGTATACTCAGGACCTCGGTTTTCTTCCATATTAAGTACGTGCTTTTTCTTATAGAATCGTACCTTTTCGGTATTATGCCTGATGGTCATTCAGTTTCACCTGTTTGATGGTGACTTTATGTTTAGGGACCAAATGGAATGTTAGTTCTCATTAGAGACTTGGGGAGGGTGCCACAGAGGGTTCTAGAAATTGTAAGTGATTCAAATAATCATTTGAATGATTTTTAAAATTTTTAATTGGAGGAGAATTGTTTTACAATGTTGTGATGGTTTCTGCCGTACAACAGTGTGAATCAGCCATAGATATACATAAGTCCCCTCCCACCCCTGTCACTTGAATTGTGATTCATGTGTGACACCGTGGAGTTGGTGTTCCGACTCATGACTTGTGTGCAGTGTCAGGAAGCTACCTCTCTTGACAGACACTCCTTACCTGTGGAGACATGTCTTATGGGGCCACCTTCATTAAGTTACACAGTGACACAGATTCAAGGACCCTACATCTTAGGCCCAGAAGGCAGCATGAAGGCTCCACAAGGGACTGCCAATCAGTGCCAGGACCCATGCATGGTGTGTTCGTTCACAGATTAAGAATACAGTCTCCCTGAAGCCCGGACAAGTGAACAAAGATTGAATGAATGAATGAAGCCATAATTCATTCAGGAGGCCTGTCAGATAGTGGCTTAGTCCAATATTTCAGTTTTCACAATTATATAATTATATTTAATTATATCTATATCTATATCTATATCGGAGAAGGCAATAGCCCCCCACTCCAGCACTCTTGCCTGGAAAACCCCATGGATGGAGGAGCCTGGTGGGCTGCAGTCCATGGGGTCGCTAAGAGTCGGACACGACTGAGCAACTTCACTTTCACTTTTCACTTTCATGCATTGCAGAAGGAAATGGCAACCCACTCCAGTGTTCTTGCCTGGAGAATCCCAGGGACGGGGAAGCCTGGTGGGCTGCTGTCTATGGGGTCGCACAGAGTCGGACACGACTGAAGTGACTTAGCAGCGTATATATATAGTCTCAATGAAAAGGAAAAGGCTTTGAAGACTTTGTTTATGTCTTAGGAACCATTGCATTGAAAATCTTGTGTCTGGTTGAATATGTGCGTGCTAAAAGGATTACATATGTTGATACTGAATTTCTTTCAAAGTCAGATTATAGTTATTCTCTCAGATTTTACTTGCTGTTGTTCACATTTAATGTAATTTTGGTCATAGTACAGAATGTTGGGTAAGTCATGTTGATCAGTTTGACCTTGAATCATGTTTTATTGCATTATGAGTAGCTTTTAGGATTATTCATCTTAACTAGGTTTAGCAAGCCTAAAACATATCAACAAGTTGGATTAGTAAAAATAAGCCAGGGCAAAGAACTTTCTTGGATCAGATTGCCCAATATCCTTCCAAATAAGGACAACTTTCCAAAAATGGAGACTCTACTCCCAGTGAAGAACCATTGACTTCCTACCAAAAGCTGGTAGTGTCCAGGAATTGGAGCCTTGCAGTGGCTTTTCTGCTTCAGTCTGGTGCTGTTAAGGGATGTGACCATGTTTATTTGTTGTAGCTTATTGGTTCTTAAAATATCCCACTGCTCACAGCCACCATCAGCAACCAGGAATCAGGGAAGCTGTGTCCTCATAGTTCTTGCTTTTCAGAATCTTCTCAAACAAATCACAAAGGCAATCAAAGTGATTCCTCATCTTTTTCTAATGGTTGTAGCTATTAGTTGAGAATGAATTTGTAGAGCTTGAAAGAGATTCAACTTACTGCAAGTGTGTGGTCTTATTTTTCTTTGTTTTTGGTGTTGTACTCCCTGGCATTAGAATGAGAGGCTTTATCGTTGCGTAGATTACTTTGTTGTAGTTACTTCCCAAATCGTGTTTTGTCTCTACTTGAATGCAGTGAGGATGGGGTTGTCTGTCTTGTTCATTGTGAGTCCTTACTTCCTGGCTGGGGACCCGGAACATAATAGGGGCTCATGAAACCACCGATGAATGAAGAAGCATCAGGCTAAGATGGAGAAGCCCCATTACTCCCAGTTGCTCCCTCTTACAACTAAAATATCAACACCCTGGATATAATAGAACAGCCAATCATAGAAGGACGCTAAAAGGTGAAAAGAAGGAGGCAGACTGCCTAGGAGTCTTTTGACTTGAACAGCACAGCAGTGAAGCTTCAAGGAAAGCTGATTCCCTTAACCAAAGGATGGGGAAAGGTGATGCCCAACAGAACAGAAAATCTGTGCTGCTCTTAATAAGTGCTCTATCCCAAACAAGGTCTAATGGAAACTATGCCACTGTCACACCTCTCTTCCAATCCAGTGGTTTCAGTAAGACAGAAAAGGAGGCAAGTCTTCTGTACACACCCATATGGAAACGGGAGATGGCTCTCCAGTTCCCTCCCCTCCCTCAAACCTGTAGTGTCAGCAGGACTCAGAAAGGAACCAGTCTTCTGTCGCCTGCCCAGTAGAAGCAGATTGCTCTCCATTCCCCTGCTGGGATACTGTTGGCCTAATGGGGAGTTCATAGTCTATCCCCTGCATGGGGAAGCAAGTGGATCTCAATTCTTCCAACAGGGTTGAGTCAGTGGGGTCCTGTGGGGATCTGAGCCTTCACCTGGACCACAGTAGGACCACACTTAATGAAGACCTGGCGGAAAGACTAATAGCCTTCTCTCTCTTCCCACCATCACTCTCCTTGTCCTCAGTGCCAGTGAGGGCCCAGGGGGAGCCAAGCCTCTGTCCCCACCCAGCATAAACAAGGTAGAATGATGTGGTTGGAGGTGGGACTAGCCATTGGTGGGGACTGGTGGAAAACTGAGCCTTCACTTCACTTGGAGACAGTGAGCCAATGGGAGTCAGTGCTTCACGTCCACTGGGAAGATGCTGCTGGGGTCAAGGGGCTTCAGCCCATCTACATTGAGGGAGTGAGTCAGCCTTCTTCCTGATGACAGTGGGACCCAGCAGGGACCTGAACATATACGTGCACCAAAACCTATAAGCTATTCCCTGAAAGGGTGAGTATCTGCTAAAAGAGAAGGTTAAATATGACCCAAAGTCTATCCCATAATACCCAACACATCCAGGATATAATCAAAAATCACTCATCATATCAAGAAGCAGGGCATTGACATCTTGAATGGAAAAAGACCATCCAGAGATGCCATTATTATGGTGACTGCTTTAAAACCTTTGACAGGTGCTGGGATGATCTGTCAAAAGTTTTAAAGCAGTCATCATAATAATGCTTTAGAGAACAGTTACAAACTCTCAAGAAATACATTAAAAAAGTCTTAGCAAAGAAATTTTCAAAAAAGAACCAAAGGAAAATAATACAACTGGAAAATGCAAGCTAAAATAAAGTATTTGACATACTTTATATTTGATTAGAAACAATAAAGGAAATAATCAGTGTATTTGAAAACAGATCAGTGGAAATTACCAAATCTGAATAGCCGAGAAAAAATAGACTAAAAATGGAAGGAGCCTCAGGGACCTATGGGACTATGTCAGTAAAACTGACCTTCATTTCATCTAAGTCTAGGAAGAGGAGAGAGAATGCAGTGTGGAAAAATGTTTGAGGAAATAATGGCTGAGATTTTCCCAAGTTTTGCAAAAGGCATAAACCTACAGATTTAAGCTGAGCAAATCCTAACAAGGATAAATCCAAAGAAATCGACACCAAGACAAATGATAATCAAATTTATGATAACTAAAAGCCGATAATTTTTTAAGACAAAAAAAATGATGTGATACCTATAGAAGAGCAGCAGTTCAGAGGATAGCAGATATCTTGTCTGGATCACGGAGGCCTGCAGAAAGGGGGACAGCATCTGTCAAGCACTGAAAGACCATAACTGTCAATGGTGAATTACGTGTACAGTAAAAGTGGCCTTTAACAATACAGGGGAAATAAAAACATTCTCAGTAAAGAACAACCAAGAGCGTTTGTCACGAGTGACCTCCCCTTGAAGAATGGCTGAAGTAAGTTTTCTGAACAGAAAGGAAATGATGATAGAAGATGACTTGGGACTCCAGCAAGAAAACAAAAAACAGAATGGGTAAAAATAGGAGTAGATAAAAATGCTATGTTTTTACCCATGTGCTTCTTAAATCATATTCGATGGTTGAAGCAAACATTACTTTATGGTGTTCAGCATATGTAGAGGAAATACTTAAGACAGCTGTATTTTTAAAACTGGGAGGGTAAACGGATCTAAATGGAAGTAAGGTTTCTGGACTTCAAAGCAGTAAAACATCAGTTTGTTTTTGTTTAGTCACTGAGTTGTGTCCGACTCTTTGTCACTCAGTGGACTGTAGCCCACCAGGCTCCTTTGTCCATGGGACTCCCCAGGCAGTAATATTGGAGTGGGTTGCCGTTTCCTTCTCCAGGGAATCTCCAGGGCTCAAAACTGCATCTCCTGCATTAACAGGTGAATCCTTTACCACTGAGACACCAGGGGAGCCCAATACCAATAGACTAAATAAGTGAGTGTGTATACTGTAATACCTAGAGCAACTACTAGGAAAATTACAAGAAGTAATCAAATACACTATAAAAAAGTCACATTGAAATTCTAAAAAACGTTCAGGCAAGCTACCCAAGACCAAGAACGGAGGAACAGACACGGAAACAAGCATCGAACAAAAAAAATAAAACGGCACGCTGGAGTCCTAACAGCAAGTAAGAGAGATTTGAAGAGTGGATGAAAACACCAGTCAGCTACATGCTGTCAGAGACAACACTCATATCAAATGTAATGACATGGGCAGATGGAAAGTTAAAAGCTGGGAAAAGATGTCATGCCAACATTAATCAAAGAAAAGCCGTACTAATAGCTATGTTAATATCAGATGAAGTACACTTCAGAGCGAAGGAAATTGCTAGGGACAAAGAGGCACCCTACGTAATGATTTTATAAAAGACATAAATGAATGAAGAAAGTAAATTTGAAAGCCAGCATTTAAAATGTTACCTGATTATGCTCTTTGCCTTGTTGCCAAAATAAGAAATTGTCAACATTTCCCAATAAATGGAGAGAGTGAGGCGGTCTGTTGAGAGAGACTCAGTCACTTTATCTGCCACAACTTCCTGGCATCAAAGCAGTCTCCCTATTTACGGGACTGTTTGAGCAGCTGTAGTGATTTCTCCATCGTGTCCTCAAATGCCACCTCCTGTCTCTTTGATGGTGGTTATCATCAAAATGTATTTTGTTTGTGAAGCCAGTCTCCAAGAGGACTCAAGACCTCCTTGTGCTGGTGTTGGGCGCTTGGTGAGCTTAGGCCACTGTTGAGCAGAGCACAGAGGCCAAAACTACAGTGGAAAAATCGGAGCACTGAGGGCCTTTGGCTTTCCCCGGTAAATGCCTCATCAAAGATGAAGGCACAGCCACAGGAGAGAGGCCAATGTCCTTCCCCAGCCTGTCTGATCCAGCTCTTTGGTAGAGAAAAAGCTCATGCTGCTCACATCCTCAGCCTAGGTCTCTTGCCCCCTCCCCAGATGAGCAGCCACAGAGGCCCTTGGATATCTGATGGAATTCACAGCCTGAAGTGCCCACCGCACAGCCCTGCTGGACCTCAGGAAGCAAACTCGGAGGACTGACGTCCCTGACCATTTATCCATTCATCCACTCATCCTAGATGCTGGGGATACAACAGGGAACAAAACAAACCCAAATCCCTGCTCTTGTAGAGTTTACATTCCAAGGAAGAACACAATTTAACAAATAATTATAATCATTCCAATAATGGGACAAAGGCAGCAATAAACTCAAAGAGGAAAATGTGTGGAAGATCAGACAGTAAGACATGCTTGGGTAGAAAATAAAGCAGGAAAAGATGATGAGCTATGGACGAGAGGGAGGTGTGCACAATTTTAAATAAGGTGGTCGGGGAAGATTTCACTGGGAAGACACTATTTGAGCTAAAACGGAAAGGAAGTTGAGAAGCAAATTGTGTGATTAACTGGGGTTGCCCCAGGAGAGGCAAAGGTCCTGAGGCTGGATCACGTAACACCTGGTGAGTTCTAGGAATGTCAGGTCAGTGCTTTTACTGAAGAGGTTCATGTGTGTATATCTGGGGTGGTGGCAGTGGCGGAGGTGGTGGTAGGAGAGGGAGAAAAAAAAATTAAGGTGGGATCACGCATGGCTTGTGAACACTGACAGATCACCGGCTTTTTGTCCCAGTGAAATGTGGCACCGTTGGCAGACTTAGAGCAGAAAGGTAAGTTGGACATTGCAACATGTCACGTGGCTGTGGGGTTCACTGTAGAGGGACAAGCGTGGAAGCTGAGATCAGCTGGATGCTCCCCTGTTGGCAAGCAACCTCGCTAGTTCAGACTGGGGTTGCGGCAGGAGTAGTGATGAGAAAAGTGATTGGATTCTGGATGCAACGTGAAGATTAAACTAACAGGACTCTGTTGTGTGGGATGAAAGAGCAGTGTACACCCGTGGTGGGTTCATGTTGATGTTTGGCAAAACCAATAAAGTATTGTAAAGTAAAATAAAAAATGTCGAGGATGACTCTGAGGCTTTTGGAATTGGCAGCGATTACATTGGACGGGTGAAGGATGGATGGAGTGGCCACACTGAGACCAGAAATGACTGCAGGAGAAGCAGGTTGGGTGAGTGGGACTGGGGGCAGAAGATGGCATTTAAAGGCCTGAGACTGGATGAGATGAAGGCTAGGAAAGGGAGTGTAGATGGAGAGAAGAGGTCCACAGACTCTTAAAGGTTAAAGATACGGAGGAACCAACACAGGAGACCGACCAGGAGCAGCCAAAGAGAAGGCAGGAAACCAGCTGAGTACAGCGTCTGGAAGTGAAGGAGGAGAGTCAAGGGTGAGAGCGTGACAGCTGCGTCTAGTGCGACAGGAAGGTCATAGGTCACCCAGAAAGGAGCATCTCTGAAACAGAGCAAAAACTTCATTAGACTGGGTTCAAGAGAGAATAAAGAGAGAAATTGGAAACAGCAAAACAACTCTTATATGCAGCTTTATTTTTTGTTTGTTTCTTTAAAATTTTTATTTTGTATTGGGGTATAGCCAATGAACAACATTGTGGTAGTTTCAGGTGAACCTCAAAGACACTCAGCCATACGTATACATGTATCCATTCTCCCCCCAACTCCCCTCCCATCCAGGCTGGCACATAAGTTTGAGTAGCGTTCCATGTGCTCTACAATAGGTCCTTGTTGGTTACCCATTTTGAATATAGCAGTGTGTGTGTGACCTTCCCAAACTCCCTAACTCTCCCTCCCCTGCCCCAGCTTTACTTTAAAAGAAAGGAGAAAATTTGGATTATAGCTGGAGGGATAAGTAGAATCAAGTGAGGTTTTTTGTTTTCATTTAACAGGTAAAATTATACTGTGTTTATATACCAGTAGGAAGACCTAGTGGGAGGAGCATGGGAGACGCAGGATGGAGAATCATGGGAGCACATGAGTCCCACTAAGAGGACAGGGGGTCAGTGGTCACAGGACAGCCGTGATCAGTGTTCAGGTGCAGGTGGGTGAGTGGAGGCAGAATGGAGGCCCTGGAAGAGCTCCGACTTTGTCTATTAAATAGTTTTTGAAACAGAAAGCAAGGCAATGCTTGCAGAGGATGAGTTGAGTAGGGGAGCCTAGAGGAAAGAGGAGGTATATGGAAAGCCATCTAAGAGGGTCATGGATGGGGCCGCCAGGCAGCATTAAGGGTCTCCTGAAGACTGGTGGCTGTATGACCAGTGGTACGGTCTGTGCGTTTCTCCAGGCAGTTTGGCTTCACTGGTGCAGAGGTGGAGTCGGGGGAAAAAGGAGTAATTCTACAACCTTTCCAGTACCTGCCGTGGGTGAGAGGGCATTTCCTTGACTCCCTGTGTGTAGTTGGGGCAGTTGCCCTGAGGGGGCCCTGACCAGCTATCATGGGTGGGCAGAAGAGGCGGGGCAATTTTTTCCCATGAGCCTAGGCCAGAGCCACAAGCCGTGTCACACCTACGAGAGTGTTGGGTCCCTAGAGTGGGCCAATGGCCCTGTGACACAGCATCTCTTTCTGATCAAGAGCATCTTGTCAACCGTGACCTTCCATTGCTTTATTTCTGGGTCTTCCTGATTCCTCCTGTGTGAAGTGCCCACGGGCTGCCTGGCTGGTTCTTTCATGGCATCGAGACCGGTGCGATGTTCTCATGTTTTTCTCCTGTGTACTTTCAGGTTTGTGGTCCGCGGGTGTTCAGGATGCCGGCGTAAGCGAGCGGTGTGGCGACATCCTCACCGGCAGGCGGTTCATGCTGGACATGCTGTATGCCCATAACAGAAAGCCCGCGGATGGCGAGGAGAAGGGGGAGGGCGAGGCCGCGAGGGCCGCGCAGGGGGCAGAGGCGCTAGCCAGTCTGGCTAGCCGGATATCCACCCTGCAGGCCAGTTCCCTGGCCCAGGATGAGAGCGTCAAGAGGGTGGACGTTGGCTGTCTGGACAACCGGGGCAGTGTGAAAGCCTTCGCGGAGAAATTCAACAGTGGGGACCTAGGGAGGGGGTCCATCTCCCCTGACGCGGAGCCCAATGACAAGGTTGCAGAGAAGACATCAGCTCAGCCCAAGACGGAATCTGACTACATCTGGGACCAGCTCATGGCCAATCCCAGGGAGCTCAGAATCCAGGACATGGATTTCACTGACCTGGGTGAGGAGGATGACATTGATGTCCTGGACGTGGACCTGGGTCACCCGGAGGCCCCAGGGCCACCTCCCCCGCCCCCACCCACCTTTCTGGGTCTGCCGCCCCCACCCCCTCCACCCCTGCTGGACAGCGTGCCTCCCCCTCCAGTCCCCGGTAATTTATTGGCTCCCCCTCCAGTATTCAACGCTCCTCAGGGCTTAGGGTGGCCCCAGGTACCCAGGGGTCAGCCAGCATTCACCAAGAAAAAGAAGACCATCCGTCTGTTCTGGAACGAAGTCCGGCCTTTTGAGTGGCCGTGTAAGAACAATGGCCGCTGCAGAGAATTCCTGTGGTCGAAACTGGAACCCATTAAGGTGGACACCTCCAAGCTGGAGCACCTGTTTGAGTCTAAATCGAAGGAACTGTCCGTCTCTAAGGTATCGCTTGCATCCAGCATGCCTCTTCGCTTGCTGGGTTACTTACAGATGTTGGGTAGAACGGAGAGTCTTGTTATACATAAAATGCCCTTTGTGTTGCTCTTACTAATTGCTTCAAAAGGCAGTTGGTATAAAAATCTGACTTTTCATCCAGTACCCTGTGTCACACATTAGGTATGAGCTAAATGAGGAAGGGACCTTTTCTTGCTAACAAAGCTAGCAACGTATTAACACTGATAGGCAAGTAGCTTTCTAAGAACCTAATAACCTGGAGGAAAAAAAAAAACAAACAATGTTTACCCAGGGATTGTTAGCATAGCCTGACGGCAAATGTTGACATTCACTAGAGCAAAGTAGACTAGCTAATTTATCAAACACACTGACTTCTTCCTGTGGATGTGTTTATTCACATTGTTTATGGTTGATAGTGGTTTAAACCTCAGCTGTAAGATGGTAGGCTATGAGACATTTCTTCAGCTAATCCCCTGGCTGAGTCAGTTTTCTACCACTATCTGGATGCTTCTGTACAGCCATCTAGTTAGCATGCTGTAAACATTATATGTGTGTCTAGATTTCTTATTTCTCATAGATGTTTGAGAACCCTGAGGGCATTGCTGGTGTAGTGTCTTTAACAGAGAAGTCCTATCTACTTTTATAAATGAAGAGCTTTGTTTGTAAAGTTACTGGGCATCAAAGGTAAAGTCATGACTGAGGAGCACTGAGAAAAGGCTGTGTGATACTGGATCACAGATTTTATTTCTGATGATTCACTACCTTATTAGGGTCTCCTTTACCTATCTTAGAGAACTGATCTAAAAAAATAACTCTTTGTGATCCTGGGTATATTTCAGTTTTAAAACAGGTTTAAGACTGTCTTCTCAGGGCCCTGAAGTAAGAGAAAACACTTCAAAAGATAATTTAGAGTAAATATGTCAGAACTTACTATTGCAAATTAATTTCGGCTCTATGGGTTGCTCCGTTTAGCATCGTTTTGGTTGAGTATAAACTGTCTGAGTTGGGGTCCTTGATCCGCTGGCCAGGCTCCGATTTAGAATCAGACAGTGTGTGCAAGCCTCCTCAGGACAGGAGTATCCTTTCGAGAAGGACCTGAGGATGGAGTTTGTGCCTGTCACCATGTGTGATGCTGAAAGGCTAGGCCGGGAGCTCTAAAAGGGCGACTTCCTGTTAAAACCTGTACTGGGGTCGGGGGTGGGGTGGGGGAGATGGGTCTGGAACTACCTGCTGCTCTTCCCGAGTTGGCCTTTACCCTCGAGTTGGTGTCTGCTCAGTTCCAACAAGGATGTGAATCTGAACCATTTCCAGCCCCACCCCACCCCCAAGTCAGAATTCCAGCTTTTTCCTGTTTACAAATCCAACTGCCAAGATCCAAAAGAGAAAGCCATGCCAGGCAGTCCTTTCCCCCAGCTGGAAGTAGAACCCTCTTGTTCTCTCTAGAAAACATGCCACAAGAAGTGCTATTGCGCTCCGTGTCTCTGTGTCCTGACTTCCAGGACTGGCCACGTGTGGTGATGAGCCACCCACGTGGCCCCTTCCACTCTTACCATCAGACCTGCCATTTGGGAGAAGGCTGGCGTGGTTAAAACAGCAGTTGGATCACCCAGGACGTGCCCTCGCTCGCGCTGATCTGGTTGGCCCATCTCCTTCATCCCACTCCTTCCCACGTGAGCCCCTCTGGCTGCCTGGACCCTCCGGGCTTGTCCTGGTTGCTCCTTAGCCTCAGAGATTGCTGGCTGTTAACTTGGGGTTGAGGGGGTGAGGAATTAAAGAGTCCCAGTTGGCAATGAAGGCACTTCTGACTTCATTTTTTACTAAAGAAATGACAAAGTGAAAAGCTTCCTTGAGAAGACCCCAAACGGGTTCACCTCCCCCACTTCTTCTCTTGGTCCTACTTGTGATCAGTGACGGGAGCCTGGTTGGCACCCTCTCAGTGGCCCAGAGTTCAGCTCTTTTGTGAAGTAGGTGGTGACCTCTTAAAAACCTGTATTGCCCAGCTACAAAGGCTCACCTGGTTTTTACAAAGTGAGAGCATAAGAGGAAAGTAGCATGTTGAAAATTTGCCTGGTTCCAGAATGTTCTGCAGTGGGACCCAGGAGCCCATTTTGGGGAGGGGATGGCTAGAAAATGTGAGCAGAGACTATTTATAAATGTTACAAATGGTGAGGATGCAAATTGGAGAGTGGAATCTGTTATGTGGACTTGTACAGCTATAACCAGCTTTACATTTGGTTCTAATTCTTGACTGTGATGTTCATAAAACTCAGCTGTAAATGGCTACTTCCAAATTCTGGCTCATGAGAAGTTTTCCATTAAGAACAATAGAGTGCATCAAAAATAAAATATGCTTCACGGGGCAGCACAGAGCAAAGGGAATCAGTTGTACTTTCCATCAGAAAATTTACACCAGACCAGTGTTGCAGGGCACGGTGGTGACCATCTGAGGCATCCCCTAGGGATTCACGTGCCAGATCCAAGGCTGGGGTGACCACCTCATGGAGACGATAAGAACAGAGAGATGTGCTTTGTGATTTCCTTTCCAAATAGCTTCTAGAACTGGATCTATTTTTCTCTTTCAGCAGGTAATATACATATATACATATATATGTACATATTTATACATACATGTATATGTACATATTTACATATACATATGGGCTTCCCTGGTGGCTCAGACAGTAAAAAAATCTGCCTGCAGTGCAGGAGATGTGGATTCGATCCCTGGGTGGTAAAGATCCCCTGGAGAAGGGAATGGCTACCCACTCCAGTATTCTTGCCTGGAGACTATATGTATAACTTTCTAATCAGATAGCTTTAATTATGTGTTGTGGAGAAAGACAGAAGTTTTGTATTACATTTGATCATATTGTGTTTTTGCTGCTGGTCTAAGATGTGGAGAATGGCATCAGTTCAGTTCAGTTCACTTGCTCAGTCGTGTCCGACTCTTTGCAACCCCATGAATCGCAGCACGCCAGGCTTCCCTGTCCATCACCAACTCCCAGAGTTCACTCAGATTCACGTCCATCGAGTCAGTGATGCCATCCAGCCATCTCGTCCTCTGTCGGCCCCTTCTCCTCCTGCCCCCAATCCCTCCCAGCATCAGAGTCTTTTCCGATGAGTCAACTCTTCGCATGAGGTGGCCAAAGTACTGGAGTTTCAGCTTTAGCATCATTCCTTCCGCATAAGAGACGGTTGAAAGGACCCCAGAGTTGAAGCCCCAGGAAGTGGCCTTCCAAGCTGTATGCCTCATCTAGGGCAGCCAAGTCCCTCTTCCTTCCAAAGGGCAGCTTTTACATCCCCGGATCCAGACAGACCATGGAAGATGTGGGGCCGAAGAGGGGCCCGGAAGGAAGAAGGGACCTGGCTTGACCTTTGGGGACTCATGGCTGTCTTACTCACCTGAGTTCATTGCTTTCCTGTGGGGAGGGGCCTCTGGAATGGATTTAGAGACATTTGTTCAACTTTATTTACCTTGAAGTTTCAAACCATTTCATAAACTACTAGTAGTGACTTTTTAAGAAAATTCAGAGATGATTTATTTTGTCTGGGGTAAGCCCCAGCCTGAGTTATTTTGAAAGGCTCCCCCGGGACTCAACCAAAGCTATGAACCATTGATTTAAAGTGAAAAATAAAGCACCAATGAGGGGGGCATTGCTCCCACCATCATTCTCCACGTTGACTTCACCCCTCCCCCACCTCTGTTTTATTCTCCAGAGAAGGGAAGAAAATCTTCCTACCCTTTATGTGAATTCAGATCATAAGGGAATGTTATTTTGTGTAACAGCACCCTCAGAAAACCTGAATTCTGCCTGGAAATTCCAAGCCCAACTTTGGGACCATCCTTATCTAGGATGGTCCCCATGTATGCTGGGGTCCCAGTGGAAGTACTGACAGCACTCTCTTCACCTCTCAAAAGTCTCTCAGTTAGGGTACTGGATCAACTACAGTAACATTGGAAATGTAACTGTTTGATGGTTGGCCTCTGCTGTAAAGAGCCAATATGGGAAATTAACTTTTTTTTTTTTTTTTTCTAATTTTACCAATAAGCAAGCCTGTCCTGGCCAGTTCCACAGAAATGTTATTCCTAACTGAAGGTTTTTCAGCTTTTATTTAGGCTTCCCTGTTAGCTCAGTTGGTAAAGAATCTGCCTGCGATGCAAGAGACCCCAGTTTGATTCCTGGGTCGGGAAGATCCCCTGGAGAAGGGAAGGCTACCGCTCTTGGTCTTCCCTGGTGGCTTAGCTGGTAAAGAATCTGCCTGCAATGCAGGAGACCTGGATTCGATCCCTGGGTTGGAAAGATCTCCTGGAAAAGGGAACGGCTACCCACTCCAGTATTCTGGCCTGGAGAACTCCATGGACTACGTAGTCCGTGGGATGGATCTCCAAGAGTCGGACGCGATTGAGTGATGTTCACTTTCATACTCCCTTTCATGGCTTTTTTGTTGTTGTTCTGCCTTTTGCCTTCGTGCTTTCTGATGTATACCTCCCTCATTACAGAACTTGTGAAAATCTCATAGCTGTCACATCGTTATGATATCTGTATTGTGGCATCACTATCGTGGACACTTTTCTTTTTCAACGGACAGTTTTGAAAATATCCTGTGGCGTCACCCTTTCGGCAGCTAGCAGGGAGTGAGGAGGAATGATTTCCCATTTCTAGAACTCGTGCCTCGCTGAGCCAGCCCTGGGGTTTGTGACAGTGATGCTGACAAGCATTTTGAGAGGTCGGTCGCCTTTCATGGAAATACTCTCAAACTTAGCAGTATTCTCCAAGACTCTGAGTTCTCTTAATAAATCATGTCCTTATCCCAGTTTCTATTTTCAGTCACTGCACCCTCTGGGATGATAAGTTCTGTGTGCTGAATATCCACTTTTTAAAACCGCATCCTTTACTGCTAGTAAAATTGCTCTTTAAAAACTCAAAGCAGTGATCCTCCGTGGCAGCATATCAAAAAACTTTGGAAGGCAAGCCCTGTCCACCTGCCTGGACTGCGGGCCTCCAGAATCTTTGCCCAAGCTCTCCTCCCTACTCTGCTTGCTTCATTCTCTCCCGCTACGTGGAAGTTTGTGCCTTCACGGTGGCCCTACTCTGGACCTTAGCCGTCTTTATCATGGCATGCCACGGCAGAAGCCCCGCGGCTGTGCGCAGAGATGGAGCAGGGTTTTGTGTTTATTTCCAAGTACCACACCCATGATCTGGTTGCATGGGGTTAGCAGTGGCACAACGTGTGCCTTGTCTTTGGGAGCCCACTGTGCTCAACGCCAGAGCTTCACGGAGCTCATTAACCCCCAAGTGTGGAAGGATGCTTTCTCAGTCACTGACAGCTCAGCTCCCAGGGCTGGGATGACCCTGACATCTGTTGGGCATCTCAGACTCCTTTTAGCATCAGTGAAAACTTCCTGCATCATCTCTAGCTGTGGGGACATTATCCCACATCATTCATGAAAGTGGCAAGATCAGACCTTGCTGCATCTTTGAATGGCAGGGATGGGGGAGCGGGGGGAACCCTGATTTTATATCCTAAGAAATGTTCTCTGATCCCTGCCTTTCATTGCCTATTTTTAAATTGTATTCTTTCTGAAAGAACAACTTTTTACTCACCCAACAATCCCGTCTCAAGCCTTAAGACTTTTTGCAAGTCTAAGTTGGTGACTGGTCACACTCACATCTTTTAGACCTCTGTGCCCCTGTGCCCACTCCTAATCAAGGAGGTCAGGACCTCTGAGATGGAACCCAGGCATCACTGTTCTTTAAAAGTGCCCCCTTGTATCCCCAAAATTGTAAAGCACTGGCCTAAATAAATTACATTTCCTGGTTTTCCTGCAGAAAACGCCAGTAGGTTGATCAGACATGTTTCCTCCTTAGATAAATGATGTTGAGTTTCTCCCAGTCGGAGGTGGTAAATTAACGTTTGCCCATTCTGCCCTCAGCCAAGGAGGCAGCCAAGTCTCCTGGCCCAGAAGGAGACTGTCCTGTTCTCTTCTCCAGAATGCCCCTTTCCATTAGTCCTGGAGTCCAGTCTTTGGCCTCAGAGGGAATTTAGGATGTGGAAGCAACCTTAATATTCTCCTCCTTGAAAACAGAAAGCAGGACCTTTGCTACCATCTCCTCTGCAAGGAGACCTTCAGAACCACTCCAGATAACTCACTACTAGGTCTGCTTCCCACTCGGGGGCTCCATATTCCTGGGGGTCCGTGCAGACTCTCATGAGCATCCACGAGTTCATTTCAGGAAGCTCCGAGGGAGTTGCCCATGTTGGGAAGCAGCCCTGGAGGCTAAATTGAGAACCAAGTCCCTCCACTGCCCCCTGGAGCTATCACTGTTGGGGTGGGGACACTGCTCTGATCTGACGCTCCCATGTACCTAGGTGCCTGTCGTCAGTAAATGTAGTACATGTGTTAGTTATGAAAAATATGCATTGATAAACAGTATATTTTTAAAATATAATATCATTAGGTTAAAAATGATTTTTAAAAAAAGAGCCAATAGTGAAAGAAACTAAAACACTATTTTCCAGGTATTGGCCTAAGTACTTTACATGTATCCGTACCAATAATACTATTCTTTTTTTTAATTATTCATTTGTTTATGGCCATGCTGGGTCTGCATTGCTTTGCTCGGGCTTTTGCTAGTCGCGGTGAGTAGGGTCCTCTCTTTGTTGCCTGACTTCTCTTGTGCAGCACAGGCTTCAGGGCTTCAGTAACTGTGGCTCACAAGCTTAGTTATTCAGCGGTATGCAGGATCTTCCCAGACCAGGGACTGAACCCATGTCCCCTGCATTGGCAGGCAGGCAGATTCTTTTGCACTGCACCACCAGGGAAGTCTCAGTAATACTATTCTAATAGCCCTAGCAGACACTTCTGTCATGCTTACCAGAGGCTGAGCGTTTCTCTCACTGATTTACATCCATTGTCTTATTTCATCCTCCTAACAAACCCTGGGAGATTGGGTCCCAAAAAGAACAGGAGGTACAGAGTGGGGCAGTGACTTGCCCAGGTCACCAGGGTGGGAATGGGTCAGACCCCAGCTGACTCACCTGAGTGATTTGCTGCTCTGGATATTTTTCCGTTACCCTTCAGGGCTCCTGTGATCCCCAGATTCCATTTTGTTTTGGCTCCTTTCAAGTTCACGCTCTGGACACTTCTTCCTTCTCTTCCCTTGGGGATTTTTGAAAGCTTGCCATTTTTTGAAAAAGACTCTCTCTTTCTCCTCAATGGTCCTTGTGCTTTGCTACTGCAATTTCAAATTTCATTTGGTCTGGACTCTACCTCTGTGTGACTTAGAGCAAGTCAGTAGACTTCTCTGAGCCTGTTTTTAATTATGGGTGGGGTGTGGTGGAGAAGCCAGGCCTGAGCCTGTAGGCCTGACCTCCTGGGGTTGTTGAGTAGACCCAGGGCAACAGGGGAGAATGTACTTTTGTGCTGTGCTGACAGGTCTTCATTTTTTATGCTATTGATTTTCTTATACTTTGCCTCACGTGACTTTCCTGAGATTCTAGTGTGAGATTTTAAATTAGCCTCTAAGTTTAAGGACTACTATTTAGCATTAAAGTCTTCCTTTCCACCTTTTCCTAACTGCTGCCTGAATGCTCACCCTTTCCTTTTCCAAATCCGAATGATTATGAGGGGAAGTGATGGTCTTATCCTCAGGATATTGAACAAAATCATGTTGTGGTCACACATGGTGGTCACCTACCCCCATAACCATTCAGAATCAAGTTTGTCACTTTACTTAGAAATTCTGAAAGACTTGTTCTTGGAAGCAATACTTTGTTGTATCCAAAAACCTGACATACTTGTCTCCTCTCTTTGAGGCCTCTGGTCATCCATCCCAGCATCAGGATTGGTGTAGCCCCACAGTCCCGCTGAGTGGACCTGAATATCTGGTTTAACTGTTCTAGAAAATCTTCTTGTTGTAGGTGACTTTCTGCCCCTTGGAGTGGCTGAGTTTTCAGGGCCCAACCTCTTGGACTTGCTTGGTTCTAGAAGGCCCACTCCAACCCAGGGAGCTGACCACCAAGTGAATCTGGGTTCCACCAGGCCTGCAGAGAGAAGTCCCAGCCCTCACCCCTAAGCCCTGGCAGTTAGCAATCAGTGCTTAAATGGAGAATCCCCTCTGTGCTTCTCAGAAATTCTGTGACTCTTGTGGCCTTGGGTGCTGCCTGTTTGAAGCATCCTCTTGGAGGGGCTCACTTCTGCTTCCTGAAACTGGACTCTTCGCCCTCTTGGACAGTTTGGGGGAAAGGAGCTGAATTGCCTCAGTAACCTCCTTCCCAGCCCTTCTAAGAGGTCTCTGCTAGCTTTGACAGTATCTCTTTCCGACCTCCGTTTCTCTCCGTTTTGGCTGTTACATCCTCTCCTCCCTCCCTGCAGTCCTCTTGGCCAAGTCAAGAACAAACAAAACCCTACATTCCATCCAAGCCTGAAGCATTTCTCCAGAGACAGTATTTCTGGGAGGGCAACTCTTGGCATGTTGGAGGCTCCCTGAGAGTTGCTGCTTTGAAGGAGGCTCTGGGTGTCGCCACCTCATTCGGCTCAGAAGTTCAGCTTCACTAGGCTTTCTGGGAGCAAATCAGAGCCTGACCTCCTCCCAGAGTGCCCCCTGGCCCTTCAAGAAGCAAGTTCCGCTTTTACCTTGAGCGCTTCTAGAAGTACGGGGGTCGGCTGCATGTCCAGAGACGTGCCCACCCTGGTTTCCCCACTCCATCTTGCACAACTCTAGCTGGGCAGCTATCTCGCCCCAGAGACAGTTATTCCAGTTTTCATGTTCAGCATCCCCAAGTCCAGCATCCTGCACCTGGTACCTGATGAATAGCTGCTCCGTCAACATCCTTTTCTCCCTGTGAGTTCTTGAGCCCTGAGGGCACAGGTTTGGCTGATTGACCTTCTATCAAAGAACTGAGGGAGATACCCTTATTTCCTGTTGCCCCAGGATTGATCATTGCTGTCGGTGGCATCCTGGCCCCCTACATTTTTTGTTGGTCTCCATGAAAAATGTCCCCACTCAAGTAGCCACCTAATAAGCACTCAGGAAATACCATTTAAGGAAATACCATTTAAGGAAATGAGATCTACAGTTGAAAGAAAGGCAAAAAATATAATAAATAAGGGAAGATACCCTGCCAACCAACAAGAGACAGTTGAGGGACTGAGTTTGCTTTTCAGCCTCTTCTCCTGCCTTTGCTCAGGCTTTGTCATGGATCATCACTGATAATGGGGTCTCATGAGGTGTGGCATAACCCCACCATGATGACCCTTGGCCATTCCCACACAAGCCTGTGTTCTTGCTTTCTGCTGTTTCTTGTTTTGTTTTGTTTTTAAGAAGAAAGATCTCAGTCAATCCAGTCTGTTGTGATGTTAATCTACCGTACTGGTTGTTTTTACTTAAAGTAACTTTGGTTCCATATTAGAATCAGGCTTTCATAATGGATTGTGACTCACGGTTTTGCTGTCTTGTTGGAATGCCCTGGATCATTGTGTAGACAGCTTTCTCTGTTCTGTTATTCTAGTCTGTATTATCAGTATAGCTGTTTAGTGCCAATGCCACACATTAATTATATCAGTTTTATAGTAAGTTTTTATGGCTGATTGGGTAGATATTGTATTATTTCTACTTATGAATCTTTTTACGCATATACTCTTTCATAGTAACTTTAGAGTGTTTTAAAATTCCAAAAATATCTTCTTGGAATTTGATTAGAATCACTTTAAATATATGCTGTGTGTTGCGCTTAGCCGCTCAGTCATGTCCGACTCTTTGTGACTTCACGGACTATAGCCCGTGAGCTCCTCTGTTCATGGGGATTCTCCAGGCCAGAATACTGGAGTGGGTCGCCATGCCCTTCTCCAGGGGATCTCCCAACCCAGGGATCGAACCCAGGTCTCCTGCATTACAGGTGGTTCTTTACCTGCATACATAATAAATATGTTATTTGTGTATAAATTTTATGAGGCAAGATAATGAACATCCTTTTAACACTGGAGACTTCCTATTCAGGAACACGATGTTTCTCGTTTGCCCACATCTTCTTTTATTACTCTCAATAAAATTGTGTCACTTCCTTCGAGTAGGGCCTGTATTGCTCCTGGCTCCAGGGGTCGGGCTTGGGGTGGCGGTGGAGAAGTGAAGGGCAGGACACGAGAGACTTTGTGGAAGAGGATGGCTGACAGTCACTCAGACACAGGACCAGGTGAAGGACATAGTGTAGGTCACTCTCGCTGATCTGGAGCTTGGAGGATTGAAATGGATCAGAATTGATAATGGAATCCCTGGACACCAGCTTGTGCTCCCGGGCACAGAGCATTTGGCTTGTCCTTGCAGATGCCGCTGTGGGTTGTTGTGAGGGGAGGAGACAGTTGGGCAAGCCCACGTGACTCACCCTCATCTCGGGCAGAGTGGCTGCCAAGGCACTTGAGGGGTCAGTGGCATCCAGCACACTCTGTTTCAGTTATGAAGAAGAGCATTTAAAATACCTCTTGGATAAAATCCAGAGAGTTAATAGTTCAGATATGACTAATTCTTATTCCTTCCTTCTCGAAGTGGGTGGACGTGCTCTGAAAACCTGTCATCTGTAGAAACAGCTTCCCCATTATCTCAGGATGCCCAGAGGCTGGCTTTGTCTTGATTTATGAGAGCAGAGGGTGTCCACTGATGTGAACTGAGTTCTGCTGAGAACGAGGAAAAGGACATGTCAGGCTCAGAGCCACCCCCTGGGACTGTCCTGAGTGCTTGCTGTAGGTGGACCCTGGCTGAGGGGGGCAGGCTGAAATCTGAGCCATGGGGCTGTGTCTCCCTCAGGGTGGGCATCTCGCTCTCATTTGCACAACGCAGCAGTGGGGCTGGGCCTGCTCAGGCATCTCTGCAGGCTCCCAGGAACTCTATGGGTGGGGGTCTAGGGGCTAATGATTCCCGGGGAGTCCTTGCCTTTCTGTCAGTGCCTCCTATGCTGGAGTCTGGCTCTGGGTCGGTGCCTCTCCCGTGCCAGGTCCCAGGCTTCTGTCTTCCATGCCGCCACCCATGAGGCCTCATTCCTTACGCTCATGAGATGCTGCCCCTCCAGGCCTCATGTCCACATTGTAGGCAGGAAGATGGAGGAAGGGCAAAAGGCATGGCTCACGGGTCCAGCCCTTTCGAAGCAGGAAAACAGAAACCCAAACGGCCAGCTTTAGCTGCAAAGGGTCCAGGGAGGTGATTGATTTCACTAACATATTACCAGCCTGAAAGAAATCCAGGCCCTATTGGTGAGCAGGGAAGAGGGACTCACTCAATGCTGGGCAGGCCCCCAGCAGTGCCTGGAGGAGTGGGCACCCTGCTGCCCCAAGGTGGGCACACAGGTCATCACGTCCCTCTTCATTCCCTTCAGCATTTTGTCAAACCTTTTCTCATGCCTTCTTAGCATTCCAACAATGTAACATATTTTTTAATAATTTTATTTTTATTTCTTTACTTTTGGCTGTGCTGGGTCTTTGTTGCTGCACAGGCTCTTCTCTGGTTGCTTTGAGCGGAGGCCACTGTCTAGTTGCCGTGTGTGGGCTTCTCATTGCTGTGACTTCTCTTGTTGCAGAGCATGGTCTCTAGGTGCGCAGGCTTCAGTAGTTGTGACTTACAGACTCTGGAGCGCGGGCTTAGTAGCTGTGGCTCACACGCTTAGTTGCTCTGCAGCATGTGAGATATTCCTGCACCAGGGAACGAACCCATGTCTCCTGCATTGGCAGGTGGGCTGTTAACCACCAGACCACCAGGGAAACCCCCAAACAATATTTTAAAGTAGATTTCAGCTACATTTCAGGAGCTCCTGATAAGCTTATTGGCTTAAATATATAGAAGACAAGCTTGCCCTGCAGGGTAGGGGTGCATTTATGCCACGTGTCCTGAGAGCCCACAGTTCTAAGCCGACGACACACCCACAGGCGTTGTTCCTCCTGGCCACCAGGCACCCAAATGGCTGGGATGCTTTCAGTTATTTTCTTCATGAAGAAATTGTAATTTAGTCCCAAATGCATATTTAAGGACCTAAAATAGAACATTAGCAATTGAGTTTGGAAGGGCTCAGTAGGACTTAAGGGGCCACAGCCACTTTCTCCTTGCCAGCTCCCAGCCTCTAGTGCCACAGCAGCCACTCAGCTGTACCAGGCCCAGCCTGGTTCCCTTCTTCAGAGGAGAGGCTGAGGCCTCAGTGCAGGAGGCTGACTGGCGTCAGCTGCTTGGCTGGGACCTGCCTGCAGAGGAGTTCTGAGCAGCTGACTCGTGGAGTCCCCTGGTGTGGCCCTGGCAACCTCCAGCTTCATCCCTGGCAGTTCCATGGAACTATTCAAAGGCCAGGGAATAGTCTCTCCTCTCTGTCACCATCTCCCCCAGCCCCAGGCTAGTCCCAGACAGTCTTTAGGGTCCAGCTCTTGTGACAGCTTCTCCAGACCCTCACCCCCTCCATCACCAGGTGAGTTGTTCCCCCGAAGCTGGGCCCCTCACACAGTGAGCTCACCCTCAGCATGCTGCATGGTCTCACCCATCCTCGTCGCCCTGGGCTTGTTTCACGAATCAGAATCATCAACCTCCAGGCCTTGTGGCCCCAAGGGAGGCTGCATAGCTCAGGGAGCTTGCTGACCGGCCTCCTTCCACCTGTCCCCATTTCCACCTGCCCTTGATTTCCTGAGAGTGGAAGGGGAAAGTTGGGGACCTTGTCATCATAGCTCTGGGCAGAGGTGAGAACTGGCTCAGCACCTTACACCCTTCCTAGCTTCTGGCCGTGTGCCAGCCCCAGGCTAGCGACAGGGGCTGCTCCGAGGATGCCCGGGACAGCAGGGGGCATGGCCCCCCTCCTTGGCCTCTTTGCCAGTCCATCCCTCACTGCTCTTCACCCGCCCAGTGGGCTGCATCCAGATGTGTGAATGCGGCAGGAGAGTGCTCAGGTGTCAGGGCAGGATGCCGAGAGGAGCCCCGGAGATGCAGAGGGCTGACCCGCCAGCGATGCTGGGTTCCCCCCTGGCTCCCGTCTCCTTGGCGCGTGGACCAGCTTTCTCCATCTCTGGGCATGCACCACACGCTCCAGGGCCAACCAAGGCACATTCCGACACCTCGCAGCCTGCAGGAAGGGAACTCTGAAAGGTCTGAATCCTGTTTCCACTGCTTCTATGGAAAAAAACAGGGTGTTTCTTTTTTTTTTTTTTTTCTCCTCCTTGCAAAATATCACATTTTTTCCCAATTGAAGGAAAATCAATTTTATTTTGTAATGTGTCTGACTCGAGAAGTTCCATGGCTGCCCCCCTCTTGGCGGCTTCTCGGGGCTAATCCCTGACCTCCGCCGTGCTGCTGAGCAGTAGCCAGACCCTCTCTGAGCTGAACCAGGGCCATTGGTTTTCATCTCTAAATAAGTCGTGAGTTTATTTTTAATAGAGGACCAAAGATGAGGCATTAATCTTGGATTCTCCTTATTTTATCACAAGAAAACGGCTGCAGATGGAAAAAAGCAGGAGATCATTGTCCTGGACTCCAAGAGGAGCAATGCTATTAACATTGGCCTGACGGTCCTGCCCCCTCCAAGAACGATTAAGATAGCCATTTTGAATTTTGATGAATATGCCTTAAACAAAGAAGGGATTGAGGTAAGAGGAGCTCGACAGAGTGTTATTTATGTTCTGTTGCATCACTGTCCCATGTGACTTTCTTTCTCCACAGGGTGGCTTGCCACTGTTTTGTCTCAGCCAGACTCTGAATAGTCACATCCTTTTTTTAACTTCTTGAGGGGGAGGTGGGAAGAAACCCCACTTTGCTTATTGGGAAGATCAGGTTCATTCATCAACTTCCTTCTGACCACACTCTGCCTGCCTCGACGCGGAAGAACTTGACAGCCTACACGGGGCACTGGAATGCCTTCGTTCACATCCTTTCAAACCAAATACGTTTCGTGAACAGTCTTAAAAGTAGGCTTGTCTGTGCACGCTTACCTCTGTGTAAATGGCTCTGTTGTTCTCTTGGCGCCCGTTGTGGTGTGTAGAGATGGATTTCATTTGCTCAGCTGGGGAGCCCAAGCCAACTGGGTCCGCAGCATCTGTCGGTCTGAGTGGCACAAGTGGAGAGTGTTTGGCTGTCCTGGCTGTGACTGCGTGACTGGTGGGCACCCCAGCTGGAGCTTCAGCCCCCCTGCTCTGCCAGGGTCCAGCACCCTCCACTGTGGGCTGGTGTCCGTTTGTGGGAAGTTCAATCTCCTCTTCTAATAATGGAGAAAGAGTGAGTGGAGCCAGTGGCTTGGCCCACAGATGCCTCCAGGGGCGTGACCGGCCTGGGGACCCACCGGGTAGAGTGGGGAATCTCAGGACACTGCGTCGTGACATTGGTGGCAGCCAACGCCGCCTCCTGTTGGCAAGGAGCCCTAGATTCCTTGAAAGCATCTCTGTACTGGAGGTTCCCACATACCCAGTCTCATTTGAAAGACTCGAGAGTGAAGGAAGCCAGTGAAGGCTGGCTGCAGTGAGGCAGAGGGGCTTTAGCAGGAGAGTTGGAAGTGAAGAAGGGCTGGGGGGCTGTGCCAGATGCACCCCCAGGCCTGAGTGTGGGAGGGGGTGATGGAGGCCTTGGGGCAAAGTGGTGCCTGAACCCAGGTGGGCAGGTGTGCCTTGTGCTTTGGAAAGCAGAGGCCTCCACAACAGAAGATGTGCTCCTAGAGGTTTGTACTGGATTGAGTACAGACTTCAAGATCCATGCTACCCAGAACCTTAGAATGTGACTTTATTTGGAAGTTGGGTCTTTGCAGGCGTGATCGAGCTAAGATAAGGTCATCCTGGATTAAGGTGGGCCCTGCTCCACTGGCTGACAGCCCCTCTAAGAAGAGAGAAGTTTGGACACAGACACAGCGAGGGGAAGGCCATGTGAACACAGAGGACACCCAGAGGGGAATACCGTGGAATGATGGAGGCAGAAGCTGGAGGGATGTGCTTACAAGGCAAGGGACACCGAGAAGTGCCTGCAACTTCTAGAAGCGAGGAAGAGGAAAGGAAAGATCCTCCCCTTGAGTCTTCAGAAAGAGCATTGCCCTGCGGACACCTTGATGTTAGACTTCTAGTCTCTCGGGCTGTGAGGGAACACATTCCCCTGGTTTGAAACCCCCGAGTTTGCGATGCTTGGTTATAGCAAACCTGGGAAATGAGCACAAGGCCTGAACAGCTCTGCCTCTGGAAGCACCCACATGGCCTGTGCCAGGAGCAGGTATGACGAGGGACGTGCCCTGGCTGCTGGCTGGAGAGAGAGTAGGGCTGGAGCCCTGGAGTCAGGCCAGGCAGCACAGGCAGGGAGTGAGGGCACGTGTCAGATGGGAGAGGGGGCCCAAAGGAGACAGCAGGCAAATACAGAGGGGGACACTGAGGCAGCTGCCAGGCAGTGGGAAAGGAGGGGGCAGGCCTGGCCTCAGTATGGGGCAGCTTCACCCTGGGGCCCCCAGAGCAACAAGGGAGAAGAGCATTCATGTCCATCGGGCAGGTGGGGGCTGCCAGTTGGCTCAAATCAAGTGCAAAGTGTCTCTCACACAAGCAGGTGACGTGTAGGTGCTAGTGCGTGATTGGCCATCCTGTTTACTCCACAAGATCTTTGAAAGATTGCAGAAGCTTCAGATTCATACATAGAGAGGCTTCAAATGCAGCCAGAGGCAGCTTGATTGAGGAAAAAATGACAACTTCCCTTTTTAAAAATATTTCCCCTTCTTGCCATGAGAACTTGAAAGTCCATCAAAAGAGACAGATTCCTTTGGTTTTGCCTTTGTTCTGTCCCAAAATGTCAGTCTCCCCGGGTAGGGGAAGTTTCAGATACAATAGGTTACTCAGACTTTAGAATGAATCAGATGACTTTTTCCTTTTCTGACTGGTTTCCAGCTGAGCACCTTTTTGCGCCAGGAAGGAATGATTATGGAAAAGTAATGATGACAAATAGAGGAGCAGCAGCACATTAATAAACTAGACTTTCACGGGTTTCCTCCTCTGGGCCAGACGCCAAGCAGGGCTGCTCACAGAGGCTCATCAGAACCTTACGAGGTGCATCCTGTTACGTTCCTCATCTTAAAGTTGAAGAGGGTGCATCCCAAAGTTAGTCTGTCTGTGCCCAAGTTCACAAGCCAGCAAGAGGTCTAACTGAAATGTGGTTTCTAGAGCCTGAGTCTGAAGTGCAAACCACGGGCCAGTTCTGGGGGTGGCCAGCCCAGGTGGGCTCTCTGGGTCTGGACTCACCCACAGAGAAGAACAAGAGGGAATCCGAAAGGGGAGTGAGGAGACACATGGGACATTGCAATCTGCATCACAGTGCTGCCTACCGTTATCCTCCGTCTGATATGACGTACAGCAAACAAATACGGCTGTGGAACACACTGCCTAACCCTTCCTGAGACTTTGCTGTGTCGTGAGGCCTCGGTAGATCATCAGTTCAGTTCAGTTCAGTCGCTCAGTCATGTCCGACTATTTGTGACCCTATGGACTGCAGCACACCAGGCCTCCCTGTCCATCACCAACTCCCGGAGTTTACTCAAACTCATGTCCATTGAGTCGGTGATGCCATCCAACCATCTCATCCTTTGTCATCCCCTTCTCCACCTGCCTTCAATCTTTCCCAGCATCAGGGGCTTTTCAAATGAGTCAGTTCTTCACATCAGGTGGCCAAAGTTTTGGAGTTTCAGCTTCAGCATCAGTCCTTCCAGTGAATATTCAGGACTGATCTCCTTTAGGATGGACTGGTTGGATCTTCTTGCAGTCCAAGGGACTCTCCAACACCACAGTTCAAAAGCAGCATTTGTTCGGCACTCAGCTTTCTTTATAGTCCAACTCTCACATCCATACATGATGACTGGAAAAACCATAGCTTTGACTAGATGGACCTTTGTTGGCAAAGTAATACCTCTGCTTTTTAGTAGATCATATATAGTCATTAACATGGAGTTACACATTTTTGTCACACTTTTCACTGGAACAGGGTTTCTCGGCTATGGCTCTGTTGCCATTCTGTGCTGGACAGTTCTTCATTGTAGGGGCTGCTCTGTGCTTTGTAGGGTGTTCACAGATCCCTGACCTCTGTCCACAGGATGCCAGTAGCACTGCCCCAGTGGTGACAACCCAGAATGTCTCCTAGATGGTGTCAACATACCATGGGGCAGAATCACCCTGACTGAGAACCGCTTCTCTGAAGCTGCCTGAGTGAATGCACAGAGTGTGTGTATTTGCAATGCTTGTCGGTTATAGCTGAGAAGAGCCCAGCAGAAACCAGTCCTCATGGGGAACCTGTAACCCAGGCTCTCCCAGTTGTTACCTGCTGCCTGAGACCACCGATCTAGGGGCCCTCGGGAGCAGAGATGATGTCCATCCTGTGCAGAGTCAGTCTCCCAGAGCTTATTGTCTAGCCTTGTTGTTCAGAAGTTACATCAGGGCTGAGAAGAGATGACAGTCATGTCCTTACAGATCTTTACTAATATGATTTCCAGCTTATACCCATGGCCTTTTGCTAAACCATCTGCTCTGTAGCATGGCACCATGGCCTAATGGGGCTGCATGAAGCCTCTGTGTACCCGGACATGATTAGGATGTATTCACTGACATCCTGCTTGGCAGCTCCATGTTGTGTATCTGACTCATCATGAAAACCCACAGGAGTAATTAACTAACTTCATTAAGAAAGTCATTCTTCATAAGAGTATTAGATTTTAGAATACGATTGGGGCCCATCCCTAAGTTGCATTAATGATATTTTCCCATGTAAAATGTCCCTGAGGTATCATACTTTGCCAACAAAGGTCCATCTAGTCAAAGCTATCGTTTTTCCAGTAGTCATGAATGGATGTGAGAGTTGGACCATAAAGAAAGATGAGTACCAAAGAACTGATGCTTTTGAATTGTGATGTTGGAGAAGACTCTTGAGAGTTCCTTGGACTGCAAGGAGATCCATCCTAAAGGAAATGAGTCCTGAGTATTCATTGGAAGGACTGATGCTGAAGCTGAAGCTCCAATACTTTGGCCACCTGATGCAAAGAACTGACTCATTTGAAAAGCCCCTGATGTTGGGAAAGATTGAAGGCAGGAGGAGAAGGGGATGACAGAGGATGAGATGGTTAGATGGCATCACTGACTCAATGGTCATGAGTTTGAGTAAGCTTCAGGAGTTGGTGATGGATATGGAAGCCTGGTGTGCTGCAGTCCATGGGGTCACGAAGAGTTGGACAAGACTTTCTTTTTTTCCTTGCTTTTCTCATTTTTGTAGCATCTGTTTCCACTCAGAGGGTTAACACAATTGAATGGTCCCAAACGACATTTAGCTTGACACTGCTTGGCTAGAAACAGACATTCAGCATCCTAGAAACAGACATTCCCTTTGGCTGCCTGTACAAAACTGCAGCATCTTTTCAAGGCGTTGTGGTGGGGGACCCTGTCTGTGGGTCCTGAGTGAGAGCTGGCAGCACACAGTTGGACCTGAGTGCAGGAGCCAGTCAGTGGGGTCTGCAGGCCCAGGAACCAGAGTGTCCTGTGGAGGTGGTGCTGGAAAGTAGGAGGAGCCCCTGGGTGGGTCTCCAGCTCTGCTTCGGTTGATCCAGCTTGACTTCAGGCACCACATCTTCATCTTCAAATTTGCTGCGTAATTCGGCCTTACCTGCCTCACCAAGTGGTCACAAGAATGAAAGAAGATACCATCGAAAGAGAACCTTGAGAAGTTAACCTTTAACCTTGCAAAGTTGTTTTTTTTTTTTTTTTTAAATTCTCTATGAGACTCTGTGCATGATGGAAAGCCATTATCTCATGGGATGGCAGGTTGCAAACCATCCAGCCTCGGCCATAACAGCTCCAACTTTTTGCTGTTAGATACTTATCCAGAGTCATAGCCAGGGTTCTATTCAGAATTCACGAGGCACGATGATTACTTATTATGGTCTCATCTGCAGGTGAATGAAATGGCCAAACCCCAGAATATTTGGGTCCATAAAAAATAAGACTTAGGCATTTTCCTCTGAAATAAGATTTTCCGATACAAAGGCAAGCATACTTAAAGCAGTGCTAGAGAAACACTGTCTGGGAGAAAGCAAAAAACCACTGAGATTATTATGTCATGGTCTTGTTTGATGTTTTTCTGCTTGTGAAACCAGATGATCATCACAGGGTCATCAGTAAATCTACTGACATGGTAAAGAGCAGATTAAAGGGATGCTTATTCCACTATCATCTGCTCATGGAAAAATGGGGGTGTCACCTTGTACAAGGTAGCTTTGACCTGCTGTCCCCCTGTCTTATGACTATTTTTATTGTCAGTGATATGCAAAAAAAAGTAAAATTAACTGGCAGATGGCAACCTCATAAATCTTCAACAGTGAACAAATGGTTTAAATTAGTCAGAGAAGTGAAAAACAAAAAGTAAGATTGTTTGATTACTTTCCCAAAGGAAAAAGGCAACAAAAATCATCACATGAAAATGCCTTCTGAAGAAGGGGAAAAGTGTTGACAACTTTGTGTTTTGGAATCCTTGTACATGCTTAAAACAATTTGAACATTAAGAAAATTAAAATACAAATTCTTCATTGAGTTTTCCTTTTGAAAGCTAGTTTAAATGCTAGGTGTTTTGAAATAAGTGACATCTGCTTGGGTTCTTTTGGTCTTTTTGAAGTGTCTTCTGTGTTGGCAGGTGGGATCAATAGCATCAGCCTGTGGGTCGGCAATGGGCTGAGCATCTCCCCAGTGCTCCATTCCACCCACTTAATCTGTGTTTGGGGCATGATAGAGAGGATGTTGGAAAAAGAAGTATATAGAGCTCACCACCTGTGACCTCACTCTGACCCCATCCCAAACACGTCTTCAATACAGTTTGGTGTCACTGGCTTCTGCTAACCTCCCTAGGCCACCCTCTCTGATTACATTCATGAGCCCAGGACAACTACTGTTCCACCTAGATGCATCCTGAGGCATGATTGTGTAAATATCTGCATGTTTGCTGATTATGATGTCGTCTCCAGTCTTTTATGTTGTTACTTTTAAGTTTTTGAATTAATACGGAGTAAAATTACCTTTGTGTGGATCACAACAAACTGTGGAAAATTCTGAAAGAAATGGGAATACCAGACCACCTGACCTGGCTCCTGACAAATCTATATGCAGGTCAGGAAGCAAGTTAGAACTGGACACGGAACAACAGACTGGTTCCAAATTGGCAAAGGAGTACATCAAGGCTGTATATTGTCACCCTGCTTATTTAACTTATATGCAGAGTACATCATGAGAAATGCCCGGCTGGATGAAGCACCTGCTGGAATCAAGATTGCCAGGAGAAATATCAATAACCTCAGATATGCAGATGACAAACCACCCTTATGGCAGAAAGTAAAGAAGAACTAAAGAGCCTCTTGATGAAAGTTGAAGAGGAGAGTGAAAACATTGGCTTAAAACTCAACATTCAAAAAACTAAGATCATGGCATCTGGTCCCATCACTTCATGGCAAATAGATGGGGAAATAGTGGAAACAGTGAGAGGCTTTATTTTCTTGGACTCCAAAATCACTGCAGATGGTGACTGCAGCCATGAAATTAAAAGACACTTGCTCCTTGGAAGAAAAGTTATGACCAACCTAGACAGCATATTAAAAAGCAGAGACATTACTTTGTCAACAAAGGTCCGTCTAGTCAAGGCTATGGTTTTTCCAGTAGTCATGTAGAGTTGGACTGTAAGGAAAGCTGAGTGCCGAACAAATGCTGCTTTTGAACTGTGGTGTTGGAGAAGACTCTTGAGAGTCTCTTGGACTGCAAGGAGATCCAACCAGTCCATCCTAAAGGAGATCAGTCCTGAATATTCATTGGAAGGACTGATGCTGAAGCTTAAACTCCAATACTTTGGCCACCTGATGTGAACAGCTGACTCATTTGAAAAGCCCCTGATGCTGGGAAAGATTGAAGGCAGGAGAAGGGGCCGACAGAGGATGAGATGGTTGGATTGCGTCACCGACTCAATGGACATGAGTTTGGTAAACTCCGGGAGTTGGTGATGGACAGGCAGGCCTGGTGTGCTGCAGTCCATAGGATCTCAAAGAATTGGACACGACTGAGTGACTGAACTGAACTGAGCTGAAAATTGACTTTGGGGGAGTCCAGATCTAGTCTAGGGGAGTCTCAGTGCCTAGTCTCTTGTCCAACTCTTTGCATCCCCAGTGACTGTAGTCCACCCCGCCTCTCTGTCCCTGAGATTTTCCAGGCAAGAATACTGGAGTGGGTAGCTATTTCCTTCTCCAGGGGAATCTTCCCAACCCAGGGATTGAACCCAGGTCTTCTGCATTGCAGGCAGATTCTTTACCCTCTGAGCCACCAGGGAAGCCCAGTTTAAAACATATAAATTCCTGCAGTGACCACTAGAGTCAAGATTCAAAATAGTCCCATCTGCTGAAAAAGCTTTTGTGTGATCTCTTTCTAGTCACACCCTTTACCCACCTAGCCCCTGGTAACCAAGAATCTATACTCATCACTGTGGTTTTGTATTTTCAAGAATGTTACATACATGGAGTCTTATAGTGAGTAACCTTTTGAGAATGACTTCTTCCACTCAGCATGATCATGCCTTTGTGATTCATCCAAGTTGCAGTTTGTATCTACAGTTGATTCCTTTTTGTTGCTGAGTATCATTGCATTGTAGGGATGTACCACTGACTCTTCATCCATTTGCCTATTGAAGAGTATTTAGCTCATCCAGTTCTTAGCAGTTAAGAATAAAGCTACTACAAATACTCAAATACAAGTTTTAGTGTGAACATAAGTTTTGATTTTTCCAGGGTAAATGCAAATGGAATTGCTGGGACATATTATAACTCTGTGTTTAATCTTTTGAGAAACTGTAACTTGTCTTTTCATTCTCTTCACAGTGTCTTTCACAGAGAAAAATTGTTTAATTTGAATCAATGTTAATTTATTAACCTATTCTTTTTTGTTATCATGTCTTGGAGTTCACTGTGTAACCTGGATCACAAAGATTTTTTCCTGTGTTTCCTTCAAAAAGTTTTGTAGTGTTACCTTTATTTTGATATCTGTGATCCCTTTTGAGTTAACTTATCTAGAAGATAGTGTTATCTAGAAATTAATTTATCTAGTTAACTAGAAGTTATCTAGAAGGCAATGGCAACCCACTCCAGTACTCTTGCCTGGCAAATCCCATGGACGGAGGAGCCTGGTGGGCTGCTGTCTATGGGGTTGCACAGAGTCGGACACGACTGAGCGACTTCACTTTCACTTTTCACTTTTATGCATTGGAGAAGGAAATGGCGACCCACTCTAGTGTTCTTGCCTGGAGAATCCCAGGGACGGGGGAGCCTGGTGGGCTGCTGTCTGTGGGGTTGCACAGAGTCGGACACGACTGAAGCAGCAGCAGCAGAAGTTATCTAGTTTTCTAGAGGTTAACTTATCGAGAAGGGCTTCCCTGGTGGCTCAGGTGGTAAAGAATCTGCCTGCAATACAGGAGACCTGAGTTTGATCCCTGGGTCAAAAAGATCCCCTGGAGGAGGAAATGACTACCCAGTCTAGTATTCTTGCCTAGGGAGTTCCATAGACAGAGGAGCCTAGTGGCCTACAGTCCATGGGGTTGCAAAGAGTCAGACACGACTGAACAACTAACACTTTATCTAGAAGGTAGGTTTCAGTTGAGGTTCACTTTTTGCATATGGATTCCAGTTGGTCCAACATCATTTGTTGAAAACACTGCCATTTGTCCCTTGCCAGCCTTCACACCTTCGTCAGAATCCCTGGGCCGTATTTGCATAGTCTTATTTCTGGATGCTCTGTCTTCTCCCACCAATCTATGTATCTATCCTGCCCTGTAGCCCTTGCCACACTATCTTAATACTGCAGCTTTGTGGTAGGTCTTTGTGACTCCTTCAAGGGTATCCTTTTTCAGAATTATTTTAGATCAACTATTTTGGTTCTCTGCCTTGCTGTATAATTTTTTAAAAGCAGCTTGTCTATATCCACACAAAAAAATCATACTATTTTGATTAGAATTGCGTTACATTTATATATCAGTTTTGGGAAGACTAACATCTTGACTATGTTGAGTCTCTCAGTCTGTGAACACAGTTTATCCCCTGTTTATTTTGTTCATCTTTGATTGCTTTCATCAGCATTTCTACTTTCCACAGGCAGATCCTACACATACTTTGTTAGATTCATCCCTAAGTATTTCATTGTAAACAGTATTTTAAAAAAATTTTTAGTTTGTAATCACATCTTAGTAATGTGCAGAAATAAAATGGATTTTCTGTTTACTGACCTTGTATCATGCAACATTGTTTAACTCACTAAGTTGTTTTGTCGATTCGTCAAAATTTTCTATGTGGACAATTATGCCATCTGGGATGGGGACAGTTTTTTCTTTTCCTTTCCAATGTGTATGTATTTTTGAAATTTTATGTACCTCGATAGGCTTTCTACACAATGTTAAATAAGAATGGTGAGAGTGGACACCTTGTCTTGTTCCACATCTTAGAGGGAAAACATTCTCTCTGTCACCGTTAAGTATGAAATGAGTTGTGGGTTTTTTTCCATTAATGTCACCTGTCAAGTGGGAAAAATTTCTTCTATTATGGGTTCCTAAGTTTTTGGTTGTGAATGGAAATTGAGTTTTATCAAAATTTCTTTGCATCAATTGAAATGACTGTGTGAATTTTCTTGTTCACACTGTTAATCTGGTAGATTAATTGCATTGATTGATTTTTTTTTCATTTTGAGCCAACCTTGAGATTATTTTAAAATATATTGCTATATAAAATATAGCAATAGATTTATATATCTTAAAATATTGGCATTTAGTTATATACTGTAAAATATTTTGTTAAGGATTTTTTACATCTGGTTCATCAAGATATTGGTCTGGAGTTTTCTTGTATTATCTTTGTTGAGTTTCTTTATCGGGCTCATTCTAATCTCATAAAAAGAATTTGAGAATTGTTCCATCCCCTATTTGAGTTCAGGCCACAGATTCTGACCTACCTTCTGCAGACTGTGGTCCCAGTATCAGCTCAGTTTTCAAAGTCCAGTTCAGGTCTCAAAGCCTCTGACATGCTGTTGAAGGTCAGATTCATACATGAGCAGTTCAGGGAGAAGCTCAGAAGTTCTGAAACAGCTTTGTCCCCTCACTTGGCACGCTCTTCATTTTTCATGACCTCCCCATTGCCTTCCGGTTTTCTGGGCCCTTCCTTTTTAGTAAAGCTGGGACTTTAGTTGCCTCACTTTGCCATGCACTTGCTGTCACTGTGCCCATGTCTGGGGCTAAGCCAAGTGAGGGTGGAGAAGAAACGGTGGTTAGCCCCACCTCTTGCGGCCACAGCTCCACTGATGGGAGAGGAAGTTTCCCTTCACATGAGATTTTGGACCTGCCAACCCTGCCGTCACCACTCAGAGACCCTTTCCCACACCAGGAGAAAGAACTTGCAGGCTCCCCTGGAGCCTCTGTCTGCCCCTGATACCCTCTTCCAGACTGTGGGCTGCCTGATCCCCGGTTGGGGAATACCAGAGGGAAAATGGTCAACTCACTACCAGTTCAGTTGAACTTCCAGTTCTGGTCTTTTTTCCCTCTGTCCACCTGTTACTGTTGATTTTTTTTTTTTTAAGTCTTCAAATAGCTGCTCCCTGCCTACTGTCCAGGGTGTGTAGTTGCATTCAGTGGGACAGTGCTTACCCGTGTCTTCCAGAACTGGAACTCCTTCCCACACCTTATCCAGAGGTTTTGCTATTGTTGAGCAGTAACTAAAGCTGCTTAGAATTAATGCATTAATGTAAGTTACTAAAAAGAAAAGTAATGACACCTTCCCTTTAATAATGTTGTATGTACAGTGTCACAAGATGGGAATTTTGACCTTCATTAAAAATGTAATCACTGAGGAATTTGAACCTATAAGAATCATAATCCTTCTGACACCTGTTTGCTTCCTCTGTCTTCCAAAATTGACTTTTACCAGAAACAGATAGAAGAAGAAAGTGATACTTTTTCCATTAGTAGGTAAGTATTGCTCTTTGTAAGGACCATCATCGTTTGTTCCTTAATTAGACTTGAGTTTGATATTCAATTCAGTTCAGCTTCTCAGTTGTGTCTGACTCTTTGCAACCCCATGAACTGCAGCATACCAGGCCTCCCTGTCCATCACCAACTCCTGGAGTTTACCCAAATCCATGTCCATCGAGTCGGTGATGCCATCCAGCCATCTCATCCTCTGTCAGCCTCATCTCCCCCTGCCTTCAATCTTTCCCAGCATCAGGGTCTTTTCAAATGAGTCAGCTGTTCACATCAGGTGGCCAAAGTATTGGAGCTTCAGCTTCAGAATCAGTCCTTCCAATGAACGCCCAGGACCGATCTCCTTTAGGATGGACTGGTTGGATCTCCTTGCAGTCCATGGGACTCTCAAGAGTCTTCTCCAACACCACAGTTCAAAAGCATCAATTCTTAGGCACTCAGCTTTCTTTATAGTCCAACTCTCACATCCATACATGACCACCGGAAAAACCATAGCCCTGACTAGACGGACCTTTGTTGACAAAGTAATGTCTCTGCTTTTTAATATGCTATCTAGGTTGGTCATAACTTTCCTTCCAAGGAGTAAGTGTCTTTTAATTTCATGGCTGCAGTCACCATCTGCAGTGATTTTGGAGCCCAGAAAAATAAAGTCAGCCACTGTTTCCACTATTTCCCCATCTATTTGCCATGAACTGATGGGACCGGATGCCATGATCTTAGTTTTCTGAATGTTGAGCTTTAAGCCAACTTTTCACTCTCCTCTTTCACTTTCATCAAGAGGCTCTTTAGTTCTTCACTTTCTGCCATAAGGGTGGTGTCATCTGCATATCTGAGGTTATTGATATTTCTCCCGGCAATCTTGATTCCAGCTTGTGCTTCCTCCAGCCCAGCATTTCTCATGATGTACTCTGCATATAAGTTAAATAAGTTAAAATGTTGTAATTTCTATATAAAACTTGAAATACATTTGAAATATTTAAAACAATTAAAATTATAGTATGACCTGTGGTATAAAAGTTAATCTGAGTTCTTTGGAAATGATTTATTTTTATAAGATCCAAAATTAATCCATGAGAAAAAGTATATGTTCTTAACATGTTTCACTTGATTTCTTAAGGTACAGGGAGCTGGTCTCTAATCTTTTATCCTATTCTCTCACCTTTCTCTCGTCTCCCATCCCTTTCTTGCCTGGAATGTTCTTCGTGTACAAGACTCAGGAAATCTGGGGAAGTTGCTTATGAAACTGGAGACTTAGAGAGAGATGGAATGTTAAAACCATTGAATGTGAGTTTAGATGCTATGTAGGGCTTCTCTTCTCGAAAGTTTATCTGTATGTAATGCCTGTTTATGATACTCTGACGACAGAGTAGCTCTCCCACCTGGCTGGAAAATTACCATATGAATTTGGAAACATCACAGGGTCCATCACTAAGAGTATACGCTATCCTTCCATCTTTCCAGAAAATTCTAACCATGATTCCCACGGAAGAGGAGAAGCAGAAGATTCAGGAAGCACAGCTGGCCAACCCTGAGGTGCCCCTGGGCAGCGCAGAGCAGTTCCTCCTGACACTCTCCTCCATCAGCGAGCTCTCGGCACGGCTCCACCTCTGGGCATTCAAAATGGATTATGAAACTACAGAAAAGGCAAGCGCTTAGGAAGCGAGGCAGCCAGTCTTATGTCCCCAGGGTAGAGAAAGTCCAGTTTTTAGTGGTGAACGTAGTGAACTATTACTCCTGAGACAGGGTTTGAAGGGTGAGTTGATGGTGCTGGGGATGTGTCTACACTGAGCCTTTACCATTGAGGGATTATTCTAAAGTGTCTGCCTGACACCAGCCTCAGATACTTGACTAGTTAAAAAAAAAATTATTAAATGTTTTTCTGACTCTATATGCTCAATGTAGAAAATACAGAAAAACACAATATGGAAAGTGACTTGTAATCCTTCTGTCTGATGATGGTCGCCTCACTGCCATTGACTGTGGTAATTAGCAGGTCATTGAGTTCCTCTGAGAGAGGCTCTCAGTAGAATACCCGAGATGGACAGATTACAAGAGGTTGGAAAGAGAGTAGAAGGAAAGAGTTTTTGATAGTGAAGGCAGGGAAGACTCATCTCAAGTAGAAAGTAGAAGAAGCAGGTGTCCTCTCTGATCTGGCACGAGGTATTTTGGCAGACTGAGCAGAAGAAATCAGTGGAGAGGACAAGGGAGGGATGCACGGTGAGCTGGAGGTGAGCTTGAGTGAGAAGTGCCTGGGGAAGGTGCAGAAGCTGTGTGATCTTCCTCTTTCTGTAAAGGACGAGTATGTTCCTTACTGAGGGCCACACAGGTAGCAGTGGGCCTAGGGTGTCTCAGGAGAAACTGCTGTGTTTGACTTCATTCCAGAATTGGACAGGGATGAAGAAGTCTAGGGGGGCTCAGGTAACTTGGTTGCAAAACCAGTCAGCCTACTTGGGTGATTTTCTGTAGCAAAGTGAAGTAACTTCATGGAGAAAACAGGTCATCAGTCAGCCTTGGCTGGGGACTGGTAGGGTCTGCTGAGCAGAAGTAAGGCTGGAATGAATGAAGCCCAAGCTGCTGGTTTTGGGGTCCAGGCTCAGGGAAAGCCTCAGTGAGGATGCTGAGGTGGGGGGCTGTTATGAAACAATAGGACAGAGGGAAGGAGAGACTGAGGCCACGAAGTTATAGGACAGGCTACACGTCTGAGAGACTGGGAGTTAGGAAGGCGGTGGGAGTCATGAGGATGGTGGTCTTCTAGAAAGTAACCCAGGCCAAGAGGTGGCCAGCCACAGGGTTCCTAGAGGGGATGTTAGGAGACCTGGGCCCTGGGACAGTGATGCCAGTTTCCAGCATCACCTGCCTGGGAGGAGAAAGACAAAGAGGAAGACCGTGGTTCAGATGCTGAAGGAACATGTGAAGGATGAGTTCTGTAAACGTCAGTCATAGTCGGGAGAGAGCTTGGGAGATGGGCAGAAAAAGGGGGAAGACACCTAGCCAAGCTCCTGTGAGCCACAGGGACCCACCTGGTCTCCACTGAAGAGACTCTGGGGCCAGACTTTCTCCTGTCACCTTTCTGCCCTTTTCCATGCCTGAAAGCATGTGCCAGTCACACGGGATTGCCTTCTACTGGGAGGACTCCACTGGTTATGACCTTGTACAAAAATGTGAAAGAACGAAGTAAAGCCAAGTGTACACTCCATCATCTCCTAATTTTTTTTTAATTGAAAGGAAGTGGCAGAACCACTTTTGGACCTGAAGGAAGGAATAGACCAGCTGGAGAACAATAAAACCTTGGGCTTTATCCTGTCTACTCTCTTAGCCATTGGGAACTTTCTAAATGGAACTAATGTAAGTCTCCACATCCTTTTCCTCCTACCTCTCTGGTCACAGAATCCCCGCCCTCCCCTTGCTGGTGGATCACTGATCTTCCGAGGCACAGTTGAACAATTTTCGTTGTTGTTGTTTTTTAGTGAAAATTTAGAGCTTTTGTCCTTAAAATATCAGGGCCTATTTATTCAAGCCTGTATCTTGCTGTAAATAAGAAAATGTAAAAAAATAAGCACATTATTCCTTAGGAAGGTTGGCTCCTCTCACAACTGACTTTGGAAATGTTTTCTTCTATCATCTTTTTCTTTTTCTCCCTGACCTTATCACTTAAATATTTGTACCCATACACATTATAAACACACTTAAACAAAAAAAAAAACTGGCCTATCTTTAGCCAGGAAGTAGAAAATCCCCAATTATGGGATTAGGGACGTTGTGGCTGCCTACATGGCAGAAACCCCACACCCAGCACCCTGATTTAGGAGCAGAGCCCTAGCCCATGGCTGACGGCCATGATCAGGAAGGGCTGGAGGCTCATTTCACTATCAGGGTGGCTGGTGCTTGTGTGGTCTGCTCAGGATGTTGGAGCATGTGGCCTGAGATGCTTCAGTCACAAAGGAACTAAATATTGGGCTCCTCCTAAAGGGTGTTAATTCTAACCATTTGTACCTTTCTAAGAGTCTGCATAACACTGTTCTCCACATCCTCTCCAGCACTTACTGTTTATAGATTTTTTTTGATGAGGGCAGACATAGAGAACAGCAGGGGAAGAAGGGGGTGGGACAGATAGAGAGAGTAGCTTTTACACATAGACATTGCCATGTGTGGAATAGATAACAAAGTGGGAAGTTGCTGTATAACACGGGGAGCTCCAGTTGGCGCTCTGTGAAGACCTAGAGGGGTGGGATGGGGGGCGGGGTTGGGAGGGCGGTTCAGAGGGAGGGACATATGTCTACTTATAGCTGACTCACATTGTTGTATGGCAGAAACCAAAACAACATTGTAAAGCAATTATCCTCCAACTAAAAAAAGGAAAAAGCTTGTTCTTCCAATTCTCTTGTGTTATGTTGCCCAAATAGGCCAAAGCGTTTGAGTTAAGCTACCTCGAGAAGGTTCCAGAAGTCAAAGACACGGTGCACAAGCAGTCACTTCTCCACCACGTGTGCACCATGGTGGTGGAGAACTTCCCGGACAGCTCGGACCTGTACTCGGAGATCGGGGCCGTCACGAGGTCAGCCAAGGTACGTGCGGGGCATGGAGTGGCGGGCGGGGCCCCTCTCCCCCAGAGCTGGGGGTCTGCACCCACCGTCTCTGCAGAGCACAGGCACCGTTAACCGAAACACCCACGTGGTGCTTGCACCTCCTGCTTTAGAGTCTGTGAATAAACCTCGCCTCCTGCCATTTCTAATGGACTTTTGAGATCACTTTCCCATCTCTGGTTCTCTGTCAGATTCTTTGCTGCTGAGGTATGTGAGGCAAGCCTGCTGTTCAGTCCTAACCCCACGTCCCCTGGTCAGCCACCGTACTCACCGGGCTGGCTTCTCCAGGGCATAGAAACCACCCGGCTGGTTTTAGGTGACAAAAGTGTCCAAAAGATGCACTTTGGCTCCCCCTAAAACTTCCATAGGGCCCTGCAGTGAAGTGTGGAGCCAGGGAACTAAGGGCACGCCTGGCTCCCTGCCCCCTCACAGGTTTGCCATGCCTGTGATCTTACACGGAGGGAACAGTTTTATGGGGCTGTGAACAGTGTATAGCATTGGCCCCTTAGCTGCAGTCTCTTAATCTTAGTGCAGAGTTAAAATCTTCATGAACTTTGGTTTAGCCGTGAGAGCTGGACAGCCAGCTGCCCCCGCTGCAGGAGCATTATTGCAGCTGAATAACCACAGAGGGATCCCAAACAGCAGAACCGGGAGACGTGAGGGTCTTGGAAGCAACAGGGAGCTCGCAGGGAGGGTCTTCAGTAGAACACAGGAGCCAGGCCCGTGTGGGAAAACTCCCAAAAATACAACCTGGCCGAACTGCATTTAGCTCTGGGACTCACTGGAGTCTAGTACGGTTGTAGGAGGGCTTGCCAGGTGGCTCAGTGGGTAAAGAATGTGCCTGCTATACAGGAGACGCTAGTCACATATGTGAGTTCAATCCCAGAGTCAGGAGGATCTCCTGGAGAAGGAAATGGCAACCCACTCCAATATTCTTGCTTGGGGAGTCCCATGGACAAAGGGGCCTGGCAGGCTACAGTCCATAGGGTCGCAAAGAGTCGGACACGACTGAAGCGACTGAGCATGCACGCGTGATCGTGGGAGAGACTGTGGTGGGCAGGAAGGGGGAAAGGCTTTGCTAAGTTCCCCTTCAGGGAGCGCTCCTCTCTCTGTCTTCCCTAACAGAGCTGGCTCTTGGGAACCTGCGGCCTGGGACCTTCCTTCACCTTCCCCTAGCTGGCAGCTGCCAGATCCACTGAGCAGGTGTCCATGAGCCAGTGTGACAGGTGGTTCTGCCTTGAAGCAGAAACAGGCTTGACCAGCAGTCCTGCAACTCTGAGAATAGGCAGACTTTTCTATTTCATAGGCATTCTCACCATATTTACTCTATGCCAAGCTCTGTTCTGAAGTCTTTAGAAATATTACTTTAGTATTCTAACCAAGGTAAAAAGCCCCTCTGAATGTCCCAACAGAGGTCTTCTAGTTGCTGCTCTGACGTCCCCCCATGAACACCTTCCCAGAGGACAGTTTGTTAGGAGTAATGCTTGAGATGAAGTCTTCCTGGCCTCTCGATCCCCATTTCCAGAATAAGTCAGTACCCTTTTTACATCTAGTCTTTTGCTCTTTCCAGGGCCTTCTACTGGTGGAGTCTGCTTGTACTGAGTTGCCCTGGCTTAGGCCCCCTGCACCAGGCTGGCCCCCCATTTCAGGCCTTTTCTTGTTTAAAACCTGACTACATAAGCCAGAACTGTGGGTCCCTTCTTCCTGTTAACCTTGGCAATTATGAAGGATGACTATTGACCCAAGTCCTTGTGACTTCAAACAGGAGGCCAGGAGGGCCCCTACCGCCACTTCTTAGCTTTTACTCTCAAAGTTGGGAGACACTGAGGGGCACCTTCTGTGTAGACAGGTACATAGACTACATCAGGGATTCCCCAGCCACATTCATTCCATCCCCTGATGTGTTACTTTGGGGGTCATCACTGCAACCCTCCAAGGAGCAGGTAACTCTAGTGTCTGGAGAACTTTGTCCCACCAGGGGTTGCGGGGAAGTGAGTAGAGGTGTGCATAGCTCTGGCTGCTCCTAGAGAGGTTGGGCGGGGTGGGAGGAGGCGGTGCCTCACAGGCTTGTGCAGTGCTGACAAGTCAGGTTAGCTTTCAAAGAGAACTAGTGACACATGGTCACTGACCTGACCCCACAGCTCCAGAAGTGAAGGCAGGTGACAGTGCAGGCTCTCCCTTGTATTAGTTATCTACAGCTGTGTAACAAATAACCCTAAAGCTAATGGCTTAGGATAATGTATTAGTTTCTTAGGGTTGTTGTGACAAAGCACCACAAACTAGATGACTTAGAAAAACAGAAATAATTTGTTCCACCGTTCTGGAGGCCAGAAATCTGAGATCAAGTTGTTGGCAGGATAAGTTGCTCTTGAAAGAGAAATTTGTGCCATATCTCTCTCCTGGCTTCTGATGCTTTGCTGGAAATCACCCCAGCCTCTTCCTTCACCTTCACATGATGTTCTCCTTGTGTGTCTGCATCCAGATTTCCACTTCTTGTAAGGATACCAGTCATATTGGACTAGGGGTCCACCTTACTCCAGTGTGACCTCATCCTAATTCAGTTAATTACATCTGAAATGACCCTATTTCTTAACCAAGTCACATTTTGACATGCTGGGGCTTGGGACTTCACCGTGTGAATCTTGGTGTGACACATTTCAACCCCTAATAGACAGTAAGAAACATTTCATGAATGGTTCTGCCTCAGATTCTCTTCTGGAGTTTCAGTCAACATTTCAACTGAGGCTGCCATTATCTGAAAGCTCAACTGGGGCTGGAGAGATTTTCCCCATGGTGGTTCACTCCCCTGCTGGTTCTTAGAAAGAAGACTCAAGTTTCCTCCCATGTGTGCCTCCCCCAGGGCTCCTTGAGTGTCCTCATGATATAGCAGATGGTCTTTGCCAAAGTATGTGATCTGGGATAGAGTGCACAGAGCTCCTTGCAGATGTTCATCCCTTTTTATGACCTAGCTTCTACATTCTCTTCATTAGAACCAAGTCACTAAAGCTGGCTCACATGCAAAGGGAAGGATTGCTGGCTTGACATTTTGAAGGCGTGAGTGTCAAAGGATTTGACATACTGTGTGTTTTCCCCATGCCGTCCCTTTCTGCAGCCCTGGCTCTTGTCCCTGAGTTGCCCTGCTCCAGCCCAGACTCACTTGATAAGATCTGACTGCCTCACAGCACAGCTCTGTGTCCTCTTACACACGGAAAGTGGCCCATGTGGAGCTGTTGTCAGGAGAGGGCTTCCTGGCGATGACTTCCTGCTTGCAACAGAAGGCCAGGCCAGCTCTCTCCCCAGGGTGGAATATTTTAGGGACAAACCTAGGCTTAAGACCTGATGGTTACTAACTTAGACTCTGGAGCCAGAGATATTTGGGTTCAAATGCCAGCTCCACCACCTCCCAGCTGTCTGGCCTCTCTCAAGTTCCTTAACCTTTCTGTGCAACAGTTTCTCCCCCAGGAAGTGGGGCCAGTAATAGGATCTGAGGCCATGAAGTAGTGTGAAGACTCAGATCATGGTGGTGCCATCAGTGCAGCAGGCAGCCAGCTGAGGCAGCCTTGCAGCTCTCCTCAAAAGATGCTGCATTAATCTCCCTCTTCAAACACCTTTTGGTCAGAGGCTCCCCACCTGCTTTCCATTGGCAGTGAGGTTGCTTTCCCTGCCTTTAAAGGCTCACAGTGGATTCTCTTCCTTGAAAACTCTCTCTCACGTGGTATCTGTCCACCCACTCTGTGCCCACTGCAGTGCTGGACAGGCATCACCAGTTAGACCAAGGACTCAGTACATTCTGAACTGAACTGAAGTTATTACATTTATTAAAGTTATTAAAAATATTGTGGCTCAAAGTCGCTACCAGGTGCAAATGATTAGACAGGTCACAACTGGCTTCAAACCTCCTAGACCTCTTCAATATTACGTGTTGATCTCAGGTCATCTGGATCCCTTTCTAGACTTACTCTTTGAACTAGTCAGTCCTTCTTTTCTAAGGCTGCATTTCTTTTTCTTTCAGTAACATGTCAGATTTTTTTTCTCAGCTCCACTGTATCATAGGAAAATGTACCCTTTTCTAATCTGGATCCCAAATTCCTTTGTTTTCAGGCAAATGATTTTTCTCAATGTCCCACAACCCCCAGTGCTTACCTGAATCTCCAGCCTCTACCTAAACTTGCCTTCTGTTTTGGCACCCACACCACCCAAGAAATTCATGATGTGTGCTGTCTTGCCTGACCCCCTGGACATCCCCTTTGCTCAGCACATCTTCATCCTGTCTCGTGACACATCTCACAGGATCAACCTTTCTTGACTTGGCCTCCAGCATTGTCTTTCTCAGGGTGGGACTGGAGGTCTGAGGTCACTCCAGCCAGTCCTTTTGGGCACTCGCCTCCAGGCCCTGCTCTCGTGACCACAACCACAGCCTCTGAGCAATGGCGGCTCACCTCTCCACACTTTCTCTTTCTCCTCCTCATTTGCTGGCCCCTCGCCCTATCCATCGCTCACTCTCCATCCACCTCTGTCGACTCTCTTCAGCTCACTGGTCTGTCTAGTTCTTCTTCCCGCTCCTAGTCTTCTCAGTTTCTTTCCTCTCTCTCACATCTCCTTCAGTGTATTTACTTCATGGATAACTCTCTGATTCCCATAATTTTTAGACTAGAATTTCCATCAAAACATTCCTTTAGAAAGCCTCATCTCAGTTCACTTCAGTCAATACAAACTGGTCCCACTTCCCTGAAGAGCAAAGTGAATGCTCTGTCCCATCTGTTCTTTGCACACATGGTTTGCATCTGCTAACAGATGGGGTGGACCACACACTCTGACTCTCACCCAGGCACAGAGGCCTGGTGGGTAGTGTACCTCCTCAGTGATCACCTGTCTGTATGATGAGCCTCCTGGGGAACAGCAAGCTGGTCTCTTTCTGCATTGATCTTTGTCTTCCTCATACCTGGGGGCTGGAGCGGGGGACTGGCATGCACTCGCTTCTCCCTGAGTGTTGTTTGAATGAGGGAATGAATGGATAAATAAATTTGTCACACAATGTAAAAATGATCATAGTGAAGAGAAGCTGGCTGCCCCTTAACTGGCCCCAACATATTAAGACCATCCATGTCTGAGTCTGGTGAATTCCTCTAACCTCAAATGAAATATCTAAAGAATAAGAGAGCTCTGAAAAATTTTATGAGACATTTGCTCAGTTCATCTTGTACTAGGGTTCACTGATATCATGTTTTAATTTACAGTTCTCAAAGACTTTCTTAAGATTTCTTTCCAAACATGGCAAAAAAAAAAGTGACACTTGTGTTGAGTTCATTTGGAGGTTTTATCACTAAACAATTTGATGTAGAGATAATGACGAATACACATGTGGATAATTTTTAGGCCATAAATATGTTTGTATTTCAAGATGTAAATTGGGTTTTGATGTTTGTTTCTTCCCAGAGGCAGTTCGGTTTCCTGGGTCAGGTTGCTGTCCGGTTATTTCAGCACGTTTGTAATGTTCTCTCTCTGATTTTCAGGTTGACTTTGATCAACTTCAGGATAATTTATGTCAGATGGAGAGACGATGCAAAGCTTCATGGGATCACCTCAAGGCAATTGCAAAACATGAAATGAAACCAGTTTTAAAACAGCGAATGTCAGAGTTCCTAAAAGACTGTGCAGAGCGGATTATAATTTTAAAAATTGTCCATAGGAGAATAATCAACAGGTGAGCGAATTGAGGAGTTCATGCAAATATCAGTAAAATGGCATATTGAAGATATTCTGTAAAACAAGATGTGAAGGTACATATGCAAACATACTGAAAATTCTTGGTGCATAGCAAGTGTACCTTTGATGGACAGTCCACTTAATTTTTCTTAAACACACACATGGCAGTAATGGCACTGAATCTTGGAAAGAATCTCAGAGATAATATTGTCCCGAAGTCTTACTCGATCAGGAATTGAATCTGTAAGATCTCTGGCAAGTTGGCCCCTGCATTGCTGCACCTAGTTGAGCAGTTCTGCCTACAGAGAGTACACAGTCTTGCAAGGCAGCTTGACTTGTTAGGGAAGTCCCTTCTTCACGTTGTCCACAGTCCCCGAGACCTTTCACTGCTGGATTCTCCGATGGCTGCTCTGTGTTGAGCCTGCCTGGAGGCGGCCCACCCCCACAATGAGCATCGTCCTCTGGACCAGCCTTCCTGAGAGTCCCAGGACCCACGAGGACCCAGGGAGACCCAGCGGTGACATGGCAGGCCTTGCTTCCTACAGGGAGGCTGGCGAGGGTCTAGAGCAGCCCCACGGCGGTCCAGAGCTGTCTTCCCTGCAAGTGGCAGCAGCATCGGGACGGAGTGCCCCGGCTCCCCGGGTCAGGCCATTTCCTACCAGGCACCGCCCGCTTGGTGCTCCTTTGCCTCGTCGCAGAGCATGGCTGGAGGTCCCTCCCACTGGCCTCTGGAGTCCGAGTGCTCTGTCCTGGGCCCCGCTCCCTGGTGAGCAGATGTGCAGGCCCGCAGGCCGTGGTTTCCCTGGAGCAGGTGCTCTGCGAATAGACCTGCTGAAACAGGCCTCACTGCAGCTCTGTGAAGGCAGGCCTCCCTCAGGGCATCTAAACTGCAGACCTTCCCCGAAGAACCCTAGAGCAGGCCTCCCTTGGGGCGTCTAAACTGCAGACTTCCCCGGAGACCTGCTCTTCAAGTCCACTCCCACTCCTGTGCTTGAGTACTTTATTACTGTCTCAAACAAATAGGTGGCATATTCACTTAGCCTTGTGCATTTCACATTTTTAAAAATCTTTTTTCCTTCCCTCCTTTCTCTGTCTTTCCTTCCTTCATAGGAACCCACACTGAATTTTTAAAAACCTCCTTTTCCTGTCTGCCTGTGAACCCTCTCCCAGTGTGTATCATGTGCTGTTTGGGTAATCATACCTCCTGGGCCTTGATCCAGGCTTTTTTTGGTGGGCAGGGGTAGTCTTTAGTCCGTTAGACCGGACAAGAACAGGGGACAGAACCTTCCCTCCAGGTTGACAACTATCCATTACTCAGTACTTTTGGAATTTAGCTGTTCAACTGTAAGTCGCCCTCCCTGTACTTCATTTGGACCTCACAGCTGCCCTCCGGGTAGGAGGATCTTATCAGAGATTTTGTCAAATTTCTTACTGAAAGCAAAGTACACTCTGCTTTTAACGTGGTTAAAGAGGGGAGGCAGAGAATGTAAGCGGCTTTGGCCCTCCATGCTTTGTGTGATACAAGCAATTTCCAACTTAAAATGACTCAAATAAACAAATAGTTTCCATTTGGAATGTCAGGAAACTGGAGCAGTTTTATGAAAGTCTTGTAAAGCTATTATGCCTGGTCACAGTAACCATCTTATCCCGGAAAGTTTAAAACTCTGTTTTGCTGATACATCTATTCCCTAAGCTATTGTGTGTGTCTGTGTGTGTTTCTGTGTGTGTGTGTGTATGTATATCTATATAGATACACCCACACACACACACATATATATACATGTGTGAATCTATATATAATGTATGTGTAAAATGTGTATAATGCATGTAACATTTGCTCTGATTGCCTATTCTTCCTGGTAAGCTGGTTGCCCAGCTGTTGCTTGCTCTTGTGTAACCTGGATCCCAGAGGCTCATTATTGGACACCCATTTGGCCTCCCCCCCTTTTCTAGCTTCCATGGAGCTAATGGGGCAGGTACGTCCGCTCCCTTTCCTGTCTGATGACACCCCCTCACCCCAACCCCTGCTTAGTGACTCCAATGGCCCCTTTTAATAAAGGGGCAGAAAGAAGAACTTAGGCAGTTCTCTTAAGGCAAAACCTGACTTTCAAATCATCGCTGAAGAACGTCTTGTTCCGGATGTCCAAATCTATAGACTAACCTGCCCTTTTCGCTGCGGTGGTGACAGGCATTCCCACTCTGTGGGTGTGCAAACCCCTGGTCAAGTCCCAGAGTCACTGGCTGCAGTTACACCACAGCAGGCCCTGCAGAGGGGACCAGGTGAGAGCTGGGAGGAAGGCTTTCCTGGGAGGCATGGAGAACCACAGCATTCTCTGGGGAAAGCCAGGTGGAAAACAAGTGAACACCCACACTGGCTTCCCGGTGCTCCCAAATCCACCCCTCCCCACCCTCAGCCAGATATCCAACTCATGGACACACGTGAGGGAAAGGGTCTATGGTGGAAACCGCCAGAGATGTTTGGCTTGTGCCTCAGGACATTAAGAGCAACTAGCACCTCAGTAACCTTAAGACTTTCTTGCCATGTGTTCTGAAAGTTACAAACTTAATTAACAAAAATCCCTCAAACCATTGTGATGGGATGGGTGGGGATATATGTGCACATAGAGCTGACCCACATTGTTTGCAGCAGAAGCTAACACAGCATTGAAAAGCAGTTATACTCCAGTTAAAAGAAAATTCCCTCGAATGTTTTACTCCCTTAAAGGTACACCCATTTTGCTCTTCTGTAGGAAGGCCGCAGTCTCTTTCCTCTCAAATGGACATCTGAGTCTTTTTTCAAGCATGCAATGTACTTCCCTGGTTTCACAGTGTATAGTTGAATCATATCGCCAATTTATATGTTAAGATTGTATCCCCTCTAGATAAAAAGTGTTCTAAAAAGTGGAGGATAAGGAATCTTGGGTAGTATTTATGTACGAAAGAGGACCCAGCTGTGGTCTGATTGGTTCTCCCTTGATTCATCTTACATATATTCATGTATTATAGTATCCTATCCTAATACATATAACATCATGTCATATCTCCAGGGAACAATGTCAGGTAGTAATAAGAGCCAGGAAGAAAAATTAAGAGTACAAATGGGACAGGGAGTGACCAGGAGGTGCTGTTTCATGTGGGTGGTTGGGGGAGGCTTCTCTGAGGAGGTGATACTCGGGCAGAAACTCGAGGGATAAGAGAGAGCAATCCAGGCTGCTGTCTGTGGCAAGAGTGCTCTGGGTGTAGGGAAGAACAGGCAGTGGAGGCCTTGTCAGGGCCTGCGGTCCTCCCAGTGCAGTGGCTGCCTGCCCCTGCTCACAGGCGCTGCAGGCTCTCAGCTGCGTCCTCTGAGGGTCCCCTACATACCACAGGGGGGGCCCGAGGTGGGCTTGTTCAAAGAATCACGAGGAGTCAAGTGTGACTGGCATCCTAGGCAGTGAGGTCAGAGAGGCAGTGGGGCCAGTTTTGAGTGAGACGCCATGTCTTGTTTATTCATCTGTCGACGGACACTCGGGTTGTTTCTACTTCGGGGCGGTTATGAATAGTGCTGTCATGGGATTTGTGTAGGTTTTGTGTGGACCCATCGTTCCATTCCTTTTGAGTAAATGTATAGGAATGAAGGGGTTTCCCAGGTGGTGCTAGTGGTAAGAAACCCTCCTGCCAATGCAGGAGACTTAAGAGACGTGGATTTGATCCCTGGGTCAGGAAGATCCCCTGGAGGAGGGCATGGCAACCCACTCCGGTATTCTTGCCTGAGAATCCTGTGGACAGAGGAGCCTGGTGGGCTACGGTCCATGGGGTTGCAAAGAGTTGGACACAAGGAACTGACTTAGCATGCACGCACAGGGATGAACCTGCCAGGGCACAGAGTAGCTCCGTATTTAACTCTCTAGGAACTCTGTCTTTTCCACCACGGCTGAACCATTCTGTGTTCCCACCAGGACTGTGTGAGGTTTCCCATTTCTCAAGTGTCGCATCCTCACCGACACTTGTGATTGTCTGTCTTTTTTATTATAGCCATCATAGTGAATGTGCAGTGGTGTCTCAGTGTGGTTTTCATTTGCATCCCCCTAATGACTAATGGTGTTAAGCATCTTTTCATGTACTTACTGACTATTTGCCAATAATCTTTTTGGAAATGTCTGTTCAGATCTTTTGTTAATTTTTTATTTGTCTTTTTAGTGTTGAGTTGTAAGATTTATCTATGTATTCTGGGCACAAATCCCTATTAGACATGATTCACAAATATTTTCTCCATTCTTTGGGTTGTCTTTTCAGTCTTGAGAGTATCCTTTGAAGTTTCTAATTTTGATGGAGTCGAATTTATCTGTTTTTTTCCCTCTGGGTGCCTATGCCTGTGGTATCATATCTAAGAAATCATTTTCTAATACAAAGTTATGAATTTTTATACTTTGTTTCTTCTTAGTTTTCTGGTTTTAACTAGCATTTTTGGTTGTAAATAGCATTTTTCTATCCCTTTCTAATTTTATGTTGTATGCTTTCCTTTAGTATTCTTCACAAATAGACTAATGTACTGTCCCTCATTTGAAAAACATACCAAACCCCTATTAAACTATATAAATTAGAGTGATCAAAACTATTTTTTCTACAATTAGTGATACCACTTATATATACTGTTTGTTGTTCACAAAAATTTTCCTTTGTCTCCTGGTAGCTTCTTTCTCATTTCCTAAATAACTGAAAATTAGACATATCTTTGCTTATTTTTCTTTTCTAAAAGTTTAAAGTAAATAGAATCCAATAACTTTAATTTATATACTAAATAGCTGAAATAAATGTTATTTGCTTATAAACATCTTTGTACAAATCATTAATTAGCATGTTATTCAAAATGTGTTCCTGTCAATTCCATCTATTCATTTAAGTCCTCTAAAATTGCTAAGCAGCATTTCTTTACCCCTACTCAGTTTTCGTATGAGCTAGAAAACATGCAATACTTTCCTTAAAAGTAAAAGTGAAAGTCATTCAGTTGTGTCTGACTCTTTGCGACCCCATGGACTATACAGTCCATAGAAGTCTCCAAGCAATAATACTGGAGTAGATAGCCTTTCCCTTCTCCAGGGGCTCTTCCCAACCCAGGGATTGAACCTAGGTCTCCCGCATTGCAGGTGGATTCTTTACCAGCTGAGCCACCAGGGAAGCCCTTTCTTAGAATAGTACTTTATTATTTTTCTTATAAAAGTTTTACACACCAATTAAAAAAAAACCATTAAATCACAGATAACCAAGAAGGAAAAAGTACTGACCTCCTGAAAACACACCACCTCCATCAGTGAGAAGGTTAGCTGAATTTGACTTCTGCTTACATTTTCACTCTTTCAGTGCAGTTCAGTCGCTCAGTCATGTCTGACTCGTCGTGACCCCATGGACTGCAACACGCCAGGCCTCCCAGTCCATCACCAACTCCCAGAGTTTACTCAAAACTCATGTCCATTGAGTCAGTAACACCATCCAACCATCTCATCCTCTGTCATCACCTTCTCTTCCCGCCTTCAATCTTTCCCAGCATCAGGGTCTTTTCCAATGAGTCGGTTCTTGCATCAGGTGGCCAAAGTATTGGAGTGTCAGCTTCAGCATCAGTCCTTCCAATGAATATTCAGGACTAATTTCCTTTAGGATGGACTGGTTGGATCTCCTTGCAGTCCAAGGGACTCTCTCAAGAGTCTTCTCCCACACCACATTTCAAAAGCATCAATTCTTCAGCACCCAGCTTTCTTTATAGTCCAAGTCTCACATGCATACATGACCACTGGAAAAACCATAGCTTTGACTAGACGGACTTTTGTTTCACCCTTTAACCTCAAAGAACCCCAAGAACGAAGAACAATGTCTTTGGGTGTTTGGTGTTTTTTTTTTAACTGAAAGTCTGCAGACAGCTGATTTTTGCTCCTTAAATCTGAAGTCCTTGCCACCATTGTTTCTTCACGGCAGGTTCCACTCCTTTCTCCTCTTTATGGGCCACCCACCATATGCAATTCGGGAAGTGAACATAAACAAGTTCTGCAGGATCATCAGTGAGTTCGCACTGGAGTACCGCACCACCAGGGAGAGAGTTCTGCAGCAGAAACAGAAACGGGCCAACCACAGAGAGAGAAACAAGACCCGGGGGAAGATGATCACTGATGTAAGTTTCATGAAGTCAGTTTCTTTATGTCATTTATTCTGAATGTCTGACCAACCATAGAACTGCTCCATAGTTTAGAGGCTGCACTTTTCTCTTTTGTTGACTGAAAAAAATTTGCCTCTTTTAAAAGGTGCTCTTAAACTGTCCCTCTACCACTTTGGTGAAAATCTGAAATATAACAAACTTCAAACTAAGTTGTAAATTAAGGAGGGGTGGCTGGTGGAGGAACTTTAACCTACCACACCAGTAATTAACTTGGTGGGCTATGTGATGCTAATGATGTTGAATACTTGATTACATTTTCAACCTTTGTGAAGTGGCTAGAATTGAAAGAGGAGAAGAAAACGTCTAAAAGATAATGACACCAGAGGAAGAAAAAGGTTCTGATTTGGGAATGGATTCAGGATTTTAATAATCAGGATAATATTGCATAATCAATCAGTTGACACACGGACTACCCATTCTAGGCGTTTGAATGGAAAAATAACTGATGTGGTTGCTCAAAGACATAATCTTATGGGCTCTTGGCATCCCTTGAGTTAGAAGATAGGAGAGCCCAGAGGACAGTGAATTTAGCAGGAGTCTCTGATGGCCCCTTGGGGAGCCCTGCACACTTGCATGCCTCCCCAGCCCCTGGGCTTGTCCTCCATCTCTTCCGCATCAGCACGGAGCCCACACGCACCACGGACGCCGTGTGGAGGGCAAAGCTCTGTGTGAAGATGCCAAAGACAAAGACACACAGCGCAGGCGCCTCTTGCTGCTGGGCCTCCATGAAACTTGCGTTCAGTCGCTTCAGTCATGTCTGATTCCTTGCGACTGCATGGACTGTAGCCGGCTAGGCTCCGCCCCTCTTTATATCTGTCTGAGAAGCAAAGTGCCTCTCGGATCCAGGAAACAGAATAGGTACAATGTTGAGACACAGGGATTGACCTCATCGGGCGGGCTGCAAGCCTCTGCTGAACCCAAGTCAGGCAGGTTTCTCTGGGGAGGAATAAGCTCAGTTAAGGAGACCTCACTGAGGCTGCCTTCTGTGCCCACGGTGATCAATCATCTTGTAAGACATATAATAGGAAATATGATTGCTAGCCACATTCCTGAGGGGTGTGACCTTCTCAGATGAACTATCTTAGAAATTGTGTTTCAATTTTAAGGCATTTTGAAGGAGAACCAGGGACTAGTCTCCTTACCATTCACCCTACACTTGATCCTTGTTTCCTTGGGATTTGCTGAATCCTTAGGGAGTGCCCAGATCACATTTCTGCAGGAGGGACCCTTGCTACAGATTGTTCTGAAGACCAGTGCCATCAGCTGAGTCTTCCATGTCCTCTCTTAAAATCTGGGTTCAATTGGATCGTCAGCTTCCTGGAAAGACAGTGACTCAGGAAGCAAACTGAACCCACTTAGGCAAACTGTGGCCCACATTTCATTCCAAAGTATTATTTTTAAACGTTTAAAAAGGGAAGTACTTATGTTTGTGGCATTGAGACACACTGGAGTGTGAAAAATACAAACTCAGTATGCTTATAGTTATGAAAACACATCAGAATTTCTTGCCAAATTCTTGAGATTTTTTTTTTACAGATCCCACTAATTTTTAAATTGTTTCCTTTTCTGAAAATATTCAATCCTCCTATTTATAAACAGGGGTAAATGTTTCTATAATTGGACTCAAAAATATTTAAATTCTCATTGAAATCTGGACAGCGCAGGTTTCTTCAGGGTTCATCCTCAAGGTGGCCCTTGTTTTTGATGGTACGAGTGGCACCATTCATGTAGAAAGATTGCCATCTGCTGGGAGATTAGGATATTGTCACTCAAAGCGAAGTATACAGCTTCAGGCTTTTCCAGTTCTCGGTTAAGCACCCGTTGTGTATCCACCAAGGCACAGGGCTCCTAGGAAGATGTGAGTACATCTTGTACCCCAAAGATGTGATGATCTGGGTAGAAAATGACATTTATGCACAACTGAAACCAAAAGCAGGCAATAGAGAGTCACAGAGCCCCTGAGCATCGGAGCTGGAAGTGATTTTTAGAGAAAACTGTGGGAAGTCATTTTTAATATAGATGCTGAATAATGAGCATGGAAGTGGTTGAAATTAGAGAAGACTTTAGGAAAACCATCGTTTTATGAGGCACAGAGAAGTCTGGGTGAAATCTAAAGACCCTGCATTCACAGTCAGCCCCACACCTGCTCTCACACGCCTGTCTCCCCTCTTCTTTCTCTATTTCTGAATTTGCAGAGGGCCTCCTTTCTTACTCTCCAGGAGTCCTGCCATGTAAGGATCAGTGAGAACTTAATTCAAGCCTTTTTCCCTGTGTCCTAAACTAGTTGCAGGCAACACGGTGCATAGACGAGACAGCACAAGGCAAGTGTGGCCCTTTCTGCCTTCATCACACCCTGGACGGGCAGTGAGAATGTAGGCTGTCCATCCCTGGACTCTTGCAGCCCTGCCAAGGGCCCTTAATCTTCCCCAACCCCAGCTTCCTCTTCTGTGAAAAGCAAACGCTAGTGACTGGGGGGTGTTGAGAGGGCTAGAGGTAAGCACGTGTGCTCATCACTGGAACAACGCCAACTATCCAGTTAAAGAAGCTCTAAGATTAAAAAAAAAAAAAAAAGTCATGTCTCATCACAAGGCTGATTGCCTGGAGGCAGTGTAGAACTGGAAGCATTTTGTCATTTCGGCTCCCAAAAGTTTAGTCAGTTCTCAAAAACCTGCGTCTAATTTGCCGTCCTGGCTTGTAAGCTCAGTGGAAACACAAGTTAAATTAAGGGTGTGTTTGATTTAGAATTATGAAATTGACATGACTTTCATCCTCAATTTATTTTTGGAAAAGGAATATTTTATTTAGTTACTTAAAGCAGTTTGGCTGGTGATAATTAAAAGAATGGTGTGTCAGTTCAGACAGCCTCCATGAGGGACAGGTAAGATTTTAAAAATCGTTTGATGTTTCTGAGGAAAGAGTCAGGGTACCCGTCCTGCCCAGGCAGTGGTCCCGCTTCTCCTGAGTGGCCTGTGTGTAGGCGGGTTCAGGGGGACCCAGACCTGGCAGCCTGGGCAAGGAGAGGCTCAGCACTCGGAGTGAGAGGAGGGGACTCAGTGGATGGATGGAGACAGGCAGAGGGAGGTCCTGATGGCTGGCAGGTGGTGCTGGGTTCCCTGGGACATGGCCAGCCCAGGGACCAGCCAGCTGACTGTGGTCAGCCCATGGCCAGACCAGAGGTATTTAACGGTCAGGGGACCAGGTGAACCAGTTTTTGTCCCCCTAGGCAGCCTCAGGAAATTGGCCTGACCTTGGTCAGAACTGGTCTTGGGACTCTCAGAGAGTGTCCAGACAGGAGGGCTATGCAGGCAGGGCTCGGCAACTCACATCAAGAAGGGTGCCCCTGGTTGCAGTGGCTGAGTCCTTTTATTGGAATTTGCGGTGGCATTGAGATGATCTCATCTCTGCTGACTTCTGTGCCTTCTGAGCATCCCTTCTGTCTTTCCCATCCTGTCCTGTCCTCTCGAGTAGACTGACGAAGAAGACGAAGTCGAGGTAGGATGTGTATAAACATGGAGAATGCCACACGTGACCCTCCCGAGCGTGCTGTAGAATCTAACCTGACGTGAGCGGCATGACGCGCCAGCCCTGTTCAGCACATTAAACCTCGCATGACTGTTTTCTGCTGGGTGTGCGTGTGATCACTAACCTCCTTACATGGGTTCTCGTGGTGTGTGTCCCAGGGACTGACTGAAGGGAAACTGCATTTTCCTAGCTGTCCTGGAGTCCCAGGCCCTGTTAAGGGTGGCAGGGTCAGCAAATCTCTTCCTTTTGCTGGACAGATGGACAAGGGGTGGGATGGGTGGTGGCTCCTTCCCCTGACCCTGGTGCAGATGCCAGAACCAGAGGCCAGGGCAGGGCTGCCCAGACCAAGGATGAGGAAGAAGCCGCGCAGATGGTACAAGCCACGACTGTGCCCTGGGCTTCAGCACCAGGGCTGAGACAGTGGGTAAAAAGAGGAAGCCAGGGATGGATGGAGCTGTTCTAACAAGTGTTATTCTGACTCTTTATTTTTCATCCAGATGTTTGCCTGTGTGTGCATATGGCCCAATATTCTAGCATACCTCTTGTAAAACATACACTGTATCTTTGCTCAGCCTAGAATTAGAGAATCTCATCATGGGAGTGTAATGCTTGTGAAAACAACTACATTTTTGACACAACGAGAAGAAGTGAATGTTGCCAGACTCAGTTTCAGCATGGATTTCTGGGCCATATTCTGATCTGGGTCCTGAATCAAAGTCTTTTGGGGCCTTTGGCAAATCCCTCCATCTTGGATGGCCTCAGTTCCCTTTTCTGTAAAGCGAGGGGGACAAGATTCTGCACCTGAATCTCACTTTTAAAATTCTATCTTATCATAATAAGTGATCCATACGAACACTTTAACTGCTTTCTGGCACCACATTTGAAAAAATAAATCGCACTGTATCTGATTAACAGGCATGTTTCAACACTCACATCCAGCCTTTGGTGTTAGATTTGGTTTCTGAGTTCTTCCCAGGGTTGCAGTCCATCGCCCCTTGCCGGCTTCCCCTGAGGGAATCTGCGGTGAGCCGGGAGGCACACTGCAGCAGAGGGATGGGTGTGGTCCTTCTGGGCCCAAGGTTTCTCTTTCTAAGGGAGCTTGCCCCACGTGCAGCCATCTGTCATCAGTTCATTGACGCCCTCACTGACTGCCATCACTAATGCACGTAAACAAAAAACGAGAGAGACAGAGAAGGCTTTCCTCAACTGGAGGTTTGCTGAGCTTGAGTTGGTTTTTGGGGAGTCACCTCATGCCATAACCCCCTTGCTCTTGCAGTCTGGCAAGTTCTCCAGCGGTTCCCCGGCACCCCCGAGCCAGCCGCAGGGCCTGAGCTATGCAGAGGATGCTGCTGAGCATGAGAACATGAAGGCTGTGCTGAAGACCTCGTCCCCGGCCGTGGAGGACGCCACCCCGGCGCTGGGCGTCCGCACCCGCAGCCGCGCAAGCCGAGGTAACACCGTCTTCCGGGGTGGCGTCCGTAGTGTCGGGTCCCCCCACAGGGTCCAGGTGGCTGTGTGTCTGTCTGGGCGGTGGACGGTCCACTCCCCGGGGCTCTCTATACTGACGTCATCACACTTTCCTTCACTCTCACCTTAGTGACCTGCCTTCGTAGCTTCATTTCAAAACCAAGCAACTTTCCCCAAAGCACAGCTTAGTTCACACAGGAGGTAGGAGTACTGTGAATGAACCCTTGTGGGTTAAAGCCGAGATCAGCAGGACTTCCCTGGTGGTCCAGTGGCTAAGACTCTGTGCTCGCAGTGCAAGGGGCCTGGCTCAATCCCTGGGCAGGGAACTAGTTCCCACATGCCACAGCTAAGAGTTCACAGCCAAATAAAGATAAATATTTTTTAAAAACAACCAGAGATCAGCAAACTGTGTCCTCCAAGCCAAACTGAGCTGGCCATTTACTCTGGTAGGTAAGGTCTTAGTGGAACACAGTCACCTTCCGTGTGTGACACTACGGGGCAAACTCGAGGGCTTGCGACAGAGACTGCGGGGACCATGGAACCTAATGTTTTTCCTCTTTGGCAGCATACAGAAAAAGGTTGCTGACTGTTGAATTAAAATGCTATCCCTTTTTGCCTTTTAAATCCTTGGAGCAGAGAGGAAACTAAGCTTCAAGATGGTTAAGACAGAGAAGAGTTTCCAAGTCTGTTTCATAAGTTGGAAAGGATTTTTAACTTGAATTAAGAATTAAGATGTATTTCACATCTGAGAGTGCTTCCCCGTGCTTCCCTGGTCTAGGCTGATGCCACGTTTACCTTCCTAAGTCTCCTCGCTGCCTGCAGGGTCCAGCCCATGCTATTCATGTGGTATGCTGAGGTCCCTGCCTGGCCCCACACTTGGTTTTCACTTGGTTCCACATGGTGTGCATTGCCCTACTCTGCACACCCTGTGTCTCCCTGCGGCCCCACCATGGCCCCTGCTGGCCCCTCTCCTCTGCCTGTCCTGTTACTGCCAGAGTCCACCTCCTCCACACTCTCCACCTCACTATGCACTCCTGAGACCCCAGGTTAGGTCTCAGGAACTTCCAAACTTTACAACTAAAGAGGATGAACTCCTGAAGGACAGGCTTTCTCCTCTTGGTGTTTGCTTAGCACATACTGTGCACACAAACTAGAGGAAGCCATTTATTTATTACCCAAATTGAAATGCTTCAGAGTGTAAAAGTAGGAGCAGTGAGAGACTTGACTTTCTTGGGCTCCAAAAATCACTCCGGACATTGACTGCAGTGATAAAATTAAAAGACTCTTGCTCCTTGGAAGAAAAGCTATGACAAACCTAGACAGCATATTAAAAAGCAGAAACATCAGTTTGCCGACAAAGGTCCATATAGCGAAAGCCATGGTTTTTCCAGTACTCATGTACATATGTGAGAGTTGGACCATGAAGAAGGCTGAGCACCAAAGAATTGATGCTTTTGAACTGTGGTGTTGGAGAAGACTCTTGAGAGTGCCTTGGACTGCAAGGAGATCAAACCAAGTCAATCCTAAAGGAAATCAGTCCTGAATATTCATTGGAAGGACTGATGCTGAAGCTGAAACTCCAGTACTTTGGCCACCTGATGAGAAGAACTGACTCATTGGAAAAGACCCTGATGCTGGGAAAGATTGGAGGCGGGAGGAGAAGGGGACGACAGAGGATGAGATGGTTGGATGACATCACTGACTCGATGGACATGAATTTGAGGAAGCTCCTGGAGTTGGTGTTGGACAGGGAAGCCTGGCTTCCATGCTGCAGTCCATGGGGTGTCGCAGACTTGGACACAACTGAGCGACTGAATTGACTGACAGTGTCCCTGAATCTAGTTCCTTCTCCCCTTAATGCTGGGCTGGGCTTCTTAATGCAGGGCTTTTTCTTTGATAGACAGCCAAGAATATGCTGGAAGAAGGGATGCCTGCCTCCACCCTTCCCCATTATCCTGACTGAGACAGAGGATAAATAGAGCAGTCAGCCCTTGTGCTACAATCTAAATCCCAGACTATCCCCAGATACATGCAGGTGTTACTGTTCACATCAAAGCATCACAGATTAGGTTCTCTGCGATTTGGTCTTTCTGAACCCTCTGATTTTCAGGTAGTGTTGGATGTGGAATTAGGAAAAGAAAATAACTTACTATTTGACAAAGCACAGGGAACCTTTTGGTGAGCAAAAGCAGACAGATGCAACTGTGACAGACCACAGCCCTGAGTACTTGGTGTGGGGCATTCTGATTGTCTGGTTTTCTCTGTGGAAAGAAAGGTGCCCTCTTCTTGGCCAGTGCTGGCTATAAAAGGCCTCCATTTCTCAGATCAATTAAGAAGTGACAGGAGAGAAAGAGTATGTAAACAAGAAAGAATGTAAGAGGAGAGAAGAAAGTTGGGGAGGTCAGAAGGTGAAAAAAATAATACCATTAAATGCTGAGCGGTAGAGACTGTCAGTCTAGACAAAGCATAAAGCAAGGATGAGAATAAAACAAAACAGCTTTGCACTGTTGGGTGTGAGGCTGGGAATCACTGGTTCCCGAAAGGCCTAGGGCCTGCTATGCATGAGTCTGCCTGTGCCCCAGCAGCTCTTGGAGGCTTTGTCTCCTAGGCTAACCGTGGCCGCCAGGAGATCAAGGGCAGCATGGCGCCTGCACTGCAGTGACTCCAGCCGTCAGGAGCCGAACTGCTGCGCCTTCGTGGATGCAGGCTGGCAATGCAGGCCGCCCTGGGAGGTGGAGGCCTGTATTGCTGTGCTGTGTGCTTGGCCACTTAGTCGTGTCTGCCTCTTTGCGACCCCGTGGGCTGTAGCCTGCCAGGTTCCCCTGTCCATGGGGAGTCTCCAGGCAAGAATCCTGGAGTGCGTTGCCATGCCCTCCTCCAGAGTATCTTCCCAACCCAGGGATCAAACCCAGGTCTCTTTCTAATAGAACATAATTTGTTGTTGTTCAGTCTCCAAGTCATGTCCAACTCTTAGCCACCCCGTGGACTGCGGCACTCCAGGCGTCCCTGTCCTTCACCATCTCCAGGAGTTTGCTCAAACTCATGTTCATGGAGTCAGTGATGCCATCCAACCATCTTGTCTTCTGTAGTCCCTTCTCCTTCTGCCTTCAATCTTTCCCAGCATCAGGGACTTTGGTAATGAGCCAGCTCTTTGCATCAGGTGGCCAAAGTATTGGAACTTCAGCTTCAGCATCAGTCCTTACAATGAATATTCAGGGTTGATTTCCTTTAGGATTGACCGGTTTGATCTCCTTGCAATGGAACATAATGGGTTGTGCTAATTTGAAAAGAGAAAACCCTTCCATAGTGGAAAGGACAAAAAGAAAAAGATATTGCTGGCTTTGTGCAATGTGGGTTCATTTTCACTAACTGATAAAAAGAATTAGAAAGGAAAGTGGTTCAGTCTCTCTGCACTTGCAGAGACTTCTTCTTCCGGGTGGCATGTCACAGGGAGTAGCAAGTCACCACCCCTGCTACTGTAAACCAGAGACGTTAATAAAATAATGAAAACGTTCCTGCAGAATACATCAGAGAACTGTGAAAGAAGAGAGAACTAGGCAAACTAGAATTCTAGGTGAGCTGAGGGCACCTCTCTGAGAGCATTCGCCTTGTCTGGGCCCAGGCTGAGAGTTAGATTTGCTGTGAGCAGAGTATCTTTAATAGTGAAGAGAATCCAGCAGAACTTTCAGTAGTCATGTGAGCTGGCATAAGAGGATGGAGCTAGAGAAGCTTCAAATGCAGACAGTTTTCTTCATGGGACATTTGCTAAGTACTGGGGCAGGCTGGGGAGTCGGGGGGAGTGGGAAGCTGTGTCAGAAAGGCTGTAGAAATGTTCCTGCAGTCTTGAAGTTCTGAGGAAACAAAGACAATTTAGAGTAAGCACCTTCAACAAATGCATACAGATAGTTAAAGACAGAGATGGACTGATTCTCAACGAAAACTGCTGTTTGGCCCCAATCCTGCTCAGTCCTCCTGGTGGCTCAGTGGTAAAGAACCCACCTGCCAATGCAAGAGACACGGGTTTGATCCCTGGGTCGGGAAGATCCCCTGCAGAAGAAAATGGCAACCCACTCTAGTATTCTTGCCTGGGAAATGCTATGGACAAAAGGAGCCTGCTGGGCTACATTCCACAGGGTCACAAAAAGAGTCAGACGTGACTGAGCAACGAACACAACAAGAACTGCTCAGTCCTTCACTGTGTCTGCTTAACGGAAAGGGTAAAGACTTGGGGGAAATGACACTGACTTCAGACTCTGCACTCTTTCCTACACAAAGCACAGTACATAGTCAAAATTAAGAGCCAGGAAACATGAAAATGTGACCAAGAGGAAGAGAAGTAGACTAGAGCCGCAGATCCACAGGTGATCCAGGTGCTGAAATCTGCAGCCAAATTTAGCTATTTGTAGTTGTTAAAAAAAAAAATAAAGGAAAATAGAGACAGATTGATCAAAAGTTTGAAATTTATTTAAAAGAATCAACTGGAAATCCTAGAACCAAAAAGAAGATATCTGATATGATTAACTGATATGATGGGTTTAACAGCAGAGTGGTACCCACAAAAGAGGTTGGTGAGTTCAAACAAAATAGGTTAGCAGAAAACAAACAAACTGAAGCATGGTGAGAAAGAATGCATGGAACGAAATGCAAGAGATCGGTGAAGTGGGATGAAGTGAGAATCACTCAGTCGTGTCTGACTCTTTGCAACCCCGTGGACTGTAGCCTGCCAGGCTCCTCTGTCCATGGAATTCTCCAGGTCAGAATACTGGAGTGGGTAGCCATTCCCTTCTTTAGGGAATCTTCCTGACCCAGAGATCTAACCCAGATCTCCTGCATTGCAGGCAGATTCTTTACCAGAAGAGATAGGTGGGACACAGTCAAATGGTCTAACATATGTGTAACTGGAGTATCAGAAAGAAAAAGTGGTAAGAAGTAATAACTGAAGAAATAATGGGTGAGAATTTTCCAAAGGCTCATGATAGACAGAAATCCACATATTTTAGAGAGGTGGCAGGTCCAAGGAGGGGCTTCCTGGTGGTCCAATGGTTAAGGATCCGCCTTCCAGTGCAGGGGGCATGGGTTAGATGGTGGAAGAACTGAGATCCCACCTGCCTCGGAACAGCCCTTGCACCACAATGAGGGGAGCCTGTGTGCCACAACTACTTGCGCTCCGTGCTTTAGAGCTCATGCTGTGCAACAGGAGAAGTCAGCTTGCCACAAAGCAAAGACAGATATTTAAAGAGAAAAACAACAAATCCAAGGAGAGGAAATACTAAGAAAACCCTACCTAGGCATACACAGACAAACTGCCAAGACCCAAAGATAAAGATAACATCTTTAAAACAGCCAGAGAGAAGACTGTACTCTCTGAGGAGCAACAGTAAGAATGATAACTCACTGTTAGCTGAAACTATGAAAGTCAGAAGAAAGTGGAATGGCACCTTTAAAACTGCCAAAGAAAAAAAGAAGTTTCTAACCTGTTATAAATCTATACCCAGGGAAACTCTTTTAGAAATGAAGGTAGATGTTTATTACAGTAAATAATATCTATTTGGATATAATTATTTTCATTTTAGACTATTTCTTTGTTAGATTTTTAAGGGAAAAATTAGTTGCAGTGTTTTCTTTCAAACTATAATTTGCATATTTTTTAAAAAATGAGGTCCAAATAAAATGACATGGTACTATCATGGTCTGTAATGTTTTATCTGCTCCGCCATCTCTCTCTCTATTTGCATATATTATATATAATAAGTTACACAGATGTCTCAGTATATATCAATGTCTGGCTGGCACCTGGGAGACCCTAGGGATCCCCTTTAGAGTCTAAGGTACGGGCGGTGTTCTCCTGTGGCTATATGTGTGTGCACGAGTCCCAGAAAGGGAAGCATGTACACAACCAAGGAGAACGGGCTTCCGTGGCAATCGGGCAGTGAGGAAAGTAACCAAGAGGCGAGGGGACAAGGAAGCAGAACCAAGACTGAGGTCATGAGAGAGTGATAGCATCAGAAAACTGAGTGTGACGGTCCTGGACAGATGGCCACGTATTCCTTGTGGGCATCTCCTGACATGTCACAGTGCAAGCAGTTCCCCAAGAATGTGTAAGATGGACATATAGGTAATTCTCAGTGGAAAGATCAGATGATGCCTTCATTTCTGGCTCATTTCAGGAGCCAGTTACATTGTATTATGAGCAAAGACAATTGCCTGAGCTTTGTGTGTTTTGGAAAGGGTAGCTTGGCATTTCAAAATGGGGCACCGAATTTTAAATCAATAGAGAAAAGAGAAAACAGGAAATTGCTGGGTAAAATGCGGTCGTTCTGTTGATGGCTCTGTTGTGAGGAGGGCTGTGGTTCAGAGGTTCTGCCGAGCCCAGTCTGCTGCCTTGAGGCCTCTTGCCTTCGATTAGAATACCTAGACCAGCCTGAGAATGCAGAAAAATTCAGCAATTTCAAAAATTCATTTCTGAGAAGAACATATTTTTCGAGGGTTTTATGATGCTGAAAACACTAACCTTCTGATGGAGACAAGTAGATCAGTTGCCATTAGGTATAAGCAGAAAAAGTAAAAATGTCCTGATTTTCTATATCCCAATGTTGTAAGTATGCTCTTACTCGTAAAACAAAGCAATTTTTAAAAATGACCACAACAAAAGCCTTGTTTGCAGAAAACATCATTGTCCTATGGGCTCAGTTCTCAAATACGTGCAAGTGGTCAAACACTGGAATCCTGGTTCTCGTTTGCAAAGTATGAATTGCTTGTGTATTTAATTTAGTCATATGAATTTTACTAGCAGAAATTATGACTAAATTATAGTATATTAAATTATGACTCTAGTGTATTACATATTTGCAGTCTATAAATGTACAGTCTCCTGAGCTGTGATCAACTATTCCCTACAATTTCCATTAATATCCAAACACCAAAAGTTTTGAAAAATTAGTATAGAACTCAAAATTTAAGATAAATGTTTACTAACATTTTTTCCCTGTAATTTGAGAAAAGCTGACTATTCTTCAGCTTTAGCTGGACCTTGGTCAAGTTCAGGGTACCTGTGTTCCACAAACACAGAGTCTGAGAACACTCACTTGCAGGCTCTTCAAGTCATATGTTTATTACAAAGAGAAGTGTAGGCAGAGAAAATTCACAATTTTGAGCACATTGTACATCTTTTTTCTTACAGAAGCATATTTCCCATCTTAGAGAAGAGATTTCACAAAGAAGTTGATCAGTCACAAAGTTCATTTTTAATGAATCAAAATAGCATTCATTTATAAGTGTTTAATATGGTTTGAGAACCCATGTTTTTGTGGTACTTTCTTCTTGCTGGTGTAGAGGCAGGTGCTTTCATGTCAGACTTGGACTGTCTTAACATATAGCTATAAACACTTTTTTTTTTTTTTCTGGCCAGGAAGCAGATAAATATACCAAAGAAAATGTTGTTTGGGGACTTCCTCGGTAGTTAAAGAAGTTGGTTAGGACTCTGCACTCCCAATGCAGGGGGCCCGGGTTCAATCCCTGCTCAGAAAACTAGATCTCTCATGCTGCAACTAAGGCCTGGTGCAACCAAATAAAATTTTTAAAAGTAGACAATGTGTGTTACCTCCGCTTTCCTAATGGAAGAGGGCAATCCTGTTACGATTTTTAAAGGCTAGGTAATCCAAAGACGAACCATATGTTACAAAATCCATTGACTTTTATTTAACTGAGTGAGAAGTTAGGGTTAGTTGACATACACTAGGCACACAGAACCAGAGACAGACAGCTGAAACATAACAAACGTCTCAGCACATTTCTGGAGCACATCACTGGGCGTGTGTGCTGTGCAAGGCACCATGTCGCATAGGGAGGCTACTCTCCTGCCACCCCCACGACCACAGGACGTGGCAGGTGGAGACATATCCAGAACAGTGAGAGATGGGGACTCAGCTGTGTGACAGAGGAGTGTGACATAATGTGCCCCGGGTGTGGGTTCCTGGGAGGCCAGAGCCCGGAAGGTGGCGGTCCCAGGTCACTGCGGTGCCCCTGCAGTGGGGACGGGTGAGCTCCCTGGATCCGCCAGGCTCCGCCCTGGCTCTGGGCTCCGCTGGGCTCTGTTGCTGACGGGCTTCGCTGTGTTCTCCTTCTCTCTGAGTACCTCGTGCTCTCTGGTTGTTTGATTCTTCAGGATCCACTAGTTCCTGGACTATGGGCATGGATGACTCGCCTAATGTCACGGATGATGCCGCTGATGAGATCATGGACCGCATCGTCAAGTCGGCCACCCAAGTGCCCAGCCAGCGAGTGGTGCCGCGGGAGAGGAAGCGCTCCCGCGCCAACCGGAAGTCTCGTGAGTGCCTCGGAGTTAGGGTGCGGGACTCGGCCTCCTGGGAGCGGCCTCCTGGCTCTCTATGACCCGGGCCGGTGGGGACTCAGAGGTGGGATTTAGTGAATTGCCCGTGGTGCCGGGAGGGCCCACCTGTGGTCCTCGACAAGAGGATTTTGTGCTGGACCGTCAGCGCTGGCCACGGGGGAAGGAGGCGTGCCGCAGCCGCCTGTCCACCGCATTTGCCACGTCTGGTCAGGCCTCCCCTGGTTCACACGTTGTCCCCAGGAAGGTCTGAAAGGGGATATTTCAATGTCTTTGGTGTGCAAGGATGGATACAGTGGGCCAGTTGCCAAGTACTGCCCTGAGTGCTTTGCTGAGGCCATGATTATGCCCCTCGCCCAGCATCAGGGACCACTTTCTGGGCTGGAGGCTATTCCCCAGTGGTTCGCTGTTGCCCGTGAACATGCTGAAAGGGAGCCCAGAGGTGGCAGGTGATTTTACGGTCATTAGGGTACTTGCGATCGTTCATGTTAGCCTAGGTTGTTCAGGCCTTTTAAAAATTTCCTACCAAATAGAGGATATTTCCTGCTCCCTGTTACCTGCTCCTACCCGCTGAATGACAGGTGTGGAGCCGCCTCCGGGGGCACCAGGCTGAGTCTCACAGGGACGGCTCACTTCGAGAAGCAGGTTCTCTGAATCCTTTGACATGGCCATGGCCCTCCTCTGTTTCAGAAGAGAGCTCACCGCCCCAAGCCTTGGCCTGCTGCTGGTCACTCGAGAGACGGCTTGAATCTCCACCAGCTCAGCTTCCAGGAATGCTGACTAGGACAGGGATTTCTGATGTTACGTAAAAAGGATGCCTCGTTGCCTCTGCTTTTCTTGGCTCCCAGAGTGAAAAGAGAGTGCCTCTCAAGAGTCAAGAGTTCAGTAAGAACTCAAACTCAGAGCCCCCCCACCCCCCGTGCAGTGCCACCCTGCACTCATGGGGGGGTGGCTGCGTTTTGGCTGCGTACCGTGGCTGCCCTGGTTCTGTTTGCCCCGTTGTCACGCGTGTTTCCAGGGTAAAGAATACTAAACTGAATTGCCACAGACTCTTAGAACCTGCCCCTTTTATATCATTGCCTTTCTATTCTAGTGGACATTTTCTCCAGAAAAGTAGGTTCCACTCAACACCACTTGCAGGGAGAAGCAGAGCCTTGCAAATTACAGAACTTGGGGGTTGGGGGTTGTGGTTCTCAGGTCAGTGAGATAGGAGGCTGGTTTTGCCACACTCCTAGAAGAGATCCATCCTGCTGGTACACGCTTCGAGTACCTTTTTGAGTTGTGATTCTCAACCCTGGGTGCACAGTAGAACTTCCTGCAGAGCTTTAAAAATCTCTGGCGTCTGGGCTGGACTCAAGCCAACCACCAGAGAGCCTGTGCAGTGGGATCCTCCCCTGCCCCTGGGTGATTGGTGTCACTAGAGGGACTCTCGCTCCACTTTGTGCGGCCTCTGCCACACTCCCTCCATTTTTAAAATAGAAACCTATCATTCAGGGGGACTTTTTACATCTGTAAGAATATGTTTATGGGCTCCAACATCGCTGTCTTTATGTTTTCCAACATTTCCTGGCACTGCTTTGCCATCCTTCTGGTGCTCCCATGTGAAAACTTGACTAGCGGCTTGTGACTTAATGTTGTTCCTCAGACAACGTGAGCATCTCTTGGAGGGTGGTTAGAAACACATGTTCACAGGGACCTCTCCAGGGCAGCTGATTCAGAACCCGCATTTAACAAGATCTCTGGGGGACCCGAGCATATAGTAAGGTGCAGGTGGCACTGGGGTACGAGGCCAAGACTGGAATTGCAGGGTCCCCAGATGTGCACATCTTGGGGGGCAGACTCTTCTCCAGAAGCTCACCCTTACTCTGTGTGCTACAGGCCAGGCCAGCACGTGCCTTTTTCTGAAGAGTGTGAAATAGCATTCCTTATACTTTAGCTCGCTTTCTCTGTGCACACTGGGAAGGTCTAGCCTCTTGTGGTTTGCATCTCTTCTATTACGTATGGCTTGTCTACATCATTTGCGTATTTTTCTCTTGCTGTTTTCATAATCGGAAATCTTTTTCTTAAATAGCTTTTTTTAAAAATGAAATTTATGAAAGGCTGTTGGGGTCTTAAGTAGATTATCGTCAGTATTTGTCCTTTATTGACCCCAGGCTCCTCTGTCCATGGAGTTCTCCAGGCCAGAACGCTAGAGTGGGTTGCCATTCCCTTCTCCAGGGGATCTTCCCAACCCAGGGATTGAACCCAGGTCTTCTGCATTGCAGGCAGATTCTTTACCGTCTGAGCCACCATGGAAGCCCTTGTCCTTTATTACCATTCTCTTAATTACTTAACTAAACCAGTAACCAAATGGAAGACACCACACACTAGTAGACAACCTCAGTGCAAAGTCTCCATTGGGAAGAGCTAGCGGAAGCAAGTTGGGTGGAGTCGGAGTAGAGAAAGTATACCAGGCCAGGGATTGCCCCCCAGAAGATGGGCAGGGTTGGGCCAGGGATCTCAGAGAAGGAGACTGCCTGAGACAGGGGCCTGGCCAGTCCCTGGAGGCCCTGGCTGTGTCCTCCTCCTATAGCTTGTATGTCTGTGTTGGCAAAGAGTGTTGGCCCTGCCTTCCGGCCAGATTCTTAGAGAGACACATAATGTCAGTGGGAACAATAACACAATCATAATTAATTTTCCTCTTCAGTCTGGCCAGAGATATTTTGCCTGTTTTTGTGGTTGACATAAAATAATTTCCTGTGGTATTGTTTCCATTGCAATCTTATGCAAAACAGTCCTATATTCTTTTTATTTAGCCAAACATATTTTGTCCCGTGATGCAGTTGCTACAACAAATACAGCTCTGCATGTATGTAAGTGTTTATCTGTAACCAGTTTCATTTATTAGTGATGGCACCATCCACAGAAGTTTGAGATGGGGAAGTTACTCTGATTTCTATTATAAAGGGATGTAAACTCCAGCTTTTCACAAGAAGTTAAAGGAACGAGAAAAAACCAACCTGCAAAATCGACATGAAGTTCTGGTTGGGGCCTCACCCTGGAACAACGCTGCATCAGATTTGATTGTTTAATGGTGGCGATGAGGCAAGTGGATAAATGAATAACCAACATATTTGGGCTATAACTCATTTAGCTAAAGACAATAACAGTCCAGCTGTTGCAGGAGACCAAACTGAATCCCACCCATAACCTAGAAATTTATGACCTGCAAGTCACTCGAGACTCCTCGTGGATACTTAAACTTCTGCTTTCATGTTTGATGCTGGTGGCCAGGCTTACCCCTGCCAAGAGTCCTGCTTAAAGCCTGAAATATGCGGCCAGTTGGGACAAGCCCAGGGCACTGTAATGGATTCCCAGGTTCCCAGGCTCTCTTCTGCTGTTTTCCCAGCTGGTACCATCAGGGTCTCAATAAGTAAAATGTTTTGAATTGTCCAGTTGATGTCTAGCCTGTAAACTGTCAACACAAATGCACCTCATATGTTCCCCCAGAATCTAGCCAAGGCTCTCGAATCAGCTGGTGGAGGTGACAGAGGAGAACATTCTCCATGTCTTTTGTTTTCTTCTTATTTTGGTTTTTCTTTTCATCACATTGTATCCGTCTGGCCAAAAGGTTAATTTGGGTTTTTTCATTACATCTTACGGAAAAGTCGGAATGAACTTTTTGACCAACCCCATACTGTGTCCGGGCAGGAAATGGCAACCCACTCCAGTATTCTGGAAAATACCATGGACAGAGGTGCCTGGCGGGCTACAGTCCATGGGGTTGCAAAGAGGCACGACTGAGTACACACACACACTGTCTCCGGGCTATTTGTTCTCTTAGGCCTCCCAAATGTTGGTCTTCCCTAGAAAACCTTACAGCTGACGGGCATCTGAGGTCTCCTTCCCACTGTGATTCTGCGGGACAGGCTCGGGGTCTGGGGAGGAAAAGGGCGCTTGTGTTCTTTTCTCTGGGATCCATCTTCAGAAGAGGGTTTCTGCCCTGCTGGCTGTCTGCATGTTGCTGTTAGCCTGGCCTGTCACAGAGCAGAGGGGCACTAGGGACTCGTGGTTTGCCTTTTACTCTTTCCCAGAGGAGCCCAGGTCTTATCCCACTGAGAGAGGCTGGATGCCCCCTCTCCTGCTGTTTTTCTCCAAGGAGGAGTCTGGGCCCCACCTGTGATGTGAACATGGAGTTTTGGGCTCAGGGCTATGTTTCTAAAAATGCAATCACTTTGACGTGACCTACAAGCAATCCAACAATGTCTTAGGAATATAAGCTAGGTCATCTTTATAAGAACGGTGTTTCAGTGTGAGGGGCCAGAAGTCTCATTCTAGGGGCTGCTGGGAAAGGAGCACTGAAATCTGACGTGATTTCATGACTGGACTCTCATTCCACCTCTTACAAAGCTTCAGCATTCCTCTTGAAGGGCATGTGACATGTTCATGTTGATTCGCTATAACAAAGATCTTATGACATACTGAGGGACGTTCCCATGCTATATGTTACAGAATTACATGGAGAAGGAGGCTGAACAAATCTGAAAAAGTGTTGACCCTGTTTTAGGGAAAATGGTAGCCATACCTCACAAAATATATTGAGTGCTGGATCTGATCAGTACTCAGGTTAAGTGTAATTTTCAAAGTGGTATTTGAAAATGTCCAGAAATTTTCCCACTAATCCCATTAAGAAAAATTTCCCTGCATGTTATTACATAGTTCTTCCCTACTTACAAATTTTATATTCGTTTATAGGGCTAACAATGGAAAGAGCCAGAGACTTTAAAATGAATGCTCTTAGAATATAGTAGAATAAGATGTTAGCAAAAGGACCAGAGTTTCTCAATCAAACTTTTGTCTTCTCAACATCATTACTGTTTACTTTGAGCCTAAATATACTTCCAGCTCATTAAAGCTGGTCTGATTGCCCCTTTGAAGACAGCTAAGGGCGCCCACCCATGTACACAGGCCAGAGGACAAAAAGATAAATAGAATAAGTCCGAGAGGGAGCCCAGAGTCTCCTAAACCTGGTGGTGAGTCAGTGCATTTTAGAGAGCCGATTTGTAAGGGATGGGCCTCTGGGGAGAAGTGCCACCCCATCAGCGCCCACTCCCAGCTGCAGGAGTAGAGTGGCCAGAGAGAACGGAGCTGACAGCCACTCACTGACTCACTGGGGCCGACTTTAAGCCTATGGTGGGTGTCCAGCCCTTTGCACTGGGAAAGGAAGATGGGGAAGTGAGGAAGGTATCTGTAGCCCGGTCTTCACTGGGAGGGTCTGGGAGGCAGGGCTGGATGGACACAGGAAAGGGGCTCTGGGGGAGTTTGCCAGGGGTAAGCTGGGAGGCATAGGTAGAGTGTGGGGACTAGGGAGTGAGACAGTGCTTTCAGAACAGACCCCAAATCACCTGAGCCCTGGAGGCAGGTCCAAAACAGGGTGTACAGGCCCTGCACCCAAGCCCATGAGGGTGGAAGCAGCCTCTTGCTCTTGAGTTGCTGGGACTTTGATGTAATGGAAAGCTCAAGTCTTGGAGTTAGAGAGGCAAAGCAGGAAGAGCTTGGACGTGTTTCCCTGCACTGAATGGCTCTCCCAAACTGCGAACTGTGTTGAAAAGGGAGGCTGGCCTCTGTGTCCCTCACCATATCTGTCTGAATGGCAGGCACCCTTTTGCCCAGAGTGGAGGTTCAAGAGAAGAGAGGATCCGTGGAAGAGAGGAATATGAGATTTTGTCTTTCCTGTGTCAGAGAGCTATTCTGGGAACACAGCAGAGGGTTCTCAGAAGGGGGCTTTGGAAAGTGCCAAGCACCTTACTGACAGGAGGTGACAGTGGTTCATCGTCTTTGCTGCCAAGTTCAGATGGAATCCGTCTCCATGCTTGAGGATCTGCACAGTCATAACACAGAGGGGACTGGCTCCCATTTAAATGGCTTGGCTTCACTCAGCCTGTCTTCTTCCAGCAAGTAACGGCAGTGATGCCAGCCTCCCAGGATGGTTGTGAGGGTTAAGTGAGCCACCTGTGATGGGGTCTCACCATCCCCCTTCCCTTCACACTGGTGCCCAAGGGTCCCCCTTGGAGTACGAAGCTGCCTGTAGAAGTATAAGGGCTGTGTGCAGAAGTCACCCAGGAGCTTGTGCACAGAAGACACGCCCACCTCAGTATCACTTTGCTGCCATCACCCACCTCCCTCCCTGAGCACCACTGTCCACCTCGCTTGAGCCGCTGTAGTTCGTGGACCAGACCCATCTGGCCCTCTCTTTTTACCCCCGGGGCCCCGGCGCAGTGGCTTGCCCCTGTGCACAGAAGCCTGGGTTGTCAGCACGGTGTGTGTCTAGTTCTGTCGTGACATCTCGGACACACACAAAGGAGCTGGGCTTCATCTGAAAAGCGGGAAGGCATTTCTGTCCTGCCCAGGACTTGCAACAATGCTGAGAACTCTGAGCCCAGAAAGCCATGGAGGAACTGTTTCATTTCTTCTCTCCCTGGCCAGACTCCGCCCTCTCTCCGCCTGTCCTCCCCACTGCGTGACTCATGAAAGGCAGTCTGCTTTTGCATTTTCACTGATTGCTCTCTGCTCAGTGCCTAGCTAGCAACCGAAGAGATGGTGGAGGAGTGCTGGATGTGAACACAGCTACAGATGTAGGTGGGAAGTGGGGTAGGGACTGCACAGCCACGACTGTGGCCAGACCAGCGGTTGTAGAAAGTGCCTGATGCCATAAGTGTTGGGCCTCCCAACAGTGGCTGAGTGGTAGAGAATCCACCTGCCAGTGTAGGAGGCAAGGGTTCGATCCCTGCTCTGGGAAGATCCCCTGGAGAAGGAAATGGCAACCCACTCTAGTAATTTTGCTTGGACAGGGGCGCCTGGTGGGCTACAGTCCTTCGGGTTGCAAAGAGTTGGACACAACTTAGTGACTGAACAACAACAACAACCGTAAATGTTGCCAAGAGCCGTCTCGGCGTGAGTGAACTTAATTCTGGGTCAGGCCTGTCACCACAAAGGCCATCGCCTTGCTGAGCAGCTTTGCTGCATCGCAGTCAGATGGTAATGACTTAAGTCAGGGATCTGCACCTTCCAGGAGACCAGTGTTCCTGTCCGGGATAGGTACGGCTGCGGCAAGGACTGTCTGATTCTGATTCCATTTAGGCTGCCACAGGTCCGCTGTTTTCCCTCTCAGCCTTAAATGTTTCTCCTGACTCAGACAATTGCCCCGATGCGGGGATCGGCCCCTGCTTCAGTTCCCCCACCTGCCGAGGGTAGGTCCAGCCCTAGCAACACTCCTGTTTTTTCCTCCTAGTTCCTTTGTCCTACCGAGTTGTGCGTGGTTCTGTATATTCTTTTACGCTGGTCAGGTACCCCTGTCCACTCTTAGCTGCCGTTCTGCATGCATCTCTGTGTCTGCAGGTGTCTTCCTGATGTATCCCTGGAGAGAGAGGTACTGCACGTCTGCCTACTCCTCTGCCTTCTTGTTCCTAAGTCAGGCATCCGAATCTCCCAGGAGGTCCGGATGCACGTTGGGGGTCTCTCCCAGAGACACTGGTTCTTGGTGCCCCAGGCTGAGCCTGCAAAGTCCAGTTTAAATCAACCAGCTTTGGGAACCTTAGCCCCTTGCTGTTGTCATTCGAAGTTTTTTTTTTTTTTTTAGCTTTTTATTTTGAAAGAATTTTAAGACTTCACAAAAAAGTTTCAAAAGTAAGCTCCGAGAGTTGCCTTCTGTCCTTCGCCCAGCTCCCCTCAGTGTGAACACCCTGCGCGCTGTAGGATGATGTGTCAGAGTTGACTGTTAACTCAGCTGCAGTCTTGACTCAGATTTCGCCGGTGTCCCACCAATGCACGCCCTTTTCTGGTCCGTCACCCTACTTCGAGCCCCATGTTGGGCTGTCATCGTGTCTTCTCCATCTCCTCTGCTCTGTGGCAGACATTCATGACCTTGACACTTTCGGAAAGTACCAGCCAGTTATTTTGTAGAAAGCTGTCAATTTGGGGAACCTTGCTTTTAATGGACAGGATTTTATGTGAAAAAAAAGATGTAGGGCAAAAGTAAGGAAATTAACCTAAAAGGTTAAACATTGACCAAAAAAAAAAAAACCACCCAAACCCACAAAAATCCCACAGAATGTCTAGCATTGAATTACTAAGAATGACACACAGCTCCTGGTATTTAAGTCCAAAGGGGCAGGACTGGACCCATAATTTTTCTCCCTCAGCAGACAGGTCCCTCCAGGAACAAGGGCTGCATAAACGAACAGCTCTGATAGCAGCTGGGCCAGTTACTTCCCAAAGCCAAAACGAAAACACGAAGGACATCTTCAGGCTCTGATGTGAGTCCCTGTCATCCTGCACATGCTATTCTCAGGATACTCATCAGAACAGTCTTTAGGATCTTAGGGATTACAAGCAACAACAATGACTTATTTCCAGATCGCTTAGCATTATATGACAAAAAATGAAAAAAAAAAATCTGTCAGTGATCCAAAGAGCACACATGCGGCTTTCTGTCACATGGGAGTAAAACTCGGTCCGTTTGCCATCAGAATGAAAAATTGTCGGCGCGTGGGCTGCCAGGCTTGTCAGGGCCCAGCTGTCCAGGGTGGGCTCTGGCTCGAATGTCTTGGTCCGAATCCTTCTCTCCCACCCTCTGTGGGGCCAGGGTCTCTGTCTCTCCATGCCGCTGTTGCTCATTCCCTGGCCTCATCTCATAGGGTTTCCACAAAATCGGGATGAAATAATCCGTGGTAGTGCTCAGGAAACGGCAACCACCATCATTCTTCTCAGATTCAACTTAACAGAGTCACCTGGGAGCACTTTGCAGGATTAAACAAGTTTTTTTCAACTCAAGGGTGGAGGGGGAAGAAAAGAGAAAACAAACGTAGGATTTTCCCGTGAGCCCCAGACCCCTCTGTGCTGCATGCTGACAGTAGAGGTGCCCCGGGTCGGATCCCAGGGCTGGCGTTCTGGGAGCTGTCACAAGTGCCTGGGGCGCCAAGTGGCTGCTGGTGCCAGCAGAGTGACCCAGGCCGTCTATGGAAGGGCTGCGGGGCAGACAAGGATAAACATTTCCACGGTCTGTTCTCTGTTAAGCAGCTGCGGGGAGGGGAGGCAATCGCATGTGACAAGCCGGGGAGCTCCGAGGCAGCCGGAGCGTTCAAGCGGGCAGGGCAATGGAAAGGGGCCCAGATGTTATCTTATCAGATGGAAGCCAGCCCCTCCAGCCCCCCACCTTGCTCGCTCGCCAGCACTTGAGACGTGCTATTTGAGAATGCCCTGTTTGATGGGAGGCTAGTTTCTGCTGTGTGAGTTCCATATTCTGCTGATCCCCTGCTTCTCATACATCCCCAGCCCTTCTTTGCTTTCTGGAAACTTGCTGCGTGAGAGTCACCCCCTGTGCCAGCAGGGTCTGCTGCCGTGTGCCCCTCCCCTCACTCCACGTCCGCATCAGCTCCGGGCCTCCTTGAGATGACACTTGGCTCGAGGTGGAGGCTCCTGTAACCCCTGTTGAATGAATGAGTTAACTGATGAGCAGGTAGACAGACACTGTAAGGGCCCTTTCCGTGTAGGGCTTGAATTGGGGTACCAAGCTGACTTCAATTACCTGCATTACACATCTACTTTCCACTGGTAAGGTGAATTAACTTTGAGTTTTTAGCAAAGTGTTCGAATTCTTAAGGTCCTCTTCAGGGTTAATATATTTCTGGGAGAATTTATCTGAATTGTCAGGAAGGCCTACAGAAATTAGGATTCCATAAATGGGGCAAATTTTCTTTGCATCCCTACCTTTCAGGGACTCATCTGGCAAGCAGAGGGACCTTTACTTACACTGGCTTTTTGCCACAGCAGAGAAAAGCCTGGGCTGGAGGGGTCTCAGGGGTCTACAGCATCAAAACGTGGGAGTAGACCATGAGGCTGAGGGCAGCAAGGCTGGGACAGTACCGTTAAGCTTTGTTCTGTTCTCTGGCCTGCTCCCGGATCAGCTGGCCTGAGGCCCATATCTGTTAGGAGAGTATAGCCTGTTCTATAAGGTGCCAGGGTCCTTACTCAAATATTTACATGAACTGAGCACTCTAGTTATAGGGCTAACATGTGAGCAGATCTAAGAAAGGCATCTTTCAATGCCCACCAGCTCGTGTGGGCATTGGGCCAAGCAGGTAATCCACGAGGGCGCAGAGCTGTGCAGAGCAGTGGTCACTAGCCCGTGCCACCTCCTGTTGCCAAGGAAACGTGAGATGCCCGCCTAGTGCAGCACGGACTTCTTCAGGGAGAAGCTTCTATCTTGGATAAGAGGTCTCAGCCGTCCTTGTCAAGAATGAGAAATATTTCATCTTGTTTTCTGCCACTAAAATTATCTTTCTTTAACAAACCCTTGAAGGAGTGTTTAAAGAACATAAAGGGTATTACAAACTAGTATTTTTATTGCTGCCCCATAGAACAAATTCCATTACTCAGTTACATGCAATCTGCCCCCCGCCAAGGCTCTGGAGCCAAGCATTTTGTCTGGATGAGTTAGATGCTCAGTCTGGAGCCCAGGATGTCTGGGCTTGGGGGAGGGTGAGCTGGTGCAGGAGCAGCTGTGGCCAGGGGGCTCTGGGGCCCTGCTGGGCTTGGAAATGCAGTAGTGTGTGCAGTGGCCTGATCTGAGGATACCCTCACTGCAAAACTTTGTGCTGCTATTAAAAACCCTAAGTGTATCCATTCTTTGAGTTAAAGAGCTGAGCCAACAATAGGTTCTCCATGAAGTATCTGTTGACTGACTGATGGATTAGGTGTTGGCCCCTGTCCAAAGTAAGACTTCCTTGGTGGCTCAGATGGTAAAGAATCTGCTTGCAGTTCAGGAGACCCAGGTTCGATCCCTGGGTGGGGAAGGTTCCCCTGGAGAAGGGAATGGTTACACACTCCAGTATTCTTGCCTAGAGAATCCCATGGACAGAGGAGCCTGGTGGGCTACAGTTCACAGGGTTGCAAAGAGTTGGACATAACTTAGCGACTAACACTTTCCCTTTCCTTTCCAAAGTGCTCATTCCTGGGAGAGAAAAAAGTGTTCATTAGTAGATATTAGTCACTGTTTGTTCTACCCGAGACCTGACTCTTTCAGGCCCTTTGTCCATGGGCTAAGTGGGCTTTTGCCCAGGGAGGCATGGATACAGGAGTTGTCTACAGACACTCGAGATGGGGGCCTTGCCTCTGTGGAGGTCTCAGAGGACATAGGCTCCCTTGTCATGGAGGGAATGTGAGGAATTAGATCTGGCAAGGAAAGTGGGAAACAATAAGGGTGAGCTTTACTTTCTCTGCATTCTGATCAAAGGCCTTCCCTGGTGATCTCAGGGACTCTAGCTGATTGACGATTTAGAGTAGATGGTAGGTAGCTCTATGACACATCACTTCTGAAAATAGAAGAGATATCCCAAACTCTGTATGACTTCCATACAGAGTAAGCCAAATACAATTTATCAATTCAGGAAAATGTAATTAGGAAAGCTTTCAAATGAAAAGACCAGTCTTGGAAGGGCCAGCTGCCTCATCCTTCAGCCTTATCCAGCCTCTATTCTGGCATTGAAACTGATCACACTAAACAGTGGAAAACCCATAATGTCAGGCAAACGTAAGCCAGTTCTCAGTCAGTTAAATATGAGTGTTCCTCTGACCGCCAGTTGTAAACCTCAGGGCGGGAGGTCACTGGTCCTTCTTGAACCCTGTGTGTGTCTCACAGAGAACACTCACCAAGCCCACTCAGAGGTTTGGCTGTTTGCTCCTTGGCATCGAGTCCACAAGGAGTCAGTGGTTCTTCTCTCTAGAGGCTCTTTGAGGAGTTGAGACCAAGACCGTGGCACTTGTCGGGGGCTCATCCCGATGACTCCCCCCCTGTGCTGGGTTACGTTAACACCTTGCTCGGGGGCCTCTGCAGAGGTACGTCTCTGCAGATTTGCGGGATCATCTCACCTCATTTGCATCATTGGAACGTGTGTTTTCCTGTACTCTGGAATTCCTTAACAGCTCTGATCTGCTCCTTGTCCTGAGAAAGGCTGCACTCTCAACATGCCACCTGCGTTTTGTAGTTCGCACCCTTTCTCAGACACCTCATCAGGGCGGGCCTCTCCCCGCTTCACTCCCCCTATGCGGTCCCCTCTCTGCCTGACTCTCCAGGGCGGTGCCTGGGTCATCTCCAGGGCAGCCTCTGGCAGCCCCTAGATTTTTTTCCTGCCCTGAAAACAGCCAGTCAGCCGGGGCTCTTCAGCAGGGGTAGGGTGGGGCTGGGGGTCGTGAGCGCTGTGGCTCCTCGGGGAAGGGGCCTGGCTGCTAACACTGCCCTCTCTTCTCGCCCCTTCGTCTCTGGCCCCGGCAGTGCGCAGGACCCTGAAGAGCGGCCTGACTCCGGAAGAAGCGCGGGCCCTGGGCCTGGTGGGCACCTCAGAGCTGCAGCTGTGACCCCCACGGTGCCCTCAGAGGCGTGTCTGCGCCGAGTGCAAGCTCCTGCTGGTGGGGAGCCCCTCCGGTGGGAGGTGTGGAGACTCTAACGCCTGAAGCTTCTGAAGGTGGGGCACGCATGTCTCGGTGTCACCGCCCGGCTTGTGACTCGGATCCCGACGTCCCCTTCCTGTACTTTCTTCATCGTGTCTGCTGTGTGTCTCTTCTTTCCTTGACACCTGGCTTAGTAGTTCCAAAAGTGTGACACCTTTTCTGTGCCAGGAGCAGCCCCTTTGCAGGAGCAGATCACTTCACAGTTACCGTGGTCATGAGGCAGTTTGGTTAGGTTCACAGACCGGGTCCCTCCACAACACCAAAACATGCAGATGTCAACTCCAAAAAAGAAAGCACAGATTGTTTACTGGTTGTGGATTTTAGATGTACTATTAATAAATGTTTATATAAATTCATAAATGTACACCCTGTTTCAAATACTAAATAAACAGAGTTTAATGCCGTAACTGGAAACCTTTATTCTCCTGCATAGAACCTTTAATAGCTCCATAGGCTCGGCTCCTTCTGGATCCACAAAACCTCTTCTCAGGCTCATGAGAAGGACCCTGACTCCGTATGGCCTCCAAGCCCTTTGGATTTCCTTTTATTTGTTAACTGAGTGAGAAACGCTGACGTGTGCTCTTTGTAACTCCAGATTAATTAGGCACGGTCTTCCTGGCAGTACAAGTTAGCAATAACCTCCCATGTATCACCTTGCCCGCATGCTTTGTTTTTGCTCCTTTTTGATGCTGAAGCAAAAACTAGAGTAGCGTTTAAAAAATGTGAATTCTGCAACTCACTCACTGGCCTCTAATGTAAAAATTCATTTTCTCAAAGAATTTACTAAGTCACCAAAAGAAAAACGAAAAGTTGAAGCTTTGTCTGCAGAGAAGTTCAGAATGAGAAGGACTGTCCTTGGTGCTCAAGCGCAGACATCAGAAGCTCAGGCGTCTAGAGGGGAAGGTGCTGTGAGGGGCTGTCAACAGAGAGCCACTCTGAGGGGCCTGAAGCCCTCCACAGAGACCCTCAGCCCCTCACAGGGTGCATGGCTCCCTCTGAAGAACCTCCCTCTCCGGAAACAGGGGAGACTTAACAATCGCTGTTGCTCAGTCATGTCCGACTCTTTGCGACCCCGTGAACTATAGCCCACCAGGCTCCTCTGTCCATGGGATTCTCTAGGCAAGAATAGCGGAGTGGCCATTTCCTTTTCCATGGGATCCTCCCAACCCAGGAATCAGACTCAGGTCTCCCACACTGCAGGCGGATTCTTTACCGTCTGAGCCACCAAGGAAGCCCAGTATTCAAGGGGGTGGTGTCAAAAGATGGTCAGGTCACCAATTCTACCAGTGTCTCACTTCCAGAACCTCTGTGACCCTGTGTTCCTGAATCTGGGCAGGTGTCCTGTAGAGACAGGATGCGGTCATGTGGTCTGAAGAGCTAAGATAATATATTCACCCCATTGGCCTTTGTGATTTTGACACCCCGTCCCACCCCCCGCAACCTTCTGCCTCTTCACTCTATGGGAGACAAGGAGCTCTTTCAAACAGGCATTTGTCAAATAATACATGAGTACCCCAGAGAGCCTAGAACCTGCAAGAGTTAGGTCTGTGTATTCCAGACAACTGAGTTTATTTAATCACTTTATTGAAAAAGATGCATAGGGTATTAATGTTTATTTCCTTATGATTCTAAATAACATGTATTATATTCCACATGTGGTTTAGTGGTTTGTCAAAGCCTCAGCCTGGAATATGAACATGGAATTTCTGTATCACTGGGGATCGTGATGGGCAAAGAAAAGGAAGATGAATTTTTTTTCCATGCATTTAATGAACAAATACTTTGATGCCCTTCTAGGAGTCCCTGGTGTTCTGCTGAGAGTTACTGCTGTAGAATAAAAGGTCACATTTGGAAAGAAGTGACTGAATAAATCTAATGTTAATTTTATTTTAGGGATTAAAATATTCTCAGAGGGAGCAAACTAAGTCAGCTAATTTCTTGGTTACAGCTAGGTAAAGAAGGCCTCTTTTTACTGGGATTTGGTTTAGTAGTTTTAGTGAATCAGAGTGATTTTCTTCTGTAGTTCATTTCCTCTCTCCTTGTCGCCATTCATTCTGTCTGCCTCAATTGGTGTTTTTAATTCAAGAAGTTAAATATTTCTTAAAGACTTTTGAGAAGCATTAAAGTGAATAGTACTTTGCAGTGTGAGATGTTGCTAATTGTGCTGGTCATCACTATATGTATTTTTGTGCCTATTTCTTAATCTGGGTTGAAATTACAAAACTGCTGGTAAAGAAAGGCAAATATGTTTCTTTTAAAGATACCTGTGTTTTAGTTTCTTTGGAGTCTTGAGGGTTTTTTTCTTTTTCTATTTAAAAATAAACTTATTGAGAAAGTGTAGGGTGGAGGGAAGGGTGCACAATGATATACCATGCTTATGGATGGGAAGAATACTATTAAAATAACTATGCTGTTATACTCAGGCAATCTACAGATTCAATGCAATCCCTATCAAAATACCAATAGTGTGTTTTCCAGTAGTAGAACAAATAATTCTAAAATTTTGTGGAAACACAGATGATGCTGAATAGCCAAAATGATCATGAGAAAGAACAAAGTTAGAGGCATCATAGTCCCTGATTTCAAACTATACTGCAAAGCTACAGTCGTCAACAGTATGGAACCAGTAAAAGACACATAGATCAATGGAACAGAATAGACAGCCCACAAATGAACTCACACTTGTATTGTCAATCTGTGACAAAGGAGGCAAGAATATACAATGGTGAAGATATAGCCTCATAAACAGTGTTGGAAAAATGGACAGCTACATGCAAAAGCGTCAACCTGGCCTACTGTCATACCATACACAGAAGTAAACTCAAAATGGGTTAAAGACTTGGACATGAGGCCTGAAACAACAAAGCTTCTAGAAGAAAACATAGGTGGTGTGCTCTTTGACATATACCTCTTAGCTACATATATATATACATATATATATATTTTTTTTTTGCTCAGGCAAAGGAAACAAAATAAAAAATAAATGAGACTACATGAAATTCAAAAGCTTTTGCACATTGAGAGAAACTATACACAAAATGAAACGACCACTTACAGCATGGGAGAAGACATTTGCAAACAATATATCTGATGAGGGGTTAATATCCAAAACATCCAAAGAACATCTACAATTCAATGTAAGGAAAAAAAAAAACCTGATTATGAATAGACATTTTTCCAAAGAAAACAAAGAGATGGCCAACAGGCATCTGAAAAGATGCTCAACATCATTAATCACCAGAGAACTGCGAATCAAAGCTACAATGAAATATCTGTTAGAATGGTTATTATAAAATATAAGACAACAAATAACAAGTGTTGGGGAAAATGTGGAAAAGGGAAACCTTGTTGGTGGGGATGCACATTGGTATAGCTTCTGTGGAAAACAGGATATGGGCTCCTCAAAAAAATTAAAAATAGAACTGATATGATCTAGTGATTCCACTCCCAGGCACTCATCTGAAGAAAGCAAAGACACTAATCAGAAAAGATATGTGCACCCCTATTTTTATTGCAGCATTATTTATAATAGCCCAAATTGGAAGCAACCTAAGTGCCCATCGATAGATGAATGAATAAGAAAGATGTGATATCTATGTGCACACACACTGAGTAGTGTGTTAGTCATAAAAAGATGAAACTTGCCATTGTGCCAACAGGGATGGAAACTAGAGAGTATTATGGTAAGTAAAATTAGAGAATGACAAAAACTGTATGATTTTACTTAGGTATGGAATCTAAAAATGAAAACAAACATAATAAAACACATTCACAGGTATAGAGGAAACAGGTGGTTGCTTGAGGGGAGGGTTGGAGGAAGGAGAGAAATAAGAAAGGGAAATTAAGAGGTACGAACTTCCAGTTATAAAGTAAATGTCACAGGTATGAAATGTACAGAGTGGGAAATATAGTCAATAATTGCATAATATTTTTTTTACAGTGACATATGGTAACGATTTATCATGGTGATATTTTGAAATGTATAGAAACATTGAATGGCTGTATTGTATACTAGGAACTAACGCGAAGTTCAGTTATACTTAAACTCTAGGAGAAAGAGGTCAGATTTGTGGTTACCACAGGCAGCCGGTGGGGGGAGGAGGAATTGGAGGAAGGCATTCAAAAGGTACAAAGTTTCAGTTATAAGATAAGTAAGTGCTAGGGGCGTAATGGACATGGTAAATATGATTAACAGTGCTGTATGTTATATATAAGGTTGTTTAGGGAGTAAATCCTAGACGTTCTTATCACAGAAATACTTTTTCCTGTTTCTTTAATTTTGCATCTACATGAAATGGGTGTTGATTAAACTTACTGTGTAATCATTTCATGATGTATGTAAGTCAAATCATTGGACTGTATACCTTAAACATATACGGGGCTATATGTCAATTATATCTCAGTAAAACTGGAAGAAAAGAAACTCCACCGAGGATGAGCACAGCACGTTATAGATATGGCATGAAGCCACCAGGAGGTAAGTGGACACCTTCTGTCCCTGTGTGAGCAGCAGGCTTCTTGGACTGTGACAGGTCCCCGCAGGACCTGGACTCTCCACTTGGCCCAGCTAAGCAGAGGCCCGGGCTTTTGCTCTATCAGAAAAAATTCCAGAAAGCTCATTTCCCTTCAGAGACTCCTTGCCCCTTGACAGCTTGTGCCCAGCAGGGCTTTCAACACTGCTCTGCTTTGTGGGAGGGGGTTCCGCTGGGTGACAGTCAGGTACTTCTGGGCAGGGGAGTTGGCTAAGAAACAGAAACAGTCATCCTTCCCAAAAAATGTCTGAATCAAGTACCCAGTGGAATAATTGTATTTTTGTAAACCCCAAGTTTCAAGTAAGAATCTGAAAGGTTGCTGTACAGAAAGAGATGGCTGCCTGGGGAAGCATTTGGAGCTGCTGTATCCAGCCCCTGAAAAATAAGATGTTCTTTTTTTTTTTTATTTTAATTTTACTTTATTTTACTTTACAATACTGTATTGGTTTTGCCATACATCAACATGAATCTGCCACGGGTATACACATGTTCCCAATCCTGAACCCCCCTCCCACCTCCCCTCCCCCATACCATCTCTCTGGGTCATCCCAGTGCACCAGCCCCAAGCATCCAGTATCATGCTGGTTGAGGTCCTTTTGACTGGAGCTCAGCACACATCTGAGTGGTAGACCTGGCTACAGAATTAGAGCAATTCAGTCAACGTCAGAGAACTTCCTGGCTCAGAAGATTAGCTATGAGATTGGAAGTGGCAATCTCACTTCTGACAAGACACATCTTTGGGCTTCCCTTGTGGCTCAGATGGTAAAGAATCCACCTGCAATGCAGGAGACTCGGGCTTGATCCCTGGGTTGGGAAGATCTCCTGGAGAAGGGAATGGCAATCCACTTTCATGGACAGAAGATCCTGGTGGGCTCATAGTCCCTGAGGTTGCAAAGAGTTGGACATGACTGAGTGGCTAACACAACACGCTTTTCCCCAGTATAAACCATCCTCAGAAGTGCAGTCTCAATAGAGGAAAATGGGTTCTAATCCAGCAGCCCATCAGCAGGTGGTATAAAAAAAAAGCTTGTTTATTTCTCTGTGGAAGAAAAACTTGTCCTGAAACTTGTGAAGGTTATGAAAATTTAAACAAACAACTTCCTAAATTAACATCAGAAAATAGGACGTCACCTTTGGGTGAAAGTAAACTTTACAAGCTTGTGTTTATAGAAAAATGTTTAAGGTGATTTCCCATTTTTTCAGTGGCCAAAAACACGCTTTGTGAAGACGGTAATTAAGGCCTCAGCAGTCTGTTTTAGAATCACATGTTTAAAGGAAAATAGCATTTCTCATTAAGTGATTCAGTAAGCATATATATTCTATCAATAAAATCCCAACCCTCTGTCTTGAACCTGGGCGGACATGGTCCCAATCACCTGTGGGAGCAGGTCTGCCTCAGAAGACCCCAGACATTGAAACATAGACCCTCAAGTGCCATCTAGAGCTCCGTCTCGCCCAAGGGGTAGCCTCACTTAAAAATAACACAAGTATCGAGTTGGGAACTGGAGCCTTGGCAAAGGTAAGCTGTTTCTCCAGAGGCTTAATCTTGCCCTTACTTCACTGCTTTGTCTTGAGGGATGAGGTCCCTCCCTCTGTTGGCCTGGAACTGTCCTGAGGACTGTTTGTGTTCCTGCTCTGGTGGATCTCCAAGATACTCTTTCTGTTGTGAGAAAAGGAGGTGACTGATTCCCAGAGGAAAAGCAGGTGATCTGAGAAGTGTCACTTCTCGAGTGGTTACTTGCGAGCTCAGGAGCGTGTTCTCAGTCGGGCCCACCTGCTCCCTGGGAGGGCCAAAGAGATGAAGTGCTTTAAGATGCAGGTTGAACATCTACTATTAAAAAAAAAACAAAAACCTGCTCCTTCACCTCCCTCAGCTTTCACGCTGGAGACACTGGAGAGCCCTAGAGGCTGAGCTGCTTTAGGGCCTTTGTCTACAATGGGGGGGAAAGCCCAGAACCCACACAGGCCGCTCTACAGCCAGGACAGCGGGCCCTTTTCCAAGGTATGCAGTGACATGCTGACTCATCCTGGGCTTGCCCTGTGAGCCAGGGGTTGTAAAAAGATTCTTTAAAGTGTTAAAGGATGCTGTATCTTAGAAAAGTATCTGAAGTTGAGTAAATGTCCCTGTTCTTTGTTGAATATGGTGGTGGTGGTGGTTTAATTGCCAAGTTGTGTCCAACTCTTGTGATGCCCTGGACTATAGTCCATCAGGCTCCTCTGTCCATGGGATTCTCCAGGCAAGGATGCTGGAGTGGGTATCTGTACTTTTCCAAAAAATTTCAAGTTATTTCTAATGTGCATCAGGATTTTAAAAAGTGATCACAAGTTTTTCTATTAAATAGTAGTTTTAGTGATAATATAGTTCTATTATTTTCTGTTGATCAATCATGATACAACAGCATTAAAAGGAATAATAGTTACATGAACACAATAGTGAAAGATGTTTATCTGTATGCACTTCCATTTACCTCATCACGCTGCTTAATGCCCCAGATTGTATGTAATTATTTTATATTGTTAGGTTAATTATGTTTCCACTATAGCTTTCAGTTATAATTATCTTTTATTTTTTGGTCTGACTATTGATTGTGAGGGCTTCCCTGGTGGCTCAGAAGTTAAAGCATCTGCCTCCAATGCAGGAGACCCGGGTTCAATCCCTGGGTTGGGAAGATCCCCTAGAGAAGGAAATGGTAACCCACTCCAGTACTCTTGCCTGGAGAATTCCATGGACTTAGAAGTCTGGTCTGCTACAGTCCACAGGGTCTCAAAGGGTCAGACACAACTGAGCGACTTCACTTTGTTTCACTTTCTATTGATTGTGAAAACATTTTTTTTTAATGAATAAGTTTATATACTAAGAAAAAAAACAGCATTCCATTTGGAATAAGGGTACTTCCATACAGGTTGGCTTTATGATGGACCTTTCTTTTTGTTCTTTTTAAATGAGATAATTCCCACACATGCAAGTGAAATGTGGCATAATGATCTAAAATAAAATATGAATTTCATTCCGAAAGGTCTCTCCCAGAAAATTTGTCTCCACATATTATGTTCTCCAAAATTGCAATGAGTCTTATCTGCATTGCAGCATCAAAGGGTTTTTTCTTTCACTTAAACTGCAAGTCCCAATTTATTTCAAGTAGCTATAATAACTCTTTCTTAAGGTAACCTTTTCTTTGTTAGTGTCCCTCCAAGTAATTTGTAGATCACCTCTGCCATGGTTTTTAATCATGTAATCATCACTTGAAAAGCTTTCTCTTTAACCACATTGTGGACTCTGATGAAAGAAAATTGCTTTCATCTCTATATACCAGGGAGCCTGGAATGGTCCCTTGTGGGCAATATAAATTCACTTAATGAAGTTCTAGTGACTTTATCTAGTCAGATGGTACAAATCCTTCACATTTTTGCTCAGACTTTCCATCACTTCTCATTATTTCTTCCAGCTCCTCCAAGTGCTTTGGACAGCAAGCATATACTACTTTAGGCACAAATGTGTCCGAAAACTTTATCAATTTAGTGTATGTTTTCCAATTCCTCCATCTCTTTTTTGTTGTTGCTCTTTCTGAAGTATAGCAGAAAAGCCTTTGTAAACATATACATACATGAATATGATGTATAATATATATGTATTTTAGAAAACTCACAAATTTTTGTTTAGCAAAAAAAAATATGACATTTTGGTTCCCCTTCTTTGACTAAGTAGGAATATAATGTTAGATTTCTAATTTATATTTACTCAACATTTTGATATAGTTCCATCTACTCTCCACCTAGTATTACTGCTAGATGTCTAGAAAGCTTATTATTTTAATGATTTTTTAAAAAATGAGTGAAGCTTGAAACTTCTAATCCAAGTTTGAGAATATAAAGAAATATTATGTTGCAAAAATGGGAAATTAACATGTTACACAGTATTGTTAGCTATCATACAGATTTTGTTCAAATTTCACAAAATTTTATGCTGGTGTCCATTATTTGTTTTCATACCTTACTCAAGATTCCACATTGTATTTAGGTGCCTTGAGCAGCTTTAGCTCCATGCAACAAATTCTGATAAATCCTCTTCATTTTTACTGTTACAACTACTTTCTAATTTTCTTTGTTAATGGTTTCTTAGATACACCTGTCATAAAAAAAATGGACATTTAATTTCCAAAAATATAGAATTTTTAAATACCTTTGATATTACTTTATCATTTTGATATTAATTTCTCATTTAAATGCTTTCTTTTCTGCAATCACCCTCTGTGTTTTTTCAGTCTAACTTTATTGAGGCTTTCAATAGCTAAGTCAAATATCTCTCTTGGTAAATTCACATTCTACTTGAAAATATATGGGCTATTTTCAAATATCTTTTGATATTTATTTATAACTTAATTTTCACAGTGATAAGAGAACAGACTCTGTATGGCTCCAATTCCTTTAGACCATGACACTTTTGTACCTTATTTTATGCCCCTACATATTGTCCTGGTTTATAGTCTATGGGAACTTGAATAGAATTTGCAACCTGTTGATGTGTGAAAATTATGTAAATCCTAATTATGTTGAATTAGTTCATAGTGCTCTTCAGGTCTACCCTATCCTTCTACTTTTCTATCTATTCACTGTATTAATTTTTGAACATTTGATATTAAAACTCCAATTAAAAATCTTAATTCATCTACTTAAAAATAATTGTAATATACAGTAGAAATGCATACAACTTTGTACTGTATTTTCAAAGCCTCCTGTGAATGTTTTATCATACTTTCATAATTTGAAAAATAAAAGAGATAGAAGAAAAAAAAAAAAAAGAATACTGGAATGGGCTGCCATTTGATCTTTCCAACCGAGGGGTCAAACCCGCATCCCCTGCACCGCAAGCAGTTTCTCTACCACTGAGCCACCAGGGAAACTCTTTGTTGAATATAGCATGTTACAAAAGGGCTTTGCAGCAGTTATTCTGAGAACTGTGAAAATAAGCCATGCATAGTCCAAGACAGTGTTGCCCAATAGAACATTCTGATGATGATGGAAATGTTCTATATCTGCCCTATTCAGATGGTAGCCACTAGACATACATGGTTATGGAACACTTAAAATGTGACAGGAGCAGAATTTTGAATTTTAAGTTTAATGGCTACCTGTGGCTAGTCACGACTGTACTGGACATCACAGGTCTGAGAGAACACATCTTGTTATGTGCTTGTTGCTGTTTATTCATTCTACTTAAAGCTTTTCATGTGAAATTGTGTATAAAATTGCTTTGGGGTGCTGTTCATCAAGACCTTAAGAACAGTGTTTAAGAAACTATGTCCATCGCCTGCCTATATGGGGTCTGAGCCTGTGGGTCCCTGTCCTTGGTGGAGAATTCTGTGATTGATGTTCACTGCCATCCATCAAATACACACTCTTCTCTCCCGACACATCCCACCCAGATGACACACCATCTCCTCGGCAGAGTCCACATCAGGCCTGTGTGTGCGACCTAGGTATATATGCCATGGCTGAGCACACATCTCCAAGAGCCAAGTCCACCCTGTAATAAAGCTTTGCAAAGCACCATTTCAGGTCTTGCATTGTTTTCACCATGGTCCTCACTATTGCCTTCAGGCCTGCTCTTGATAGATATTATCTATGTGAGATGAATTGGTTGGCTGTTGCCAAGTGCTGCATTTACCAGAGTGCGTACTGGTCAAGGCTCAGGTGTTGGGTGCTGTAGGAAATGTAAGGATGTGTAACCACAAAGATCCCACTTCTGAAACCACAAGGGACACTGATAAACAAGATTTCCGAGTCACAGCCACCGTGTGCAAGAGGCAGGCTGGGAGATGTGGTTCAGATGCCAAGACATGGGCATATAAGCAGCAGATTTCACTATGACAGAGTCTTCTGAAAGAGGTGGTCTCTGAGCTGGATGAGGATGTCCTGCCTCTAAAATACAGCAGTGGTTGCATTTTGAGAGTTTAAATGAATATTTAAGCATTTCCACAGCTTTTTATTTTTTCTCATTATTGGGTGATCTGTTTCTGTTGGTCTTTCCTGGATGTAAGTATGTGGCAGCTCCTAATTCAGCACAAAATTGTGAATTAATTCATTTTAAGTGTCATCTACTACTGTTTCACGTGGCTCCACACTAAGCAGCATGGCTCGCAGTGGTAACCCTCAGTCTCAACAACCGCTGAGGATACAGAGGAGACAAGGCAAGACACGGTAATGGAGCAAAGTGGTCCCCCGGAGTGGGCTCTCCCTGCGGACTCAGCTTCTCAGATGCTCTGAGGCAGAGGCGGACTGGAGCTGGATCTGGGGAGGAAGACGTGAGGCGGCTGGCCAGCACCGCAGGTAGGAAACCACAGGTGTAAAGTCACAGAAGGGGGAACCACACTGGTGTTTTGGAAGGAAAGTGAGTGGGGCAGTAGGCAGAGCCTGGCTCGTGTACAAAGCTAACGGCTAGAAAGATTACAGTCACGTAATCTTTTTGGAGGAAGGGACCAGCCTTTAAGTTTTCACTTGTGTACTTAATCTTCACAATAACTCCATAATGAAGGCTGATGTGTTAACCAGAGAATGCTTGGTGGCAAAGACAGAATCCAGTCTGGGTTGGCTTAAGCCAAAGAAGGAAATTCATCATAGCATCCCAGTTTCAACTGGTCCTTACCCAGTGTTGTAACTCCAGTCAAGGAGGTGGAGTTAACTATAGAAATGCGGCTATTGGGGATGCTGTACATACGTGTCTACTGAACAGAAAAGTTAATATTGTAATCCCTAGAGCAACTGCTAAAACAGAATGCAAAGAAGTATAACTTAAAAATCAACAGCTAAGTTAAAAATGGAATTATTTAAAAATTAAAGGAGTAAAGAACAGGTATAGATAAAATATGATAGATCATAGGTTGGTCGTTGTTGAAACCAGGTGATGGATAGATGGGGATTTGTAAATGTTTAAAACTCTCCATGATAAGAAGTTTTAAAAATGGATGTATTTCAAACAGAAACTAAAAGGTCCCTTGGTTCTTCTGTTCCAATCATTGTATACGCTTCATTGGACTGAAAATATTTTGATTTCTCTACGCAATGAAAGCAAACCCACCCAGACCCGTTAAGTAGAAAGTTTGACAGCCTGTGAACATTATTGTCATCATTGTGGCTGATTGAAAGTCCTGATGCTTGGAATCTTTCCTCACAATTTTGATTTTGGAGGTCTGGAGGAGACCTGGGCATCTTGTTTTCTGCACCCAACTTCAGCGACAATGATGCATGTCCACATTTGGGGAGGGCAGCTCCAAGAGGTGTTCTGTGGATTACCCTCTGCAAGCTGCCCCTTGTCGTGCCTGTCCTTGGCCTGGGTACCTCCCTGCTTCAGGATGTGAGCAGTACGACAATGTGGCACTTCATGCACAATCTGAGCCACATCAGCGTGTCATGAAGCATCCTGCTTTCATTCTCATTCTGTGATTCCAGCACAGACTCTTTTTCCTGGGCAATTGATTTATACAAGTGCCTGCTGCTGCTGCTGCTGCTGCTGCTGCTGCTAAGTTGCTTCAGTCGTGTCCAACTCTATGCGACCCCAGAGATGGCAAGCCCACCAGGCTTCCCCGTCCCTGGGATTCTCCAGGCAAGAGTACTGGAGTGGGGTGCCATGGCCTTCTCTGATACGAGTGCCTACTGCCATTTTAATTGCTTTAGTTTCAAAACACTGTCATCCTGGTGAGCTTTTCCCCCATGTAATCCTCTTAACCTATTGTCTAGAGTCTTTAACCAGGGGTGCTCCCTTCCTCCTTCACCAGGGCCAGCTTCACGTGCATGTGATCTGCACAGTCATGCAAGGCCCTCGCACTCAGAAGGTCTTACTTTGGTTTAATGTTCTTCTGCCACTGCCTTGAAATTCCTAGTTTTGTCTCTGAACTTGCGTAAGTCAAGGTATGGTGAGACAAAGGTGTGTACACGTGAGCAGGGGAAATACGTGCAGTGTGTTAGCCCCCTGTTCTTACCACCTCTTTCACTTACAGCCTTTGTGATTCCCATGAGAACAGAATTCCAGTGGGCCTACACACATGAAGAGAGGCAGAGTTTAAGGCAAGCTTGTCATGTCTAAAGCTGAGAAAGTGAGGACACGAGGCCCCAGAGGTCGTGCTTTCTATCTGAACCAGATTTCATTCAAATACACAGAGGTGGTGATGGTGTTCTAAGAAGCATGTGTGACCGTGGAACCCATACCTTTCCCTTCCTACTCATGTTCCGTTCCTGTAGTAGCCAACCACTCACACTGAAACGAGGACACGGAAGGAAAAGAAAACCGAGGGCAGCTCCTCATTTCTCTTTCAGTCCTTCCTCTCTCCCTGGTAAGCTGAGAGAGACTATACGTATCCAAAAGTGAAATAATGGTTGAGCTAGTTTTGTGTGTTGTTTCCACTGTTTTGGTAAGAATGAGACATATATACCTACAACAGGTATGAAATAATTGTGTGATTTTGCTGACTCTGAATATGAATTAAATGCTCTTATAGTGGCATTTAAAATTGGAATAGCCCAAAAGTAGACAGATGAATGATAAAATTGTAATAATTTAACACTTTAATTTTTCCTGGAATAGCATCGAGTATCAAACAAAAAAATCTGTAGCAAGTTGTGAGAAGAAAGGGAAAACATTTTAGTGCTTTCCATGGTACTGTCTACTGGCTTTTGGAGAAAAGGCCCCACATCCCAGTTCTGCACTGGGCTCTGTATAGGTAGCCAGCCCTGCTCTTAACTGCTCTGCTCCTCCTGAGACAGCCCTCAAACCTCTCCGCAGTGGAACCCGCTTCTGCCCACAAGCCCTCTGGGGACTCCAGCTGACTGTCGCTGGTGTCAAGGGCAGCGTGGCTTTGGTGGCTCCTCTGCTGCCTCATTTGTGAAATCCAGAACTGGGCCAGGACTGATGCAGAAATAATTCAGGGGCTCCGAAAGCACTAGAGGAAGCAAACTCGCCACAGTGGCAAACAACACAACTTCTCAGTCCCCTTCTAGCCTTGACTTCGGGAAGCAGCCAAATGCTGGGCTCTCTCCTCTGGCACTGGCTGGTTCTCCCTCTGATGAGTTCTGGAAGAAAAGTACTTGCGGAAGACTAAACCTCAGCTATTATCCTTGACACCTGGGTTCCTCTCTACCCTCTTCTGCCACTCCATGAACTGCTGAGCAGTTGTGAGTAGGCAGAGCAGGTGGAAACTCCTGTCAATAGCAACTGATTTCATCAAAACTCTTCATGAAGAGTCCTGGCAAAGCAATGCTGGGAGGTCTTGTTTTCATGGTACAGTAGAATCACTTCTTAAAAAAAAAACAATGTGAGAAAGATAATTTTGGCAAATGTGCAAATATCACGTCAAAACACTGGAAACAAGAAACTTTATAGAAAACTGATGAAGATGAAAAACTTTATAGAAAATTAAAAATGAGCAAAGCAAGATTTGCTTGTGGGGAAGGATATAAAAAACATAAAAATGTATATTCAGGATTTTACATGGAACATTATAACCCATCAAATTGTGAGAGTGTTCAATATTCTCTAACAAAAATGAACTGATCTGAGTAAAGGTAATGCAAAAATATCCTAATGTAGTGCTACCTACCCAACAGAACTTTCTGCAATGATAGAAATGTTTCATTGTCTCTGTGGTATCTAATATAGAATCCATTAGCCACGCAAATATTCCAATGTGGCTAATAAAACTGAGGAACTGAATTTTTAATATGGTTTAAATTTAGCTGCTTTAAAAGTGGCTACCAATTAAACAGCATAGTTCTAATGCCTCCTAGGTCAAAACCAGTGGTTTCTTTGGGGAACTTCTACAATTACTGCTGAGGGGTTGGGGGTTGGGGTAGAAAGAGCAGAAAGCTCTTAACAGATCTACTTAGTCACTTACATAAAACCTTACATTCCTCAAATCTCCTAGGAGCAGCCGATGGCGCAACCTGCTGTAATGGGTATGTGGAAGGATTCTTGGGGAGACCTGAATATGACCTTCCAACTCCTGGCTCAGGCCAATGGGAGTAAAAGGCCTAGGACTCTGTCATTCAGATGGGGAGAGGAATCGCTTCTCAGCCTTTTGCTGAGATCAAGTGCAGACGGAAAAAGGACTGCGGTTCCACACACAGACTCTGAGGTTGGGTCATGCCCAGGGCATCTGTGTACGACACCACCACTGTGGGGCAGGCGAGGAGGCGGAGGGGGCTGCTCATTTCCGGACAGGGTTTCCAGACCCAGAGGAGGATTTAGAGGTGGAAGCAGGACCTGAGGGCCCTTTCTGGCCGCCTGCAGGCTGAACAGGCCCTTTCTTTTTGGGGATTATGGTCTTGTTCTTGCTCTTGAACACTTTGCTAGGATCCAGCTTGTTCACAAAGGAGTCGGTCTCTTCAGTGAGGAGGTTTGTGTTGTAGGTGATGGGTTTATACATGTTGAACCATTGCTGTAAGGCAGAGTTGGGAGAGATGGTCACAATTCAAAGGAGACAAGTATGTGCTCATGTTCTATAGTGGTGTTATAGGGGTAGAGAGCTGGGGAGATGAGGCAGAGAGTAAAAGTTTTCATGAAAACTGCCTCTAAAATCTATCAGCACTTCCTTTGGGTAAAAAGGAAGACACACATTGCTTTACGGGGTCTTTTAACCTTTAAATAGAGCAGGATGAGGATGAAGAATCTGAGTAACCGTGCTTCCTTCTAATGTAGTGAGCCCTGAGCCTGGGATGCTAGGTCCCCAAGGCACAGGGCATAGTGTCCTAACTGTTCTGCCCTCACACCAGCCTCTGCCCCTCGGGTGGACTGGGTAGCATCCTTCCCATGGGGAAAGAGCAGACCAAGACCAGAGCCGGCTCCGCTGAGGGGAGCCGCCTGCTCTCTTCCCTGCAGGCTTTCCGGGCAGCTGAAGGCAAAGGGCATCGACACTTATTGGTGTTCATTGATAATAACCACCCACTGTGTTGCCTGGATGATGTCATCATCAAGTGCCATTTGAGCAAGCGAGGTCCCCTTGACGAATACATACAGGGAACTGAGCCCCTCATTTTTCGCCACCCGGTCAAAAGTTCTCTACACACCTGGTGTTCTCAAAGAAGGCAGCCTATCAGCATTATCTGACATTTGTATGTTTAAAATGGTACCTAGATCTATAGTATAAATGAGGCACATCCATATTTTGAAATACTGCATATCAATGAAAGAGACAGCTCTTTATATATGGACAGGGAAAGAGCTCCAGTGTGCAATTAAGTGAAAAGAAGGTGCAGAACAATGTAAACAGTGTATCCCACTTGTGACTTAGAGAAAAAGAACCCCAAACTGTATGCGTGTGTGGTTTCTATCCAACAACATAGCTCAGTGAGGGCACAAGAGAAACCAACAGCGGCTGCTGGTGGGGAAGTGGGTGGATGAGGAGCCAGAGAATAAGAGACTGTTCTCTGTTCTTGTGTGTGCATGTACTGTGAATCCAAACCCAGCCATCAAACCTAAGCCCTGCCCCCGCCCCAATTCATTAGAAGTTAAAACTCCCCAGATGAGTCTGAGGACTAGCCAAGGCTGGGAACCACTTAACTAGATTAGTATAAAGTGCTGTTGTCCACCTGAATTGGAAGCAACTACTTTGCTTATTGAAAATGCAGGTTCCTGGGCTCCACCCAGATCTGCAGAATCAGATGAGGAAGTTGGGACTCTGCAATTTAGGCACTTCCTCAGAAGATTCTAATACGTTTTGCAGTTTGAGATGACAGGGAGTCCTCCCTTACCTTGGCCTGGGGGCTAATGCCATAGCTGGTGAAGGCGTACTGCCACTGGGGCAGGCCCAGGTGAGTGATGAGCAGGCGGTAATAGGCAGTAAAGGTGTCTGTGAGAAAATGCCAGTATAACGCTCTGTCCAGGAACCAGACCTCAGTGTCCTGTGCTAATCCTGAAACAGTAGACAGAAGACATAAAGGAAGGGATGGCTTAACACTGTTTTCCTTTTATCTATAAAGTCAACATCTACTCATGGTTAAAACAAATGTCAACAGTAGAAGGAATGTAAAAGTTTCCAGTTTTCCCTTCCAACCTCCCAGCTCCATTCTCCAGTGGCTTCTTTGGTATTCTTTTATGAGCTCTTGATCAGTCAGCCAACTGACCTATCGCTGGGCCCTGGCCATCCGTGCGCTCAGGCTGCCTAAGCAGCGCTGCTTTCCTGTGTGGACACGATGCTTCCCCGCCCCCAGCAGCTACAGGCTGTGGGCTCAGCCTTCCTGATGGAGAGACACTCCGAGCGGCCCTGGCTTTCTCAGGAGGTCCGGCAGGAATTAGCAGAAACCACCCCTCTCCTGGGACTCCTGCCTGTGCAGTGCTGTGCTGGCTGAGCGGAAGCACTCCTGTACCAGCTCCTGCCTCTCGGTTGCTCCTGACCATCCATCCTTAGCACTGTGGAGGTCTCTCCTAGCTCATCTCCTCATCTCATCTCCTCACTACTGGCTGTGACATCTCCCTAAATGGCATCCATCCTCCAGTAACTCCCTCTTCTAGTTCTACTCGTGGTCACACTTTCACTTGAATCCTGCCGTATTTGTGCTAAATGACCTTGACACCCCCGTACTTCCATAGAATGTCCAAACTCCTTCACCTGGCTTTCAAAACTTGGCATGAAGGGCTTCTGGCATCATCTCCCCTCATCCACAAGATGAACCAAGTGGCCAGTGAACTAAAATTACCTGTCATTCCCCCGAAATCAGTTGCACTGTCCCATGGCATGGCTTTTACCCATCTCTTTGTGTGGATGCCCCCTTTTGCCCCCCCCCCATCACCCGTATATCATTCTGACCCCTATTTTGGGATGCAGCTCAAAGGCTGCTTCACAAAGACCCCTCCAGCAGGAGGCGGTCTCCCCTTCCCCTGGAGGTGAATCCTGGTTTGTCTTCTCACCCCCCAGGCAGAGAGGTACCTGAGGAGGGCTGGACCTTGTCCACCTCTGGGACTGAGCTGCTGTCCAGTGGTGGCCACTGCACAGGAGGCCAGAGCCTTTTCCTCTTAGACTGAGGTCTAGGAATTCAGGGTTTTATTAGTTAGACACCCTTCACAAGAAGTATAAGACAATGCTTTTCCTGGATGCTTTTCTAACACGTGAACCAGCTAGAGGAGTTATAAACAGAGTAACTATTTCTTTCACTTTTTATTCACTTATTATCCTAATCTCATTACTCTGCAGTAACTAACAAATGACAGTACCTTAAAAAGACTCCGGTAACGGGCCTGGAGAGGGGGTGGCTCAGGGAGGCCCTAAGGGGCTTTCTCTTGGCATCTATCCGAGTCCCTGCAGCGTCTCAGGGGGTCAGGGAGGAGCGTGTCTTCTGTGTGATGGCTGGAGGGCAAGGTCAGCCAAGGCCATTCCCAACCTACAGAACTGCGCCTGCCATGATCCTTACCTGGTTTCCCTCTTTTGTAGACGAGGCAAACCTTCCCATTCCCGTTGCAAGGGTCCAACTCAAATATCACGCTGCGAGAATCAAAGTGAGGCTTCTCTGGCTGGTTCTCACTGGCTGCAAATCCAGAAGTTAATGGTAATGTTTAAACACACTCAGCGCAAACATACTTACTCATCCAGCTTTGCTAGGATGAAAAGAACAGAGGGGAAAAAAGCCTTATCTCAAAATATTCTTAACCATCATTTTCGAACGTGGACCAAATGTGTTGTCCGCTCTGAACGCCCCGGGTCTTGTCCTCGGTCTGGGTCTTCTGTCAGCGCTCCGCTGTTACGATGGACAGTGTCACGGAGTCCGGGGGAAGGTGGCGTGAGGACACCAAAGCGAACTTCCCGGGACGCGTGAAGTCAGCGCAATCACAACAATTTCTTCTTCCCCAGATAACTGCTTCCCCCTCGTTTACAGCACTTCATGATCTTTTGATTAGAATCCTGTTTCTTATGTCTAAAGGGTATATTTGCGATTATGAGTAAAGTATTTTGTGTCTGTGGCTTTGTCAATTATCGACTATACAACATTTGGCAAATTATGCAATGTCTGAGTTCCTTAGATTACTTAGTTTTAAGCAGTGATAATTCGGACATGACTGAGTGACTGAACTGAACTGAACTGAATATGTACCTAATAGAGTTTTTGTGAAGACTGTCAGAAATTTTATATAAAGCCCATACTCAATAAATATTAGTTACTGTCATTAATTAATAACAGATTTAGTTAAGGACATGAGTCCTAGGGTGGCTCAGAAGGTAAAGAATCTGCCTGCAATGCTGGAGACCCAGGTTCAGTTCCTAGGTTGGGAAGATCCCCTGGAGGAGGAAATGGCAACCCACTCCAGCACTCTTGCCTGGAGAATCCCGTGGACAGAGGACCTTGCTGGGCTACAGGCCACGGGGTCGGAAAGAGCTGGACACGGCTGAGTGACCAAGCACACATAAGCATAATTGTGTGTGGGTGTGTGCTCAGTTGTGTCTGACTCTCTGTGACGCTATGGACTATAGCCCCCCAAGGTCCTCTGTCCATGGGATTCTCCAGACAAGAGTACTGGAGTGGGTTGCCATTTCCTCCTCCAGGGGATCTTCCCAACCCAGAGATCAAATCCTTGTCTTATGCATTGGCAGGCAGATTCTTTACCACTGAGCCACCAGGGAAGCCCATATTATAATTACAACATTATAATTAACACTAAGTCTGGCTTTGTTAGAAATACAAACCTAGAAACCAAATACCATGGTGTAACAGAAAACAGATAAATTCTTAGAAATGCAAGCATCAGAAGCCTCTCCTGCTTCTTTCACTACAGCAGTTATGCAATAAAGATTAGTATTAGTGACTGGGTGGAGAAGGTTTACAAACCTAGGAGAGATTGGATAAAACAGTATATAAGAATAATATTTTTGATTTATCCATATACCTAGGTATATGTGTGCACAGTCGCTCAGTCATAGCCGACTGTTTGCAACCCCATGGACTGTAGCCTGCCAGGCTCCTCTGTCTATGGAATTTTCCAGACAAGAATACTGGATTGGGTTGCCATTTCCTTCTCCAACCTATGTATGTAATTTTGTATAACTGCATTAGTATTTACATTTTTAACTAAAAGGTTTTTCTTTTTAAAACATGGCTTTCCTCATTTCATATGGTCCTAGACACACATATAGGTATACATCTAAATTTTTTCAAGATTGTTTATTATATAAAAATTGGATACCATACAGGTTACCTAAATCTTACCTTCTATATAACAGTACCATGTGGAGAGCCCTCTAAGGTTTGTAATTTTAATGTGTTAATGGCTGCCTGCCTGACTGTGGAAGTGGGTGCCCCCTAATTTACCCTGCCAGCCCTCTACTGATAGGCATTCACCCAACATTATTCTGATGCAAATGCTACAGTAATCATCTCCCTACACATCCTTTTGATCAAGTTCATTTGTTATGTGGACAGATACTCACACAGTAGAATGGACATTGCTAGACTGCTTTTTGAAAAGGCCTTTGCTTTTGAAAGAATTTAGAATGTCTGAAAGGGGTTCAGCATTCTAGGTTGACACTTTTTTCCTCTGAGTATTTTATCTTGTTTCAATCAACTGAATTTGCTTAAAGAACACTTTCTATTTTTTTATGTATGTTTTTTCCTCTGGTCTAGTATGAGTATTCTCTTAACTTTTTAAAATTGGTGTATAGTTGATTTATAATGCTCATTTCAGGTGTACAGCAAAGTGAATCAGTTATATATTATCCTCTTTTTCAGATTCTTTCACCATATATGTCATTACAGAATACTGATCAGTTTCCTGTGCTGTGCAAGAGGCCCTTATTAGTTATCTGTTTTATATATAGTAGTGTGTGTCAATCCCAATCTCCCAATTTATCCCTTCCACTCCCCAGTATTTTATCTTGACTGAATTATTTCCAATGAGAAATATGCCATTATCCTTATATTTTTTCCTTTGTATGGAACTGTCTCTTCCCCTTAACAGCTTTTAAGATTTTCTCTTCATCCCTGAATTTGAGCAATTTGATTATGTTTCTTAATATTATTTGGATGATAATCATATTTCATAGTTTCTTAATATGTTTCTTAATATTATTTCTTCATGTTTCTTATTCCTAGCTTGTTGAGCTTCTTAGATATGGTTTAAGTCTCCATGAAATTGGTATAGTTTTGAGCCGCCATTTCTTGAAATATTATTTGCTGGCCCAATTACAGGGACTCTTTTCAGGGACTCCAGTTAGACATATATTACACCATTTGCTGTCCCTCAGTTCACTGATGTTCTTTTCATGAAAAGAATCTTTTAATTTTTCTGTGTTATTTTGGATTGTCTATTGTTAAGTCTTCAAGTTCTCCAGTCTTTTCTTTAGCAATGTCTAAGTTATTGTTAGTCCCATCCAGTGTATTTTTCATCTCAGACACTAGTTTCATCTCTAAAAGGTAAGTCTGGATTTGTTTTTTCCTAATTTCTATGTCTGTACAAGTTTTTGAACATATTGAATATAGTAATGACTGTTTTAAAGTCTGTATCTGCTAATTCTAAACGGTATCTCAAATCTGGATTGGTTTCAACTAATCAATTTTTCTCCTCCTTACAGTTATTTTTTTCCTTCTTTTTTGCATGCCTGCTAATCTTTGATTGGATGCCAAAAATTGTTACTTTTCCATTTTGAGTGCTTTATATTTTTATATTTCTACAAATATCATTGAGCTTTGTTCTGTGATAGTTAGTGAAAACAGATATTTTTGGGTTGTAGTATTCGTCAGGCAGAACCCAAGACAGTATTTAACCTAGGGCAATTTTCCCCCCATTCCTGAGGCGGGACCCTTCTGAGTACTCTAGCTGTGTAAGCTGTGAGGCGTTTCAGCCCGGCTGTAGAAACAGGCATTAGGCCTGGTCCTGTGTGAGCACCAGGCGCTGTTCCCACTCATCACCGGGGGGTCTTGTCCCTGGGCCTCGGGCAGGATCTTCACATGCAGCTGCTCCTCAGTTCTCTGCTGAGCACTGGAGGAGGATCCTCGGCAGTTCTCCATGCAGCTTGTTCCTCCATGTTACTCAGTCCTGTGAGCTGTCTTCATCCAACTGGGCTCATAGTTCTTCTTAGTTAACAGGTACAACAGGTTCTGCTTGGGTTTCCCTCCCTATGCTGTCGACTGGAAACTTTCAGATAATAAGCTAGGGGTCACCTCATTTGTTTCCCATCTTTCAGAACTCATCATCCTTCCTGGCATGATGCTATCTTGAAATCCATTGTTTTACTTTTCTTTACATTTGTTTTTTGTTCCAGGTGGGAAGACTGTTTTCTGCTATTTCATCTTGGATGAAATAAAAAATTTAGACTCCAGGCTCCTACCAAGTTTTAGCAGCCCTGACTGATGCTATCTGAGGTTTACCCTCAGGCAAAAAGTTACAAAAATAGGAAAATCATTCAGTGTGATTCCCTTCTGCCATTTGTAGATGCCACTCCAGTTTCTGCTTATATCTGGTTACTCTCTTGTCCTTTTAAGTAATTATCTTAAAATTTTCCTCAGAGTTTAGAGTATCATTTGCACAAGTTCTGACCTGTTTGAAAGATAGTGTGCCTTATGACCAGAATCATAAGGTCAAACCTACAATGTCCCTGTTCAGTTCAGTTCAGTTCAGTCGCTCAGTCACGTCCGACTCTTTGTGACCCCATGAATCGCAGCACGCCAGGCCTCCATGTCCATCACCAACTCCAGAGTTCACTCAGACTCACGTCCATTGAGTCGGTGATGCCATCCAGCCATCTCATCCTCTGTCGTCCCCTTCTCCTCCTGCCCCCAATCCCTCCCAGCATCAGAGTCTTTTCCAATGAGTCAACTCTTCGCATGAGGTGGCCAACGTACTGGAGCTTCAGCTTTAGCATCATTCCTGCCAAAGGACACCCAGGGCTGATCTCCCTGTTACTAGTTCTTTGTTCAATTCTTAGTTTTGTTTTATCTTCATTTGCACACTAGCACATTGTCTTGTAGCGTGTGCCTAATAATTTCATCCTCAGGGGCACCAGTGGATCTCCTCCTGTTACCTTATTTGTGCTAGTTCTTGTTCATGGTGTTTTGTGTTTATTTATGTGCCTGGTTCACATTCAGGAGGATTATTTTTGAAAAATTATTTATAAAAACAATGGGGTCTAAGATAATGTTTTCTTCTTTTAGGGAAGAAGTTTACCTTTATATAAGTTTTATATTGATATATAATTCATCTATCATACCATTTACTCAAAAGTGTACAATTCGATGTGTTTTAGTGTATGTACAGAGCTGTGCAACCATTAACACAGTCAATTTCGGAACATTTCTCTAGAGTGAATGTCTGTCTGTGAGTGAATGCCAGGCCCCCTAGGATATTAATACTGGAATCAAATTAGTCCAATTTGGGGATTTAACATTTTCTGGGATGCACGGGTGACTTACACTTTTCAGTCCATGTGAAAAGTGGTTATTTCTGGTTCATTTTGTCTCCTAAGGTACAGCTGCCCACCGTGCTAACTGAAAGGGTAGGGTAGCTTTTACAGGTGCTCTAGTTTGTTGATCCTACAACTCCATTTTATTCTCCTAGTCTCACATATGGGTCCAATTCTCAGCCTTTTGTAGCCTCATTGCTTCTTTTGAAAAGGATAGTGTATCCTAAGCAAGAGCAACCCCAAACATTGAGCCTCTTCCCTGGATTTCTGTCTTCTTCTGGGTGTTAATCTAGTGCTACCTCATCATCTTATTAGCTCTTTGATGATTTTTTTATGTTGCCTGACTTTTCAGTTGTCCTCAGCAAAAAGGCTGCTCTGAATTACCTATCTGCCTTTACCAGGAGGTCTCGTCATCAGTTTACATATGCTCCTGAAAATAATACGTAGGTGAGCTTTGCCTTTTATATCAGTCTGATAGTCTCTGCTTTTTAAAAGGGAAATTAAATTCCAGCACACTTAATATAATGATCAATCTGTTTTATTTTATTCCTCTTAATGTTTTGTTGCCTGTTTTATAATGTTTCTTTTCCCTTTGTCTTACTTTTACTCATATGATTCAACACTACCTTTATTAGGTTAGAGATTCTAAAGTAATCTTTTATTCCTTTAGTGGTTATGTTCCTTTTTGTTATGCCTGCATGACTGGATTCATACAATTCTACCCTTATTTGAAAATAATAGGCCATTGTTTCTCTAACCAAGAGTGGTAAGCAGAATTCTACGATGGCCCCCAAGAGTCTACTCATTGGTATAGACACCATGTATAACCTCCTCCCCTGAGAGCAGTCAGGATCTGTAACAATGAAGTAATCATTCTCTTGATTAGGTGATATTATGAGACTGCTGTAGGAGCAGCTGGTTGAGAAGCAAGCTACCATGTTGTGAATCATGTGGCTAGAATCTAAGGGCAGTCTAGATGAGCTGAGAGTGACCCCTGGCCAACAACCAACTAGAAAACAAGGACCAAGTCCCACAAATGCAAGGAACTGCATAAGCTCAACCACAAGTGAGACTGGAAGAGGCTCCTATCCTCAGATGGCTTCACAGCACCAGCTGACACCTTGATTTTAGCCTGTTAAGACTCTAAGCAGAGGACTCTGTTAATCTGTAGCTGAATTTTTAACTCATGAAAACTGTTAGATAGGAAATGTGTGGTGTTTCAAGTCAGTAAATCTGTGGTAATCTGTTATATAGGAAAAGAAAACCAAGACACTAAAGACACTCTGTTTCCCCCAAAGTATACTATTTTTTTTCCTCCAGTAGGATGAGACCTTCCACTTTCTACTTCCTTTCCTCTTTGTCTTATACTTTCTACTGTAAGGACTTTCTGGAACATTCTTTGTATTAATGCTAGGGCTACTGTAACAAAGTACCACATACTGAAAGGCTGGAACAGCAGAAATTTGTTGTCCCACACCTCTGGAGGCTACAGATCCAAGGTCAAGGTTGGTTTCTTTTGAGGGCTGTGGAGAAGAATCTGTTCTGTGTCTCTCCCCTAGTTCCTGGTAGCTTGCTTGCAACTTTTTTGTGTTTATGCTTTCCTTGGTATGTAAAAGCAGCACTCTGTCTTCATCTTTACATGACTTTCTTATGTACCTTTATCTCCCAATTTCCCCTTTTAAAAGGTTGCCAGTCATACTGGATTAGGGCTCCACCTGACTCCAGTGTGCTTCCCTGGGGGCTCAGAGGGTAAAGCATCTGCCTACAGTGTGGGAAACCCGGATTCGATCCCGGGGTCGGTAAGATCCCCTGGAGAAGGAAATGGCAACCCACTCCAGTACTCTTGCCTGGAAAATCCCATGGACTGAGAAGCCTGGTAGGCTACAGCCCATGGGGTCACAAAGAGTCGGACATGACTGAGTGACTTCACTTTCACTTTTGACTCCAGTATGACCTTACCCGAACTACTTAAATGTATTAATATAATGACCCTATTTCCAAATAAGGGCACAGTCTGAGTAGTGAGGTTAGGACTTTAACATATGAATATTTGACACAATTTAGCCCATAACACTCTTATATCTTGCCTTTGTCCTATTTTTTAAGTTTAGCTGAGACAGTACATTTAAACATATTCCAGGCACTACATCTCCTCTTTTCCAAGAGTTCTTATGTAAAAGTTGTATACATTTTTTAATTTTGTTTTTGTTCAGTTGCTCAGTTGTGTCCAACTCTTTGTGACACCATGGACTTCCCTGTCCTTCACCATTTCCCAGAGCTTGCTCAAACTCATGTCCATTGAGTCGGTGATGCCATCCAACGATCTCATCCTCTGTTGTCCACTTCTCCTCCTGACTTCAGTCTTTCCCAACGTCAGGTTCTTTTCTATGAGGCAGCTCTCTGCATCAGGTGGCCAAAGTATTGGAGTTCAGCTTTGGCATCAGTCCTTCCAATGAATATTTGGGGTTAATTTCCTTCAGGACTGACTGGTTTGATCTCCGTGCAGTCCAAGTCTCGAGAGTCTTCTCCAAAACCACAGTTCGAAAGCATCAGTTCTTCAGTGCTCAGCCTTCTTTATAGTACAACTCTCACATCCATACATGACTACTGGAAAAACCATAGCTTTGACTAGATGGACCTTTGTCAACAATGTCTCTGCTTTTTAATATACTGTCTAGGTTTGTTATAGCTTTTCTTCCAAGGAGCAAGTTATCTTTTAATTTCTTGCTGCAGTTACCATCTTCAGTGATTTTGGAGCCCAAGAAAATAAAGTCTGTCACTATTTCCATTGTTTCCCATCTATTTGCCATGAAGTGATGGGACCAGATGCCATGATCTTAGTTTTTTGAATGTTGAATTTTAAACCAGCTTTTTCACTCTCTGCTTTCACCTTCATCAAGAGGCTCTTTAGTTCCTCTTTGCTTTCTGCTGTAAGGGTGTTGTCATCTCCATATCTGAGGTTATTGATATTTCTCCCAGCAATCTTGATTCCAGCTTGTGCTTCATCCAGCCTAGCATTTCATATGCTGCACTCTGCATATAAGTTAAGTAAGCGGGGTGACATTATACAGCCTTGATGTACTCCTTTCCCAATTTGGAACCAGTCTGTTGTTCCATGTCTGGTTCTAACTGTTGCTTCCTTGACCTGCATACAGGTTTCTTGGGAGGGAGGTAAGGTGGTCTGCTGGTTAAGGTTATGTTCCTGAACAGTAAGATTTAATTTAGTCTTCTTTTTTAAGTCTCGACTTACATATTTCTTTATCCAGGCTGGGCTGGGTTGTCATTGCTGTGCTTGGGCTTTCTCCAGCTGCAAGGCACAGACTTCTAGTTGTGGTGTGGAGCACAGGCTCCCGAGGGTGCAGTTCAGTAGATGTGGCCTGTGGCTCTAGAGCGTGGGCTCAGTAGTTGTGGTACACAGGCTTAACTGCCCCTTGGCCTGGGGGATCTTCCCTGTCCATGAATCAAACCGGTGTCCCCCGAATTGCAAGTCGGATTCTTAACCACCAGCCCGCCAGGGAAGCCCAGTCTCTCTCTTTCACAGGAGGTTCACTAATGTCTTGTTTCCTTTCCTCTTTATAGAGCCACATCTAGAGCTCTCCATTCCATTTGCCTTCTGGTTGGAGTATTTATGTTCTTGAAGTTTTACACAAACTTTATGTAAGTTTTACACAAACTTTTAATAATCTGAGAGCTGTATTTGGTCTATATATACAGAACTCTTGATTTTCACTCCTTTTCTTTCATCAACCTGTTTATGCTTTTTTACTATCTTTTAGTTTTCAGCTGTTGCAGGTAAGAAGACTGATGTCAGTCTGATTATTCTCTCTATATAATTTTTTATTTTTGCCTAGAAGCTTGTGATTTTTTTTTTCTGCATCATGTAATGTCTAGGTTTCTGTTTCCTCCCGAATTCAATTGGAGTCCAGAAGAGCCCTTTCAATCTGCAGATTGAATAATACAAATTTTGTTATATTATTGCTTATTATTCCTTTTGCATCTATTCTTTTTCTCTTTTTTGAGCACCTAGAATTCCAATGGAAGGTCACCTGTTGTATTTTCTATTTCTCTTATCCTTCCACTTTTCCCCTCATTTCTCATTTTAAAATGTATTTTATCTGTGCTTTTAGATATTCTTGCACTTGCTTTTTCAGGCTATTAACTCAGGTCTCAATATTTATATTCTTATTCAACTTATGTAGTCAGTTGATTAATCAAGACTGTTTGATTTTTTTCTGTAGGAATTCTTCGTGCTGTCTTAAATGTCAACGTGTTCTTATTCTTGTTTTTATTTAGGGCCTCAGTGTCCTCTAGTGGTGTGACTTCTCTGGTTGTATATTCTAATATTTCTTCCTGATTGTCCTCTTTCTAACTGCTAAGTCTCCTGTGAAGAGTCAGCATTTTTAAATTGAATGAAACAGAGTTGTTGAACTGTACGAAAAAGCATGAACCCAGAAGGTGCCAGAAGCCCAAGTGACTTTTAGCCCCATGAATACGTAGGACAATGTGGTCTCTGCCCCTAGGCTCAAGTCCTATGCTGAGCTCCCGTGAGATCATTTCTGTCATCTAGTCTACTGCTGCCTACCAGCCTCAAGGGGAGGGTACGCCCATTCCCCTTATTTAACAGCGTCTTTGCCTTTGAGGGAGTAGAGAGCCCCAATACACACACACAAAGCAAATGTGACCTTTTTCGCACCCATGAGGATTCCATACATTTCTGAGTGACAGGTTCTTCCCAGGGCCCAAAACTTTCCAGTCTCAGCCCCTGGATTCCTCCTCCTACATCCAGCTGTTTGTCCAGTTGAAGGAGAAAGACCGTCATCAGTTCTGCCAGAACTTCGATGCACTCCAAGGCATTAGTACTAGAGATGCTATGGTTATCTATTGAATATTCATTCTCCCTTTTAGAACTCCAGTTCTATTCCAGTTCAATTTGGGGCACTACCACACAGCTAAAAATACCTCCTCAAATTCCCGTGCAGGGATGGATAACCTTCTGACTCTATTCTGGCCAATGGCTATTGGGAGAGGCTTCTGAGAAAACTACTATTTTCCTGACAAAAAGGGAAATATTCTGCCAAGAGACAGTTATTTTGCCCTTTACTCTTCTTTTTCCTGCCTGGAACACAGACTTGAAGCTTGGAGGTAGAACCGACATTCTTCAACCATGAGAATGAAAACCAAACCCCAAGGCTGGTGTGCCAGGAATCCAGAGGAGACTTTATCATCGAGTTTCTCAAGCAACTACACCAGCCTAGTTCCAGATTCTTATTATGAGAAAAATAAACTCCTCTTTAGTTTAAACATTGTAATGGGGGTCTATTATATGCAGCCAAACACAATTCTGACTGAAGAAGTCCTCACTTATACATAATTGATTATAGCTTTAGCAGCTATTTGAATTTAAGCCATTTCAATCAGGAGTGGCCAAGAGCCTGAAGGGAGACAGGAAGCCGCACTTAGATTGCCACGGTCCCTGAAATGTCTCAACACTGAAATGTGGAGTGAAGTTTAATCCATAACATTCATTCACTTACCAGTATTCGTTAACTGTCTGCTATGCAGCAGGGACTGAAGTGGGTACTGGATACAAAACAAAGACCCCAACCCTGGCATTTTCTTGATGAAAATTTCCTTTTTTGACACAGGCTTTTTTTTTTCTAACCTTACTCCCATGGTTCAGAGAAGCCAGGAGTGGGAAGGTTTTGGGTTTAGGGGAACAAGTTACAATGCTACAATGTCTTTCTATTATTTTCAATATTATAAAATGGAAACAAGCATGTTGATTTGTAACTCAAAGCAGAAGTTCCCCCAGTTACCTTCTTGTATATCGTCCTCCAGGTCTGCCAGAGTTGGTGCGTTAGGAAGTGAGTACATGGAAGACTGGTTGAGTTGAGTCAGTTTTGAGATGTTGTTAATTGCCATGCTGCCCAATGGAATGGTATGTTCTATGGGAATGTTAACAAAAAGAATTACATGGAATAATAAGCTAGTTACCGTGGTCAACAAAAGAGCGTCTGCTTGACTAACTTAAGACCAGTTATTATTTGATCCCAGGGCTGAGGAACTGAATGGAAAGTGGGAAAAAGAGAATCAATGTACTACATGCTCTGAAGCACCAGACTTTTATCTTTTATGCAAAAAAAATAAACAAAAAACAGCTGGGGCCTTGAGTGAAGAGTCCCCACTGCATGTGTTAGGGTGGAGCACGAAAGGAAATTTTAAGAGGGGATTCTCAAAAAGAACTGGGAATTCTAGGGTTGGAGCCTGTTTGAAGATCAAAGGACTGAAAAATATTTTTGCTCCCGCCATCCAGAATGAAGGATTATACTTTCCAAAGTAACAGTTTTAATTATATAACTGACCACTTCTACCCTTCTTGTCGTAAGCTTTCACTGTGAAAACTATCTCCCCCTTGTCATTTTTTTCTAACTCAACGGAGCAAATTTTCTTGAAGGCCTTTTTGCTTGGTTCTAGTTTTCTGTGATTCAGGTGTAGGAAGATGATCTATTTTTCTTATCTGTCATCCAGAATCTTTATAATACAGGTGCTGGGCATAGGGTGGTGCACAAAGGCTTGGCCATATGACTGCTGAAATACTGGAATGACTGAAGGTAATACAACAGCTGGTGTATAGCCTGGAATGTCCAAGAAGACCACGAAGGAGGTGAACATCAGAAGCTGCCTGTGCTAGACTTTTTGTCAATGATTTTGGCCATCCAGTAAAGAATGGGTATGGCAATGGGGATGATAGAAAATAGGTTGGGAGGATTAAGTTAGAAAAAGTACTAATAGTGAATAGGGACTCAGAAAACCTTCATGAAATGTTTCTTTTCTGAAGTAGGCTTCTGAAAGGGTTAGCCTATCTCTGTGATATGGGCAAGGGAGAATCTGACAGTCACTCCAGCCTCTGTCCACTCTCTTTTGGTGACACCATGATTTCTAGGCCATCAGAGGTAATGATTCTTAGTTCATGTTAAATGCTTAGGAGTAAGTTATAAAATGTGCCTCTGGTCAGCTGAAAGAGAAACAGGAAGGTTTGGAGAGGCAGTGAAGGGAAGGGTCAGTTCTGTAGATCTGCTGGGCGGCAGAAACTACTCATCTCAGTAAGAGTGCAGGGTGATTCCCAAGGACCAAAGCAGATCTGGGGATGTGGCCGGAGTCTAGAGATTATAAAGTCCTCTTAAGGACAGGGAAGTCCGTGTCAGGAATGAGCTGTACCCCAGTGGCTAGATCAGGATTTCCCAGCCTGTGAAATGTTACTGGTGCTTTCACCTGAATGTGCAGCACTGACCTTCATGCCTGTATCATGCCTGAATCTCTTACACGTACCAAGCTGTCAGTTCCCACATCCACAACAGAAGTGTTATCCTGGATGTATTTAATACCAGGATGGTAACCTGTGAACTGAGGCGGCTGATAACAGGCTGCGGAGACGTGAGGGAGAGAGAGGTCAGGGCCCTGAGATCTCCAGCCTGCTGGGGGAGGAGCCCCTCTTATGACCACCAGAGACTGCCATTGCAGCTCACCCTGAGGAGACTGCTCCAACGCGGACTTCTCCGAGTTATTAAGTTCAAGGTAGCTCAGGATTTTTGTGTATGCTTTATTTTCCCCAACATCTCATGCCAATAGGAAGCCTCTAACTTGAGCTTCCGGTTAGGTACTGGGCAGACTCTGGCACAGGGGCCACAGAGGTGGGGGGTGAAGCAATGATGGCACAGGTTACCGCTGGGAGATGATCACAGCGTCTGGATACTGCACTTGAGGAGAACCCCATACACTGTCCATATTCAGACTCCTGAGTTGTAAAGGCCCCCAGAATTGTTTCCTGTAAGCTCTCAGCCAGGGAAGTACTCCTCTACAGCAAGAAGGCTGACTCACCATCCAGCTTCACATTCCACGTCATGTGGAAGCCGTTGGTCATCAGGTAAAAGTTCTTCAGATCCTCAGGCAGCACACAGTTATTCTTCTAGAACCACAGAGCAACTGAGTGTTAGGTCAAGGTTGAAGGAGGGTGTAGAGTTATGCCTCAAACCATGTGGGAACTGTATTTCAGATCCCTAAAACCGAGTAATTACCTCTAAAATGCTACTGCAGAGCTCTAGGTTGAGATGGACACAAAGCAGGCTCCTCAACTCATCTCATGTCACTGACACACTGAAACTGCAGCTATATATTGAACAATAATTCCCTCTGGAAGAAACCCAGAAACTAACTGACTCCTGTTACCAAATTGAAAGTCTGTGTGCCCAACGCACAGTGAGGCCCATCAATACTAAAACATTAGAGAAAGATTTATTACAGATTCATTAAGGAGATGGGTGGCTCATGGCCTAAGAATCCCAAAGTTACTAAAAGCTTTCAGCAAGCCCCTTTAAAAGCAAAAGGTGAGGGATGGGCGCGGTGAGTTGCTGCAGACTTCTTGGTGTCCGATCCTCGGTTCCTGAGGTGAGGGCATGATCAGGCAATGATGTCCCTGTAAATCTCTACCAGATGAATGTTATTCTCTGTCCTGACCAGAAAGGGCAAAGTTGCAAGGCACAGCTTTCACCCTCCAAGGTCCCAGTCCTGGCTAAGCAGAGGCAGATCTCAGCTGGCAGCCCCTCAGGGCCAGTTTCCCACCCCGCTGTCATCCTTGAGGGATCCAGGCACCCAACCCAACTGGCCCTCAGTCTTGCCAGGCTGCCCAAATGGAGAGACCAGGTCTCAGACTGTGACCCAGACAGACGGTCACTGCTAGCAGGGAGCAGAGACAGCATGGGGGAGAGGGTCACCACTGCCTCAAGGCCTGAGCCAAGGCTAGTAGAGGGCCTTACTGAGGGCTCTGGAGCCCTGCAGGACATAGTCCCTAGTCTGTTTCCTGGGCCCTTCAGCTCACCCACTGGCCCTAGGCTGGGTGAGCTGGAGGGCCTCCGGAAGGCGGCCCGAATCTGCCTCTTACCTCACTCTCCACCTGATGACCACCACGCTGCTGATTACTGACTGAATTACTTCCCCAGTGGTCCCTCACTGACAGTTACCAGTGGGCAGGGCCTACTGTGGTGCTGACCAATAGCTGAGCAGGACAACTAATGGTCACTCACTGACAGTTGGTTGTGGGTAGGACCCACTGAGGCACTGAGCAAGGCTGAGGAAGGCCTGCTGCCTAGTAACAGGGTGCAGAGTAATGAGGCCCAGCAATGGCAACCTGCTAAGGGCTGCGCTCATCCTGCTCTGTTATATGCCCACTGGGTGAACAAGAAGAAATTTACATTGAAATGGGTATGAGAGGCTGATCACAATCTCACCATAAAATCCACTCTTGGAAGGGTAACACACAACCAGAAGGGAATTCACACCTCCCAGATTCTCCCTGAGCAAAGGGTTTGGACCTTGCATACGGCACCTCAATTTTTAAGACTTCTACATGAGAGATGGGCCCCCATAAATCTAGCTCTAAAAGCCAGTGCGGCTTGGGTCCAAGAGACCCACAAGGCCACAGTGAACTAACAGACAGTTTTTAATGGGCTCCTATGGACTTACTGTAACAGCAGGATGAGCACAGCCCTTAGCAGGCAGCCATTGCTGTGTCTCATGACTCCACACCCGCAACTAGGCAGCAGCCATTGGTTGGTGCCTCAGTAGGCACCCCCCACCCCAAGCAACCAACCATCAATGAGTGACCGTTAGGGAAGTGATTCCAGTCACCTTTCTCACCTTTTGCTTTTCAAGGGGCTTGCTGAAAGCTTTCAGTAACTTTGGGGTCTTAAGGCATGAACCATCCATCTCCTTGTATGAATCTGTAATAAACCGTTCACTGTTCCAAACTCTAATATTTTAGTATGGCTAGGCCTCACTCCACATCGGGCACACACACTTGGGATTCAGTAACGTTACTATGGATATGCCCCCAGGGTCCCGTGCAGCGACAGTGGAACTAAAATGCCCAGTTTCTTCCTTAAAGAAGCCTATTTGCTTATCTTAAAAGCTTTGGCCTGAGGGGCAGGCTTCTAATTTAGCACACATTAAGATGCCAACTGTAATCCTCTCCAGAGACCAGGGAGGCCAGTGGGCACCATACTATCTTCATGCTCTCCTTCTGCCTCACAGATATCTTCTGGAAAGGAGCTTATACACATGTCTGGCACCCCAGGGGCTGTGCAGGGAACACACTTGACTGCCTGGCTCTGCTGGCCAACACAGCTTATGTTCCCAGGTCCCAAAGGGCTCTAGTAAACAGGCCATCCCACCAGGGCACAGGGCAGAGGCGGCAGATTGAAATACCCAGTATTTTTGTGAAAAGAGGCCTGTTTGGAGATCTTAACTGCAGCCTGAGAATCAAGTTTACAATTTAACATCTACAGGCCAACTAAAACCCTCTCCAAAGACTGCACAGGCCAGTGAGGGCCACCTTTGCACTCTCCCTCTGTCCTGCCCCAGGTCACCAGTGTTTCTAGGAAGGAGGCTGTGCAAACCTCTGGTGCTCCAGCTTTTGTGGCTGCTGCTCAGAGGACACATCCCTTGATAACTGGCTGTGAGCAGCAAGGCTTGTGTTCATGGGTTCAACAGGATGGTAGCAAACAAAGAAACAGTTCTTAACCTGCTACCCCCCTAGGGCTCAGTGCAGAGGGAGCAGACAGAATGCCCCTCTCTCAGTCCTCCCCTGAAAGAGGGTATACGTGCATCTTTTAAGCTACTCTTTGAGTGCCCAGTTTCCAATTAGCCTGCATCAAGGTGCTGAAATTCTCTTCTCTGGGACACTGACAGGTCATATTATACCCTCAACTACTGGGAGCCGCTAAGAGCAAAGTAGGCTGGACATTCAGAAAGGTTTGATAGACAACCAAGAACCAGGGCAGGATTAAAAAGGTTCATCTCTTACATAAGGCCACTCCACTTCTTCAAGACTGGCTGTTGTAGCTAATGCACTGAAATCAACAGAGTGTCAAGAAAAGTGAAGAAACAGAGAAATGTGTTCCCAGTGAGAGAATTAGATAAAACCCCAAGAAAAGACCTAATGAAATTAAGATAAGTAATTTAAAGATGCTCACAGACATCAGGGGGACAGCATATGAAGAAAGTGAGAATTTCAACAAAAAGAAAATACTATAAGCAGAAATCACAGAGTTGAAGAATATAATAACTGAGCTGAAAAATTCAATAAAGGCATTCAACAGCAAACTAGATGAAGTGAAATAAAGGGTCAGTGAACTAGAAGACAGGGTACTGGAATTCATCCAATCAGATCAGCTTTAAAAAAAAAAAAAGAGAATGAGTGAATAGAGCTTAAGAGATTATGGAACAACATAAAGCTAATCAATACTATACACCTTTATCCGGGATATCAGAAGAAGAGAGAACGGGGCAGAAAGCTCATTTGAAGAAATAATGGCTGGAAATTTCCCTATAGTGGGGAAGGAAACAGACTACTTAGAAGTAGATCCAGGAATCGCAGAGAGTTCCAAAACAGAAGAATCCAAAGAGACATTATAACTAAGTTGTCAAAACTTAATGGAGAACATCTTAAAAGCAGTAAGAGAAAAACAACTTGTTATATACAAGGGAACCCCATAAAGCTGTCAGGAGATTTCTAGGCAGAAACTTGCAGGCCACAAGATGGTGGCACGATATATTCAATGTGCTGGAAGAGAAGAGAATTTGCCAACCAGGAATACTCTACCTGGAAAAGCTGCCCTTCAGAATTTAAGGAGAAATAAAGAAACAATACTCAGAGAAAACTAGTCAGTCTAATCACACTAGGACCTCAGCCTTGTCTAACTCAATAAAACCAAGCCATACCTGCGGGGCAACCCAAGACGGACGGGTCATGGTGGAAAGGTCTGACAGAATGTGGTCCACTGGAGAAGGGAATGGCAAGCCACTTCAGTATTCTTGCCTTGAGAACCCCATGAACAGTATGAAAAGGCAAAATGATAGGATAGCAAAAGAGGAACTCCCCAGGTCATTAGGTGCCCAATATCCTACTGGAGATCAGTGGAGAAATAATACCAGAAAGAATGAAGGAATGGAGCCAAAGCAAAAACAATACCCAGCTGTGGATGTGACTGGTGATAGAAGCAAGATCCAATGCTGTAAAGAGCAAGATTGCATAGGAACCTGGAATGTCAGGTCCATGAATCAAGGCAAATTGGAAGTGGTCAAACAAGAGATGGCAAGGGTGAACGTCGACATTCTAGGAATCAGCAAACTAAAATGGACTGGAATGTGTGAATTTAACTCAGATGACCATTATATCTACTACTGGGGGCAGGAATCCCTCAGAAGAAATGGAGTAGCCATCATGGTCAACAAAAGAGTCCGAAATGCAGTACTTGGATGCAATCTCAAAAATGACAGAATGATCTCTGTTCGTCTCCAAGGAAAACCATTCAATATCGCAGTAATCCAAGTCTATGCCCCAACCAGTAACGCTGAAGAAGCTGAAGTTGAACGGTTTTATGAAGACCTACAAGACCTTTTAGAACTAACACCCAAAAAAGATGTCCTTTTCATTATAGGGGACTGGAATGCTAAAGTAGGAAGTCAAGAAATACCTGGAGTAACAGGCAAATTTGGCCTTGGAATGCAGAATGAAGCAGGGAAAAGACTAATAGAGTTTTGCCAAGAAAATGCACTGGTCATAGCAAACACCCTCTTCCAAAACAAAAGAGAAGACTCTGCACATGGACATCACCATATGGTCAACACCAAAATCCGATTGATTATATTCTTTGCAGCCAAAGATGGAGAAGCTCTATACAGTCAGCAAAAACAAGACCAGGAGCTGACTGTGGCTCAGATCATGAACTCCTTATTACCAAATTCAGACTCAAATTGAAGAAAGTAGGGAAAACTGCTAGACCATTCAGGTATGACCTAAATCAAATCCCTTATGATTATACAGTGGAAGTGAGAAATAGATTTAAGGGCCTAGATCTGATAGATAGATACCTGATGAACTATGGACAGAGGTTTGCGACATTGTATAGGAGACAGGTATCAAGACCATCCCGATGGAAAAGAAATGAAAAAAAGCAAAATGGCTATCTGGGGAGGCCTTACAAATAGCTGTGAAAAGAAGAGAGGTGAAAAGCAAAGGAGAAAAGGAAAGATATAAGCATCTGAATGCAGAGTTCCAAAGAATAGCAAGAAGAGATAAGAAAGCCTTCTTCAGTGATCAATGCAAAGAAATAGAGGAAAAGAACAGAATGGGAAAGACTACCGATCTCTTCAAGAAAATTAGAGATACCAAGGGAACATTTCATGCAAAGATGGGCTCGATAAAGGACAGAAATGGTATGGACCTAACAGAAGCAGAAGATACTAAGAAGAGGTGGCAAGAATACACGGAAGAACTGTACAAAAAAGATCTTCACGACCCAGATAATCATGATGATGTGATCACTAATCTAGAGCCAGACATCTTGAAATGTGAAGTCAAGTGGGCCTTAGAAAGCATCACTACGAACAAAGCTACTGGAGGTGATGGAATTCCAGTTGAGCTGTTTCAAATCCTGAAAGATAATGCTGTGAAAGTGCTGCACTCAATATGTCAGCAAATTTGGAAAACTCAGCAGTGGCCACAGGACTGGAAAAGGTCCGTTTTCATTCCAATCCCGAAGAAAGGCAATGCCAAAGAATGCTCAAACTACCGCACAATTGCACTCATCTCACATGCTAGTAAAGTAATGCTCAAAATTCTCCAAGCCAGGCTTCAGCAAAACGTGAACCATGAACTTCCTGATGTTCAAGCTGGTTTTAGAAAAGGCAGAGGAACCAGAGCATCCGATGGATCATGGAAAAAGCAAGAGAGTTCCAGAAAAACATCTACTTCTGCTTTATTGACTATACCAAAGCCTTTGCCTGTGTGGATCACAATAAACTTTGGAAAATTCTGAAAGAGATGGGAATACCAGACCACCTAACCTGCCTCTTGAGAAATCTGTATGCAGGTCAGGAAGCAATAGTTAGAACTGGACATGGAACAACAGACTGGTTCCAAATAGGAAAAGGAGTATGTCAAGGCTGTATATTGTCGCCCTGCTTATTTAACTTATATGCAGAGTACATCATGAGAAACGCAGGACTGGAAGAAGCACAAGCTGGAATCAAGATTGCCGGGAGAAATATCAATAACCTCAGATATACAGATAACACCACCCTTAGGGCAGAAAGTGATGAGGAACTAAAAAGCCTCTTGATGAAAGTGAAAGAGGAGAGTGAAAAAGTTGGCTTAAAGCTCAACATTCAGAAAACGAAGACCATGGCATCTGGTCCCATCACTTCATGGGAAATAGATGGGGAAACAGTGGAAACAGTGTCAGACTTTATTTTTCGGGGGCTCCAAAATCACTGCAGATGGTGATTGCAGCCATGAAATTAAAAGACACTTACTACTTGGAAGAAAAGTTATGACCAACCTAGATAGCATATTCAAGAGGTCCGTCTAGTCAGGTCTATGGTTTTTGCTATGGTCATGTATGGATGTGAGAGTTGGACTGTGAAGAAGGCTGAGTGCCGAAGAATTGATGCTTTTGAACTATGGTGTTGGAGAAGACTCTTGAGAGTCCCTCTTCAGTCCATTCTGAAGGAGATCAGCCCTGGGATTTCTTTGGAAGGAATGATGCTAAAGCTGAAGCTCCAGTACTTTGGCCACCTCATGCGACGAGTTGACTCGTTGGAAAAGACTCTGATGCTGGGAAGGATTAGGGGCAGGAGGAGAATGGGATGACAGAGGATGAGATGGCTGGATGGCACCACTGACTCGATGAACGTGAGTCTGGGTGAACTCTGGGAGATGGTTATGGACAGGGAGGCCTGGCATGCTGCGATTCATGGGGTCGCAAAGAGTCGGACACAACTGAGCGACTGAACTGAACTGAAAGTTTCCCATACAAGCAAAAGCTGAGGGAGTTCATCACCACCAGACCAGCTTTACAGTGAGCACCACCAGCTTTACAGCTTTAGAAATTAACATTTGAATGCAGAGTTCCAAAGAACAGCAAGCTGCTGCTGCTGTTAAGTCGCTTCAGTCCTGTCTGACTCTGTGCAACCCCATAGATGGCAGCCCACCAGGCTCCCCCGTCCCTGGGATTCTCCAGGCAAGAACACTGGAGTGGGTTGCTATTTCCTTCTCCAATGCATGAAAGTGAAAAGTGAAAGTGAAGTCGCTCAGTCGTGTCTGACTCTTAGTGACCCATGGACTGCAGCCCACCAGGCTCCTCCGTCCATGGGATTTTCCAGGCAAGAGTACTGGACTGGGGTGCCACTGGAGAGATAAGAAAGCCTTCGTCAGTGATCAGTGCAAACAAATAGAGGAAAATAATAGAATGGGAAAGACTAGAGATCTCTTCAACATGATCAGAGATACCAAGGGAACATTTCATGCAAAGATGGGCACAATAAAGGACAGAAATGGTATGGACCTAAAAGAAGCAGAATACATTAAGAAGAGGTGGCAAGAATACACAGAAGAACTATACAAAAAAGATCTTCATGACCCAGATAATCACGATGGTGTGATCACTCATCTAGAGCCAGACATCCTGGAATGTGAAGTCAAGTGGGCCTTAGGAAGCATCACTACGAACAAAGCTAGTGGAGGTGATGGAATTCCAGTTGAGCTATTTCAAATCCTAAAGTATGATGCTGTGAAAGTGCTGCACTCAATATGTCAGCAAATTTGGAAAACTCAGCAGTAGCCACAGGACTGGAAAAGGTCAGTTTTTATTCCAATCCCAAAGAACGGCAATGCCAAAGAATGCTCAAACTACCACACAACTGCACTCATCTCACATGCTAGTAAAGTAATGTTCAAAATTCTCCAAGCCAGGCTTCAGCAATACATGAACCATGAACTTCCAGAATTTTAGAAAAGCAGAGGAACCAGAGATCAAATTGCCAACATCTGATGGATCATGGAAAAAGCAAGAGAGTTCCAGAAAAACATTATTTCTGCTTTACTGACTATGCCAAAGCCTTTGACTGTGTGGATCACAATAAACTGGAAAATTCTGCAGAGGATGGGAATACCAGACCACCTGACCTGCCTCTTGAGAAATCTGTATGCAGGTCAGGAAGCAATAGTTAGAACTGGACATGGAACAACAGACTGGTTCCAAATAGGAAAAGGAGTACGTTAAGGCTATATATTCTCACCCTGCTTTTTTAACTTATATGCAGAGTACATCATGAGAAACGCTGGGCTGGATGAAATCAAGATTGCTGGGAGAAATATCAATAACCTCAGATATGCAGATGATACCACCCTCATGGCAGAAAGTAAAGAAGAACTAAAGAGCCTCTTGATGAAAGTCAAAGAGGAGAGTGAAAAAGTTGGCTTAAAGCTCAACATTCAGAAAACTAAGATCATGGCATCCGGTCCCATCAGTTCATGGCAAATAGATGGGGAAACAGTGGAAACAGTGGCTGACTTTATTTTGGGGGGCTCCAAAATCACTGCAGATGGTGACTGCAGTCATGAAATTAAAAGATGCATACTCATTGGAGGGAAAGTTATGACCAACTTAGACAGCATATTAAAAAGCAGAGACATTGCTTTGCCAACAAAGGTCCATCTAATCAAGGCTATGGTTTTTCCAGTAGTCATGTATGGATGTGAGAGTTGGACTATAAAGAAAGCTGAGCGCCAAAGAATTGATGCTTTTGAACTGTGGTGTTGGAGAAGACTCTTGAGAGTCCCTTGGACTGCAAGGAGGTCCAACCAGTCCATCCTAAAGGAAATCAGTCCTGGGTATTCATTGGAAGGACTGATGTTGAAGCTGAAACTAAAACTTTGGCCACCTGATGGGAAGAGCTGACTCACTTGAAAAGACCCTGATGCTGGGAAAGACTCAGGGCCGGGGGAGAAGGGGACGACAGAGGATGAGATGGTTGGATGGCATCACCAGCTCGATGGACGTGGTTTGGGTAGACTCCGTGAGTTGGTGACGGACAGGGAGGCCTGGTGTGCTGTGGTTTATGGGGTTGAAAAGAGTCAGACATGACTGAGCGACTGAACTGAACTGAACCCAACAACAAATATTAAAGGGTCTTCTTTAAAGTGAAACAAAAGGGTGATAATTGGTAACAGCAAAAATATGACAGTATAAATCTCACAGGCAAAAGCTAAAGTATAGTTGAATTCAGAATAAGGTTGCCGTGGCAGTGGGTTAATCACTTAGAGACGACGCATGAAGTTTAAAAGGCAAAGTAGGAAACCCCCACAGTGAAGGCACTGAGGTGGCGCTGTGGCGCAGAAGCCGCTGCCGATGCGGGAGACGAGTCGCAGGTTCAGTCCCCGGGGCAGGCTGCTCTAGAGGGGCGAATCGCAACCCACTCCAGTAGCTTTGCCTGCAGAGTCCCCATGAACAGAGGAGCCTGGTGGGCTACCGTCCACAGGGTCAAGAAGAGTTGGACACGACTGAAGTGACTGAGCACTCACACAGAGGACACTTTAAAAGTCCTAAAACACACTGTATTTTAGTAGTGAAAGTAAGTATAACTACAATGATTTGTTAACAGATCCACAAGATGAAAGAATGTAAATGGTGACATCTTTTTAAATGTGTGGTGGGGAAAGTAAAACTGTAAAGCTTTAAAATGCATTCAAAGAAGCAGTGATCAGTTTAGATTGTTACATTTAAATACAAGCCTCATGATGAGCACAAGGCAAAAACCTATAGCAGACACAGAAGATAAAGAGAATGAGTCTACGCACTGCATTACGGAAAATCATCAAATCACAAAGGAAGAAAGCAAGAGAAGAAAGGAACAAAATACCAAAGAGTTATAAAATAGCTAGAAAACAATGAGCAAAATAGCAGTAAGGCAGTATCTATCAACAATTATTTCAAATGTAAATGAAAGAAATTCTACAATCAAAAAACAAAGAGTGACTGAATGAATAAGAAAAGAGGCCAAATTATGGAACTATGTTGTCTACAAGAGATTCACTTCAGATGTAATAACACATAAACTAAAAGTGAATGGATGGATGTAAATGGAAATCAAAGAAAGCTGGGATAGTTATACAAGACAAGAGTCCTACAAGGGACAAGGACAGTATATAACGATAAAGGGGTCAATCCAATAACAGGATATAACATTTATAAATATTTATGCCTCCAAGACAGATAGAGCAAATATTAGCAGATCTAAAGGGGAAACAGCAACACAATGGAACAATGGATATAAAGACATGTTAGACCAGACGGACATAACATATACAGAATATTCTATTGAAAATCAGCGGAATCCAGATTCTGTCAAGTGTACATGCAACAGTCATAACACATCACACGTTAGGCCACAAAACTATTAACAAAATTAAGACTGACATCATATTGAGTATCTTTTCTGTCCACAATGGTATGAAACTAGACTCAATCATAGGACAGAAATGGGAAAATTCACAAAAATATGGAATTTAAAAAACATGCCACTGAATACCAATGGTCAAGGAAGAAATCAAAAGAGAAATTTAAAAATATCCTGAGACAAATAAAAATGGAAATTCAATACACTAAATCTTATGGGATGCTGCAAAGGCAGTTCTAGAAGGGAATTAATAGCAGTAAGTGCCTGTATCAGGAAATAGGAAAGTTCTTCAGCAAACAATGCAACTTTACACTTCAAGGAACCAAAGGAAAAAGAATAAACTAAGACCAAAACTAGTACAAGCCGCTAGTACCGAGTAACTGGCACTTTCACTTTGACTGGTAGCCTAGTGGTTAAAAACCCACCTTTCAATGCTGGGGATGTGGGTTCAATCCTTGGTCGGGGAACTAAGATCTCACATATGAAATCTTTGCCACTCAGTCATGTCCAACTCTCTGTGACCCCATTGTGTGTAGCCTGCCAGACTCCTCTGTCCATGGACTACTCCAGGCAAGAATACTGGAGTGAGTAGCCATTCCTTTCTCCAGGGGATCTTCCCAGTCCAGGGATCAGACCTGGGTCTCCTGCATTGACAGGCAGATTTTTTACCATCTGAGCCACTAGGGAAGTCTAAGATCCCACATGCCATGGGGCAACAGTCTGTGCACTGCAACTACTGAGCCCACGTGCCTCAACTAGAGAACCCACGCGCGGCAACTGCAGAGCCCGTGGGCCGCAATGAAAGCTCCCACGTGCCTCAACTAGGACCTGCTGCAGCCAAAAACAAATAAACACTAAAAATAGCATGTGATCACCTCAATAGATGTCAAAAAAGCATTTCACAAAACTAGACATCCATTCATGATTAAAAAACAAAACAAAACAAAAACCTCTCAACATATAGGTAGAGAGGAAACATAAGTTAGCCTACAGGAAACATCATATTGAAGGGTTAAAAGCTGAAAGCTGTTCCACCAAGATCAGGAAGACAAGGATGGCCACTCCTGCTAAGGTTATTCAACACAATATTGCAAATCCTAAGCAGAGAAATTAGGCAATAAAAAGAAACAAAAGGCATCCACATCAGAAAAGAAGTAACATTACCACTGTTGGCAGATGACATGGTATTACATAGAATCCTAAAGACTCCACCAAAAAACTTTTAGAACTAAGAAATGAATTAAGTAAAGCTGCAGGGTATCAAATCAGTATAAAAATTTTGTTGCTTTTCTACACAAGAATAACCACCTATCAGAAAAAGAAATTAAGGAAACCATCTTATTGACAGTTGTATCAAAATGAATGAAATACTTAGGGATACGTTTCAGCAAGGAACTGAAAGACCTGCACACTTAACACCTGCAGGAACGTGGTGTAAGAGAGACCCTATAGTTCTGATGATGTTGTAACAAAGCAGTCACTTCTGGAAATTTCAGAACCATGCTCATAACTTATTTCCTGAAATAAATTATTGGATCAGTGAGAACTGATTAAGGTAAAAAGTATATACTTCTAGAGCATTTAATGCAATGAATTTAATGGTTCTGAAAGTTCTTAAAAAGAAGCACAATAGAATATAAGCAAATATTTCATATGAATAGCAAATCATCCAAAAAAAGCTGTGATTCTTTTCAGGAGTTACTAGGAGCACTCATTAAATTCTAAGTAACTCACACCTCTGCATGCGTCTGGCCAGTCTTTTCTAGCCAATCAGACTACTGAGCACAGAAGGATGAGTTTTCCAATTACTTTTCTTTCTTCTTGTCCTGTTTATACAGGCAGAGGGGCAACTTCCAAACTTTCTGCTTACTGGACCCTTTTGAGATGTGATACTGAACACTGCTTGTATCAAGTTTGTTTAGGTCACACTGTCAGTCGATTCCAGGTACCACCCAATGTGTGAAGAAGTTGAGTGTAACAGGATGATCTGAATTTATTTCCCTATTCTGCAACAAGCTGAGTGACCTTGACTGTCAAACTCTGTGAATCCAGGTTTAAGAATAATCTCTAAGATTGAGTCTATAAAAGACTGGAGGTGCACACTGTCTGTGCTTTCTTAGAGAAAAGTGTGCACACAAAATACCTTTCTCCTGACCCATGGCGCCCTAGTACAGGAAGTCAATAGTTATCGGTATTCTGACAAAGTTTTTGCTCCTTCTGTCGTCCCCAAAGGTCAGCATCCAATATGAGATGCTGGTCACCAGCGCCATCTAGTGGTGGACACAAGGAAACTACCCAGATTCCGTTAAGATCCCAGCTGAGAAGGTCTGGGGGCATTGATCACCTTTAAGTTATGCTGGAGAATTTCAATAGTAGTGATTATAAGACACAGTATTTATTTCACTCAAAAAAGAAATTTTGGTATTATTTTATACTAGTATTTTAAAAAATTACTCAAAATTCATAAAAGTAGGAAAAAAAGTGAAATAAATTGTTTAAAACATCTCAAATACTCACATAAATATGCAAAATGTCAAGCAGACCAAGTTCAAAAAAACAGTCAACATGCTCTCTCATTTTCATAGAGATCACTGTGGCCTCAGCTGTGCTGCCTCCCTGCCGTGGACCTTACCGCCTGGCAGCCCAAGCGGCGGCTCCTGCAGAACTTCCAGCCCTTCCTTCTGAGTGTGGCTTCTAGTGCGGAAGCCACTTTTATTTTTACTTGGAACATTTTTAAAACATTTTGTTAATAAGTTTATTAATTACATCATTCTTTATTTTAAGAGCGCTTTATCATGTGCAGTGTGATATAGAAGACTGACCTAATTATCATTGCTTTCTCTCTTCATGCTTGGCTGAGTAATTGAAGTCTCCAGGTGCTTCAGTGAGGGCAGATGAAGGAGGAAAACATGAAAGAGCCTGCCGATGTCAACTGATTCCACATGGCAGAGGCTGGGTGTGGGAGGCTATCACACAGCCTCACGTCCAGAGCATGTTCTGTGGACACGGGGCTGAGCTGCAGGGGCATCACGTTTGGGTGGCTCCTATGCCCTGGCCAGCAACTCAGAGATCCTGCCATTTTCATTTCTCTCTTGCACGATGTGGAAAGAGACTGCTCTTCTGCAGGGAGAAATCTCACTTCAGAAGGTTCTCTTGCCAGATTTAGGGTCAGTCTCTATTTTTAGGGGATGAAAAATAAGGAAAAGGAGGAAGACTGGCAGAAAGCAAATGGCAGTCGAAGTGTGAGGATGAGAGAGGATCTGAGAGAAAGTCAAGAAGGGAGAATAACTGCTGACCAGTGTGTGGAGTAAGAGTGGCGTTCCCACGGCACTGCAATCTCCCTTTATCCCAGTGATGACTCGGTTACGTAATTCCCAACTTCTGATTTTTTTCTCCGCCTCCTGAGGAGGCTAGTTACAATCATTTCTTTGAGCGCTGCTCGAAAGTCCACCACAAGCTGTTACTGCTTCATCACCTGGACAGACTGAGCCTCTCTAATGTTTTGGGAGTCATCAGCTTGATTCCTGCAGCCTTCCTGAGCACTGCCTGAGCCCGCCTATGACCTCCTGTTCACTTGCTGTATTTCTGAGAATCCTGTGCCCCATCATTCCCTGTCTTTCAGAGGCCACTTCACTAGGTGGTGGGGGCGGCCAGGGAGGGAGGATCAGCTCAGCAAAGAGCCACAGCCAGAACATGGAAATCATTGTTTCCATAGGTGCTTATCCGCAGTAGGCACGCTATGAGTCCATGTGCAACAAAAGCAGAGGAAGGGCTGCCCAGGATGGCCACTGATGCGGAGCACTGAGACCTAGCTGGAAACCTCAGGCAGGGACAACACCTGCGCCTATTGAAACTCTCCTCCAGGAGGAGAGAGCCCGGAAGGGCCGTGGAAGGATGGGGTGAGATCCCCGGAGAACTCTCCGGTGCATTCTCAAACTCCTTCCTAAGGAGACGGGGAAGGCCTGGTTAACCGGAACCGGTTGTCTTGGTGGCTGGGGTATCCAAGTTTGGGGACAGAGCTGAGTTGCTGAAGACTCAGAGAGGCAGCCACTCTTTCTCCACACAACCGTCAGTCTCCCTCTCAAAATACATGTAAGGTTGAAAGTTTTATTTTTGTTCTTAGTTTTGAAGAGGTGGGGAAGACCCTCTCAGGCAGCTGCTGGTCTGGACGGAGGAAGGGAGGCACTGGAGAGCAGAAGGGGGACTTATCTGTCACAGAAGAACTATGGGGGCAGAGTGAGCGCTCAGTGTGAGGGACCATGGTGACAAGGTGTCGCAGGCTGCTCTCTCCCATCTGGGATGCTTACAATGCATTCAGAGCAGGGGCATGTGAGGGACACATCTGCAAGAAGGTTCAGAATCCACCCTGAAGACTTTAGAAAAAGTGAGGCTAAAAAGAGAGGGGATGATGTTCTGGCAAACTGTTTGGTCTCCTGGGCCATAGTTTCACCATTAGTAAATTGAATTTTTATCTGGAAATTGAACAGTCTAACCAATCAAGAATTGTACTGTACTCTGGAACTATGAAATGTCACTGAAATGTTTAAAAACAGAACTCTCCTGACCCTGGGATGCTATGAGAATTAAGAGGCAGATGCCTTCACAGTGCGCAAAAGATGAAAAACTTGGTGCAGACATTTCACTAACTACCATCATTATAAAAGGCAGGTCGCAGGCAAAGGGAACGTGAATCATGAAACTGCACAAAACCAAGCAGACTGAAACTGTTGTTTAAAGAACAACAACAAAAAAATGGTGAAATGCATTAAAATAAAAAGAGGTTGTCTATTTTTTTTTTTCTAATTTTAGGAGATTGCAGCAGATATAAATAGCCATTTAAGCTTTTTTTTAACCTTTTCTTCCTCCATTTGCAGCAAAGGATCATGAAATATTAGAAGTGGATGAATCTTTCTATAACACTAACTCCAAACAAGACGGCAGAGTAAAAGGATGTGGAACTCACCTCCTCCCACAAGTACATCAAAAATACAACTACAAATGGAACAGTTCTCACAGAACCCCTGCTGAACACTACCAGAAGACCTCAAACCCCTGAGAGGACATGAAAGAGCCCCATGTAACTGGGTAAGAAAAAAGAAAAGAGAAGAGGGAGCAGGATGGGACCTGCACCCCTAGCAGGGGGAGTGTTGAGGGGGAAGAGGAAATGTTCCCACAGGGTGAAGCCACTTAAGCAGCAGGGAGAGGAGCTGGGACAGAGAGCGAGCTTCAGAGGCTCAGAGGGGAACCCAGCAATCAGGCTGTGACAGGCAGCACAGAGAAAGGCTTGCAGAGGGCTGCGCCACTGCCCTGTGCGTCCCAGCCTGAGATGCAGGTCTGCTGGCGTGAGTGGGGCTGGCACTGGAACTTGGGGGGCAGAGAACGGAGGCGGGAAGGGGACTGCTGTTGGCTGTGCAGAGATAGCCTGAAAGGGCTGGAGCGTGGTGTAGCTGCAGCCGCGGGTGTTCACGGAAGAAACCCAGGTGGGCAACAGAAGCAAAGCACCACTGTTAAGTGGAGCATGAAGTGGGGGGCGAGGCTGACATCATAGCCTCTTTCTCTGTGTACTGGCCCTGCTTCTGTGGGCCCTGTGAGAACATGTCTTTCCAGATGCTGCCTAAGGGGCTCCTGTCTCCAAAAGCTCTTGTGGATCAGTCACCATTTTGGGGGTGGTGGGAGTAAATGTCAGCAGATTGCCCACTTGCAGAGGTGGGGCTAAAACCATAGCTGAGCCTCAGAAGCCATGCAACTAGGGAAGTAGGGCTGAAATCTAAGCCTACTTAGATTGTGTAAGCCGCAATCTTACACCTCTGCCACTGGCTTTGTAAATTCAGCGCCTGTAGGACCTCAGAGTAGACACTGGGTGTGTCCATGGCTGGAACGGGTGTGGCCTCAGCAGTCAAGGGCTTTGGGGGCACGTGCACTTGGGGACTGGGCTGGGCCAGGGTCTGAGCTGCCTTTGCAGCTCCCGCTGTGGTCCAGATGAGTGATGAATGTGGTCCTGGGACCTGACTCTGGTTGATCTGCACTGGCGGTCCTGTGGAAACAATGCCCGGGGGGCACCAGGGCCGGTTGCTGGCATTCCCAAGGTTGAGATGGGGCCCAGGGCAGTGCCAGCAACAGAGCACTTTGTAAGGTGGCAGAACAGATGACAGCTGGCTCAGCATAGCTCACTCATGGGGTGAGGGGGGTGAGGGGTGGGGGGTAGGGGGTGGGGGGGTGGGGGGCAGCTCCGGCTCTTCTCCCAGTGTGTGTGCCCCCATTCCACCTCCCTCCACCAAAGCCCAGAAATGGGTCTGGGGGCTTCTACTCCAACAGCGAGAGAACAGACTCAGCTCCCACAGGGCAGCACAACCACAGAGCAGGGAGGAAGCCCTGACCAACAACCAGGGCAGGCTCTGGCTGCCACGACACCAGTCACTCCTCCTATCAAAGGGACAGAGGCCAGCACACACTGAGGGAAGAGGCAACAGGAATCAACACCCAAAACAGCTCTCACATCAAAAAATATTAAACCTACACAGGCTACAGAGGGATGCTCCTCCATAAAAATAGCCCTCCAAGACCACAACAGATAATTGTTTCTCCTAAACTCACATAGCAAGAGAAATATAAGCAAAATGAAGTAGAGGACCACTCTCGAATAAAAGATCAAGAGAATTCCCCTTGATCTTGAACAAGCAATGAAACAGACCTCTTCATTCTAATAGACAATGAGTTCAAAAAGGAGATAATAAAAATACTGAAGAAGTTAAGGACTATTGAGAGAAATGCAGATTACTGTAAAAGGAAACTAGGAACTATAAGGAGGAGCCAAGAAAAATTAGAAAATTCACTCACTGAGACAAAAGCTGAGCTAAAGGCAATGAAAAGCTGAATGAATAATGCATAAGAATGAATAAATGATCTGGGAGATAGAATAATGGAAATCAACCAAGCAGAACAGCAGACAGAAAGCCAAATTTAAAAAAATGAAAGCAGTGTGAGAGACCTATGGGATAATATGGAGCATGCCAATGTATATAGAATAGGAATCCCAGAAGGAGGAGATAAAGAAAAGGGGATTGAAGATGCATTTGAACAAACTGTGACTGAAAACATCCCAAACATAAAGAAGGAAACAATATCCAGGTACAAGAAGCATAGAGGGTCCCAAACAAGGTAAATGCAAACAGACCTACACCAAGACATATAAAAATGGCCAAAGTTAAAGGGACAATTCTAAAGGCAGCAAGAGAAAAACAAAGAGTTAACAAGTTAACGAAGAGGGAACCCCAATAAGGCTATCGGCTGATTTCTCTACAGAAACAGCTGCAGGCCGAAAGGGAGTGACGCAAGATATATTCAAAGTCCTGAAAGGGAAAAATCTGCAATCTAGAGTCCTCTGCTCAACAGGATTATCATTTAGAATAGAAAGAGAGATTAAGGATTTTGCAGATAAGCAAAAATTCAAAGAGTATAACAATACTAAACCTATCCTAAATGGAATATTAAAAGATTTTCTCTAAATAGAGAAAGTAGTAAGAATCTAAGGAAAGAGCCAGTACACTGATTTTAAAAATAAATTAAATTTCTGTGAAAGTGATAAAGACAGTGAACAGCAAAATGATGAATATGAAGATGTAAAAGAGGATCAAAATCATAAAATGTTGGAAATAAGAGTAAGAAAATGTAGATCTTTTTTTCCAAGAATGTGTTTGAGTCTATATGACTATAAGTCTAAGGCAAGGAAGTACAAGAAGGAGTTAACAAACTTGAAAACAGGGTAACTACAAAGCAAAAACATACAATGCATTCCCCAAAACCAAAGAGAAGAGGACATAAGTGTGAAACAAAAGAAAATCCTAAAACTACAAAAGAAAAAACAGAAAGGGACAAAGAAATATAAAATCAGGAAAATATAAATATAAAACAAAAAAACATGAAAATATGGTTTAATATGGCAATAAAAACATATCTATCAATAACTATCTTAAATGTCAATGGGCTAAATGCTCCAGTCAAAAGACACAGAGTGGCATATTAAATAAAAAAACAATATGCTGTCCACAAGAGACTCACTTTAGGGCAAAGGACAAACACAGACTGAAGTAAGGGGAAGAGAAAAGACATTTCGTGCAAATGGAAATCACAAGAAAGCTACAAGAGGGTCATAAAACTCCTATCAGGCAAAATAGACTTTAGATCAAAGGCTACAAAGAAAGATAAAGAAAGACACTACGTAAAGATAAAAGGATTGATACAAGGATCGGATATTATACTCGTTTACAAATGTGCACCCAACACATGCACTGTACGCTCATGCTCAGTCGTGCCTGACTCCTTGCACACCCAATATGATGCTGCTGCTCAGTCGCCAAGTTGTGTCCGACTCTTCGTGATCCCCCCAGACTGCAGCACACCAGGCTTCTCTGTCTCCCTCACCATCTCCCAGAGTTTGCCCAAGTTCATGTCCAATGAATCAGTGACACCATCCAACCATCTCATCCTCTGTCACCCTCTTCTGCTTTTAATCCTTCCCAGCATCAGGGTCTTTTCGAATGAATCAGCTGTTTGCCTCAGGTGGCCAAAGTATTGGAGCTTCAGCTTCAGCATCAGTCCTCCCAAAGAGCACTCAGGGTTGATTTCCTTTAAGATTAACTGTTTTGATCTCCTTGCTGCCCAAGGGACTCTCAAGAGTCTTCTCCAGCACCACAGTTTGAACGCATCAATTCCTCAGTGTTCTGCCTTCTTTACTGTCCCGCTCTCACGTCTGTACATGACCTCTGCAAAGACCACAGCCTTGACTATATGGACCTCTGTCAGCAAAGTGATGTCTTTGCCTTGTCACACAGGGTCTAGGTTTGTCACAGCTTTCCTGCCAAGAAGCAATCATCTTCTAATTTCATGGCTATAGTCACCATGTGCAGTAATTTTAGCGCCCAAACGCCCAATATAGAAGCACCCAAATACATAAAAGTACTAACAGATATACAGGGAGAAGTTGATGGGAATACAGTAATAGTATGGAACTTTAACACCCCTCTCACATCAATGGACAGATCTTCGAGACAGAAAATCAACAAGGTAACAGAGATCCTAAGTGACAAAATAGAACAGTTAGATTTAATTTATATTTCCAGGACATTACATTAAAAAAAAAACACAGAATATACATTCTTTTCAAGTGCACATGGAACATTCTCTAGGACTGATCACACCCTAGGGCACAAAAGAAGCTTCAACAAATTTAAGAGTATAGAAATTATTTCAAGTATCTTTTCTGACCACAATGGTATGAAACCAGAACTCAACCACAGAAAAAGAAATGAGGAAAAAAAGTTATACGGAGACTAAACAATATGCTATTTAAAAACCGACAGGTCAACAATTAAAGAAGAAATTTTTAAAAATACCTTGAAGCAAATGACAATGAAAATACAACTATACAAATTCTATGGGATGCAGCAAAAGCAGTTCTTAGAGGAAATTTCATATCAATACAGGTCTTTAAGAAACAAGGAAAATCTTAAACAACCTAGTCCACCACCTAAAAGAACTAGTTAAAGAAGAACAAACAAAACTTAAAGTTGCCAGAAGGCAGGAAATAATAAATATCAGAGAGGAAATAGAGGCTAAAGAACAATAGAAAAAAAAATCAATAGAAGCCAAAGAGCTGGTATTCTGAAAGGTTAAACAAAACTGACAAATATCTGGCCAGGCTCACAAGAAGAAAAGAGAGAAGATTCAAATAGTCAAACTAAGAAATGATACATCAGAAAGACAAAAAGCTATAAGAGAACAACTATATGTCAATTATATGAACACTATATGTCAACAAATTTGGCAACCTAGAAGAAATGGACAACTTTCTAGAAACACAGCCCACCAAAACTGAATCAAGAGGAAATAGGTAACTTGAACAGACCAATCACTAGAAGTGATATAGAATCTGTAATTAAAAAAAAAAACAAAAAAACAAAAAAAAACTCCCTACAAGAAAGTCCAGGGCCAGATAGTTTCACAGGCGAATTTTACCAAACATGTGAGGAAGAACTCACACAGATATTTCTCAAACTGCCAAAAGATCGAAGAGGTAGGAACACTCCAAAGACATTCTAGGAAGTCACCATCACCTGATGAAAACCAGACAAAGGCAGTACAAAAAGAAGAGAAAATTATAAGCCAATATCTTTCATGAATATAAATGTAAAAATGCTCAACAAAATATTAGCAAACCAGATCTAGTAATACATAAAAAAGATCATATACCACAACAAAGCTGGGTTCATCCAAGGATTAAATCATACAAGGATGGTTCATCATACGCAAATGAATCAATGTGATGATAAGACAAAAACCACACAGTCATCTCAACAGATGAAAAAAAGCATTCAGTGAAATTAAATATCCATTCATGATAAAAATTCTTACCAAAGTGGGTACAGTGGGAACATATTTCAACATAATAAAAGCTATTTACGACAAACTCACAGCTAGTACGATACTCAACACTGAAAACCTGAAAGCATTCCCACTAAATTCTGGAAGAAGACAAGGATTCCTATTCTCACTGCTTCTAGTCAACACAGTATAAGTCCTAGCCAGAACAATCAGACACGGGAAAGAGTTAAAATTCAAACTGGCGCTTGCTAAGTCACTTCAGTCATGTCTGACTCTGTGTGACTCTATGGACTGTAGCCTGCCAGGCTCCTCTGTCCATGGGATTCTCCAGGCTAGAATACTGGAGTGGGTTGCCATGCCCTCCTCCAGGAATCTTCCTGGCCCAGGGATTGAACCTGCATCTCTCACATCTTGTGCTGGCAGGTGGGTTCTTTACCACTAGTGCCACCTGGGAAGCCCATTTCAAATTGGTAAGACAGGGATAAAGTTGTCATTGTATGAAGATGGCATGACACTATATACAGAAAACCCTAAAGACCACACAAAACAAGACTAGAATTGATAAATTCAGCAAGGTAGCAGGACACAGGAATCAGCTGCATTTCTTTAAACAGACAATGAAATATCAGAAAAGGAAATGTAAACAAGTCCCTTTGAAAGTAACATAAAAAAAAAAAACTTAGGTATAACCTCATCAAGAAAGTGAAAGACTTATACGCTGAGAACTACAAAATATTAGTGAAGGAAACTGAAGATGATTCAAAAAACTGGAAAGCTATCCCATACTCTTGGTCTAGAAGAATTAATATGGTTAGAATGGCTATACTACCCAAGCGCAATCCACAGATCCAATCTGATTGCTATCAAATTACCCAAAATGTTTTTCACAGAACAAGAACAAATAGTTCTAAAATTTATATGGAACCATAAAAGATTCAGAATTGCCAAAGCAATCCTAGGGGAAAAGAACAAAGCAAGAGGCATAACCTTTCTAGACTTCAGTTCAGTTCAGTCGCTCAGTCGTGTCTGGCTCTTTGTGACCCCATGAATTGCGGCACACCAGGCCTCCCTGTCCATCAACAACTCCTGGAGTTCACTCAAACTCATGTCCATCGAGTCGGGGATGCCATCTAGCCATCTCATCCTCTGTCATTCCCTTCTCCTCCTGCCCCCAATCTCTTCCAGCATCAGAGTCTTTTCCAATGAGTCCAAACTTCACATCAGGTGGCCAAAGTATTAGAGTTTCAGCTTTAGCATCAGTCCTTCCAAAGAACATCCAGGACTGATCTCCTTTAGAATGGACTGGTTGGATCTCCTTGCAGTCCAAGGGACTCTCAAGAGTCTTCTCCAACACCACAGTTCAAAAGCATCAATTCTTCGGTCCTCAGCTTTCTTCACAGTCCAACTGTCACATCCATACATGACCACTGGAAAAACCATAGCCTTGACTAGATGGACCTTTGTTGGCAAAGTAATATCTCTGCTTTTCAATATGCTATCTAGGTTGGTCATAACTTTCCTTCCAAGGAGTAAGCGTCTTTTAATTTCATCGCTGTAATCACCATCTGCAGTGATTTTTGAGCCCCCCAAAAATAAAGTCTGACACTGTTTCCACTGTTTCCCCATCTATTTCCCATGAAGTGATGGGACCGGATGCCATGATCTTCGTTTTCTGAATGTTGAGCTTTAAGCCAACTTTTTCACTCTCTTCTTTCACTTTCATCAAGAGGCTTTTGAGTTCCTCTTCACTTTCTGCCATAAGGGTGGTGTCATCTGCATATCTGAGGTTATTGATATTTCTCCCAGCAATCTTGATTCCAGCTTGTGCTTCTTCCAGCCCAGCATTTCTCATGATGTACTTTGCATATAAGTTAAATAAGCAGGGGGACAATATATAGCCTTGACATACTCCATTTCCTATTTGGAACCAGTCTGTTGTTCCATGTCTAGTTCTAACTGTTGCTTCCTGACCTGCATATAGGTTTCTCAAGAGGTAGGTCAGGTGGTCTGGTATTCCCATCTCTTTCAGAATTTTCCACAGTTTATTGTGATCCTTATAGTCAAAGGCTTTGGCATAGTCAATAAAGCAGAAATAGAAGGTTTTCTGGAACTCTCTTCCTTTTTCAATGATCCAGCAGATGTTGGCAATTTGATCTCTGGTTCCTCTGCATTTTCTAAAACCAGCTTGAACATCTGGAAGTTCACGGTTCACATATTGCTGAAGCCTGGCTTGGAGAATTTTGAGCATTACTTTACTAGTGTGTGAGATGAGTGCAATTGTGCGGTAGTTTGAGCATTCTTTGGCATTGCCTTTCTTTGGAATTGGAATGAAAACTGACCTTTTCCAGTCCTGTGGCCACTGCTGAGTTTTCCAAATTTGCTGGCCTATTGAGTGCAGCACTTTCACAGCATCATCTTTTAGGATTTGAAATAGCTCAACTGGAATTCCATCACCTCCACTAGCTTTGTTTGTAGTGATGGTTTCTAAGGCCTACTTGACTTCACATTCCAGGATGTCTGGCTCTAGGTGAGGGCCATCATAATCACCATAATGATCATCTGGGTCATGAAGATCTTTTTTGTACAGTTCTTCTGTGTATTCTTGCCACCTCTTCTTGATGTATTCTGCTTCCGTTGGGTCCATACCATTTCTGTACTTTATCGAGCCCATCTTTGCATGAAATGTTCCCTTGGTATCTCTACTTTTCCTGAAGAGATCAGTAGTCTTTCCCATTCTGTTGTTTTCCTCTGTTTCTTTGCTTCAGACAATACTAAAAAGCTATAGTAATCAAAGCAGTGTGAGACTGGTATAAAAACAGACAGACATATGGATCAATGGAATAGAATAGAGAGCCCAGAAATAAACTGCACACCTATAGATAATTAATCTTTAATAAAGGAGGCAAGAATATAAAATGGGGAAAGACAGTCTCTTCAGCAAGCGGTACTGGAGAAGTGGAACAACCAGCTGCATGTAAATCTGTGAAGTTAGGACACACCCTCAGATCATACACAAAAATAACTCAAAATGGGTTATGACTTAAAACGATAAGACATGACATCACAAAACTCCTAGAAGAGAATATAGGCAAAACATTCTCTGACATAAAACATACCAATGTTTTCTGAGGGATCCCAAGGCAAAAATAAACAAATGAGACCTAATCAAAATTAAAGCTTTTGCATAGCAAAGAATACCATAAACAAAAGGAAAAGACAAGTTAGGTACAAACTGGGAGAAAATATTTGCAAATGCTGAGACTAACAAGGGCTCAATTTCCAAAATATACAAAGAGCTCACACAACCCAATAACTACAATGACAACAAAAACACCCAGGGACTTCCCTGGTGGTCCGGTAGTTAAGAATCTGCCTGCCAATGTACAGGACATAGGCTCAACCCTTGGTCTAGGAAGATTCCACATGCCTCAGAGCAACTGGGCCTGTGAACCACAACTGCTGAGCCTGTGTGCTGCAGTTGCTGCAAAACTTCCCCCAACTCAATATGTCTGAAGAAAATGTTCTATTGGCTGTCTCAGTTAGTTAAAAATCTATTTCTCTCGTGCATATCCTTTAATTCTTCCAGTCTGCTGATGGCTATTTATCCAGCTCTACAACTGTATTCTCCTCAATATCAGCCTAAGCTAAATGGGAAGCCCCCAAAGTTGCATTGTCCAGGAGGCAGATTAGTTCTCAGTGTCACTGGATATCAAAAGCAGTCATGGAAGACATGCTACAAATGAACAAACCATGATATCATAAGTAAAACTGGAACAAATGCACCAAGAATTAGAGAATTCTGGGAAATGAGTATAAGACACAGGAAGACTATGCCTCAAAAACTACCTCAATAAATAAGTGGCATAATGACGCAGCTTTAATGGTGTTCCACCCCAGAAAATGCACTCCTGTCCTCTCATCCTCCCATCCTGACCTATGAACCTGGGTTTCTAAGGTAGGAATCTCCTCTTCAGCAGACAGAAAACATCCTGAACTATGAACCTGGGTTTCTAAGCTAGGAATCTCCTCTTCAGCAGACAGAAAAACTTGAGGTTCTCATTCTCACAGAGTCCCAAGGCAGTTTTCCCTATAGCCCTGACTCAAACCTTTTAAGAATAAGAAGGGATGTAATCCACGAAGTCTACAGGCCTGGCTGGCATAGCCACAGCTGTACCAGCACCATCAGCTTGTAAGAGCTTAACAGTAGACGTTGCTCTGGAATTTAGTTTTTTCTTAGGTACTGTAAGTAAAAATGGGAGTAGAAGCTGAGTGAGTCCATGCTAAGAGCTGAGGTGCTGCTCAGCAGAGGTCATGGAGAGAAACCTTAATTACCAACTACTGATACACCAGTAAAGCCACTGCTCAGCCCTGGGAGGGTGGGAGCTCTTCACAGGGACTGACCATGCCCACATTCCTGGGGGCTGCCGGGTTGGCAAGGGCAAGGCTGCCATAGTGTTGCCCTCCATAGGAGGGGTAGTCTGGTAGAGCAGAAAGGGCACGTGCTTAGAGGCAGACAATCCAGGCTCTACTACTTGGTAGCTATGTGGCCCCGGACAAATTCCTTGACCTCTCTGACCCTCACATTTTTCATTTATTACACAGAGATATCGACACTGATCTTACCATGGTTATTATGAGGATTAAATGAAATAATTTACCTGATATGGCAGCAGCACTCACTTAGTGACAAGGTGACCTTGTGCTCCCTAGTCAGATCCATTTGCTGCTTGCTACTCAGCCACAGTTATTTTCCAAAACGGAAATCTGACTTCTCTACTTAAAACATTTCAGTGGCTTCCCTTGGTAAATGTAAAGAACAAAATCCTGATGGTCTGAGAAGCCCTGCATGTCCTGGTCCTTATCTACCTCCCTCCCTCATTCTCCTGTGCTTTAGCCACATGGACCCCCTTTATGCTCTCAAAAATGTAATCCTTCCTGTCTTGAAGCCTTCACACAGGCTCAAAGCATCTTCTTCGCATATCTCATCTATCTGGTTAACAACTTCTCATAACTTCTTTGGGAAAAATATTCCTCAACCTCCAGACTAGGTCAGGCCTCCTGACAATGCTCACATAAATTCTCTTTCACAGAGCTTGATCTGCTTTGTAATTATACCTGGGATGACTTATACTATGTCTCAGACAAGATCAAGAGGTAGGAAATTGTGTTCTTTATTGATTACCCCCGAATCTCTAGGACTCAACATCAAGCACAATGCCTGGCCCATTTTAGGAGCTTAAATCTTTTACTGAATAAATGAATGAATGAAAGTTCAGAGGAGGGTTGGAAAGCATTTGCTATTAATCTGGTTAGTACTTCTCTGCAACACTTAACCACGTTCTGCCCAGCATGCTTATGAATATTTAATTCCTTCTTTCCTTGCTGGATTTTCAGCTTTGCTGTGTATATATACAACTTCGAATGTTCCACTGCCTCCTTAAGACAGGCTCAGAGGAGATGGTCCGTGTTGGGGAGATGGCATGGAATGGAAGGGAGCGTTAAAAGCCCTGAACAGAAACAGAGAGAAAGATGAACTCTAACTTGAAGGTGGCTGTGGCCTAAGAGAAAGTCTCCTGTCCAGTCTTTCCTTCTCAGGGGCATTGAAGTTGACCGCTTTTTGTTGGGAGGTGAGGATTCAACAGAGTGACACTTACTTGTTCCCATGAAGAAATCATATGACGTTCAGCAGGTGGCTTTTCTATGATGGTCACCTCTGTCACACCTGGGGATGATTCTGGAAGAGGAAGCAGAGAGTAGAGTAGTTGGTCCAATCTCACATATTCCTACCAGGAAGGTTGATGAACTGTTGAAGTCTGCTCTAGGAATACCAGATCCCTCTGAGGAGCATTTGTTAGCCCTGTAATAAAAGCAGCTGGTCCCTCAAAAGCAGTCGGTCCCATAAGCTAAGACCGTGTAGTCTTCTAGTGATAATTATGCCAGTATCCTTTCCACGTATCAAAGTTTTCCTCAAGTTTTCAGAAGAGTCAAATCTTGGAATGCAGCAACAGCCCAATACACTAGCTAAGAAATTGGGACTCCACCATCCTAGTCATGCTTTACGCATTCACTAGCTGTGTGACCTTAGATGAGTGCTCACCTCCTTCTGCATTCAGTAAGACAAGAATTACAATAATACCTTCCTCAATAAGTGAAGCAAAAACAGGAATGAAGAAACAGAGAGGAAACAGAGATGAAGATACTTTGGAAAAGTAAAAAGTACCATATACACAATTTTTCTTCTGCCTTCTGTTCAAGGTTCTTTCTAACGTGTTGGGAAGCATGGTACTGTGGTAGAAAACCAATGAGTTTCAAGCCATTTGACCTGGGGTGAATCCTTGCTATGCCCCTGACTGGTTAGGGTGGAAGACACTGTTTTATCCCTTTAAGGGTGGTCTCATTTGGCACTGTTCCACCAAAACTAAGACAGTAGATAATAAATGCCATTATTCAATTTTACAGCAAGGACACCGAGGTTGAGAGGTTAAACCACAAAGCCAATCCTCTGACTCCAAGTATGGGTCTAGTTGAAAAATGAAGAACATGTTCAAAAGTCACTACTTGCCCCCAGCATAGCCTGTTAAAGCAATTATCCTATGCAAATGCAGAGTCTGGCTTCAATTAGTCTTGGCAGCCCAGTACTCTACCTACAGTAGGACCGAAGAATACAGAATTCTTGGCCCACAACACAGCTGGTTACGTAGGGATGTCATCTGACTATACTCCCAGTGCAATCTAATGCCTAGGGCTACAAGAGGACACACACATAATGTAAGTACCTGACACTAAGTTTTGCTGAGGCATCCATTTTAAATACATCCATCTTGAATAGACAAATTGCCAGTTGTATGACACAGTTACTAACTAAACAACTAGATGAGGAATGAGGCCACCCCCACTCACAAAGTTCCCCTTTTAGAAAGCCCTGGGTAACCTGGATAACTGACTACTTGAATGAGCCACCTTTCCCTTCAGATGTCCTAATTCCCCCTCTTAAGTTTTAAATCCACCAATAAAGTGTAAACCTGCAAAACCCTAGATACACAACTCTGGGGTCCTAATAAAAGCAAAGACCCAGGTCTGTTCACTCACTCCCGGCTATCTGGTTGTGTGGCTGTGGGGATACCATGTACCCTCCAGGACCTGTGTATAATAAAAAAAATTTTTTTCAAGGTTCCCCGATGGTTGCTGCTGAGGTATATCTTCAGTCATAACAAAAACCACAATGTTTGGTCCAACCACTACATCAGCTTCAGTCTGGGAAATGTCTGTGGGGCTCATCCAAATAGTATAGGCCTAGGTGAGTGCCTCAGGTATTCCTAGCCAACAGCAACACTATCAGTGAGTAGGCTGAGAGAGACACAAACACACCATTCTTCAGCCTGTGACAGACCTACGTGGAAGGGCTACAGGTTCAGACAGAAATGCTGTGATGTAGTACAGATGACAACATACCACTTTTAATCTTTGCACATCTCCAGGATAGGACAACTGGTCAACACACTGGCTTTAAAAACTTTCATGTAACAAGTTGCTTAGGAAGTACCCACTGCAGAGACTCTGCTATCCAATACTTCAGCACTGATAAGGAGGAGGTACTGGGGGTGAGGAAGACAGGGACACACAATAAATTCCATTTCTATAATGCTGTATTTCTGGAAACTGGTATAAGTTATCTCACTGACTCAACAATCATGTGAAGCCGGCATCATTACTTTAAAGATAAGGAAACAGGTTCAGTGATATTACATTAATTATTTCACAGAACTAAATCTCTGACCACAGGTGCAGGTACCAAGCCTAATGTTTTCTCTACTGTATTGCCTTAGTAGTTAATTCCAACATGAGGGAAAGTTTTCTTCACACCACCAAGCAATTCTGACACCAGCTGAGTGTTTTACAATTCAACTCAATCTTGACTCTACCAGGAGAAAGCCTCAGATCCCACAGGTTAAGAGCTCATTCCCACAAGCCTGCCCTTACTTCCGATGCTAACTGCAGGTCCAGGCTGTTATCTGTGCTTCTGACGGACTGGCTGTAAATCAGGAGTTCCTATGATCCTTCCCTTGGGTTTGATGAGTCTGATACAAGGGCTCACAGAACTCAGGAAACCCATTTACTCACTGGAATATTGGTTTATTTTAAAGGATATTACAGATCAACAGGGAGATAAGATGTGTAGGGCTGGGTCCTGAACAAAGGGGCTTCTGTCCTTGTCGAGTTTGGGGCCTGGCACAGTGGCATGAGGAAGTGTCTGGTTAACCAGACTGGAAACTCCCTGCACTATTTTGGTTTTTTATGCAGGCTTCATTACACAGGCATGCTTGACTAAATAACTGGCCATTGGCAAATGACTCAACCTCCAGACTCTCTCCCTTCCATGTAAATCAGGTGGGGGAGTGAAAGTTCCAACCCTTTAATCCTGGTTGGTTCCCTCGGGAACTGGCCCCATCTTTAGGTTACCCAAGGGCTTTCCAGTCACCTAACTAACAAAAGCCATCTTCTTTTATCACTTAGGAAATTCCAGGGGTTTTAGGAACTCTGTGCCTGAAACAGTGATAAAGTCTAAATATATATTTATTATAAATCATAATAACACAGATAACCAAAAAATCATGAGGCTATTTAGAAATAATAGCAATAACAAGTTGTGTATGGTTTATTATTAATAACATGTGACATGAGAAGTAGTATCTGACTCAGTTCAGATGCTCAGTTGTGTCTGACTCTTTGCTTCCCTGTCCATCACCAACTTCTGGAGCTTGCTCAAACTCATGTTCATTGAGTCGGTGATGCCATCCAACCATCTCATCCTCTGTCATTCCCTTCTCCTCCTGCCTTCATTCTTTCCAAGCATCAGGGTCTTTTCCAATGAGTCAGTTCTTCGCATCAGGTGACCAAAGTATTGGAGCTTCAGCTTCAGCATCAGTCCTTCCAATGAATATTCAGGAATGACTTCCTTTAGGATTGACTAGTTTGATCTCCTTGCTGTCCAAGGGACTTTCAAGAATCTTATCCAACACCACAGTTCAAAAGCATCAATTCTTTGGCACTCAGCTTTCTTTTTGGTTCAACTCTCACATCCATATATGACTATAGCTTTGACTATACACACGTTTGTCAGTAAAGTAATGTCTCTGCTTTTTAATATGCTGTCATCTTTTAATTTCAAGGGTGCACACTGTTTATAATAGCCAGGACATGGAAGCAACCTAGATGTCCATCAGCAGATGAATGGATAAGAAAGCTGTGGTACATATACACAATGGAGTATTACTCAGCCATTAAAAAGAATACATTTGAATAAGTTCTAATGAGGTAGATGAAACTGGAGCTGCAGAAAGAAAAACACCAATACAGTATACTAACGCATATATATGGAATTTAGAAAGATGGTAACGATAACCCTGTATGCGAGACAGCAAAAGAGACACAGATGTATAGAACAGTCTTTTAGACTCTATGGGAGAGGGCGAGGGTGGGATGATTTGGGAGAATGGCATTGAAACATGTATAATATCATATAAGAAACGAATCGCCAGTCTAGGTTCGATACAGGATACTGGATGCTTGGGGCTGGTGCACTGGGATGACCCAGAGGGATGGTATGGGGAGGGAGGAGGGAGGAGGGTTCAGGATTGGGGACACGTGTACACCCGTGGCGGATTCATTTTGATGTATGGCAAAACCAATACAATATTGTAAAGTTAAACAAAACAAATTTCAAGGCTGCAGTCACCATCTGCAGTGATTTTGGAGCCTAGGAAAATAAAGTCCCTCACTGTTTCCATTGTTTTCCCATCTGTTTGCCATGAAGTGATAGGACCAGATGCCATGATTTTAGTTTTTTGAATGTTGAGTTTTAATACAGCCTTTTTACTGTCCTCTTTTACTTTCATCAAGAGGCTTTTTAGTTCCTCTTCACTTTCTGCCATAAGGGTGGTGTCATCTGCAGAGCCCCCAAGATGATAGCTAACAGTGAATGATGTTGGATTCGTGATCTCTGAAGAAGAAGATTTAGCTTCAGGATCAGGTACCAGGCTTGATCACTCAAAGCTTTTGTGTGGCAGAAGTTTTATTATAGTGTAAAAGGACAGAAAAAGCTTCTGACAGACATCCGAAGGGGGAGAGAGAGAGTGTTTCACTTGCTACTCTTATCAAGGCCTTATATACTTTTATCAGACCCATTCCCACAACATACATTTTAGAAGAACAAGATTAGAACTAACAATAGAAAGGTCTTACCAGATCCATTCCCACAACATACATCTTAAGGTAAGATGAGTCAGAAGGTTCTTGTTAAGAAGAAGAAAAATGTCCTTGAGCACGATGCATTGTCATTATATAATCATTAGCACAGAGCTTATGGAAAAACATACCCTTGAGCAAGATGAATTTGGTTGTGTAATCATTAGCTCTGGACTTAAAGAAAATAATGTCTTATGTGACTAAGACAAAACAATGTAGAAAAAAAAAGTTTGTCCTTTTCTCCTCGAGAGCCCCAGACCCCTTTCTCCTTCTTGAGGGCCCTGGACCCCTTCCTCCTTGAGGGCCCCGGACTCCTTATCAACCTACATAAGAATTAACTCTTTCATTACCCCCTTCTTTGTCTAGGAGAACATGGCTGCCAAGGGAAAAGGGGTGTTGCTCTCATTCTGTAGCTACTTCCTGCTGGCCAGGGGCACAGGCCCTAAATTGTTCTGGCAGCATATTTGCCTTACCCTCATATTGAGGGTCTCTGATCCAGGGACAGTATAGTTGGGGGAGGTTGTGGCATTCATAGGAGCTTAACAACTATTTGTAACATTAAGGCTTTCAGACTGTTAGAAACAAACCCCATTATACAGTTATCGATGTAAGGCAAAAGAGTCATTAAACCAAGTTAAAATGTAATCAAAATTAAAAGTCACATTATGTTCATAGTTAAGGTACAATGTGTTATACCAGTCCATTTTAGGATTATTAGATGTCATCAGATCAAGAAGAGGTGTCACATATGATTGTTGCTGGTGAAGGAATTCACAGAGTTGAACAGAGTCCTTTCCTTGAAGCACAGAAACCCACCATGGGAAGCTTTCAACTAATGAAAAAGGGAGTGCTCCACAGACCCAGCAATCAGACATAGCCAATTCTACTCTCCTGCCTTTGTGACCAATGACAAGCATTTATGAGCTGCCTGGCTGGAATAATCCATATGGCAGAGGATGAAATGAAATACTGAATGAAGAAAGTCAGGTCTTCAGACATAGCATAGTTTGCTCTAGATACCTATGGCATGCCACGGATGAATACTTTCTGTGGTAACTTACTCCAAAGTTGGGTGCTATCACTTTCTTCCTTCTCTGCCACCCATATCAGTTCCCTATTGAGAGGTAAAGTCTATTTCTCCGCTTCTGTGAAGGGAGGTTAACAGGGGTTAGTCTGTGACTTCCTTGACCAATAAAATATGGCAAAGAGACATCATGCAAGTTTTGGACTTCAAGACGGCTGGCAGTCCCCGTTTCCTCTCTTTCTGCTCTGAGCCATCACAAACTGAATCCAAGCTACTCTTCTGGACAAAGAGGCCATGCTGGGGAGCCTTGAGGGGCCAGATATGTGAGTGCTGAAGCCATATGGGACTTCCAGTCGAGTTGAGCCAGAAGGTAATTCTAGTCCTAGCTGCAATCTCATTGCAAACGTCTGAGACGTGAAATGCAGGCAGTCCCACCTAAGCCCAGTCAGCCTACAGGACTGGGAGAGAGACTAAATTGCTGTTTCAACCCACTGTTTGGGGGTGGTTTGTTACCCAGCAATAAATAACTGGAACTCACTCCCTAGTAGAAAACAGTTTCTGAGTCAACAATCTCAGATATTTAATGAGGACCTGGCATGTCCTCAGCTTGGGAAAAATTTCCGCCAGAGATTAGGAATTTAAGGAGATACTGTCTCAAGAAACTCATTGCCTAGTTAGACAAACATGAATCAACAGTGAAAACTTCAAGATAATAATATGTATTACATATTAAATTGGGTAATATATTGACCCTGTGGGTCACTGAAATTAGGTTGGAGGGAGGAAGATAAAGACTGAAAAAGTGATGGAAATGTCATAAACTATGCATAACTAACCTGGGCTGTGAAGGATGACATGGCCGTTCTGGCAGACTGGCTTCCTTAATACCTACTCCTGCTCCTTCCTCATGTGCTTTCCTGTATTATATTGACCAGCTGGCTAAAGACTACATTTCCCACATTCCACTGCAGCTAGGCGCCTGCTGGAGGCCATGCTTTCTGCAGGGAAACCCGCTGGCATAAAACCTGGAAGGAGAGAAGGAGCAGGTGAGGTAGAGGGGTAAGTAGGGTGATGGGCTCTTTTTACAAGCATAGTTGCAAAGGTATTTTGATCTCATGGGGTTAAGAGTTGTAGTGTGGCAGAAGCAGCAGCAATTTCTCAATTCTACAGCTTCCTAGCTGCAGGTATGTCCCATTTAGCATCCTTTTCACAGTTTGGTTGGTTCTCAGCCTAGAATCTGCTCTGTTTAATCTCCCAATTATTTTATGGGCTAATGCCTCTCAAGTCCTTCCTGCCTTAACTAGCTACAGTGTCTTTCCAGCCTTTAACAAGCTATGTATTCTATGGTCTGCCACTAAAAATCCTGATAGACAGAGTTTGCATCTGTGGGTTCACCTTCAGGACAAATGAATGTGTGCAGATCAGACGAAATGGTCATTAATATGACTTAAAAATTGTGGCCACAGAGCCAGACAAAAAGTAGTAGAGGTTTTGGAACCCAAGATTCCAAAGACATTAAAGTTCTTTACAGACGGAAAAGAAAACTTAAGACTATAAGATTATTCAAAGAGAACAAGAGTTTATTACACAAATCAAAGAATTACGTAAAGATAATACATCAGATAATACATGGAGATCAACCCTGGGATTTCTTTGGAAGAAATGATGCTAAAGCTGAAACTCCAGTACTTTGGCCACCTCATGCAAAGAGTTGACTCATTGGAAAAGACTATGATGCAGAGGGATTGGGGGCAGGAGGAGAAGGGGATGACAGAGGATAAGATGGCTGGATGGCATCACTGACTCGATGGACGTGAGTTTGAATGAACTCCAGAAGTTGGTGATGGACAGGGAGGCCTGGCATGCTGTGATTCATGGGGTTGCAAAGAGTCAGACACGACTGAGTGACTGAACTGAACTGAATACATGAAGCTAGGGCTTGAAGGTGAGGCACCTGGAGGGCTTGGGGGGTGGGTGGGTAGAGTGGAGTAGACTGTACATGGCCAACCTGAGGTTCTTTAGAAGGACCAGCTTGAAGGGTTCATCTCTGGTTGATGCTGGGAATCTGGCTTCTGCATGTATTCTACATTGAGAAGGCTGTTTTCCCAATCTGCCAAATCACTAAAAATCTGCTTTCCTTTTGAGAGTCGAAAATTTGCATGGTGTCATGGGCAAAGCTCATTAACAATTCTCAGGAAATAAAAATAGAATCTGGATAATAAGATAAACTCTAACATTTTTTTTTCCCTTTGGCCTTGGTCTAGTTTCATTTGCTTATAGGATACCATGTGCAGAGACCTCGTACCTGGCGCTTCAGACCATAGTTCCTCTTGCAAGGTAACTACACCTAACACTTTAGCTTGCCTCACACATCAGGTTCGGGTTTTGGTAAGTTCTAAGGGAAAAGAATTCCAGTTGAGCTATTTCATATCCTGGAAGATGATGCTGTGAAAATGCTGCACTCGATATGCCAGCAAATTTGGAAAACTCAGCAGTGGCCACAGGACTGGAAAAGTCAGTTTTCATTCCAATCCCAAAGAAAGGCAATGCCAAAGAATGCTCAAACTACTGCACAATTGCACTCATCTCACACGCTAGTAAAGTAATGCTCAAAATTCTCCAAGCCAGGCTTCAGCAATAAGTGAACTTCCAGATGTTCAAGCTGGTTTTAGAAAAAACAGAGGAACCAGAGATCAAATCGCCAATATCCAATGGATCATGGAAAAAGCAAGAGAGTTCCAGAAAAACATCTATTTCTGCTTTATTGACTATGCCAAAGCCTTTGTGTGGATCACAATAAACTGTGGAAAATTCTGAAAGAGATGGGAATACCAGACCACCTGACCTGCCTCTTGAGAACTCTGTATGCAGGTCAGGAAGCAACAGTTAGAACTGGACATGGAACAACAGATTGGTCCCAAATAAGAAAAGGTGTACGTCAGGCTGTATATTGTCACCCTGCTTATTTAACTTATATGCAGAGTACATCATGAGAAATGCTGGGCTGGAAGAAGCACAAGCTGGAATCAAGATTGCCAGGAGAAATATCAATAACCTCAGATATGCAGATGACACCACCCTTATGGCAGAAAGTGAAGAGGAACTCAAAAGCCTCTTGATGAAAGAGGAGAGTGAAAAGTTGGCTTAAAGCTCAACATTCAGAAAATGAAGATCATGGCATCCGGTCCCATCACTTCATGGGAAATAGATGGGGAAACAGTGGAAACAGTGTCAGACTTTATTTTTGGGGGGCTCAAAAATCGCTGCAGATGATGATTGCAACCATGAAATTAAAAGACGCTTACTCCTTGGAAGGAAAGTTATTACCAACCTAGATAGCATATTGAAAAGCAGAGACATTACTTTGCCAACAAAGGTCCATCTAGTCAAGGCTATGGTTTTTTCAGTGGTCACGTATGGATGTGAAAGTTGGACTGTGAAGAAAGCTGAGTGCTGAAGAATTGATGCTTTTGAACTGTGGTGTTGGAGAAGACTCTTGAGAGTCCCTTGGACTGCAAGGAGATCCAATCAGTCCATTCTAAAGGAGATCAGTCCTGGGTGTTCTTTGGAAGGACTGATGCTGAAACTGAAACTCCAATACTTTGGCCACCTGATGCGAAGTCTTGACTCACTGGAAAAGACTCTGATGCTGGGAGGGATTGAGGGCAGGAGGAGAAGGGGACAACAGAGGATGAGATGGCTAGATGGCATCACCGACTCGATGGACATGAGTTTGGGTGAACTCCAGGAAGTGGTGATGGACAGGGAGGCCTGGGGTGCTGCGATTCATGGGGTCACAAGAAGTCGGACATGACTGAGCGACTGAACTGAACTGAACTGAAGGGAACAGAGTAGTTATCCCCTGGAAAGTCGATTCAAGTTCAGGCTATGCTTTTAGACAACCCAGTGGTTACGTTAAAACCTATCACACACTAAATCCTGCCACCCTGCTACAGGATTGGGGTTCCTGGAGCATGATCATATAGAAACCATAGACATGATCTTTTCCAGTTGCCCCAACTGAGAAAGTTAGCCTCTCAGAGATGGGAGCAGTTTTATGAGAAGAGAGAAAAGTCTGGTGGATATGCAGTGACTTCTCAGACCCAAGTCACAGAAGTGAGAAACTACCCACTGAGGCTCCTGCCCCCAAAGAAGAGTTGACAGTCCTCACCTGAGCCTTTCAGCATGGGACAGGGAAAATCCTACATGTTTTCACAGATTCCCAGTATGCATATGCCATCCTACCCACACATGGGGCTATTTGGATGGAAGGAGGTATGCTTACTGCAGAGAATAAACTTGTGAAATGTGGCTTAAGCATACTGAAGTTCTTAAGAGTACAGCTTCCAAAAGGGATGGCAGTGATTCATTGCAGGCCTCATACAAAGGGAATACAGAGGTAAAAAAGGGAAACAAAGTGAATACAACTGCCGAAAGGGTGGCCCAGAACCTGCAACTTGGCAACCACCGCTCATACCTCAAAGGCAAGATCCATCCAATCATTCCCCAAACTACAGAAAGGAAGAATTAGATAAAAACTGAAAACTGGGCTTCAGTAGAGATCGAGAGGACCATGGTGGCTAGCTAATGAACACAGGCAACACTTCTTTTCCAAACCACAGCCTGTCAAGCCATCAGGAAGGTTCATCAAGACTCACCACAGGAGGGAGGTCCTAATTAATTGGTCAGTTGAGCTCACGGTTAACTCCAGGCATGGAAACTATAATCAAATGGATAGATGAGACATGCCCATCTGCACAATGAACACAGCTCCCCAGACCAGACCCTCCAGAGGCCCCTAGATAAGGGCCATTCAGACCAGAGGGACATATCCTGGAGAAGACTGGCAGATTGATTTCACCATCATGGCAAGAGTACTGGGCATTTTCAGGGATCTCCTGGCCCTAGAAAACACTGTTTCTGGGTGGAAAGAAGCATTTCCTGCTAGAACTGAAATGACAGCTGAAGTGGCTAAGGCATTACTAAAAGATATAGTCCCCAGGTTGGGGCTCCCAGGATCCCTGCAAAGAAATAATGGTTCAGCATTTGTGTCTCAAGCGATGATGGAAGTAAGTGCCCTGGGCATAAAATGGACCTTGTACTCAGTCTGGAGACCCTCCCCACCCAAACTGTCAAAGAGAGATCCAATCAGACCCTGAAATGGGCCTTAGCCAAGGTATGTCAGGAAACTCAAGAAAACTGGGCCTAGTGTGCATGTGGTTAGCCCCAGGGGATAAATTAAAATTAAGTGTATTTGAACTTATAACACACACACATAGTAGACCCATTTCCCAATCCCACGAGAAGGGACATCTTAACCCCACTGAAATGGAATAACTCAAGTATGCCCTCCCCTAGGAAAAACCATGAAAGCTCTCACAGAAGATGGTGACCAGGTGCCCGCACCCACTGACCCGGCCCTCCACCTCTTCCAGCCAGGAGCCTGAGCGAACCTAAAAATCTCAAAAACCAGCTGCTGCAAGATCAGCTCATGCCTAGTTGAACAGACTCTCCTTGGTGACCCTAACCACCTACTCTGCTCTGATGTTGTAGGCATCATTCCATGGGGACACTGTACTTGAGGGAAGAGGCCCCCAAGCCCCAACCTGTAGAGAGACAATTTGGGGCAATGGCTCCCTTGATGACTCGTGATGCTAAGACCTGAAGCTTCTCTTCTAAAAAACAATCAAAGCATGACCAGGGAGATACAGCCCCAGCAGTGAGCCTCGACATCAGGGCACACTTGGCCATAGGCAGAAAACCAAGATACTTACATTTTTAGGAAAAATCTGACATGTGACCGTTATTCTTTTGTCATCTGACATGTAACCACTGTTCTCTTGGGCCATGTATCTTACATTGTCTGAAGTCATTTGCCTCAAAAAGTAATAAAACACGCTGGGACCTGGGACCCTTTGCTGCAGTGCTGCAATGCCTGTACCTGGACACACCTCTGCCTGAGCAACAAAATACACAGAAACTGTAAGGGACTAAAAATAACCACATGCATGTGCTGCTGCTGCTGCTGCTAAATTGCTTCAGTCGTGTCTGACTCTGTGTGACCCATAGACGGCAGGCCACCAGGCTCCCCCATCCCTGAGATTCTCCAGGCAAGAACACTGGAGTGGGTTGCCATTTCCTTCTCCAATGCATGAAAAGTGAAAGTGAAGTCGCTCAGTCGTGTCCGACTCTTAGTGACCCCATGGACTGCAGCCCGCGTGCATGTGCAGGTGGGGCAAATTCTAAACAGAAGATACAGAGTCCAAAAAACTCAATTGCCACTTTTGAAGTAGTTTGTTGTTTAGTCACTAAGTGTGTCTGAGTCTCCAAGTTGCTAAGGCGCGTCGGACTCTTCAGGGGCCCCATGGACTGTAGACCTCCACAGAGAGGGTGCAACCAGCACTGAGATCTGAACAGCAAAGTGCTGCTGCCTGGTGAGTACTCCACTCACCCTCCCCAACAAGAACCCTACAAAGCAGCCCCACCCCTGGCTGTGGGAAAGAGTTATACTCTAGAGTGTGAGCTGGCTTCTTTCCATTCTTTGATCGAATAAAACTTCCATTTGCTTCTGAACCAAACTCGGTCTCATCCTACTGGTTCTAATGATACTGGGCAGGAAGACCCCTTTTGGTGCCCAACGCAAAAGGGTTGGTAACAACAAAAGGCTGATTGTTTTGCCTACATGAGTGGCCCCCAATAAAACCCCTAGAATTTGGGTCATAGGCCAGCTTCCCTGGGCAGAAACACTGCCCACATATTGTAGCATTTCACCACTTGAAGAAGGAGTGTACTCTATGTGACCACTCACTGGTGGGAAAACTTCAGAAGCTGATACACGGCTTCCTCTGGATATCACCTGATATGTCAAAGATCAGATTTCCAGGGTCCAACTGATTGATATAATAAACTATAGCTGGGAGTCCTGTCTGAGTCTTGTGAGTCCTTCTAATGAATCACTGAGACTTGTTGACAGTTGTGAGACACCAGAAACATCTTATCTCTTCATTTTAAATATGTTTTAATTTATTTGCTTTAGTTATGTTTTGGAAAATAGCAAATAGTTGGGTTTTGTGAGCCAGATTTAAAATCTTTTTCTATTACTAGGTGACTTAAGCTCATTCATGTTTATTGTTATGAGGGATATGTTTGGTCTCAGCCTTATATTTTTAATTACACGTATTATATTACACTTATGTTTCTTTTTGAAATGTGTATTGTTTGCTCTTTTCTTTAAAATATTTGGGGGAATGGACTGCTTTCTATTGCTTCATGAGAAACTACCACAAATTAGCAACTTTAGACAGCACCCAGGTCACAGTTCTGTAGCTCGTAAATCTGGCACAGCATGACTGGTCTCTCTGCTGAGACTGAAATAATTGATCTATATTTCTGTACATCCAGGCAAACCGACTGCTCAAGTGTCAGCTGATCTATTCTCATTGGGTGCTCCAGGTCATCTTCCATTCCTGTTACTGGCAGAACTCAACTCCTTGTGGTTGTAGGAATCAAGTCTTCAGTCCTTGCCTGCTGTCAGCCAGGGGCACTTTCAGCTTTCAGAGGCCTTTATGATATACTTTATCATGTGTTCTCATCCATCTTCAAGCTAGCAACAGCATAACAAATCTTTTTCATGCTTCAAATCTCTTTGACTTCCTCTTCTGTTAACAGCTTGTTATAAAGTGCTCATGGAGTTAAGGATAATCTCCCTTTTTGCCAATTCACACAACAAATCACAGGTGCTATACTTCAGGAAATCTTGGAGGGCTATTTTTGGGATTCCTTTTTTATTAAAAAAAAATAGCCTTATTGAGATATAATTCCACACCATAAAGTGTTCACCCCACTGAAATGTATACTTCAGTGATTTTTAGTATATTCACAGAGTTGTGCATCCTTTCCTGAAAAAGAAACTTTGTACCACCCTCCATTCCCCACTCCCAGCATTCTGGCAATTTACTTTACATCTGTACATACTTATAGATCATAAGTGAAATCATAAAACACATGGCCTTTGTAACTCTCCTTTCAATTAGTTTTCAAGGTTAATCTATATTGTAGCATGGATCAGTACTGTATTTCTTTTATTTGCCAACATTTCCTATTGTATGGACATACCACATTTTTCAGATCTATTCATCAGCTGATGGACATATGGACTGTTTCTATGTTATTATAAATAATGCTTTTAAGAATATTTGTGTACATGTTTTTGCATGTAAATGTTTTCATTTCTCTTGGGTATATATCCAGAGGTGAAATTGCTGGGTCATAGGTAACTATGTTTAGCTTTTTGAGGAAGTGCCAAACTGCTTTCCAAAGTAGTGGTGCCATTTTACATTCCCACCTATAGTGAATGAATATTCCAGTTTCTCCAGTTCCTTGCCAAGACTTACATGTATTTATTTATTTTTAAAGCAGGCATCCTAGAGGGTGTGAAGTGGTATTTGGATTGGATTATTTGATGTTTTTGTAGAGTCATATGAATTCTTAATAGATTTCACCCATAAATCCTTTATCACATATGTGATTTGCAATCTCTCCTTTTCTGTGGAGGCTTCACTTTCTTGATGGTATCTTTAAAAGCACAAGCACTTTTAATATTGATGAAGTATGATTTAGCTATTTTTTTCTTTTGTTTCTTGTACTTTTGGTGTTAGATCTAAGAATCTACTGCCTAATCCAAAGTCATTAAAAAATCAATTCAAGGCCTATGTTTTAGCACATACATTTATATCTAAGATCCATTTGGAGTTAATTTTTGTATCTGAATTGAGGATGGGGTACAATTTCACTCTTTTGGATGTGGCTATCCAGTTGCCACAAAATATGTTGAAGACTTTTCCCCTCATTATTTAGATATCCCTGCTGAAAATCACTGGGCCATAAATGTGATGGTTTAGTTCTGGAGTCTGAATTCTATTCCACTGATCTATACTTCTATCTTTATAGCACTGCCCCAGTGAAAACTACTGTAGATTTGGAGTAAATTTATTGTAGTAATATATACATAAAAATCTGAGATAGTAACTATTTTAAAGTGTACATTTAAGTACACTTGACATTGCTGTATAATTATCACCACTATTCATCTGCAGAACATTTTCATTATCCCAAGTCTAATAAACTTTCAAATAGTAAAATTTAAGTCCTCTAACTTTTGTACCTCTTTTCCAACTTTGGCTATTCTGGGTCTCCATTTTCATATTAATTTTAGGACTATTTTAATTTTAGGGTTATTTGTCAATATCTGAGAGAGAAGCAGTTGATGTTTTCATAGGGATTGTAAATTTAGTCAATTTTCAGAGTATGGGGTTGTAATAATATTAAGACTTCCAAACCATAAACATGTCTTCCAGTCTGTTTAGATGTTTTTTAATTTCTTTACATACTGTGTAGTACAAGTCATGCACTTCTGTTATTCATTTATGCCTTACTTCTGTTAACTTTATACTAAGTATTTTACTGTTTTGACCAAATTGTAAATTGAATTGTTTTTATAGATTTTTGGACTTGTTCATTGCTAACTTATAGGGTTTTTTTTCTCTCTCTTTTTTGTGTGTGGATTTCTTAGGACTTTTTTTTTAATACATGGAGCATGTTATCTGCAAATAGCTCCTTCCTTCTTTCCTTCCCACTTGTATGTCTTTATTTCATTCTCTTGCTTAACTGCCCTGACGAGAATCTCAGTAAAATGCTGAACAGAAGTGGTAAGAGGGGAGTTCTTATTTTGCAGAAAAGAGAGAATGTAGCATACCTGAGACTGCAATATTTAGAGACATCTGCTTGTAAGGTTGGTCCTTGGTTGGCATCTGGGAACTTGGATTTCAAGAGGATTTCTACCACTCCCTGGTAAGAATGGCTCACTGTACCCCTTGCTATTGCAGACAATATGGTTTATGCTAACACCTGCTTTCCTCTGGGAGTCTCAAATTTGGTACATATTAGGTAGATGGTGTCTACATAATGCATTTCCAATAAAAGGTATGGACTCCTGGTCACATGAGCTTCCCTAGTAGACAACATTTCAGATGTATTGTCACATATTGCTGGAATAATTAAGGGTGTCCCATGTGATTCCTAGAGATGGCAACGACACCCCACTCCAGTACTCTTGCCTGGAAAATCCCATGGATGGAGGACGCTGGTAGGCTACAGTCCATGGGGTTGTGAAGAGTCGGACATGACTGAGGGACTTCACTCTCACTTTTCACTTTCATGCATTGGAGAAGGAAATGGCAACCCACTCCAGTGTTCTTGCCTGGAGAATCCCAGGGAGGGCAGAGCCTGGTGGGCTGCCATCTATGGGGTCACACAGAGTCAGACACAACTGAAGCAACTTAGCAGCAGCAGCATGTGATTCCACTAAGAGAAGACTCTTGAAAACTTATATCTGGTTTACTTAATCTCCCCACATGTACCTTTCCCTTTGCTTCTACTATAATAAACTGCAACATGACTGTCTCTCAAGTCCTGTAACCTCAACTTGGTGTGGTGCTGGGGATCCCATGAACATTTGTCTTGTTCCTGATTTTACTGGGAAAGTATCCGGTTTCTCACCATTAAGTAAATGTTGGCTGTGGGTTCTTCATAGATACCCTTCATCAGGTTGAGGAAGCTTGATTTTTGCTTTTATGTTTTCATTCTATCCCACAATTCAGGTATGGTCTGTCATCAGAGAACACACCTTGTATGATATAAATTCTTCAAAATTTATTTTGGCTTGCTTAAAGGTCTAACATATTTGAGGTTATTCCATGTCTACTTGAGAATAATTTTATTATACTGTTTCTGATAAAGTGTTCTACAGATGTCTGTTAGGTGGAGTCAATTTAGTGTTGCTTAAGCTTGCTAGTTCTGTTAACTTTCTACCCAGCTGTTTTATCGATTGTTGTAAGTAGGGTATTGTCTGAGACTATTATTGTTGAATTATCTATCTCTCCTTTCAACACTGTCAGTTTTTGCTTCATATATTTTGGACCTTCATAGGTACATATATGATAATTATTTTGTTTTCCTGGGCATTGATACCTATTATCATTATGAACTGTCCTCCTTTGTTTCAAATAATGAATTTTGTTTTAAAGTTTATCTTACCTGATATTAGTATAACCACTCAAGCTCCACTTGGGGTTCTATTTGCATGGTATATTTTCCCCCCATATTTTCAGTTTTAACCTGTTTGTGTCTGTAAATACAAAATGTGTCTCTTGTAGACTAGGTATATTTGAATCATGTTTTTGCTTTTCTAAAATCGGATGGCAATCTCTGCCTTCTCATTGAAGTGTTTAGTCCATTTACATTAAATGCAACTACTGATAAGGTAGGATTTATTTCTGCCATTATGCTATTTCTTTCTGAGTCCTCACCAGCAATATTTTCAGCATTGCTATAGTCGATTTCTAGTATTAGTCCATTAATGGTGATTTATTAGACTTTCTCTATTAAGTTCCTGAAAATTCTTCCAGCTTCCACCCATTTCCTAGTTTCAAAGATGCTTCCACATAGGTATATGTTGCAGCAGAACCCATTTCCAGGTAACGAAACATATACATTAGTTTACTATGCTGCATAACAAACTACCATAAATTTTTAGCACTGGTAAGATGAAGGACACTGTCCTCTTGATGGCCATCAGCTAGGGGGCTGCTCTCAGCTCCTACAGACTAGTCGCAGTTCCTTGCCATTGGTCCTCTCATAGGATCTCTCACAACATGGCAGCTTAGCTTTTCAAAGTCAGGAGGAAATCCATCTGACTTCTACTTCTCTCTCAGAATGTCCCACTGATTATGTCAGGCCTACCTAGGATAATGACCCTTTTAAGTCAAAGTTAACTAATTAAGGTACTTTAATTACATACACAAAAACCCTTTGCCTTTGTCATATAATGTAACCCAAGCCATGGCATGACATCCCTCATTTTCACAGGTCCTGCCCATTATCAAGAGTAATGGATTATATACAGGTAGCACTGGACATCACCATGGACATCAGCAGATGGTCAATACTGAAATCAGACTGATTATATTCTTTGAAGCCAAAGATGGAGAAGCTCTATATAGTCAGCAAAAACAAGACTGGGAGCTGACTGTGGCTCAGACCATGAATTCCTTATTGCAAAATTCAGACTTAAATTGAAGTAAGTAGGGGAAACCACTAGACCATTCAGGTATGACCTAAATCAAATCCCTTATGATTATATAGTGGAAGTGAGAAATAGATCCAGGGGATTAGATATGATAGACAGAGTACCTGAAGAACTATGGATGGAGGTTTGTGACACTGTATAGGAGGCAGGGATCAAGACAATCCCAAGAAAAAGACATGCAAGAAGGCAAAATGGTTGTCTGAGGAGTCCTTACAAAGAGCTGTGAAAAAAAGAGAAGCAAAAGGCAAAGGAGGAAAAAAAAAACCCATTTGAATGCAGAGTTCCAAAGAGCAAGGAGAGATAAGAAAGCCTTCCTCAGTGATCAATGCAAAGAAATAAAGGAAAACAATAGAATGGGAAAGATCAGAGATCTCTTCAAGAAAATTAGAGATACCAAGGGAACATTTCATGCAAAGATGGGCTCATTAAAGGATGGAAATAGGATGGACCTAACAGAAGCAGAAGATATTAAGAAGAGGTGGCAAGAATACACAGAAGAACTATAAAAAAGATCTTCACGACCCAGATAATCATGATGGTGTGATCACTCACATAGAGCCAGACATCTTAGAATGTGAAGTCAAGTGGGCCTTAGGAAGCATCACTACGAACAAAGCTAGTGGAGGTAATGGAATCCCAGTTGAGCTGTTTCAAACCTTGAAAGATGATGCTGTGAAAGTGCTGCACTCAATATGACAGCAAATTTGGGAAAGTCAGCAGTGGCCACAGGACTGGAAAAGGTCAGTTTTCATTCCAATCCCAAAGAAAGGCAATGCCAAAGAATGCTCAAACTACCGCACAACTGCACTCATCTCATATGCTAGCAAAGTAATGCTCAAATTTCTTCAAGCCAGGCAACAGTACGTGACCTGTGAACTTCCTGATGTTCAAGCTGGTTTTAGAAAAGGCAGAAGAACCAGAGATCAAATTGCCAACATCTGCTGGATCATCGAAAAAGCAAGAGAGTTCCAGAAAAACATCTGCTTTATTGACTATGCCAAACCCTTTGACTGTGTGATCACAACAAAATGTGGAAAAATTCTTCAAGAGATGGGAATACCAAACCACCTGACCTGCCTCCTGAAAAATCTGTATGCAGGTCAGGAAGCAACATTTAGAACAGGACATGGAACAACAGAGTGGTTCCAAACAGGGAAAGGAGTAGGTCAAGGCTGTATATTGTCACCCTGTTTATTTAAATTATATGCAGAGTACATCATGAGAAATGCTAGGCTGGAAGAAGCACAAGCTGGAATCAAGATTGCCGGGAGAAATATCAATAACCTGAGATATGCAGATGACACCACCGTTATGGCAGAAAGCAAAGATGAACTGAAGAGCCTCTTGATTAAAGAGGAGAGTGAAAAGTTGGCTTAAAACTCAACATTCAGAAAACTAAGATCATAACATCTGGTTTTATCATTTCATGGCAAATAGGTGGGGAAACAATGGAAACAGTGAGAGACTATTTTTTTGGCCTCCAAAATCACAGCAGATGGTGACTGCAGCCATGAAATAAAGACGCTTGCTCCTTGGATGAAAAGTTATGACCAACCTTGACAGCATATGAAAAAGCAGAGACATTACTTTGCCAACAAAGGTCCTTCTAGTCAAAGCTATGGGTTTTCCAGTAGGCATATATGCATGTGAGAGTTGGACTATAAAGACAGCTGAGCGCTGAAGAACTGATGCTTTTGAACGGTGGTGTTGGAGAAGACTCTTGAGTCCCTTGGACAGCAAGGAGACCCAACCAGTGAATCGTAAATGAAATCATTCCTGAATATTCATTGGAAGGACTGATGCTGAAGGTGAAACTCCCAATACTTCAGCCACCTGATGCGAAAAACTGACTCATTTGAAAAGACCCTGATGCTGGGAAAGACTGAAGGCAGAAGGAGAAGAGGATGACAGAGGATGAGGCGGCTGGATGGCATCACCAACTCAATGGACATGAGTCTGAGTAAACTTCGGGAATTGGTGATGTACAGGGAGGCTTGGCGTGCTGCAGTCCATGGAGTCACAAGGAGTCGGACACAACTGAGTGACTGAACTGAACTGAGAACTGGAGGTCATTTTAGAAATCTGCCCACTAGTTACACTATAGTTACATCATTTTAAACATCCTTTGTCATAACAGAAAACAATGGTTACATCATTCTTCAACTCTCCTCCCACCTTTGGTTTAGTCTTACATGCATGTATTTATGTATGTTTGTGTGTATTACTCTTATGAAAATAATGCTCAGCAGAAGTCTTTTTGCAGGTTTCTCAGTCTATATTTGATTTGATAAAATCTGTCCTCCAGTAGATTCCTCAGGATGGGCTCATGGGTGGAGAATTTTCTAAGTTCTTTTATTTGATAGACAGTTAGGATAGATATTAAATCCTTGGCTCACACTTTCTTTCACTGAATTTTCTATACTTGTTCAGGTATTTTAATTTTGTTTGGAGTTTAAAGTTTTCTTCTACTTCAGTTCTTTTTTGGGAAGAGTCTTCCTCAGTTGTCTGCTTGACATTTTATTTCCTGATTCCAGCATTAGTTCTCTATAGGTTTTACTTTTCTCTCCTTCATTTTGCAATAGTGTGTCATTTAAAAAGATTTCTAGGTTAGTGACACTAGTGTCTCATTTCTGTTGGTTGTTTCAGCCAGGCTCTTTGGCTGGAATCATTTCTGGGTCTGTTTGCTTGCCACAGATTCTTCTGGTGGTGAGACAGTAGGGCAGGAAAAATTACGGTCTGGTCCTATGATTTGTTGCTTTTTCTCTTTTTACTCCGTTACTTTGCACATTTGCTATTCTCTGTCTTTAAGCAACACTGAGAGTTTGGTTTTGGATAAAAATGTAGTTGCAGAGTTATTGCATATATTTTTGGAAGGAGATTTTGGGGAGGCTGCTTACCATATACCCACCACTAACTTTAGCTGCTTTGCCATAAAAAAATCCTCTTAATATATTGTCTTTTCAAACAACAAAGAAACGTGAAAACATACAGGCAAGCTTGTTTTACCATGCTTTGCTTTATTGTGCTTCTCAGATATTGCCTTTTTAAAATTTTTTTACAAACTGAAGATTCGTGGCAACCTTGCATTGTTAAATAATGGTTAGTATTTTTCAGCAATAAAGTATTTTAAGGTTAAGGTATGTACATTTTTTAGACATAATGCTATTGCACACTTAATAGAGTGTAAACATAACTTTTATACACAGTGGAAACCAAAAATTTGTGAGACTCACTTTATTAGGATATTCACTCTTACTGCAGTGGTCTGGATCCTAATTCCCAACATCTCTGAGGTATGTCTGCAAATGATTTTTGACTTGTGATTACTAAACTCGAAATTATCAGGTTTTGACTACATTTATAAATAGACTGCTTACAGGAGGCTAGATTTCCTATAAATTTAATTACCAGATGTTTAATTCCTTAGGTAGGTTTTAACTTGTAACTGTTAGCAGTTGGCCAGACATCTGAAATACATAATACAATATATTAAATGCATAAATGAAATTTAAAATGTTTATAGACATTTAATTATATAGGCCTTTAAATCAAACTGACAGCTTAAGGGAAATTTAGTTAGCTTGACTCGAGTAGATTCAACATTTACTAAAAGAAAATAATTGTTTAGAGAAAACTTTCTAGATTTATAAATATACTAATGAAGTTGAAGCTCCAATACTTTGGCCATCTGATGCAAAGAGACTGAATGTTGGGAAAGATTGAGGGCAGGAGGAGAAGGGCGAGAGAGGATGAGATGGCTGGATAACATTATCATCTCAACAGACAGGAGTCTGAGCAAACTCTGGGAGATAGTGAAGGACAGGGAGCCTGGAACGCTGCAGTCTGTGGGGTCGCAAAGAGTCAGATATGACTTAGTGACAGAACAACAACAATGAAGTACATCTGTGGAATAGCAAGACCTGCCTAAGTCCAGAAGTACAAGAAGCAATAGGGTAGAAATCTGGGTAAAAATAAGGAGATAAAATATGAGTGGTCTCGGTGATTAGCTCTCTCTTTGCCCTACACTCACAATTTCATTTATAAAACCTACTGCTTCTCCCAAACACATCAGGATATTTCACACCTCATTTACTGTTTTAGGCACCGAGGAATATCAGTTCAGTTGCTCAGTCTTTGCGACCCCATGAACTGCAGCACGCTGGGCTTCCCTGTCCATCACCAACTCCCGGAGTTTACCCAAGCTCATGTCCATTGAGTCTGTGACGCCATCCAACTGAGGAATATAGGGAAGAATAATACAAAGTTCCTAACCTCATGGACTTCAGCTACAGAAAAGAGACAAATTAAAACAAACAAAAAATACATAATTTCAAATAGTGGCAAAGCCATGAGGATTAAAAAAAGAGTAGGATAAAGGAAGACAGTGATAGGGAACGGTGTTACTGGAACTGTATTCAGGGAAGGCTCCTTCGAGGTTGTGATATTAGAGATTTGAATGAAGTCAGAGAAAGATATTCAGAGGAAGAGAATTTCAGATGGAAGGTCTAGCAAATTGCAAAAGCCTTGACGTGGGAACAAGCTTAGTGGGTTCATGGTACAAGGAAGCTACTATGGCAAAACAGAGTGGAAGTAAAGTCAGAAAGACAGTTGAGGGTAAATTATAGGAGACTGGTGGGTCATGGCACAAAATCTGGATTTTATTATGAATGCAAAAGGAAGGTGTTGAAATGTACTATTTGGCTTGCTTAGACTGCCTTTCTCCTCGGTATTCTGGCTAACTTCCACTGGTCTTTTAAAATCAGCATCATCTCCTGTGGGACATACTTCTTAGCTCTTCAGAAAAGATCAACCACCTCCTTCTGTGTGCTACCTCCGAGCAATAACGAATGACTGAACTGTGTGTGTGTTTCATTTCATTGTAGAGTAGCTCCAGCATTTAACGTAGTAGTCCCTCCCTGGGATCCTGGTGTGCTGCCGTCTATGGGGTCGCACAGAGTCAGACACGACTGAAGCGACTGAGCAGCAGCAGCATAGGGAAGGTTCCATAAAGGAAAACCACCCATTCAACGGTGCAAACTTTGGACCAATTCAGGTGCCATTCACACGGAGGCGCATGGGAACCGGTTGCCCTGGGAGGTCGGTTGCAACATTCCCTCACCTCTCTCTGGCCATCTGAAGCCAAGAAGGCCTCTCAGGACAGCCAGCCTCTCACTGTCAGGGGCCTGCTGTTTCCCCTTAGCACATCTATTCCCGCGTCCTTCCTGGGCCCTGTGGTGGGTTTCGGATGGGGTGACCTTCGAGCTTCGCGTCTCTGCATCCACACTCCCGGCAAACGGTCCCTTGGCCCCGTTAACGCACCTTCTGAACAGGACTTACAGCCGCGATGTCCACTGGTCTAGAGTCCAGTTCCTGCCGCGCCTCCGTGCTTCCGCGGCACACCCTTCGTCCCGTAGTCGCCCTCACGGCTCCCCGCCCCACTCACCTAGGATGCGAGTGACCCCCAAGGTCAGCTTCTCCAGGTGCGGCTTGCTGCTGCCCAGCAGCGGGGGCGACGTCTCCTCCATGTCTCGTGTCCCGGCTCCGCGTGCGGCCGGGGAAGGGGTGGGGACCGGGCGGGGGAGCGGGGCGGGCCGGAGGGCCGGACACCGCCCGGGAGGCGCGGCCGTCAAGTTCGCGGCATGCCGGGACTTGTAGTTCTCGGCGCCTGAAAGGGCTGCGGCGCGGAGATGAGGGGCCCGGGCTGCTCGGGCGGTAGTAGCCCCCCGAGGCGCTTGTTCCCGCTGCCCCGGCGGGTGCTCCACACCACGCCGCCGGAACCCAGCGACCCCTCCGGCCGGACCGTCCCGCCCCGCCGGGGCCGGCCGCGCAAGCGGGGGCGGGCCTCTGTGTCGTGTGGCCAATCCGGACCGGGCCTGTGGGCCGGGGCGGGGCGGCCCCGGCGCGACGCCCCAAGTGGCGGTTGTTTCAAGATGGCGGACGTGGCGGGCCCCTCCCGCCCGGGCGCGGCGGCGTTCTGGAGCCGGGACTGTATCCTTTGCCCGCCTGACAGGGGGCGCCGGCGCCTTTCCCGGGGCGAGCGGTCGCGAGGGACTCGGAGCGGAAGGGAGAAGGTCGCTGCGGACCCCGGGGGCGGGGCCGTGCAGTCGGGCCGCCTGGCAGTCCCCTTGCTTGGGTATTAGGTAGCAGACAGCCTGCACTGTTTCTCCAGGCTGGAGTTCTAGATGTGGGGACTCGACCCAAGCTGTTTCCTTGCCCTCCTTGGCGGTGAGCTCCGGAAAGTCGGCCTAGAGTCGGGGGCTGGAAGGGGCCCCGCTGCCTGAGGCGACCTCCGGCCGGCCGGGTCTGTGAGGAGTGAGCTTCTGGAGGAGGGCACGGCGTTGGGTGGTCCAGGAGCTTTTGGTCTTGGTTTAGGAGTATCCCTGGCCTGCGCTGTTAGGAGCAAGTCAGTACCTCGTCGGACTTCGAAGGCCTGGCAGTGACGATGTATTTTCATACTTAGATCTTCAGAGAATCGTGGGACTTGGTTTCACAGGGATGTGATCTGGTGATGCTGATGATGGAATCAGATGGGATGCAGATTTTAGGGCCTGGGTGGGAGTAGTGTTGATTTGTATGTAGGTTGCGGGTCACCGCTAGCAGGGTTGAACCAGTTCTTGGATAGTTTTATGGTAGAGAAGCGGTGGCACTTTTACCCTTGGAGTAATGAGATGTGTGAAAAAACTGGTTCTTTTGCCTGCGTTAGGTACACTGTTCCAGGTTGATCTTTGCTCCTGGTAACTTGCTTCACGTTCCAGGAGAGTTACCTGAAAGGAGGCGTTCAGTGTGTTGGATGCCCACAGAGGCAAGCCTTTTTGCCTGTTTGCTAGGATTGGCCATAGCATTGTTAGAGGCGTTGCTGTTAACTTCTCCTGAATCGTTCTTTGCAGGTGGTACTTAGCTAGTCAGTAAAACTCAAGAAGTTATATTATCAATTCCCCCTGTTGGATTACTAGGATTAAAGTGTCACGCCTTGGAGAGTGGGGTATTTTTGCATTTCTTGCTGCTGAATGTTTGGTGTTATGGACTTCCTAAGCATTATTACCATTTGTGTGTGAGAGGTTGGAGAGCATCAAGTGAAATCATGATCCTCCACTGGATAAAAAGCACACTGATATACTATGCAAATTAAATTTTTTCTTTACCTGTCAGGAGAATATGTGCATCGGGAGCGGCTGGACTGAATTGGGAAGTCAGGAAACTGGGATGAGTCTTTCTAGTGAAACTGCCTCTGCAATGTTAGAATTTTGTGATAGATAAATGAAGCTTATTAACTTATAATGTGCTTCTTCAGTGTAATCATTTTCATAACATCTATGTGGCTTTCGTTATTATTCCTTAAATTTCTGTATAACCAATGCTGTTGTGCTGATATGAAATGTATAAGGATATTGTTCTGATATATAATAGAATGTATGTGGGGTGTGGATAGGGGATACAGTCTTGCACTAGGTATGATTAAGTTAATGGGTGTGTAAACAGAATCTATGCTCTTGGTCTTAGCAGCCTTGTACTCGATTATTTATGTAGTCATATGGCATATTTCATATAGATGTCATATAGCCTTCCTTTTTTCTTATATTCTCCCTTACTCTAAAAATGAATGTAAAATACTCATCTTTGCAGTGAAAGTGAGGAGCTGAAGTTATTTGGGGAAAATGGTGATTACATTCTGTAGAAATTCAGATGTTTGAAAGGAGTTTCAAGGTTACCAGTATCACCTGTTTCCCCTCCCTATTCCACGTAATGACCAATTAATATCCAGCCTCAAATATTTTCATGTTAAATCTGTAGGACTTAAAAGTGTGTTAGATGTGAATTTGTTACTGAATCTTTGCTAAAAAACATAGTTATGAATCATTTGATTTAGTTATGTGTCTTTTGATCTTCTTGTAAAAAATTTTTTTATAGGAATGTCTTTTGATCTTGATCTCTTTTCTCATTCCACTGATGACTTCCCAGACCACCCCTCAAGTACTTATAGTTAGAACTTTCAATAGAAAAAGGCCAAAAAGTATATATCTGTAATCTGGTATTCTTTTTGCACTATTCAGAGATTTTCAGTGCCTTACCTAAACAATTGGAGAAATGTGATTGAGAGATTTCCCATTCCTAGATGTTTCTGTCATGTGAGGGTAGGTCATCTGTGACTGAAGGTCACCTTTTCATATTGTTGTTTTTATGAGTTGTGTATCTCCTGCACAGTATGATTCAGCAGTACTGTTTTGCACAAGGTATTTCTTTATATCCAATGTGTAAACAGTGATATGCCATGTTGTCATTTTATGGCTTAAATCTGCAAGTGAAATACATCCCTTTGGCCCTAAACTGCTTTCCTTCATTATAGCTCTTGGTAATATCAAAAGAAATTAATATTTCTGCAGTATCTAAATTTGATTGCTGAAGTGCACTCAAGTGTATTATCTTTAACAGTATTATGAACTTGATATTAACAAATATGAACTATAAAGGACCTGGTCAAAGCATTGCAGTAGCTATAATGTCTGCCATTGAGTTTTCAATTAAATAGAGACTTTATGTTGATGTAAAATAATATCAGTTCAGTTAAGTCACTCAGTTGTGTCTGACTCTTTGCGACCCCATGGACTGCAGCATGCCAGGCCTCCCTGTCCGTCACCAACTCCCAGAGTTTACTCAAACTCATGTCCATTGAGTTGTTGATGTCATCCAACCATCTCATCCTCTGTCGTCCCCTTCTCTTTCCACCTTCAATCTTTCCCAGCATCAGGGTCTTTTCAAATGAGTCAGTTCTTCTCATTAGGTGGCCAAAGTACTGGAGTTTCAACTTCAGCATCAGTCCTTCCAAAGAATATTCAGGACTGATTTCCTTTAGGATGGACTGGTTGGATCTTCTTGGTGTCCAAAGGACTCTCAAGAGTCTTCTCCAACACCACTGTTCAAAAGCATCAATTCTTCAGCACTCAGCCATCTTTATAGTCCAACTCTTACATCCATACATGACTATTGAAAAAACCATATATGTCAGGAAAATCATTATGGTTAGTAATGATGATACACATGTTGCTGATAAGTGATTCACACTCACAAGGTTATTGCAGAATGGGAAGTACCAAGTTTATTTTCTTCACGTCTTGTTGCTCTAGGGTAGGTATATTTATTTCTCCCTACCATTTCTGGCTTGGGTTTCTGCTTGCCACTTTAATTTTGGAAACTTGAGCATTAAAGATTTTATAACTTGCTGTACTTATCCTATTGAGGCACTTCCAGATGAACCAAGTGGAACTAAGGTGACACAGAGAACATAATAAGAGGTCCAAATTGTGTCTCTTTAACTTTCCCATGAAATATACATTTGTTGGGAATCGGTATTTGAAGAAGGTAAATATTTGGGTTCTCAAAAATAATGAGATGAATTTAGATTACAAAAAATTAGAAAGTATAGGTTGGATGGAGGCAATTTGAAATATATTTTGTCTTATTTATAAAAACTTTTGTTAAGATCACTTTATTTAGTGGTCTTATATTTGAAAAAGAAATTTGGTGTAGATGTAGCTGGTGGGGTTTGTGTGCATATTTTGAGTAGGACAAAGAGAAAGACAACATTGAGAGTTGTTGGACAGTGCCTCATGGGATTAAATAAATACCAATTTCGTTCGTCCCTAGATGGTTGACTATGATCCAGGCATTCTTTGATCTTAGAGATACAACATTGAACAAAACAATGTAGATTTTCACTGGCTTGATGCTTACATGTTAGTGAAATGAAATTAGTTCATGAATAAGTAAAATAATATTTTATGATTATGGATGCTATGGAGAAAAATAAAGCAGGAAGAGGGTAGCTGTTAATGTCCTGGGGGTCTTTTGTGTTTTGATAACTGTTGCTTTGTAGTATTTTGAAACCAGGAATTGTGATGCCTCCAGCTTTGTTCTTCTTTCTCAAGATTGCTTTGACTGATTAAAGTCTTTTGTAGTTCCATACAAATTTTAGGATTGTTTGTTTTACAGTATTTCTGTGAAAAATGACTTTGGAATTTTGCTTTGAATCTGTAGATTGCTTTATGGACATTTTAACAATATTCTTTTAATTCATGAGCGTGAATTTCTTTCATTTTTCTTCAGTTTCTTTCATCAGTGTCTTATACTTTTCAGCGTACAGGTCTCTCACCTCTTTGGTTAAATTTTTAAGACTTTTTTACTCTTTTTTGATGCAGTTGTAAATAGGATTTTTTTCCCCCTAATTTGTCTTCCTGATGGTTATTCTTGTATAAAAATGCAACAGATTTTTGTTTATTGATTTTGTATTCTGCAACTTCTGTTTATCAGCAATCTGAATTTGATTATTCTGAGTTTTTCAGTAGAATCTGTAGTGTTTTCTATATGTAATATCATGTCATTTGCCAATGCGTGTTTGTCAAAGGCTTCTATAGTTTGTTTTTCTTAAAGAAATAGGAAGCAAAGTTAATAGCTTAGAGTAAAGATGAGGGAAATGGTATCAGGTTTGAGGAGAGAAGAGAAAGTATAAAATATTTGATGAGTTTCTGAGTCAAGATATGGCTAAGTAGGTTCCTCAGTGGCTGGTCCCTTTCAGCTATGAGCAGACTCCTTTGTGGATGGTCTAGAGAAGTGTAGTATGTTTTCCAGGACTCAGTTATGTCAGTCTTTCCATAGGTCATCCTTGGAGATGGAGAATATTCTGCAAATTCATCCCTATTTTATATTTTAACTGAGGACCCTGTCATATGGAGCATGTCCTGAGTCATCTTGATTTTTTTCCCCTTGCGTACTTTTCTCCATGTGTGTATTTCTAACAGCGAATAATTAAACAGTAACTGAAGAGTCCCAGAGGGTGTGAAAAATGAATCTGCTGCTAAAGAGTCTGCACAATTTCAGCTTGTAAAGCTTTTGTTTTGGATTGGGTGTCAATGAATTTAGAAGTGCTCCGCTCCAGTATTAGTTACAGTCAGTTTCCTTGGACTAGTGGGGTCTAAGTTTTTGTTTACTTGTCGTATGTACCTCCTGAAATTTTCTATGCTCGTCCCTGATGTCTGAGGAAGTTTAAACTTTTTAGAGGCACTCAGTTCAGTTCAGTTCAGTCACTCAGTTGTGTCCGACTCTTTGCGACCCCATGAATTGCAGCACGCCAGGCCTCCCTGTCCATCACCAACTCCTGGAGTTCACTCAGACTCATGTCCATCGAGTTGGTGATGCCACCCAGCCATTGCACCCTCTGTTGTCCCCTTCTCCTCCTGCTTTCAATCTTTCCCAACATAACGGTCTTTTCTAATGAGTCGGCTCTTCGCTTCAGGTGGCCAAAGTACTGGAGCTTCAGCTTCAGTATCAGTCCTTCCAATGAATATTCAGGTCTGATTTCCTTTAGGATTGACTGGTTGGATCTCCTTGCAGTCCAAGGAACTCTCAAGAGTCTTCTCCAACACCACAGTTCAAAAGCATCAATTCTTTGGCGCTCAGCTTTCTTCACAGTCCAACTCTCACATCCATATATGACTACTGGAAAAACCATAGCCTTGACTAGACAAACCTATGTTGGCAAAGTAATATCTCTGCTTTTGCATATGCTGTCTAGGTTGGTCATAACTTTCCTTCCAAGGAGTAAGTGTCTTTTAATTTCATGGCTGCAGTCACCATCTGCAGTGACTTTGGAGCCCAGATAAATAAAGTCTGACAGTGTTTCCACTGTTTCCCCATCTATTTTCTCATGAAGTGATGGGACCAGATGCCATGATCTTCCTTTTCTGAACGTTGAGCTTTAAGCCAACTTTTTCACTCTCCTCTTTCACTTTCATCAAGAGGCTTTTTAGTTCCTCTTCACTTTCTGCCATAAGGGTGATGTCATCTGCACATCTGAGGTTATTGATATTTCTCCCGGCAATCTTGATTCCAGCTTGTGTTTCTTCCAGCCCAGCATTTCTCATGATGTACTCTGCATAGAAGTTAAATAAGCAGGGTGACAATACACAGCCTTGACGTACTCCTTTTCCTATTTGGAACCAGTCTGTTGTTCCATGTCCAGTTCTAACTGTTGCTTCCTGACCTAGTTACCAGCAAAAGTCTTGAAGCTGTGCTAGTGCATATGCTGCTGAGGAGAGCTGAACCACCTAGCAGGTCAGACAGTAAGCACCACCATTGTGTTCCTAAATTTCCTTCAGGATTCTAGGCATTTCCAGTCAACATTCCTTGAAAAGATTCCATTTCTAGAATTCGTTCTAAACTGAAATATATTGGCTCTCTAACATGTTTTATCCACTGTTTTATTCCCATCTGCTCCCAGGAGGAAACAGTTAATAATTGATCTGTCTAGAAATTTTGGAAAACAGAGTATTTCATAAAGTAACAGAAACCTTTGGACTTTTCTAGGTCATTTGGAAAATAATTGTTTAGACACCTGCTTCCTGGATGTGTAATAGAAGGTTATCAAATGGTAGACATACCTGGATTTAAATCTAGTTCTGAATAAAATTTTATTTCTGAAAAGTAAACTTTATTATATTGGTTCCCTTTCTATATCAGTTGACTGATATTCAGCTGATGTTCGACTGAGCTGGTAAAGAATCCACCTGCATTGCAGGAGACCTGGGTTTGACCCCTGGATTGGGAGATCCCCTGGAGAGGGGAATGGCTACCCACTCCAGTATTCTGGCCTGGAGAATTCCATGGACTGTATAGTCCATAGGGTCGCAAAGAGTTGGACACAACTGAGCGACTTTCACCCTTTCAAAATTTCTCTTTTTGAAATTCGAAATAGTTCTTTTTGTCTTAAATTTCTTCCACTTGTTAAATAGTAGGGCTTCTTGAGACATTTCATGAATGTACTGTGGAAGAATACAAAATATATTTGTGTTTGCATAATTGAGGTGCCCTTAAACAGCATTTGTTCTTCAAAGCTAAGACTCATTTTGAAATTACGTATTCATGCCTCAGATAACTTGTCAGTTCACCAAAGAGCACAATGGAGCATTTAACTCCTTGTTTACAAAAGGAAAGAAAATGAAACTACAGCGGAATTTATAGTGTTGAGTATGTCATTTGGGAGTAAGGATGGATAAAACTTTAATGGAACATGACATTCCAGCGTTTTTACAAAGCAGATAGATATGAATATATAAAGATGAACTTTAAAACATTATTAATTTTGCTACATTTATTTTCATTATATTACTTCCTAGTTTTGTTTTTAAAAGATAGTTACAAACTTCTAGCTCAAAAGAAATTGCGAATTATAGTAGAAGTATAGAACAATAGCATTGGATGTTGGATAATCTTTTCTAGTATTTTCCTTTATGTCTTCCTGCATAGTTTCTGATGAAGAACAATCAGTAGTGTATGTTCCAGGTATGATTTTCTATATTAATTTGGTAAACTTCCTTTGCTTCTTAAGAGTTAGAAGAAAATAAAACATTAGGACAACTTTGTAGGTATAAGTAGATGCAGAACAGTTCATCAGAACATAATTTTTTTTCTTTTTTTAATATTTGGTGTGACCCCATTAAGGTTTGAAATACTGCCTTATTTTAGGGTCTGGCTGGCAAGTCAGCTTTTGATGAATTTATAGAATACTTCATTCATGGATTAAAGAGCAGCAGATTCTTTTCTTACTTTTCATATTCAAATAATAGTCTGAATTTTATATTTCAAAGAAAATGTATAAACTTCATGATGTAGGGTTTATGTAACAGACTTTAAAGTTTACTGGTTGTTATGAGATGAGTTGTAAAACTGAACCATTGGAGGCACCCTAATTATGTGAAAATTCAGATTTTTAGTTTCCAGGAAGTTAAGGTATATATGGCATGTTGTAGTTTATTGGTTTTAATGTGATTTACAAATGTTCATATCCCCTTTAAAAAATATTTCAGTTGAATCTCTAATGCATTCAAAATACAGTCTTTTCATGACTCATTATTTATTAACAGAGCTTTAAAATGAAGTTTATAAAGAGATTTGCCCATCAGGTGCCATACAATAGAGGGTATCAAGGAAAAGTTTGCTAGGGGCAGGGTTTAAAAGAATGAAAAGATTTAATTTTGAAATCTTGTTTTGATGGAAATCCTTAGGAATTTCTACAGAAGGAAATACCAGGTCAAGACACAAGACGGTGAATCCAAAAGCTGATGTTAAACTCAAGACCTCCAGGGTGACTGCTACTCCCGTCTCCATGGAGTCTTTAAAAGGTGCAGGAGATTCAGTTGATGAACAGGTCAGTAATTTCTTTTGTTCTGTTTTTTTTTTTTTTTCTTTTTCCTTATTCTCCAGTCTTTTTAAATGCTGACCAATAAGTCATTTTTCTGTGCTGGCCAATAACGGATAGGTCAGTGTAGAAGAGCCCTTGAAAGAACGTTAGATGATCTACAAGTATTTTGAAAAGATACAGAGGATTCAAGGATGCTTTATTAATATTTAGTATGAATATAAAGTATATATATTACTCAAAGCTTTTGTTCCAGAATGTCCAGGCTTACTTTAAGCCTTAGTTGAGAAATGTTTATTGTCTTCATAAGTTTCAAAAATCTTACATCCTGATCTGTGTGGTGTTAGTAAATCAAATTGACAGCAGTTTCTTTTCTCTTATTAGGTATTCTTTATGATTTTTGATCATGTAAATATGTTAGTTGATAAATAATCCTTTGCATATAAGAAAATGCTTTGTTAAAATTAGCCTATATTACTATTATTATTTCCTTCACTTGTCAAATACTATCATGAAGACTTTAATTTTATCGCTCAGTCATTTATTTCTTCCTTTCTGTCTTTGCCTCTCTAATAGTGTCTCTACATTCCTTTGGTATGTGCCCTGTCTGGTTGGTTTACTTTGTATGTGTGCTACGTCGCTTCAGTCATGTCCAACTCTTTGCGACCCTATGGACTGTAGCCTGCCAGGCTCCTCTGTCCAGGGGATTCTCCAGCTGAGAATACACGAGTAGATTGCCATTTCCTTCCCTGTTATTTTACTTTATATTTTGTCACCTCAACCAGAGGTTAAGTCAGGGTTTCACAGTCTGTGACTTGTAGGCATCTGCTTTTCCCTGTTTTGTGAGTCCAGTGTTACTGGACCACACCATTCTCTTAACATTCTTTTAATCTTATCTACTCCGGGAGTTGGTGATGGACAGGGAGGCCTGGCGTGCTGTGATTCATGGGGTTGCAAAGAGTCGGACACGACTGAGCGACTGAACTGAACTGAACTGAACTGAATGTTATCTTACTGCCGCTTTTGTATTACACTGTCAGAGGTGCTGTAAAGATGTGTGCCTACACAGCCAAAATTATTTACTATTGAACTCTTTATAAAAATGTTTTTCAGTACCTGGTTTATGTTCTTGAGGAAATGTTCAGTGTCTAGTTTTGTTACTTATTACTCTTGACCCTTGAACAACACAGGTGTTGAGGGGTGTTGAACCCCATGCAGTCAAATATCTGCATGTAATTTTTGACTCCTCCAAAACTTCACTAGTAACTTACTGTTGAATGAAAGCTTTGCTGATAACATAGTTAACATATATCTTGGGTGTTATATGTATATATACATGTATTTTACACATTCATGACACACCTTTTTTCTTAATTTGTTTTTATATATTTCTTTAGGCTGTGTGGTTCATTTGCAAGCTTTTTCAAATTGTCTTAAATCTCCTACAAGTTTTCCAATGTATTTATTGAAAAAATCTGCTTATAAGTAGACCTGTGCAGTTCAGACTCATGTTGTTAATGGTCAACTGTATCACGTTTAGTTGTCTACAAAATTTAACTGTGATTAGCTCAAATCGTGCATGGGCTTCCCAGGTGGCTCAGTGGATAAAGAATCCGCCTACCAATGCATGAGATGCAGGAGATGTGGGTGCAGTCCCTGGGTTGGGAAGATCCCCTGGAGGAGGAACTGGCAACCCATTCCATTATTCTTGCCTGGAAAATCTCATAAACAGAGGAGCCTGGCAGACTGCAGTCCATGGGGTCACAAAGAGTCGGACATGACTGAGCTCAAAAGGTCTGCTTATGTTGCTTATATCCCCAGTATATCCACTTCACAAAGCTAATCCCCATTAATCTCAGCTCCTGACAACTGGTAACCTGCTTTTGATCCCTAAATATTTGTTTGTTGTGAATATTTCATATAAATGAAATAATGTACTGTGTGGTCTTTTGTGGCTGGCTTCTTTCACGTCAAGGTTCTTCTGTGTTGTATCATGAATCATTGCTTCATTCCTTTTTATGGCTCAGTGCATGTTTTGTTTAACCACCAGTTGAAGGACGTTTGGATTGTTACACTTTTTGCCTAATATGAATATGCTCCATCAGCATTCATGTACAGATTTTTGTGTGGATTTCTGTTTTCAATTTTCTTGGGCATATATCTAGAAGCAGAATTGCTGGGGCATGTAGTAATTCTATGTTTGAGCTTCTGATGTACTGCTAAAGTAGCTATACTATTTTACATTCTACTAACAATGTTTCGCTAGGAGTCGGACATGACTGAGTGAGTTCACTTTCACTTTTCACTTTCATGCATTGGAGAAGGAAATGGCAACCCATTCCAGTGTTCTTGCCTGGAGAATCCCAGGGACAGAGGAGCCTGTTTGGCTGCCATCTATGGCTTTGCACACAGTCGGACACGACTGATGTGACTTAGTAGCAGCAGCAGTGTTTTGGCTTTATTGACTATGCCAAAGCCTTTGACTGTGTGGATCACAATAAACTGTGGAAAATTCTGAAAGAGATGGGAATACCAGACCACCTGACCTGCCTCTTGAGAAACCTATATGCAGGTCAGGAAACAAGAGTTAGAACTGGACATGGAACAAAAGACTGGTTCCAAAGAGGAAAAGGAGTACGTCAAGGCTGTATATTGTCACCCTGCTTATTTAACTTATATGCAGAGTGCATCATGAGAAATGCTGGACTGGAAGAAACACAAGCTGGAATCAAGATTGCCGGGAGAAATACCAATAACCTCAGATATGCAGATGACACCACCCTTATGGCAGAAAGTAAAGAGGAACTAAAAAGCCTCTTGATGAAAGTGAAAGAGGAGAGTGAAAAAGTTGGCCTAAAGCTCAACATTCAGAAAAGGAAGATCATGGCATCTGGTCCCATCACTTCATGAGAAATAGATGGGGAAACAGTGGAAACAGTGTCAGACTTTATTTTTGGCGGGCTCCAGAATCACTGCAGATGGTGATTGCAGCCATGAAATTAAAAAACACTTACTCCTTGGAAGGACCAACCTAGATAGCATATTGAAAAGCAGAGACATTACTTTGCCAACAAAGGTCCGTCTAGTCAAGGCTATGGTTTTTCCAGTGGTCATGTATGGATGTGAGAGTTGGACTGTGCAGAAAGCTGAGCACAGCTTTTGAAAGCAAAATTGATGCTTTTGAACTGGGGTGTTGGAGAAGACTCTTGAGAGTCCCTTAGACTGCAAGGAGATCCAACCAGTCCATCCTAAAGGAGATCAATCCTGGGTGTTCATTGGAAGGACTGATGCTGAAACTGAAACTCCAGTACTTTGGCCACCTCATGCGAAGAGTTGACTCATTGGAAAAGACTCTGATGCTGGGAGGGATTGGGGGCAGGAGGAGAAGGGGACGACAGAGGATGAGATGGCTGGGTGGCATCACTGACTCGATGGACATGAGTTCGGGTGAGCTCCAGGAGTTGTTGATGGACAGGGAGGCCTGGTATGCTGTGATTCATGGGGTCGCAAGGAGTCAGACACAACTGAGCGACTGAACTGAACTGAACTGAGCAATGTATGAGGATTCTAGATTCTCCACATTCTCACCAACACTTTATATCCATCTTTTAAATTTATAATTGTAGTGACTTTGAAGTGGTATCTCATGGTTTGATTTGTATTTTCCTAATGGCCAGTAGTGAGCCTCCCTGGTAGCTCAGATAGTAAAGAATCCACCTGCAGTGCAGGAGACCCAGGTTCAATCCCTGGGTGGGGAAGATCCCTTGGAAAAGGGAATGGCAACCCACTCCAGTATTCTTGCCTGGAGAATTCCATGGACAGAGGGGCCTGGTGGGCTACAGTCCATGGGGTTGCAAAGAGTCAAACAGAGCTGAGTAACACACACACACACACACACGCATGCACGCACGCACACACACACACACACACGCTCACACGCCAGTAATGATCATCTGTTTTTGTGCTTCTTGGCCATTTGTATATGTTCTTTACAGAAATGTCTCTTCAGATGTTTTTCAATTTGAGTTATTTGTCTTCTTATTGATGAGTTGTAAGAGTTCTTTATAAATTCCACCTCTGAGTCTGTTACCAGATACATAATTTGCAAATATTTTCTCCCATTCTGTGGGTTGTTTTTACACTTTTTTATTGGTGTTCTTTGAAGCTTGAATGTTTTAAATTTTGATGAAGTTCAACTTACCAATGTTTTTCTTTTATTGCCTGTGCTTTGCTGTCATGTCTAAGAAATCATTACCTAAACCAGGGTCTCAAAGATTTATACCAATATCTAAGAGCTTTGTACTTTTAGGTATGACATTTAAGTTTTGATCCATTTTGATTTGATTTCTGTAGCTGGTGTGGGTAGTGACCCAGCTTTATTCCTGTGCATGTGGATTTCCTGTTGTCCCAGTATCATTTGTGCAAAGACTATTCTTTCTTTGTCTTGCCACCCTTGCTGAAAAATCTTTTAGCCATAAATGTAAGTGTTTATTTTGTAATCTCAATTCTATTCCATTGATCTGTATTTCTATTTTAATACCAATACCACTCTGTTTTAATATATTATAGCTTGGCAGTAAGTCTTGGAATCAGAAAGTGTAAACAGTCCAAGTTCTTCTTTTTCAAGGTTGTTTTCCCTATAGTGGGTCCTTTGAGTTTCCATAGGAATTATGGAAGCAGCTTGCCAGTTTCTGCGGAAAGTCAACTTGGGATTTTGGTAGCAATTGTGTTGAATCTTTTTTAAAAAAAAGTTGAAAAATGCAGTTGATTTACAATAATGTGTTAGTTTCAGGTATACATCACAGTGATTCAGTTTTATATATATATATATGTTTATAATTATGTATGTGTGTGTATATATATATATATTTTTTTTTCTTTTAAGATTCTTTTCCCTTATAGCTTATTACAAAATATCGAGTCTAGTTCCCTGTGCTATACAGTAGGTCCTTACTGGTTTTCTGTTTTATATATAATACTCTGTATATGTTAATCCCATAAATTGAGTGATTAGGAGTCTTTTATTTTAATTTTTAATACAACTTTAAAGGTTACTTTCCATTTACAATTATTACAAAAAATCGGCTGTATTCCCCGTGATGCACAGCACATGCCTGAGCCTTACACCCCATAGTTTGTGTCTCCTACTCCGCTGCCCCTACCTTGTGTTGAATCTTTAGATCAATTTGGCGAGTACTCTCAGCTTCATAATATTGCTTCCAGACCTTGAATATGGTGTGTAAATTGTCTATTAATTTAAATCTTTAATTTCTTTCAGTGACGTTTTGTTGTTTTCACTGTACATGCCAAATTTATTTTCAAGTTGTAAGTATTTTATACTTTGTAATGCTACTAGTAATGAAATCGTTTTCTTAATTTCATTTTTGGATTTTTGACTGCTAGTGTATAGAAACATAGTTGATTTTTTATCTTGTAACCTTTCTAAATTAATTTATTAGTTCTAATCTAATAGCTTTTTGGTGATTTTCTTACAGTTTCCTATGTATAAGATTACGCCATCTGTGAATAGAAATAGTTTTACATTTGCCTTTTCAGTTTGGATTCCTTTTATTTCAGTTGTCTTGTAAAGACATTTAAAAATGTGATAAACCTTTTTCCAAATCATTTTTTCATACTGATAGTCCTTTGGTTCAGTACTGATTATTGAGGGAACCATTCATTTCTGCTTTGAATTGCCATGATGCTATTATAAATCAAGGAGAGACTTAAGATTTCACTACAAGTCTGGCATCTGTGAGAAGAGAAGGAAAGAAAGATTGACAGGGAAGAGCCTCATACTTCCTTGCAGTTGGAGATAATATACGAGAGATGTATTATGCCTCCCTTATTATAGCATAGCATCTTATTTGGTAATCTCTATCTTTAATTTTGTGTTTATCATTCTGTTGTTTCTCTTTATCAGTTCAGTCGCTCAGTCGTGTCTGACTCTCTGTGACCCCAAAATTGCAGCACGCCAGGCCTCCCTGTCCATCACCAACTCCCGGAGTTCACTCAGACTCATGTCCATCGAGTCAGTGATGCCACCCAGCCATCTCATCCTCTGTCGTCCCCTTCTCCTCCTGCCCCCAATGCCTCCCAGCATCAGAGTCTTTTCCAATGAGTCAACTCTTCGCATGAGGTGGCCAAAGTACTGGAGTTTCAGCTTTAGCATCATTTCTTCCAAAGAAATCCCAGGGTTGATCTCCTTCAGAATGGAATAGCTGGATCTCCTTGCAGTCCAAGGGATTCTCAAGAGTCTTCTCCAACACCACAGTTCAAAAGCATCAATTCTTTGGTGCTCAGCCTTCTTCACAGTCCAACTCTCACATCCATACATGACCACTGGAAAAACCATAGCCTTGACTAGACAGACCTTTTTTGGCAAAGTAATGTCTCTGCTTTTCAATATGCTATCTAGGTTGATGCTTCCAGGGAGTAAGCATCTTTTAATTTCATGGCTGCAGTCACCATCTGCAGTGATTTTGGAGCCCCCAAAATAAAGTCTGACACTGTTTCCCCATCTATTTCTCATGAAGTGATGGGACCAGATGCCATCATCTTTGTTTTCTGAATGTTGAGCTTTAAGCCCGACTCTTTAAGCCTTCACTCTCCTCTTTCACTTTCATCAAGAGGCTTTTTAGTTCCTCTTTACTTTCTGCCATAAGGGTGGTGTCATCTGCATATCTGAGGTGACCGATGTTTCTCCCGGCAATCTTGATTCCAGCTTGTGCTTCTTCCAGTCCAGCGTTTCTCATGATGTACTCTGCATATAAGTTAAATAAGCAGGGTGACAATATACAGCCTTGACGGACTCCTTTTCCTCTTTGGAACCAGTCTTTTGTTCCATGTCCAGTTCTAACTGTTGCTTCCTGACCTGCATACAGGTTTCTCAAGAGGTAGGTCAGGTGGTCTGGTATTCCTTTTTCAGAATTTTCCACAGTTTATTATGATCCACACAGTCAAAGGCTTTGGCATAGTCAATAAAGCAGAAATAGATATTTTTCTGGAACTCTCTTGCTTTTTCGATGATCCAGTGGATGTTGGCAATTTGATCTCTGGTTCCTCTGCCTTTTCTAAAACCAGCTTGAACATCAGGAAGTTCATGATTCACGTATTGCTGAAGTCTGGCTTGGAGAATTTTGAGCATTTCTTTACTAGCATGTGAGATGAGTGCAATTGTGCGGTAGTTTGAGCATTCTTTGGCATTGCCTTTCTTTGGAATTGGAATGAAAACTGACCTTTTCCAGTCCTGTGGCCACTGCTGAGTTTTCCAAATTTGTTGGCATATTGAGTGCAGCACTTCCACAGCGTCATCTTTCAGGATTTGAAATAGCTCCGCTGGAATTCCATCACCTCCACTAGCTTTGTTGGTAGTGATACTTTCTAAGGCCCACTTGACTTCACATTCCAGGATGTCTGGCTCTAGGTGAGTGATCACACTATCATGATTATCTGGGTCGTGAAGATCTTTTTTGTACAGTTCTTCCGTATATTCTTGCCACCTCTTCTTAATATCTTCTGCTTCTGTTAAGTCCAGACCATTTCTGTCCTTTGTCGAGCCCATCTTTGCATGAAATGTTCCCTTGGTATCTCTAATTTTCTTGAAGAGATCTCTAGTCTTTCCCATTCTGTTCTTTTCCTGTATTTCTTTGCGTTGATTGCTGAGGAATGCTTTCTTATCTCTTCTTGCTGTTCTTTGGAACTCTGCATTCAGATGCTTATATCTTTCCTTTTCTTCTTTGCTTTCACTTCTGTTCTTTTCACAGCTATTTGTAAGGCCTCCGCAGACAGCCATTTTGCTTTTCTGCATTTCTTTTCCATGGGGATGGTCTTGATCCCTGTCTCCTATACAATGTCATGAACCTCATTCCATAGTTCATCAGGCACTCTGTCTATCAGATCTAGTCCCTTAAATCTTATTTCTCACTTCCACTGTATAATCATAAGGGATTTGATTTAGGTCATACCTGAATGGTTTAGTGGTTTTCCCTACTTTCTTCAATTTAAGTCTGAATTTGGCAATAAGGAGTTCATGATCTGAGCCACAGTCAGCTCCTGGTCTTGTTTTTGCTGACTGTGTAGAGCTTCTCCATCTTTGGCTGCAAAGAATATAATCAGTCTGATTTCGGTGTTGACCATATGGTGATGTCCATGTGCAGAGTCTTCTCTTGTGTTGTTGGAAGAGGGTGTTTGCTATGACCAGTGAATTTTCTTGGCAAAACTCTTATTAGTCTTTGCCCTGTTTCATTCCATATTCCAAGGCCAAATTTTCCTGTTACTCCAGGTGTTTCTTGACTTCCTACTTTTGCATTCCAGTCCCCTATAATGAAAAGGACATCTTTTTTGGGTGTTAGTTCTAAAAGGTCTTGTAGGTCTTCATAGAACCATTCAACTTCATCTTCTTCAGCATTACTGGTTGGGGTATAGACTTGGATTACTGTGATATTGAATGGTTTGCCTTGGAAACGAACAGAGATCATTCTGTCGTTTTTGAGATTGCATCCAAGTACTGCATTTCGGACTCTTTTGTTGACTATGATTGCTACTACATTTCTTCTAATGAATTCCTGCCCACAGTAGTAGTTATAAGGGTCATCTGAGTTAAATTCACCCATTCCAGTCCATTTTAGTTCGCTGATTGCTAGAATGTTGACGTTCACTCTTGCCATCTCCTGTTTGACCACTTCCAATTTGCCTCGATTCATGGACCTGACATTCCAGGTTCCTATGCAATATTGCTCTTTACAGCATTGGACCTTGCTTCTATCACCAGTCACATCCACAACTCTGTGTTGTTTTTGCTTTGGTTCCATCCCTTTATTCTTTCTGGAGTTATTTCTCCACTGATCTCCAGTAGCATATTGGGCACCTACTGACCCGGGGAGTTCCTCTTTCAGTATCCTATCATTTTGCCTTTCCTTACTGTTCATGGGGTTGTCAAGGCAAGAATACTGAAGTGGTTTGCCATTCCTGTCTCCAGTGGACCACATTCTGTCAGGGGTTGACAAACTATTTCTCTAAAAGGCCAGATGGTAAACGTTTAGCCTTTGTGAGACACATGGCCTCTGTCTTAATTATTTAATTCTGCCATGATAGTGTGGAAAGAGCCATATGTATGTCAGTGTATAAATGAATATGCATGGCTGGGTTTTAATAAATGGTTTTGTTTTTTTTTTTTTTTTCAAAAATAAGCTTTGAGCCAGATTTAGCTTGCTGTTTTAGTTTATCAGCTGCTGTCCTATATGGTGTAAACTTGTATTTGTTTTTTAAACAATGGTGGTGGTGGTTTAGTCACTAAGTTGTATCCACCTCTTGCAACCCTGATGGACTGTGGCCCGCCAGGCTCCTCTGTCCATGGGATTTTCCAGGCAATAATACTGCAGTGGGTTGCCATTTCCTCCTCCAGGGGATCTTTCCCAATCTAGGGATTAAACCCACATCTCCTGCATTGCAGGAGGTCTCTTTACTGACTGAGCCACCAGGGAATCCCATAGTTTTATGTATATTTCGAACTTTTTATGAACGATCTTATATCATATTGTCTGATTTTTTGTTGTTGTTCAGTGTTATGTTTCTGATTTTTTTATGCTGCATGTTGTCATATTTAATTTCTTTTTACTGATATTTCAATCAGGGTTTACTCAGTTATTTCAACTGAGAGTATGTTTAGTATATAAAAACTTGTTAGACTGGTGCTGGAGAAGTGAAAGGCAAAAAGGGCACACTAAGTTATCATCTATGTAATAACGACAAGACACAACCACCAACTCTAGAGTTGGGAAAACAGAACAAGTTGGAATTATTAAAACCTAGAAACTTGGAGGAGGGGCCACTTAGAGCTGAAACTTGGACCTTTGATGATGGGGAACTAGCCTAAGGGGTATTGGTGTCTCCAAGGAGACATGATAAAGGCTGGTTCTGTGAGGCCTGGAAGAGTTACCAACAGGAATCAGCTGTTCTTGCCAGGGTGAAGATCTCTGGCAGGGGTAACACTGACAGAAACAGAAAGCAGTAGGAAGGAATGTGTCCTTTTTTCCTCTCAGAGCCTCTCCTTCTCCCTGTTGGTAGAGCTTAATAGAGAACGGGCTTCCCTGGTGGCTCAGATGGTAAAGAATCTGCCTGCAATGTGGGAGACCTGTGTTCAGTCCCTGGGTTGGCAAGATCCCCTGGAGGAGGGCACGACAACCCACTCCAGTATTCCTGCCTGGAGATTTCCCATGGACAGGAGGGCCTGGAGGGCTGCAAGTCCATGGGCTCACAAAGAGCTGGACATGACTGAGCGACTAAGCACAGCATAATAGAGAATGATGTGGCAAACGAGAATTAAGGTTTCCAGAGCCTCAGCCTCACAAAGCAAAGCAGGGTAGGGTGGGTTTGAAGATGGATGAATGTCAACTAACAATCATTAGCTGCAGAATTCCATTGTAAAAATATACCACAGCTTAACTCTGGTTGACAAACATTTGTGTTTTCAGGTTTTTGCCTGAACACAATGCTGCTGAAGTTCTTGCCTATTTGAAAGGCTTTCTCTTTTTTGTTTACTGAAATCTCTTAATGGGTTTTCAGCAATTTTTCCCATTGCCAAATCCAGTGACTCCTTTTAATATTCTGTTTTTTTATTATTACCACTGTTAACCCCACATTCTTCTTAAAACTTTTTTCTCCTATAATATTGTATGCTTCTGATCCTCCTATTGTCTTTTTAGTTACCAGTTTTAATTTATTTTCTTGGATTAGGAGTTGATTCTTAAAAATTAGTATTTTTTGTTAATTTTAAGGGAAATTTTAAACATAGAAAAATATAAAGAAAATAATAAAAATCTAAACATTATTGATAGCAACATATGGCTGAATTTTAAATTTTTATGTTCTTCTCTGACTTGTGATCCAGACCCAGATTTCCAGCTTCCTACCTAAACATTTCCCCATGAATGTCCTCCTGGCATCTCAAACTGACCATATCTAAAATCTAAAACCAAATCTATTTAATGTTTTTTCTTTTTACCATATCCTGTTTCCTATTTCCTTTTTCTCCCTTATCTTTCCCATCTTTGGCTAACAGTGCTTCCAGGATCCATTTTAGGGGTGTTGGATTATTCTTGGCCATGTGAAGTAATTGGACTAATTTACTTTGTGGTTGCATAACTGCCAGTGCCAAGGATTGTTTTTTTAAACATATTCCTTTACGTGTTACCTACAGGTACCTTGTGAATTGCCAGGTTTCATAGCTTTGATGTTCATGTACTAGGAGAACTTTTTATGGTATAAGAGGTAGGATAGTACAGTAGGTAAGAACATAGACTGTGGAATCAATGCTTGAATCTTGATTTTGCTACTTAACTGCTATATCCCTAGGCAAGATATGTACCCTCACTATAGAATAGGAATAATACCTACCTAATAGCATTGTGGTGAAAATGAAATGGATTAATAAGTATAAAATACTTACAATATTCGCTGGATATAACGGATATAACTGGATATAATAACACTGGATATAACGTTACCTATTATTACTATTACTCTTTGATCTAATACCCTTTGGAATGAACCTTGGGATATATTGAGAGCTTAGCAACTGGTGCCTCTGCTGCCAACCTTAGTATACCTTCAAGCAGCCATGGGACTGTGGTGTCAGGAGGGATCTCAGTATCTTCCATTAGGTGTTTATTTCTGTGACATTCACCAAGGGAAAGTTGTTTCCTTATTATTCCCTGATACTTAAGCAGGCACATTTGTGCCTGTGAGTTCTTACTGTCTGCTTTTCCTGTGTAAATTTCATGATGTCCCCTGGTGGACAGATTGTTCCTTAGCCTGTTTTGAGTTCACAGTAGGTTTAAATGAAATAGATAGTCTTCTACCAAATAAAAGAGATCCAAGAAATTTCATCTCCTGTGCTAATTTTAAGAAATTTATTGAAAAGTCTTGAAAATTGTTTTTTGTGAAAGTTAATCAGAATGATTTTTTTTGTTTGTTTTAGAGTTTCTGCAGGGGAGAAATAAAGAGTGCATCACTGAAGGATTTGTGTCTTGAAGACAAAAGACGCATAGCAAACTTAATTAAAGAACTGGCCAGGTGAGACAAAGCCTTATGTGAAGTGTATTACTATGTGAGAGAGAATATTTTTTTGAAAATAGAAAATTATAAATATGTTCTGATGTCATCCTGTCATTGGACTTGTGAGAACAAAGACTCTTAGGAAAAATAATATTCTGTTGGGCCAGAAAGAAAAGTAGAAAACACACACACACAAACATAAAATGGAAAAGAAATAAACAGTGGAACAAACGCCCTCCAATTTGTGTTTTCTGGTTTATTTAATTTCCCAGTTGTTTCACAGAAATATCTGTAGTGGTCATGTATCAGGAGGGAACATTTTGAAACTTAGCTCTTCTATTGATGTAGGTTGTTATTGTTGTTATCAGAGGCAAAGCAGTTACTTTTGGTTTTGCTTTAGCATCTGAAACGGAAGAGAACATTCATGTTATTGTCATCTTTCACAAGAATACTTATCAGATTGCTAGCTTCTGATAGTTTTAAATAAGGGGTTTTGAATTTTGGATGTTAGCTGTTTGGATGTAGTATTCCAGTTTATTAAAGATGTGTTTGAAGCATATTTACTTTGTATAATTTTCTCTTAATATATATGTCAAGTTTTGAGATCTTAATAAATGAAGATGTCTGTAGAGGAATGTATTAAAATAAATTACAAAAATTAAGTTTAGGGAAAGACCATACCTAAACACTGATAAAATAGTACTCATTTTTATCATTGAATTATATGTTTGAATATAGTAGGTCTTTTTTCTTTTTTCTTTTTTTAAATTAAAGATAACTACATGAAGTATTTCATCTTAAGGCCTTAAAATAATGTTTGTAGAGGCTGTTCTAGAAAAACTGAAGTTAAAAATTACCTTATTAAATCATAGAATCATAGGTATAAAAGATGACAAAAGCAGTGATGTTTGGGGGATTAGATTACAGAGTATAAGAATTCAAAGTACTGCCTTAGTCTGAATTTGATATGCCACTTGATTAAGCAGTAACCTCCTTCACTGGAATTCTTTAATTATTCTGCTCCCTGAAGTAGACTTTTCATTATCTCAAGTAGTGTTTTTTATAATGGGAAAACATTTGATTGTTAAACATTTAATTTATGATCATCTTACAAGGCTTTTTTTTTTTTTTTTTTTACCATGGAGAGGGATGTGAATGTCCTTACAGCTATTACAGTTAGTTTGACATCATATATTAATAGTCCTGAATTGCCTTATTGGAGAACGAAATGGCAACCCACTCCAGTATTTTTGCCTGGGGAATCCCAGGGACGGAGGAGCCTGGTGGGCTGCTATCTGTGGGGTTGCACAGAGTCGGACACGACGAGGCGACTTAGCAGCAGCAGCATTGCCTTATTGTTCTGATACATGTTCAGCTTTCAGGCTTAGCGAACACTTGACATCTTAGAGCATATTGTTTTGGTTTCCATAAACTTCTGCTTTCTAGCAAAGTGTAAGATTCTTGGTAGAGTGTCACTGTGTTGGTACAAGATTACTACAAATTTGACTGCTAAAACCCCTCATTACTGCTATCAGTTCAATTCAGTCAATGAGTCATGTCCAACTCTCAGACCCTATGGACTGCAGCCAGGCTTCCCGGTCCAGCACCAACTCCTGGAGCTTGCTCAAACTCATGTCCATCAAGTCAGTGATGCCATCCAATCATCTCATCCTCTGTCACTCCCTTCTCCTCCTGCCTTCAATATTTCCCAGCATCAGGGTCTTTTCCAGTGTGTTAGTTCTTTGCATCAGATGGCCAGAGTATTGGAGTTTCAGCTTCAGCATCATTCCTTCCAATGAATATTCAGACAGATTTCCTTTGATTTGATTGGTTTGATTTCCTTGCTATCCAAGGGACTCTCAAGAGCCTTCTCCAACACCACAGTTCAAAAGCATTATTTCTTCAGTGCTCACCTTTCTTTATGGTCCAACTCTCACATGACTACTGGAAAAACCATATCTTTGACTAGATGGACCTTTGTCAGAAAAGTATTATCTCTGCTTTTTAATGTGCTGTCTGGGTCGGTCATAGCTATTAATTTCATGGCTGCAATCTCCACCTGCAGTGATTTTGGAGCCCAAGAAAATATAGTCTGTCATTGTTTCCATTGTTTCCCCATCATTTTGCCATGAAGTGTTGGGACCAGATGCCCTGATCTTAGTTTTCTGAATGTTGAATTTTAAGACAGTTTTTTCACTCTCTTCTTTCACTTTCATCAAGAGGCTCTTCCGTTCCTCTTTGCTAATTACCATAAGGATGGTGTCATCTGCGTATCTGAGGTTATCGATATTTGTCCCAGCAATCTTGATTCCAGCTTGTACTTCAGCCAGCCTGGCATTTCACGTGATGTACTCTGCATATAAGTTAAATAAGCAGGGTGACAATATGCAGCCTTGACATACTCCTTTCCCAATTTGGAACCAGTCTGTTGTTCCATGTCCAGTTCTAACTGTTGCTTCTTGACCTGCATACAGGTTTCTCAAGAGGCAGGTCAGGTGGTCTGGTATTCCCATCTCTTTCAGAATTTTCCACAGTTTGTTGTGATCCACACAGTCAAAGGCTTTGGCATAGTTTATAAAGCAGAAGTAGAAGATGTTTCTCTGGAATTTCTTGCTGTTTCTATGATCCAATGGATGTTGACAATTTGATCCCTGGTTCCCCTGGCTTTTCTAAATTCAGCTTGAACAATCTGAACATTCTTGGTTCAAGTGCTGTTGAAGCCTGGCTTGAAGAATTTGAGCATTACTTTGCTAGCATGTGAAATGAGTGCAATTGTGTGGTAGTTTGAACATTCCTTGGCATTGCCTTTCTTTGGGATTCAAATGAAAACTGACCTTTTCCAGTCCTTTGGCCACTGCTGAGTTTTCCAAATTTGCTGGCATATTGAGTGCCGCACTTTCACAGTATCATCTTTTAGTACTTGAAATAGCTCAGCTGGAATTCCTTCACCTCCACTAGTTTTGTTTGTAGTGATGATTCCCAAGGCCCACTTGACATAGGACTCCAGGATGTCTGGCTCTCATTGTGATTATCTGAGTCATGAAGATCTTTTTGGTATAGTTCGGTGTATTCTTGCCACCTCTTCTTAATATCTTCTGCTTCTGTTAGGCACATACCATTTCTGTCCTTTATTGTGCCCATCTTTACATGAAATGTTCCCTTGGTATCTCTAATTTTCTTGAAGGGATCGCCAGTGCTTCCAATTCTATTGTTTTCCTCTATTTCTTTACATTGATCACTGAAGAAGATTTTCTCATCTCTCCTTGCTGTTCTTTGGAACTCTGCATTCAGATGGGTATATTTTTCTCTGTCTCCTTTGCATTTAGTTTCTCTTCTTTTCTCAGCTATTTGTAAGTCCTCCTCAAAGAACCATTTTGCCTTTTTGCATTTTTTTTTCTTGGGGATGCTTTTCATCACTGCCTCCGGTACAATGTCATGAACCTCTGTCCATAGTTCTTCAGGCATTCTCTCTATCAGATCTAATCCCTTGAATCTCTTACTTCCACTGTGTTATCGTAGGAATATGATTTAAGTCATACCTGAATGGTCTAGTGGTTTTTCCCTACTGTCTTCAATTTAATTCTGAATTTTACAATAAGGAGTTCATGATCTGAGCCACAATAAGCTCCCAGTCTTGTTTTTGCTGACTGTATAGAGCTTCTCCGTAATTGGCTGCAAAGAAGATAATCGATTTGATTTCGGCATTGACCATCTGATGACGTCCATGTGTAGAGTCTTCTCTTGTGTTGTTGGAAGAGGGTGTTTGCTTCGACCAGTGCATTCTCTTGGCAAAACTCTGTTAACCTTTGCCCTTCTTCATTTTATACTTCAAGGCCAAACTTGCCTATTACTCCAGGTATCTCTTGACTTCCTACTTTTACATTCCAGTCCCCTATGATGACAAGGACATCTTTTTTGTTTGTTTGTTTTTGTTAGTTCTAGAAGGTCTTGTCAGTCATCATAGAACCATTCAACTTCAGCATTACTGGTTGGGATAAGGACTTGGATTACTGTGATATTTAATGGTTTGCCTTGGAAATGAACAGAGATCCTTCTGTCATTTTTGAGATTGCACCCAAGTACTGCATTTCAAAGTCTTTCGTTGACTGTGAGGGCTATTCCATGTCTTCTAAGGGATTCTCGCCCACAGTAGTAGAGCACAATTGTACGATCGTTTGAGCATTCTTTGGCATTGCCTTTCTTTGGGATTGGGATGAAAACTGACCTTTTCCAGTCCTGTGGCCTGCTGAGTTTTCCAAATTTGCTGACATATTGAGTGCAGCACTTTCACAGCATCATCATTTAGGATTTGAAATAGTTCAAATGGAATTTCATCACCTCCACTAGCTTTGTTTGTAGTGATGCTTCCTAAGGCCTGCTTGACTTCACATTCCATGATGTCTGGCTCTAGGTGAGTGATCACACCATCGTAATTAACTGGGTCATGAAGATCATTTTTGTACAGCTTTTATATGTTAAGTGTTTATTTTTTATTTAAAAAATCTGCCAAACTGGTTCCCAATATGGTTTTGCTATTTCACAGTCCCACTAGGAATGTATGAGAGGTCCATCATTCTGCATATTCAGTAACTCTTAGTGTTGTCCTTTCTCTAAATTTTGATGCTTCTAATGAGTATAGTGATATCTCCTTGTGGGATTAATTTGTGTTCCTCCAGTGATTAATGTGTTCATTGGCTAGTTTTCTTTTGTTAAGTGTCTGTTCAAATCTTTTGACTTTTTTTCACCCAGCCACCCTCTTCCTTCTTGATGGTGAAGTATTAGAGTTCTTTATATATTCTAGATGTAAGCTGTCAAGTATTTGGTTACCCTCCCATCCTGCAGCTTGCTTTTTAATTCTCTTACTATTTTCTTTTGAAAAGCAATTTTTAAAAATTTTGCTCAATTTTTGTTGATCAATTTTTCTTTTGTAATTCATGCTTTTAGTGTTACATGTAAGAAATCTTGCGCATCCCATGGTGGCAAAATGTTTTTTCCTATATCTTTTTGCAGAATTAGCCTCAGCCTCCTTGTCAAAAATCAGTTGACCATATATGCATGGTCTGTTTCTGGGCACTTTATTTCACTCCATTGACATGTACCCTCATGCCAATGCTATACTGACTTAATTATTGTTATTTTTTTAGTTAAGTCTTGAAATCCCATTGATTTTTTTGTTCATTTTGAAAATTCTTTGGGCTCTTTGAGGTCCTTTGCATGCCACTAAATTTTAGAGTCAGCTTATTAATTACTAAAAGAAAATTGCCTTCTGGAATTTTGTGTGACGTATATGGAATTTGGGCTTCCCTGATAGCTCATTTGGTAAAGAATATGCCTAAAAAGCAGGAGACCCCTGTTCAATTCCTGGATCAGGACAATCCACAGGAGAAGGGACAGGCTACCCATTCCAGTATTCTTGGGCTTCCCTTGTGCCTCAGCTGGTAAAGAATCTGCCTGCAATATGGGAGACTTGGGTTCAATCCCTGGGTTGGGAAGATCCCCTGGAGAAGGGAAAAGTTACCCACTCCAGTATTCTGGCCTGGAGAATTCTGTGGACTTCATAGTCCATGGGGTTGCAAAGAGTTGGACACGACTGAGTGACTGAGGTAAATATAGAATTTACCTCAGGGAAGATCCAGGGAAGCCCATGGCTCAGTGGTAAGGAAGCTACCTGCTGATGCAAGAGTGCAGGAGACACAGGTTCAATCTCTGGTTTGGGAAGATCCCTTGGAGGAGGAAATGGCAACCCATTCCAGTATTCTTGCCTGGAGAATCCCAAGAACCTTGTAGGACCTTGGCGGGCTATACAGTTCATATGGTTGCACAGAGTTGGACATGACTGAGTGACTGAGCATGCATGCATATGGAATTTGCAGATCAAAGTAAGGAAAACTGACATACTCACACTGAGTCTTCTAATCTATGAATATGTCATATCTCTCCATTGTTTTTATAAATTTTCATTCATTTTTTCCTGCATGATTTACAGTTTTCAGGTATGGGTATAAAATATGCTCATATTTTATAGTATTTATTCTTAAGTGTCTCATGTTTTTGATACTACTATAAATCATGTAATTTTAATTTTATATTATACTATATGCTTAATTTCTAATTTTATTTCTACTTTAAAAGCAACAGAATTGAGCTTTTAATATTGACTTGGTATCCTTCAACTTCTTAAAATTCACTTGTTATAGTAGTTTTTTTGCAGAGTGTTTTGTATTTTCCACATACAGCATCATGTCGTCTACTGATCTAAACAGTTTTTTCTTTCCAATATAGGTACTTTGTTTTCTTTTCTTGCTCTTTGGCATTGGCTGGGACCTCCAGGACAATGCTAAATGAAAGTGAGAAGAGGGACATCTTTGCCTTCTTTTTCTTATCTTACCCCTTTCACTGTTAAGTACAATGTAAGCTGTTGGTTTTCTGTAGATGTTCTTCATCATGTTGAGGAAGTTTATTTTTGTTCCTAGTTTGGTGAGGTGATTTTTTTTTTTTGTCATAAATAGGAGTTCAGTTCAGTTCATAAATAAGAATAGAATGTGTCAAATGATTTAAGTTCATGTACTATGTCCAACAAGTCCATTCTGAAGGAGATCAGCCCTGGGATTTCTTTGGAAGGAATGATGCTAAAGCTGAAACTCCAGTACTTTGGCCACCTCATGCGAAGAGTTGACTCATTGGAAAAGACTCTGATGCTGGGAGGGATTGGGGGCAGGAGGAGAAGGGGATGACCCAGGATGAACTGAACTGAACTATGTTGATAATATGTCTTTTCTCTTTTCGTCTATTTCTGTGATAAAATATGTTGGTTTTGAGTGTTTCAGTTCAGTTCAGTTCAGTCGCTCAGTCGTGTCCGACTCTTTGCCACCCCATGAATCGCAGCATGCCAGGCCTCCCTGTACATCACCATCTCCCAGAGTTCACTCGGACTCACGTCCATCGAGTCAGTGATGCCATCCAGCCATCTCATCCTGGGTCGTCCCCTTCTCCTCCTGCCCCCAATCCCTCCCAGCATCAGAGTCTTTTCCAATGAGTCAACTCTTCGCATGAGGTGGCCAAAGTACTGGAGCTTCAGCTTTAGCATCATTCCTTCCAAAGAAATCCCAGGGCTGATCTCCTTCAGAATGGACTGGTTGGATCTCCTTGCAGTCCAAGGGACCCTCAAGAGTTGTCTTCAACACCACAGTTCAAACGCATCAATAATTTACCTTGTTTTCCTGGTCTGAACCTCATTTGGTCATGGTGGTTTTTGGTTTTGTTTTTACTGTGTTACTGAATTTGATTTACTAATATCTTATTAAAGATTTTTGTATCATGAAAAATGCTAGTAGTTTTCATGAAATGTCATCATGTATTTTAAAAATTTTGTTTTGATTATGGTAAAATGCACAGAAATTTTACCATCTTAACCATTTTTTAAGTGTACAATTCAGTATTATTAAAAATATTCACATTGTTGTTCAGCCAGTCTCCAGAACAGTTTTCATCTTGCAAAACTAAAGCTCTATGCCCATTAAAACTCCCCAGTGCCCCACTCTGCCTGCCCATGGCAATCACCATTCTACTTATTCTGTCTGAGTTTTACTATTTTAGTACCATATTGTGGTAAAATACATATAAAACTGAGCTCTAGAGACATTTGTTGTTGTTGTTGTTTAGTCGCTAAGTTATGTTGAACTCTTTGCAACCCCATGGACTGCAGCACACCAGGCTTCCCTATCTTTCACTGTCTCCCTGAGTTTGCTTAAAATTAGGTCCTTTGAGTCAGTGATGCCATCTAGCCATCTCATCCTCTGTCGCCCCCTTCTCCTCTTGCTCTCAATCTTTCCCAGCATCAAGGTCTTTTCCAGTGAGTCAGCTGTTTGCATCAGGTGGCCAGAAGTATTGGAGCTTTAGATTCAGCACCAGTCCTTCCAATGAATATTCAGGGTTGATTTCCTTTAGGATTGACTGGTTTGATCTCCTTGTTGTCCAGGGTACTCTCAAGAGTCTTCTCCTGCACCACAGTTCAAATGCATCAATTCTTTGGCACTCAGGCTTCTTTATGGCCCAGCTCTCAACATCCATACATGACTACTGGAAAAACCATAGCTTTGGCTAGACAGACCTTTGTCAACAACGTGATGTCTCTGCTTTGTAATACACTCTCTAAGTTTGTCATTGCTTTTTTTCCAAGGAGCAAGTATCTTTTAATTTTGTGGCTGCAGTCACTGTACACATTGATTTGGGAGCCAAGAATAGGAAATCTGACACTGTTTCCACATTTCCCCCATCTATTTTCCATGAAGTGATAGGACCAGGTGTCATGATCTTTATTATTTGAATGTTGAGTTTTAATCCAGCTTTTTCACTTTCCTCTTTCAGCTTCATCAAGAGGCTCTTTAGTTTCTCTTCACTTTCTGCCATTAGAGTGGTGTCATCTCTGTAGGTGTTGATTTTTTTTCTGGGCAATCTTAATTACATCTTGTGAAGAGATATTTAGTACACTCACAGTTTTGCATAGCCACCACTTTTAAGCTCTAGAACATTTTCAGCCCAAAGGAAACTACCATTAAGCAGTTGCTCCCCATTCTCACTTTCACCCTAACCCCTGACAATAGCTAATCAGTTTTCTGTCCGTTTTGATTTGCTGACTCTTGCTGTTTAACTGGAATCATACAATATGTGGCTTCTTGTGTTTGATTTCTTTCACTTACCATACTGTTTTCAACATTGGCTAAAAAATACTTCATTGTATAGATACATCATATTTTGTTTCTCCATTCATTTGTATACATTTGGGTTTATACCTTTTGTCTTTTGCGGGTAGTGCTGCTATGAATGTGTGCTAAGTCACTTCAGTTGTGTCTGACTCTTTCCAACCTCATGGACATAGACCTCCAGGCTCCTCTGTCCATGGGATTCTCCAGGTAAGAATACTGGAGTGGGTTGCCATTTCCTCCTCTAGGGAAACTTCCCAACCCAGGTATCAAACCCATGTCTCTTATGTCTCCTGCATTTACATATGGATTTTTTTTACCACTGGCACCACCTGGGAAACACCACTGCTATGAATATTCTTGTACATTTTTTGTTTGAACACGTTTCAGTTATTTTGGTTATATATCCAGGGGTGGAATTGCTAGGTCTTAGGTTATTCTGTGTTGAACTTTATGGGGAACTACCAAACTTTTGGCCAAAAGTGAAGAGGAACGGAAGAGCCTCTTAATGAAGGTTAAAGAGGAGAGTAAAAAAGCGGCTTAAAACTCAGCATTCAAAAAACTGAGATCATGGCATCTGGTCCCATAACTACATGGAAAATAGATGGGTAAACAAAATGGAAACAGTGACAGACTTTATTTTCATGAGCTCCAAAATCATTGCAGATAGTGACTGCAGCCATGAAATTAAAAGACGCTTGCTCCTTGAAAGAAAAGCTATGACCAACCTAGACAGCATATTAGGAAACAGAGACATTACTTTGCTGACAAAGGTCCACTGGCTGTGGCTTTTCCAGTAGTCTCGTATGGATGTGAGAATTGGGCCGTAAAGAAAGCTGAGTGCCAAAGAATTGATGGTTTTGAACTGTGATGTTGAAGAAGACTCTTGAGAGTCCCTTGGACTGCAAGGAAATCCAACCAGTCCATCATGAAGGAAATCAGTCCTGAGTATTCATTGGAAGGACTGATGCTGAAGCTGAAGCTCCAATACTTTAGCCATCTGACACAAAGAACTGTTTCACTGGAAAAGACTGTGATGCTGGGCAAGATTGAAGGCAGGAGGAGAAGGGGATGACAGAGGATGAGATGGTTGGATGGGATCACCAACTCAATGGGCATGAGTTTGAGTAAACTCCACGAGTTGGTGATGGACAGGGAAGCAGGCTGGACAGGGAAGCATGCTGCAGTTCATGGGGTTGCAAAGAGTCAGACACTACTGAGCAACTGAACTGAACCACTTTATATTCCCATTAACAATGTACAAATATTCCAATGTCTCTACATCCCCACCAACACCTGTTGTCTTTCATTTTGTTGAGTATAACCATCCTGGTAGGTATAAAGTGGTATCTTATTTGTGATTTTGATTGACATTTTTCTAGTGGCTAATGATGTCACCATTTGTGTGTCCTCTTTGGAGAAATATCTAATCAAGTCCTTTGCCCACTTTTTAATTGGATTGTCTATTGTTTTGTTGTTGTAATAATTTTAGATTTTTTTTTTTATTAATTTTTATTTGGCCCTACCACATGACATACAGGATCTTAGTTTCCTGACCAGGGTCTAAATCCATTATCCCTGCATTGGAAGTTCAGAATCTTAATCACTGAACCACCAAGGAAGTCCTTAAATCTCTCTTCTTTTTTAGTGTAGGCATTTACAGCTGTGAATATCCCTCTGAGCACTGCTTTTGCTACCCCCTCTATAGGTTTTGGTATGTTTACTTTTCATTTTCATTTCATCTCAAAGTACTTTCTAATTTTCTTTCTGATTTTTTATTTTGCCCATTTGTTGAGTGTGTTATTTAATTTCCATATATTTATGAATTTCCATTTTTCTTTTCCTTGATTTTAGCTTTATTCTATTATACTGGAGAGAATACTTTGTATTCCTTTAATCCTGTTTAAATGTATTGGGATTTGTATTTTGACTTAACATATGTTAATATATAGTCAGTGTGTTCAGTTCAGTTCAGTCGCTCAGTCGTGTCCGACTCTTTGTGACCCCATGAATCGCAGCACGCCAGGCTTCCCTGTCCATCACCAATTCCCGGAGTTCACTCAGACTCATGTCCATCGAGTCAGTGATGCCACCCAGCCATCTCATCCTCTGTCGTTCCCTTCTCCTCCTGCCCCCAATCCCTCCCAGCATCAGAGTCTTTTCCAGTGAGTCAACTCTTCGCATGAGGTGGCCAAAGTACTGGAGTTTCAGCTTTAGCTTCATTCCCTCCAAAGAAATCCCAGGGCTGATCTCCTTCAGAATGGACTGGTTGGATATCCTTGCAGTCCAAGGGACTCTAAGTGTCTTCTTCAACACCACAGTTCAAACGCATCAATTCTTTGGCGCTCACCCTTCTTCACAGTCCAACTCTCACATCCATACATGACTACTGGAAAAACCATAGCCTTGACTAGACGGACCTTAGTTGGCAAAGTAATGTCTCTGGTTTTGAATATGCTGTCTAGGTTGGTCATAACTTTCCTTCCAAGGAGTAAGCGTCTTTTAATTTCATGGCTGCCAGCACCATCTGCAGTAATTTTGGAGCCCCCCAAAATAAAGTCTGACACTGTTTCCACTGTTTCCCCATCTATTTCCCATGAAGTGATGGATGCCGTGATCTTCGTTTTCTGAATGTTGAGCTTTAAGCCAACTTTTTCACTCTCCACTTTCACTTTCATCAAGAAGCTTTTTTTTAATATATATTTTTATTTTTACTTTATTTTGCTTTACAATACTGTATTGGTTTTGCCATAGATTGACATGAATCTGCCACGAGTGTACATGAGTTCCCAATCCTGAGCACCCCTCCCACCTCCCACCCTATATCATCTCTCTGGATCTTCCCCGTGCACCAGCTTCAAGCATCCTGTATCTTGTATTGAACATAGACTGGCGATTCGTTTCTTATATGATATTATACATGTTTCAATGCCATTCTCCCAAATCATCCCACCCTCTCCCTCTCCCACAGAGTCCAAAAGTCCGTTCTATACATCTGTGTCTCTTTTGCTATCTCGGATACAGGGTTATCATTACCATCTTTCTAAATTCCATATATATGTGTTAGTATACTGTATTGGTGTTTTTCTTTCTGGGTTACTTCACTCTGTGTAGTAGGCTCCAGTTTCATCCACCTCATTAGGACTTAATCAAATGTATTCTTTTTAATGGCTGAGTAATACTCCATTGTGTATATGTACCACAGCTTTCTTATCCATTCACCTGCTGATGGACATATAGGTTGTTTCCATGTCCTGGCTATTATAAACAGTGCTGCGATGAACATTGGGGTACATGTGTCTCTTTGAATTCTGGTTTCCTCAGTGTGTATGCCCAGCAGTGGGATTGCTGGGTCATAAGGCAGTTCTATTTGCAATTTTTTAAGGAATCTCCACACTGTTCTCCATAGTGGCTGTACTAGTTTGCATTCCCATCAACAGTGTAAGGGGGTTCCCTTTTCTCCACATCCTCTCCAGCATTTATTGCTTGTAGACTTTTGGATTGCAGCCATTCTGACTGGTGTAAAATGGTACCTCATTGTGGTTTTGATTTGCATTTCTCTAATAATGAGTGACGTTGAGCATCTTTTCATGTGTTTGTTAGCCATCCGTATGTCTTCTTTGGAGAAATGTCTATTTAGTTCTTTGGCCCATTGTTTGATTGGGTCGTTTATTTTTCTGGAATTGAGCTGCATAAGTTGCTTCTATATTTTTGAGATTAGTTGTTTGTCAGTTGCTTCATTTGCTATTATTTTCTCCCATTCAGAAGGCTGTCTTTTCACCTTGCTTATAGTTTCCTTTGTTGTGCAGAAGCTTTTAATTTTAATTAGATCCCATTTGTTTATTATTGCTTTTATTTCCAATATTCTGAGAGGTGGATCATAGAGGATCCTGCTGTGATTTATGTCAGAGAGTGTTTTGCCTATGTTCTCCTCTAGGAGTTTTATAGTTTCTGGTCTTATGTTTAGATCTTTAATCCATTTTGAGTTTATTTTTGTGTGTGGTGTTAGAAAGTGATCTAGTTTCATTCTTTTACAAGTGGTTGACCAGTTTTCCCAGCACCACTTGTTAAAGAGATTGTCTTTACTCCATTGTATATTCTTGCCTCCTTTGTCGAAGATAAGGTGTCCATAGGTGTGTGGATTTATCTCTGGGCTTTCTATTTTGTTCCATTGATCTATATGTCTGTCTTTGTGCCAGTACCATAGTGTCTTGATTACTGTGCCTTTGTAGTAGAACCTGAAGTCAGGCAGGTTGATTCCTCCAGTTCCATTCTTCTTTCTCAAGATTGCTTTGGCAATTCGAGGTTTTTTGTATTTCCGTACAAATTGTGAAATTATTTGTTTTAGCTCTGTGAAAAATACCGCTGGTAACCTGATAGGGATAGAATTGAATCTGTAGATTGCTTTGGGTAGTATACTCATTTTCACTATATTGATCCTGCCCATCCATGAACATGGTATATTTCTCCATCTATTAGGTTCCTCTTTGATTTCTTTCATTAGTGTTCTATAGTTTTCTATATATAGGTCTTTAGTTTCTTTAGGTAGAAATATTCCTAAGTATTTTATTCTTTTCGTTGCAATAGTGAATGGAATTGTTTCCTTAATTTCTTTTTCTACTTTCTCATTATTAGTGTATAGGAATGCAAGGGATTTCTGTGTGTTGATTTTATATCCTGCAACTTTACTATATTCATTGATTAGCTCTAGTAATTTTGTGGTGGAGTCTAGGGTTCTCTATGTAGAGGATCATGTCATCTGCAAAGAGTGAGAGTTTTACTTCTTCTTTTCCAATTTGGATTCCTTTTATTTCTTTTTCTGCTCTGATTGCTATGGCCCAAACTTCTAGAACTATGTTGAATAGTAGCGGTGAAAGTGGGCACCCTTGTCTTGTTCCTGACTTTAGGGGAAATGCTTTCCATTTTTCACCATTGGAGATAATGCTTGCTGTGGGTTTGTCATATATAGCTTTTATTATGTTGAGGTATGTTCCTTCTATTCCTGCTTTCTGGAAAGTTTTTATCATAAATGGGTGTTGAATTTTGTCAGAGGCCTTCTCTGCATCTGTTGAGATAATCATATGGTTTTTATTTTTCAATTTGTTAATGTGGTGAATTACGTTGATTGATTTGCGGATATTGAAGAATCCTTGCATCCCTGGGATAAAGCCCACTTGGTCATGGTGTATGATCTTTTTAATGTGTTGTTGGATTCTGATGGATAGAGTTTTGTTAAGGATTTTTGCATCTATGTTCATCAGTGACATTGGCCTGTAGTTTTTTTTTGTGTGTGGCATCTTTGTCAGGTTTTGGTATTAGGGTGATGGTGGCCTCATAGAATGAGTTTGGAAGTTTACCTTCCTCTGCAATTTTCTGGAAGAGTTTGAGGAGGATAGGTGTTAGCTCTTCTCGAAATTTTTGGTAGAATTCAGCTGTGAAGCCGTCTGGACCTGGGCTTTTGTTTGCTGGAAGATTTCTGATTACAGTTTCAATTTCCGTGCTTGTGATGGGCCTGTTAAGATTTTCTATTTCTTCCTGGTTCAGTTTTGGAAAGTTGTGCTTTTCTAAGAATTTGTCCATTTCTTCCACGTTGTCCCTTTTACTGGCATATAATTGCTGATAGTAGTCTCTTAAGATCCTTTATATTTCTGTGTTGTCTGTTGTGATCTCTCCATTTTCATTTCTAATTTTATTGATTTGATTTTTCTCCCTTTGTTTCTTGATGAGTCTGGCTAATGGTTTGTCAATTTTATTTATCCTTTCAAAGAATCAGCTTTTGGTTTTGTTGATTTTTGCTATGGTCTCTTTAGTTTCTTTTGCATTTATTTCTGCCCTAATTTTTAAGATTTCTTTCCTTCTACTAACTCTGGGGTTCTCCATTTCTTCCTTTTCTAGTTACTTTAGGTGTAGAGTTAGTTTATTTATTTGACTTTTTTCTTGTTTCTTGAGGTATGCCTGTAGTGCTATGAACTTTCCTCTTAGCACTGCTTTTATAGTGTCCCACAGGTTTTGGGTTGTTGTGTTTTCATTTTCATTAGTTTCTATGCATATTTTGATTTCTTTTTTGATTTCTTGTGTGATTTGTTGGTTATTCAGAAGCGTGTTGTTCAGCCTCCATATGTTGGAATTTTTAATAGTTTTTCTCCTGTAATTGAGATCTAATGTTAGAGCATTATGGTCAGAAAAGATGCTTGGAATGATTTCAGTTTTTTGTATTTATCAAGGTTAGATTTATGGCCCAGGATGTGTTCTATCCTGGAGAAGATTCCGCGAGCACTTGAGAAAAAGGTGAAATTGATTGTTTTGAGGTGAAATGTCCTATAGGTATCAATTAGGTCTAACTGGTCTATTGTATCATTTAAAGTTTGCGTTTCTTTGTTAATTTTCTGTTTAGTTGATCTGTCCATAGGTGTGAGTGGGGTATTAAAGTCTCCCACTATTATTGTGTAATTGTTAATTTCCACTTTCATACTTGTTAGCATTTGTCTTACATATTGCGGTGCTCCTATGTTGGGTGCGTATATATTTATAATTGTTATATCTTCTTCTTGGATTGATCCTTTGATCATTATGTAGTGGCCTTCTTTGTCTCTTTTCACAGCCTTTGTTTTAAAGTCTATTTTATCGGAGATGAGTATTGCCACTCCTGCTTTCTTTTGGTCTCTATTTGCGTGGAATATCTTTTTCCAGCCCTTCACTTTCAGTCCGTATGTGTCCCTTGTTTTGAGGTGGGTCTCTTGTAGGCAGCATATATAGGGGTCTTGTTTTTGTATCCATTTGGCCAGTCTTTGCCTTTTGGTTGGGGCATTCAACCCATTTACGTTTAAGGTAATTATTGATAAGTATGATCCCGTTACCATTTACTTTATTGTTTTGGGTTCGGGTTTATACACCCTTTTTGTGTTTCCTGTCTAGAGAATATCCTTTAGCATTTGTTGGAGAGCTGGTTTGGTGGTGCTGAATTCTCTCAGCTTTTGCTTGTCTGTAAAGCTTTTGATTTCTCCTTCGTATTTGAATGAGATCCTTGCTGGGTACAGTAATCTGGGCTGTAGGTTATTGTCTTTCATCACTTTAAGTATGTCTTGCCATTCCCTCCTGGCCTGAAGAGTTTCTATTGAAAGATCAGCTGTTATCCTTATGGGAATCCCCTTGTGTGTTATTTGTTGTTTTTCCCTTGCTGCTTTTAATATTTGTTCTTTGTGTTTGATCTTTGTTAATTTGATTAATATGTGTCTTGGGATGTTTCATCTTGGGTTTATCCTGTTTGGAACTCCCTGGGTTTCTTGGACTTGGGTGATTATTTCCTTCCCCATTTTAGGGAAGTTTTCAACTATTATCTCCTCAAGGATTTTCTCATGGTCTTTCTTTTTGTCTTCTTCTTCTGGGTTCCTATAATTGGAATGTTGGAGCATTTCATATTGTCCTAGAGGTCTCTGAGATTGTCCTCATTTCTTTTAATTCATTTTTTTCCCTCTCTGATTCATTTATTTCTACCATTCTATCTTCTATTTCACTAATCCTATCCTCTGCCTCCATTATTCTGCTATTTGTTGCCTCCAGAGTGTTTCTGATCTCATTCATTGCATTATTCATTACATATTGACTCTTTTTTATTTCTTCTCCTTGTTAAACCTTTCTTGCATCTTCTCAATCCTTGTCTCCAGGCTGTTTATCTGTGATTCCATTTTGATTTCAAGATTTTGGATCATTTTCACTATCATTATTCGGAATTCTTTCTCAGGTAGATTCCCTATCTCTTCCTCTTTTGTTTGGTTTGCTGGGCATTTCTCCTGTTCCTTTACCTGCTGGGTATTCCTCTGTCTCTTCATCTTGGTTATGTTGCTGCATTTGGGGTGGCCTTTCTGTAATCTGGGAATTTGTGGAGTTCTCTTTATTGTGGAATTTCCTCGCTGTGCTTGGGGTTGTAACAGTGGCTTCTCAAGGTTTCTTGGTTAGGGAAGCTTGTGTCAGAGTTCTGGTGAGTGGAGCTGATTTTCTTCTCTCTGGAGTGCAATGAAGTGTCCAGTAATGAGTTATGAGATGTCAATGGTTTTTGGAGTAACTTTGAGCTGCCTGTATATTAAAACTCAGGGCTGTGTTCCTGTGTTGCTGGAGAATTTGCATGGTAAGTCTTGCTCTGGAACTTGTTGGCCCTTGGGTGGTGCTTGGTTTCAGTGTAGGTGTGGAGGCGTTTGATGAGCTCCTATCAATTAATGTTCCCTGGATTCAGGAGTTCTCTGATGTTCTCAGGACATCAAGAAGCTTTTTAGTTCCTCTTCACTCTCTGCCATAACGGTGGTGTCATCTGCATATCTGAGGTGATTGATATTTCTCCCAGCAATCTTGATTTCAGCTTGTGCTTCTTCCAATCCAGCATTTCTCATGATGTACTCTGCATATAAGTTAAATAAGCAGGGTGACAATATATAGCCTTGACGTACTCCTTTTCCTATTTGGAACCAGTCTGTTGTTCCATGTCCAGTTCTAACTGTTGCTTCCTGATCTGCATACAGATTTCTCAAGAGGCAGGTTAGGTGGTCTGGTATTCCCATCTCTTTAAAAAATTTCCATAGTTTATTGTGATCCACACAGTCAAAGGCTTTGGCGTAGTCGATAAAGCAGAAATAGATATTTTTCTGGAACTCTCTTGCTTTTTCCATGATCCAGCAGATGTTGGCAATTTGATCTCTGGTTCCTCTGCCTTTTCTGAAACCAGTGTGAAAATCAGGAAGTTCACGGTTCACGTATTGCTGAAACCTGGCTTGGAGCATTTTGAGTATCACTTTACTAGCATGTGAGATGAGTGCAATTGTGCGGTAGTTTGAGCATTCTTTGGCATTGCCTTTCTTTGGAATTGGAATGAAAACGGACCTTTTCCAGTCCTGTGGCCACTGCTGAGTTTTCCAAATTTGCTGGCATATTGAGTGCAGCACTTTCACAGCATCATCTTTCAGGATTTGAAACAGCTCCACTGGAATTCCATCACCTCCACTAGCTTTGTTTGTAGTGATGCTTTCTAAGGCCCACTTGACTTCACATTCCAGGATATCTGGCTCTAGGTGAGTGATCACACCATCATGATTATCTGGGCCGTGAAGATCTTTTTTGTACCGTCCTTCTGTGTATTCTTGCCACCTCTTCTTAATATCTTCTGCTTCTGTTAAGTGCATAGCATTTCTGTCCTTTATCGAGCCCATCTTTGCATGAAATGTTCCCTTGGTATCTCTAATTTTCTTGAAGAGATCGGTAGTCTTTCCCATTCTGTTCTTTTCCTCTATTTCTTTGCATTGATCGCTAAAGAAGGCTTTCTTATCTCTTCTTGCTATTCCCTGGAACTCTGCATTCAGATACTTTTATCTTTCCTTTTCTCCTTTGCTTTTCACCTCTCTTCTTTTCACAGCTATTTATAAGGCCTCCTCAGACAGCCATTTTGCTTTTCTGCATTTCTTTTCCATGGGGATGGTCTTGATCCCTGTCTCCTGTACAGTGTCACGACCCTCCATCCATAGTTCATCAGGCACTCTATCTGTCAGATCTAGGCCCTTAAGTCTATTTCTCACTTCCACTGTATAATCATAAGGGATTTGATTTAGGTCATACCTGAATGGTCTAGTGGTTTTCCCTACTTTCTTCAATTTAAGTCTGAATTTGGCAATAAGGAGTTCGTGATATGAGCCACAGTCAGCTCCTGGTCTTGTTTTTGTTGACTGTATAGAGCTTCTCCATCTTTGGCTGCAAAGAATATAATCAATCTGATTTTGGTGTTGACCATCTGGTGATGTCCCTGTGTAGAGTCTTCTCTTGTGTTGTTGGAAGGGGGTGTTTGCTATGACCAGTGCATTTTCTTGGCAAAACTCTATTAGTCTTTGCCCTGCTTCATTCCGCATTCCAAGGCCAAATTTGCCTGTTACTCCAGGTGTTTCTTGACTTCCTACTTTTGTATTCCAGTCCCCTATAATGAAAAGGACGTCTTTTGGGGGTGTTAGTTCTCAAAGGTCTTGTAGGTCTTCATAAAACCGTTCAACTTCAGGTTCTTCAGTGTTACTGGTTGGGGCATAGACTTGGATAACTGTGATATTGAATGGTTTGCCTTGGAAATGTACAGAGATCATTCTGTCGTTTTTGAGATTGCATCCAAGTACTGCATTTCGGACTCTTTTGTTGACCATGATGGCTACTCCATTTCTTCTGAGGGATTCCTGCCCCCAGTAGTAGATATAATGGTCATCTGAGTTAAATTCACCCATTCCAGTCCATTTTAGTTGGCTGATTCCTAGAATGTCGATGTTCACTCTTGCCATCTGTTGTTTGACCACTTCCAATTTGCCTTGATTCATGGACCTGACATTCCAGATTCCTATGCAATATTGCTCTTTACAGCATTGGATCTTGCTTCTATCACCAGTCACATCCACAACTGGGTATTGTATTTGGTTTGGCTCCATTCCTTCATTCTTTCTGGAGTTATTTCTCCACTGATCTCCAGTAGCATATTGGGCACCTACTGACCTGGGGAATTCCTCTTTTAGTATCATTTTGCCTTTTCATACTGTTCATGGGGTTGTCAAAGCAAGAATACTGAAGTGGTTTGCCATTCCCTTCTCCAGTGGACCACATTCTGTCAGACCTCTCCATCATGACCTGCCCATCTTGGATTGCCCTGCAGGCATGGCTTAGTTTCATTGAGTTAGACAAGGCTGTGGTCCTACATTACAAACAGATGTGCTGTCATTCAGACTTTATTGATACATTTATAGAGTGCAGGCAGAGGAGATTTAGCACAATCCTTAAGGATCCTAGGGATTTCAGAATAGTAAATGAAAATTGTCTTCAACTTCAAGCCACCACCTGCATTAGCCTATAATAAGAGTCAGACTGTCGTTTGAAGCTTTGAAGCCAGGCATTGACTTCTCTTCTTTAGCTATTTAAACTCTGGACTATAAAGAAGGCTGAGCACCAAAGAATTGATGCTTTCGAATTGTGATGCTGGAGAAGACTCCTGAGAGTTCCTTGGACAGCAAGGAGATTAAACCAGTCAATCATAAAGGAAATCAACCCTGAGTATTCATTGAAAGGACTGGTGCTGAATCTGAACTTCTAGTACTTTGGCCACCTGATGCAAGAGCTGACACATTGGAAGAGAGACTGATGCTGGGAAAGATTGAGGGCAGGAGGAGGAATGGGCAACAGAAGACGAGGTAGTTGGATGGCATCACCAACTCCGTGGACATGTGTTTGAGCAAGCTCTGGGAGATGGTGAAGGACAGGGAAGCCTGATGTGCTGCAGTTCATGGGGTCACAGAGTCGGACACTACTTAGCTAATGAACAAGTGCAGTATCGCAGCCAGAAAATTGATACTGATAGAATTCATCAGCCTTGTATGGATTTCACATGTCCTTGTTTAGTTCTCTGCAGCTTTGTATCGCAGGTGTAGATTTGTATACCATCTCTGTAATCAAGATACAAAACAGTTTTTTTATAAGTCACTCATGCTGTCCTTTTATAAACGTGGATGCTTTCTTTCCTACCGCTTTCTCCTTCCCTAATCCCTAGCAACCATTGATCTACTCTCCATTTCTATATTTTGTCATTTCAAGAATGCTATATAAATGAAATCATAAACAGCATGTAACCTTTGAGATTGGTTTTTTCCATTCAGTGTAGTTCTTTTTAAATCCATCCAGGTTGTTGCGTGTATTAATAGTTTGTTTCTTTTATTCCTGAATAATATTCCATGCTGTGAAGGTACTACATTTTATTTAACCATTTGCATGTTAAAGGATTGTTTTCAGCTTTTGATTGTTATAAATGAAACTGCGAATTTTTGTAAATAGGTTTTTGTGTGAGCAAAGTATTTTCATTTCCTTGGAGTAGTGTGTCATAAATGCATGTTTAAGTTTTGTCAGAAACTGCTGAACTATTTTCAGGAAGAATTTACCATTTTACATTCCCACCAACAGTGCAGGAGAGATTTACATCCTCTGCAGTTTTGCCAACGTTTGTTATAATTATTTTACAAATATGTAATATATTTTATATTGTAGCCATTCTGATAGCTATTTAGTGTTATCCATTTGTGGTTTTAATTTGCATTTTTCTGCTGTCTATTGATGTTGGATATTGCTTCATGTGCTTATGTGTCATCTTCAGAGAAATATCTGTTCATCATTTTTGCCCTTTTCTAGTGGACTGTTTTTTTTTTTTTTTGCTGAGTTTTAAGAATTCTTTATATGTGCTCTATATAGATCCTCTGACAGATATGTAGTTTGTAAATGCCTTTTAGTAGCCTGTAGGTTGTCTTTTCATCCCTTTCACAGGGTTGTTCATAGAGCAAACGTTTTTTATTTTAACTAGGTCCAGTTTTTCAGTTTTTTTTTTTTTTTTTTATGGACCATGCTTTTATTTTGAAGACTAAGAACTCTTTGCCTAGCCTTACTACCTGAAGATGTTCTGCTGGTTTTTTTTTGTGTGTGTGTATGTGAAAGTTTTATATTTTGTATTACGTGCATGATCCATTTTGCATTAATTTCTGTATAAGGTATGAGGCTTAGGTTGCAATTTCTTTTTCTTTTTTTGACGACTCATGTTCAATTGTTCCAGCACCATTTGTTAAAGTATTTTTTATACCTTTGTCAGAAATCAGCTGGACATATTTGCATGTCTCTTTCTCAGTTCTCTTTCCTGACCCACTAATCTATGTCTCTGTCCTTCTTCCAACTGTCTTAATTTCTCTTGCTGTATAGTAAGCTTTAATGTTGGATAGAGTGATTCATCCTACTTTATTCCCTTTCAAAATTATTTTATCTCTTCCAGTCCTGTGCCTTTTCATGATAATTTTTGAATAAGATTGTAAATGTCTGTTTAAAAACTCTGCTAGTATTTCAATAGCTACTACATTAAGACTATAGATCAATTTTGGGAAGAATGGACATCTTTACTAGGTTAAGTCTTCCAGTCTGTGAATATGGCAGGACTTTACTTCCCTGGTGGCTCAGACGGTAAAGCATCTGTCTACAATGTGAGAGACCTGGGTTCGATCCCTGGGTTGGGAAGATTCCCTGGAGAAGGAAATGGCAATCCACTCTAGTACTCTTGCCTTGAAAATCCCATGGACGGAGGAGCTTGGTGCAGGCTACTATCCATGGGGTTGCAAAGAGTCGGGCACAACTGAGCGACTTCACTTTCCATTAGCTCTTTGATTTCTTGCATCAGCATTTTATAATTTTCAGGATATAAATCATATATGTGTTTTCTCACATTTACATCTAAGTAATTAATTTTCTTTGGAGCGATTATAAATAGTATTATGGTTTAAATTTTTATTTTCAGATTTGTTATTTCATGTTTGTTTGCTCTTTAAAATATGATTGAAATTCGTGTTTATCTTTATTCCCAGTGGCTTGCTGGGCTCACTAGTTCTGTAGGTTTTACTGTTGATTCTTTGGGACAGTGACAGGCATGTTATTTGCAAATAGGGATAGTTTCATTGCTTTCTTTTGAATGTGTATGCTTTTTCTTACCTTATGATCCTGTATAGTGCTATGTGAATAGGAGTGTTAAGAGAGGATATGTTTACTATGTTGCTGATTTTATGTGGAATGCATTCCGTCTGTCACCATTGTGTGACGTTAGCTATAGTTTGAAGAAGTTTCCCTCAGTGCTGAGTTTTGACTATGATTGCCTGCTTTGTAAAATACTTTTTCTGCTTTAGTATCATATGAGTTTTCTTTAGCTGTTGATTTGGTGGGCTATATTAATTGATTTTTAAATGTTGGGCATGCCTTGTATGCTTGTAATAAACCTCGCTTCTTATAATTGTTTTCTATATTGCTAGGCTTGCTTTTCTAGTATTGTGTTTGAAATTTTTATTTATTGGCCATGCATGGCTTGTGGGATCTTAGTTCTCTAACCAGGGATGGAACCTGGGCCCCAGCAGTTAAAGCAGTTAAAGCAGTCCTAGCCATTGGACCACCAGGGAATTGCCTGTTTGGAATTTTTACATCATAGTTTGTAAGGGGTATTGGACTGCAGTTTCCTCTCTGTCTCTTTGTCTCTCTCTCTCTTTTTTTAAATTGCATTAGTCTGGTTTTAGTATCCTGGTAATGCTAGCCTTATAAAATGAGTTAGAAGTATTCCCTCCTTTTCAGTTTTCCAGGAGAAATTGTTTGAAATTGGTGTTAGCTATTCTTTAATTATTTAGTAGAATTCTCCAGTGAAACCATTTGGGCCTAGATATTTCTTTTTAAAGAGCTTTTTAATTACAATTTCAATTTGTTTAATGGTTACAAGACTATTTAAGTTGTCTATTTTGTCTTGGTTGAGTTTTGGGAGTCTGTGGCTTTTGAGAATTGTTCCATTTCTTCTAATTTATGTCATCATAAAGTTGTTCGTAGTACTTTCTTATTATCTTTTTAATGACTGCAGGGTCTGTAGTGCACCATTTGTGATATTACTTGTACATTCTGTCTTTTATTTTTGTTAGTCATGCTAGGTTTGCCATTATTAGTGATTTTTTTTTTCCCCAGAGAACCAGGTTTTTGTTTCATTGATTGTTCTCTGTTTTTCCTGTTTTCAATTTTATTGAGCTTTTGCTCTTATCTGTTATTTTCTTACATCTTTTTCTTTTATATTTATTTGTTCTTTTCTGGTTTCTTAAAATAGGAACCTGATACTACTTTTTTAGTAGTCTAATGTTTAGTCTCTCTCATTACCGCTTAGTACATCTCACATATTCATTTTCATTCCCTTCTGTGTATTTTTAAAAATTATTTCATTTGAGGCTTCCTCTTTGACCCAAGGATTTTTTGAACTGTTGTGTAATTTCCAGACATTTGGAGGTTTTCCTCTTGTCTTTCTATTACTGATTTCTAATTTGGTTCTCTTATGCTAAGAGAATAATTTAAAAATTTTCTGAGGTTTGTCTCATGGCCCAGGGTATGGTTGATCTTGGTGAGTGTTCATGAACGCTTGGAAAATAAGTCTATAATTGTAACCCTCCTAGTTGATATTGAAAAGCCTGGTTCGTATTGTCTTTAATATGTTTCCTTATTTTGTTTACCCGTTCTGTATGTAATCCTCCATCTGCTACACAGAAGCTGCTTCATCCTGCCGGGACCTGGACTCTCTGTTTCCGTCCACCAGTCTCCCTCTCGTGGGTGCCCGTTCTCTCTGCGTATATTCCAGCACACCAGTCCAAGCCAAACTCCGCCTGAATGTCCTCTTCACTCCACTCTGGTTCTGACTCTTCTTGTTGGGACGTCACCACTCCTTGGATGTCCTCTCTTCTTTCCTCTGATGAGGCTTTGATACCCCACACCAAGCCACCCCTTTGCAGTTACATCCTCCTTATCTTTCTCTGGCTCTGACATCCACCTGTTGGTCCTCTCCATTGTGTGGAGGCCCTCTCCCTCACCTTAGGCTCTTGCATTTCACTAGCCTGACCCTTCTTGAGGATGACCCTTCTCACTCTGCCTGGGCTTGGGTACTGCCCTCAGGGCTGCTTTCTGACTGTGCATCCTTCTCATTCTCCTTGGGTTGTGATAACCTACTTCAGGTTAAGCCTTTGTGTGGATGCTCTCTTCACTCTTTGTCCTCTACACCAGCACCAGTCCTTGGTATAGACTGCTCTTCATCATATTGGGACTCTGAATCTTGATGCTGGATCACTTCCACTCTGTTGGAAGGTTACCCACCTCAAACACTTAGGCTCTGATACACATGCTGGGCTGCCCCTCCACGTGGATGCTCTTCTCACCTTATTGAGGCTGTGCTTACTCTGCCTTGTTGGTGCCCTTCTCAGCTAGCTTGGCCACTGATATCCCACTGGGCAGTCCTTCTCTGTACTTCTTGATCTCACTTAGAGGATTCTGACTCTGCCCTGTGTTACGGTTTTAGGACTTAATCGTTTAGGAAGAAAAGGAAAATTGAAAATGAAGAGGAGAAATAGGAAATGAAAGCTCAGCATTTACTTTAGAAGAGAAAAAAGTTTTCTCTTTGAATAAAGGACATTTAGATATTATATTTATACACTTTGCTTTTCAACTTGTGTCGTTTAAAATACAACAAGAACTCTGATTCTTTTGTGTTCTGCCTATCTTTTCTTTTTAAACTAATACGCTTTTGAATAAATAGAGAATAATGAAAAAATATTACTAAAAGGTTATTAGGAGGCTAAAGTCTTGAAAGTTGTTTTCATTCATGTTTTTTCAATAAAAATTAGGTATAAAGAATGGAGGTTGTTTCGATTGTGATAAGTATCAAGTCAAATGGGAAAAGTACTGGAAGATTTAGAAAATCTAATGTATTCCTATATCATATTCAAGTATAGCATGCTTAAGAATTTTAGCTACTATGTAAGTCTATTAACATTGTTTTGGGGAGAAGTCACTGGGTGCTTAGTATACAATGTTGACCATTAACAAGCATATTTTCATAATTCTGTAATACTTATTAATTCTCAGTACAACATACAAAGCAAGTAGTGTGTTTTCAATTACAGAGTGACATGCAGTATAAAGGCAAAGTGATAGGTGTAGCTTTTTTTTTTTTTTGGTTTAATTATATAGTTTATTCAGTGTTTACATTTGTTAATGAGCATGCATGCATGTATGCTTAGTCATTTCTGACTCTTTCACAACCCCATAGACTGTAGCACACTTGGCTCCTCTGTCCGTGGAATTTTCCAGGCAAGAATACTGGAGTGGGTTGCCATTTCCTACTCCAAGGGATCTTCCTGACCCAGGGACTGAACCTGTGTCTCTTGCATCTCCTGCATTGGCAGGAGCTTTTTCTTTTCCTTTTTTAATGTTGCCTTTAAGATGAAAAGTATTCTTACAAAAGCATAGCCTTTTTAAATAAAAACATGGCCTTGACTTTAGCAGTATAAGTAGGAAAACCAAATGTATCCAGATTCCAAGACTTACTTACCTGTATCTTGGAAGATACAGGTATCTTGGAGGAGGCCATTGAGAATCTAGCTGTGAGGTCCCTTTTAGTCAGTGTTTTCATTGGTGTTATGTGTGCTCTCATGCACATGATATCAAAAAATTTTCTGTATGATTTATTCTTGTTTCTAAATGAAAATAAATGTTAATAGGGGATATAAATAAAATTCAGAATTGGTATGAGAGATTGCAGAATGGTTTCATTCAAACAAATAGAAGACAGTGGTGACAAGTACAGGTTATTAAATGTCTGAGATAGAAATAAATTAGAAATTCATTTTAGAGAACGGCTTACTGGTTAAGCCTCGTGGCATTAATGGAAAAAAAAAAAGACATGGTTCTTAGTTAAATTTAACCTGAACATAAGCAAGCAATATTATGCTGTTTGGCAAGAAGACAAATAGATAAAAGCATTTGGTATGAGTTTTTAATCTATAGATCCCTTCTTAATAATTTGTATATGCTCAGAGAGCCTTTTCACTTCTGTTAACTATGCTGATAAAATAATTGAATATAGATACAAATCAAAATTTACAAGCTAATGGATAATACATACCACAGAGATAGATTAGGAATATTATGTTATTTAGTTTGTAGAAGAGAGTATAAGAGATAACTTTATACATAGGTTTCAAGTAAATGAAGGTATTTCCCTGAGGTGTCCAGCATTGATTTACATTTGTAGAAGGATAAGTGGAATATTGATTAATCTTTGTAAGAGGTATTAGGCTAGAGAAAATTCTTTTCATTGAAGATTGCTGAATTGAGTAACCTTAGAAAGTCTTACAATAAAATTAATGAATTGTTTACATGGATGAAAAAAGTTGTGTCATTTATAGAGTTGAAAAATGAATGGCTCTGCAAAATATTGTAGTTTGTCCTGAAAGATGGTGACAGTTCTTTATTTATGCTTTTTTTTTTTTTTTACTGAGGCTTTTAAAGGTGAGGAGGGGTAACATAGACTAATGCACAAATTGTATTATAGTTTATTCCTTAAAGGAAAGACAACATTTTAAAATACTCTAGGCCACAACTGCAGTCTTTGATGTATATGAGCCATATTCTAAGAAGCCTTAAAAACCTCCACTATTTCATGTCCTGAGCCCACGCTGTCAAAGAATGCATGGTTCCCTAGTGAATACTTGTGCACTAACTCATTTGAGGACAGAGTTCTTTTTTAAGCTCAGATACTCTGATTTTTCCCAGAGGACAGTTTGCTATTTCTACTTGACATTTCTTAGAAGAAAAATAGAAAGTGTAGCACCATTAGTTTCCCACTGTAAAATGAGTAGATCATCATTATTTTATATTTATTCTGGTCTTTTATTTTTTAAAACCAATCATAACTTTTTCGTACATAATTAAAAGTACATTTCAGTCCAATATGAAAGGTAGACTTTAATTTTTCAGTGACCCAATTTTTTGTTTTCCCATTTGAAGCCTTTATGGATTTAGAGGGGTATAAAAAGAATTTAGGGGCTTCCCTGGTGGCTCAGATAGTAAAGAATCTGTCTGCGATGTGAGAGATGCAGGTTTAATTCCTGAGTTGGGAAGATCCCCTGGAGAAGGGCAGGGCAGCCCACTCCAGTGTTCTTTTATTCTTTAATTTATTTATTTTTTTATTGAAAGATCATTTCTTTACAGAATGTTGTGGTTTTCTGTCATACATCAACAAGAATCAGCCATAGTTAAACCCATGTCCTCTCCCTCCCGAACTTCCCTCCCATCTCTCTCCTCATCCCACCCTTCTAGATGGTCCCAGAGCCCCTGTTTGAGTTCCCTGAGTCATACAGCAAATTCCCATTGGCTATCTATTTTACATATGATATTGTAAACTTCTGTGTTATGCTCTCCATACATCTCATCCTCTCACTCCTACCCTACCCCCGTGTCCATAAGTCTGTTCTCTATGTCTGTTTCTCCATTGTTGCCCTGAAAATAAATTTATCAGTACCATCTTTTTAGATTCCATATATTTGCATAAGTATACTATTTTAAGAATCCACTTGCAATGCAGGAGACCTGGGTTCAGTCCCTGGGTTGGGAAGATCCCCTGGAGAAGGGGACAGGTACCCACTCCAGTATTCTGGCCTGGAGAATTCCATCTACCATATAGTCCATGGGGTTGCAAAGAGTTGGACACGACTGAGAGACTTTCATGATATTTATGTATCTCTTTCTGACTTACTTACTTGCTTCTTACTTTATATAATAAGCTCTAGGTTCATCTACCTCATTAGAACTGACTCAAATGTGTTCCTTTTTTGGCTGAGTAGTATTCCATTGTATATATGTACCACAGCTTCTTTGTCCATTCATCCGTCGATGGCCATCTGGGTTGCTTCCATGTTCTAGCTATTGTAAGTAGTGCTGCAGTGAATGTTAGGGTACATGTGTTGTTTTCAATTTTGGTTTCCTCAGGGTTATATGTCTAGGAATGGGATTGCTGGATCATACGTTGGTTTTATTCCTAGCTTTTTAAGGAGTCTCCACACCGTCTTCCATAGTGGCTGTATCAGTTTACATTCCCACCAGCAGTGCAAGAGTGTTCCCTTTTCTTCCACACCCTCTCCAGTATTTATTGTCTGTAGACTTTTTGATGATGGCCATTCTGACTGGTGTGAGGTGGTATCTCATTGTAGTTTTGATTTGCATTACTCTGATAATGAGTGATGTTGAGCATCTTTTCATGTGTTTGTTAGCCACCTATATGTCTTCTTTGGAGAAATGTCTTTTTAGGTCTTTTCCCCACTTTTTGATTGGGCTGCTTTTTTTTTTTTTTCTCCTGGTATTGACTTGTATGAGCTGCTTATATAGTTTGGAAATTTAATTCGTTGTCAGTTGTTTCATTTACTGTTATTTTCTCACATTCTGAGGTTTGTCTTTTCACCTTGATTGTAGTTTCCTTTGCTGTGCAAAAGCTTTTGAGTTTAATTAGGTCCCACTTGTTTATTTTCATTTTTATTTCCATTACTCTAGGAGGTGGGTCATAGAAGATCTTGCTTTGATTTATGTCATTGAGTGTTCTGCCTGTGTTTTCCTCTTAAAAGTTGTATAGTTTTTGGTTTTACATTTATGTCTTTAACCCATTTTGAGTTTCTCTTTGTGTATGGGGTTAGGAAATGTTCTAATTTCATTCTTTTACATGTAGCTGCCCAATGTTCCCAGCACCGCTTATTGAAGGGGCTATCTTTGTTCTGTTATATATTCTTGCCTCCATGTCAAAAATAAGGTAACCATGGGTGTGTGAGTTCACTTCTGGATTCTCTGTCTTGATTCACTGGTCCGTATTTCTGTCTTTGTGCCTGTACCATACTGTCTTGATGACTGTAGTTTTGTAGTATAGTCTGTAGTCAGGAAAGTTGATTCCTCCAGCTCCATTCTTGCTTCTCAAGACTGCTTTGGCTATTCAGGGTCTTTTGTGTTGCCATATGAATTGTGATTTTTTTGTTCTAGTTCTGTGAAAAATGCCATTGGTAGTTTAATAGGAATTGCACTGAATCTGTAGATTGCATTTGGTAGTATAGTCATTTTTCATGATACTGATTCTTCCTACCCAAGAACATGGAATATTTCTCTATCCGTTTATGTCATCTTTGATTTCTTTCATCAGTGTCTTACAATTTTCCGTATACACGTCTTTTGTCTTCTTAGGTAGGTTTATTCCTAGATATTTTATTCTTTTTGTTGCAATGGTGAATGGGATTGATTCCTTAATTTCTCTCTCTGATTTTTCACTGTTAGTATATTGGAATGGAGATGCTTTCTGTGTATTGACCTTGTATCCCACGAATATGCTGAATTCACTGATTGCTTTTAGTAATTTTCTGATAGTTTTGGGGGGTTTTCTATGTATAGTATCATGTCATCTGCAAACAGTGAGAATTTTACATCTTCTTTTCTGATCTGGATTCCTTTTATTTCTTTTTCTTCTCTAATTGCTGTAGCTAGGACTTCCAAAACTATGTTTAGTAATGGTGAGAGTGGACACCCTTGTCTTGTTCTTGTTCTTATTCTTGGAGGGAATGTTTTTAGTTTTTCACTATTGAGAATAATGTTTGCTGTGGGCTTATCATATATGGCTGTCACTATGTTGAAGTAGGTTCCTTCTATGCTCTATTTTTGAAGTGTTTTGATCATAAGTGGGTGCGGAACTTTGTCGGCTTTTTCTGCATCAGTTGAGATGATCGTATGGTTTTTATCTTTCAATTTGTTAATATAGTATATCACATTGATTGGTTTGCGTATATTGAAGAATCTTTGCATCCCTGGAATAAACTGGACTTGATCATGATGTATGAGCTTTTTAATGTGTTTTTGAATTCTGTTTGCTAGAATTTTGTTGAGGATGTTTACATCTGTGATCATCAGTGGTTCAGTTCGGTTCAGTTCAATGGCTAGGTTGTGTCCGACTTTCTATGACCCCATAGATTGCAGCATGCCGGGCTTCCCTGTCCACCACCTACTCCTGAAGTTTGCTCAGACTCATGTCCATCAAATCAGTGATGCCATCCAACCATCTCATCCTCTGTCGTCCCCTTCTCTTCCTGCCTTCAGTCTTGCCCAGCATCAGACTCTTTTCCAATGAATCAGTTCTTTGCATCAGGTGGCCAGGTTTCATCTTCAGCATCAGTCCTTACAATGAATAGTCAGGACTGATTTGCTTTAGGATTGACTAGTTTGATCTCTGTACAGTCCAAGGGACTCTCAAGAGTCTTCTCCAACACTACAGTTCAAAAGCATCAATTTTTCAGTGCTCAGCTTTCTTTATGGTCCAACTCTCATCCATACATGACTACTGGAAAAACCATAGCTTTGACTAGAGGGGCCTTTGTTGGCAAAGTAATGTCTCTGCTTTATAATATGCTGCCTAGGTTGGTCATAGCTTTTCTTCCAAGAAGCAAGTGTCTTTTAAATTCGTGGCTGCAGTCACCGTCAGCAGTGATTTTGGAGCCCCCCAAAATAAAGTCTCTGACTGTTTCTGCTGTTTCCCCATCAATTTGCCATGAAGTGATGGGACTGGATGCTATGATCTTAGTTTTCTGAATGTTGAGTTTTAAGCCAATTTTTCACTCTCCTCTTTCACTTTCATCAAGAGGCTCTTCAGTTCTTCTTTGCTTTCTGCCATAAGGGTGGTGTCATCTGCATATCTGAGGTTATTGATATTTCTTCCAGCTGTCTTGATTCCAGCTTGTGTTTCATCCAGCCTGGCATTTTGCATGATGTATTCTGCATATAAGTTAAATAAACAGTGTGACAATATACAGCCTTGAAGTATTCCTTTCCCGATTTGGAATCAGTCTGTTGTTCCATGTCCAGTTCTAACTGTTGCTTCTTGACCTGCATACAGCTTTCTCAGGAGGCAGGTAAGGTGGTCTGGTATTCCCATCTCTTTAAAAATTTTCCACAGTTTGTTGTGATCCACACAGTTGAAGGCTTTGTTGTTGTCAATAAAGCAGAAGTAGATGTTTTTCTGGAACTCTCTTGCTTTCCTCGATAATCCAACGGATGTTGGCAATTTGATCTCTGGTTCCGCTGGCTTCTCTAAATCTAGCTTGAACATCTCAGGAAGTTCACGGTTCATGTACTGTTGAAGCCTGGCTTAAAGATTTTGAGCATTACTTTGCTAGTGTGTGAGATGAGTGCAGTTGTGCAGGAATTTGAGCATTCTTTGGCATTGGCTTTCTTTGGGATTGGGATGAAAACTGAGCTTTTCCGATCCTGTGGCCACTGCTGAGTTTTCCAAATTTGCTGGCATATCTTTTAGAATTTGAAATAGCTCAACTGGAATTCCATTACCTCCACTAGCTTTGTTTGCAGTGATGCTTCCTAAGGCCAACTAAACTTCACATTCTGAGATGTCTGGCTCTAGGTGAGTGATTATACCACTATGGTTATCTGGATCATGAAGATCATTTTTATATCGTTCTTCTGTGGATTGTTGCCACCTCTTCTTAATATCTTCTGCTTCTGTTAGGTCCATACCATTTCTGTTCTTTATTATGCCTATCTTTACATGGAATGTTCCCTTGGTATCTTTAATTTTCTTGATGAGATCTCTAGTCTTTCCCATTCTATTGTTTTCCTCTATTTCTTTACATTGATCACTGAAGAAGGTTTTCTCATCTCTCCTTGCTATTCTTTGGAACTCTGTATTCAGATGGGTATATCTTTCCTTTTCTCCTTTGCCTTTCACTTCTCTTCTTTTCTCAGCCATTTGTAAGGCCTCCTGAGATCACCATTTTGCCTTTTTGCATTTCTTTTTCTTGGCAATGGTCATGATCACTGCCTCCTGTACAATGTCACTAACCTCCGTCCATAGTTCTTCAGGCACTCTATCAGATCTAATCCCTTGAATTGGTTTCTCACTTCCACTGTATAATCATTAAGGATTTGATTCAGGTCATACCTGAATGGTCTATTGGTTTTCCCTACTTTCTTCAATTTAAGTCTGAATGTGGCAATAAAGAGTTCATGATCTGAGCCACAGTCAGCTCCCAGTCTTGTTTTTACTGTCTGTATAGAACTTCTCCATCTTTAGCTGCAAAGAATATAATCAGTCTGATGTTGGTATTGACCATCTGTTGACATCCATGTGTAGAGTCATCTTCTGTGTTGTTGGAAGAGGGTGTTAACTATGACCAGTGTGTTCTCTTGGCAGAACTCTGTTAACCTTTGACCTGCTTCATTTTTGCACTTCAAGGCCAAACTTGCCTGTTACTCCAGGTATCTCTTGACTTCCTACTTTTACATTCCAGTCCCCTGTGATTAAAAGGACATATCTTGGAGGTGTTAGTTCTAGACAGTCTTGTAGGTCTTGATAGAACCACTCAGCTTCAGCTTCTTCAGCATTACTGGTTGGGGCATAGACTTGGATTAGTGTGATATTAAATGGTTTGCCTTGGAAACGAACAGAGCTCATTCTGTTGTTTTTTAGATTGCATCCAGTACTGCATTTCAAACTCTTTTGTTGACGTTGAGGGCTACTCCATTTCTTCTAAGGGATTTTTGCACACAGTAGTAGATATAGTGGTCATCTGAATTAAATTTGCTCATTCCAGTCCATTTTATTTCACTGATTCTAAAATGTTGATGTTCACTCTTGCCATCTTGTGTTTGATCACTTCCAGTTTATGTTGATTCATGGACCTAACACTCCAAGTTCCTATGCATTATTGTTCTTTACAGCATCAGACTTTACTCCCACCACCAGTCACATCCACAACTGGGTGTTGTTTTTGCTTTGGCTCCATCTCTTTATTCTTTCTCTTAAGTGATACTGGCCTGTAATTTTCTTTTTTTGTTTTGTCTTTGCCTGATTTTGGTATCAGAATGATTGTGGCCTCATGGAATGAGTTTCGAAGTATTCCTTCCTCTGCAACATTTTGGAAGAGTTTCAGAAAAATGGGCATTAGCTCTTCTGTAAATGTTTGATAGAATTCCCTGTGAAGCCATCTCACCCTGGGCTTCTGTTTTTTTGGAGATTTTTGATCACAGTTTCAATTTCAATATTTGTAATTGGGTTTTTCTTAATTTCTGTTTCTTCCTGGTTCAGAGTTGGGAGGGTGAACTTTTCTAAGAATCTGTCCTTTTCATCTTGGTTGTCCATTTTATTAGCATATAGTTGCTCATATTATTCTCTTATGATGCTTTGTGTTTCTGTATTGTCTATTGTAACTTCTCCTTTTTCATTTCTAATTTTGTTGATTTGATTTTTCTCCCTTTTTTTCTTGATGAGTCTGGCTAGTGGTTTGTCAAGTTTTTTTTAATCTTCTCATAGAACCAGCTTTTAGTTTTATTAATCTTTGCTGTTGTTTTCTACATTTCCTTTTTAATTATTTCTGCTCTGATCTTTATGACTTATTTCCTGCTGCTGACTTGGGGTTGTTTTGTTCTTCTTTTTCCAGTTGCTTTAGATGTAGACTTATGTTGTCTATTCATTGCTTTTCTTGTTTCTTGAGGTAGGATTGTATCACTATAAATTTCCTTCTTGGAACTGCTTTTGCTGAATCCCATTGGTTTTTGGTTGTCATGGTTTCGTTGTCATTTGTTTCTAAAAATCTTTTGGTTTCCCTTCTTATTTCTTCAGTAACCTCTTTGTTATTTAGTAATGGATTGTTTAATCTCCATGAGTTTGGGTTTTTTTGCAGTTTTTTTTTTTTCCCTGTAGTTGATATCTAGCCTCATTGCATCATGGCCAGAGAAGATACTTGACATGATTTCAGTTTTTTTAAATTTACTGAGGCTTGATTTGTGACCCAATATGTGGTATATCCTGAAGAATGTTCCATGTGCACTTGAGAAGAAAGTGTATTATTCTCCTTTTGGATGGAAAGTCCTGAAGATACCAATAATTACCTTAAATGTAAAGGGATTAGATGCACCAGTCAAGACATACAGACTGACTGAATGGGTACAAAATCAAGACCCATGTATGTGCTGCCTACAAGTGACCCACTTCAGACCTAGACACACATATAGACTGAAGGTAAAAGGATGGAAAAAGATATTCCATGAGAATAGAAACCAAAAGAGAGCCAGAGTGGCAATCCTTACTTCAGACAAAATAGACTTTAAAATAAAGAATATTATGAGAGACAAAGAAGGACACTACATGATGATCAAGGGATCAATCCAAGAAGAAGACATAACAATTGTAAAAATTTGTACACCTAACATAGGAACAACTCAATACATAAGACAGACATTTAGAGGGATAAGAGGGGAAAATCAACAGTAACCCAACAATAGTAGGGGTTTTTAACACCCCACTTACACAAATGGACAGTTCATTAAGACAGAGAACCATACACACATATACACAAATAGAATTTATAATAGGTTATATAGTAAATTTCAAAAAACATAAGGCATTCTTAAGTTGCTTTAGGTAGAAAGGCATTCTCAATTTTAGTGTATATTGATGCTGTAAAACAGTTGGTATTCTAAGATATATTCTCCGGTGTAGATTCTGAGATGTACAATTGAGAGAATATTTTTTGAGTGCCTCGCATGCTCTCAACAGTCTTTCTCTTGGTTCTGGCCAGAAACAACTTCCTAAAAGAGGTTAATTTTTTTTATAGCATTTACTTTTTTTTCCCTTCTGTTTGACCTCTGGTAACGTGTACAGTGCCAATATGAATGTGACCAAGCTTGTCTGATCTTGCTGCATATACTCAGAATTATGCCAGGTTGACCTGCGTAGAATTATGCTTGGGTCACAGTTTGGTTATAGAAAGTTGAAAGGCCACAGTTGTTGGTATATGTGATACGTATGTATATGCTGTTGCTTTTTGGTCTTTTTTGGGGCCAATTTATATCTTTTTACCCATGGGCTATATATATGCTGATTATTTTCTTTCATAGTTTATTTTTATATGACTCTTGAAGTGGATTCAGATTTATTAGCTCTTAATAGGAGAAAGAAAATCATTGAGTTAAGGGAAGAGTGAAGAGCATAGGTTAACGGAAATTCTTATATTACAATTTTATTAGGTTGTTCTCTCAAGATTGGAACTATAGCTTGAAATACAACATTTGAGTTTTGGTATTATCAGATTAATGCTTTATAACTGAGGTATTAATTATGTGGGTTTTTTAAACTTTGTATTTTAATTACATGATTTTGATTGAAAACAATTACTGAGCATTTGCTACATGATGATCTACTTTTGCCAAGCATTTGTGGAAGAGATAACCAATTTTTGTCATAATATGTTATACCTCATTATTCTAGTACTTTTGAAAGTAGTTGATTAAGATGCAACAAAGGGAACTGGATAATATTGAGTGATATTTTATGCTAGCTCTTGCAGAGCCAGAAATTACATCTTTATTCACTCCATGGTATACCTTGCCCTCTAATTTTAATATATTGAATAATTATACAAATATTAAAACTATCATCTTGTTATAAAAAAGCTGCAATAAAATAAAATCCCTGTTTGACACTCCCACTCCTTCTCCATACACACACTGTTTATGTTAGGGTAGAGTTTGTTTATTTTTAACTTTTCATTTTGAAATTATTTATGACTTAGAGAAAAGTTGCCAAGCTAGAATTTCCATATATTCTTTACTCCTCTTTCCATACTGTTAACATATGCATTACCATAGTACAGTTATCCGGAGAAGGCAATGGCAACCCACTCCAGCACTCTTGCCTGGAAAATCCCATGGACGGAGGAGCCTGGTAGGCTACAGTCCATGGGGTCACAAGAAGTCGGACATGACTGAGCGACTTCACTTCACTCACTTCATACTTTATCACTGAAGCATACTTTATCACATGGCAACCCACTCTAGTATTCTTGCCTGGAGAATCCCATGGACAGAAGAGCCTGGCGGGCCATGGTCCATGGGGTTACAGAGAGTTGGACACGACTGAAGTGCTTGAGCACGAGTATGGTTATGAATACTAAGAAATAACCAGTAGTGCAGCACTATCGACTGAAATACAGACTTCACTTGCATTTGACCAATCTTATGTCACTGATAGCGTTTTTCAGTTCAGTGTGTTAGTCATTCAGTTATCTCTGGCTCTTTGTGACCCCATGGACTGTAGCCCACCAAGTTCATTTGTCCATGGAATTCTCCAGGCAAGCATACCGGAGTAGGTGGCATTCACTTCTCCAGGGGATCTTCCCCACCAAGGAATCAAACCTGGGCCTCCTGCATTGTAGGCAGATTTTTTACCATCTAAGCTACTAGGGAAGTCTCATTCAGTAGCTCACATAACATTTAGTATCTCACATCATATTTAGTGGTCACATCTCCTTCAGTTCAGTTCAGTTCACTTCAGTCGCTCAGTCGTGTCCGACTCTTTGCGACCCCATGAATCGCAGCACGCCAGGCCTCCCTGTCCATCACCAAATCCCGGAGTTCACTCAGACTCGCATCCATCGAGTCAGTGATGCCATCCAGCCATCTCATCCTCTGTCGTCCCCTTCTCCTCCTGCCCCCAATCCCTCCCAGCATCAAAGTCTTTTCCAGTGAGTCAACTCTTCGCATGAGGTGGCCAAAGTACTGGAGTTTCAGCTTTAGCATCATTTCTTCCAAAGAAATCCCAGGGCTGATCTCCTTCAGAATGGACTGGTTGCATCTCCTTGCAGTCCAAGGGACTCTCAAGAGTCTTCTCCAACACCACAGTTCAAACGCATCAATTCTTCGGCGCTCAGCCTTCTTCACAGTCCAACTCTCACATCCATACATGACTACTGGAAAAACCATAGCCTTGACTAGACGGACCTTAGTCGGCAAAGTAATGTCTCTGCTTTTCAATATGCTATCTAGGTTGGTCCTTCCAAGGAGTAAGTGTTTTTTAATTTCATGGCTGCAGTCACCATCTGCAGTGATTTTGGAGCCCCCAAAAATAAAAGTCTGACACTGTTTCCACTGTTTCCCCATCTATTTCCCATGAAGTGATGGGACCGGATGCCATGATCTTTGTTTTCTGCATGTTGAGCTTTGAGCCAACTTTTTCACTCTCCTCTTTCACTTTCATCAAGAGGCTTTTTCGTTCCTCTTCACTTTCTGCCATAAGGGTGGTATCATCTGCATAACTGAGGTTATTAATATTTCTCCCAGCAGTCTTGATTCCAGCTTGTGTTTCTTCCAGTCCAGCGTTTCTCATGATGTACTCTGCATATAAGTTAAATAAGCAGGGTGACAATATACAGCCTTGACGTACTCCTTTTCCTCTTTGGAACCAGTCTGTTTTTCCATGTCCAATTCTAACTGTTGCTCCCTGGCCTGCATGCAGATTTCTCCTTAGTCTTTGTTAATCTGTGATAGTTCTTTGATCCTTTATAACCTTGACACTAATCAGATATTTTGTTCACTGTCTTTCAATATGGATTTAGTGTTTTCTCTTTATTAGATTCAGATTAGGCATTTTTGGTAAGAACATCAGAGAAGTGATGTGCCTTTCCAGTATGTCATAGCAGGGGCTACCTGAAATTGATATGTCTTTTTCCTGATGATACTAACCTTGACCACTTGATTAAAGACTGATGCTGAAGCTGAAACTCCAATACTTTGGCCACCTGATGCAAAGGACTGACTCATTTGAAAAGACCCTGATGCTGGGAAAGATTAAAGGCGGGAGGAGAAGGGGACAACAGAGGATGAGATGGTTGGATGGTATCACCAACTTGATGGATATGAGTTTGAGTAAGCTCCAGGAGTTGGTGATAAACAGGGAAACCTGGCATGCTGCAGTCCATGGGGTCACAAAGAGTCTACATGACTGAGTGACTGAACTGAATTGAACCTGATTAAGGTGCCTTCTGGGAGGGATTGGGGGCAGGAGGAGAAGGGGACAACAGAGGATAAGATGGCTGGGTGGCATCACTGACTCGATGGACGTGAGTCTGAGTGAACTCCAGGAATTGGTGATGGACAGGAAGGCCTGGCGTGCTGCAGTCCATGGTGTCGCAAAGAGTCGGACACGACTGAGCAACTGAACTGAACTGAACTGAAGGTGGCTTCTGCCAGGTTTTTCTACTGTTAAGTTTTTCTCTTTTTAAATTAATACCAAGTTAAATAAGGAGGTCATTAGACTTAAGAGGCTTTAATTCCTTAGTAGCCTAAATAAGCAAACCAAAACCTATCAGTGCTTTAACGTTAAGAAATCAAAACCTAAGGATAACACATCACAAACAGCCACCTAGGCTTTCCTAAATAAGGCAGCTGCTTACACTGTAGCCAAACAAATACTCTCCTTGCTTGGCTTCCAACTCCTCTCTATAAAAATCTCTTTCCTAGCTCCTGTGGTTAATGTAATAATGCCTCAGTTTATTTCTTAATATTAATAAATATCGTAGTTTTATGGGTTATTGTCTAAACTTATTTATTTTGTTCTTAAAATTGTTCCAGCTTTGAAAATTGGGAGATGTTAGGAGAATAAGAGTTTTCAAAAATAAATTGAGACATATTATATTTTTAAGGCTTTATTTGAGCAAAAATCCAACAATTAAGCCCTAAACTGAAAGTGGTGAGGAGGCCTTAATGCTCAAGAGTGAGGGGAGAGACTTTATTATAAAGCAGGCTCAGAAGCAAAGCAAGATAAGTATTTGATAGGCTGTAACTTCATGGTAGTGGTTCAGTTACTAAGTCGTGTCCAACTCTTGCGACCCCATGGACAGAAGAGCCTGGCAGGCTACAGTGCATGGAATTCTGCAGGCAAGAATACTGGAGAGGGTTGCCTTTTCCTTCTCCAGGGGATCTTCCCAACCCAGGAATCGAACCCTGGTCTCCTGTATCGTAGGCAGATTCTTTACCTGTAGATTAAGTGGTTGCCTTATTTGGGAAAAAGTAGGTGGCAGTTTGTGATAGGTGGTTCTTAGATTTTGATTTCTTCACCTTGAGGCATTATAGGCACAGATTTAGCTTACTTAAGTAGGCTGCTAAGGTACTAGAAGCACCTCAGTCTAATGGCCTCCTTGGTTAATTTATTTAACAGGAGCAAAACCAGATATATAAATATGTTTAAATAATCGCAAAGCTAAGTGTAAATGGCTGTAGAGATTGTTGCTCTCAACCTTACACTTAAAAATAAGGTGAAATAAACTGCAAGCTCTGGACGTTCTTGAAAGAGAGAGCTCAATTTAACCAACTCAGAATCTCCAGAGAGATGCATGCTTACAGGAAAAGATGAGATGTGAGCATTAGCTTATATGGGCAGACGCCTCTGAAAATGGGTGAGAGCATTTCAGTTACATAGGCAACAAATTGGTAGAGGCCAGATGTGGGCAGGTTAGAATGGGGAGCCTCCTAGGGCAGCAAATATAGGAGCAGCTTGAGTTCTTTTGCAGAATATCTCCACAGGCCCCACTTGATGAGAGCTCTGTTGACCTATCCCTCTTGGCACAGGCCTAGGAGGAGGAACAGCAGTTGTTATGGAAAGGGCACAGAATATTTTCTGGATCCTTCTTCTGTATCTTTTCTATGTAGCAATAACCATAAGTTTAGAAAGAGGGTTTCCTTAAAATACAGTCCTTATGATACTGGTAAAAACCACTGAAGCTGGGGATAGGCAGAAAATAACTTGGGAGCAGGACAGGGTTACATGCTGATATCAGAACTATAGAAAAGAGACAGAAGCACTTCTAAGACTCAGGTATCCAGAGTCTGATCAGCACAAGCCTAATGAGAATAATAGAGAACACCACTTCAATAATAGAGATTCCCATGGCTAGACTAATAAGTATCAAATAAAAGTAACAATTCACTACTAGTGAGAACTTCACAAGATACAGACCCCTCTAGAAGGGAAGACCAAAAGCTAAGTGTGGGGCAGACATTGTGGAAACATCTGGTCCACCTGAGAGGGTGTATCCCTAGAGAAATTTGAAGCCTGTGGTGTACTGAGGGGAACGACGGTGACAGTGAACCTTAAACCTGCCTAACATGTAACTAGATAAACAACCCCTATGCTACACACCTGGCCAAAGGAAGTCTGCCGTTGCCAAGCAGAGAGATTATTTGCTTCAGTCTCTACTGTCCTATTGAGGATATCCAGATAACAATAAAACTGTGAGTATATGAAAAAGCAAGATAAAACATCATGTTGGAAAGAGATAAAGCAACAGAAGAAGCATATGCAGGTGGAATGATCTGAGGCATTTAAAATGACTGATTAATATGTAAAAATCTGTATTAGCTATCTATGGCTACCTAACATAATCATAAAATTTTAGCAGTTTAGAATACTAGTAAGCTTCCTAGAGGCCCTATTGTTTGAGAGGATTTGTGAGAACCAGTCTTAATCTCTTTAAAGTGCTTTTTGTTTGACTCTATTGAGGCATCAACTTTGATCTTTCTGAGGTCTTAAACAGAAGTTATTACCTTGGTTGTATCTCCAGAGTTTGTTTTTCTTGGCAGTGTCCTGGTTTTTCAGTCTACTAAGAAAACATTTAGTTTTAGCAGTTTTACTCTCTGGAGAAGGCTGAGCATTTTTGAAACTGAAAATCCTGCCTCATTTTTGTTTAAATAGCCTTTCCTTCAACTTCTCTCTCTCTCTTCTCCCAGTTTACTATAAACACAAGGATGAAACCAGCCAGCACTTACTTGGAAGCCTCCTTAGCTAGATCAGTTACTCAGTTTATTAGGCATATTTCCTCCTTTCCCTATTTCTAAGGATGTTGGTAAATTTTCTGCCATCACATGTCATACTTCCTCTTCCTACAGTTTCCAGGTATGTCTTCTTCAGACTGAGTTTCTAGAGGCCTCCCTTAGTTTTTTTTTTCAAGGGCCTTTCCATATGGTAGATTACGACTTGGCAACTGGCTCCTATCAGAGTGAGCCAAAGTAATCAAAAACAAAAGTCACTATATTTTGGTAACCTAATTTCAGAAGTTATATTTAGTCAATTTTGATAGTCACTAGGTCAGCCCATACTCAAGGGGAGGGAATTAAAGAAGAGCAAGAGGCAGGGATTACTAGGACCCATTTTAGAGGCTGGCTATCACAGTAACATTGTGATTTTTCTAAATTTACTTGTTCTAATATATTTTCTGTGATTGCTTAATAATTTTACATATATAATCATATCACTGACACATAAAATTTTACCTATTCCCAATTTGTATGCATTTTATTTTTTTTCATTATTGCACTGGCCATGACCTCTAGGCATTATTGAACAGAGGTAGTCATGGTTGACACTCCTGACTTATACCTGAAGTACAAGGAAGGGGACAAAGTGGGTTTTTTTCATCCTTACAGATATGTATATATGAGATGCTATATGTATATGTACATAGGCATATGTATTTTTGAACATATACATATGTATATATAATATGATATATGAGAAAAGAAGAGAAAAGGCAAAGAAGAAAGGGAAAGATATACTCAACTGAATGCAGAGTTCTATAAATATCAAGGAGAGACACAAAAGCCTTTTTAAGTGAACAATGCAAGGAAATAGAGGAAAACAATAGAATGGGAAAGACTAGAGATCTCTTTAGGAAAATTGGGCACAATAAAGGTCAAAGATGGCACAATAAAGGACAGAAATGGCAAGGACCTAACAGAAGCAGAGGAGATTAAGAAGAGGTGGCAAGAATATACAGAAGAACTGTACTAGAAGAAGTATACATAGAAGTATAACTATATTATACTTGCTTATCCAGTAATCATGTACAGATGCGAGAGTTAGACCATAAAGAAGGCTGAGTGCCAAAGATTTGATGCTTTCGAATTGTGGTACTGTAGAAGACTCTTGAGAGTCCCTTGGACTCCAAGGAGATCAAACCAGTCAGTCCTAACAGAAATCAACCCTGAATATTCATTGGAAGGACATGCTGAAGCTCTAATACTTTGGCCACCTGATGAGAAGAGCTGACTCACTGGAAAAGACCCTGATGCTGGGAAAGATTGAAGGTGTAAGGAGAAGGGAGCAGCAGAAGATTAGATGATTAGATGGCATCACTGACTCAATGGACATGAGTTTGAGCAAACTCTGGGAAATAATGAAGGACAGGGAAGCCTGGTGTAGTTCATGGGGTCGCAAAGAGTTGTACGTGACTTAGCAACTGAATGACAACAGATATGATGTTTTATGGATATTCCTTATTAGACTGAAGAAATTCCTAAGTTGTAGAAGAGTTTTTATGCCCTTTTGCATTTAGAGATGATCATGTAAGAGTCCTCCTTTATTCTGTTATATATCATATTGCCTCTTATGCTTGTTCCTTAGAAAATGTGTTTTAAGTCTTTTAAAACATGAATTTTTATTTTCTGTCTACCTAATCTTTCATCTTGTATTCAGATTCATTTTTGTCATTTCCATTTTTGATGTCTAAACTATTATATTAATTTTAGCGGAAATCATGTTTTCTACCTTTTATCTCAGATTTCTTATTTCACCTAGAGTCTTGAACCACTTATACTTAAAGGGAAAGAAAGCCATTCCTTAATAGGAATAGAATATGCAGTTCAATTCTCTTTTATTTTTTTTAAGTCAGACTCTCTTTTTAATTAATTGCTTATTTGTTTTTGTTTGTGCTGGGTCTTCACTGCAGCTTGCAGGCTTTCTCTAGTTGCAGTGAGCGTGGGTTACTCTTTGTTGTGATGCATGGGCGTCTCATTATGATGACATCTCTTGTTGCGGAGCACAAGCCCTAGGTGCACGGGGCTCAGAAATTGCAGTGCATGGGCACAGTAATTGCAGCTTGTGGGCTCTAGAGCACGTACTCAGTAGTTGTGCTCAGGCTTAGTTGACCCATGGCATGTGAAGTCTTACCTGACCGGAAGTTGAACCCATGTCCCCTGAATTGGCAGGTGGATTCTTAACCACTGGACCACCAGGGAAATCCTGATTCTTTTTAAGATTTTCTGTTTTTTCACTTTGTAAAATTGAAGTATTGTCTGTACAATATTGTATGTTTCAAAAGTACAACATAGTAATTCACAATTTTAATGGTAATATTCTATTTATTGTATTATGATACATTACCTGTAATTCCTTGTGTTGTGCAGTATATCCTTGCAGCTTATTTATTTTAAAAGTAGTAGTTTGTACTTCTAAATCCTTTACCCCTTTCTTGCCCTTCCTCCCTTCCCTCTCCTCTTCCCTTTCCTCATTGGTAACCATTAGTTTGTTCTGTGTATCTGTGAGTTTCTTTCTTTTTTGCTATATTTTCTAGTGTTTTATTTTTTGGATTCTCCCTGTAAGGTAATATCATACATATTTGTCATTTTCTGGTTTATTTCACTTAGAATAATATCTTCCAAATCTATTTATGTTGTCGCAAATGGCAAAGTCACATTTTTTTATGTCTGGAAAGTGTTCCATTTTGATAGTCAAGTGATACATAGACTTTCACTTTTTTCATACATATTCACCATGTCTTATTTATGCATTCTGGATGCTAAAGTTGCCTCCATGTCTTGGCATTTGTAAATAGCACTTCAATGAACACTGAGGTGCATGTATCTTTTCAAATTAGTGTTTTTGTTTTGTTTTCTGATATATACCCAGGAGTGGATTATTGGGGTATATGTTAGCTCTATTTTTAGTATTTTGAGAAACCTTTATAATATTTTGCACAGTAACTGTACCAATTTACATTCCCACCAGAAGTATATGAAGGTTCTCTTTTCTCTGAATCCTTGATAACTTTTGTTACTTGTTTTCTTTTCGATGATAGCCATTCTGAAAAGTGTGATATCTTACTGTGGCTTAAATTTGCATTTCCCTGATAATCAACAATGTTTAGAATCTTTTCTATGTGCCTCTTGGCCATCTGTATGTCTTCTTTGGAAAAATATCTGTTCAGATCTCCTGACCTTTTTTTAATCAGGTTTTTTTTATGTTGTATGAGCTGTTCATATATTTTGAATATTAACGCCTTATCAGGTATATCATTTGCAAATATTTTCTCCCATTAGTGGATTATCTTTATATTTTGTGAATGGTTTCCTTTGCTGTGCAAAAGCTTGTAAGTTTAATTAGATCCCATTTGTTTATTTTTGCTTTTGTTTCTTTTGTTTTAGAGGATAGATCCATAAATATTGTTAGGATCTATGCTAGTAAAGTAATGATCAAAATTCTCCAAGCCAGGCTTCAGCAATACGTGAACTGTGATCTTCCAGACGTTCAAGCTGGTTTTAGAAAAGGCAGAGGAAGCAGAGATCAAATTGCCAACATCTGCTGGATCATGGAAAAAGCAAGAGAGTTCCAGAAAAACATCTATTTCTGCTTTATTGACTATGCCAAAGCCTTTGACTGTGTGGATCACAATAAACTGTGGAAAATTCTGAGAGAGATGGGAATACCAGACCACCTAACCTGCCTCTTGAGAAATCTGTATGCAGGTCAGGAAGCAACAGTTAGAACTGGACATGGAACAACAGACTGGTTCCAAATAGGAAAAGGAGTACGTCAAGGCTGTGTATTGTCCCCCTGCTTATTTAACTTCTATGCAGAGTACATCATGAGAAACGCTGGGCTGGAAGAAACACAAGCTGGAATCAAGATTGCCGGGAGAAATATCAATAAACTCAGATATGCAGATGACATCACCCTTATGGCAGAAAGTGAAGAGGAACTAAAAAGCCTCTTGATGAAAGTGAAAGAGGAGAGTGAAAAAGTTGGCTTAAAGCTCAACATTCAGAAAACAAAGATCATGGCATCTGGTCCCATCACTTCATAGGAAATAGATGGGGAAACAGTGGAAACAGTGTCAGACTTTATTTTGGGGGGCTCCAAAATCACTGCAGATGGTGACTGCAGCCATGAAATTAAAAGACGCTTACTCCTTGGAAGGAAAGCTGTGATCAACCTAGATAGTATATTCAAAAGCAGAGACATTACTTTGCCGACTAAGGTTTGTCTAGTCAAGGCTATGGTTTTTCCAGTAGTCATGTATGGATGTGAGAGTTGGACTGTGAAGAAGGCTGAGCGCCGAAGAATTGATGCGTTTGAACTGTGGTGTTGGAGAAGACTCTTGACAGTCCCTTGGACTGCAAGGAGATGCAACCAGTCCATTCTGAAGGAGATCAGCCCTGGGATTTCTTTGGAAGAAATGATGCTAAAGCTGAAACTCCAGTACTTTGGCCACCTCATGCGAAGAGTTGACTCACTGGAAAAGACTCTGATGCTGGGAGGGATTGGGGGCAGGAGGAGAAGGGGACGATAGAGGATGAGATGGCTGCATGGCATCACTGACTCGATGGATGTGAATCTGAGTGAACTCCGGGAGTTGGTGATGGACAGGGAGGCCTGACGTGCTGCGATTCATGGGGTCGCAAAGTCGGACACGACTGAGCGATTGAACTGAACTGAATCCCAAAGTGGTTGTGGCTATATTTTCTTCTAAGAGTTTTATGGTCTCCAGTATTACATTTAGGTCTTTAATCCATTTTGAGTTTATTTTTGTATATGGCGTTAGAAAATGTTCTAATTTCTTTGTTTTGCATGTAGTTGCCTAGTTTTCCCAGATCCATTTACTGAAGAGACTATTTTTTATCCTTTGTATATTCTTGCCTCCGTTGTTGTAGATTAACTGACTGTAAGTGCATAGGTTTATTTATCGATTCTTTATTCTGTTCCATTGATCTGTGTGTATTTTTTTCTTTGAGCCCCATTCTGTTTTGATTAGTGTAGGTCTGTATTAATGGTATAGTCTAAAGTAAGAGTGTGTTGCCGCCAGCTCTATTCTTTTTCAAGATTGTTTTGGCCATTCAAGGTCTTTTGTGTTTCCATACAGTTTTTTGAATTATTTGTTCTAGTTCTTTGAAATGCCCTCTGTATTTTGATAGGGATTGCATTGAGTCTGTAAAGTGCCTTGGGTAGTACAGTCATTTTAACAATGTTAATTCTTCCAGCCCATGAACATCACATATCTTTCCATTTGTTTGTGTTGTCCTCAATTTATTTCATTAGTATCTTATGGTTTTTCGAGTACAGAAACCATTTTATTGTTTTAGTTGCTCAGTCATATCCAACTCTTTGCAACCCCCTGGACTGTAGCCCACCAGGCCCCTCTATCCATGGGGTTTCTCAGGCAAGAATACTGGTGTGGGTTGCCGTTTTCAGGGAAGATCACATCCCTGGGATCTTCCTGACTCAGGGATCAAACCTGTGTCTCCTGCATTGGCAGGCAAATTCTTTACCTGTGAGCCACCAGGGAAGTCCCATTTTACCTCTTAGGTTGGTTTATTCTTGTTTTTTAAAAATCTGTTGATGCACTTGTAAATGGGATTTTTTCCTTATTTTCTGTTTCTGAAGTTTGTTTGTGTATAGAAATGTGACATATTTTGGGATATTATTTTTGTATGTTGCAGCGTTACTGAACTCATTAATGCATTCTAGTAGTTTTTTGGTGATGTTTTTCGGATTTTCTGTATATTTTCATGTCATCTAGTTTTACTTCTTCCCAATTTAGATTCCTCTGATTTCTTTTTCTATTTTTTTTCTAGTGTATTCACAGAGTTGTACAGTCATTACCAAAATCAGTTTTATAACATTCTCATTATATCAGAATCCATGTACCCATTACATCCTGTACCCATTAGCAGTCATTTTCACTTCTTACAAACATTGCTGGCCTTAGACAGCCACTCTAGGTTTGTTTAGACAACAAAACTCACTGAGTTTGTGTCTCAGTGAATTTGCCTATTCTAGGTATTTTGTCGCTAAGTCGTCTCCAACTCTGCGACCCTATAAATTGCAGCACGCCTGGCTTCCCTGTCCTTCACCATCTCCTTGAGTTTGCTCAGACTCATGTGCGTTGAGTCAGTGATACCATCCAACCATCCCATCCTTTGTTGCCCCTTCTTCTCTTGCCCTCAAGCTTTCCCAAGATCACAGTTTTTTTCCAGTGAGTCAGCTCTTCGCATCAGGTGGCCAAAGTATTCGAGCTTCAGCATCAGTCCTTCCATTGAATATTCAGGGTTGATTTCCGTTAGGATTGACTGGTTTGATCTCCTTGCTGTCCAACAGACTCGAGTCTTCTCCAGCACCACAATTTGAAAGTATCAGTTCTTCAGTACTCAGTCTTCTTCATGGTCCAACTCTCACATCCATACATGACTACTGGAAAACCATAACTTTGACTAGACAGATAATATACGTATAATATGTAGTCTTTTTAAACTAGTTTCTTTAATTTAGCATGATGACTTCAAGGTTTATTCCTGTGGCAGCATGTATTGGTACCCCATTTCTATTTATTGCCAAATAATATTAAATTTCATAGATAGTATGACATTTAACTTATCTATTCATTTGTTGATGGCATTTGGGTTACTTGTACTTTCTGATTTTGGGTAATGCTGCTGTGAACATGTCTGTATAAGTTTTTGTGTGGATATAAGTTTTGTTTCTCTTGGATATATATCTAGGAATGCTGGTTGAAATAGTAACTCTTTATTTAACTTTTTGAAGAACTGCCAGACTATTTTCCAGAGTGGCTGCACTTTTTCCCGTTTCCACCAGAAATCTGTGAAGATTTTCATCTGTCCTCTAATCTAATGGCTGATAGTGTTGAACATCTTTCCATGTGCTTTTTGCCTATTTGTGTATCTTCTTTGAAGACATATCTATTCAGATCCTTTCAAATTGGGTTGTCTTCTTATTTTTGGCTTCTCAATGTTCTTTATATATTCCATTTACAAGTCCTTTATCAGATATATTATTTGCAAAAATTTGATCCTATTCTTTGCATTTTTTTTTTAATTTTGATAAAGTCCAATTTATTTTTTGTTTTTGTTGTTGCTGGTGTTTTTGGTGTTATATCAAAGAAACCATTGCCTAATTCAAGGTCATGAAGATTTATGCCTATGTTTTCTTACACGAGTTTATAGTTTTTACTCTCACATTTTGATCTTTAATTCATTTAGAGCTAATTTTTGTAAGTGATTTGAGGTATAGGGGCCCAAATTCATTCTTTTGCATGTGTACAGAAAGTTGTCCCTATACTACATGTTGAAAAGACAATTCTTTCTCTTTGATTATCTTGGTACTCTTGGTAAACTGAAAATTCAGTTTACTATAAAAGTGTTTATTTATGTTCTGTACACCTATATATCTGTTCTTATGACAGTACTGCAGTTACTTGATTATTGCAGTTTTGAAGTAAATTTTTAAATTGGCAAGTGTGAAATTCCCATGTTTTTCTCCTTTTCCAGGAATATTTTAGGTATTCTGAGTCACTTTCTATATGAGTTTTAGGATTGGATCAACTTGTCAATTTCTGCAGATAAACCTGCTGAGATTTTAATAGAGATTGAGTTGAATTTGAAGATTGATGTGGGGAATATTGCCATCTTAACAATATTAAGTCTTCCAGTCATGAACATGAAATGTCTTGCCATTTATATAGGCGTTTAATGTCTTTTCACCATATTTTTATAGTTTTCAATGGACTCATCTTCCTCCTTCTCTTGAATTTATTCCTTTGTGTTTTATTTTTCTTGATGCAAATATTCATGGAATTTTTTCCTTAAGTTTTTGGGAGGTTGTTTACTTCCTGTGTATAAACATATAATTGACTTTGTATATTAATCTTTTATCGTGTAACCTCACTGGACTCCTTTATTAGCTCTAATGGCAACCACTCCAGTGATCTTTCCTGGAGAATCCCAGGGACAGGGGAGCCTAGTGGGCTGCCGTCTATGGGGTCGCACAGAATCGGACACGACTGAAGCGACTTAGCAGCAGCAGCAGTTTTTAAGTGGATATTTTAGATTTTCTGTGTGTAAAATCATGTCATATAAAATAGAAATGGTTTCACTTCTTCCTTTATAATCTAGACATATTTTATATCTTTTCCCTACCTAATTGCTGACTATAATCTGTTAATATAAAGTAGAATTGGAGTAGCAGGAGCAGACGTTTCTTGACTTATTTGTGATCATAGAATAAAAGCACAGTCTTTTATGTATATGTGTGTATGTGTATATGTGTGTATTTAATGATGGAAGCCCTTCTTTTTCACCATCCATTTACATTTGCTCGAAAACAATATATCCCTTTCTCTCTGCTAGGTATCCTATGAAATCTAGGATATCTGATCTCTAAATTTTACCCACTGAGTTAATACTGAGAGTTTATGAAATGCAACCAGCATTCTCTGCTTTGAAATGTGAGATCAGTCAGGGAAAGAAATTTATCTGATTGACCATTGCGTGAGCCTTAATCAGTTCTCTTTGGGTTAGAAACTTTGCTGCCTTCACCTTGTCTTTCATATTAGTGTGAAAGTACCCTTTCCTGGAGTACCTGGAAGAACACTAGGGGTATATAAAACGATAAAGTAAATCTCTTTCTTGAACATTAGTTTTACTAAAAAGTAAAGAATAGATGAACGTGGGGAAACTTTTTATATTAAAACAGAAAAGATTGTTTTATTGAGTAAAATAAAAAAATATTTAGGAATGTTTAAGCTAAAACATAAGGCTTCAGGTAAATTCAGGCCTTTTGGCTTGATTCTCAGCCCAACCATGCAACTCTTAAGTGTATGAATTCTCTGTTCTTGTTAGATAAAAAGAGTACAATTTGTGGACGTTATTGAGAAGTACTCTGGGACATTAAACAAATGTTGAAATGGTGATTTCTTACTTTATGAACAGACTGTTGTCCTTCTTGTAAATAATTAACAAACCAACACTGGGAATATCTTCTTGTCCAGAGTTTTTAACTTTCTATCCTATTAGTCAAATATTTCCCTTTGTTGTGTGTATTTAGATTCTTGTTTTGTTAACTAGCTTATTGCTATACTCTAAATTAGATAGAAGATTAGGTATTTTTATGTTACTTTGTGGTCTGAGAATGCTTTGATAAAAAATGTAGGTCATGATACCAGATAATTTCTCATGTATGTACCTCATGGGAAATATTGAACATAAGTTAAATAGGAAGACATATTTCAGAATGGATATAAAATCTTGAGTTTGTTTTATTGGCAAGCCCTCAGCATTTAAGACTGTATTAATATAATTGGTCTTATTAACTATGCTAATAGGCCACAGAGAAGCCATGCATATCTTTAGATAGGCCTATAGAAGTGTTGCCTTTTGTGCTTAACACAGCTTGTTAATTTTATAGCCTTCCAGAACATAATAATAGCTAATGGGTAGTCTGATCATGGTGCGTAAGAGATAAGATTTTATTTTTTAAAAAAAGCTCTTTGAATAGTGTAGCAACAAAATTTTCAAACATCTCTGGAAACTAAATTTAGAGAAGAGTGGTTTTTCTAGATAGAGTACTTTAAGTTTTAGGGAAAGCTCATTATAGCCACTGGCATTGTGAAATATATGTACAGTCATTTTTTGCCCTTAATGATCCCTATAGTTTTCATGGATTTTCTTTACGTTTAACAAAGGGAGTAAGTAAATGTTGAGGTAGATGTTCTGACCTAGCAGGCTCTAGACATACTTTGTGAATTTACTTTGATGTTAGGTCAGTGCGATAGTGGACTTTTTTATTATTGTTTTTATGACCTTGGAAACCTTGCTTTCTTGAAGAAACAAATCTATGGTCATTCCTCATATTTCTATGGCTTTTATGAGTGGGATTAAAATGACAGTGGGCCATTGTGAGGTTCTTTTTGGATATCTCATAACTGGGTAAAGTTACTGTGATTATTTTTTCCTGTATTAGGTATTTGGCTAATATTTTTTAATGAGCAAATGAAAATAAATGTTCTCTTACCTACTTATGGATTTTCCTCTTCAGCCTTGTCTTCAAGATTTTACCAATCTACAGGGAGAGATTTTCCCACATATTTTCTCACCTTGAGAGTGTTTATTTATTCTCAGCTTGCAATATATAGCAATACCTATTTCATCTTTATTTTATGCGTAATTTTACAGATTCATCACTTGTTTTGTTTTATATTAACATCATGCTAAATTTTGCATTTTTACAGTTCCTAATGTCTCTTATCCTTTGGCACTGCCTCTTTCAGCCTTTGACTATGGCTTTTGCATAGATTACAGCATTATATGCCTTGCACCCAACCAAATGTTTGATGATTCTTTCTTATTTCTTTGCAAATGCCCTCCATGTTTGTAAAGGACATATATAGTTTCAGTGTATATAATATAGATAAAGAAATTACAGAACTTATGCTGCAAAGAATTTTTTTTTGAAAGAATTTTTAAAATTGTCTAGTGTAGCCTGTTTTGCTTACAAATGGGAATATTGATGCTCAGAGAAATAAGCATGCTTTGCCACAGTCACCATATAATGTGGTTTTCTGATTTACAGTTTGGGGGTGTATTTGATCTGGAACAGTTTCCTACAAAGATATTTCAGAAACTGGTTGATAGATTGAAGAGGAGTAATTTGGATGATAGAATTAATTAATGGTTCAGTTGTTTGGCAATTTTAGAAAAAACTTAGAGGCAGTGGAACATGTTATAGTGCAGATGTGGTTGAGAATACTGATAGGAAAAGGGAAGACATTGTAAAAAGATGATAACAAGAGAGGCAGGATAAATCCTCTATGTATATATGTATTTGCTCTTTGTTTAGTTTTCTGCATTCCTTATAATTGTATTAGTATAAGAGATTATCCCCTTAGAAAGAAGGTTCTGAGTCCCATTCATGAGCCTAGTAGTGTGCTACATGTAAATTATAGGAGTTGGGAAAATGATTTGAATGTCATGATAAGCAAGAGAAGATAAGCCGTTTTTTTTTTTAAACATTCTATGCCGTGCACTTTCACACAAATGAATTCAAAGATGCAGTCAACTCTTGAACATTCAAAATTCTAATTTTCATCCTGTTATCTCATTGATCTTATCGCCATCTAGCAACAAAGGAAAGGCTGTGGAGTCCATGTTATTCAGAAACTGTTCTGGTAGAATACAGGTGTGGGAGGAAATACATTTAGATGCTCAGAGAAAAGATTTGGATTCCCTGTGGATTTCACTTACACATATCTCAGTGTGATCTTATAGGATAAAATATGTTGTACTCTTTTTGGAGAATTAATTATCAGTAACATAAATTCAGAACCAACATTTCTGTTCACAGAGTACCATGAAAATTAAGGTTGTCCTTTGTTTAGGTAAGTTTTAATGTTGTTGTTATTTAGGTTTTTTTTTTAAGTTGGGATGCTTTTCAGAGTTAAACATTAAAGATACATATTTTTGGTCAGTGTTTGTGACTTCATAATCCTTTTTGAACTAAGAATCGATGTGCAGACCTTTTTTATGTTAATTCCATTTAAAAATTCCCGTCCAGTCATTTATATGCTACTGAGGATTGCAGGGTATAAGTACCAGGAAAAAGTAAAATTGCCCGTGCATGTTTAGTGAAATATTTAAGTGGTATATATGTTGTTTGTTTTATTGTTAGAATTTAAATAAAAGTATGGAAAAAATCTAAATCATTATAAATTGTGCCTGTTTGATAATGAAGAGATGAAATCTTTGTATTAGATGTTTTCCTGTCCTGGATCATAATTGGGAACCCATAAAGTATAGGACTTTCTGTATTTAAGACAATTCTGACTATTGCAAAAATTCTTAATGTAAAAATCACATACACATTTTATTACAAAGGTGTGGAAGAGTCCCTTCTGAAAGGTTAATTTGAGAAGAAATTTTAAAGATATAAAGTATCCCCGAAAAAACCAACATACTTCTGGAAGAAATCTAGTTTTGGTAAACCACAGCTGTTGGCACATATTTTATTTTATTCTCATGGGCATTTCGTTTCTTTCAGAGTAAGTGAGGAAAAGGAAGTGACAGAAGAAAGACTCAAAGCTGAGCAGGAGTCATTTGAGAAGAAGATCAGGCAGTTGGAAGAACAGAATGAACTGATCATCAAAGAAAGGGAAGATATCCTTTTTGAAAGTCCTCTTTTTTAACGTTCAGAAAGTTTGACTGTTTCATGAAGAAAATGTAAACTCCAGAGAAATAATTGTTCTAATTTATAACCGAGTGTAAATCTGCATGGGCTGCCATTTCGAGGTAATCAGAACGACACTTAGCAGCATGTGCCGTGGCTCCCTTTGTGCTTGATGCAGCCGTCCAGCTGTTCCCACTGCTGCTGCTATACACTGGCGCACACATTTGTCAACTCAAAGAGACAGTAAGAAACTTGGGCATTAAAATGTAGTGTTGGAACTTTATTAAATTCTGTTCCACTACTGTAATTGAGCCCAAAACATCTTTTTCTTTGGTTTTCTTTCTGGTTAAAGCTTTGACACTTCTAAGGCATTCTACTCTTAATATCATTAAAAAAAATTTGTTGTAGCTTATAGATGTTGTAATTGATAGATATTTATACTACAGCATAATACCACCAAACTGTTTTCATGGAAGAGAAACTATTGGGTGTAGAATTAGAGGGGTGTGTGTGTGTGTGTGTGTGTGAGTGTAAATATGTATGATTGCATTATTTGTAAGAAAATAAAGTAAAAACTGAAGTTTTAACTTAAGGATTGTACTTTAAGGGATATATGAGTTGAAATAACTGTATTGCTGAAATTGTTTTGACTGAGTAGAATTGCTTATCTTTGGGTGTTTTTGCACTGACATTGTCAAAAAAGAGAAGTGATTGTCCCTAAAGTTAGGATACTGGATCTGCCAGGGTATGTGAATTCCTGAAGAAACCATTGTTCTTATTGTCAGTATCATAATGTATGTGACTTTAATAATTATTTTGAAGATTCTTTGAGTGTCAAAAATGATCACATATTGACAGTACTATACCTTTGTGAAAACAAAGCAGAGAGAAGCATAAAGATAAATTAATTCACTGGGGAAAAATGCACAAAAAGTAACTATTAAAATTGAGATCTGAACTTGCATTTTTCACACAGTGGGAATGTGTGATTGCAGATTAATATAATCAGAATTCTCCAATTTGATTTGTGGAGTAGGACATTTGTTAGTTTTATGGGCCCCCCAGTTCAAAGGAGTACTTTTCCAATTATATTTGTTCTTTAGCAATTGAGTAATCTTGAGCCTTCTCTTTTCTTTGCTTTCATTGACTCTATTGCCCTGGGTTGTCAGCTCTCAGGCAGTCCCCCTTTGGTGATTTTCATCTTGATGCTTTTTTCTCTTGATTGAAACAGCACTGTTTGGTCAGAATTTACAGCTGTGCTCAGCCAGTGTTAATCTTTCACTTTGCAAAAGGAGTCATGACTCAGGACGCTAGCACTTTCAGGAAAAGGTAGACCAGGAGTGCTTTTGTGTGCACTGGAGGCTCGCTTTATAGGTCTCTTACTTTGCACGTAACAGTTCTGAGGATAAGTGGCCTCTGGCCTTGCTGTAGTGGCTTAAAGTTTTCAGCGGTGGGTCTATAGAGTTCTCTTAGTTTCTTCTAATGATTGTGGGATTCCAGGTTGCAGGATGATTGCTCCAATTTCAGTTACTATGTTTGCATTAAGGCAGAAAAAAAGAGGAAGGAAGCCGTTCTGGTAGTTGTGACTCCCTGTTCCTTTTTAGAACACATGCAGTCTTTGTCAGGGCATTTCCCCCCACGCTGCCACCCAGCAGTCTTTCATGAGATACTTATTGTTCTGAACTTTATCATGTGGGCATGCTAACCTGCAGGGGAGGCTGAGAAAGTGAGCATTCAGCTTGTCCAGTTTATACAGTGGGAGGCAGCAGGGAAGGGGGTTGGAAATGAAGTCAGCCTTCAACTCTGGTAGCAGAAGTAGGGGAGATTGAAATCACTTTTTGTATATGGAGGAGGTGTTGATACCTTGATCTTCCTGAGAGGGAAAAAAAAAGTATTGTGTCCAGTGGAATTGGGGCTGAAAATAAGGTGAGAGATGAAAGAGGTCACAGACAATTTAGAAAGCCTGGCTGCAGTTAGAATGGGACCTTGTTTATCTGGTGCTAGCCTAAAAAAAAAAGTGTGGCTATATGGTAAAGCACAGTTTAACTTTGGTGGACTATTACAGTTAGCACTCTCTGGGTCAAGATTAATTGTATGTAGTATCGAAGCAGTTGACATTCAGCATGATTATGGACAGAATAATTTCTTTTGTCAGGCTGAATGTTAAGATACCCTCAGGTGATTGTAGTGACACACTATTTCCCTTTTTTCTTAGCACATAGGTCAACACACTGCCATGGGCCAAATCTGTCAGGTGCCAGCTAAGTGCAGCCACACACATACGCTTATATATCTTCCATGGCTGTTCTTGCACTGCAGCTGCAAGTGGTGGAGCTGAAATAAAGATCTTGTGGCCTGAAATATTTACTGTCTAACCCTTTACAGAAAAGTTTGCTTACTCTGATCTAAATTGTGAAATTAAAAAGTAAAGGAAAATACAAAGACTTAGACATGAATCATAGTTAGACCTGTTTTGATTTAAAGGTTTGACTTGAGTATTATTATTGTGAGTGAAGATTGGAGTAAATGTTAGACCATGTTCAAAAACTAAAATAGTTTAATTAGTGTAATTGGTTTAAGATTTTTTTGAATCACCTAAAGATAAGTGGTATTTGTGGAACTTGTCAAAGAAAAGAGAAAGGAAGATATGATTAAAAAACAGTGAGATCCATGTCTTTTTTCCCAAGTGGATTGCTCAGGTATGAATTTCCTTTACCAGTATAAACCTGTCAAAGGTTAATATAGATGATTTTACTGTACATAAAACTCTGTAAAACTTAGAAACATAAAACGAGGATATAATTTAAAACAATATAATTTTAACTACAGATATATTTACCTATCATACATGAATGATTCAGACTTACATACATGAAATGAGATGATTTCAAATTATTTTAAAGCCTCTTTCTGCATGAGGAACTATATGGATTCTGATTTTTGGCATTTTAATGATGTGTTATCCTAATTTATGGGGTTCTTTTGTTGTAAAAGTCCTAGTAATAGGATTTATTGATTAATTATATGAACACAGACCAGTCCCTTAGTAGAAAAGAGTGAAGATATTTTACATGTTTGCACTTGGATCAAACTTTTGAAGGGTTTGTTTTTATGCTGATTAGAGAATTTATTACTAAAACATAAACACTCTTAATAGTTTTCAGTCTTTGATCAAAGAAAACTTGTTTCCTGAGAAATCAGCTATGTAAATGAATATACCATTTACAAAGTCTAGCAATCTGATGAACCTAGTAGATTTTTCCCTAACTAAATGTGTATGAATGGGGAGGTAAATCTGAAAGGGACAGAATAATATGTCCAATAGGAATAATTCTGAAACATGTTAGCGTGTAATAGTGTAAGACACAGAGGATGTAGCCATTATAAAAGTTGATTAATATTTGAGCTGATTGTAATTCCAGAATATATGTCTCAGCTCAGGATGGTATCAAAAGCTCACAGAAGGAAAGTAAAGTCTGATTTTGCTGACTTTCCTCTTTGACTGAGCAAGGGAAGTGACAGACAAGAAAGCACAATGGGCCTTAGAGTCAAAATTGTTTTAGTACTGATGAGCTGTCTGACCTTGGGAAAGCTACTGAACTTTTCTGAGTGTTTTTTCATCTATAATATATGGATAGCTAATAATGCCTTTTTTTGCAGGCTTGTTGAAATTTGGTAGGTTCTTTATGTGTGTAAAGAATCTAGCAGTGTTTCTTACTTTGGAATACTGAAACAAAGATAGCAATTCTTCTTACTATGATTAATTTAGATGAGGAATGAGTTGACTAGCTCCTTTGTTTTTCAGCTCTTCCTTTCTTCAGTGGGGTTTTGATGGTTTTCATTAGTTAAGCAGATGCTTAGGCTGCTTAGAGGCCCAGTAGGAGAGTGAAAGGACTTCCCTGGTGGCTGAGAGAGTAAACAATCTGCCTGCAATGCAGGAGACCTGAGTTCAGTCCCTGGGTCAGGAAGATCCCCTGGAGAAGGTAACGGCTACCCACTTTCATATCTTTGCCTGAAGAATTCCATGGACAGAGGAGACTGGTGGGCTACAGTCCATGGGGTCACAGAGACTCAGACACAACTGAGCGACTAACACTTTGGCTTTTTCAGGAGAGTGAAATTGATCTGCTTTGTCTTCTGTTTCTATGAAGGAGGAAATCTTTCTGTCTCATTTATACCAGTTGGGTGCTTATCAAGGGCAAACCAGATTTTACTTTCCTCTCCCAGAAACCAGACTGACAGAAATGTTTGTTTTCCTTTCCTTCTGACCTGTTCCATTATCTCTCTGACTGAGACTTAGTCAATTGAAGAGGTTTAGAGGTACTTAGAGCTTAGATTCTTGAGCCCACTGTATCAGAGGTCATTTTAGAAACCTTGCTCTGGGAAGAAAGAGTTTTAAAGGAACCAGCCTTAACCTTTTTGAGGAATGTTTTAGATGAGCCAAAGGTGTTAGTATATCTGTACTGAAATCTGTTAGTATATCTGGAGAAAACTCACAAGAATTTCAACTAATTATATAAAAAGAAATCATTTATTTGAATAGCAGTAATATTTCAGAGGTATTCAAAGCTTTCTATTTAACTGTATACATCTCTGCTACATGAGCCAGACTACCACAATCTGATAGACTTTTACCAAGAATAACAACCATACTGTAGGAAGTTCTATCACAGATCTGGGTGCGTGGTCTTGGGTGGGTAGGCAGGGTAGGATAATAAGTAGAAATAAGTTTCATGAGAAAGGAAATGAACTTCAAAAAAAAGGATTGGTCTTCTTTTTCTAATTAAAAATTCTGATCCTTCGTAAGAAAAGGCAGGAGATGCTCCAGTCTTAGAAACAGTTTGGGGAGAATTAAAACTGTAAACTTAGTGAAGATGCCTATAGGCCCACAAGAGGGTATTTTGGTGCCTGGCAGTGTGGTTGTGGCATATGAATATAGCCAAGTATGTTGCTGGACACCTTATCAGCTTTGATGAATCTTGGCCTTTTGAATAAATATTGGGTTTTTTTTTTATGTTTACAAATTGAATTATGGTGATAAGACATATTTGGTATACTTGGATAAAGTCAGCTAATTCCATTTAGCAAGCCCTAGACAATGTTGCTTTACTAATCTAATAACTATCTCTAATACTGTGTAAGTTGTACTTTTGGGGGCTGTTTTATTTGCTCTGTGATGCTGTATAACTTTAGCAGGTTTTGGACCGTTATTATTGTATATTATCAAGATAATATTGTCATTGTAAATCATAACAACAGATTAAATAACCCTTTACCATTGTGTTAAGAAGAAATAAACATGCTTAAGGTAAGAACTAGTTATTACTAGTGTTATTGTTGCCTAAGCTGTTCTTGAATATTATTTTGGTCTCTTAAAAATACTTAGATATTAATGCTAACTGAAGGGAGAAATTGATGATAAATGTTTGCAGAAAATAAAAAACTATATAAAATTTTATTCATATATTTCATTTCAATAAGCCTTTAGAGTTTAAGTTACTCTGTGGTAGTGAGTTATATTTACACATAACTTTTCTGGACTCATCCAAGATGAAAGTAAAAAGAAGGACTCCTGCTCTGGTCCCCTAAATAATGCACTTTTCTCACATGAAAATTCTTGAGGCTATCACACGTATAATATTAAACTCACTGCCTGGGATCTAGTTTATAAGTCCATTAAAAGCATAAAATTAGAAGTAGGGAAGGAAGCTACAGTAAAGATATTGAAGCTGACAGAGTTAGCTATTAAAACTATTAAAAACCATATAAAAACTGAAAATGTACAGCAGTCTAGAACTTCTCCCCACCTAGATGTATCTCAAGACCATCCTGTATGAAATGCAGCACACTGCTTAACATTCGTAATTCTGTTATGAATTTGATGCCTGATTCTGAGGCATCAAAATAATGGCAAATTGTTTTTATCCTGTTACCTTTTTTACATACGTCTAGTACTTCTATTTGGAGAAGACAATGGCACCTCACTCCAGTACTCTTGCCTGGAAAATCCCATGGGTGGAGGAGCCTAGTAGGCTGCAGTCCATGGGGTCACTGATGGTCGTACACAACTGAGCGACTTCACTTTCACTTTTCACTTTCCTGCATTGGAGAAGGAAATGGCAACCCACTCCAGTGTTCTTGCCTGGAGAATCCCAGGGACGGGGGAGCCTGGTGGGCTTCCGTCTCTGAGGTCGCACAGAGTCGGACGCGACTGAAGTGACTTAGCAGCAGCAGTACTTCTATCAGTAAGATGTCTTACATTTGTGTATGGGCTTCCCTGGTGGAAGCCCATAGAGGGTAAAGGATCTGCCTGCAATGCGGGAGACCTGGGTTTGGTCCCTGGGTTGGGAAGATCCCCTGGAGAAGGAAATGGCAACCACTCCAGTACTCTTGCCTGGAAAATCCCATGGACAGAGAAGCCTGGCAGGCTACAGTCCATGGGGTCGCAAAGAATTGGACATGACTGAGCGACTTCACTTTCACTTTTCTTTTTACAGAGTACTGAAACTTATACTTTTTAATCTTCACAATGACCTGGTGAAGATAGGTGAATCTGATGCTCTTTTCCTTATTTTTACAGATAAAGATACAGCCTATTCCAGGGTTAAGAGTAAAATCTTAATGACAGGAAATATCTTTACATCAAATTATTTCTGCAACAGTGAACAATGCAAATACCAATAGGCCTTACTTTCTAGTCTGCTTTATAGTTAAAGCAAAATTTTATTTAAAAAATTGTAATATATTTTGCAGTGCTCTTTATCCAAAGTTTGTTTAAAATGTGAGGGGAGGGGGTTGGCGGAGTACTTACTAGAGTGTAACCTAATTGTACAGAAATCCAGATATGTGGGATGTTCCTGAGAATCACTTGTATTTTTGCTTTTCTATTCAGTCACCAAGTCTTTATCATTTTCCCTCTGAAATATTACTCATAACCCACTGTCTTTTAAAAAAAAATTTTGTTAGGGTAGAATTGATATGCAGTATTGTGTTAGTTTCAGGTGTGTAACAAATTGAATCTGTTATCCACTCTTTTTTAGCTTCTTTTCCTATATAGGCCATTATAGAGTACTGAGTTGAGTTCCCTGTGCTATATAGTAGCTCCCTAGTAGTTATCTGTTTTTTAAGATAAAATTTATTTGGCTGCACCAGGTCTTAATTGTGGCAGGTGGGATATTCATTGCATCATGTGGGATCTTTTGTTGCAGGTGCACAGACTCTCTAGCTGTGGTGCACAGGCTTAGCAGTTGCAATGCAAAGGCTCTCCAGGTGTGGCACGTGGGCTCTAGAGCACACTGGCTCAGCAGTTGCAGCTCAAGGGTTCAGCCGCTCTGCAGCATGTGGGGTTCTAGCTTGCTAACTGGAAATTGAGCCGGAATCCCCTGTGTTGCAAGGCAGATTCTGAACCACTGGACCACCAGGGAAGTCCCTGTTGTCTGTACATAGCAGTGTGTATATGTCAATGCCAATCTTCCAGTTTATCCCTACCCCATCCCCCAACCCCACCCTGTAACCACAGGTTTATTTTTCACATCTGTAACTCTATTTTTGTTTTGTAGAAAAGTTCATTTCTAGTCTTTTTTTAAGATTCCACATATAAGCAATATCATATGATATTTGTTTGACTTCACACAGTATGAAAATCTCTAGGTTTATCCATGATGCTGCAACTGGGATTATTTTGTTGTTTTTATAGCTGAGTAATATTACATTGTATATGTGGATAAAGTAGGTGTGGTTGTCTTTTGCTGTTTTCACTGACACATCACTGCATTCTTGTGAAGCATCCTTTTGCCCATCTCCATTATCTTCCGCTGTCCTTTGATTGACTTCATTTCATCACTGTTGCCAGATTAATCTTTCTTAAGGACTATTTTTATTACATCACTTGGCTTTTTAATAACTTGCCTTGGTTTCTTGTGGCCTAAGGTATCAAATGTGTATTCTTAATTTTGACATTTAAGCCCTCTGTTTCTGATGCCATGTAATATATGTGACCTTCACTTTAATGACTCTCTCGTGTAGTACCTACATACTAGATAGGAAAAACTCACTGTTCTTTCCCCTGCTTACTGAAGTTTGTTTCTATTTCTTTGTCATTGTTCCTTTTGCTAGTTTTCTTTGATACTTTAGGACTTTTTTTCTGAAAAATTTTTAGCAGTATTTGACTCTTAAAACTCTTGAACTGTTCATACCTATGCCAACAGCCCTAACTTATGCATCTTACGGCTCTTTGGGCATCTGTGGTATTCTTTCAGCAGTACTGGATTTTGAATAAGAACGTTGACGTCAGTCTTGGACCAGCTACTTTATCCCTTTCTGACTCTACTGCAGTCACTGAGTGCAGGAGCATTTCAATTTCATTTTAGAAGAATAAGCTAATTTGCGGTTGCTTTAGACTTGAGTAGTAGAGAAAGTGAAGGCTGTGAAGAAAAGAAGATACTGTCTAGCCAAAGGGGATCTATATTTGAAAAAATGTTTTTTGGTTTGTTTTAAGGCTGGAAAAGAATGTGAAGTGTATTTATATGTCGAAACAAATGTGCTAGGAAATGATTAAGATCTGCTTTCTATCTCATAGTACCTTTTTTGATTTTTAGTTTTTCTTTCTATGAAAATGAAACAAGTCTTAAAGAAATCTTGATAAATTTATCTAACTGTTAAGCTTATATTCTTTGGAGTACTGAAATATGAGATTGTGCTTTTCAGCCACTTGCCCTCTATTTTGTGCTTAGCAAAGTTCATTTGTTTATGTATGTTTGTATTTGTTATTTTTGTATTTGCTGTGGACTGATTTGTGTCCCTCTAAAAATACATACGTTGAAGCCCTAACCCCCCAATGTAGCCATCTGGAGATAGGTTTCTAGAGGGTGACTAAGGGCTTCTTTGGTGGCTCAGATGGTAAAGAATCAGCCTGCAATGCAGGAGACCAAGGTTCGATCCTTCAGTTGGGACGATCCCCTGGAGGAGGGCATAGAAAGCCACTCTAGTATTCTTGGCTGAAGAATTCCATGGACAGAGGAGTCTGGTGAGTTACAGTCCATGGACTTGCAAAGAGTCGAACACTGCTGAGTTACTAACACTTCACTAAGGTTAAATGGTGTCTATATGAATGGGGCTGTAATCCAATAGGACTCTAGCCTTATAAGAAGAGAAGGGGATCTCTCTCCCTCCCTTCTTCCCATCCCCCACATGTGAGGACACAGTGGCCATCTGAAAACCAGAAGGGAGTTGTCACCAGAAACCAAATTCTATGGGACCTTGATTGGATTTTCTATCCTTTGGAATGATGAGAAAGTAAATTTCACCCAGTCTGTGGTATTTTGTCGTGGCAGCCTGAGCAGATTTAGATAGTATTTAATATGTCCTTAGTTCTTCAATATTTTTATTCTAAGTATATGTTGAAAAATCCTTTTGGTGTGTCGTTGAAGAGTACATTAAATTTCTAAATAATTAGTATGTTTTCAGATGTCGTTCTCTGGTAATTTTCTCTTATTTGGGGGGCTTCCCTCGTGGCTCAGATCGTAAAGAATCTACCTGCAATGCGACAGACCCAGGTCCAGTCTCTTGGTCAGGAAGATCCCCTGGAGAAAGGAATGGCAGCCTACTCAAGTATTCTTGCCTGGAGAATTCCATGGAGTGTACTGTAGGCTACAGCCCATGCAGTTGCAGAGAGTCAGAGATAACTAGTTCTTTGGTATTTTTATTCTGTGTATATATCAAAAAAAACCTCTTGGTGTATCTGTAGAAGGGTACACTCAATTTCTAAATAATTGGTATGTTTTCAGATATCATTCTCTGATAATCTTCTCTTATTTTTAATCTCCTGGTTGGGTATTAATGCACTTTGAACAGTAATTTTTCAAATATTATTTTGTATTTTTTAATGAGATTTGCTTTTAAAGAGTTTTCTACCTTACTGTTTGAGATCCTTTTAATATCTGTGGTGTACCATTTTATAATAAAAACAGCTTTACATTCCAGGTTTGGTTTTGGTAATGTTTTGATTTCTTTGACTTGCTGAAGGCTCTAGATATGAAGCCTGAGCCCCTCCACAGAGCGATTTCTGTGTTGCTTTGTAGTGAGTGACACTGGAGTTCAAATAGATGTGCTTTGGGGCTGCTAAAGTAGCCTGAGTGGCTAAAGTATTCACTTGTTTTTGATGCCCGTGTGTAAATAAGCTAAGCAGACTGAAATTCAAAAATACTGATTTTCGACATTTCTATTTAATTTTTTTTAGTATTAATTCTATACTGGATAAACGATACTAACTCTCTTTGGCATAATTTAAAACTACTTTCGGAAGTTTCACCAGTTATTGCATGAAGAAATAGGCTTTCTATAAATCAATTGTGTAATAATTAGTGTTGGGGAGAGTTCATTATTTCCTTTAGCCTTTTACATTACTCATCTTCTTTAAAGGACTGTTCTGACGTACTCTCTTCGACTAAATCCATTTGCCATACCACATCTTGTAATTGCTTTAGATTTGAAGAATATGATGAATGGCTTTATTATTAACCAATAGCAAATTTGTCTCAGTGTTCTTAACCTCAGTATGGCCTTCACTTTTGAATAGTTAAATGATTAAATGATTCAGATGGTACTGTTCTCACCTCTGGTAGACACTTACACAATAGCATTTCCATTTTTAGTTTTATTGTTATGCCCAAGATTTTACATCCCCAGCACTTTAATTGTTCAGATGTAGTAAATCTAGTTATGGTATAGTCGTGTAATGATAAAAAAATTAACTGAATATCTGAAATCAATCTCCTTATAGAGAAGATGGTAAGGATTGTCAGTTTCTCGTGATTTCATTATGTTTTGTTAACAGAGAACTCCCAGGCTCTTCAGCTGTTTTCCTGAATGCTCAGGCTGGTGAAAAATGGAGAAAGAATCCTCCCTATCAAAAGTCTTACACAGTCCTTGAATTTCTAAATAAATATGACCTAGAAAATGCAAATATCTAAAGATAATACTGACTTATCTTCCAGTTGATGTTCTAGTTGGTCAGTTTTTCAAATAGTAGTTATAATGTGTGTGTCATTTTTTGGCTATACCTTTAAAAGAACTTCATCTACACAAAGGCTGTTAAACACAGGAAAAATGGCAACAGGCAAAGGAGAATATAAGAAAGAGATGAAACCAGTAGAAAAGAAGGTTAGAAAGAAATAACAGGAATTATCCTAATGAGAAATTTGCACTAGAGAAAGTTTGACAGTTGAGAAGAGAGCCTAGCGATATGCTGATAGACCTGAACAGTTATTAGTTGAGTGCTAGGAAAAGCTGCCAAATATCTACCTCTGTCTCACATAATAACCCCAAGGCATCAGTGTGCCAGACTGAAAGTGGAGGGAGTAGTTTAACATTCTAGGGGCAAAGGGAATAAGAGGAAGTTTTAGTGTGATGGTAGGTGTAATCATTTAGAGATAGCATAGCTTTTATAAGTATCTTCTTAATATAGTATTATACCGTAATCTGAGATGGCTTTTAAGTAAAAAATCTATGTGAAAAATGCTTTTGTAAACTTCTATCTAGTTAATTAGAAATTGGATGTCTCAAATATGGGTATCTAAGTATGTGACATAACAAAAACACCATTATTTTGGAAAGAACACCAAAATCATGAAATCATGATTTCATTTTGCCTTTAAACTAGATATATGACCTTGGATAAACTAACTTCTGCAAGTCTGAATTTTATTGTATTTAATGTGTTAATACGGAGAAGGCAGTGGCAACCCACTCCAGTACTCTTGCCTGGAAAACCCCCTGGGCAGAGGAGCCTGGTAGGCTGTAGTCCATGGGGTCGCGAAGAGTCGGACACGACTGAGCGACTTCACTTTCGGTTTTCACTTTCCTGCATTGGAGAAGGAAATGGCAACCCACTCCAGTGTTCTTGCCCGGAGAATCCCAGGGACGGGGGAGCCTGGTGGGCTGCCGTCTCTGGGGTCGCACAGAGTCGGACACGACTGAAGCGACTTAGCAGCAGCAGCAGCAGCAACATGTTAATAATATCTGAACTGTTTACCAAAAAAGGTGATCAAGACTATGAAAATTTTATAAAAATTTAAAGTCTACAAAAATGTTTTCTCACTCTGAAAAGTTTTATAACATACAAATGAATATGAAGATATATATGATTATTTTATTCTTTATTTTACTCCCTTACACATTTAAAAATGTTATCATTTCAAGTATTCCGTGAATTTTATTAAGCCTCTTTTCATACCAAAGCAAATGCTATTATGATTCTTTTTCAAGTTATATTGAAAATTATTAAAAAATACATATTTTACTTCATATTTTATTTTTTATTGAACTAATATTGATTTGTAGCATTATATGTTTTATATTTGCAACATTGTATTCCGACTTCTGTATATGTTACAGTGTGCTCATCACCAGGAGTTTATTTTCCATTCATCACCATACAGTTGATCCCTTTGCCTATTTTACCCTTCCTCTCCAGGAACCAGAACTCTTATTCTCTGTATCTACATGTCTGTTTTTTGTTTAGTTTGGTTTGTTCATTTGTTTTATTCTTTATTGGTTTTTTATGTTCCACATATAAGTGACATCACATGGTATTTTCCTTTCCCTATCTGATTTATTTCACTTAGATATATATATATATATATTTCATATCTTCTTTATCTAGTCATTTGTTAATGGATACTAGGTTGTTTCCATATCTTGGCTATTGTAAATAATGCCAAAATGAACCTAAGGGTGTAGGTATCTTTTTGAATTAGTGTTTTCATATTCTTTCGATAAGTAGGCAGAAGTGGACTACCTGGATCGTATATGAGGAATCTCCATACTCTCTTCCATAGTGGCCATACCAATTTATGTTTCCACTAACAGTTTATGAAGGTTCTCTTTTTTCCCACATCCTTCCAACACTTGTTATTTGATTTTGTTCAGTTGCTAAGTCATGTCTGACTCTTGGCAACCCCGTGGACTGTAGCATGCTAGGCTTCCTTGTCCTTCACTGTCTCCTGGAGTTTGCTCAAACTCATGTCCATTGAGTCAGTGATGCCATACAAATCTCATCCTGTTGAAAGGTTGTTGCTGAGCTGTGAAAGTCACTGGGATTCTTGGGCTCCGGAAGAGAAGAATTCAGTCTGGGGCCAGTGACATTTGATCACTCAGTGCTTTTGTGTAATAATGTTTTATTAAAGTATAAAAGAGGTAGAGAAAACTTCTGACACAGACATGAGAAGGGGGCAGAAAGAGTGTCCCCCTGCTAGTCTTTAGCCAGATGTTTTATAGCTACTAGCAGGCTGGTAATTAGAGAAAGGAAATGTCTCAAAACTCAGAGACTGGCACCAGGCCTCTCACCTACAACATGCATTTTGGGATAACATTGGCACAAGGTGGGTTTTCCTGGGCCATAAAATGATTAACATGAATCTTGAAAAAAGGTAGGTTTCCAAGCAAATACATAGTCTCATTAACCTAACTTAAGAGGATATTTGCATGAGTAAAACATACTGGTTTGTCAAGTCACTTCTGAGTCTTAGGCAGAACCAACTTGACAGAATCTAGGGTAAATACGTAGTTTATTAACATAGCTTAAGAAAAGTATTTCCATAAGAAAAATACATTGGTTAGCTCAAGGTTCGAGAAAAGTTCAGATGAAACCAGGTGTCCTTATGGCAACCCAGAATTGTAAAAGAAACCTCTTTTTAAATGTGTGTAGAGAAGGGGGAAAAATCAAACACTTGTAGTTTGTTTCCTCCTGCTGCTGAAGAGAGAGAGAGAAACTGTCTGACACTTGCAGCCTATTTCCTCCCTTGGGAGATCCCTGCCTTTCCTGCCTGTTGCCCTCTCACTGTGCTGCCCTCTTCTCCTCCTGCCCTCAACATTTCCTTGCTTTAGGTAATGAGGACATTTTGGTAATGTTGATTCTTCCAGCCCGGGAGCTTGAAAAATCAGTTTCTTTCGATAATGTCTTATAATTTTCAGTGTGCAAATCATTCACCTCCTTGGTTAAATTTATTTCTAAGTATTTTATTATGTTTTTTGCAATTATAAATGCAGTTGTTGTCTTAAGTTTTCTTTCAGCTAGCTCATTGTTGGCATTTAGAAATACAGCAGATTTATGTATATTGCTTTTGTGATCCTGCAAGTTTAGTGTATTCATTTATTTTATTTCTAATAGTTCTGTTGAAGTCTTTAGGATTTTCTATATATAAAGTCATTTCATCTGCAAATAGTGACAGTTTAACCTCTTCCCTTCCAGCTTGGACGGCTTTTATTTCTTTCATGCCTAATTGCTTTCGCTAGGACTGCCAATAATATGTTGAATAGGGGTGGTGAAAGTGGGCATTGTTGACTTATTTCTTATCTGTAGAGGAAATGCTTTCAGTTTTTCACCATTGAGTATGATGGACTTGTTATATATGGCCTTTATTATATTGAGATGCATCCCTCTATATCTAGTTCACTGAGTTTTTATTGTAAATGTGTGTTCAGTTCAGTTCAGTTCAGTCACTCAGTCGTGTCCAACTCTTTGCAACCCCATGAATCGCAGCACACCAGGCCTCCCTGTCCATCACCATCTCCCGGAGTTCACTCAGACTCATGTTCATCGAGTCGGTGATGCCATCCAGCCATCTCATCCTCTGTCATCCCCTTTTCCTCCTGCCCCCAATCCCTCCCAGCATCAGAGTCTTTTCCAATGAGTCAACTCTTCTCATGAGGTGGCCAAAGTACTGGAGTTTCAGCTTTAGCATCATTCCTTCCAAAGAACACCCAGCACTGATTTCCTTCAGAATGGACTGGTTGGATCTCCTTACAGAACAAGGAACTTTTAAGAGTCTTCTCCAACACCACAGTTCAAAAGCTTCAATTCTTCGGCACTCAGCTTTCTTCACAGTCCAACTCTCACATCCATACACGACCACTGGAAAAACTATAGCCTTGACTAGACGGACCTTAGTTGGCAAAGTAATGTCTCTGCTTTTGAATATGCTGTCTAGGTTGGTCATAACTTTTCTTCCAAGAGGTAAGTGTCTTAATTTCATGGCTGCAGTCACCATCTGCAGTGATTTTGGAGCCCAAAGAATAAAGTCTGACACTGTTTCCAGTGTTTCCCCTATTTCCCATGAAGTGGTGGGACCGGCTGCCATGATCTTTGTTTTCTGAATGTTGAGCTTTAAGCCAACTTTTCACTCTCCTCTTTCACTTTCATCAAGAGGCTTTTTAGTTCCTCTTCACTTAAATGTGTGTTAGATATTGTCAAATATTTTTCCTGCTTCTATTGATCATATGATTTTTATCCTTTGTTTTGTTAATGTGGTTTGTCACTTTGATTAGGGGGTGTTGAACCATCCTTGTGTCCTTGGACTGAACGTCACTTTATCAGGATGCATGATCTTTTTGATGTATTGTTGAATTCAGTTCACTAATAGTTTGTTGAGCTTTTTCACCTCATCGGATGTAGTGGCCTGTAATTTTCTTTTTTGTGTTGTCTCTGTCTGGTTTTGGTATCAGAGTAATGTCAGCCTCATAAGATGAATTAGGAAGTATGTTCTTCTTGTCAATTTTTTTTCTTTTGGAATAGTTTGAGAAGAATAGGTGCTAAGTCTTTGAATATTTGATAGAATTCATCAGTGAAGTGACTGGACTTTTTTGGCGTGGGGAGCTTTTCGGTTACTCTTTCAGTCCCTACTAGTGATTGATCTATTCAGATTTTCTATTTCTTCATTTTTCAGTCTTTGCAAGATTGTATGATTCTGAGAATCTATGCATCTCTTCTGGGTCATTCAGTTTGTTGATGTGTAGCTGTCCATAATATTATCTTATAATCTGTTGTATTTCTGTGGTGTCTACTGTTGGTTTTCTTCTTTGGCTTCTGATTTTAAGGGCCTTCACTCTTTTTTTCTCAGTTTAGTGTAGCTAACAGGTTTGTCAGTTTTGTTTATATTCTCAAAGAACCAGCTTGATTCACTGATCTTTTCTATTGTCTGTTTAGTCCATATTTCATTTATATCTACTCTGATATTTATTGTTTTCTTCCTTCTATTAACTTTGGGCTTCAGTTTTTTTCTTCATTTCCTGGTTTCTTTAGATGTGAGCTTAGATTGTCTATTTGAGATTTTTCTTATTTCTTGAAGTAGACCTGTATGACTATAAATTTCCCTCTTAGTATCACTTTTACTGTGTCTTATAGATTTTGATATGTCCTTTTTTCATTTTTGCTTGTCTCCAGGTAATGTTTTGTTTCTCCTTTGATTACTTCATTGATTCAGTAGTTGTTCAGTAGCATGCTGTTCAATCCCCACATGTTTGTGATTTCTCTGGTTTTCTTCTTGTGGCTGATTTCTAGTTTCATTCCATTGTAAACAAGAAATATGCTTAATATAATTCCAGTCTTATTAAATTTATTGAGACATGTTTTTGTCCTAGTATATAGTATATCCTTGAGAAAGTTCCATGTGTACTTGAGAGAAATTGTCTTCTGCTGCCTTTGAATGGAATGTTCTGTACAAATCTATAGAATCATTTAAGGCCTGGGTTTCCTTGTTGACTTTCTGTTTGGATGATCTATCCATGGAGGTGAGTGTGTTGTTATAGTCCCCTACTATTATGGTGTTGCTGTCAGTTTTTCCCTTTAGATTTGGTAATAATTGTTTTATGTATTTTGGTTCTCCTTGGTTTAAAGTGCCTATATATTAGTCACTCTATGTTTTCTCAATGAATTGGCCCCTTTGTTGTTATACACCGTCCATTTCTTGTGTCTTATTACCATTTTTGATTTGAATTCTGTTTTGCTAATGTGAGTATGGATACACTTGCTTCTTTTGGCTGTTGTTTGCTTGGAGTATCATCTTCCCTTCCTTCAATTTTAGCATCTGTTTGTCTTTAGAACTGACGTGTGTTTCCTGGAGGCATCACAGTGTTGGGTCTTGTATTTAAATCTGTTGAGCCACTCTATGTCTTTTGATTGGTGAATTCAATTCATTTCCATTTAGGGTGATTTTTGATAGATGAGGGCTTAATACTGCCTCTTTATCTTTTGTTTAATGGTAGTTCTGTATCTCCATTGTTTCTTTTCCCTTGTATTTCTGTCTGCCAGTTTGGTTTGTTGATTTTCTACATTTTTTTTTTTTTTTTTGGTTTCCTCTTTTTTTATACTTGTGCCTGTATGTAAATGTTTTATGATTGACCTGAAGTTTGTATAATATGTCTCATGTTTAAAATAGTCCTTTTTCTGCTGATACCATCTTGTCTCTATTTACCTATGGGAGTTCCATTCTCTTCCACTAGCATCTCATCTCTATTCACCTATGGGAGTTCAGTTCTTTCCCACTAGCATCTTCTCTTAATTTACCTAAGGGAGTTCCATTCTTTTCCACTGGCATCTCATCTCTATTCACCTATGGGAGTTCCATTCTCTTCCACTAACATCTCGTCTCTATTCACCTATGGGAGTTCCATTCTTTTCCACTAGCATCTCATGTCTATTCACCTATGGGAGTTCCATTCTTTCCCACTAGCGTCTTGTCTTTATCTACCTATGGGAGTTCCATTCTTTCCCACTAGCATCTCGTCTCTATTCACCTATGGGAGTTCCATTCTTTCCCACTAGCATCTCATCTCTATTCACCTATGGGAGTTCCATTCTCTTCCACTAGCATCTCGTCTCTATTCACCCATGGGAGTTCCATTCTTTCCCACTAGCAGCTTGTCTCTATTTACCTATGGGAGTTACATTCTTTTCCAGTTTATGTTTTTGTTGTCTTAAATTATCCCTTTTTATGTTGTGAGTTTGTTAGCAAATGGAGATAGCTATAGTCATTCTTATACTTTCCTTTTTTCCCATTAATTTTCATACTTTAATAAAATTTTTAAATTGATTCTGATAGTTTGAATTTTCAGGTTCCGTTTATCATCTTGTTCAACATTTTACATATTTTTCCTATTTTGTTTCTGCTAGAAGAGGTCCTGTCAACATCTCTTGTAAGACAGGTCTAGTTTTGATGACCTCCTTCAGCTTTTATTTGTCTGGCAGAGTCTTTATTTCTCCTTCATATCTGAGTGACAGTTTTGCTGAATCTTCGGTGACAAGTTTTATCTTGCAGTGTTTGGAAAGTGTCATTTATTCCCTCCTGGCCCATTGGATTTCTGCTAAGAAGTCTGCTGATAGCCTAATGGGGGTTTCCTCGTAGGTTATCATCCTTTTTTCCCTGGCTTCCTTTTAAATTCTTTGTCATTGACTTTTGACAGTTTTAGTATTACCTCCCTAGTAGAAGATCTCTTTCCATTGAGTTAATTAGGTGTTTTCTTAGCTTCATGGACTTGTATGTCCATTTTCTTTCCTAAGTCTGGGAAGTTCTCAGCTTAATTGATTTAAATAAACTCTCCTCCCTTCCCCTTCTCTTCTTCTGGGATACTCATTTATCCTAACGTTGCCCTTCCTGCTGAATGAACAGCTCTGTAGGATTTCCTTATTTATTTTTCTATGTCTTCATTCTCTTTCCTTTTCCATTGTATCATTTCTATATTTCTATCTTCCAGCTCACTGATTCTCTCTCTTATGTAGTCTGCTTTGTTTCTAGTGCTTTCTGATAACATTCTTAATCTTGTTTTGGTGTTCTTCAGCTTAAGAATTTGTTTGATTGATTCTTGTTTGATTCTTTTTTATAGTTTCAATATCTTTGGTAAAGTATTTCTCTTATTAATTAGTTGTTAATTAATTAGAGCTCATTAAGCTGCCTTTCTGAGTTTTCTTGTTGAACTTATTCTTGATAGCTATTTTGAATTCTCTGTCAGTTAGATCTCATCATTTTGTAACTTCAAGTTTGGTTTCTGGAGAACTGGCACTTTCTTTTTGTGGTATGGTGTTACTGTGGTTCTTGATGTTGCTTGAATTGTTCCTCTGCCTTCTCATTTAAATTAAATGACAAGTTAGGAGTTGGTTTCCTTTCTTTTGTTTTCTGGTAGGTGGTACTACCACACAAGCTTTTGGTTTCTCTACCTCCACTGCCTTTGTATTTGAGAGGCAATTTCTAGCCTCCACCATCTCTGTAAGAGGTATGGCTCCTTGCCTTCATTATTGCTTCTTGTGCCACCAGGGTCGTTGCTGCCTTGCTTCTTCCAGAGCCACTGTCATCCATCAGAAGGGTGGGCTCTTTGCTTAAGTGATGTGACAGGCTCTGCTGGGGGGTGAGAGGTGCGTTAATGAGGCAACTGGGGTTGCGTCATGTTTGTGATTGTAAAGCTTGTGAATTCCACCATTGTAGATGAGGGGGAAGAGGCTGGAGTCATGGGCATCTCAACACTGGAGGGGCAGGGTCCCAGGCCCCACTTCCACTGCTGCCCAGTTACCTGCAGCCGTGGGCACTCACTGGTGCAGTTTGGAGGCCACAGTCATGTGCCTCACCTTCCCTACTGGTTCTGGGTTCTCTGCACCTGTGGGCCTTGCTGCCATAGTCAGAGGGCCAGGATTGCAGCATCTCTGCTGTTCCCTTGGTTCTGCCTGCTCTGTGTGTTTCAGCTCACCCACCTTTTGATGTCCAGATGTACAGAGTTATCCAACATCCTGTTCTGTTGGGCAGAGTACCTTTGTTGAATTGTGGATGTTTACTGGTTGTAGATTAAAGTGGGGAAACAAAGGTAGTTTTTCATTCTGCCATGCTTCTGAAATCATTCTATTTAATAAAGCTTTCAAAAATTGCCTTTTATTTCAAATGCTGTCTTCTACTTGAAGTTTTTTCGTTGTTGTTGTTTACCTTTAGAGTTCTTGTTCAAATCTGTGTTACCCAGAGTGGCTAGGTTTCTAGTTTTTGAAGAGTATAGTTTTTGAAGCAAAATATTTTTTGATCATATGGGTGAGCATCCTTTAAAATTTTCAAAGCAGTTTTAAGGAACCTTGTTGCTAAGAGAAATCAGGTAGGAATTGCTAAGGAATCTCATGTTCTGTCAAGGTGAAGAAGAGATTGCAAGGAAAGTAGTGTAGAAACAAAGCTGGAAAGACTAGCATTGGCTGGAACGTACTTAAGGATGTTTTATGAGTCTGTGTCATGATTAATCTTCCTTGTATATAACAAGAAACATCAAGTTAACAGTAACCAAAACAAGGTATGTGTTTGTTTATTTTTCATGTAAAAGACATCCGAGTTTTGGCAATTTGAGGCATATATGATGACTCCATAAATTTGGGGGGAGCTAGATTTCTTTATCTTGGCATTCTAAGTTTCAGCCATCGTGTGCACATTCTAATCACAGGATGGGAGTGTTATTAATAATTTTGAAAAGTTTGTTCTCAATTTAGTTTTAATTTCAGTTTTCAGTGTTGGATTTGGAAATACAGCTGGTTTCTGTATATTGGCTTTATATCTTTTGACCTTGCTGAATTCTGATTTGTTAATAGTTGTCTTACAGATTTCTTTGGATTTTATATGCAAACAGTTATGTCACCTATAAATGAAAGCGATTAGTTCTTTTTGGCTACTCTGTCTGCCTTTTATTTGTTTTTCTTGCATTATTGCAGCAGTCCCAGCTAGATATTGAATAGGAGTGATGAGTGAGAACATTCTGGTCCTGTTCCACATCTTAGTGGGAAATAATACATCCTTAAGATTGATTTAGCTATAAATAGCTATAGTATTTTAATAGATGCTATTTATCATACTGAGGAGTTTCCATTTTATGTCTAGTTTCCTAAAGTTTATCTTTTTTTCATTTTTAAGCTGTGAATAGATATTGATAATTTATAGCACTTGACATTTTGTTACATATATATTTACTGTCTGTTTCCCTCATGGGAAATCATTTTTGTCTTGTGCACTATTGTACATTGAAGATTTTGTATAATACTTAGTACTCTGTATGTACTCAAAAAAATACTTGTTACATAAACAAATTGTTAAACATCTGTGAGTTACTTAATCAGGCTCTGAAAAGAAAACTTGTACTTACTTTACTGTCAAAAGTGCATGATCATAGCACTCTACTGCCACCTGGTGATAGTGTATCTAAATTGCAGTAAAAGCTTGGGAGGTGAATAAACATGAGAACTGAAACTGCAAATGATGGACTGATGTGACAGTTACAATTTCAAATAAATAAATATTAATTATGTATAACGATACTGTGTCTTAGATTTAGCAAATATTTTTCGCATTTGGTAGGTGTTAAAGTATTTTCTCTTTTTCTGGATGCTAGGAAAGGATGAGGGATCAGCTTAACTACTCGTTGTTGAAGACACAGAATAAATTGTGACAGTTGACACAAGTAGGGTGAGAGCAAAGGCATTTCTGTATTTGCATTCATGCTCTGTCAGCATTCCCTTGCTCTTAGATGTTAGCCAACCTGAATTTTAAACAACAGGGATTTTCCAGCTTCTTAATCTCTTGCACTAAATATTTAATATATTGCAAAAAAAATCCACCTAATGGCCAAGAAGGAAGCTTTAGGTTTGTTCTTAAATATCCAATCCAACTAATTCTGCAGAATTTACAGAATTCACTGAGATGTAAATGTAGAACAGAGTGGGATTTATCTCTTTTATTATGTGGCATCTTGGGATGAAACTGTATATCCTCTATACTGTATGATTGATCAATGTGTATTTTCTCTCCTTAGCCTCCCTTCAAAAAGAAGAACCATGTGCCACATATATTTTGATACATTTTTAAATGCAGTTCAAATATTAAAACTTTCTTATTGATGTTAAATGGTCAGTTTTGTAAAATACTGATATTTTTGCATAAAGGTTAGCCGTTTTTACGATCAGAATACCCTAGGGTGATACTTTTGGGAGTACTGTTTTAGTAATACAGATTATAGTGTGAATAAGTTCCCTACAAGGCCCCATGATGGTAATACCACTAGATTTTGTCGTTAAAGAAAACTGCTGAGAGGCAATAATTTTTTTTTGTATGTGTCCCATTTTCATTAATGCATGGTAATTGATGGAGTTGCAGTGACTTGTAGCAGTAATGAGTTCTAAACATAATAATGCACTCTTTTCTAATAAGTGAGCACTGCTGGGGTTTAAAAGCATACTAAATCAGTTGCTTTAGTATGAATTTATTAGTTTTTTTCAGCATTAGCTTTAATAGTAGTTATTTACATAAGCGTACATCCCATTAACCGCCATCAGGGCTGGAAAACATGCTGAACTGTTCATATTTTCATATAATTATTGAACATAATGGTTTCATTTGCATTTCTAAACAGTGATGTTTCTGTCAGCCTTGGAAATAGTGTCTTTACGCAGTCCCTATTTCACATCCACTTATTTGACATCGTTAAATTTTATGCTAATGTGCTTCCCTAGAATATCATCAGTGGGACAGATGCTAGTGCTTTAATATACAAATCAGGGATGCTTTTCCATCCCCCACATGGCAGAGCAAGTTTTTAAAATCTGCACTTTTAAACATAGAGTCTGTCTCCATAGAAATAGGTCTATGAAGTTAAAACTTTTAGGGTTAAATGTTATAATCTGATTTTCTCTTCAAAATGCTTCATTATGAATAGCTATTTACCTAAGTTTAGTTTTGTTATCTTGAATGAGGTAATGAGTCTTAGTAAAGATCTTGTTGCTTATGAATATTTAGAATTCTGCTTCTGAAATGTTGATCTTCAGATGCATGCTTTTCAGTGCCTTTGAATATATCAGGCCACAGCATTCGTTTGGAAGTATTCCCTATGTTTTTATTCCTTTGGTTTCTGAGCCTAAATTGTAATATCTCATGGTGGAAGCTGTTATGTTAATGCTCTTGGATATCTAAGCTTTTTGAATGCACTTAGAAAATTTTCAGTGTAAAAAATTGTCATGTGGTGTGGGAGGGTACAGGATAGGATGCCGAGAGCGTGTCAGTGAAGTCCCAGAACAAATAATTGAAAGGACAGGTTTTCTGGAGAAACTCAGTGCCTTTTGGATATCTGTATGTTCTATTAGCTTTTGTTTCTCCAACATTGTGGATGCTTTTGTGAATGCTGTCGGTTGGATGACTGGAAAAGCTTAAACGAGCAACCAATTAAAGGATTGTTTTGGGAGTTGATTCAGGTCTTCTTGGGACTACCACTTTTTGGGTTTTTTCCCAGTGCCTTCTTTTCATGTGTTCTTACAGCTCAGGGCAGCATTTTACTGTTGACGCTTAGTTGGACCTGCAGTGCCAGAGCTGACTCTGCAAAGTTCAAAATGCAAAGCTGGCATTCTGGCAAGATAGGCTAAAGAAACAGTTTTAAGAGCTCTTGCCCCAAATTACTTGCTAAAAATATTTTAGAACTGATAGAGCATAAAACTGATGCAGCATAAAAGGATTATTTGCATAGAAATGTTATTTGGCTTGCCAGGTCAGGAGGCAACTGAAATTTTTGTAAGGACTTCTGTTCTTTGGGGAATTTCCAGGGAAGAAATATGATAAGGGTTGTGAAGAAACTACTAAACAGGTAGAATGTCATAGCTGAACTTTTTAATGAATTTCCTGTATTGTATCTTAAAATAGTTTGAGATTAGTCCTCACAGTAATGGGATCCTTTAAACTACAGTATCAAAAACATTGGTCGTGCTTTTCTATCTAAGTTGCTAGGTAGACATTGTATGTGAAAACTTTTAGAAAGTTCTTAAAATCTAGTCTTACTATAAGCAAGGCAATATTTTCAGCTATTTGTAAAGTTGTTTTTATGATTGCATTTTTCAGGAGGGAAGCTTCTTTTGGTGGGGTGCAGTTTTTCACAAAACTAAAGAAACATTCCCTGTCACCAAAAAATAATATTTACCTTTTTCCTCACTGTTCTCATTTCTCTCTGTTTAATGGCAAGAGGTTTAACATCAAAAGGAAAATTTCGTCTGCTTATTCAGTTTTAAAGTCATGGTATTTAATTGGACCACTTGCCCCGAGTGTCTCTTTTGCTGTAGAACTTTACTACCTTTAGTGTAGCAAAGAAGATGACTGGTGTCCAAGTCCTGGCTTCAGAAGGATAGAAGATTTCTAAATGCTGTTTTTGGACAGTCTCTCTGTAGGTTTCTTACAAAGTTAAAAATTTGAGACAAAGTCAGGTATTTTCCATAATGTACCAGCCAGTAGGAACACATTACCTGTTTGGTTTTACTTATTTTCTCTTTAATGGCTCTGGGAGCACAATTACCACTGCCTTTTAGAAATGGTGCAAGTACACTGTGAGATGATTGCCACATGTTCTGCAAAGCTGCAGGGGCTTTTTGGTATCTGCTGTGTTGCACCTGTTTAAGGAAACTTCAAGCTTCCCTAGTGACTCAGCAGTAAAGAATCTGCCTGAGATGCAGGAGATGTAGGAGATGCAGGTTTGATCCCTGGGTCAGGAAGATCCCCTGGAGAAGGAAATGGCAACCTACTCCACTATTCTTGCCTGGAAAATTCCATGGGCAGAGGAGCCTGGCGGGCTACAGTCCATGGGGTCACAGAGTGTCACACACAACTGAGCAACTGAACACACACAAGGAAACTTTGATTTAAGGTATTTGATTTTTCAGTTCATATATTTTATTTTTTCATTGCTAGATAGGATAGTAATTACTCTTAAAATTGTCTAGCCTGACAGATATATATCTACAAATATATATCTGTTTATCTCTCCTCAAATGATTAGTACTAATATTTGAGGACACAGAAGGAATGTTGGGAATACTTGAAAATTAATGCCTTGTTTAATTAAAAAATTTAACCTATTTTCCTGACTTTAAAAACAACACATGTACATTATGGAATATTGGTATTGGAATAATGCAGAATATTGCTTCATTCTTGATATTATCAGTGTGGCATATTTTTGTTTTCCTAGTTCATCATTTAATCGTTACTTGAATAGCTGAATGGATGCAAGTAGGTCTAATTTGACATTAAGTGGAAGAATTTTTCAGATCTCTTGCCTTTAATTTTGTATCAGTTATGTTTTATTTAAGGTAAAGTATTAAACATGCTTTAAACACAACAGAAAAGTCAGCCAAAAGATATTTAATGGTATATCGTTACAGTAATACCTGCCAGTTCAATTGTGAAATGGTATTTGCAGAAGTTCTCTGCTCAGTTTTGTGGTTCCGCTTTCAAGTGAGGAGGTGAGGGATGACCCAAAAGAAAGAAAAATCTGCAATTGATATGATTTTAAGGGAAATATTGGGAAAAGAAAATTTCTATGGTGTTCATCTAGTGCTCAGAACACCTGTGCTTTATTAAGCCAAGTGGTTAGGTAGCTCTGGGATGTGTATAAATAACTCTGAAACTTCAGCTTCCTTCTCTGAAAAGTGAGAATCATAATACTATTTATTTTGAAGAGTTGTTTTGAAAATTAAATGAAATAGTGCATATGAATAGCCACATTAATCACTCAAAAACTGTCACGTTATCTGTCGTTTACTTCCTTGAAGTAGGCAATGCTAAAGTGACCCTGGTTTTCTTTATTCCCTTTCCTCTCATCTTATAGTCCCTTGCTGCTCCAAGCTCACTCCATGGATTTGTAATGTCAGCATCACCTACAATACCTGGGAATGTGTTAGAAATGCAGAATCTTAGACTTCATGCTAGATTTTAGTTTTTCAGAATCCACATTTTAATGAGATCCCTGTATGGTAGAGCAGTATTTGTACTAATTTCTTACAGTAAGAAACGTTAAACAGTGGAGAAATAAAAGCTTTCACTTTATTTTCTAAGTTCTCACTTTCCATTTTTACAGCTTTGGATAGTGAAGGAATGTGTGTATGAGAGGAGTGTATTGTACTAACTTGTGTCATGCTGCTATTAGGTGGGCTATTCTGCAAGTGTCAGATGTGTACTGTAAAGCTTCTCTATGCCTATTGATTTTTCATCTACCTATTTTATCAATTATTGAGAAAGATTTGAAATTTCTGAGTATAATTGTGGATTTATCCATTTCTCTTTGAAGTTCTATCAGTTTTTGCTTCACATATTTGAAAGATCTGTTTTTAGTTGCATATAGTTGGAGATGGTTATCTCTTCCTGATAAATTGACCCCTTTATCATTATGACATAACTTGCTTTGTTCCTGGTAATATTCTTTGCTCTGAAATCTACACTGACTACTGTAGCTTAGTCATTGTAGCTTCTTTTGATTAGTGTTACCATGGAATGTCTTTTTGTATCCTTTAACTTTTAAACTAATTCTGTCTTTATATTTAAAGCACATTTCTTGTAGCCAGCACATAGGTGGCTCTTGCTTTTTAATCCAATCTGACATCTATGCCTTTTATTAGAGAATTTAAGCCATTTACGTTTTATGATTCTTGATATGTTGCTTTTGTGTTTATCATTTTGCAGTTTGTCTTGTTTGGTCTTTGTCCCTCTTTTGCTTTTATTCTGCCTTCTTTTGGATTAATTGAATATTAAAAATTTTTATCTCCTTTCTTGGCTTATCACTTTGTTCTTCTTGGTATTAATGGTTGCTCTAAGAAGTATATGGGCTTCCCTGATAGATAATCCACCTGCAATCCGAGAGACACCAGTTCAATTCCTGGGTCAGAAAGATCCACTGCAGAAGGGATAGGCTTACCCACTCCAGTATTCTTGAGCTTCCCTGGTGGCTCAGCTGGTAAAGAATCTGCCTGCAGCACCGGAGACCTGGGTTCAGTCCCTGGTTTGGGCAGATACCCTGGAGAAGGGAACAGCTACCCACTCCACTATTCTGGCCTGGAGAATTCCATGGACATCCATGGGGTCGCAAAGAGTCTGACATGACTGAGTGACTTTCACTCACACTAAGAAGTATATGTTCACCTAACTAATAGCAGTCAACTTTCCAGTGATGGAGTCTACCATTTTAACTCCCTTACAGTAGTGTAATACCACTTCTTACTCCCTGATCTTTGTGCAGCTGACAAGATGCATTTTAATTTTATCCTCATACCTTACTCTTTTTGTTAGACAATCAATTATCTTTAAGAAGGTTTAAATAATAAGAAAACATACATTTACCTGTGTAGTTATCACTACCAGTGGTAGTGTATTCCCTACCACTTCCTCCTGCTTGATAAACTTCCATTGACATCTATTATTTGCCTGAAGGCAAAAGGAGAAAGGAGCAGAAGAGGATAAGATGGTTAGATAGTATCACCAGCTCAATGGACATGAATTTGAGCAAATTCCAGGAGATAGTGAAGGACAAAGGAGCTTGGTGGGCTACAGTCCATGGGGTCACGAAGAGTCGGACACCAATGAATGACTAGCACTCTCACTTCACTTAATACTCCATAGCTTTTTATCACTTCATGGTACTTAATCGTATGGCAGTACCACGGTTTATTAGTCTACTCATAGATTAAAGAATATCTTGATTGCTTCCATTTTGGGGTGATTATGAGTAAAGCTGTTATAAACATTCACGTTCAAGTTTTGTGATTTCTTCCATTTTGGGGTGATTATGAGTAAAGCTGTTATAAACATTCACGTTCAAGTTTTGTGTGGACATAAGTTTTCAAATCAATTAGATAAACACCTGGGAGAATGTTGGATTGAATGGTAAAACTAGATTTGTAAGATACTGCCAAATTCTCTCCCTTAAGTGGCTGCAACATTTTGAATTCCCACCAACAATGAATTAGAGTTACTCTTGCTCTGCATTCTCACCAGCTGTTGTTATTTTCACTGTTTTGGCGTTTAGCCATTCTAAAAGATAAGCAGTTATAGCTCACTGTGGTTTTTAATTTGCCTTTCCTTAATGACATTTGATTTTAATCATGTCTTCATATGTTAATTTGCCACCTGTCTATGTTCTTTGGTGAGGTGTCTGGTAATATCTGTTGCCTATTTTTAAATTGGATTTCTTTTTTATTGTTGAGTTTTAAGAACTTTACATATGTCTGGATACGAGTCCCTTATCAGGCATGTGATTTGCTAATATTTTTTTCTCAGTCTTTGTCTTGTCTTCTCATTTGCTTGCTGTGTCTTTAGCAGAGCAAAATTTTTTAAATTTTGGTGAATTTCACTTTTATCAGTTTTTTTCTTGCATAATTCGTGCTCTTAATTTTGTATCTAAAAACTCATCACCAAGTCCAGGGTTATTCATATTTTCTCCTCTGTGTTCCTTAAAAAGTTTTATTACTTTGTATTTGATAGTTAGAGCTATAATCAGTTTTGAGTTAACTTTTAGGGTATAAAGTCTCTGTCCTAGTTCAGTTTTTTATTCACTTGTTTCAGCACCATTTGTTAGGAAGGCTGTCTTTTTACTAATGTGTTTCCTTTGCCCCTTTGTAAAAAACTAGTCAACTGTATTTTTGTCAGTCTGTTTCTAGGCTCTTTCTGTTCTGCTGATTTATGTATCTGTTCTTTCACCAATTCAGATGGTCTAGATCACTGCAGCTTTACAGTAAATATTGCAATCCTATAAGGACAGCTTTGTTCTTCATTTTCAGAATTATTTTGGCTCTTCTAGTTACTTTTTTATCAATATCAATTTAGAATCACCTTGTTGATATTTTAAAAATGTGTACTGGGATTTTAATTGGGGTTGTATTGAATGAATGTATCAGATTAGAGAGAATCTGCATCTTAATATTATTGAATCATCCAATTCATGAACATGGTACATCTCTCAATTCATTTAGATCTTTTGTATTTCTTCTGTGAATTTGTAGTTTTTCATCTATAGATCTTACACATATTTTGTTAGATTTTACCCAAGTAATTTAAAAATATTAACTGATGTTATCTAAATTTTTCAGATTTTAATTTTTAGTTGCCAATATAAAGGAATTCAGTTGACTTTAGTATGTCTGTGGTCTCTGTGTCCTGTGACTGCTAAACTTACTTCCCAATTTTGTGAAGTTTTTTGTAGATTCTTTGGAATTTTTTTGCTTAGGTGATTGTGTTGTCTGAAAATAAAGACAGTTTTATTTTTTCCTTTCTAATCTATGTGCTTTTTCCCTTGCTTTCTAGCACTAAGTAGAACTTCTAATATGATGTTTAATTAAAATGGTGCTAAAGGACATTATTCCCTTGTTCCCAGTCTTAATGGGAAAGCATTTAGTTTCTCACCAAGAATTATGATTTTAACTGTAGGTTATACATGAAAGTGAAAGTGAAAGTGAAGTAGCTCAGTCGTGTCCGACTCTTTGTGGCCTCATGGACTATAGCCTACCAGGCTCCTCTGTCCATGGGATTTTCCAAGCAGTAGTACTGGAGTGGATTGCCATTTCCTTCTCCAGGGGATCTTCCCAACCCAGGGATTGAACCCAGATCTCCTGCATTGTAGACAGACACTTTACTGTGGGTACCCTTTAATTAGGTTATAGAAATTTTCTTTTATTCCTACTTTGCTGGTCCTTATCACAAATGGATGTTGAATTTTGTCAAAAGTTTTCTGTGTGTCAGTTGATAGGATCGTGTAGTTTTGCATATTTGTGCTGTTAATGTGGTGAGTTATGTTGTTGTTTAGTCTCTCAGTTGTGTCTGACTGTCTTGCCACCACATGAACCATAGCCCGCCAAGCTCCTCCATCCATGGGATTTCCACAGGAGCACTGGAGTGAGTTACCATTTCCTCTTCCAGGCGATCTTCCCTACCCAGGGATGGAATCCACATCTTCTGCATTACAGGCAGATTCCTTTCCCTGGAAAGAATGAGCTACCGGGATCCCCGCTGATCGATTTTTAAATGTTGAACCACTTTTGCATTCTTGGATTGAACCCCACATAGTGTGATTTATTATACTTTTACATATTGCTTGGTTTTATTGGTTAATATTTTTTTCAGGATTTTTGCTTAATGAGAGATGTTAGTCTATACTTTCTTTTCTTGTAATGTATTTATATTTATTTTGTATCAGAGTAATAACTAGCTGTAAAGAATGAAATGAGAGTCTTTTCTCCTCAAAATAGAATGAATTTTAAGAGTATATCGAATGAAGTTTTTTTCCTTCACTTTGTATTAGAATTCACTAATGAAGCCAGATGAGCCTAGAATAGTTTTTGTTTGTTTGTTTTTCCTTTCTGATGACTTTTTAAAATTGGAAGTTAAATCCAAGTTTAATCAATATAGAGTCATTCAAGTTTTTTGCTTCTTCTTGAGTACCTTTGGTAGTCTGTGTCTTTTGAGAAATTTGTCCATCTCATCTGTGTTTTCAAATTGATACGTATAAAGTTGGAGTAATATGGTAATTTGGGAATTAACTGAATCACCTTCTTCAATTATATTTTTTAAACTAACTTGGAATAAAAGTAGCAAGTTTCTTTTCTCCTTTTTGGGATATACTTGAAAAGGGAAAACATAGTTGCTTACCCCTGTTAGGAATTGTTCAGTTTGTCATCCCTTGAGTTAAGCTGTTTATTTGAGGGAGACAGTTGTTCTTAAGGCACAAAGGTGATTTATTTTCATTTATTTTATCAACTTACAGACAATTTGACAATCTGGAACCCATAAAGATTTATTATAGCTAGTACTGACCCTAGTTTTGCATGGTAGCTTGGGAGTCTGTGTGTCAGATGAGAATTCATTTACATGGGATTGCAAGACAGAATTTGCAGCAGTGTGAATCTGATATGTATGTAAATTATTATGTGTAAAAATAAACATTCCCAATTCTTAATAGTATATTACAGGTAAATTGAGCAGCTCATCCCTTCTTATAATATAGAGCATTGTGAAATGAAATTTATTATTAGGACAAGTTTGCAAAAGAATCCCTGTTTTCAAGGCCAAATTAGAGTAGGCTTTATTACCCATCTAGGCTTTCTTGGTAGTGGCAGAACTGAACCAGAGTGTGTCTGTTTGGTAGATGTGACCCCAGTTCTTCTCCCCTTCCGATATCCACTTTCCATGTCTCGTGGCAGTTACGTATACTTGCCTTCGTGTCTGCTTTGGGTATAATTGTGTTACTTTGGTCAAACAGAATGAGGAAGATGTGAAAGGTTTGCCATTTTAAAACCTAGGCATTAAAAAGCGGAGGGGGGCCTCAAGTGCTTTCGCTTATCCTCTTGCATTTGTTAGTTTTAGGAAACATGTTCAGGAGGATGAGAAGTCTTTAGAACTAATTCACCACCACCTGCCCAGTGTCAATGTGTCATCCTTTATCAGCTCCCTAGAAGTTCTCTCTTATGGCTTCTCCAATCACAGTAATGGCTTTCCTGACTTAAAAACCATAGATGGCCCTTTGTCCTCTTGCCTTATGCATCTCCAGTGTTTGCAGAAATCCTGAGGGAAAAACCAGCCTGGTGTTTCCACCTCTCCCGGAACTTTGCAGAAGCTTCCTGCTTTTTACTCTTGTATTTGAAAGACACCTTCTATTATAGTGAACTGATGCTTGAGATAAGTTTATATAAAACCTATTAGAATCAATCTATAACTTAATTCCTAAGATCATAGCATTTTTAGTTTGTTATCCTACCTTTTCTATGCTAATACCTTAATTAGAAATTAGTATTGTGGCCACAAATTCTTTTAAGCCATCAAGCAGATATGACATTTTTCTTTCAAAATTCTTAAATTACCAAGGTAGGAGAGAAGACTTGGACTTTTTGTTAAAACTGTTAATGATGTTTAAACCAAAAAAGACCTTGTCAACTAGAATTTTTGTTTTTCTCTCTAAGTTTAACTCTGTATTACCTCAGTATGACTTTGTACAGAAAAGTACAAGTAGAGTATTTCACCTGCTTTTTAAAATTGGTTTATTTCTTGTAGAGCAAGCCATCTGCGCTCTAAAACATCCAGTCAAGAGACACAGACCCAAAGAAAGAAATTATGTGAACCTGTGTAGTATAGTGGTTGAAAAAAATACAAGACATTTTGATTCTACACAAGGACATGTTCCATTTTAGCTGTATGAATTTTATCAAGTTATTTTTTAAGCTTCATTTTCTCCATCCATATTCTATCAATATATAACATATTCTATTTCATATGGTTCCTGAGAAGGTTATATGTGATAATGAATGCATATAGACTTAGCACAGTGCTTGGTACCTACCGAGTTGGCCAAAACATTAGTTCAGGTTTTTCTGTACAGTGTTATGAAAAAACCCAAATGAACTTTTTGGCCAACCTCATAGTATAAGCACTCAGAAAAAACTCCTTGATGGTGATGATGATACCATTGTCATCATCGTCATTAGTGTTAATTACTACTACTGCTGTTAAATATTTCACTGAGAATAGGAAAATCTAGTTTTTGAACACCTTATAAAAATACTTTTTTTTTTTTTTTGCTTTATACATTTTAGAATTTGATTTCTTGAATTGCAGTAGATTACTGCTAAGACCTCGAAACACTCTTTTCCCTTTAAATCTCTTTTAATCTTTTTTTTTTCATTTTCTGAATGTCGAGCTTTATTTTTTTTATTTTTTTATTAGTTTTTTATTTTTTTAATTTTAAAATCTTTAATTCTTACATGCGTTCCCAAACATGAACCCCCCTCCCACCGCCCTCCCCATAACATCTCTGTGGGTCATCCCCATGCACCAGCCCCAAGCATGCTGTATCCTGCGTCATAGACTGGCGATTCAATTCTTACATGATAGTATACATGTTAGAATGCCATTCTCCCAAATCATCCCACCCTCTTCTTCTCCCTCTGAGTCCAAAAGTCCGTTATACACATCTGTGTCTTTTTTCCTGTCTTGCATACAGGGTCGTCATTGCCATCTTTCTAAATTCCATATATATGTGTTAGTATACTGTATTGGTGTTTTTCTTTCTGGCTTACTTCACTCTGTATAATCGGCTCCAGTTTCATCCATCTCATCAGAACTGATTCAAATGAATTCTTTTTAACGGCTGAGTAATACTCCATTGTGTATATGTACCACAGCTTTCTTATCCATTCATCTGCTGATGGACATCTAGGTTGTTTCCATGTCCTGGCTATTATAAACAGTGCTGCGATGAACATTGGGGTACATGTGTCTCTTTCAATTCTGGTTTCCTCGGTGTGTATGCCCAGCAGTGGGATTGCTGGGTCATAAGGGAGTTCTATTTGCAATTTTTTAAGGAATCTCCACACTGTTCTCCATAGTGGCTGTACTAGTTTGCATTCCCACCAGCAGTGTAGGAGGGTTCCCTTTTCTCCACACCCTCTCTAGCATTTATTGCTTGCAGATTTTTGGATCGCAGCCATTCTGACTGGTGTGAAGTGGTACCTCATTGTGGTTTTGATTTGCATTTCTCTAATAATGAGTGACGTTGAGCATCTTTTCATGTGTTTGTTAGCCATCCGTATGTCTTCTTTGGAGAAATGTCTGTTTAGTTCTTTGGCCCATTGTTTGATTGGGTCGTTTATTTTTCTGGAATTGAGCTGCATAAGTTGCTTCTATATTTTTGAGATTAGTTGTTTGTCAGTTGCTTCATTTGCTATTATTTTCTCCCATTCAGAAGGCTGTCTTTTCACCTTGCTTATAGTTTCCTTTGTTGTGCAGAAGCTTTTAATTTTAAATAGATCCCATTTGTTTATTTTTGCTTTTATTTCCAGAATTCTGGGAGGTGGATCATAGAGGATCCTGCTGTGATTTATGTCAGAGAGTGTTTTGCCTATGTTCTCCTCTAGGAGTTTTATAGTTTCTGGTCTTACATTTAGATCTTTAATCCATTTTGAGTTTATTTTTGTGTATGGTGTTAGAAAGTGATCTAGTTTCATTCTTTTACAAGTGGTTGACCAGTTTTCCCAGCACCACTTGTTAAAGAGATTGTCTTTAATCCATTGTATATTCTTGCCTCCTTTGTCGAAGATAAGGTGTCCATAGGTGTGTGGATTTATCTCTTGGCTTTCTATTTTGTTCCATTGATCTATATGTCTGTCTTTGTGCCAGTACCATACTGTCTTGATGACTGTGCCTTTGTAGTAGAGCCTGAAGTCAGGCAAGTTGATTCCTCCAGTTCCATTCTTCTTTCTCAAGATTGCTTTGGCAATTCGAGGTTTTTTGTATTTCCATACAAATCTTGAAATTATTTGTTCTAGTTCTGTGAAAAATATGGCTGGTAGCTTGATAGGGATTGCATTGAATTTGTAAATTGCTTTGGGTAGTATACTCATTTTCACTATATTGATTCTTCCGATCCATGAACATGGTATATTTCTCCATCTATTAGTGTCCTCTTTGATTTCTTTCATCAGTGTTTTATAGTTTTCTATATATAGGTCTTTAGTTTCTTTAGGTAGATATATTCCTAAGTATTTTATTCTTTTCATTGCAATGGTGAATGGAATTGTTTCCTTAATTTCTTTTTCTACTTTCTCATTATTAGTGTATAGGAATGCAAGGGATTTCTGTGTGTTGATTTTATATCCTGCAACTTTACTATATTCATTGATGAGCTCTAGTAATTTTCTGGTGGAGTCTTTAGGGTTTTCCATGTAGAGGATCATGTCGTCTGCAAAGAGTGAGAGTTTTACTTCTTCTTTTCCAATTTGGATTCCTTTTATTTCTTTTTCTGCTCTGATTGCTGTGGCCAAAAATTCCAAAACTATGTTGAATAGTAGCGGTGAAAGTGGACACCCTTGTCTTGTTCCTGACTTTAGGGGAAATGCTTTCAATTTTTCACCATTGAGGATAATGTTTGCTGTGGGTTTGTCATATATAGCTTTTATTATGTTGAGGTATGTTCCTTCTATTCCTGCTTTCTGGAGAGTTTTTATCATAAATGGATGTTGAATTTTGTCAAAGGCCTTCTCTGCATCTATTGAGATAATCATATGGTTTTTATTTTTCAATTTGTTAATGTGGTGAATTACATTGATTGATTTGCGGATATTGAAGAATCCTTGCATCCCTGGGATAAAGCCCACTTGGTCATGGTGTATGATCTTTTTAATGTGTTGTTGGATTCTGAGGGATAGAGTTTTGTTGAGGATTTTTGCATCTATGTTCATCAGTGATATTGGCCTGTAGTTTTCTTTTTTTGTGACATCTTTGTCAGGTTTTGGTATTAGGGTGATGGTGGCCTCATAGAATGAGTTTGGAAGTTTACCTTCCTCTGCAATTTTCTGGAAGAGTTTGAGGAGGATAGGTGTTAGCTTTTCTCGAAATTTTTGGTAGAATTCAGCTGTGAAGCCGTCTGGACCTGGGCTTTTGTTTGCTGGAAGATTTCTGATTACAGTTTCAATTTCCATGCTTGTGATGGGTCTGTTACGATTTTCTATTTCTTCCTGGTTCAGTTTTGGGAAATTGTACTTTTCTAAGAATTTGTCCATTTCTTCCATGTTGTCCATTTTATTGGCATACAACTGCTGATAGTAGTCTCTTATGATCCTTTGTATTTCTGTGTTGTCTGTTGTGATCTCTCCATTTTCATTTCTAATTTTATTGATTTGATTTTTCTCTCTTTGCTTCTTGATGAGTCTGGCTAATGGTTTGTCAATTTTATTTATCCTTTCAAAGAACGAGCTTTTGGCTTTGTTGATTTTTGCTATGGTCTCTTTTGTTTCTTTTGCATTTATTTCTGCCCTAATTTTTAAGATTTCTTTCCTTCTACTAACTCTGGGGTTCTCCAATTCTTCCTTTTCTAGTTGCTTTAGTTGTAGAGTTAGGTTATTTATTTGACTTTTTTCGTTTCTTGAGGTATGCCTGTATTGCTATGAACTTTCCTCTTAGCACTGCTTTTATAGTGTCCCACAGGTTTTGGGTTGTTGTGTTTTCATTTTCATTAGTTTCTATGCATATTTTGATTTCTTTTTTGATTTCTTGTGTGATTTGTTGGTTATTCAGAAGTGTGTTGTTCAACCTCCATATGCTGGAATTTTTAATAGTTTTTCTCCTGTAATTGAGATCTAATCTTAATGCATTATGGTCAGAAAAGATGCTTGGAATGATTTCGATTTTTTTGAATTTATCAATTTTAGATTTATGGCCCAGGATGTGATCTATCCTGGAGAAGGTTCCATGAGCACTTGAAAAAAAGGTGAAATTCATTGTTTTGGGGTGAAATGTCCTATAGATACCAATTACGTCTAACTGATCTAATCTATCATTTAACGTTTGTGTTTCTTTGTTAATTTTCTGTTTAGTTGATCTGTCCATAGGTGTGAGTGGGGTATTAAAGTCTCCCACTATTATTGTGTTATTGTTGATTTCCCCTTTCATACTTGTTAGCATTTGTCTTACATATTGTGGTGCTCCTATGTTGGGTGCGTATATATTTATAATTGTTATATCTTCTTCTTGGATTGTTCCTCTGATCATTATGTAGTGGCCTTCTTTGTCTCTTTTCACAGCCTTTGTTTTAAAGTCTGTTTTATCAGATATGAGTATTGCCACTCCTGCTTTCTTTTGGTCTCTATTTGCATGGAATATCTTTCTCCAGCCCTTCACTTTCAGTCTGTATGTGTCCCTTCTTTTGAGGTGGGTCTCTTGTAAGCAGCATATAGAGGGGTCTTGTTTTTGTATCCATTCGGCCAGTCTTTGCCTTTTGGTTGGGGCGTTCAACCCATTTACGTTTAAGGTAATTATTGCTAAGTATGATCCCGTTACCATTTACTTTATTGTTTTGGGTTCGGGTTTATACACCCTTTTTGTGTTTCCTGTCTAGAGAAGATCCTTTAGCATTTGTTGGAGAGCTGGTTTGGTGGTGCTGAATTCTCTCAGCTTTTGCTTGTCTGTAAAGCTTTTGATTTCTCCTTCGTATTTGAATGAGATCCTTGCTGGGTACAGTAATCTGGGCTGTAGGTTATTGTCTTTCATCACTTTAAGTATGTCTTGCCATTCCCTCCTGGCCTGAAGAGTTTCTATTGAAAGATCAGCTGTTATCCTTATGGGAATCCCCTTGTGTGTTATTTGTTGTTTTTCCCTTGCTGCTTTTAATATTTGTTCTTTGTGTTTGATCTTTGTTAATTTGATTATGTGTCTTGGGGTGTTTTGCCTTGGGTTTATCCTATTTGGAACTCCCTGGGTTTCTTGGACTTGGGTGATTATTTCCTTCCCCATTTTAGGGAAATTTTCAACTATTATCTCCTCAAGGATTTTCTCATGATCTTTCTTTCTGTCTTCTTCTTCTGGGACTCCTATAATTCGAATGTTGCAGCGTTTCATATTGTCCTGGAGGTCTCTGAGATTGTCCTCGTTTCTTTTAATTCGTTTTTCTTGTTTCCTCTCTGAATCATTTATTTCTACCATTCTATCTTCTATTTCACTAATCCTATCTTCTGCCTCCGTTATTCTACTATTTGTTGCCTCCAGAGTGTTTCTGATCTCATTTATTGCGTTATTCATTATATTTTGACTCTATTTCTTCTAGGTCCTTGTTAAACCTTTCTTGCATCTTCTCAATCCTTGTCTCCAGGCTATTTATCTGTGATTCCATTTTGATTTCAAGATTTTGGATCATTTTCACTATGAATATTCGGAATTCCTTCTCAGGTAGATTCCCTACTTCTTCCTCTTTTTTTTGGTTTGGTGGGCAGCTCTCCTGTTCCTTTACCTGCTGAGTATTCCTCTGTCTCTTCATCTTGGTTACATTGCTGCATTTGGGGTGGCCTTTTTATATTCTGGTAATTTGTGGAGTTCTCTTCATTATGGAGCTTCCTCACTGTGGGTGGGGTTCTATCAGTGGCTTGTCAAGGTTTCCTGGTTAGGGAGGCTTGTGTTGGAGTTCTGGTGGGTGGAGCTGGGTTTCTTCTCTCTGGAGTGCAGTGGAGTGACCAGTAATGGGTTATGAGACATCAAAGGTTTTGGAATAATTTTGAGCTGCCTGTATATTGAAGCTCAGGGGAGTGTTCCTGTGTTGCTGGAGAATTTGAGTGGTATGTCTTGTTGGTGGAGCTTGGTTTCAGTGCAGGTATGAAGGCATTTGATGAGCTCCTATTGCTTAATGTTCCCTGAATTCAAGAGTTCTCTAATGTTTTCAGGCTTTGGATTTAAGCCTCCTGCTTCTGGTCTTCAGTTTTATTTTTACAGTAGCCTCTAGACTTCTCCATCTATACAGCACCAATGATAAAACATCTAGGTTAAAGATGAATAGTTTCTCCACATTGAGGGACACTCAGAGAGGTTCACTGAGTTACAAGAAGAGAAGATGGAGGGGGTAGTTAGAGGTAACTGGAATGAGATGCAGTGAGATCAAAAGAGGAGAGAGCAAGCTAGCCAGTAGTCACTTCCTTATGTGCGCTCCATAGTCTGGACCGCTCAGAGGTATTTACGGAGTTATACAGGGAAGAGGAGAGGGAGGAAGTAGACAGAGGTGGCTAGGAGGATAAGAGAGAGGAATGAGAAGGAGAGAGACAAATCCTGCCAGTAACCAGTTCCTTAGGTGTTCTCCACCGTCTGGGACACACAGAGATTCACAGAGTTGGATAGAGAAGAGGTGGGTGAGAAAAGAGACAGAGGCCACCTCGTGGAGAAAAAGGAGAGTCCAAAGGAGGAGAGAGTGGTCAAGCCAGTAATCTCGCTCTCAGGTAAACTTGGGTAGTGAAGTTTGGGTTTTTAAATGTACAAAATTGACAACAAAAACCTAAGAGCAAAGATTAAAAATCTAGAGTAGAGGTTGGATTTTCAAAAATACAATATTAAAAGAAGCAGAAGGAAAAAGGAAGAAAGAAAAAAAAAACAAGAATCATTAAAAAAACAAAAACAACAACAAAAAACAAACAAACAAACAAAAAACCACCAACAACCATCCAAAGACTATATATGGTGTTTGCCTTAAAAAAAAAAAATAGTAATAGTAGGTTATAGAAATAAAAATTAGAGGAGAAATAGAAGACTTAATAATTAAAATAAGTTAGAAAAAAAAAGAAAAAATAAAAGAAAACAAAAAACAAAAAAACAAACAAAAAAAGGAATGATTTTAAAAATAGTAAAAATATATCTGGCCCTTCTCTGATGTTGTGGGCCGTGTGGGATCACTTCCAAGGTGGTTCCCTCTGTTTAACTTCTTCTGTTTGCTGGTTTTTTAGGCTCACTAGTTCAGTCGCACTGTGGGAAGGGGGGATGCTGCAAACAAATAGCACTGTCGTGTGCACACAGTGTCTCAGCCCCGCTTGACATGTCACTTCTCGTGGCGCACAAATCGCTCCGGCTCTATGATGCTCAGCCGGGAACCGTCTGGGGCCGGCCCTAGGCTGCGTGCACTTCCCCGGTCCAAGCCGCTCAGGTTTGGCGCTCAGGCAGCCCTCAGAGGCACAGATTCGGCTGGGACTGCGCTTTGTGCCCTTCCCAGGTCCGAGTAGCTCAGGAGTTTGGCGAGCGCGATCGCCGCGGCTTGTCACCTTTTCTGCCGCTGCTGCTCAGCTTTCTGGGTGGACCGCTGGCGCTCCCCGTGAGGCAGATGGTGACTGGAGCACCCCCAGAAGTCTTAGCAAAGAAGCCTGCTTGCAGTTAGGTAAGTAAAGTCTCTCCGGGTCTGCAGTTGCCCCTTTCCAGTCCTTACGGCTCTGGCTGCCTGTCCCCGGCGGGGGATGGTCTGCAGCCGGCTTTTCCCGTTCCGTCCTTTGTTCTGTGCTCAGTCCTGGCGGTGTCTTATGTTCGAGCTTTTCGGGCAGTAGCTGTCCCACAGTCTGGTTTGCTAGCCCAAGTTAGATCGTTCTAGTTGCGCGTGGGGCGTTCCTGCCCGATTCTTACAAAGCACTGCAGCCCGCGCCTCCCGCGCTTCCCTGCCCTGCCCCCACTTCCCAATGGCAGATGCAGGTGTCTGTGCTCCTTTTCCGCTGGGGGAGTTACTGTTGGGCTTGTAATCTCTTGGTTTTAATTATGTATTTATTTTTCCTTCCTGTTAAGTTGCCCTCTGTGTTTCCAAGACTCACCACAGACTCGGCAGGGAGAGTGTTTCCTGGTGTTTGGAAACCTCTCTTCTTAAAATTCCCTTCCCGGGACGGGCTTCCCTTCCCGGGACGGAGCTCCCTCCCCACCTCCTTTGTCTCCTTTTTCGTCTTTTATATTTTTTCCTACCTGTTTTTGAAGACAATGGTCTGCTTTTCTGGTTGCCTGATGTCCTCTGCCAGCCTACAGAAGTTGTTTTGTGGAGTTTGCTCGGCGTCGAAATGTTCTTTTGAGGAATTTGTGAGGGAGAAAGTGGTCTTCCCGTCCTATTCCTCCGCCATCTTTACAGTTCCCCCTCTTTTAATCTTGTAGTTTGGCTTCCCTGGTGGCTCAGGGGTCAAGAATCCATCTGCCAATGCCAGAGAAGTGGGTTCAATCTCTGGGTTGGGAAGATCCCCTGGAGTAGGAAATGGCAACCCATTTCAGCATTCTTGTCTGGGAAATCGCAATGGCAGAGGAACCTGGTGGGCTACAGTCCATTTGGGTCGCAAAGGAGTTGGACACGACTTAGTGACTGAACAACAGCAGCAACAATCTTGTAGGTAAATCTTTGTTTTTATAAATTCTTTAAAATATTCATATTCATTTTCTGTTGCTGCTGTAACATATTATTAGTGGGCTAAAATCAAGGTATCAGCATGGCTGAGATCCTTCTGGAGTTTCTTGGGGATACTCCTTTTTTTGTTTGTTTTTTCTTCTCCAGCTTCTAGAGTCTGCTAGTATTCCTTGCCTTCTGACTGTGTCATTCCAACCTATTTTTCTGTCATTGTATCTTATTCTCTTACTCCCTTTTTCCCTCCTTTTATAAGGACCCCTGTGATTACATTGGGCATACCCAAATAATTCAGGATAATCTTCCCATCTCAGAATTCTTGAATTAATCAGATTTGCAGAGTCACTTTTTCCAGATAGTGTATTTAACATATTCACAGATTCTAGAATTAGAACATAGAAATTTAAGTGTCCCATTATTCTACCTACCATCCTCAATGCTCTGGCCCCCAGATATTCATGACTGTACCATATGCAAAATATATATTTACCCCATCCTAACATTCTCAAAATCTCAACACATTACAGTATCAACTCAAAGTCTAAAATTTCTTCTAAATCTCATCATGTAAATTAGGTATAGGAGAGCCTTTGGGTATAAATTTTTCCTAAGATACTATTCCTACCATCTGTGAACTTGTAACACTCAAGAAATGAGTTTTCAGCTCTCAAAAGACAATCATAGGGCAAGATGAAAATTAGACAGTCTCTCAAAAATAAAGGAAATGGAAAGAAATGGAATTACCAGGTCCAGGCAGTTTTGAAATCCAGTATGGCAAGTTCCGTTAGTCTTCAGTACTGGGGACAAAAACATCCTCTTTAATTTGAGGCTCCACCTTATGTGCTCATGTCTCTGCCCTTAGGATCATCCTTCCTTTTTCATGAAGGGTCACTACTGAGCGACTTCATTTTCACATTTCATTTTTTACGCATTGGAGAAAGAAATGGCAACCCACTCCAATGTTCTTGCCTGGAGAATCCCAGGGATGGCGGAGCCTGGCGGGCCCCCGTCTATGGAGTCACACAGAGTCGGACACGACTGAAGTGAGTTAGCAGCAGCAGTGCATGTTTTCAGCTGAGTGGCTTCATCAGGCTGTTTCCAGCCTGTGTTATTTTGGGGATCCAGAACCTTCTTTTATTTTGTCAGAATTCTCTCTGTCCTTGTCAGTAAGCTGGCAGTGTTTCTGTTCATATGGCAGTCTCAAGAACCTGTGCATTTCCTGTGTATGTCTTGGGGATTCATTCTATTAGACCAGAGGTTCCTCCACATATCTTTCCTGTGTGATCCCATCTCAGTATCTGGATTCTGCTTCAGTGGCTGCAGGAGTCCAGAGGCACATACATACTCTCTTCTAAGATCCCTGTTTGACTGAATACTATGACTTTTTGATCCTCCCAAGGTACCACTAAAATGTTGCCATTCCATGTGTTTGAGTAGAGTCCCCTTTGCTATTTAATGTAACATTTTCACAGGTTTTGGGGATTAGAATATGGACATCTTTCTGCTGCTGAGGCATTATTATGCCTATCATAGTATTGTGTTTCAATTTTTTTAAAGTCCAGGGACACTAATAATAATATGGTGTGCGTGTGTGTGTGTGTGTGTGTATATATATATATATATATATATATATATCTACAAATATATGTATGTATATACATACTTGCAATCAAATCATGTCATAGTAGCTGTTATTCAGTAGTGCAGTAAATATATTTTGGGTTTATTATCTTGGGCTTCTGGCCAGTTACATTCATTTTTAACACAATGGAAATAACTTCATCTCTGCCCATCTATACTTCTAGTCCAAATTAAAGGGTTCAGTTCTACTTTCCTATGACATTTGAGCATGAATTTGCTTTATCTGAATTTAAAATGTTTGTGTAAGTTACTTAGGGTGCACATGATTTATTTAACTACATGTTAGGCTCTTAAGTTTAAACTGTTGTTTTCATGTGCCTTAATTTAGCTTCCTTTTTGCTTTATCTGGTACTGTACTCAGTAGAATAAATTCTCATTGAAAGACTCGCTTTTTATTTTGGCCTTACTACATGGTATGTGGGATCCTACTTTCCCAACCAGGGAATGAGCCTGCTTCCCCCTCACTGGAAGCACAGTCTCAACCATTGGACTCCCAGGGAAAACCTGAAAAACTTAATTTTCATACTTTGTTTCAAATTTGTTTTAATTTATCTAAGCTTCATCAAATATTATTTTCCAAAATTTTATGAGGTAATCCAAAAATAGCACCAAATATTCTAAAGCCTCTCATTAGTCAGTCTGATTTTATAAACATCTGGCAAGTTTTTGTTGTTTTCTTTTCTGGTGCTTTTTTTTCCTTTAGCACTGCCCTTGTGACTCAGAGGTTGAAGCCTCTGCCTGCAATGCAGGAGACCTGGGTTCGATGCCTGGGTCCAGAAGATCCCCTGGAGAAGGAAATGGCAACCCACTCCAGTATTCTTGCCTGGAGAATCCCATGGACGGAGGAGCCTGGTGGGCTACAGTCCACGGGGTCGCAAAGAGTCGGACACGACTGAGCGACTTCACTTTCCTTTCCTTTACTTTCACCGTTGTTTTACCAACAATGAAATATACTTTTAGTACTTAATATCTTTTCAGCAGCTAGTACATTTTCAGCCTTTAATCCTACTTTGAAATATTAAGTTATTACTTGGTAGTAAATGTTCACCACAGTGATTTGAGGGAGAGTAGTTGTAACAGTTTTTAAAGAGTGCAATAAGGTTGCATGTTATCAATTATTATTTTCTATAAGCATTTGTTAGTGCTACAAACTTTAAGAACAGTTTCTTAGTTTCTTGTGCATAGAGTTGGGAAGCAATTTGTCATTTTTATGATTGTAAACACTGTATATAACTATTCTTAGCCTTTTTTCCTACCAGGCTGATAATATCTAATATATTTAATCATTTCTATGATGTGACTTTGAGAAGTAAAAGAAAGTAGCCAGGTATCAAGATTACCTGTAGTGATAAGAATGAATAATGGATAGATGGACAAGAATAGTGACTCCTTATTATATTATTTTTACAACTCAGAAAAGTGAAACTCACAGAAGTTATGTAATTTGCCTGAGATCAGTCAATTAGTATTCCAGCTGGGTTTGGATCCGACGCTTGCTGAATCCAATTTACCAGAGACACTTTTAATACTAAAGAAGCAGTTGGTTTTGAGATGAGAAATCTAAAAGGTAACATAGTTTATGTATTGTAGTGAAATAAGGTGTTCTGGTCAGTTGTAATTATATGTATATATACATATTTTATTTTCCATGATTCAAAAAAATAATGCATAAGTAGGCTCCTCTAATTTCCAGAGTTACTACAAAGATTAATGTTTCAGTGGCTGTCTTTGCCATATGGGCAGCTAAGTGCCTAAAAGTCAGTTTTACACGGTTTCAAATACTTCATTGACTTATTTTTGTTTCAGTTCAGTTCAGTCACTCAGTCGTGTCCAACTCTTTGCGACCCCATGAATTGCAGCACGCCAGGCCTCCCTGTCCATCACCAACTGCCGGGTTCGCTCAAACTCATGTCCATCGAGTCAGTGATGCCATCCAGCCATCTCATCCTCTGTCGTCTGCTCTGTCAATTTGTCTTTGTATTAATTGACTCCATGTTATATAGCCATCTTATCCTGAAATAAGTCTTCTCTTTAGTTAACTCATTTTCTTTCTTTTTATTTATTCATGTTATTGTCTATTTTATATTCTACAACAGTGTTTATTCTGTATCAAGCTAAGTCTCTCCCCTGCTAAAAAGAATTAATCCTCCCTAACTCACATTATTACAAAAAAAGGTCTGACCCGGCTAACCAAAGTATTTTGGTCACTCACCTTGAGCCAGATATCCTGGAGTATGAAGTCAAGTGGGCCTAGGGAAGCATGGCTATGAACAAAGCTAGTGGAGGTGATGGAATTCCAGTTGAGTTATTTCAAATCCTAAAGATGTGCTGTTAAAAAACTGCACTCAATATGCCAGAAAATTTGGAAAATTGAGTAGTGGCCACAGGACTAAAAAAGGTCAGTCCTCATTCCAATTCCAAAGAAGGTCAATGCTAAAGAATGTTCAAATTACCTCAAAACTGCACTCATTTCATATGCTAGCCAGGTAATAGTCAAAACTCTTCAAGCTAGGCTTCAATGATACGTGAACCAAGAACTCCCAGATGTACAAGCTCGATTTAGAAAAGGCAGACAAACCAGCTACCAGATTGTTGGATCATAGAAAAAGCAAGAGAATTCCAAAAAAACAACTACTTCTTCGTCACTGACTATGCTACAGCCTTTGTGTGAATCACAACAAACTAGAAAATTCTGAAAGAGATGGGAATACCAGACCACTCTACCTGCTTTCTGAGAAACCTGTGTATAGGTCAGGAAGCAGCAGTTAGAATCAGACATGGAACAATGAACTGGTTCAAAATTGGGAAGGGAGTATGTCAAGGGTCTGTATTGTTACCCTGCTTTTTAACTTATACTGAAAGTATATCATGCAAAATGCTGGGCTGGATGAAGCACAAGCTGGAATCTAGAATCCTGGGAGAAATATCAGTAATGTCAGATATGCAGATGACACCACCCTAATGGCAGAAAGTGCAGCGGAACTCAAGAACCTCTTGAAGGGTGAAACAAGAGATTGAAAAAGCTGGTTTAAAACTCAACATTCAAAAAACAAAAATTGTGGCATCCGATCCCATCACTTCACGGCAAATAGATGAGGAAACAATGGAAACAGTGGCAGACTATTTTCTTGGGCTCCAAAATCACTGCGAATGGTAATTGCAGTCATGAAATTAAAAGACACTTGCTCCTTGAAAGAAAAGCTATGACAAACCTAGACAATGTATTAAAAAGCAGAGACATCACTTTGCTGACAAAGGTCTGTCTAGTCAAAGCTATGGTTTTTCCAGTAGTCATGTGCAGATGTGAGAGTTAGACCATAAAGAAGGCTGAGTGCCAAAGAATCGATGCTTGCAAACTGTGGTGCTGGAGAAGACTCTTGAGAATCCCTTGGACAACAAGGAGATCAAAGCAGTCAATCGTAAAGGAAATCAATCCTGAGTATTCAGGATTGGGAGGGCTGATGCTGACTGAAGGTCCAGTACTTTGGCCACCTGATGTGAAGAGCCAACTCATTAGAAAAGACTCTGATGCTGGAAAAGATTGAGGGCAGAAGGAGAAGGGGACGACAGAGGATGAGATGGTTGGATGGCATCCCTGACTCAGTGGACATGAGTTTGAGCAGACTCTGGGACACAGTGGAGGACAGGAAAGCCTGACATGCTACAGTCCATGGGTCACAGGGAGTCAGACACGACTGAGCCTCTGAACAACAGAAAACTCACACTATTAGGAGATGTTTTTGCCTTATTTTAAAATATTTTTTTAGTTAGTTATATATGCAAAATTGTGTGTACTTATAAATATTTTTGCATGAAAATAGTTCTACAGTCTGTTTCTAAGTACATATTTATTTTTTGCTCATTCCTCTACAAATTTTCACATGTATATTTAACTTATCAAAAATTTGAAGCTAATATCCTTTTTTTCACCGATAGAATGCATTACTTCTACTAATTGCTCTCCCGTTTATATGTTGTCATTGTTACATATAGGGCTTTAGGGTTATAGGATTTTTTAAAAGCTTCTTTGAGTTACAGCTTAATAACATCCCACAAATTATCTCTTCTGTCTGAGACTCTCAACTTTACATCACCTACCTTCTGTTTAGAGTAGGTGTTCACTGTTTCTTTCTGTTAGGATTTCCTGGTGCTTATTCACAGTTTTGTCTTCAAATGTTCTTATTTTATCTTCATTCTCAAAATACTAATTGACAGTTACATTTTCTCAGCTCATTGAACATATCACTCCACTGTCTTCTGTTTTCCATTTTGTTCTCATAGAGTTGTCTTTTTTGCATGATTCTCAGTTCTTTCTTTGTTTTTTTCTGTGACATCTTTGTGATAACTCTAGGTGTGAATTTCTATTTATTCTGCTTAGGATTCATTTGTTATCTTAAATTTATAGCTTTTCTTTTCCTTGCCAGCAAAAAAAATTTTTGCTAGCAAAAATTTGCTAGCAGAAATTCATTATTTCTCTAGGTATTGCTGTTGCTCCTTTCTTTGATTCTTTGCCTTTAAGAAACCTAGTAGATTTATTTTAGATCACTTCATTCCATCCTTCCTATCCTTTTATCTCTCTTCATATTATTTTATTGTTTCTCTATGCAGCATTCTAGCTTTTTCAGATTACTCTTAAAATCTGTTTCCCTCTTTATTTCTGTCTAAGTTACTGTGTTAAATACATTAATTGAAAATTTAAATTTCAGTCATTGTATTTTTGCAGCTAAAAAGTGTTATTAGAGCCTCAAGTCTTTTCAGGTATAATTGTTTTCTCTCCTCTTTATTTCTCCTCTGTGTTTTCTCTCCTCTCCTTTATATTTTCATCTTTTTTTTTCATTAGGCATGTTAAATATGTTTTATTTCACATTCCATGAGAAATTATTTCAAAGTGTAAAGCCTTTATAAGTCTGTATCTGCTGTCTGTTGTTTTGCTGATTCTCAGCTCACGGTGTTTGTTGCTGTTACTGAATTTGGAGCTATAAATTACTTGCTTTGTAGTTTTATTTTGGGGAATTCTTTGAGGTTTAAGTTAGGTTTTTCCAATATAGATTTGGGTTTGTTTTCAGCTCTCTTTTTGGTGCTCTCTGTAATCTGGAGTTTCATCTTACACCAGCTGAGTAGTATAAATTTTCCCTGAAAATGTACAAGAAGGTTGTCTCATGATAACAAATTATTTAGTTGATCCTGTAGAGTCAGTTGAGCTTTTCATTTTCATGCCATAGTATCTTTAGAGTATAAAACAAATGTATATAATACAAAAAAAGAAATATAAGAAACAAAGACTGCTCAGTTGAGTTCGTCTCTTTGTGTGCCAATGCTATAAGTGTGTGTTCCATAAGGAAAGGCATTTTGATGAGACAACAAAATATCCTGGACATAATTGTGAAAGCGAAGATTAGGTGCTAGCTTAAACTTTACCTTCATAAAAATCTCACAAAAACTTAAAATAAAAAAATCCTGGAACTATTAAGTGAGTTTAAAATGTTACAGGATACAAAATGTCTATCACAATGAACAATTGGAAACTGAAAATTTAAAAATAACATTATTTATAATCTTCTCTACAAATGAAACAGGTATTGAGTATATGCAGGATCTATATGCTACCAACTACAAAATACTGACACAAGAAATCAGAAGAAAACCTAAATAAATGGATTGGCCAACCATATTAATGGAGTGAAAGATTCAGCATAGTGAAGATGTTAAATATCCTGGAATTATAGATTGCTATCAAAATCCCAGCAAAATTCTTTGTAGATACAGAGACAGGGAAATTCTAATATTTTATGTGGATAGCTAAAGGAGCTGGAATATCTAAAACAGTTTTTTAAAAGAGGACTTCCATTACCCAGTTTAGCTAGAGTAATCTAGTACATTAGTGGCAAAAGGTCAGATCCATAGATCAATAGATCAGAATAAAACTAGACCCGCACAGTATGGCCAGTGATTTTTGACAGAGGTGCATTAGTGACCTTAGTTAGGGAAAGAATTCTTTGATATGACAGCAAAATCATCCATAAAACAATACATGATTAATTAAACTTCATGAAAAAGTTATCTGTGCAAAACACTAATAAAGAGAATTAAAAAAAATACAGTAGACTGGGAAAAACATTTGAAAGTCACATATCCAGCGAAGGGGGGATCTAGTATTCAGACTATATAAAGTCATATCAAAACATAACAATAAGAAAATAACCTACTTTTTTAAAGGGCAAAGATTTGAACTGAAGTATCTTTTTCCTCTATCATTTTGAATTCTCAACTGGTACCACTGTAACTAAAGCCAGATTAACAAGAGAAAAGCATACGGATTTATTTAGCATTAGTTTTATACAATGTAGGTGCCTTCCTAAAGAAATGAAGACCTGCAGAAATGACTTGAGTGTTTTTCTTCTTGGTTTGGTGAAGAGCGGGAAGTCTTGGAAAGATGTGATGGAGCAGAGTTGTACCAAGTTCAGCAAACTGGGGGAGAGCGAGCAGGCCTCTGCTCAGACTGTTCTGCGGTCCCTAGTCTCTGGAGATAGGATGCGCCTTCTCCCTCCCTCTAGCTATACGAAAGGCACTTTTCACACAAGGTGACCTGCTTTAGAGGAAAGTCAAAAAGTTGTTTCTCTGCATTTCGTATCTCAGATTCCTTCAGCTTGAAACAGTCAGTATGTCAGGGTGCCACTTTTGAGGGCAGCATGTCTTGAACACCATGTCAGACACATCACCAAAGATAGCATGCAAGTGGCAAACAGACACATGAAAAGATGTTCAGCGTTTTTGCTTACTAGGGAGATGCAAATTAAAACCACAGTGAGTACTATTTCACACCTACTTGAATGGGTAAAATTTAAAAATACTGACAAGTCAGTGCTCTCAGTGATGCAGAGGAACTGGAATTCTCAAACATTGCTGGTGGTTATGCAAATGGTATAGCCAGTTTAGAAAACATTTGGCAGTTTTTTATAAAGTTACACATAATTGTATGTATGTCTCAGCGATCCTATTTTTAAACATTCCTAGAGACATGAAACTTATAGCATAAAATCTCATATGTAAATGAATTGTTGTTGTTCTGTCACTCAGTCGTGTCTGACTGTTTGCAACTCCATGGACTGCAGCTTGCCAGGCTTCCCTGTCCTTACCATCTCTCAGAGTTTGCACAAACTAATGTCCATCAGGTTGATGATGCCATCAACCATCTCATCCTCTGTTGTCCGCTTCTCCTCCTGCCTTCAGTCTTTCCCAGCATCAGGGTCTTTTCCAATGTGTCAGCTCTTCGGATCAGATGGCCAAAGTATTGGGGCTTCAACTTCAGGATCAGTCCTTCCACAGGATCTTCAAGGTTGATTTCCTTTAGGGTTGACTCGTTTGATCTCCTTGAAGTTCAAGGGACTCTTCAGAGTCTTCTCCAAGACCACAGTTCAAATGAATAGAGCAGCACTATTCATAACTGTCAAAAACTGTAAACAACTTAAATACATTTCAAAGAGTCAATGAATTTGCAAACCGTCTGGTGGAATTATTATTCAACAATAAAAAGAACACACCATTGTTATACACAAATCTCAAAGCAGTGCTGATCTATGACAGTTCAAGGACATGGAGTTCTGCTGTAACAGTGAGTAGTTACTGGAGGAGTCCTTTCCTGCCATAGTTGTTAGTTTAGATAACTAGGTCTTCAGATAGCATGGAATTACTCAGTCCTTTCATTGTAGGAAAGGACAAAAAAGGAAAAGTAAGCAACTTTAACTTTTTGGGGGCTTCCCTGGTGGCTTAGAGGTTAAAGCATTCGCCTGGGATGCAGGAGACCTGGGTTTGATCCCTGGGTCAGAAAGATCCCCTGGAGAAGGAAAATGGCAACCCACTGCAGTACTCTTGCCTGGAGAATCCCATGGAGGGAGGAGCCTGGTAGGCTACAGTCCATGGGGTCGCAAAGAGTAGGACACGACTGAGCGACTTCACTTCACTTCAAGCAACTTTAAATAGGGAGCTCTGAACTTTTTATGTGAAATGCTTAAATATATGAGTATACATTCTGTTAAAATACTTTATAACAATATATTAGGTAAGCTCTGTTTCTGTTTTATGGACCCTGTAACACATATAGAGTCAGGCATACTTGCTACTGATACAATCTAGGATCTGTGTGAGACGTCTTTACCTACCTGTTAGTCATAGAAGTATTCTGCTGCATGTTCCTGTAAAAGTTGTACAGCTTTGGCTTTTATGTTTAGGCTAAGAAATTATCTTGATTTAAAATTATATATATGCTCTGAGGTAGGGATTGCGGTAGGTTTCTTTCTGTATAGCTATACTGTTGTTTCAACTCCATTTATGGACAAATTTCTCTTTATCCATTGTTGTTGTGTCATCTTTGCTGATGATAAATATTTATTTCTGGACTCTCTGTGATGTATTTTTTATTTTTATGCTGGTACAACACTATATTGAGTACTATAGCTTTATAGTAAATGTCTAAACAAAGTAATACAAATCCTTCATTTAGTTTTTTTATTGAGATTGTTTTGGTTATTCTAGGTCTTTCCATTTCTATATAAATCTCAGAATCAGCCTAACATATTTTATTTAAAAAAGAAAACATTGCAGGGATTATGACTCGGAGACTTGAATCCATAAATTAGTTTGCAGAAAATTGGCATTTTAATATTGTCTTCCGTCTCTGAAAATGTTAACATCTCTTCATTTATTTATTCTTTTATTTTTCTCACCAGTGTTTTAAAGCTCTCAGTGTAAAGGTATTGCATACTTTATGCCAAATGTATTCCTGAGTACTTTGTTTCTTGATCCTGTGATACATGGACTTTTTAAAAAAAATTTTGTTTCCCAGTTTGCCATTAGGAAAGAACAACATAATTGATATTTGTCTATTGATTTTGTATACTGAGACCTTCTTCTGTTGATTTAATGGTACTAACAGGTTTATTTGTTGATTTCTTGACATGGTCTACCTAAATAGTCTGTGGTTTACAAATGGAAGCAGGAAGTATTGAATAGAACAGACATTCTTCCTTTTATCCTGGTATTAGTGAGAACATTCAGTCTTTCATAATATTCAGTATATACTCTGGTGTTAGCTATGAGCTTTTCATAGATTTCTTATCAGGTTGAGTAACTTCTAGTTCTCGTTTTCTAAATATTTTTTGTTGTAAATGGATATCAAACTATACTGGAGGCTTATTTTGCATTTACTAGATTGTATCATATAGTATTAGTATCATATAGTATTTGCCTTTTCCTCAATTAATATGGTGAATTTCATTGATTGTTTTTCAAATATAAGTTTGAAATGTATTCCTGGAACAGTTCTTAGCTGATCATGATGTAGTATCTTTTTAAAGATTACTGGACTAAAGATACCTAGGATTTTTATTGTATGGAGCATATTGTTCTGTAATTTTTTAAAATAATTTTTAAAGTTTTGATGTTGTGGTTATAGAAATCTAATACAGTGGGTAGGGAAATATTCTTCATCCTCTGTTTCCCCAGAAAGTTTGTGTAAGATTGATTTTATTTATTCCTTCCTTCATTGATGGAATTCACCGGTGAAGCTTTCTAGCCTGAAGTTGTCTTTATTGAAATTAATAAAAAATTTTAATTCCTTTAATATATTAAAAGCTATTTATATTTTTTAATCTATCTTATTTTAGTTTTCATCAGTTGTATTTTTAAGGAGTTTCCTTTCTATCTGTGTTGTTGCATTCCTCAGCATGCATAGTTCATAATATTACATTACTCTTTTATTTCAGTTCTTTAAAGGTGTTATTCTATTTTCTTTTGACTTATATTGTTTCTGATAAGAAGTAAGTTATGATTCATATCATTTTTTACTTGCATGTAATTTTTCTTTTCCTTTCTCTATTTTCAAAGTAGTTTTACTCTGCTGTGTCTAGGTGTGATTTGCCTTCCTACATGGAGTTCACTGAGTTTCTTAAACCTCATTTGTATTTTTATATTTATATTTCTATTTTTCAATTATTGGAGAAATTTTCAGCCATTATTTTTTCAAAAATGTTTCCCTCACTTTTCTTATCCTGGGACTTCGGTTTACTTGTTTGTGTATCTCCTAATAGTGTTTCATAGCCCACTGAATCTTTCTTTCTGTGTTTTAGATGAATGTGTGTGTGTTAGTCACTCAGTTGTGTCTGACTCTTTGTGACCACATGAACTGTAGCCCACCAGGCTCCTCTGTTCATGGAATTCTCCAGGCAAGAATACTAAAGTGGGTTGTATTTAATAGTTATTAATATGTCTCTTAAGAAACCCATATGCAGGTCAGGAAGCAACAGTTAGAACTGGACATGGAACAACAGACTGGTTCCAAATAGGAAAAGGAGTATGTCAAGGCTGTATATTGTCACCCTGCTTATTTAACTTATATGCAGAGTACATCATGAGAAACTCTGGGCTGGAAGAAGCACAAGCTGGAATCAAGATTGCTGGGAGAAATATCAATAACCTCAGATATGCAGATGATACCACCGTTATGGCAGAAAGTGAAGAGGAACTAAAAAGCCTCTTGATGAAAGTGAAAGAGGAGAGTGAAAAAGTTGGCTTAAAGCTCAACATTCAGAAAACGAAAATCATGGCATCTGGTCCCATCACTTCATGGGAAATAGATGGGGAAACAGTGGAAACAGTGTCAGACTTTATTTTGGGGGCTCCAAAATCACTGTAGATGGTGACTGCAGCCATGAAACTAAAAGATGCTTACTCCTTGGAAGGAAAGTTATGACCAACCTAGATAGCATATTAAAAGCAGAGACATTACCTTGCCAACAAAGGTCTGTCTAGTCAAGGCTATGGTTTTTCCAGTGGTCATGTATGAATGTGAGAGTTGGACTGTGAAGAAAGCTGAGCACCGAAGAATTGCTGCTTTTGAACTGTGGTGTTGGAGAAGACTCTTGAGAATCCCTTGGACTGCAAGGAGATCCAACCAGTGCATTCTGAAGGAGATCAGCCCTGGGATTTCTTTGGAAGGAATGATGCTAAAGCTGAAACTCCAGTACTTTGGCCACCTCATGCGAAGAGTTGACTCATTGGAAAAGACTCTGATGCTGGGAGGGATTGGGGGCCAGCGGAGAAGGGGATGACAGAGGATGAGATGGCTGGATGGCATCACTGACTCGATGGACATGAGTTTGGGTGAACTCCAGGAGTTGGTGTTGGACAGGGAGGCCTGGTGTGCTGTGATTCATGAGGTTGCAAAGAGTCGGACACGAATGAGTGACTGATCTGAGCTGAACTGAATATGTCTTGAAGCTCACTGATTCATTCTTCTGACATTTCTAATTTGTTTTTTAAAGCCCATTCAATGAAATTTTCATTTCAGATACTGAAATTTTCAATTATAATACATGTTTTGTAATTTTTTAATTTTCTCCTCCTTTGTGCAGATTTCCTCATCTGTTTATTCATTACGAAATAGTCATAACAGCTACTTAAAATCCATGTCAGGTAGCTGTAATGTCTGAGTCATTTTAGGGTCAGATAGGCAGTGATTGCCTTTATTGGCCACATTTTAATGTAATTTTGGGTTATCTCCTTCATATATTGAATGATACATGTGGACAGGTTGTATTCTGTTGTATTCCTCTGAAGAGTTTTGAATTTTGTTTTGTTTTGCCTAAATTCAGACTCCAAACTCTCTTTTTCACATTGGACAGTAGGTGAAATCTTTGCTCAGTTTGTCTAGTCCTCACTAGGCTGCTTGGATACTGTATGTGTAGTTTAGCTGTCAGCCCAGAGATTTAAGCATAGTTTAATACATAGAATTTGTATACTTCCTTTCTCCTTCCTAGAATATTCCTCCTCAGTTACCAGCTGCTATTGTCATCCTTAATTCTGTTGTCTAACTTAACAGCAGCTAAGACTGTTTCTTCAAAATCTAGCCATTTTGCTGAGCATCTACTGGAACTTACACTCTGATGTGAAAGTGAAGTTGCTCAGTCGTGTCCAACTCTTTGCGACCCCATGGACTGTAGCCTACCTGGTTCCACCGTCCATGGGATTTTCCAGGCAAGAATACTGGAGTGGGTTGCCATTTCCTTCTCCAGGAGATCTTCCTGACCCAGGTATTGAACCCGGGTCTCCCGTGTTGTAGGCAAATGTTTTACCGTCTGAACCACCAGAGAAGTCCCTACACTCTGATAAAAAGCCTTAAAAACAGGAAACTCACCCATTATTCTCATTCGCTTTTTCCAGATGGCAATTCTCTTCCAGTTTTCCTTCTGGTTAACCTCCAGTACCTTGAAATAGTTGTTTATATATATATATGCTGCTGCTAAGTCGCTTCAGTCATGTCCGACTCTGTGCGAGCCCATAGACGGCAGCCCACCAGGCTTCCCTGTACCTGGGATTCTCCAGGCAAGAATACTGGAGTGGGTTGCCATTTCCTTCTCCAATTTTATATATATATATATATATACACACACACAGACACACATATACATATATATGTGTATATATATATATGTATATATATAGTATCTTGACATCTGAGATGGTTGTTATATATATATATATATATTTATATGTGTGTGTGTGTGTGTGTGTGTGTGTATAGTATCTTGACATCTGGAACTTTAAATTGTTATCTGTAGGAGGGTTGGTTCATATCAAACTACTTCACCATTATAGGAAATGGGATTTTCTTTTCTTTAGACTTATATAACATCTATAGTGATACCTGTTATTCCTTTGGGCACTAGTCTTGGAAAGGTCTTATCAATTTAAATAATGTTCAGAAAGACAACAATTGGCATTCTTAATTTTTCTTAATGTCTATTTTCTGTTTTCTTGATTTGTGTTCTTATATTTATTCTTTCCCTCCATTGACTTTGGGCTTAATTTTTTAATCATTTCCTAGCACCTTAAGGTGGAAACTGAAATCACTGTTTTTAAGCCTTCCTTCATTTTTAGCATAAGCATTTAAATACACTGATAACTATCTAAGCTCTGATTTAGCTGCATTCCACAAATTGTGAAATTCTGTATTTGCATTGTCATTTGGTTTGAAATATCCTTGTGTTTTTAAAAATTTCTTTTTTTGATATGTGAGTTATTTGAAAGTATATTGTTACTGTTTTCTAATTTAATTTCTTTATGCTGTATATGATTTTACCCTTTAAAATGTAATGAGATTTACATGGGCATACCTTATATGGGCATTTTACTACACTTTGCTTTATTGCACTTCACAAATACTGCATTTTTTTTTAACAAATTGAAGTTTTGTGGTAAGTCTGCATTGAACAAGTCTATCAGTGCTGCTTTTCCAACATCATTTGCTCATTTAATCTCTCTGTGTCACGTTTGATAATCTCATAATATTTCAACCTTTTTTATTATTGTTATATTTGTTATGATGACCTGTGATCTTTGATGCTATTACTATGACTTGTTAGAGGCTCAGATGATGGTCAATATTTTTTTGCAACAAAGTATGCTTTAATTAGTGTAGTTAACATTGTTTTTTTAAGATATAATGCTCTTGCACACTTAATAGGCTACAGTATACTGTTAAGGCAAAAAAAAATATGAAACTAAAATGTGGCAAATGTTTTGTTGATATGTTATGAACGTGATGAACATTTTGTTGATAGTTTCCTTTGCCATGCAGAGTCTTTTTAAATTGATAGTCTCAGTCATTTATTTTTGCTTTTATTGCCTGTAGTTTTGTTGTCAAATCCAAAAACATTCTTTACAAGGTCAGTGTCAAGGACCTTTGCACTTATGTTTTCTTCCTAGAATTTTTATTATTTCATATCTTATGTTTAAATTTTTTAATCCATTTTGAATTTATTTTTGTACTTATAAAATAAAGGTTCAATTTCATTCATTTGCATGTGGATATCCACTTTTCCCAGTACCACTTATTGAAGGGATTATGTTTTCTTCTCAAAGAGTATCTTCTTACATCACAAGACATCTCTCTTTACTTTTTGCTATTATGCCTAAAATCCTAGTATCTAGGAGATTATAAAACATATAATATTTTTAACTTAATTGTTGAAATAATAAAAGGTTTTGTTAGGGACCAAACGACGGGCTCTAGGACCTGAGTCTTGTATATCAGAAAGAGACAGGACATGCGCTCATCCTGCCTGGCCAATCATGTAATCCCAGCTACTCCTGTAACTGAGACAAAGAACTGCCTGTATATAAGCCGCCATACTCCTTTGTTTGGGGCTCTTGTCGGATTCCACTGTGCTGGATGAGACTTGGGCCCTAGCACGCTAGAAATAAACTCCCTTCTTGCCTTTGCAAAAAAAAAAAAACATAACTTTCATATGAACTGGGAAACTAAAAAGTTTGTTGGGCTTGCTTTATTGCATTAATCTGTTTTATTGTGGTGGTCTGAAATCAAACTCCCAGTATCTCTGAGGTGTGCCTGTATTACAGCCCAGTATGTGGTGTATGTTGGAGAACATTCTGTGCATTTGTAAGAATGTATTATTTTACAGTTGTTGGAGTAATGTTTTGTAAATTTAATTGTCAGTTGGATCAAGGTGCTTGATGGTATCATTTGAAGCAGTGTTACTTGGGATATATAGCTTTGTATTGTTATATGTGTGTGCTGTTTTTCTCCTCTTATTATGAAAATTTCTGTATCGGTAATACTTCACTTGAAAGCTGTTTTATTTGATATTGATATGGTCACAACTCTCTTAAACTTACTGTTTGCATAACATATCTTATGTTATGTTCATTCTGTTACTTTTATTTCCGGTGTGTCTCTTGTATGCACATATAGTTGGGTATTCTTTTGTTCAGTCTGACAATCTCTGTATATTAATCGTGTGTGCTTAGTCTATTATATTGACTTATTTAATGGTAACGTTGAATTTAGGTCTTCCACTGTACTATTTGTTTATTCTTTGTTATAGTTGTATTTTGTCTCTGAAGCAGCTTTCTCGCCTTATTTTGAGTTAGTTGAATATTCAGCATGTTATATTGATTCCTCTATTGGCATTTTAGCTTTGTCACTTTACAATATTGTTTAAGTTACTCTAAGAATTACAATATGAACTTTAAATTATCAAAATCTACATAGAGTCAGTATTGTTCTATATCTTGTTAAAGGAACCTCACAAAAATAGAATAACATTTACACTCTACCTTGTGAACCTTAATTTGTTTTAGTTTTTGAGATCACAAAAAGTTTTAGCCTTTGTTCAGACACTTAAAGAAGTTATGTGGAAGCAGGTGGTGTTTTTCAGTTCTTGCTTTGAAGTTTCATTCGAGTATGTGTATATCAGTCTTTATTATAGGGTTAAGTTAGACCCATTATTAAGGTGTGACCTCTCTGAGGACCCTATCAAATACCTGTTGTATTACATAGTTTCTGTACTCTGGCTGATGGGAATGCTGCCTGTTTTCATCCCTGTATGGTTTATATGTGGTTCTCTGTTAAGACTGAGTCATGTCCGACTCTGCGACCCCAACAACGGTAGCCTACCAGACTCCTCTGTCCATGGGATTTTCCAGACAAGAATACTGGAGTGGGTTGCCACTTCCTTCTCCACTGTTAAGAATTAGTAGATTGCTTTTTCATTGATTCAGATGTAGTAAGCTGGCCTGTGAATGCCCTTCTGAAATGATTACATCTGAAATTTTGAGGTAATATTTCTTCCTTTTATGCATGCCTTTGTAAGAGGGAAAAGTTTCTTTTTAGCTCAGTAGAAGTCTAAACAAGTTAGACTGTTGCATGTTTAATGGTGACCACAAGTGTTGAGTTAATGAGCATATGACTATACTCAGGTTTCATCCTTTAAGTCAGTCAGGTTGGAAATGTATTTCTCACAATAGATTATTTCCGAGACAATTTACACATTGCTCTGAAAGGAGTCTTGTTTCCTTTTGGTTTGGTTATCATAATTCTACTTTTAATGTTTGCATACCATTGGACATTTTTCTTACCCCCTTGTTTATACTTGTATATGTAAATTATTTTGAAAGAATATCCTGTTGTCATGCCTACCCCCACATACCTCATGAGGTAAAACTCACCTGATATTTTTGCACTCTTCTTTGACCTCTTTCTTTTTGTTCCCTGTTACAGATTTTTTACTGTTTAACTGCTATTTAGTGAAAATACTTTCGTTATCTTGGTTTAAATGTCAAAGAGTAATGTAGAAATTTACAGCTGAGCTTTTTTTCCCCCTCTTACCTTACTTTTCATTTCTAAACACTCAAGAGCCACAGAAGAAATTCATATGGAAATTAGAAAGTATTTTGAACTTAATGAAAATAAAAACACAGTGTATTAAAATCACTTGGATGCAGTTAAAGCAATACTTAGAGGGGAATTTTTAGCACTGAACACCTACTTTAGCAAAGAAGAAAAGTCTCGAGTCAGTAACCTCGGCCTTCACCTTAAAGTAGAAAAAGAAAAACAAATGAAATGAGAACTTTTCTGGAGAAATAATATAGTAGAGATCAAGAAGGAAATCGATGAAACAGAAAAGCAATAGATAAAAATTAGTGAAACCAACATGGTTCTTTGAGAAGGCAATGAAATTGGTAAAACTTTACTCATACCGTTGATCAGGCAAAAAAGAGAAGACATTACAAAATCTGTAATGAGATAGGTCCCATTTCTACAGATTCTGCAGATATTAAAAGAATAGTAAGAGATCACTATGAACAACTTTATGCATATAAATTTGACATCCTACAAGAAAAATCTCAAGGAGACAATGTAAACTTATGCCTAAAGCAACTAGAGAAAGAATAGACAAAACCCAAATCTAGTAGAAGGGAAGGAATCATAAAGATACAAATGAAATAGAAATGAAGAAAATAGTAGCAAACATCAAAAGCTGATTCTTTGAAAAAATAAATAAAATTGGTAAACCTTTAGCCAGACTCATCAAGAAAAAAGGGAAAGAAGCCAAATCAATAAAGTTAGAATGAAAAATAAGTTGCAACCAACACCACAGAAATACAAAGGACCCCCAAGAGACTACTACAAGCAACTGTGTTATTCAGTCACTGAGCTGTATCTGACCCTTTGTGATCTCATGGACTGCAAGAGGCCAGGCTCCCTATCCTTCACTCTCTAATGAGGTTTGCTCAGATTCATGTCCATAGAGTCGGTGATACCATCTAACCATCTCATCCTCTGCTGCCCCCTTCTACTTTTGCCTTCAGTCTTCCCAGCATCAGGGTCTTTTCCAGTGAGTGAGCTTGCCACATCAGGTATCGAAAGTATTGGAGCTTCAGCTTCAGTATCAGTTCTTCCAATGAATATTCAGGGTTGATTTCCTATTGGATTGACTGGTTTGGTCTCCTTGCTGTCCAAGGGACTCTCAAGACCCTTTCCCGGCACCACAATTTGAAAGCATCAGTTCTTCAGCACTCAGCCTTCTTTATGGCCCAACTCTCACATCCGGACATGACTACTGGAAAAACCATAGCTTTGATTATGGGAAAACCAGATGTTTGTTGGCAAAATGATGTCTCTGCTTTTTAACACGCTGTTTAGGTTTGTCATACCTTTCCTTCCAAGGAGCTAATGTCTTTTAATTTCATGGCTGCAGTCACTATCCACAGTGATTTTGGAGGCCAAGAAAATAAATTCTGTCACTGCTTCCACTTTTCCCCTATTCTGTTTGCCATGGTGTGGTGGGACTGGATGCCATGATCTTAGTTTTTTGAAAGTTAAGTTTTAAGCCAGCTTATTCACTCTCCTCTTTCACCTTCACTGAGGGGTTCTTTAGTTCCTCTTCACTTTCTGACATTAGAGTGGTATCATCTGTGGTAAAGAACCTGTCTTCCAATGTAGATAGATATAAGAGATGTAGGTTCAATCCCTGGGTTGGGAAGATCACCTGAAGGAGGGCACAACAACCTACTGTAGTATTCTTGCCTGGAGAATCCCATGGACAGAGAAGCCTGGTGGGCTATAGTCCATAGCGTCACAAAGAAAGAGTCGGAGAAGACTGGAGAGACTTAGCATGCATGCATGCATCTTCATACCTGAGGTTGTTGATGTTCCTTCTGGCAGTCTTGATTCCAGCTTGTGATTTACCAGCATGGCATTTCTCATATTGCACTCTGCATATAAGTTAAATAAGCAGGGTGACAATATAAGCCTTGTTGTACTCCTTTCCCTATTTTGAACCAGTCTGTTGTTCCATGTCAAATTCTAGCTGTTACTTCTAAAATGGATAGCCTAGAAAGTGAAGTGAAAGTGAAAGTTGCTCAGTCATGTCCTGCTCTTTGTGACCGATGGACTATACAGTCCATGGAATTCTCCAGGCCAGAATACTGGAGTAGGTAGCCTTTCCCTTTTCCAGGGGATATTGACAACCTAGGGAACGAACCCAGGTCTCCCGTGAAATGGATAAATTCTTAAAATGGTACAGTCTCCCAAGACTGAACCAGGAAGAAATAGAAAATATGAGCAAACCAGTTCCAGGTACTAAAATTGAATCATAATTTAAACACTCCCAACAAACAAAAGTCCAGGGCCAGCTGACTTCACAGGTAGGAATTCCACCAAGCTCTTTATCTATAATATTTTTAGATATGAACTTGTAGTTTAAAATTCTTACAGAGTTTTAAAGTCTTGAAATGTTACTAGTTCAATCAGACAAGAAAAGAAAAGAAAATCGATACATATTAGGAAAGAAGAAATAAAAAGCTGTCTTTGTTCAAAGATGACATGAATGTCCCTTTAGAAAATTCTGAAGAATCTACCCCTAGATTCCTTTATAACAAGGTTATATGATACAAGGTTACTGTGTGAAAGTCTATTGCTTTCTATGTACCAGCAATGAGCAATTGAATTAGAAAATTGAATTAGCAATTAAAATCATTTGAAAAAGCAAGAGAATTCCAGAAAAAAATCTGCTTCATATATGCTAAAGCCTTTGATCGGGTGGATCAAAACAAACTGTGGAAAATTCTTAAAGAGATGGGAATACCAGACGACCTTACCTGGCTCCTGAGAAATCTGTATGCAAATCAAGATGCAACAGTTAGAATCAGGCATGGAACAACAGACTGGTTCCAAATTGGGGAAGGAGTATATCAAGACTGTATATTGTCACCCTATTTATTTAACTTCAGTGTTGAGTCAGGTCAGTTCAGTTGCTCATTCTGACTCTTTGTGATGCCGTGGACTGCAGCATGCCAGGCTTCCCTGTCCATCAACAATTCCTGGAGCTTGCTCAAACTCATGTCCATCAAGTTGGTTGCCATCCAACTATCTCATCCTCTGCCATCTCCTTCTCCTCCTGCCTTCAATCTTTCCCAGCATCAGGGTCTTTTCCAAGGAGTCAGTTCTTCACATCAGGTGGCCAAAGTACTGGAGTTTCAGCTTCAGCATCTGTCCTTCCAATGAATATTCAGGACTGATTTCCTTTTGACTGGTTTGATCTCCTTACAGTCCAAGGGATTCTCAAGAATCTTCTCCAACACCACAGTTCAAATCAATTAATTGGCACTCAGCTTTCTTTATAGTCCAACTCCCACATCCATGCATGACTACTGGAAAAACCATAGCTTTGACTAGACGGATCTTTGTTGATGCAGAGTACATCATGGAAAATGCCAGGTTGGATGAAGTGCAAGCCAGAATCAAGATTGCTGAGAGAAATACCAATAACCTCAGATATTCAAATGACACCACCCTTATGGCAGAAAGCGAAGAGGAACTAAAGAGCCTCTTGATGAAGGTGAAAGAGGAGAGTGAAAAAGCTGGCTTAAAACTCATCATTCAGAAATATGAAGATCCTGGCATCGAGTCCCTATCACTTCATGGCAAATAGATGGGGAAACAGTGGAAACAGTGAGAGACTTTATTTTCTTGAGCTCCAGAATCACTCCAGATGATGACTGCAGCCATGAAATTAAAAGATGCTTGATCCTGGAAGACAAGCTGTAACAAACCTAGAGAGCATATTAAAAAGCAGAGACATTATTTTGCCAGCAAAGGTCCAGCTAGTCAAAGCTATGGTTTTTCCAGTATTCATGTATGGGTGTGAGAGTTGGACTGTGAAGAAAGCTGAGCACCGAAGAATTGATGCTTTTGCACTGTGGTGTTGGAGAAGACTCTTGATAGTCCCCTGGACTGCAAGGAGATCAAACCAGTCAATTGTAAAGGAAATCAGTCCTGAATGTTCGTTGGAAGGACTGATGCTGAAGCTGAAACTCTCATACTTTGGCCACCTGATGCGAAGAACTCACTCATTAGAAATGACCCTGATTCTGGGAAAGATTGAAGGCAGAAGAAGGACAGAGGACAAGATGGTTGGACTGATTTCCTTTAGGATGTCATTTCTGAAATGATGTCATTTCCGATTCAATGGACATGAGTTTGACCATGCTCCGGGAGATGCTGAAGGACAGGGAAGCCTGGCATGCCACAGTTCATGGAGTTGCAGAGTTGGAAATGACTAAGCGACTGAACAACAACAGTAACAATAATCAATATGTTCACAGCTAGAGAAAAAGAGAAATAGAAAGAAATTCATTCCTAGGTACAAGTCTAACAAAATACATACAAGATCTAAATGAAGAAAACAGTGAAATTCTGATGAGCGCAAGCAAAGGAGAACTCAAAAAACAGAGGTTCTGTGTTCAGCTATGAAGACAATATTTTGGAGAAATTGATGCTCCCCAGTTTGGTCTATAGCGTCAATGCAATCTCAGTTAAAACCCAAACAGGTTATTTTATGTGTTTACAAACTGATTCTAAGGTTTATGCAAGGTAAAAGACCCAGAAGAGCAAACATATTATTGAAGAAGAATAAGTTGTAAGACTGATGCTATCCAAATTCAAGACTTACTAACTATAAAATTATTGTAATGAAGAGAGTGTAGCATTGGCAATAGACAAATAGATCAGTGAAACTAATTAGAATGCCCAGAAATAGATCCACACAAATATGGTGAGCTAATGTTTGACAAAGGAACAAAGACAGTTCAGTGGAGAAAAGATAGTCTTTGCAGTAAATGGTACTGAAACTACTGGACAGCCACATGCAAAGAAATGAATCTAGACACAAACTTTTTATCTTTCATAAAAATAATGGTTCATACACCTAAATATAAAATGCAAAACAGCAAAACTTCTAGAAGATAGGAGAAAATCTATATAATCTTTGATTGCATGACAAGTTTTAAGATATAACATCAAAAGCACCATTCATTAAAGGAAAATTATTAAGTGGGACTTTATTAAAATTAAAAACTTCTCTGTAAAAGACACTGTTAAAAGAATGAAAGGATCTGATAAAGGACTTAAACCCAGAATGTACAAAGAAATCTTAAAACTCAACATTCAGAAAACTAAGATCATGGCATCCGGTCCCATCACTTCATGGAAAATAGATGGGGAAACAGTGGAAACAGTGGCTGACTTTATTTTTGGGGGCTCCAAAATCACTGCCGATGGTGACTGCAGCCATGAAATTAAAACATGCTTACTACTTGGAAGGAAAGTTATGACCAACCTAGACAGCATATTAAAAAGCAGAGACATTACTTTATCCACAAAGGTCCATCTAGGCAAGGCTATGGTTTTTCCATTGGCCATGTATGGATGTGAGAGTTGGACTACAAAGAAAGCTGAGCACCGAAGAATTGATGCTTTTGAACTGTGGTGTTGGAGAAGACTCTTGAGAGTCCCTTGGACTGCAAGGAGATCCAACCAGTCCATTCTGAAGGAGATCAGCCCTGGATGTTCATTGGAAGGTCTGATGTTGAAGCTGAAACTCCAATACTTTGGCCACCTGATGCAAAGAATGTCAATTGAAAAGACCCTGATGCTGGGAAAGATTGAAGGCAGGAGGAGAAGGGGATGACAGAGGATAAGATGACTGGATGGCATCACCGACTCAATGGACATGAATATGGGTAAACTCTGGGAGTTGATGATGGAAAGGGAGGCCTGGCGTGCTGCAGTTCATGGGGTCGCAAAGAGTCGGACATGACTGAGTGACTGAAATGAACTGAACTGAACTGAAGAAAACTAAGGACTTAAGTTTAAATATTGGCAAAAGAGATGAACCAACACCTCACCAAAGAAGATACAGTGTTGGTAAATAAGCATTATGAAAAGATGCTCAATATTTTATGTCATTAGGTAATTGCAAGTGTAAACATAAACAAATACTATTATATACCTAGTAGAATGGCTAAAATCTAAAACACTGATAGTACCAAGTGCCAACGATGATGTGGATCAACAAGAACTGTTGCTGGTAGGAATGCAGTGTGGTACAGCCTCTTTGGAATATAGTTTGGCAGTTTCTTAGAAAGCTAAGCATAGTGTTAAAATGTGGTTCAACAATCATATCCTTGCTGTTTACTTGAATGAATTGAAAGCCTGTATCTACACAGAAACCAATTGCCAACACTTGAAAGCAACCAAAAGTTGTTCAGTGGGCAAATAAATAAACAAATTGTGGCATATTTATGCAGTGGAATATCACTCCTTGATAAAAGAAATGCGTTATCAGGCCTTAAAAAGACATGAAAAACTTTACGTACATACTGCCCAGTGATAGAAATCAATCTGAAAAGTTGAGTTCTGGAAAATACACAACTGTAGAGACAGTAAAAATATCAATAATTGCCAGGGACTTGGCTTTGAGAAGGAGGCAAGGATGCATAGATGGAGCATAGGGGATTTTTAGGGCAGTAAAACTCTTCTGTATGATGATATAGTGGTGGATACATGACATTATGCATTTGTTAAGTCCCATAGAACTGTACAACACAGAGAGTGAACTCTAATGTAAACTATTGATCTTAGTTAGAAATAATGTGTTAAGATTTGTTCATAGATGTAGCAATGTACCACATTAATACAACCTGTTCGGTTCAGTTCAGTCACTCAGTTACTACATTAATAGGGGAAACTCGAAAGGGAGGCTCTGTAGAAGAGCTCTCTGAACTTTCTGCTCAGTTTTTCTATAAACTTTAAAATTTCTCTAAAAGTTAAAGTCTATTAACTAAGGGAGAAAAAACTTCCCGTAAAGAAAATCTCAAGCCCAAATGGCTTCACTGGTGAATGATGCCAAGTATGTAAGGAAAAAAATACTGCTAGTGTCTGTTGATGGCCCCCAGTATCACACTGTGTTGGGTGTCCCCAAGATCACCCCCAGATTTAGTGATTTGCTAGATGGATGTCATACTCATACCAGAAGTCATACTCATACCTACATTTTTTTTTAAAACAGCAAACTATACAAAAGCAATATGTATAAGTATTATCTACCAGGGAATCTTGCTCGACTCTAATAATCTAGGGTTTTTACAGGGATCACTGTAGTTACTGAAAGTAAATATTCACTATAAATACCACGTGTTTGCATAAACTGTCTAGACAAATCAAATTGGTACAGTGCAGTTCAAGGCTCCAAATGTGCAAAATACTTTTTTAGAACATTCTAAGAGTTCAGTTCCCAAGAGCCAGTCACAAAATCAGATACTTCTGGAAGTGTACAAGATTTGAGCAAATCAAGCCTCACATGTTCCTACACAAGCTTTTTCTGATATTTTTTCTGGAAGCTCCCAAAATTATTACTTACAGTATCCTGATAGGAAAGCCTGATGAAGATACTACAAGAAAAGTAAATTGCAAGCCAGTATTCCTTGTTATTAACATAGATGCAATAATTCTCAACAGAATATTTGCAGATCAAATCAAACAATATAGAATATATGTAATTATCATGACCAATTTTTTCTAGAATGTAAGATTTATTTAAGATTCCAATATCAGTCAGTGTAATCCACCATATTAACCAAAACAAACAACTAATGATTATCTCATTATCATATCATATAATATGGTATGATATAATATCTCATTATTTCATTATCATATCATATGATTATATGATTATCTCAATAGATATAGAAAAAATATGACAAAATTCAACATCCCTGTCCTATAAATGCCTCTGCACTAGCGACCCACTCCAGTGCTCTTGCCTGGAAAATCTCATGGATGGAGGAGCCTGGTAGGCTGCAGTCCATGGGGTCGCGAAGAGTTAGACGCGACTGAGCGACTTCAATTTCACTTTTCACTTTCATGCATTGGAAAAGCAAATGGCAACCCACTCCAGTGTTGAGAATCCCAGGGACAGGAGCCTGATGGGCTGCTGTCTATGGGGTCGCACAGAGTCGGGCACGACTGACGTGACTTGGCAGCAGCAGCCAACTATAAACAGAATTTCTTTAACCTCTTCTAGGGTATTAATGAAAAATTGGCACTCATACTTAAGTGGGAAGACTTTATACTTTTCCTCTTAATATTAGAAACAAGCCTGGAAGTTCGAAGTAGAACTCCTGATCATCATTTTAATTTAATTTATGATTCTTTACTTTCACATTTGTATGGAACTTTCACAGTTCAATGCAACAAATACATTTTTGGGGGTGGGACACTATTATATCATCCATATTTTTTTTCTCCTGGTATTTTGTTATCATTTGTTGTATTTAATTTTATATTTGTATAGGCATTGTGAATAATGAGATAAGACAGAACAAAAGTAATATATTAGAAACTTTTGAGTAATTTTGGTTTTGGTCTGTGAAACTCACTGAAAGATATTAATGTCTTTTTGGTTTAAAACTGTTCTGAGTATATATAACCAAATTTTTTAAGTGGTCGTGTCATGATTCTTAAGTTTAGTTTGATTTAAGAGAAGTGGTGCAAGATTAAAATAATGATAGGTGACTGTAATGTTTTGAGTAAAAGTGAATGATGTTTAATATTTATGGTACTTGGTTTCAGAATGTTCAAAACATTTTTTTTTCTCCTGTAGGTATTGGTCCCCTAAAGAGACAGGGACCCAGGAGATGGCTCAGGTATTTTTGGATAAGTTAAATACATTTTGAATGTGTTCAGTTTGATTTGCATGTAGGTCTTTTGGAATATGTCCATTTACCAAAATAGTAAATGGAAATCTGCCTATAAGACTCAGGTGAAAAGTCAGAGTTTTATATATATATGTGCTTGTGTACATGCTAGGTCGCTTCAGTGATGTCTGACTCTTTGCAACCCTATGGACTGTAGCCCGCCAGGCTCCTCTGTCCATGGTATTCTCCAGACAAGAATCCTGAAGTGGGTTGCCATGCCCTCTTCCAGGGGATCTTCCTGATCCAGGGATCAAACCCATGTCTCTTATGCCTCCTGCATTGCAGACAGCTTCTTTACCATCTGAGCCATCAGGGAAGCCCTTCATAACACATACACATACGTACACACAGTGGCACTAGTGGTAAAGAACCCTCCTGTCAATGCAGGAGACCCAGGTTCAATAAAGATACTACAAGAAAAATAGATTGTGAGCCAGTATCCCTTGTTTTTAGTCCCTCTGGTGGGACTTCAGAGAGCAGAGAAGAGGCTCACTAGGGACTAATGAAGACTTACCAGAGGAATTGACTCTTGACCTGAATCTTAAAGTACAAAAGACTATCTAGTAGAGAAGGCAAAGGAGAGAATGTCAGACAAAAGGAAAAGCATGTGAAAAAGCATCGAAAGGTAAACAAGTGTGGCATTGTTCAGAGACTAGTATTGGTGGATACTTGCAGTATAGCACTTGTTAATCAGCTTGCAGTTGTTTATCCTAGTGAACCGTGATTTTCTTATTAAATGTTTAAATGTTCTTAAACTTTTTCTATGAAATGTTTACTTCTTCTTCTGTTCTTCAGGGCCTTGCACAGCATTTAACACATAACAGATACTGAAAAAATATTTCTTGAAAGAATGACCATAATATGCACAATATGATAAATGATACTTCTTTTGGGGAAAAGGGTTATAAGAGTTGATGAGACAAAGAAGACTTAGTATAAAAAAAGTCATTGCATTGAGACTTGAAAGATGAATAGAAAATTACCATGCCAGGAATTAAGGGCTAAAGAAAGATAAAGGACAGAAGGACATATCCCAAGACACAGAGATACAGAGAACATAAAGAGTCGCCCTCTATAAAATGGAAGCCACTAGCTACGTGTGACAATGTAAATTTAAATTAATTATAATTGAATAAAATAAAAAACTCAGTGCGTTAGTCACCATGTTGTATTTTAAATTGCCAGTTACCCACATGTGACCAGTAGTGGATAGGATGACTATAGAACATGTACATCATCAAGAAAGTTCTGTTGAATAGCACTGTCATTATGTGTTTAAGAAACTTCAGGAGTTTGATTTACTGAAAGTATGGGTTGCATCGGGGAAGTTGTAAAGCAGAGTGGAAGGAAATGATGCTGGAAGGATAACCTTAATTCAGATCACTGAGGGTCTTAAGTTGCTAAGGCCTTTGGACTTACACTGTGGGCTGTCAGCTTGGGGGCAGGAGGGTGCCCTCAGTGTTTGGTTTTGATAATTAAGGGTAGGGCTGGTAAATTGATCTGCTTGGTGTTGTGAAAGAATCTTTTTAGCAGCAAGACAAAAGATAGATTTAAGGGTGAAATTGGTGTTCAGAAGCTCACTGTGTAGTAGAGCAGGAGTTCAGGTGGGAGAGATGCTAAACTCTGAGCTACATCAGAGGTGATGAGGATAGAAAGAAGGAGACTGACTTGATAGCTGTTTAGAGGTAGAGTAGGCACGATGATTTGTTGCAGAGCCAACAGAATCTGAGTGACTCTTGATTTCTGGATTGGGCGTGTAGATAGATGGGATAGGAGATGTATGGGAAAAAGCAAGTTTTAGAAACATAGAAAGATTATGATTTTAATTTTTGCCACATTAACTTTGAATGTAAGTTCAATCTAATTAAGATAAGAGTCTTGAGTTGGGAATATAATTTAGGACCAGACATGTGCTTCTCTGAGTCAGAATATAATTGAAGCTTAGACGTTGGGTGAGATTGCCCAGGAAGGACATATAACATGAAGAGAGGTAAAAGCCATGGTCAGACTCTAACTTTTATTAGCTGTAAAAAGATGGGGCCTTAGAATGAGAATGAGAAGGACTAGCTAGAGACAAAGGAATAGTGTTAATAGTGTGTCAGAAGAAGCCGAAGGAAGATAGCATTTGAAAAGAATTACTTGTAGAGAGAAGTCATATAGGAGAACCATAAAGTATATTTAAATTTGTTGAAGGAGAAATACGTGTGGCATTTCCTAGGCATTTTCATATTCATTGATGTATTATTAGAAATTACAATACACTGAGCTACCATGTGAATTCAGATCTTCATTTGAGGTGACTGTGAAGGTCTTACTCCTTTGTGAAGGAGTAACAAAATAGCTATGGTAACTTCAGCCATGTAATAAGTTCCTCTTACTTCATCTGTAAGATGATAATACACTATGGTGTTTTTAATGCTATGAAAGTCAAGTGAGGGAATAAGAGGAAAAGTATCTTATAAATTCTAAAGTTAACTTTTTTTTAAAGTTTACAGAATTGTGATTACTTTTAGGTGAAGCCTATGTTTAATTGAAGGTTAAGAAGATGGGAGGGAAGATTTTAGGTGAAGCCAGAAAACACAAAGACATGTGATGGTAAAATGTTAGAAATTCTAAGAGCAGTTAAACCGTGTGAACAGTAGTAGAGTTATGATCCAGGAAAGAATAGGCCTGGGCTGAGCAAGAAAAAGAAACAAGGATATTTGTGATTAGCAGACCGTTTGATTGAATACCTTTTTCCTGGGCAAATCTACACACTAAAAAACTTTGAGGCTGTTTCTTTACTGTACAAACAGATCACTCTTCCTTAGATATGTTCATACTAGTTACAGTAGTTACAATTTAGCCTGCTTGAAAAAAAATTGACTCAACACATTTCTTACAAATGATTTCTTTGAAATAATTGTGAAGGTTATCTAGTTTTCCTTCTCCTTCTGTTTCTTCATCCCTTTGATTTCTTCTCCTTTTAATAGTTTTCTGAACCCCTTTTTCTCTTGTTTTAGTTCTTCTCTGAAACCCTCATCTTTTGTAGCTTTTGAGTGCAGGTCTTCTGGGTGTGGAGTTTCCTAGGCATTTTCACATTCAATTTACCATGAGGTGAGCTCCTTGTTCCAAGATGTTCTGTTTTCTGGAGTCTAATTGATTGGATGGAAGGATAGATTATCTGAGAAATTATTTATAATCTGATCAAGAATAATTGAAATTCTTATTTTAGCATATCTGGTTATCATGACTTCGTTGGCCCCTAGAGATGTAAATTCTGGCAGATCCAGTAGACAGCAGCACACAGTGTCTTTGCGTTGTTATAGGAAAGACGAACACCAGTTTCACTCGCTTCCTTTTCTTCTTCCCACCGTGCTCACCTTCCACCTTGAAGGAGAAGAGAGGAGAGGGGACAGAGGGAGGAAGGCAGATGGATGTAGTGTGGTTGCACAGTAATGAACATACCAAGTCCCATTCTGTATTCCTTCATTCAGCGCATTCCTTGGATTATCTTTGCTTCTTTCCTACCGTTAATGTTATACAGATGCTGGGCAAAATTGTTACTCAGCTGTGACACTTTAACTTTGTTTCTTTTCTTTTCACTGAAAATGGACTAGGAACTTGTTCCTTGGCTTTAAGAGAGTGAAACCTCAGCTAAAAGCATGTACTTTGTCTAATCATTTTACCTCATATTAAATAATAATTTAAATATAAATTCATCAAATGGGGGAGAAGACACAATGCTTTCTTATAGAAGAATTTCAAATAATAAATGTAGTTACTCCTTCTTTCAAAAGGTGGAGCTTAATTTCCATCCTCTGCTCCTAAGATACTCTCACTTATTTGCATTTCAGAGAATAGGGAATGAAAGGGAAAAGTAACCCCACAATGAAGAAACCCAGCAAACAGTACCTTAACCACGCGATGGAGGTTCACATCACCAGAGTCTTGTGGCTCTCAGATACCCCTGCTGGGGTGGAGTGAGAATGGCACTTGCTGCCTCTGTGGTATGTTTTTCCAGAATCCATCATCCCGTTCCAGCAATGAGAAAAGCATTCAACAAGCTCAAACTGGAAACTGGTCATTGTTCCTCAAAATATTCAGAGTCACGGAAAACAAGGGAACTGTCACAAACTACAGAAAATTCAGGAGATGTATCACTGTATCCTGAATAGGACTGTGGAGTAGAAAAAGGACATGAATGGAAAAATTAGTGAAATTTGATTAAACCCAGGAGTTTAGTTAATAGTAATGTAACAACATTGGATTGTTAGGTGTGCCAAATACACTATAGTGATAGAAGATATTAATAAGGAAAACTGGATGAGAGGTTTTTGGGAACTCTGTAGTAACTTTTCTGCAATCTAATATTATTCTAAAATAAAGCTTATTAAAAATAATCATAATGCGGTGGCAGTATTGCTGCCTAAAGACTGCCTGCTGTGAGCAGAGACAATTAAGAAATAGTAGTAAATGTTCCCTTGATACTCTTATGTTCACTGCCCTTCAAAGGAGAGAAGTAGTCTCTAAAGGGAGTACCCTTGTAGGGACAGGTGCTTATAGTTCAGCACCAACAGTTCATGCAGTACATTTAACGTCAGATTTCCTCTTGAACAGAAGTATTTACCCAATTCAGGAGGAACTGTATAAACTAGGCTAACATTCACGGCCAACCCCAGTGTGACAGAAGTTCCTCTTCTTCCTTCCATTAGTGTTGCTTTCGTTTTTAGGAGCACAGATGGGGCAAGATGTGTATGGTAGTGGTACTCATGATGTATTAATTATGGTTGTTTATGGTACCATCATGGGGTGGAGATAAAGGTCTTGACCAAAACAGAATGATGGAGTGATTAAGAGTATGGGCCCTGGTGCCATACTGCTGGGACCCGAATCCTGATGCCACAGATTTTAACTGTGTGATCCTGAAGAATTTATTTAACTTCTTTGTATCTCAGTTTCTTCATCTGTAAAATAAATTATTAAATGTACCTCATTTAATATCCTCAATATTAATTTAAGGTATTAAAGGGGTATTAAATTTAGAATAGTTTCTGACATGTAATAAGTACTCAGTAAGTGTTAGTTATTCCTGTTGTTTTATTACTTCTAACTGTCAAGCCACAGTGTGGAATATAGCTGCTATGATATGCTTTTTAAAATACTTTAAAATAATTTTTCCTGCTCTCTTCAAAATTTTCCTTTGGCTTTGATTTGCGGCAATTTGACTATGATATAGAGAGGGGTGTGTGTGTGTGTCTGTGTCGGTGTGTATGTGTTTGTGTGTGCATGTTTGTGTGTGCGTGTATCTGTGTATGTTTATCCTGTTTGGAGTTGTTGGAGCTTCTTTTGTGTATGGTTATGCCTATGACCTATGCATGCATCCTCAGTAATGTCTGACTCTTTGTGAGCCCATGGACTACAGCTCACCAGGTTCTTCTGTCCCTGGAATTTTCCAGGTAAGAATACTGGAGTGAGTTGCAATTTCCTACTCCAGAGTATCTTCCTGACCCAGAGATCAAACCCATGTTTCCTGTGTCTCCTGCATTGCAGACAGATTTTTTACTCGCTGAGCCATCCGAGAAGCCTTTGTAGTTTGTTGTGTTTCATTAATTTTGCAAAGTTCCTGACCATTCATTATCTCTTCAGACATTCCTTCCATCTCCTTCTCTTTTCTCTTTCTGGGATTCCCGTTGCACATATATGATATGATAGCACAGATCTGAAAAGCTCTGTCCTTTTTATCTTCTTTGTGTTTCCTTTTGGATAATTTCTGCTACCTTACTTCCAAGTGGACTGTTTTCTGTGCTGTGTACAGGCTGCTAATAAAGCCATTGGATAAATTTTAAATCTTTTATTTAATGCCTGACATTGTGTGTTAAAGAATACTGGAGACTGAGGTAAACCGTATTTATGCTCAGAAATGGCACCTCTCTCCTCTATCAGGCAGGCAGTTAGTATCCACTTTGAGTCATTCCAGTCAGTTGTTGAGTTGGATTTGTGTCTTATTACTGTACTTGAAATTTCTCCAGTGATGGTCTTCTGCTACCTTGTACTTATTGTGGGTTCTGGAATACTGGCACAGTTTTCCTAATGTTCTGGTCTCTGGGTATAGGTAGGGCAGGAGTGTTTCCTGACCCCCTCGAAGTTTCTAGCTTTTGCTTTGTATAAGACATGTAATAAGGAAGAGGGCAGTTTGTACGTATGCATCACTAATGGGGATTCTCTTAGGTCTCTTGCTTCATTAATGTGTCTTACAAGACCCTGATAGGGGCCTGTGTGAAAGAGCTGGAGAGTGAGTACATACTGTCCTGTGTCTGGTGCTCCCAGGGGTATGTAAGCTGTCACACTAGCCCACACTCAGCCTTTATTGGGGCTTCCCCAGTGGCTCAGCAATAAAGAATCTGCTTGTAATGCAGGAGACACAGGAGATGTATTTTCGATCCCTGGGTTGGGAAGATCCCCTGGAGGAGGAAATGGCAAGCCACTCAAGCATTCTTGCCTGGGAAATCTCATGGACAGAGGAGCCTGGTGGGCTACAGGCCGTAAGGTCGCCAAGAGTTGGACATAACTGAAGTGACTGAGCATGTACACAACCACCTTTATTAAAATTTTATTTTAATTTTTCAGGGGTTCTTTATATGCTTTTCATGATGACCACCACTTCCTTTGAGTTCTGTGTCCTTGAAGAGGCCTGTCACCCTTTGGAATTCACTTCACCTGATTATCTTGTGACCTGAACTCTGATGGGCCCAAAATAGTTCTATAGACTCCCTGGCTCTTTCTCATTGTTAGTGTGGAAGCAATATTCTCTCAAAACTTCCTGCATTCTAAACAGAGTGGACCTCCCTTATAATCATGATATATCTTTTGTATAGGAGTTAAATAGTTCTAAGAAAAATTACTTCACATATAGAATTGCCTTTTCTAACTTTGAATCTAATAGTAGTAGGTTTTAAAATAGAGGACTTCCCTGGTGGCTCAGACGGTAAAGCGTCTTGCTTACAATGTGGAAGACCTGGGTTCGATCCCTGGGTTGGGAAGATCCTCTGGAGAAGGGAATGGCAACACACTCCAGTACTGTTGCCTGGAAAATCCGATGGACAGAGGAGCGTGGTGGGCTACAGTCCACGGGGTCGCAAAGTGTCGGACACAACTGAGCGACTTCACTCACTTAAAATAGTAGTAGCAATGCTGCAATGAATGGATAGGAGCTTATTTTTAATAGGCATGTTGAGTCTCATAAAGGGACGTTATAAAGTATGCTGTGTGATGAGGTGAGCTGTGCACCAAGATACTTTGAATCTGTGATATTAAAAGAGTGGACCGCCTGTTGCACTCTGCCTGCAGATATGGAATCCACTTTATAATTAGTGTTCTATAGATTATTACATCAGATCAAAGCAATGACCAATCAAGTTTTCTTTAGTTCTCCTATTTTAAATATAGGATGAATAAAAGATGCCATTCAAAATGAATCTGAATATTATGGTAGAGTTTCAATGTTATAATAGTTCCATAGCAACTCACAATAATTGCTAGTATTAAAGTAAAAAAAAAGAAAATTCTTTCCAAAGTTGAGACCTTATACTTCACCAGATTTACCAGTTTTTGCTATCTCATAATGGAGAAGGAAATGGCAACCCACTCCGATGTTCTTGCCTGGAAAATCCCAGGGATTGGGGAGCCTGGTGGGCTGCTGTCTATGGGGTCACACAGAGCTGGACACGACTGAAGTGACTTAGCAGCAGCAGCAATGCCTTTATGTTTATGCCATTATGTGTATTTCCCCACTGATGGTACATCCTGTCACATGGATTTTTCTTTCCAGTGTGAATCCAGTGAAAAAGCAAAAAAAGAGAAAGAAAAGAAAAAACAAATCAGCAGAAACCTCAAATGATGAAATCTTTTGGCTAGGACTTGGATTTATAAAGACAGTTCAAGACATCTTGACCTTTTTCTCTACAAGTGTTAAGAGGACTTCTGCTTCTGGTTGGCCTCACTCTTGAGGTAGCTTAGCCTGATGACATATTTGAAGATTTGTTTTTCTCTGACTTTCAGAATTGTGAAATATTCATTTATTCTCTAGGTTTTGTTTTAAACCAGAAATAAAGTAGTAAATAATTTTCTGTTTTGCAGTATTTTTGTTGTTCTTTGCTTTAGGGAATCTATACTGTCATATAAATTTTTGAAGATTACCAAGCCTAGCTGTTTTGTTTTTTTAAATTGTAGTTTTAACATGTAACAGTTTATTCACACTTATATATATGCTATAAGAATGGCTTTGCTCCTTAGAATTCCACCTTGCATATTATAATACACAGAAAGTGTGATGTATAATTTAAGAAAATCAGTTATAAAAAATTTAAACCATATGCATTTAAAAGTAATGCCCCTTTCCTTACTTTATATCCATGATGTAACTATTCTATCAGTTTATTTTACCAAGGGAGGATAGGAGAAAATATATATAGTATGAACAAAAGTAAGTTTTTTTGAAAGTGAATTTATGATTATAATCTTATTATCTTTATGACCTGGACCATATTAGACACCTTAGTGACCATAAACATTTATAATAATCTTTTGATTTTCATTAAAAAAGTTTGCAGTTTTATTCAAGTATTTCTGTAACTGACATTTATTGTAATTACCTAACTTCTGGTGATTCAGACAGTAAAGAATCCACCTGCAATGCAGAAGACTCAGGTTTGATCCTTGGATTGGGAAGATCTCCTGGAGAAGGGAATGTTAACCCACTCCAGTATTCTTGCCTAGAGGGTTCCATGGACAGAGGAACCTGGTGGTCTACAGTCTGTGGGGTCACAAAGAGTGGGACACGATTGAGCTACTAATACTTTAACTTTCACTTTCAAAGCCCTGAAAGGGAAATTAGATTCAACAGTGAATGTGGGAAAGTAGCCCCACAGCACATTCTGAAGCACTTGCTCTGAGCTCAGAAACAGGAACAAAGCTGAGGTGCTCTGTCCTGTGTGTTTTGCCTGCAAAATTAGTAGAAGATGAAAACTGTTAATGATATTGGAACTGGTTTCAGATTCTACTTTTTAATCAGTATATAAAAATGATCAAAGTATGTTCACCCTTGGATTTTCAGGACTCCAGTATATATGTTTTATGTCTGCATTAGGTATTTTAATGCCATTTTCATTTGTTTTTACCTCAGATGTCTAAACTTCAGTACAGAGCATCAGGAACTCAGTCAAATATTGAGGGTACAAGAATAAGAAAGAAAAACGAAGCAGGGTTTCTTTAATTTGGCCAGTTTTATTTATTTTCTACAGTGGAGATGAACTGATGGACAAATCGAGTCTCCTCTTTGTTTTTCCAGCTTTGCAGGATTTTCCTAATCTCTGTGTTTAAATCATTTTGTTTGATACAGCTTTTGATTTGCATGTGTGCTAAGTCACTTCAGTCGTGTCTGACTCTTTGCCACCCTGTGGACCATAGCTTGCCAGGCTCCTCTGTCTATGGGATTCTCCAGGCAAGAATACTGGAGTGGGTTGCCATGTCCTTCTCCAGGGGATCTTCCTGACCCAGGGTTTGAACCCCTGACTGTTATGTTTTCTGCATTAGTAAGTGGGTTCTTTACCACCATTGCCCCCTGGGAAGCCCTAGATTTTGATTATAATCCAGTCCCATAATTACCCTTCTCTGCCACTGATATTCATGTTTCTGCCCACAAATAAGGGATCATTCCATTGCCATGATGATTAGTGGTGTTGAGCACCTCTTTGTGTACTTGTTGGCCGTTTGTATATCTTCTTTTGAACAAGGTCTATTTAGGCTCTTTGCCTATTTTTTAATTCAGCTTTTTGTCATTGTTACTGAATTGTATGAGTTCTTGTGTATTTTTTTTTCTTTTGAGAGAGAAACTCTTTAATTTTTTTTTTACTTTACAATATTGTTTTGGTTTTGCCACACATCAGCATGAATCTGCCACAGGTGTACACGTGTTCCCAATCCTGAACCTCCCTCCCACCTCCCTCCCCATACCATCCTTCTGGGTTATCCCAGTGCACCAGCCCCAAGCATCCTGTATCCTGCATTGAACCTAGACTGGTGATTCGTCTCTTATATGATATTGTACATGTTTCAATGCCATTCTCCCAAATCATCCCACCCTCACCCTCTCCCACAGAGTCCAAAAGACTGTTCTATACATCTGTGTCTCTTTTGCTGTCTTGCATACAGGGTTATCATTACCATCTTTCTCAATTCCATAGATATGCATTGCTGCTGCTGCTGCTGCTGCTAAGTTTCTTCAGTCGTGTCCGACTCTGTGCGACCCCATCCCTGGGATTCTCTAGGCAAGAATACTGGATTGGGTTGCCATTTCCTTCTCCAGTGCATGAAAGTGAAAAGTCAAAGTGAAGTCTCTCAGTCGTGTCCAACTCTTCGTGACCCCATGGACTGCAGCCTACCAGGCTCCTCCATCCATGGGATTTTCCAGGCAAGAGTACTGGAGTGGGGTGCCATTGCCTTCTCCAATATATGCATTCTTTCTGGCTTACTTCACTCTGTATAATAGGCTCCAGTTTTATCCACCTCATTAGAACTGATTCAAATGTATTCTTTTTAATGGCTGAGTAATACTCCATTGTGTATATGTACCACCACTTTCTTATCCATTCATCTGCTGATGGACATCTAGGTTGCTTTCATGTCCTGGCTATTATAAACAGTGCTGCGATGAACATTGGGGTACACGTGTCTCTTTCAATTCTGGTTTCTTCTGTGTGTATGCCCAGCAGTGGGATTGCTGGGTCATAAGGCAGTTCTATTTCCTCCCCGTCCTATTCCTCCGCCATCTTAGGACCACCCCCAAGTTCTTGTGTATTTTGGATATTGACCCATTATTGAGTATGTGGTTCATAGATATTTTCTCCTATCCCATAGGTTGCTTTTTAATTTTGCTGATGGTTTCTTTTGCTGTGCAGACGGTTTTTAAGTCTGGTATAGCTTCACGTTTTTGTCTTTGGTGTCAAATCCAAAACATCATTGCCAAAACCAATGTCAGGAAGATTATCCCTGTGTTTTCTTCCAGGAGTTTTACGGTTTCAGGTCTTATAGTCAAGTCGTTAATCCATTTTGAGTTGATTTTTGTGTATGGTGTAAGATAGATAATGGTTCAGTTTGATTCTTTTGTATGTGGCTCTCCAGTGTCCCCAACACCATTCATTGAAGAAACTGTCCTCTTCCCATGTATATTCTTGGCTCCTCTATCATAAATTAACTGACCATATATTCATGGGTTTATTTCTAGACACTGTATTCTGTTCTGTTGATCTGTGTGTCTGTTTTTTTATAAATATTTATTTTGGGCTGCACTGGGTCATCATTGCTGCATGCGAACTCTTTCTAGTTACAGTGATTGAGGGCTACTCTCTAGTTGCGGTACGTGGACTTCTCATTATAGTGGCTTCTTTTGTTGAGAAGAACAGACTATAGAGCATGGACCACATGGTCTTAGGTGCTCCATGGCATGTGGGATCTTAGTTCCCAGACCAGGAGTTGAACTTATGTGCCCTGCATGGGCAGGCGGATTCTCAACCACTGGACCACCAGTTAAGTCCCTATGTGTTTGGTTTTATGCCAGTACCATACTGTTGTGATTATGATACTTTTATAATATAGTTTGAAATCAAGGAGCATGATGCCTTTAACTTTGTTCATCTTTCTCAAGATTGTTTTGGCTATTTTGAGTCTTTTGTGGTTCCATACAGATTTTATGATTGTTTTATTTCTGTGAAAAATGCCATTGAAAGTTTGATAGGGATTGCACTGAATCTATAGATTGCTTGGGCAGTATGGACATTTTAACCATATTAATTGTTTTAGTCTATGCAATGGAATACTTTTCATTTTCTTCTTCATTTTCCTTCATCAATGTCTTATAGTTTTCAGTATACGGACCTTTCACCTTTTTGATTAAAATTATTCCTAAGTGTTTTATTCTTTTTTCATGCTATAGTAAATGCAGTTATTTTTTCTTAATTTCTCTTTTTGATAGTTTGTTAGTGTTGTACAGAAATGCAACAGATTTTTGTATATTGATTTTGTATCCTGTAACTTTATTGAACTTATTTGTTCTTATATTTTTCTGGTGACACCTTTAGAATTCTGCTTCTTCCTTTCTGATTTGGATGCCTTTTACAGTTAGCTCTCATTATCCATGGGGGATTAGTTCTAGAATCCCTGTCGATAACATAGATGCTCAAGTCCCTTATATACAACAGTGTTGTGTAATTGACCCTCTATTCTCAGATACAGAACCCGTGGATATGGAGGGCCATCTATATTTCATTTTCTTACCTGATTGCTCTGGCTGTCACTTCCAGTGGTAATTTGTTTTTTTATTTAATAAATCAATGAAAGTAACAAGAAGGAAGCTTAGGGAAAGGAAAAGTAAATGTCATTGCAATATGATAAAGTAAATCTGTAACAACTATGTGGTTTTATTTAATATTAGTCCAAGTTAATTTTCAAAAGGCTCATCACTCTCAAAACCAGTCACAGTCATCTTAGAGACCACTTCCTGCTGGAGTCCAAGTGATTCTCACTCATCATTTCTATTTCTCTTTTTTTCTAGTTCTCAGCTAGGCTCTTTGCAAACTGCAACCTGCAGGTCAAATCCAGATTATACCCACTTTTGTTTATTAAGCTTGTTTGGAACCCAGCCATGCTTATTTGGTTGCGTCTTATCTGTGGCTACTTTTAGACTGCCGTGGCAGAGCTGTTCAGTTGCTGTAATGGCTCACAAAATATGAAATACTATCTGGACCTTTAGAAGAAGTTTGACAAAGTTTACATGAAAATTATCCACCCTAAATGAAACCTCTAGGTCCAAACAGTCTCCCTTTTCTGTCTTAATCTGTTGTGCTTTTATTGCCTAGCGAGTTCCTTTTGTTTTTCCTCTCTTCTGAACCTGATATTTAATACTGCTTTTCTCTGGAATTCCAACTTGTCAGGTCAAGAATTTGTACCCTTATCTTCCTGAGTAAAGCAAAATGTTGTAGTTCTCCTGGTAAATTAGGAGGAAATTTACATTTGTTTTACTTTTGCATTTTTGTTTATTGTTAACCTTTATTGGCCAGTCTTTATTGCCTGAGCATACATTATCTTCTTCCTTGCTGCATTTTCCTTTATTCTCTTCTCCTCTTCTCTTTTCCCATTTATCCAGATTTGAAGTCACTTACTAAAAACCGCAAATGTGGAGCTTCTTTGGTATAAGCCTTTCAGTTTATATTTTAAGGAAAAGGGCATCTGCCCACTTGTGAATAGCTACCCAGATAATGCTGTCTTTGCCATTCCAGATAGCATATGACCGTCTGATGCTTTATGTTATCTGGAACCATATAGTTGATTAGTTGGGGTTTTCATTTTAGTTTGGTTTGGTTTTGTTATGGACTTGTAAGAAACAGATCAAATAAAGAGGAAAACTTCTGACTGGGAGAGAAAGAAGTCCTGAAGCTCTAATGCACAGTGTGGTGAATTTAGATAACAAAGCTGTATTATAATTATTAACTTGGCCAAGAGAATAGATCTTAGTTATTCTCACCACAAAAAAGAAATAATGGTTACCTGACATGATAGAGGTGCTAACTCTCCCTATAAGGCAGTCATATTACAATGTATGTAAATGTATCAAATTAACATTTTTGTACACCTTAAATTTATACAGTGTAATATGTCACACATACTTTAGTTAAAAAATGAAAGTATGCACACACGCACACACACACACACACACACACACACTAGAGAAAGTGGAGGCTGAGTACTTTGCAGCCCCTTGTCCCCATGAAGCAGCCAGGCTAGTCTGTGTCAAGTGTATACTTTATGTGCCTATTTAGATGTCAGTGGAGATAGCTGAGAGAACAGGGAATATTTTATCAGAGAATTTCTGGGTGCTTGGCACTTATTATATGGCAATATACGTATGTTAATGAGTTACATACTGGTTTTCAGTAAAAATCTGTGATAAATAACCCTATCATAGCAGATCTTATAAAGGTACCATTATTAAACCATTTCTTCTGTAGATTGTAAGTCACTGTAACCAGGACACTCAGTTTAGTGCTTTTTTATACAATTGGGGAAGAAACATTAACTCTGTAGTCTAAAACTCTGTCTAATGAAATATGTATGTCTCAGGCATATGACATAGCATGAGTTGCTAGAGTTTTTATTGTACACATGCTGTTTTACACAACGTAAATGAAAAAAGTTTTATATTTTATATATAAAAGCTTATGTATATATAACATCCTGCCTTTTTAGGAATTAATATTTAGTCATATTTTATCTTATTTATCTTCTGTGGCCATTCTGTTGTTATCCATTGTGATCCAAGCAAATTGTGTTCTAATAAAGTTAGAAAGACTAACAAAATGGCAGCAGTTTTTTTTTTTTTTTTTGTAAATAAGCATTCCAGTTAATTCACTATAAAAGACCTATACTTTGGTGGTAGGAAAGCTGTTTTTCTTAACTCTATAGAAGTGCAAAATAGGTGGAAATGGAGCCTGGGCCTTTGTCAAAGTAGTTCACACCATTGCTTCTCAGACTGTAACGTGTACATCAGTCACCTGTGTGGCTTGAGAAAATGCAGACTGACCCATACCCGGAGAGGGTCTCGGGATTTTCCATTTCTTAAAAGCTCTGAGTTGATTCCAGTGCAGTGGTATCAGCTGAGATACCAGATATGGTTGTCAAGGCAGGGCAGTGGCACAAATTATTTGGTGTGATTAATAGCTTGAATAGGAAAAATGGCAGTGTGTGTGTATATGTGTATGCAGAATAAATTTTGTGTCAAATATGTATATAAGATTTTTCCCTCCTGATTTCTTAATAAAGGTTTATAACAGAGAAGAGAGCTTTTCTAAAAGGAAATAGAAAAAGTAATACTCCCATGAAAATAAACACATAAAACATGTTTTTAAGTTACAAAACTTAGATAATTATTTATGATTACTCTTGTCCTATACACAAATATAGTAGAGGCATGCATTTTACTATTTATGATACAGTTCTGCTAAAAGGAGACATCAGTTCAGTTCAGTTCAGTCGCTCAGTCGTGTCCAACTCATTGTGACCCCATGAATCGCAGCACGCCAGACCTCCCTGTCCATCACCAACTCACAGAGTTCACCCAAACTCATGTTCATCGAGTCGGTGATGCCATCCAGCCATCTCATCCTCTGTCGTCCCCTTCTCCTCCTGCTCCCAATCCCTCCCAGCATCAGGGTCTTTTCCAGTGAGTCAACTTTTCGCATGAAGTGGCCAAAGTATTGGAGTTTCAGCCTCAGCATCAGTCCTTTCGATGAACACCCAGGACTGGTCTCCTTTAGGATGGACTGGTTGCATCTCCTTGCAGTCCAAGGGACTCGCAAGAGTCTTCTCTAGCACCACATGTTTCTAAAAATCACACTGCAAAATTGTGCCTCCAAAACCACACTTACGGGAAAAAAATATATTTAGAGGCACAACATTCAAAAAGTTCATCAATGCAACCCTTTTTTATAGTTAATAAATGAATAAAGATGTCTCTGTGTTAGTTGCTCATTCATACCTGACCCTTTGTGACCCTGTGGACTATAGCCTGCCAGGCTCCTCTGTCCGTGAAATTCTCCAGGCAAAAATACTGGACTGGGTAGTCATTCCCTTCTCCAGGGGATCATCGTGATTCAGGGATTGAACCCAGGTCTCCTGCATTACAGGTGGATTCTTTATCATCTGAGGCACCAGGGAAGCCCCAAATGCATAAATACTACAATAAATATGGCACTTTACCTTGAAAATACCTGAAGAATGCTGGTGGAAGATCCCCTAGAGGAGGGCTTAGCAACTCACTCCAGTATTCTTGCTGGGAAAATCCCATGGACAGAGGAGCCTAGGCGGGCTGCAGTCCATGGGGCCACAAAGAGTCGACATGACTGATTCTGAGCAGCCAGTGCTGGTGAAAGTGGACACTAGAAGGGACTGTAGCTTCTGAGGTATGTGTAAAGTGGTCGAAGAACAGTTACTGAGATGGATGGAAAGTCTTAACACTAGATGTGGGTGGGTGTGGCTATAACGCTGGGTAAACTGCCTTAGCTGGTAGATGTTTGAAGTGTGAGGCATGTTGGTGTGTTTTTGTATATTTCTAGTTGGCTGCCATTTTCTGCCTGCATCTAGCGTGTCTCATGGGTGAGAGTCACTTTGTGCTCAAGTTATTTGCAAATACATAAAATGCAGTGAAACAAATTTGTGTGTTCAAAACAAGCATTAGAACTATGTAAAACTTGACACTTTTCTTGGAGAAATAAAAAACTTTTTATTTTATTGCAATTCAGTTGCACAGTCACCAGGGGGAGTAGTAGGTTCACATTTCGCAGCAGCACTGACCAGTGCTTTTCTTAGTTTTGCAGCTGCACATATGGTAGATTATTATCATTTTATGGGTACAGTTATAAGCAATTTGGTAGAAAACGACAGCTAAATTATGCAGTGTTACTTTTATTTGTTTTAATTTTGTAATCTAAATATATATATATTTTTTAATGAGGAAACAAAAGGCAGAATAATTTTTAGTACTAGGAGTAACCCTTCCTGTGTCTTAGTCGTGTGCCACCCAGTGGAGCTAGCATTTCGTTTTTAACAGAATTTTTGTATATGATAGAAAGTGAAGCATATAGCTGAGAGGTTATGTTTGTATTCTGGGGGGTGAATGTTTTCAGCAACATTATCATAACTCTTACTGCTTATTAAAAAGGAGATTTTGCTGGCAGTTGGATTGAAAAATACATAAATTAAAAAATCCTCTACCATTTCCTAGAGCTAGAACAGTCTCAGATTTTATTCCAGGAGCCATCTCTAGAAATGATGCCAAGGCACATGTACTTCCCTGAGTCCCATCAGAATTTGATGCTACTTGGAGTGCCTGCTGGTTACAGGCATCGTGGCCCATCTGCATCTATACATACAGCCCTTTTTTTAATTGAAGGGATGTGCCAGACAAAAGATGTGCAGAGTGACTTCCTTGGTTGTTTGGGACTTGTATATGCAAAGGGAATGTCAGATGATCGACATCTAACACCTGTGTGAAAGTCCAGAGTGGAGAGTCATTGCTTTTAAGTCATTTTAAAGCAGTTGTTGCACAAATGGTATAGATGGCTCTAGAAAACAATTCGTTTGGAGGTTACAAAACTGAATATTACTGTCATCTTATTGATACTAATTATAAATAAAGAAGAAATTTTATATTGATGGATAACATAGTCCTTAATTTTATTCAGTGTGATTTCTTTTTGTTGATTATGGTACCCTAACTTACTTCACTTGCAGTATAGCATATGTCATTTTGGATACATTTCAAAGTGTCATCAAGTCAGGAACTGATTATGCAATATTATTGTTTAGTAAATTTCATGTTTCCTTCACATGAAATTGGTATGTATTAGCATTTTAAAATAAAAAGTGACATCATTCAACAACATTGTGATGGTACTGTACATGATAGTACGATGAAAACTTTTGGAGCATATTAACTTCGGTTATTTAAATGTAAAAACTCAACATTATGATTTGAGAATATTAAAAATGATTTGAGAAATTAGAGGTTCAACAATTATCTTACCTACATTTTATAAAACATATAGGGTCAAATATGTGCCTATACTCTACTGCTATAGAACATAGTCATACTGCATAGTCACTTTGCTGGACTAGTTGAAAAACAGAAACTTGGGGATCACCAGCATATTTATTGAGTTTGAGCTATGGTATTATATAAGGTTATGGGAAGAGGTAGTGAATAGGTTCTAGGACATTATCTTAGGGAATGTTTGCATTTAATGGGGATAAAGTAAGGGCCAGTCAGTGAAAGAGATTTTAAAAGGAGTAACTGATAAAGAAAAAGCTGAATGGATCAATAACTCAGGAGACCAGAAGAGGGAAAAAGTGGCCAGCAAGGAAGATAAAATCAGGCTGTTATAATTGTTGTTGCTGTTGTTGTTCAGTTGCTAAGTCATGTCTGACTCTTTGCGACCCCATGGACTGCAGCACGCCAGGTTTCTCTGTCCTCCACTGTCTCCTGGAGTTTGCTCAAATTCATGTCCATTGAGTCATTTTTATATTTAACAATTAATAAATTAGAGGATATTTGTCAAGAACACAGTATAAATAAAATGACAGGACAGGAAAACACGATTTTAGGCCAGAATTGAAATGGACATAAGAATTAGAGATAATGATTATGGATTAATTTTTTAGTGTTTTGGTAATGGTAATTGGCTCCTCAGGAAGATAGTTTTATGTGAGGAGGGAGTTTCTTAGGATGCACTTAGTTGAAGGCTTATGAGAGGGAGCCAAAATCTGTTGAGATCATGAGAAAGATAGTATAATTAATAGAACCTGAATCATATAGATGAGGGTTCAGTTAGAAATACAGGTGGAGAAGTTTGTCTTAGAAAACATTCCTTCATTCACTCATTCATTCAACATTTATTGAATGCGAAGACATGAAGGGATGATGTATTGAGATGGAAGCTGGGAATGTTTAACAAGGTCATGTTGGCCATCTGCCTTTTCAGTGAAACAGGATGTACTTAAAAATGAGTATATTGATTGCTTGCAGATGCAGTTGCTTAAGGTATTACCATTCCACTGTGAGTCTTTTTAAATCCACATCAAACAATGTTATAATTTGTGTTTCAACTGTCAAACATAATTCAGAAAATTTAAGAGGGGAAAGGAAAGTCTGTTTATCCATATTTGTATTCTTTCTGGTCTTCCTTCTTGATGTTCCAAAATTCTTTCCTACTTAGAGAATCTAGCCACTCTTTTAGAATAGATATAAATTGTCTTAGTTGTCTTTCATCTGAGAATTTCTTAATTTCGCCTGCATTTCTGAAGGATATTTTTGTTGGACACAGAATTCTGGGGTGGGTAGTTCTTTTCTTTCAGCACTTGAAAAATGGGCCACTTCCTTCTGGCCTTCATGTTTTATGATGAAAATCAACTGTTATTCAGTTTTTTCTGCTTTAAATGAGGTTGCTTCTCTCTTGCTTTTAAGATTTTTCTTTGTCTTTAGTTTTCAAAAGTTTGATTATAATGTGTCTTGGCATGGATTTGGGGGAGTTTATCTGGATTGGGGTTTGCTTGACTTCTTGACTGTAGGTTGACAGTTCTTGCCAAATTTGGGGAATTTTCAGGTGTCAGTTCTTCATATATTTTTTTCCAGCTCCACCCCCTTTCTGATCTCTTTCGGGGACTCAGTAACAGGAATGCTGGATCTGTTACTATAGTCTCTCAGATTCCTGAGGCTCTGCTCATTTTCTTGTTCTGTTTGTTTTCTCTTTGATACTCAAATTGGGTAAGGTATTGGGTAAGGTATTGTTCTGTCTTCAGCTTCACTAATTCTTTCCTGTGTCCACTCCTTTCTCTTGTTGAGCCCATCCAGGAAGCTTTTTGTTCTAGATTTTATATTTTTCAGTTCTTAAATTTCCATTTGATTGTTCTTTATATTTTCCATTTCTTTACTGAGACTATTTTCATTTGTTTTAAGCATGTTTGTAATTGCTTGTTGAAGCATTTCATGATTGTACTTTTAAAATCTGTATCATTTCAGTACTGGCATCTGTTGATTGTCATTTCTAATTCAGGTTTAGATTATCCGGATTCTTGGTATTATAAATGATTTTTAACTGTGTTCCAGACATTTTGGGTAGGTCTTATGTTGTGGTTTTGTTTATATGATCTCTTTTAGCAGACTTTTTCTGACATCACAGCAGTGGTGAAAGAGGAGATTCCACCTCATAACTTGTAGGTGAAGGTGGAAGTTCAGGGTCTCTACTCAGTCTCGCCAGGGTGAGGTGAGCACGTAATTACTGCTGGGTAAGGGATAGAAGTTCAGCAGTGTACTAGAGCTCTGCTGATACCACCCTAGCTATGGACAGCGGCTTCCCGATTGGCCTCCACTGATATCGCTGATATGTCATGAAATTCTTGGCTTTGCATTCAGCTTCCTCTGACATCACCCCAGCAGGGAGGGATGGGGAGCAGAGGGAGTAGAAGTCTGAGCTCCTCACTGAGCCTTTGCTGATGGAGGTGGTGGTGGCATTGCAGTCATTTATGTGATGTTTGGCTCAAGTCAAGCAGTTCTTAACTAAAAGCCTTTCATTTTGCTAGGTTCCCACCAACCCCCACTCCTCCATTTTTTTTTTTCTTTTTTTGGCTGATGAAAGTAAGCTTCTCTTGAATTTTCTTTTAGTCAGTGGCAGTTGGGATTTCTGAATTGTTTTCTACAACACGGTCCCAGATATACAAAGTGAAAACAAAACTAGGCAACTCTTCTCTGTGTTGTTCCCCAGGTTCTGAGGCTCTCAGCCAGTTTGCCATCTCTCCATCTTACGGAGTCTCCTTATGTTTATATTGTATATCATGACCACGCTTTTAACTATACTTAATGAGACAAATAGGGTAGATTAGGCTTACTTCATCTTGTCTGGAATTAGAAATCCCATTGTACTTAACTTCAATTTTACTCTTAAAAAATGTTTTTTCTGGCTGTGTACATTGACTTAATTTTCTGAACATATCCTGTTATATTTTGATGCTTTGTGTCCGTGCGTGCTAAGTTGTTTCAGTCATGTCTGACTCTGCGATGCCATGACCATAGCCCACCAGGCTCCTTTGTGCATGGGATTCTCCAGGCAAGAATACCGGAGTGGGTTGCTATGCCCTCCTCCAGGGGATCTTCCTGACCCAGGGATCGAACCCACGTCTCTTAAGTCTCCTGCATTGCAGGCAGGTTCTTTACCACTAGCACCATCTGGGAACCCCATTTAGATTCTTTACCTTTGTCCATAAGATGGTATATTCCCTTCCAGTGCAGACATGGGTGAATTGATTTATCTAAGACTGATTTTTCAAAAATAAAAAATCACTACTAGACAGACTGAATATATAAAGCTTCTGCCTCCTTGTGGAATTGCTTAAATAGTCAAAGAATAGAATAGAAATCATTGGCTGTTCAGCTCATTACTTTTGAATTTTATAGTAGATTCAGTTTTCTGTTGTTAAGCATATGTAGATAAAATCCTAGGTCTCAGGGATTATTCTTTTAAATGTGTCCTCTTGGATTAATATATTCAGTGGTCAATATTGTTTAAAAATAATGAATCAGAAACTTGACTCCTTGATTTTATTGACACTGTAAAACTTTTCTCCTTGAATATTTTGGGCTATTTCTCTATAACTTCTTGAATGGAGGGTCAGGCAGATAATCTGGTTCTTTACCAGTTTTTAAAATGCCATTCTGCTAAACAGTTCACATAAGCTCAATTATATTAGGAACCAATGAAGTGAAGTTGTTCATAAAACACTTTATTACCCTGAGTCTTTGCAGCATTTGCTGGGTTTAGATAATAAACCTGCACATAGAAGTTACTTAATTTTTCTCTGTGCAATAATTTACATTTGTGAGCAGTAGCCCTAGTCATTTTCAAAGAGGGAAGAAATGAGATATTCCTACTACTTTTTCCAGTTTAACCTTAAAATGTTAGATGTGATTCCGTTCTATAAGAACTCTCCGTTTTTACTCTAGTCATGAATAGTATTAATATTTTATGGAAATCACTTGATTTTTACTTTGAGTTATTGTATTAGTCATATTTTCATACTTCATTAAAAAGTGCTTGCATCTTTGGTGAGGGTGCTTGTCCCCAAAGTGAAGTGAAGTCACTCAGTTGTGTCTGACTCTTTGCAGCCCCATGGACTGTAGCCTACCAGGCTTCTCTGTCCATGGGATTTTCCAGGCAAGAATACTGGAGTGGGTTGCCATTTCCTTCTCCAGGGGATCATCTCGACCCAGGGATTGAACCCAGGTCTCCTGCATTGCAGGCAGATGCTTTACCCTCTAAGCCAGAGTAAACTCTTCTTGTCCCCAAGGCCATAGCTAATGGTCTACAATGTTAAACTGAGTTTAGAAGTTATACTGCAGACTTAAGGCTTAAAAATGAGGATGGATATCTGTTTGAAAGTAGAAGAGACAAAATATGGTTGTTCATTTTTTTTCTGTGGACTTTCTTCCAATATAAATTCCCCATCCCTACGGGTAATACTTGCTAATTGTTATGACTTCAGTAGTCAGCCACAATAGAAAAGTATTTCTGTATACTTTTTTCCCAAAACAAAAGTGAAAGTGTTAGTTGCTCAGTTGTGTCTGACTCTTTACGATCCCATGGACTGTACCCTGCCAAGTTCCTCTGTCCGTGGGATTTCCCAGGCAAGAACACTGGAACAATTGACCAAAAAGAGAAAAAGCATCATGTTGTAAGGATAGATTAAAGAGAAGAAGCACAGAAGTTTAATAATGTATTACACTTCAAAGTAAAGAAGGAGGCTGGGAGGGTCTTGGAGACAATATGCACAGTGTGGTCCCTGGACCAGAGATTAGCATCCCTCAGAAGCTTGTTAGAAATGTAGAACCTTAGGCCCTACCTCAGATCTTCTGAATCAGTATCTGCTTTCTAACAAGATTCACAGGTGATTCCTGTGTACAATACTTTAATCTAAACCTCAGCTCACTGGCAGAGTGACTAACCTTGGGTAAGTGTTTAGCCATTCTGGGCTGCAAATTTATTTGTAAAATAAGACTAATAATAGTACTTTGTTTTTTGTCTTTTGATGATGGTTAAATATGATAATTTCTTTAAAGCACTTAGAAGTGTCCTACACCTCAGCAGAGGTTATACTGAGGTATCAGTTTTTCTTTTACCAACAAATCTGTTTTCATTTGCAAAAATTGTCATTGAGTGCCAAACTAGATATATAATTTGGACCTCAGTGTTTAATCTCGGGAAATGTCTTCAAATATTCTAATTCAGGTATCTGTTCCTGGTTGTAAGCATTTAATTGTGCAATAGGTGATGGTGGTCTGTCTGACTCTTAAAAGAACTCTAATAAGGAACTGAAAAAGGGAGAGATGACAAGCACAAAGCTGATAAGAGCTGGAAGATGAACTTTATAAGGGAAGCATAATGCCCCTGGATTACTTAGTGTGGAAAAGAGATTTAAGGGACCTCTTACAGTCATTTTACATTTCCACTCAGAAATGGATGATCTTACACAGCAGCATAAATAGTTCAAGCAGACAAATAAAGACATATGAAGAGAGAGAGGTGTGTCATATATATTGATGTTGATAGTTCATGAAGGGTTTTAATTTAATTACAAGAACAAAACTCCTCTTCTTGAAGGTAGGGAGCAGAATGAGATGACTGCTTTCTAAGGTGCTTTTAGCCTATTCTCTTCAGTCTAGGGAGCTTAGTGTGCAAACTCTTTTCAGTGGTCTGTGTTGTCAGGAATTTACCCCTTTGGAAATTTGAAATGTTTAAGTGTTCATCATTGTTACCATAGTTTGCCTTATAAAGTAGCTTCTAGTGAGGGAGGGGTGTGATAACAACCTTCTTTTCTACAGTTCTAGGCTGGCTCCTGTAACTCAAGAAAAGTTGTATTGATTTAAAGCAGGCTTCCAAATGGCTGCTTTAAATACTGATCCTGCAGGTCTAGTTGCAACATGGGACCTTTACACAAAAGATATGTTTTAAGCAGGTTAGAAGCTAGATAAAATGTGTGACTTTCACTAGAAATGTTTTTGCAACCTTGTCTTTAATGTTTACCATGATTTCTTGAAAAGACATGTATCCTTAGAGTGTTATGTGGAAAGGAAACTGGTATTAAGAAGTTAAAATTCTAAGCAACCTAGTACATTGATAGCCTGCTTTTTAAGGTATCTGCATATGAACTTTTAAATAAGCATATTTAGCTTCAAAGTTAGAGAAATAAATTTTGGGTTTTCATTTACGTAGCTTATTTTCTGAAAAACCTCAGAGTTCAGTGATCTGAGCAAAGACATGATGTAAAGCTTTATTTACTCTTAGTTCCAAGTCTGTCTCTGCCCCATTTTCTGTGACTCTGCAAGAAATAAGGTAAAGACTATAATGCTAAGAAAACTCCCAGAAAGCTAGTTATTAATATATACTCTAATTAGATATCTTTCAATGGCTTGTGTTTTTCAAACAGAACAAGTAGAGTCCAGAAGAAAATGGGTGAGGTGTTTGACTCTTCTTTCCTTTGTAAGTGTCCATAACATCGAGTTTTCCCCTGTTTGATTTGGAGATTTATTTCCCTTCCTAACAGGTTACTATCGTCAGGAAATTGAAAAACACTGTGGCCATGCACCTAATTTGCCATGAATTTCTCTTTTAATTAGATGGAAAATTTCAGACTTGTATCAGTGGGTTATACCCCAGTACAGATCACAGTTTAATAAAAGGGTATCAACATTCATATGAAATTTTTGTCTAGCTCTGCTCATCAGTGCATCTTGGTATCAGTTTTTCTTTTACAAACAACTCTGTTTTCATTTGCAAAAATTGTCATTGAGTGCCAAACTAGATATATAATTTGGACTTCAGTGTTTATCTCAGGAAATATGCCCCTTTTTTTGAAAAGGAAAATAAGGTAGTGATTGTACAGTGAGAAATATAACACGATCAGAAACCATATTTGCTTCAAGATAGGAAAATCTTGTGATGTCAGAACAATTTAAAGTTTTTAATAAATTTGTATTTTTAGGTGTCTTCTTGGCTACAGACCACACAGTGTATCTTTGCTTTGTTTTGATTCCAGATCCAAACCTCACATGAAATTGAGGCCCTCCTTCACTCCTTTACTTTTATGCCTTTATTCATTCCTGTAGCATTTTAAAAATGACTGCTATGTATCAAAGAGATAGCAAGCTTAATATACTATGATTTCAGAAACACACAGGCCACTTCAACTGATAGTAATATAATCATATAGTTTTAGCTGTATCTATTTACTATAATAAAAGTACTTAACTCTGCCTGAAGTTCAAAGTTAGGAGGAAAAGGTGACATAAAGCTAAGTTTGAAAGGATAAGGAGGAATTTCGTAGAATGGGAATCAGGCAAAACATTTTAAGCAGAATATACAGTATGTGCTGTCTTTCTATATTAAGTAGTATGTTGGGGTACAGAGTGAAGGGAGTCCCTGCCATAGTGAAGCTCTTTGAGTCCTAGATTTCCTTGAAAGCTTGTGACTAATGGCTGGAACAAGGTGACCCTGAGTAAAAACAGCTCTTTCTTTCCAGGATCTTCTCTCTGAAGTGAAATAGAATCTATCAAAACAGTGGGGGAAGTTGTTCAGTTCAGTTCCGTTCAGTCACTCAGTCACGTCCGACTCTTTGCGACCCCATGAATCGCAGCACGCCAGGCCTCCCTGTCCATCACCATCTCCTGGAGTTCACTCAGACTCACGTCCATCAAGTCCGTGATGCCATCCAGCCATCTCATCCTCTGTCGTCCCCTTCTCCTCCTGCCCCCAATGCCTCCCAGCATCAGAGTCTTTTCCAATGAGTCAACTCTTCATATGAGGTGGCCAAAGTACTGGAGCTTCAGCTTTAGCCTTATTCCCTCCAAAGAAATCTCAGGGCTGATCTCCTTCAGAATGGACTGGTTGGATCTCCTTGCAGTCCAAGGGACTCTCAAGAGTCTTTACAGTTCAAAAGCATCAGTTCTTCAGTGCTCAGCCTTCTTCACAGTCCAACTCTCACATCCATACATGACCACAGGAAAAACCATAGCCTTGACTAGATGGACCTTAGTTGGCAAAGTAATGTCTGCTTTTGAATATACTATCTAGGTTGGTCATAACTTTTCTTCCAAGGAGTAAGCATCTTTTAAGTTCATGGCTGCAGTCACCATCTGCAGTGATTTTGGAGCCCCAAAAAATAAAGTCTGACACTGTTTCCACTGTTTCCCCATCTATTTCCCATGAAGTGATGGGACCGGATGCCATGATCTTTGTTTTCTGAATGTTGAGCTTTAAGCCAACTTTTTCACTCTCCTCTTTCACTTTCATCAAGAGGCTTTTTAGTTGTGAACAAACTTGTATTCTGGCGAGAGTCACTGTAGCTGCCTTAATGTCATCTTTAACTGGTGTGGCCTCTGCAGCATTGGGCCCAGTTGACACATCTTTTTATCAGTTCCTCTTCTCTGCCTGCCCTTTACATGTGGTTGTTACATTGGCCCTCTTCTCTTAATTTGAACATTTCTTTCTCCAGAAGGGTTTCCTGGTTCCTCAGTTATTTGGGTCCCCTTAGGAAGTACTTGCATAGGACTGCATTAATGTTCTTGCTGTTGCTTTCATTCTCTGTTATCTTAAGTATGTGCTGCTTACCTGCCCTCCTCGCTGGATGACAAGCTCCCTGCAGAAGACAGTGTTGGTCTTGTTCATCATTGTGTGTCCAGTACCTGGCACAGTCTGGGGTATTAATGTACTCAGTAAATATTATTCAATAAATATTTATTGAGCACCTATTATGTAGGCTAAGGAATTCAGCAGTAAACAAAACAAGTATTCCTGCCCTCATGATACTTATTTGTTGAATGAATGAAAGAACGAACAAATGAACAAAACTGAATACTTTCCTAGACAGTGTTAAACATTCTCATGTCTTTGGCCACCGCATACAAAATGATTAATTCCCAAATCTCTATTTATGCTGAGACCTCTTCTCTGAATTCCAGGCCCAGGGCTTCAAGTGTCCCAGGTGGGCATCTCAGTGAATTGCTCCCCAAGCATCTCCAGCTCAGTGTGTCTAAAGCTCCACCCCTTCCCCCATACCTTTTGTTTGTTCTTCATTGCCTATCTTGGAAAATGGAAATGTGCATCATACAATTTTCTGCTCAATTCATAAGCTGATTTTGTCTTAAATTTCCCTCTTCAGCCAAATCCCCCCTATTTCCTACTATTATTACTTCAACTCGGACAAATCCCCCCTATTTCCTACTATTATTACTTCAACTCGGACAAATCCCCTCTACTTCCTACTATTATTACTTCAACTCGGACCCCTCTCATCTGTTCCTTTAGACTTGTAGCCAATTCTAGCTGGTTGCCTTCATTCTATCTTCAAGCCCCCCAATCCACCCTTCACATTCCTACTAAAGGGATCTTTACAACGTACAAATTGGTTGTAAGATATCAATGGGTTCCATAAAAATAAAATTCAAACAACTTAGTATAACATTCAAGATCTGGCCCCAGTGTCTCTGCAGCCTCTTCACTCATTCTCCTTACTCTCAACCAGTCAACCACCCATGCTGTCATATTTGCAGTTCCCTTAATGTGCAAATCGGGTTCTTTTCTCTATCCTTTGCTCCGGATGACCTTTCAGCCAAGGTTACTCTCCTTCCTTCCTACCCAGTGCATCTGTAAACTCCTTTTCCAGGATTCATTTCATTTAATATACTATGAAGACAAAAAGAACACAGAGAAGATTTTTTTTTTACAACTTTTTATCATGACAGTTTTCAAATATATCAGTTCAGTTCAGTCCAGTCACTCAGTTGTGTTTGACTCTTTGCAACCCCATGGGCTGCAGCATGCCAGGCTTCCCTGTCCATCACCAGCTCATTGAGCCTGCTCAAACTCATGTCCATGGCATCGAAAAGTCGGTGATGCTGTCCAACCATCACATCCTTTGTCGTCCCCTTCTCCTCCTGCCCTTAATCTTTCCCAGCATCAGGGTCTTTTCCAATGAGTCAGTTCTTCACATCAGGTGGCCAAAGTATTGGAGCTTCAGCATCAGTCCTCCCAGTGAATATTCAGGACTGATTTCCTTTAGGATAGACTGGTTGGGTCTCCTTGCAGTCCCAGGGACTCCTAAGAGTCTTCTCCAACACCGCAGTTCAAAAGCATCAATTCTTCGGTGCTCAGCCTTCTTAATGGTCCAACTCTGAATACACGACTACCAAAAAAACCATAGCTTTGACTAAATGGACCTCTGTCAGCAAAGTATTATCTCTGTCGGCAAAGTAATGTCTCTGCTTTTTAATATGCTGTCTAGGTTTGTCATAGCTTTAAAGCTATGGAGCAATCTGCCATGCTTCCAGTTTTCCTCCTTTTATTTGCAATGAAGTGATGTGATCAGATACCATAATCTTAGTTTTTTGACTGTTTTAAGTTTTAATCCAGCTTTTTCACTCCTCTTTTCACTTTCATTGAGAGCCTGTTTAGTTCCTTTTCACTTTCTCCCATAAGGGTGGTGTCATCTGCATTTCTTCTAAAGGATTCTTGCCCACATTAGTAGAGATAATGTTTCTGAATTAAATTCACCCATTCTGTTCCATTTTAGTTCGCTGATTCCTAAAATGACTATGTTCACTCTTGCCATCTCCTGTTTGACCACTTCCAGTTTAGTTTGCTTGATTCATGGACCTAACATTCCAGGCTCCTATGCAATCTTGTTCTTTGCAGCATTGGACATATGCACAGCTGGGTGTTGTTTTTGCTTTGGCTCCATCTCTTCATTGTTTCTGGAGTTATTTCTCCACTCTTCTCCAGTAGCATGTTGGGCACCTACCAACCTATTTCAAATATATAGAAAGGTTAACAAACTCATGCAATGAACCACCCTATACCTGCTCCCAAGATTCCACACTTGTTGACATTTTGCTCTTTTTGCTTTGCCTCCTCATATGTTTATTTATATATGTATATATATACATGCACACAAATCTATGTACATATTTATGTTTTAGTTCTATTATACATTTATATAAATAAATTTACTTACAGATATAAAATTTATTTTGCGCTTTTTCTTCCCTAAAGTGGCAGCTGTTATATGTCACCCTAAATATTTCACACACATAAGAATAATATTTCTCTTTATAAGCCACCTAAGAAAATAAGCATTAATTCTATAATAACTTTTCCTGAGTCTATATTCCAATTCTCCTAGTTGTCCCAAGAATGTCTTTTATAGCTATTTCTCTTCCTGAGCCAAAATTCAGTCTGATTGATGGGTTGTATTTGGTTGTGTCTTTGATCTCTTAATCTAGAATAGTCCTACCCTCTTTCTTCCACACAACTTGACTTTTTGAAGAGTTCAAGTGCTTTGCAGAATCTCCCACATTGTGGATTTGTCTGATTGTTTGCATGTGGTGTAACTTATCCTTTTGTTTCTTTCAATTCCTGTTAAATGGGAGTTAGATTTCAGATTTGGTTGGATTCAAGTAAAGCATACTTGGCAAAAATATGTCTTAGGTGATGTTGCCTGGTTCAGACACTAGGAAGTACATAATTTCTGCTTGTTTCACTACCAGTAATCCTAAATTAATTTACTTTGTTTAGGTGATGACTACCAAATTTTACCATTTAAAGGTCATTTTCTTCTTTGCTGTAAATAATCTTAACACCATACAAATTTCTTATTTATTAACCTTTTACCTACTGATTTTAGCATCAACGAATGAGCCTCACCTAAATTAGTTATTACAATGGGGATTACAAAATGGTGATTTTAAAAATTTTACCATTCCTTCTATATAATTAACATTTTTCTATAAAGAGGAACTTTAATTTTTTCCCCTTTCACTCTTTTCTTCTTTTGTGAAGTATCACAATAGACTGGTGAATTTTTGTTTACTTAATTTGCTATTAATGAGTCATTCTTTTTGATGCTCAGTTTATCCCAAATTTGGCCAAAAAGCCCGAGCCAAGAGGGACTGAGAGTTCCCTTTAGATCTGCTGCTGTTTCTCTTGATATGCCCTCATCTATTTGTTTTAAACACTTTCTTGCATTAGAATAAGAGTTTAGGATCACTTTGTACCTTCCCTGTCCCAGCCATTGAAATCAGTCTTTTTTCTAAGGAGTCTTGGTTCCCTAAAAAGGAGTTTTATTTTCAGAAAAAATATATATATATATTTTCTGTTTTGCCTTCTCCCGGAGACCTTTCTTCATTTCATTTTGTATTAGATCAGGAATTACATAGTAAACCACCAGATTCAGGTGTCCTAGACATCTGAAGCAAGGGTGGGCTGGGGTAATGGGAGTGGTCTCCACTGCACCAGAAGAATGCTTCCAGTTTAATAAGATAGTTAGTTGCTTAGGCAACATGCTAGTAGCATATGCTGTCTTCTGTTCTTTCTTTTTCCACCCTTGATTTTTCTCTCACAGAGTTTTTTAATCTTTCATCTCCCTATTCATTCTGCCTCAATCTCTAGTTTTAGTATTTTTCTATATAATGCATTTTGGGGTTAAAGGCTTTAAGCTTTGCAGAATCACCATTTCCAGCAGCTGTTTCAGCAAATTAATTTGATGTTTAGGTTTTGATATGATAGTGCTTAATATTAATTTATTTTTCTGTTGGGAAGCTTTATTTCTTTAATGAGATCATAAGGACTGCTGTTTCTCTCAGCTCTTGAATCACAGTTGAGCAGACCTGCAGTGCTGGGTTCACATCGTGGTTGGTGCACACCTTCCCTTAGGTTGAATTTCATCTATCTGTTGCATTCTGCCCCGTCTGTTGGCCAGAATTGAGTTAAATATGTCTTCTTTCTCAGTATCTCCCATCCCCCGCCATCAGTTAAGAAGGCATTTTACCCACATTTTCCTTACATAAATCTCTCTACAGATGGAGGATTGTAGTCTCATTGTGCTAGGGAGGAAGGAAAATTACTGTTTTGCATGTACATATATTTTGGATTTTACAGGAGAGGGGAGGACGTTTCAAAATCTGGTGAATCAATACAGATATAAAAAATTGATAAAGTTAGGACTGCCTATTTTATATTCTGCCACATAGCATGTATTTAAATGAATTTGCCTATAATTTGCCTTTAAATGCTGACATTTAACTCTTAAGCTGTATAATTGTGCTAACTTTTTCATGAATAAAATTCATATTCTGTGTCCAGACTAATATGTTCATCTACTATAAACATTATTGCCTATGGTAACAGCTAGAATAAAAAATTCTTTTTATATACATCATATAGTTGGCAGAGACTCTTGGGACCGCCACAGATCATTCCTGTCTTTTTGAGATTGCTAAGAAAAAGTGTGGGAATATAAAACCAACCTGGTTTGATGTAGATTGACTTTGAGAAGATATTAGCTTATTTAGACCACTGTATATTGTGTCGTTATTGTTTTTTAAGATGCTGAGTGTTAAACATTCTCTTCTATTTAATATATTCTTTAGCTTAGTAACCAGCCTTTCATTATGAACCAGCTCCTATCCTACAAGCTCCTTTTTTGTTAAAGGTTAATAATGAGAATAATGAAGCAATTGGTTATTTATGCAGTCAGGATTGGCAAAAGTTATTAGAATAGGAATCTGCCCAGGAGCAATGATTAGGTTATGAAAATGTTAAGAAGAATACTGAAGCCAGTCACCATTTTTGACATTTAAGAAATACTACTCCCACCCTTAATCATGATGGCCTGTTATAAAGGTATTTATACAGACTAATCTCATTGGACAGTAATTTTATACCAATAGCATTCATAATTAGGTATTGAGGGGAGACTCAGAAATGACCTGAGAGAACAATGGGCCTGGGGAAGGAATTACCACAATGAGAAGTAGGAAACAGAGAACTCACCCATGAGTAGAATTACCTGTCTCCCAGACACCTGATCTATGCAGTTTGAGCATCTTCTTCTTGAGTATTTTGCAAATTTGAGAAGCTGTGGGAGAGGGTAACCCCAAGTTAGGTTGCCGTGTTCTACATGCTAGACTGTAAAACACGTAGGGAGGTATATGGGAAGAAAATTTTCTAATGTTGCTTTTATTAATGAAATATTGAGTTAACTGACATGCAAAACCAAAGAGAGCCAAATCTAATTATAATCTTATGTTTAGTATAGTTAGAACTTTCTATGTAAATTAGGCAGTGATTGCTTTGACCAAAACAGTTTAATCACTTCTACTCTGAATTTTTGTTAACAGCTGTATTGAGATATAATTCACATACAATAAAAATCACCTGTTTGCAGTATACAGTTCAGTGGTTTGAGTATATTCCCAAAGGTGTGCAAAGACAAGCATCTAATTCTAAATCATGTTCATTACCTCCGCCACAAAACTCATACCCATCAGCAATTGCTTCCTGTTTTCCTCCTCCATCTTTTGGTAACCACTAATATACTTTCTCCCTATATGGGATTGCCTATTATGGACATTTATCTCCCTGCCCTTTAATTCATGTAATGAATATTTCAAAAAATTGGAGAAAGGGGCAGGAAATGAACATGGATAAATATAACTCTCATTTGTGATCTGGTATACTTAAAATTGGTAAAGAATCTACCTGCCAATGCAGGGGGCAAGAGACATGCCTTTGATCCCTGGATCTGGAAGATCTCCTAGAGTAGGAAATGGCAACCCACTCCAGTATTCTTGCCTGGAAAATTCTATAGATGGAGGAGTCTGGTGGGCTTCAGTCCATGGGGTCGGGTCAACATGACTGAGTGACTTCGCACACACAAATACACACACATGCTTGGAATTAAGTTTTCTTTTCCCTGGCCCTGGCTCATTGGAAGATGTATTTTAAACAAGAACAGTAGCATGCATAGAATATGTAGCCTTTTGTGTCTTAACTTCTTTAGCATATTAATGTATTCAGGGTTCATTCGTACAGTAGCATGTAGTGATACTTTGTTTCTTTTATGATTGAAAAATATTTCGTTTTATAGATATACCACATTTTGTTTATCCATTTATCACTTGATAGACATTTGAGTTGTTTTCACTTTTTCACTGTTATGAATAATGCCACTTTGAATATGCATGTACAAGTTTTTCATGTGAACCTATATTTTCAGTTCTCTTGGAGAATTGGAGTGGAATTGCTGAGTCTTATGGAAACACTGTGTCTAATTTTTTGAGACATTGCTAAATTATTTTCCAAAGCAGCAGCTTTTTACATTCCCCTCAGCTATGTAGGAGGGTTCTGATTTCATCATATTCTTGCCAGCACTTGTTATTGTCAGTCTTTTTGATGATAGCCATCCTAGCAAATGCAAAGCAGTATCTCAGTATGGTTTTGATTTGCATTTCCTAGTGGTTAATGGCTAATAATGTAAAGTATCTTTGCTTACACTGCTTAGACATTTGTATATTTTCTTTTGGGAAATGTCAAAGTCCTTTGCCCATTTTTAATTAGGTGATAGTTTTTTTGTTGTTGAGTTATGTAACACCTTCATGAGCTTCCCGGGTGGCACTAGTGGTAAAGACCTGGCAATGCAGGAGACATCAGAGATGCAGGTTCCATCCCTGGTTTGGGAAGATCCCCTGGAGGAGGGCATGGCAACCCACTCCAGTATTCTAGGCTTGGAGAATCCCACGGACAGAGGAGCCTGGCAGGCTAGAGTTCATGGGGTCACAAAGACTCGGACATGACTGAAGCAACTTAGCATGAACATGCACATAACATCTTCATATTTATGGATACCAGACCTTTACCATTTGTTCAGTTCAGTTCAGTCGCTCAGTTGTGTCTGACTCTTTGCGACCCCCTGATGATTTGCAAATATTTTCTGATTCTAGATGTTGTCTCTTCAATTTCCTAATAGTGTCCTTTGAAGCACAAAGTATTAGAATTTGAACTCCAATTTATTTATTCTTTGTTGCTGTGCTTTTAGGTGACATTGCCTAATCCAAGGTCACAAAGATTTTGCTTTTATGAAACTTATAGTTTTAGCTATTACATTTAGGTCAGTGATCCATTTAAAGTTAGTTTTATTTATGGTATGAGGTGGGGGTCCATCTTTTTTTTGCATGTGTTTGCATTTGTTCTTATTTATTCAAATTTAAAGATTTGAGAAAGAAATATTTAAATAGGGTGAACATTGTCACTCTCTGAAACATTATTGTTTCATGATTTTGAGGGGGATACATGTGCTATGTTCATCTGATGACTATACTTACCTGCACTCTCACCAAGTATGGTTGCATTTCTGCTTCTGTTTTGTTTGTTGAAATCTGAAATACTACCCTGCTGGATGCAGTTTAAATCCATTTATTAGTTTTTTCCCTTAATTTGCAATCTCACCTCTTCAGTTACAATATAAAGAATGCCAAGAACTTCTAAGTCTCTCTCAGAAGTATCTATCAGAACAGCAGGAGAAGCTCACTATGTCTGTCTCAGAACCTGGTGCTGCTAAAATGCAGGAACAACAGGTAAGTGTCTTACTTCTTACTTTGTTCTTTAATGGATCAACCAGATGTCAGAAGAGTCATTTGGCCTCTTACTTTAATTGTCTCGCTGTATACATTGTCTTTAGAAGTGCAGTTACAGTGTGTGATTGAGTTGGTTTAATCTACTTCCCTGTTTCCTTTTCCTCTCCTGTTCTGGGGCCCAGAGGTCAGGAATGATTCCTGGACCAGGCTCTGCATCAGGAGGGCAGCTCCTGGTTGTATGGAAGCAATGCAGGAGTGATCAAGAAAACCCAGTGTTCTGTTACTTAGTGACAATCAGGTGGGCTCTTTTTTACTCACAAACCTCTTCTAATTCATGTTCAGAGTTTTAGAATAATAAAAGTGTCTTAGTGACTTGTAAAAGCTTTAATTAGCAAAACTGGAATAGTTAATGTGATTTAGTATTTGTAAATACTTATTAATCACATAAGTATATATGAGCGTTTGCTTATTAACGTTTGTATACATATCATCAAATAGTATATATTACATAGTTAAATGAAAGTTCAGAACCCTGCCAGCTGTGATGTGAAACAAGCTCTGAAGATCTACTTCTTTCTCTCTAGCAAGTGACACCGGCTGTCTTTTTCACATCCAAATGAACTTAAATCTTCAAATGGATAAGGATACCCTTTGTATTGAAACACTGTAGGAAAAAAGCTATATGTATAGTAGGGTCAAAGTCACTCATATTAGTATTAAGACATTGATAATGTACCCATTATCAGAGTAGACTCCATCCTGGTTATGGTTCAGTACGTTGAGCACAGCTACTTTATTACTAATTCTTCATTACCCAGGTTCATTTTCCATTTATGCATGGATGGACTACTTTCAGAAGGATTATCCTGTCTTTTCTGTTAAATTGTACAGATTCAGGTTCTATATTGATTGCAAGGATTATCCTTTCCCTTTGAGTAGTAACAAGTCCTGAGTGGTTTTCTGTAACCCTTCTAAGTTTTATTCAACCTAAAGACACCTGTCTCAGATGGGTTAACAGTTTTGGTCAAGAAAACTCCAGTTTTGAACCTCAAGTTTTGACATGCCTGCCTGCGTGCTGAGTCACTTCAGTTGTGTCCAACTTTTTGTGACCCCTATGGACTATAGCCTGCCAGGCTCCTCTGTCCATGGTATTCTCTAGGTGAGAATACTGGAGTGGGTTGCCATTTCCTTCTCCAGGAGATCTTCCCAACCCAGGGACTCAACCTGCATCTCGTACTTCCCCTGCGTTGACAGGCAGGTTCTTTACCACTAGCACCACCTAGGAGGCAAGTAAAAAGAAAGAATAATAATTTTGCTGGAATGTGGTATATCTTAGACCTTTAATATATCCTCCCCCTTTTTTGAAGTCTACAATATTTATAAGAAACAACCAAAGTATGAGTGGTTTATTTGTATTCTAACTTTTGAAAAATTTTCTTTGGTTCTGTTTTCTGAAAACTTAGGCTGTGAAATGAGGCAGAGAAGGTAGCAGCTAGTCTTGCTTGTCTGGTTTGTTTTGCCACTTGGCCAAAGGGCGGGTGTACTTTAAGGTGGCCCTTGTCTACTGCTCTCATGAGTGGGCTAGAGAAAACTACAGCATGAAGTTGAGACTTCTGAGCTCTGCTTTTGCGTTTCCACTCCCTCCCTGTCCATGGCATAGGTGTTACAGGGCACAGGAACACTGACCAGAGTATCGGAGGAAAGGCAGAGGGACTTTTCAATTGCCAGTAGTTCAGGATAGAGACTGCAGAAGGATATGGCAACTCACTCCATTATTCTTGCCTGGAGAATCCCATGGACAGAGGAGCCTTGTGGGATACAGTCCGTGGGGCCACAAAGAGTCGGACATGACTAAGTGACTAACACACACACACACACAAGGATAGAAACTGAGAGTCAAGAAATAGTCATTAGGGGACTCTAAAGACATCTGGATTATGGAGGCCCAGCCCTTTTTCTATCTCCTTCTAAAAAGAGGAGAGTAAAAAAGCTGGCTTAAAACTCAACATTCAAAAAACATAAGATCATGGCATCCAGTCCCATCACCTCAAAGCAAATAGATGAGGAAACAGTGGAAACAGTGACAGACTTTATTTTCTTGGGCTCCAAAATCACTGCAGATGGTGACTGCAGCTTGAAATTAAAAGACATTTGCTCCTTGGAAGAAAAGCTATGACCAACCTAGACAGCATATTAAAAAGCAGAGACATTACTTTGCTGACAAAGGTCTGTGTAGTCAAAGCTATGGTTTTTCCAGTTGTTGTGTATGGATGTGAGAGTTGGACTGTAAAGAAAGCTGAGCACCAAAGAATTGATGCTTCTGAACTGTGGTGTTGGAGAAGACTCTTGAGAGTCCCTTGGACTGCAAGGAGATCAAACCAGTCAATCCCAAAGGAAATCAGTTCTGAATATTCATTGGAAGGACTGATGCTAAAGCTGAAAGTCCAATACTTTGGCCACCTGATGTGAAGAACTGACTCATTGGAAAAGACTCTGATGCTGGGAAAGATTGAAGGCAGGAGGAGAAGGGGATGACAGAGGATGAGATGATTGGATGGCATCCTGGACTCAATGGACAGGAGTTTGAGCAAGCTCTAGGAGTTGGTGATGGACAGGGAAGCCTGGCATGCTGCAGTCCATGGAGTCACAAAGAGTTGACAAGACTGAGCAACTGAACTGAACTGAAGTGAACTGAAAATGAGGCAGGAGAGAGTAAAACTTACTCAAGGAATAGTGTTTTATGTTTAAACTACTGACTCTTGGACATTTCCCTAGCAGCCAGCCACTGCTTCTCTTACCTAACCTTAAACTTGAGGAGCGAAACTTAAAAAAAAATAACAGATATTAAAAATTGCTGGTCAAAGGAATGGAGAAAGTATATTCTCAAAAGGAGATACTTTTGAATTTTCATTTTAAACTTTATCATGAGAAAAATTTAAAACCAAGTTTTCAGGAAGTGCCTGGTGGTCGGTCATACCACTTGTAGGCTTTACTGTTTGAATGAAATTAAGGCCACTTGTAGGGTCTATGATTGGAACCTGGAGGGGGAAAATAAGTTTCCTTTTGAACACTATGTGGCAGTTGTCACCTATACTACCTGACTTGTTCTTTGTGACAGGCTTCTTTTAGCTAAACCAAGGTAAGCACTTTCTCACTCGACATCTTGGAACCTGGGTGAATCTGGTGGACACGTCTACGTGCTGACAGTAAAGGCATCACTCGCTGTGTGCACTCTGAGTGAGGATGTGCTGAAGTTAGATGTCCTCATCATGTGCTCACAAATAGACTGCTCATCTCTATCATAGCACCGTTCTTATTCTTTTGTAATCACTGTTCATTCATCCTTCTCTTTCACCAAGCTTTTTTGAAAACAAGCATCCTGTTGGTTTTTGTACACACAGAGACTAATATATTTTGGCTTAATAAATATTTAATTTTATTTTACAATATTTAATGTGGAACATACTATGTACTGGTACTGTTGTTAGCTCTTAACGTACATTAAAACATTTAGTCCCTCGGTAGCCCAATAAAGTTACTTTACAGAGGAGGAGCCCGATGCAGAGGAAGAGATTTGTCCAGGTCATCTAGGTAGCAAGTCGGGAAATCAGGCAACTGCTGTTTAGTCGTTAAATCCTGTCTGACTCTTTGCAACCCCATGCACTGTAGCCCGCCAGGCTCCTCCTTGTCTGTGGGATTTCCCAGGCAAGAATACTGGAGAGAGTTGCCATTTCCTTCTCTAAGGGATCTTCCCAACCCAGGGATTAAACTCATGTTTCCTGCTTGGCAGGCAGAATCTTTAACACTGAGTCACCTGGGAAGCCCTGGGAAATCAAGATAAGAGCCCAAACGACCTGACTCTGTATTTTCTTGAGAGAAAGACAAGAAAAACTTGAGATCGCTAAAATATAGATATATGGAAAACTTGCTTTAAATACCCTTGTTTCTGCAACTAACCCTCTTTTGGATCTTAATCTGAAATCCAGTTTTTTATATCAGAGCACAAATCTACTAGAGATGGTGGGAAACGCTGTTTGATTTTTCTGTGAGTAGCCATAGTGTTAGGTAGATGTAAAATTTTATTTGTTCTCAACGTAAGGTTTTTTTTTTCTTTTTTTTCATTATTGATTTTATTTATTTATTTATTTATTTTTTAATTTTTATTTTTACTTTATTTTACTTTACAATACTGTATTAGTTTTGCCATACATTGACATGAATCCACCACGGGTGTACATGCATTCCCAAACATGAACCCCCCTCCCACCTCCCTCCCCATAACATCTCTGGGTCATCCCCGTGCACCAGCCCCAAGCATGCTGTATCCTGCATTGAACCTGGACTGGTGATTCATTTCTTACATGATAGTATACATGTTTCAACGCCATTCTCCCAAATCATCCCACCCTCGCCCTCTCCCTCTGAGTCCAAAAGTCCCCTCTACACATCTGTGTCTCTTTTGCTGTCTTGCATACAGGGTCATCATTGCCATCTTTCTAAATTCCATATATATGTGTTAGGATACTGTATTGGTGTTTTTCTTTCTGGCTTACTTCACTCTGTATAATCGGCTCCAGTTTCATCCATCTCAACAGAACTGATTCAAATGTATTCTTTTTAATGGCTGAGTAATACTCCATTGTGTATATGTACCACAGCTTTCTTATCCATTCATCTGCTGATGGACATCTAGGTTGTTTCCATGTCCTGGCTATTATAAACAGTGCTGCGATGAACATTGGGGTACATGTGTCTCTTTGAATTCTGGTTTCGTCGGTGTGTATGCCCAGCAGTGGGATTGCTGGGTCATAAGGCGGTTCTGTTTGCAGTTTTTTAAGGAATCTCCACACTGTTCTCCATAGTGGCTGTACTAGTTTGCATTCCCACCAACAGTGTAGGAGGGTTCCCTTTTCTCCACACCCTCTCCAGCTTCACACCAGTCAGAATGTCTACGATCAACGTAAGGTTTTTTAAAACTCATCTTTAGATTTTGTGATGGAGATGCAGCAATTCATTTTTCAGGAGACATTCATTTGACTTTAAGAGACTTGCTCAGTTTCTTCTTTGTGTTGGTTGCCATGTGGCTCAAGTTGCTTATTATAGGTTTTGTGTATAGTTTTATTAAATCTGCAGCTCTTATGAAGAATGCCCTAGCTTATGGTTTTCTTTTTACTTTTGCCATTTGGTTGAAAAGAAGTTGCTCCATTTACAAAGTAAATTTTTTCCTTGCTTTTCCCCGGTCCTCTTTCTTGCTTTGCCTCAAAGATGAATTTACATTCTCCATTCATCTTATAATTTGTTCAGCCTTACAAATTCTTCACTGTGGAATCTAGAAAGATGTTTAACTTACTCTATTTAGACTGAGACACCTCACTGATGTGTGTCTGTTACTCCATTTCCTGATCCTTAAGAAACAGTACTTAACAAATATAACCTTGGTTCTTGGACATGGGAGGATCCAGTAACCGTAGTTTTTATCAGTGTACATTTTAGAATATAGCTCTTCTTATCACAGGTGAGTGTTAATTTCTTTTTCTGTGAATCTGAACTTAATGTCATCTTAAACTACGATGCTTATAACTTCTTTTTTAATCTTTTTATAAAGATGTTTATTTTTATTTATTTGACTGTGCTGGGTCTTAGTTGCAGCAGATGGGACCTTTAGTTGTGGCATGTGAAATCTAGTTCTCTTACCAAGATTCCAACCCAAGCCCCTTGCATCAGGAGCATGGAGTCTTAGGCACTGGACCACCAGGGAAGTCCCCTATTTTAATCTTATTTGATAAGCTGTATCGTTTCAGGAATGGTATAGTATTTCCACAGAACTCTTTATATTAAAACCTAGGCTGCATGTTGAATAGCTTTTCCCACTGTAGTTTGAAAATGTCCCTATGCAAGATTGACTTACTGTTTTTCTCAACTCTTCATTTTTTTGCCAAGTGGATATTAAAAGGTAGATTTGGAATCATCTTGAGATTTCTCCCTTTTCTACTAAATGGATAAAATCTCCATTACTTTTTAGCCATGGGCAGTGGATATTAATGAATATCTGTTGTTCTGATCTGGTAAAAGGCCTTTTATAGAAATTTTTCCATTTTTCCCGTGATTACTTCTTCTGTATTTCTCTATTTAGGTCTGGGTCATGGGCTAGACAGAATCTGAACCATAATAAAGATAAATCACTGCTGAGTGCGTGTTTAATTGTTTCTGTGTTTCTATTACTGCTGTCTCTATAGTTTGTTAAAGAGTTTTGTAGCACTTCGGACCACAATGTCTTGAGACAACTTCCTGTACTGTGATTATTTTCATATATTCCTTTGGTTAAAATTTTTTTGTTTAACTACCGCATATAGGCATGCAGTAATAAAGCTCCTTCCCATTCTTCGTCTTCTGGTACCTTCTATCTGATTTACTTAATGTATTTTAATATGTAATATTTATTTTATTTCTGTCTATACTAAGATATCTTTGAGTTTGTTATATAAACCCAGATTTTCTTGGCAGTCCAGAAGTGTCACCACACTTTTAACTAACAAAGAAGCCAAATCAAAAATGTCATGCTCTTGGGAAATCTGTTACATGTTTGACTCAAGTGTGCTACAGAATTCTTCATGGAATAAAAGATTCGTAGATAGAAAAAAGATGTGATTAACAGCTAACTTCTCATCAGAAACAGTAGAAGAAAGAGGCAGTGGGATGGCATATTCAAAGAGTTGAAGGGGAAAAAAACTGACAATCAGGCAAAAGTATCCTTCAACAATGAAAGTGACAATAAGGCATTCCTAAATAAATAAAGACAGAGAGAATTTATTGCTGGCTTACCTGCCTTACAATAAATACTAATAGAAGTCTGTTTAGATGAAAGAAAATGACATAGACAGTAACTCAAATTCACATAAAGAAATAGAACACTGGTAAAAGTAACTATATATCTTTATTTTCTTAAATAGACAACATAAAAGTCACCTGAATAAAACAACAATTATAAAACTGTATTGTTGGGCTTATAAGATATAAGACTTTGTGTGTATGTATGTGTGTGTACTTGCATGAGGGAAGAAGACAGAAGGAAGCTCTGTTGGAGGAAATTTTCTCTGTATTACTGGAATAAGACCATCTTTATTTGTTGACAGCATGATCATACATGTAGAAAATCTTAAGAAATCCAGACACACACACCACACAAACTGATAGAATAAATCAGTTCAGCTGGTTTGCAGGATACAAGATCAGTATGCAAGTCTATTTCTATTTGCTGTCAATGAACAATTCAAAAATGTATGTATTTAAGAAAAGCAGTGCAATAAAACACTGAAAATAATAAAGCATTGCTAAGAGAAATTAAAGATCTAAGATACTATTCCATGTTCATGGATTGTAGACTCAGTGCTATTAAGATGGTAATTTTCCACAAATTTGTTTATAGGTTTGTTGCAAACTGCAGCGTATTTCTTTTTCCCAGAAATTGATAAGATGATCCTAAAATTTATATAGAAATGCAAAGGGACACTAATAGACAGAAATAATTTGTGAAAGAACAGTGAAGTATAAGATCACTCTAACTTTAATCTTTACACTAAAGGTACAGTATGTAGATAGAATTTTAACCTAATTTGCATGTCTTTTGACCCCTGATGAAATGGTTTCACTCCCATGTTGTGTTATGTTATTCAGTGCAGTTCGGTCGCTCAGTCGTGTCCGACTCTTTGCGACCCCATGAACCGCAGCATGCCAGACCTCCCTATCCATCACCAACTGCCGGAGTCTGTCCAAATCCATGTCCATTGAGTCGGTGATGCCATCCAACCATCTTATCCTCTGTTGTCTCCTTCTCCTGCCCTCAATCTTTCCCAGCATCAGGGTCTTCTCAAATGAGTCAGCTCTTCGCATCAGGTGGCCATAGTATTGGAGTTTCAGCTTCAACATCAGTCCTGCCAATGAACACCCAGGACTGATCTCCTTTAGGATGGACTGGTTGGAGCTCCTTTCAGTCCAAGGGACTCTCAAGAGTCTTCTCTAACACCACAGTTCAAAAACATCAATTCTTCAGTGCTCAGCTTTCTTTATAGTCCAACTCTTACGTCCATACATGACTACTGCAAAAACCATAGCTTTGGCTAGATGGACCTTTGTTGGCAAAGTAATGTCTCTGCTTTTTAATATGCTCTCTAGGTTGGTCATAACTTTCCTTCCAAGGAGTAAGCGTTCTTTAATTTCATGGCTGCAGTCACCATCTGCAGTGATTTTGGAGCCCCAAAAAATAAAGTCAGCCACTGTTTACCCATCTATTTCCCATGAAGTGATGGGACCAGATGCCATGATTTTCGTTTTCTGAATGTTGAGCTTTAAGCCAACTTTTTCACTCTCCTCTTTCACTTTCATCAAGAGGCTATTTAGTTCTTTTTCACTCTCTGCCATAAAAGTGGTGTCATCTGCATATCTGAAGTTATGATATTTCTCCTGGCAATCTTAGTTCCAGCTTGTGCTTCCTCCAGCCCAGCATTTCTCATATGAGTTAAATAAGCAGGGGACAATATACAGCCTCGACATACTCCTTTTCCTATTTGGAACCAATCTGTTGTTCCATGTCCAGTCTAACTGTTGCTTCCTGACCTGCATACAGGTTTCTCAAGAGACAGGTCAAGTGGTCTGGTATTCCCATCTCCTTCAGAATTTTCCCCAGTTTCTTGTGATCCACACAGTCAAAGGCTTTGGTATAGTCAAGCAGAAAGAGATGTTTTTCTGGAACTCTCTTGCTTTTTTGATGATCCAGCAGATGTTGGCAATTTGATCTCTGGTTCCTCTGCCTTTTCTAAAATGAGCTTGAAAGTCTGGAAGTTCACAGTTCACATATTGCTGAAGCCTGGCTTGGAGAATTTTGAGCAATACTTTACTAGCATGTGGGATGAGTGCAATTGTGTGGTAGTTTGAGCATTCTTTGGGTTGTCTTTCTTTGGGATTGGAATGAAAACTGACCTTTTCCAGTCCTGTGGCCACTGCTGAGTTTTCCACATTTGCTGGCATATTGAGTGCAGCACTTTCACAGCATGATCTTTCAGGATTTGAAACAGCTCAACTGGAATTCCATCACCTCCACTGTCTTCATAGTGATGCTTTCTAAGGCCCACTTGTCTTCACATTCCGGGATGTCTTGCTGTAGGTGAGTGTGAGTGATCACACCATTGTGATTATCTTGGTTGTGAAGATCTTTTTTTTACAGTTCTTCTGTGTATTGTTGCCACCTCTTCTTAATATCTTCTGCTTCTGTCAGGTCCCTACCATTTCTGTCCTTTATTGAGCCCATCTTTGCCTGAAATGTTCCGTTGGTATCTTTAATTTTCTTGAAGAGATCTCTGGTCTTTCCCATTCTATTGTTCTCCTCTTTTTCTTTGCATTGATCGCTGAGGAAGGCTTTCTTATCTGTCCTTGCTGTTCTGTGGAACTCTGCATTCAAATGGGTATATCTTTCCTTTTCCTTTGCTTTTCACTTCTCTTCTTTTCACAGCTATTTGCAAGGCCTCCTCAGACAGCCATGTTACTTTTTTGCATTCCTTTTTCTTGGGGATGGTCTTGATTCCTATCTCCTGTACAATGTCATGAACCACCATCCATAGGTCATCAGGTACTCTATCAGATCTAGTCCCTTAAATCTATTTGTCACTTCCACTGTATAGTCATAAGGGATTTGATTTAGGTCATACCTGAATGGTCTAGTGGTTTTCCCCACTTTCTTCAATTTAAGTATGAATTTGACAATAAGGAGTTCATGATCTGAGCCACAGTCCGTTCCCGGTCTTGTTTTTGCTGACTGTATAGAGCTTCTCCATCTTTGGCTGCAAAGAATATAATCAATCTGATTTTGGTGTTGACCATCTGATGATGTCCATATGTAAAGTCTTCTCTTGTGTTGTTCAAATAGGGTATTTGCTATGATGACCAGTGCATTCTCTTGGAAGAACTCTTATTAGCCTTTGTCCTGCTTCATTCTGTTCTCCAAGGCCAAATTTGCCTGTTACTCCAGGTGTTTCTCAACTTCCCACTTTTGCATTCCAGTCCCATATAATGAAAAGGACCTCTTTGAGGGGTGTTATAGTAAAAAGGAGATTATCTAGGTGCACTTAACCTAATTACATGAGAAAAATGAGGGTTTCCCTAGCCAGGGAGGTTTGAAACATAAGAATAGTATTCAGCATACCATTGCTGGCTTTGAAGATTGAAAGGATTAGAAGCTGAGAATTGTCTCTGACCAATAGCAAGAAAATAGTGACTTAAGTCTTCCCACCACAAGGAACTGCATTCTATCAACAGCCTGGGCTTGGAAGCAGGTTCTTCATCAGATATTTCCCATTAGAGCATAGCCTAGCTGACAGCTTGATTTCAGTCTTGTGAGAAGTTAAGCAAAGAACTTAGTCAAACTTGCTTGAACTGCTGACCTGTAGAACTGTGAGGTAGTAAATTTGTTTTATTGTAAATTGCTGTTTGTGATAATTTGTTATACCAAAATAGAAAACTTCAGTATTCAAGAATATAGTGCTGCCATAATGATGGACATTTAGATCAATGGTACAGAATTGTGGATTTAGAAATAAACTCTAGCAATTATGGTCAGTTGATTTTCAACAGAAGTGCCAACACAATCCAATGGGTATAAAATAATCTTTTCAACAGGCATCAATAGGACAATTGGACATGTGCAGAAAAGGTGAATTTAAACCCTTCACACCATGCACAAAACTTAACTTCAACATTATTTGAACATTGCAGACACCTTTTTTGAAACCTAACATTGTATATTAATTTTTCTCAATGTCAGATTTTGTTCTTCAGGTGCAGTGTTTTTTATGCATATTACAATGACCACCTTAACTTCAATATTGATCACAGTATTTCAGTTAGTCTTATGCAATTAATAGTAACCAGAAGTACTGCCTTTAATTAAGAAGAATAAAGTATTACTTTTATGGTACATATGACAAAGGAGGCAAGAATATACAATGATAACAATCTCTTTAACAAGTGGTGCTGGGAAAACTGGTCAACCACTTGTAAAAGAATGAAACTAGAACACTTTCTAACACCATACACAAAAATACACTCAAAATGAATTAAAGATCTAAATGTAAGGCTAGAAACTATAAAACCCCTAGAGGAGAACAAGGCAAAACACTCTCTGACATAAATCACAGAAGGATCCTCTATGACCCACCTGCCAGAATATTGGAAGTAAAAGCAAAAATAAGCAAATGGGACCTAATTAAAATTAAGAGCTTCTGCACAACAAAGGAAACTCTTAAGCAAGGTGAAAAGACAGCCTTCAGAATGGGAGAAAATAATAGCAAATGAAGCAACTGACAAAGAATTAATCTCAAAAATATACAAGCAACTCCTGCAGCTCAATTCCAGAAAAATAAATGACCCAATCGAAAAATGGGCCGAAGAACTAAACAGACATTTCTCCAAAGAAGACATACAGATGGCTAACAAACACATGAAAAGTTGCTCAACATCACTCATTATCAGAGAAATGCAAATCAAAACCACAGTGAGGTACCATTTCACGCCAGTCAGAATGGCTGCTATCCAAAAGTCTACAAGCAATAAATGCTGGAGCGGGTGTGGATAAAAGGGAACTCTCTTACACTGTTGGTGGGAATGCAAACTAGTACAGCCACTATGGAGATCAATGTGGAGATTCCTTAAAAAACTGCAAATAGAACTGCCTTATGACCCAGCAATCCCACTGCTGGGCATACACACCGAGGAAACCAGAATTGAAAGAGATATGTGTATCCCAATGTTCATTGCAGCACTGTTTATAATAGCCAGGACATGGAAGCAACCTAGATTTCCATTAGCAGATGAATGGTTTAAGAAAGCTGTGGTACATATACACCACAGAGTACTACTCAGCCATTAAAAAGAATACATTTGAATCAGTTCTAATGAGGTGGATGAAACCGGAGCCTATTATACAGAGTGAAGTAAGCCAGATAGAAAAACACCAATACAGTATACTAACGTATATATATGGAATTTAGAAAGATGGTAATGATAGACCTGTATGCGAGACAGCAAAAGAGACTCAGATGTATAGAACAGTCTTTTGGACTTGGTAGGAGAGGGCGAGGGTGGGATGATTTAGGAGAATGGCATTGAAACATGTTTAATATCATATGTGAAACGAATCGCCAGTCCAGGTTCGATGCATGATACAGAATGCTCGGGGCTGGTGCATTGGGATGACCCAGAGGGATGGTATGGGGAGGGAGGCAGGAGGGGGTTTCAGGATGGGGAACATGTGTACACCTGTGGTGGATTCATGTTGATATATGGCAAAACCAATACAATATTGTAAAGTAAAAAAAATAAAAGTAAAAAAAAGAAAGAAAAAAAAAAGAAAAACCAGTGAATGTTCTAGTATTCAAGTAACTACAAAAATCAAATGATCCTAAAATAGTGCCTGAAGCTTTGCTTTTTGGAACCATAATATAAAGACCATCTTGAAATGTCTGGATATCTTGCTGGTAAATTCACTGTGCTTGTAGGATTGATTGCCACATCACTTTAACAGCTGTACCCTTAAGTCAATAAACAATGCTAGTCAATAAAATATATACTTTTGATAGCCAAGGAAACAGAATAAGAAATACTGCCTTTGACAGATGGGTGAAGCTAATAAATCTGGTATTATATCAGTTATGTTGCAAAGATTCTTGGTTTAAGGGAAATTAATATTAAAAGTGTTTGTAGGATTTATTTTGACATAGATTTATTTAAAATGTGATCCTGTGGTATGAATCATGATAGCAAAGGTCGTGGGTGCAGGCAAGGCTATGTGGTCTGCATGTAGCTTACTGTGCTATGTGAATTTTGAATCCTAAGATGACTATGCCTATTGAATTTTTGTGTCACTATGCAGATTGAGGTAAGCAAACAATTAGAAAGCCAATACCTGTGTCTCCTACCACTATCAAGCAGATACTTTCTTAAGCCCAGTACATAGAATTTCAGCTTGTCTGCTGTTGTAATATCCTTTACCCAGAAAGTAAACTTAAAATTTGATGATTTAAACTTGTATTTATTGTAGGAAAATAGATGATATAAAGAATGTGAGAGAGACTGACCAAAGAAAGCAATGCTTTATCAAAATGCAGAATTAGCTGAATGTAAATGAGGATAACTCTCATAAAGAAGATGAGAATTCTCAACTCTAATGGGGAACATGAGAAGCATGAATACTTATTCACACTTACTGTCCCTGACTCATTATATATTATCTGGTCTGGAAAGAGTAAGCTCTATCACTGTGAGAGATCAGACCTCTAAGTATAGTGAAAAGGCAAAACCATGCAGACAGTAAAATGATCTGTAGTTGTCTGCAGTCAGGGAGACGGAAAGTGGGGGTTATAACCAAAACATTTGTCAAAATCCATAGAGCTGTGTAACACAGAGACACAAAGAGTGAACACTGATATACACTGCTGATTTTATGGACTTTAGGTAATAATAATTCATCAAATTGGCTAATACATTGTAACAAATTCATGGAACTTCCCTGGTGGTCCAGTGACTAAAACTCCTTGCTCCCAATGCAAGGGACCCAGGTTCAATCGCTGGTCAGGGAATTAGATCCCACATGCCACAACTAAGATCTGGTACAGCCAAATAAAGAAATGAAATTTTTTAAATTATAGTAAATTTATTGGGCAGATGGAAGATGTTAAAAAATCAGGGAAACCATGAGGAGGAGTGAGGGAATAAATGAGAATTATCTGCTCAATTTTTAAGTCTAAAACTGCTCTTTAAAAGTCTGTTAATTTAAAACATACAGTGAAAGTACACAGTTTAAGTTACTCTGAAGTTATCTGCTACCAAGATTTGTTTTATATTCTAAACAAACTATGTTCTCTGAACTATTGATTGGAATACCACAAGTGAGCAGAGCTAACCATATAACATCTATATTTTAGGCAATTTAGTTTTACATATTTAATGTCATTTAATTAATGTAACCAGACTATCAGATACACCTGCTTTAAAGATGACGTATTAGTCATCTATTCTCGGTAACAAATTACTTCAAAAGATAGCAGAATAAAACACACTTATTATCACACAGTTTCTGTGGGTCCGAATTCCAGTCAAGTCTTGGCTGGTTCCCTTGCTTCAAGGTCTCCTGTAGACTACAGTAAAGGTGCTGACAGCCTGGGGGAGGATCCACTTCCCACGCTCACATGTAGTTGCCAAGAATCAGTTCCTTGTGGGCTTTTGAACTGCAGGCCTCAGTTCCTGCCTGACTCTTGGCTGGAGGCCAGCCTCAGTTCCTTGTCATGTAGACCTCTCCAGTGTGGCTGTTGGTTTCATCAGAACAGGTAAGCCAAGAAGGCAGTAGCATCTACTAGCAAGACAAGTTCCTGTTTATATAACCTAACTCTAGGGATGACATTTTACCACCTTTGCTGTAATAGAAGCAAGTCACAGGTCCTGCCTATGTGCAGGGGCGATGTTCACACACAAGGGCACGAGTTACAGGAGACAGGCTGTGATCCCTGGGGCCGTCAGAAAAGCTGCCTGCCACGGGAGAAATTAAGCAAATGGTATGCCATAGTGGTATTTGAGTATCTGGAATTTAGTTAAGTTCTTAGGACATATTTCTCTAGTTAAGATTCTACTTTGTTCTATGGAAATTTTTATCTTTATTTTCTGTTTTCTAGATACTTGACTTCACTGATACTTAATCACAATTGACCCTTGAACAATGTGAAAATTAGATTTTTAAAAAATTTTATTCGAGTCATAGCAGAACTTAAAGGCAGAGACCCCAAATCGGCTGGTTTTTCCTCGTTAGGCTGGAGCAGAGTTTAAACCAGGGCAGAGCTACTCCAGCCTGGCCACATCATACTCTCTCTACATTCTGGTCCCAAGTTTGTTTGGTTGCAAACTGTGCTAAACCCCCACAAGGTTGAAACTGTGCATATAAATTTTGACTCCAAAAAAACTTAACTGCTAATAATAGCCCACTGTGGATCCTTCAGTTCAGTTCAGTCACTCAGTCGTGTCCAACTCTTTGCGACCCCATGAATCGCAGCATGCCAGGCCTTCCTGTCCATCACCAACTCCTGGAGTTCACTCAGACTTACGTCCATCGAGTCCGTGATGCCATCCAGCCATCTCATCCTCTGTCGTCCCCTCTCCTCCTGCCCCCAATCCCTCCCAGCATCACAGTCTTTTCCAGTGAGTCAACTCTTCTTATGAGGTGGCCAAAGTACTGGAGTTTCAGCTTTAGCATCATTCCTTCCAAAGGAATCCCAGGGCTGATCTCCTTCAGAATGGACTGGTTGGATCTCCTTGCAGTCTAAGGGACTCTCAAGAGTCTTCTCCAACACCACAGTTCAAAAGCATCAATTCTTCGGCGCTCTGTCTTCTTCACAGTCCAACTCTCACATCCATACATAACCACTGGAAAAACCACAGCCTTGACTAGACGGACCTTTGTTGGCAAAGTAATGTCTCTCCTTTTGAATATACTATCTAGGTTGGTCATAACTTTTCTTCCAAGGAGTAAGCATCTTTTAATTTCATGGCTGCAATCACTATCTGCAGTGATTTGGGAGCCCAAAAAAATAAAGTCTGACACTGTTTCCACTGTTTCCCCATCTATTTCCCATGAAGTGATGGGACCGGATGCCATGATCTTCGTTTTCTGAATGTTGAGCTTTAAGCCAACTTTTTCACTCTCCTCTTTCACTCTCATCAAGAGGCTTTTGAGTTCCTCTTCACTTTCTGCCATAAGGGTGGTGTCATCTGCATATCTGAGGTTATTGATATTTCTCCCAGCAATCTTGATTCCAGCTTGTGCTTCTTGCAGCCCAGCGTTTCTCGTGATGTACTCTGCATATAAGTTAAATAAGCAGGGTGACAATATACAGCCTTGACATACTCCTTTTCCGATTTGGAATCAGTCTGTTATTCCATGTCCAGTTCTAACTGCTGCTTCCTGACCTGCATACAGATTTCTCAAGAGGCAGGTCAGGTGGTCTGGTATTCCCATCTCTTTCAGAACTTTCCACAGTTTATTGTGATCCACACAGTCAAAGGCTTTGGCATAGTCAATAAAGCAGAAATAGATGTTTTTCTGGAACTGTCTTGCTTTTTCGATGATCCAGCAGATGTCGGCAATTTGATCTCTGGTTCCTCTGCCTTTTCTAAAACCAGCTTGAACATCAGGAAGTTCACGGTTCGCATAATGCTGAAGCCTGGCTTGGAGAATTTTGAGCATTACTTTACTAGCATGTGAGATGAGTGCAGTTGTGTGGTAGTTTGAGCATTCTTTGGCATTGCCTTTCTTTGGGATTGGAATGAAAACTGACCTTTTCCAGTCCTGTGGCCACTGCTGAGTTTTCCACATTTGCTGGCATATTGAGTGCAGCACTTTCACAGCATCATCTCTCAGGATTTGAAATAGCTCAACTGGAATGCCATCACCTCCACTAGCTTTGTTCATAGCGATGCTTTCCAATGCCCACTTGACTTCACGTTCCAGGATGTTTGGCTCTAGATTAGTGATCACACCATCATGATTATCTGGGTCGTGAAGATCTTAACTGATATCATAAACAGCTGACTAGCATATATTTTGTATGTTGTATTTGTTGCATACCATATTCTTATAACAAAGGAAGCTAGAGAAAAGAAAATACTATTGATGAAATCTTATGAAGAGAAAGCACATTTATAGGAGTGTAATATCAATACTGTAAGTTTATGTCTATTTACAAGATGAATTGGCTATCATTCAGTTCCTATATCAGCATTGTCTTATATAATACAAAACACTATAGATGTTACATATATATAAACACTACCACTGGACATCAAAATGAAAGATGATATGAAAAAGAAATTGATCAGGTTTAATAACTCATCCATTTTTAATGAAGAAGCAACAGTGTGATTGTTTATGGTGGTCTAGTGTAGTTGTTAATGATTGCTTCATGGTAGCCGAGTCTATACACTGATGAATGAATCATTGTCAAATAAAATTCTTATAGCATACAGTATTACAGTCATCTTCATAATACAATATTGAAAACTTTGTTACTTTAAAAAAATTTGCCTATGATAATAGACTGATACACAGTTTCTCGAATTATGAGAGACAGTAATATAATTCCATGAAAGCAAAATTGTAAGATTGTGAGAAAACTGACACATTATTAATTTTACATTAAATATCACTCACCTTATGCCTACGTGAGGAAAGGCTATCCAACACAAGTCTTGCACATGATATTCTGTATGATGAAAACTTAGGGGATTACGATGATGACCCAAAAATATCTCACACAGTGCTCACTGAGCAATTATTTGATTTTCACATGAGCATACCCACGCACACACCCCAGAGTACTTTGTTTATTAACTCTGATGATTATTTACTATTCGTTAAGTGAAAGTGGATCATTGTAAAGGTGTTCACCCTTGTCGTCTTCCTGTTGACTAGGCTGAGGAGAAGGAGGTGGAGGGGTTGGTCCTGCTGTCTCAGGTGGTGGAGATGGAAAAGATGGAGGAGGTGGAAGGGGAGCAGGAAAAGCAGGCAGACTCAGTATAACTTTAAGGAATTATATCCTAATTTCTGTCTGACTTTTTTGCTTTTTCATTTCTCTAAAAATGTTCCTATACAGTACTAATTCTTCTACTGTTTGCATTCTGCATTCATTTCAGTGCCTGAGTAATAGAATGGTCCATGTCATAAAATAAGTTAAAAGCAGTCTTGAATAATTTGAACCCTTCTGCCAGACTGTCTAATGCAATCTGTTTTCTGACACTGTTTCTTCTATATCTTCTTACTCATCCTCTGATTCTGACACAATTGATCTTCATCAAATTGTCTTCTGTTAATCCGTCTGGTGCGGTGTCTGTTATTGAGTTTTTCCAAGATCTTTGTCTTAAAACCCTTCATCCCCACCTTTTCCCCCCCTGATATCCACAATCTCTTTCATGATTTTCTTGATTGGCTCTGTCATAAATCCTATGAAATCATGTACAACATCTGAACAGTTTTCTCCAGCAGGAATTTACTATTGCAGGCCTGATGACTTTCAGGACTTTTTCTGTAACATTGATGCCATCTCCAGTGGGGTAATCCTTCTAAACTTTCATAGTCTTCTATCAGGGTTCACTTCCATAGTCTTGACAAGCCTTTTCATAGAGTACTGTGTGGGATGAGCCCTAAAGGTCCTTATGACCTCCTGGTCTAGAGACTGAATTAGAGATGTTCACCTGTGTTTGGGGGCGAATAGACTGCTTCAGTGGCTTCACTGTTGAACTTGTAGGGTTCTGGGTGGCCAGAGGCATTGTCCACATCCAAAGAACTTTAAAAGGCAGTCCATTACTGGCAAGAGACTTTCTGACATCAGGGACAAAGCATCAATGGAACCAGTCCAGAAAAGAGTTCTCATCCAGGTCTTCTTGTTGTATACCCTAAAGACTGGCAGCAGGTGTTTATCTTTTCTCTTCAAGGCCCAGGAGTTAGCACCGTTGTAGATAAGTGCAGTCTTGATCAAACACCTCACTACCATCTGCACAAAACAGTAGTGTTAGCTTTTTTCTTCCTGCCTTAACTCCAGGTGCTCACTTTTCTTCCTCACTAATAGATGTCTTTTCTGGCTTTTTTTCTAGAATAGGGCACTTTCATCTGCATTAGAAATCTGCTCAGGCAGATATCCTTTCTCTGCAATGATTTCTTTAATGGCATCTGGGAGCTCGTCTGCTCCCTTTTCGATGATAGAAGCTGCTTCTCCTGTTATCTTGACATTTTTCACACCAACCGTCTTTCTAAAGTTATCAAACCATCCTTTGCTGTCATTAAATTCTCCAGTTTTAGATCTTTCACCTTCCTTTTGCTTAAAGTTGTCATATAATGAGTTCTTTTTAAAAAATCATCTTAGAGTCTATTGGTATGCTTTTCTTATAACCATCCTGCAACTACATAAAAGCTGCATTTTCAGTATGAGATAAAAAGGTATTTCACAAAAAGCATGAGGTTTTTGCGTCTGCTGGAATAGCTGTAGCAATGGCTTTACAAATTTCCTTTTTCTTTTTTACAATGGTCCTTAACGCTAGATTCATTTATCCTATAATGGTGGGTAGCCACAGCTGCAGACCTCAATTTAAGGTGCATATCAAGCAATTCAACTTTTTCTGGTAGTGTCATGACTTTTCTCTGCTTCTTGGGACCACTTCTGGCATCATTAGTAGCATTTTGTATGGATCCCATGGAGTTATTCAAGGTTTACAGTACTGCACTAAACATGTTGAAAAATACATGAGAACCACAAGAGATCACTTTTTTACTAAAAGTTCCACAGTTTACTGGAGAGACAAACTGCTCATGCAGAGATGATGAGCATCACATGGTGTTTTAAGCAGACACTCATACTTGCAAAACTTGAGCACACTGCAGTAGCATTAGGAGGTGACTGTGAAATTATTACAGTAATACAGCATATACAGTTCATTTATGCAGTTATGATTTAAACCTGAACCTTTACGATTGTTTACATTTCTCTCAACTGTGAATAGTGCCATATACAGTATGTTTGTGTATTTTGATAAATTTTATCAAATTTTTTTATCAAATCAAATTTTTTAATTTGATAAAATTGTGGTAAATTTTAATGTTTTGTGATAGACATGTATGTTTCATGATAGTAAATGATAAACTAGTATCTACATTTATTTTATGCATTCATGACATACCTTTTAATTTTTTTTTGTCTGTCTAGGCTATGTGTTTCCTGTTTTTTCAAATTGTTGCAATTCTCAAACATTTTTTCCAGTATATTTATTGAAAACAATCCATGTAGAAGTGGACCTGTGTAGCTCAAATTCATATTTGTCAAAGGTCAACTGTGTATGAATTTTGTGTTGAAGATGCTGTCATGGTAGCTGACCAGTCTATGAAATGAATTATTCTTACCAGGTTTTAAATATTTTAGTTTGCTATATATTTTACCTGTTATCATTGCCTTTTTATTATTTATTTGGACACCTACACAAATTATTATAGACCAGTTGTTACCAGTGCGAGAGAAAGGATCAGCCTCTGTATACTCCATTAAAAATTATGGTACCTACTCCAAATATTCAAATCAGGCTGAATATAATAATAATAAATAATTATTTGGTGATATACTACAAGGCCATGCTAGTTGAAAGCCAAGTCAGTATTATAGACATATATTTACTATTGTCTTAATGTTAATTGTTTCAAGTCACACTGATAATTGATAGTGGGTGTACAGTTTTATGTATACTTGCATATTCCACAAATATTTTTTCAAACCAGAAAATCTATTGAAAAATGCAGTCTAGACATTATTGTCTGGTTTTTGACTTGAAGAAATATGTTTTATACTAGTAGATTATAGATTTGAAATGAAATCTGAAAAGTGTTTAAACTGATAATAACGTTAACTTTGTGTGTTCTCTGCATTAAGTATGATTGGGATACAATGGTTAAAATGCATTGAACAAATTTAGGTTCATGATCACTCTTTTTGGAGCCAGTAATGTGTGTCCTTATATTTGACTCTTTGTTTGACATTCATTCCCCATCTTAGATCTCAGAAGGCTATTATGTTGTTCATTTATTTCAAATGGACTTTGGCCCTATGACTGTGCCACCTGGAACAGACAATCATGTGCTAGGAAAGGGGATCTAGTACTCAACAGATTGTCTCGGTACTTCGTGATTCTGCTTATATGAGGTTTCTAAAATAGTGAAATTCATAAAAACAAAAAAGTGGAATGGTGGATGCCAGGGGCTGGGAAGAGGGAAAGGGGATTTACTTTTCAATGAATATAGAGTTTTACTTTTACAGGATGAAAAAGTTCTAGAGATCTGTTATATAGCACTGTATGTGGTTAATGTTGCTGTACATAGATTTGAAACAGTTAAGATGGTAAATTTTATGTTTGTGATTTTGACAATTAAAAATAGTGTCAGCCAAAGTGTGAATGCATGTTTACTCATGCAATAGAAAGGCTTAATGTAGAAACACTTCTGTTGTATGCAGAGTTAATATCAACATGCTGAGATAAGAAATGGAATGGGATCTAGACCAGTCTTTAATACTACATTAATATCATTCTGATATCTTTTAAATATCAGTCTGAACTCTTTCAACCTAAGCTGTTGATCAAAGAGCCTTTCTAAGCTAGAAGGGCTTCCCAAATTGTAAAGAACCCACCTAAGGAGACTAAGAGACACGGGTTCAATCCCTGGGTTGGGAAAATCCCCTGGAGGAGGGCATGGCAACTCACTCAAGTATTCTTGCCTGGAAGAAGTCCTAAATATACTTCCACACATTTTGTATGGGAATACTGATGTTCATATATAGGATATTACTGACAAACCAATTTGACAGACACTGTGCAAGTAAATACTAAAGTATAATGTTTGATTGCTTCTGCTTATGGAGTCAAACCTCACTGTTCTGAGTTCTCTGGGTATACGTCCTACCCTCAAGGACCTTATAATCTCAAAGACAGTTCAACAAAAAGAAAAAAATTAATTTTTGAAATTTCAGATAATGACAAGTGCTTTGTGTTAAGTAATTGGGCAGGGAATACATGAATGAACCTTCTGAGAACATCACAACATAAAAAGTAAAGCTGAGATACAAGATGGCTGTGTAAAGGAAGAAGAAACAGTAAGAAGAAAAGTGCATAAGCAAGTCATGAGACTGTTAGATGACATCTCCAAATAATTAACTGCAGGCAGAAAATACATGACCATCACAAAAACTAGGGCAACTTTGTGCAGAAGTCACAGGTGACTGAGAAGAGCTGTGAGGGCTCATCCAGCTCACTTGCCCCTTTTCTGAAGCTATATCTATGTAGCTGTCAGCTCATTTCAATAGTTGTTATGGCCGTTGCATTCCCTTTTATTGTATCATCTCTCTGGTCCCTTACTAACCTTTCTCCATTACTGTTCGTTATTTCTTCCTGTTTCTCTCTTTTCCTCTTTCATTATTTGACTTCTCCTTATTTCCTTTGAAATGTCTAGATGCTTTTCAGGTTCTGATCCCTCTCTCAGGCTCTTCTTTCCACCTTCCCATCAGTCTTCCTACTCATGCAGAGACACTCACATTGTTTATATCAGTTGCAGATGGAAGGCTTCCTAAGTAGAAGTTTTCACCTGTGACTATATGACAGAATTCAGAGAAGGCGATGGCACCCCACTCCAGTACTCTTGCCTGGAAAACCCCATGGACGGAGGAGCCTGGTAGGCTGCAGTCCATGGGGTCGCAAAGAGTCGGACACAACTGAGCGACTTCACTTTCACTTTTCACTTTCATGCATTGGAGAAGAAAATGGCAACCCACTCCAGTGTTCTTGCCTGGAGAATCCCAGGGACGGGGGAGCCTAGCGAACTGCCATCTATGGGGTTGCACAGAGTCGGACACGACTGAAGCGATTTAGCAGCAGCAGCAGCAGCAGCAGCAGCAGCATATGACAGAATTACTTAAATATCTGTTTCATTAACTCGATTGCTCTAACTTTGATGCCACGCTCTCTTGGGGTGGCAGTCCCTGCTATTTTTCACTTCTTAGTTTCTCTTCAGTTGAGAGTCATTTTCTGTATCCACATTTATAATCACATAATTTAAGAATCTTCTCTTGTACAGTGTAGAGTTGTGAACAAACAGCTGGTTTACATCCTGCTGTTACCTGTTACACTGAGGTGACATCATAATCTTTATCATAATCCCAGTAGCCACTATTAGTCAGTCATTCTGAGTTGACACAAAACTTTTTTATCATTCCTGGTTTAATGATCTTCCTAGGGCTTCCATAAAGGATGGAATAACTGAAACTGAACATATGTACTCACCATAAATAAATAACTGGACAGGACATATTCTACAAAAGGTTTTCAAAGTATTAGACATCAGACACTGAAGTAGAGTGATCCATGGAAGAGGGGAAACAAACTAGATGAACCATACAGCTGCCTGGCAGTGCTACCTGGAGAGAGATTCCAGCTGGCAAGGCAGAGAGGGAAACCCAAGCAAAGACAGGGGGTCCCCTTGAGCTGGGAGGTTGAAGAGGACAAGGCAGAGTGAATACTAGAGAGGCAGGGAAGAATACTAGCAAGGTGAGAGCTGCAGTTAGAGAGTGCGGCAGAGATCAGCAGAGAGCCTCAAGTTTTAAATAATGATCAGTATGTAAGTAAGAGAAAACCTAATGGGTCTGGGGAAAGAACTGCCGAAAGAAGTAACAATCCTTGGAACTTACGTTAGGCTCGAAATAGATCCTGTTTCTATCAGCCACATTGGCATCAGGTACAGTGCCCAGAAGGGTATTGCCCCAGTAGATGGGCAGAAGCAACCCTAGGCTAAAAGGATTCTTTTGTTCTGTTATACCTCAGTTCAGTTCAGTCACTCAGTCATGTCCAACTCTTTGCAACCCCATGAATCACAGCATGCCAGCCCTCCCTGTCCATCACCACCTTGCAGAGTTCACCAAAACCCATGTGCATTGAGTCAGTGATGCCATCCAGCCATCTCATACTCTGTCGTCTCCTGCCCCTAATCCCTCCCAGCATCAGGGTCTTTTCCAGTGAGTCAACTCTTTGCATGAGGTAGCCAAAATATTGGAGTTTCAGCATCAGCATCAGTCCTTCCAATGACCACCCAGGACTGATCTCCTTTAGAATGGATTGGTTGGATCTCCTTGCAGTCCAAGGGACTCTCAAGAGTCTTCTCCAACACCACAGTTCAAAAGCATCAATTCTTCGGCGCTCAGCCTTCTTCACAGTCCAACTCTCACATCCATACGTGACCACTGGAAAAACCATAGCCTTGACTAGATGGACCTTAGTTGGCAAAGTAATATCTCTGCTTTTGAATATGCTATCTAGGTTGGTCATAACTTTTCTTCCAAGGAGTAAGCGTCTTTTAATTTCATGGCTACAGTCACCATCTGCGGTGATTTTGGAGCCCCCCAAAATAAAGTCTGACACTGTTTCCACTGTTTCCCCATCTATTTCACATGAAGTGATGGGACCAGATGCCATGATCTTCGTTTTCTGAATGTTGAGCTTTAAGCCAACTTTTTCACTCTCCTCTTTCACTCTCGTCAAGAGGCTTTTGAGTTCCTCTTCACTTTCTGCCATAAGGGTGGTGTCATCTGCATATCTGAGGTTATTGGTATTTCTCCCAGCAATCTTGATTCCAGCTTGTGCTTCTTCCGGTCCAGCGTTTCTCTTGATGTACCCTGTCTATAAGCTAAATAAGCAAGGTGACAATATATAGCCTTGACACACTCCTTTTCTGATTTGGAACCAGTCCATTGTTCCAAGTCCAATTCTAACTTGCTTCCTGACCTGCATATAGGTTTCTCAAGAGGCAGGTCAGGTGGTCTGGTATTCCCATCTCTTTCAGAATTTTCCACAGTTTATTGTGATCCACACAGTCAAAGGCTTTGGCATAGTCAATAAAGCAGAAATAGATGTTTTTCTGGAACTCTCTTGCTTTTTCGATGATCCAGTGGATGTTGGCAATTTGATCTCTGGTTCCTCTGCCTTTTCTAAAACCAGCTTGAACATCTGGAAGTTCATGGTTCATGTATTGCTGAAGCCTGGCTTGGAGAATTTTGAGCATTACTTCATTAGCATGTGAAATCAGTCCAATTATGCGGTAGTTTGAGCATTCTTCGGTATTGACTTTCTTTGGTATTGGAATGAAAAGTGACCTTTACCAGTCCTGTGGCCACTGCTGAGTTTTCCAAATTTGCTGGCATATTGAGTGCAGCACTTTCACAGGATCATCTTTTAGGATTTGAAATAGCTCAACAGGAATTTCATCACCTATACCTAATGAAGCTTAAAGTAATAGGTGACAGGATCATACTATTTACAGGTATGTTAACTATATCCAGAACAAAGCATAAGCACATTTGTAGCTAAAGTACAAATACAAAAATATCCAGCAACCAAAAAGGTAAAAGATACAGTGTTTTACATCCAATAAAAAATGACCATCCCTGTAAAGAAGGAGGAGAATATCACCCAAAATGGGATAAAAGCAACCTAGCAATGAGAGACAATGGAATTAATAGACAGAGATACTAAACAAAAATTGTGTGTTTTCAAGAAGTTAGAGGAAAAATGAGCACATTAAATGGAAACAATACTTACTTTCTGAAGTCTCAAATGAGACTTCTGAAGATGAAAACTGGAATTTCTATAATGAAAAATACATTGGAAGGGATTCACAGCAAATGTAACATTTCAGAAGGAAGGACAAGTAAAAGGAGGACATACAGCAATATAAATACCCAAAGTGAGACAGAGGCAGAAAAGACAGAGAAGGAGCAGAGCGTGCATGAGCTGTAGAACGGCTGCAGGCGGTCTGAGATATGTGACGCTGCAGTTTCCAAATGAGTTAGGAAGGATGGAAAACAAATATTTTAACAAATATGGTCCTGATTTTTCCAGTATGATGTATATTATAAACCCTTGGATGTAACCAGATGAATGAATTCAAATCACAAGAAACGTAGAGAAAACTCTATCAAATCATATAATCAAATTACTGAAAATCAAAGCAATGATAAAGAAAATTTCATAAAAACAGCCAGAAGGTTAAAACACTACATAAAGATGTAGTGTAGTGTCAGAGAAAAAGTGGGAAAACAGTGAAACTGTCTTTAAATTACTGAAAGAAAAAAAAATGTCAAGCTAGAATTTTATACTGCACAAAACGTATCTTTCAAAAATGAAGGTGAAATGCTCTTTCCAGTTATAATAGCTCAAAAAATTGTTTACCCACAAACCTGCATTATAAGACATGTTAAAGAAAGTCTTTTAGACCAGAATAAATAATACTAGGTAGAGGTATGGATTTATACTAGCAATGAACACCATAAATGGTAACTTTGTGAGTAAATATAAAATAATTTCCTTCATTTTGTGTTACTCAGTCATGTCTGACTCTTTACAACCCCATAGACTGTAGCCCACAAGGCTCCTCTGTCCATGGGAGTCTCCAGGCAAGAATACTGACTGAGTTACCATTTCCTTCTCCAGGGGATCTTCCTGACCCAGGGATCAAAACCCCAGGTCTCCTGCATTGAAGGCAGATTCTTTACCATCTGAGCTACAAGGAAATCATATTATTTATGTGTTTAAAAGACAAGTTACTCATTTAAGAAAATAATATAATGTGTGGCTTTTAAGGTACATAGAAGCAAAATATTTAACAGTAGTACAAAAACTGAGTGAGGATTTGTAAGATTTCTTATATGATGTCTGAAATGGCATAATATCTCTTGAAGGTAGGATATGATAGGTTAAAGATATATGTTAGGAACTCTAAATCAATCCCCCAAATGATACGATGACCATTATAACTAATAAGTCAACAAAGTAGATCAGGTGGCATCATGAGATGGTGACAGATTAGGAATAAGCCAGGATTGTTTTCTTTCACCTCTGTTCAGCTTTGTATTGGCGGGTCTAGCCAGTGCAATAAGTCATGAAAAAGATATACAGACTGTAAAAAAGCTGAAACAATCTTTACTTGAAGATGGCATGATCAGAATGTAAGTTTGCATAAACTGTAAGTGTACTATCTGACTTTCTATGTAATTCCAAAAAAAAGGGGGGTGCTACTAGAAGTTATACGAGTTTAGGAAGTTTGCAAAGTACAAATCAAGTTACAGAAACCAATTATATAGCATTTATATGAGGTACTGAGGGTAGTAAAAATCACAGAGATAGGGAATAGAGTTGTTGCCAGGGGCTGTGGGGTGGGGAAATGGGAGGCTATTGTTTAATGCGGATAGAGTTTTAGTTTTATAAGATGAAACCAACTATGAGGATGGATGGATGACAGTTGAACAATATTATGAATGTATTTAATACCACTGAACTCTGCGCTTAAAGATGATTAAGATGGAAAATCTTATGTGTATTTTACCAAGATAAAGTTTTAAAAGTCAACTATGTATCTGCATATTAACAGCAAAGTAAGATGTTAAAACTTAAAAATATTTTAAGTTTTTAAATTGTAAAGCTACCATTTTATAATAGCATCAGAATATATGAAATTCTTAGGGATAAATGTGACCTGTACTCTAGCAACTCCCCTGCAAAAGATTAGCACCCCATACTTTGAAAGACATACTGTGCTTGTGGATCAGAAACCAATATTGTTAATATGTCAGTTCTCGTCAAAGTGACCTATAAAGTCAGCTGATACCAGCTGAAATTCCAGCAGGCTTTTCTTGTAGAAATCAACAGCTGAGTTGAAAATTCATCTTAAAATCCAGAGTCAGACAAGACCTACTTTTAAATTACAGTAATTAAGACAGTGTGGTAATGTAAAGATAAACAGATCAGTGGTTCAGAACACACCCATCCAGGGACTTCCCTGGTTGTCCAGTGGTTAAGACTCCATGCTTCCATTGCAGGGGGCTGGGATTCAACCCCTCGTCAGGGAACGAGGACCCTACATGCAGTATGCTCCTCAAAAAAGCAGTTATGGGAGACAAAAAAAATACAGCATCCAGAATTAGACATACTTATATATTATACCTAAGCTTAAATGTAAAACCCAAAGCTATAAAACTTCTAGAAGAAACCATTAAAAAAATTTTTTTTTCTCATTGAGTTAAGGAAAAATGTCTTAGAATCAATACCACAAGCATGATTTGTGAAAGAAAAATTGATAAATTACACTTCATCAAAAGTAAAAACTAGTCTTCTAAAAAAGTACTATGGAGAGGATGAAAATATATATCACAGACTCTAGGAAAATATTTATAAATCACACATCTGATATCCAAAATACGTGACGAACTCTCAAAACTCGACGTTAGGGAGAGGAACTAAGAGTCTAGCCCTTTACTGCTTGTAGACCTTTGTTGTTGGTTTTCAAAGGGAGAGAGAATGGGGAAGAAAATGCAAGTGAATTTCTTCCATGTTTACCCTGTTGAAAATATCTTCAATACTATGGCATTTTGTCTCTTACGTACAATGAGGTAATAGGGTCTCTTTAGTTTCTATATATCTTATCATTTAGATTTAGAGCTCAGTGTTGGGGACCACTTAGTACTGACTTCCAGCTGCTAATGCTACCCTAGTCTCTACTCAAAAAATCTCTATCCACTCACTTTTCTTAGACTACCAAGGAGTTTCTTTCAAAGTGTTCATGAAATGCCGTTACTTTGCCCAGGCCCATAGAGTGAGCCAGTGGTAGTAAAGACTTAAACCCAGACTTGGTCATCTGAAGGTCAGTGCTCTTTTTGTTTTACCCCAGCTGCTTGGTTGAAATCAGGTTAGGGGTCTAATTTTTGCTCTTCCTATTCAGTTATGTGAACTTGATTCAGTCATTTAATTTCTCTCATCTTCCATTTTCTCAGATGGAAAATGAGAAAGTAGATTGAAAGAAAAGTAAGACCCTAAGACTTTTCATTCTTTGTATTATTTTCTTATCCTTCAGTTCTTCTTCATGTTCCTGCCCTTTGCTCAACATTTTTCTCCCCCCTTTTCTCTTTTTACCACTAGTGAGCTCTCCTTATGAGTCAAGTTGTTGTGTAAAAGTTGTCACTATTGAGTGACATGTGTACCTCACAAACTCTTAGATTTCTCCTGAGCATTCCTCACTGACTGCAGCCCTGTTCTCCCATCTTCCACCAGCAGAATGTCCCTACAGTTCTGTTTTTTTCTGTAAAGCACACCATACTGTAAAACTGAAAATCAATTTTTATTGTTGTCCTCTTGAACATACCCAGCTAGAAAACTTACTTCTAAATTTGCACATGCAGAAACAGTTATCTTCTCATTTTTTTACTCCCTGAAATTTCTCTTATTCAAGGGTAGTTATTTAATGATGTCTGCCCTTTTCGATAGCTCCAAAGTAATCGTTGGAAAAAATTGCATTTCTTTAGAATTTTTTTAAACCTTTTTTTTTTCTTTTTACATTTCTTTTTAAGTGAAGGATAATTGCTTTACAGAATTTTGTTATTTTCTGCCAAATATCAACGTGAATCAGCCATGGGTATACATATGTCCCCTCCCTCTTGAACCTCCCTCCCATCTCCCTCCCCATTCCACCCCTCTAGGTTGTTACAGGGCCTCTGTTTGAGTTCCCTGAGTCATACAGCAAATTCCCATTGGCTGTCTGTTTTACATATAGTAAGTTTCCATGTTACTCTCTCCATACATCTTACCCTTTCCTTCCTCCCCCTCCACCCAGCCGTGTCCTTAAGTCTGTTTGAGCACTGATGGAATTGTATGGTTGAGGGAAGGGTGCATGGCAGTATTGCAGTTTTAGTCCTAGTGAGGAAAAATCTAGCTGTGGAGGTGCTGAAGTACAAGAGTAGCTGTAACCATGTTTTTATATTGCTCTGTAATCCTGATGCTCTTCATGTTCAACTCACGCTGCCACTTTGTCATTCTTTTACATTTATTTTAATGCCATTTGGTTGTGCATCATCATTTCTCAGGAATTTTCTTACACAGACAGAAGCTTAAATCACTAACCATACAGTTTCGCTTAAATAGAAGCCACTTTTCAAAATGTAAAATAGGACATTTCCATTTGTGGCTAGCAGGTATAGTTGGAAAGCCTGTGGCTGCTTTAATTCTGGTACTTTTCTTTTATGAATCTGATGTCTGTGTGTGAACACTTCCACACCATCCAGCCTTCTCTGACTCCCTTGCCCTCTTCTCCCCCTTCCACACTTCCTCATGGTCAGGCATCAGGCCTAACATTTGTAGCCAGCTTGGGACTGTGTTAATAAGTCAGCCATTACTTCATTTTTAAATAATATCACCATATATGCATGGGTGCATGCTCAGTTGCTTTAGTCGTGTCCAACTCTTTGAAACTCTATGGACTGTAGCCCACCAGGCTCCTCTCTCCATGGGAGTCTCCAAGTAAGAATACTGGAGTGGGTTGCCATTTCCTCCTCCAGGGGATCTTCCCCACCCAAGGATCGAACCCACGTCCCCAGTGCCTCCTGTATTGCAGGCAGATTCTTTACCACTGAGCCACTTTGGAAACCTAAATATAGGAACTCTCATACTTAATAAGAACTTACTTAACTAAATAATTAAGAACAGTAATGAATTGATGAATTTTATACTTTTATGGAAAGAATAGACTTTCATGAGTCTATTTCAATGATAGAAATAGACAGATAGGCAGATACATATATACCTATATACTTTGGGTAGTTGGGGAGGAATGGTTGTTATTTACAGTAAAATTTTGCAAGGGCCACTGATAAGTGTGGAAGGAGAGCTAATGAAATCATTATAGAAAGGGTTGCATCAAGCAAGAGTTATCAGTGGCTGCTAAATCTAGAGAGCAATAAAGAGGAGCAGGATATTTTCATGGTCTGTAAGTGTTTCCCCTAAGACGGCTTATTAATTGTAAGGAAGAAAAAGAAAAGAAAACAGTAATTGTACCACATGGAGAGATCGTGTCTCCAGGTGTTCAACTCTGAGAACACATCACCAATTCAGTATTCTCTGCAAAAGCACACAACCTGAATATAAATCTCAAGGAAACATCAAATACAAAATGACAAACTTTCTTCTAAATAAAGGAGGGAAGGAACTGTATATTTCAAAAATGGAAATGTCATAAAAGACAAAGGTGATGGCAGTCTTTCAGATTAAAGAAGAATTAAGAGATATGAAAGTTAAATGCAATGTCTGACCATGTTGGGAGGAGTATAGTACAAAGGATATTATTAGGTCAACTGATAAAATTATGTGGCTGATAGGTTAGATAAAGTTTGTGACATTGATAACTGTATTGTAGTTACACATGTAAGAAAATTCCTGTTTTTAAGAACTGCTCAGTGAAGTATTTAGGAATAAATGGTCATGATATATGTAAGTTACTCTCAAATACTTCATAAAAATATTACATATGTATGAGTGTAAATACTTGAATGCATGAATGATAAAGAAAATGGGGTATAATGTAAACAGTGTGTAGATCTGGGTAAAGGGCATATGAGTGTTAATGTACTTTATTTTTATACTTTTTTATCATTTAATATCATTTCCTTTTTTTCTGTTACTCATTATCCTTTTTTTCCAGATGTACTGCATGAAATATAAATTTAAAATGTCCAGCGTACTGATTTGATATATGTATGTGTTACAAAATGATTACTACATTAAGTTTAGTTAGCATCATCACCTCACATCAGTTCAGTTCAGTTCAGTCGCTCAGTTGTGTCCGACTCTTTGCGACTCCATGAATCACAGTACGCCAGGCCTCCCTGTCCATCACCAACTCCTGGAGTTCACTCAAACTCATGTCCATCAACTCGGTGATGCCATCCAGCCATCTCATCCTCTGTCATCCCCTTTTCCACCTGCCCACAATCCCTCCCAGCATCAGAGTCTATTCCAATGAGTCAACTCTTCACATGAGGTGGCCAAAGTACTGGAGTTCCAGCTTTAGCATCATTCCTTCCAAGGAACACCTCACATAGTTACATTTTTTTGCTTATTATGAGAAATTTTAGCACCTACTCTCTTAATAACTTTCAAATATATAGTATGGTATTGTTAATCATATTATGTTATACATTGCAACTTCAGAACTTACTAATCTTGTAATGGCAAGTTTTTCCCTTTTGACCACCTTCACCCAAATGATAGTTTCTAAATAACTTTTACAATTAAAAAAATATTTTAGACTAATTAAAGCCTTTGTCCACCTCAGAATTTATGACCAACCTTATATCTTTTATAGAAATAATAATTTTTAAGTCCTATGACATGGCTACTTTAAATAGTATGTTGTTTATTTTTATGGCTATGATTTTTATATGTATCTTAAATATATGCTTACTGTTCTTCATGATAGAAAACCTCTGGTCTAGACACATCCTGGAATATAAGTAAAACACACAGAGACTGAGAAATGAGTTGTGAATCCAAGTACCCTATTTACTAGAACAAGTAGAACAGCTGGAGCAGTTCTGTCCCATGGAACTGTCTGCACTGATGGAACTGTTCTTAGTGTGCATTTTCCAACATGGTAATACATAATGAGTGTGGCTATTGAGCACTTGATATGTGGGTCAGTTCTGTTCAGTTGCTCAATCGTGTCCAACTCTTTGTGACCCCATGGACTGCAGCACTCCAGGCTTCCCTGTCCATCACCAACCCTCAGAGCTTGCTCAAACTCATGTCCATCGAGTCAGTGATGCCATCCAACCATCTCTTCCTCTGTCATCCCCTTCTCCTCCTGCCCTCAATCTTTCCCAGCATCAGGGTCTTTTCTAAGGAGTCAGTTCTTCACATCAGGTGGCCAAAGTATGGGAGTTTAAACTGCAGCATCAGTCCTTCCAATGAATATTCAGGACTGATTTCCTTTACGATTGACTGGTTTGATCTCCTTGCAGTCCAAGGGACCCTCAAGAGTCTTCTCCAACACCACAGTTCAAAAGCATCAATTCTTCACACTCAGTTTTCTTTATAGTCCAACTCTCACATCCATACGTGATTACTGGAAAAACCATAGCCTTGACTAGATGGACCTTTGTCAGCAAAGTAATGTCTCTGGCTTTTAATATGCTGTCTAGGTTGGTCATAACTTTCCTTCCAAGAAGCAAGCATCTTTTAATTTCATGGCTGCAGTCACCATCTGCAGTGATTTTGATGCCCAAGTAAATAAAGTCTGTCACTGTTTCCACTATTTCCCCATCTATTTGCTGTGAAGTGATGGGACCAGATGCCATGAGCTTAGTTTTCTGAATGTTGAGCTTTAACCCAGCCTTTTCACTCTCCTCTTTCATTTTCATCAAGAGGCTCTTTAGTTCTCCTTTGCTTTCTGCCATAAGGGTGGTGTCATCTGCATATCTGAGGTTATTGATATTTCTCCCAGCAATCTTAATTCTAGTTTGTGCTTCATCCAGCCTGGTGTTTCGCATGATGTACTCTGCATAGAGGTTAAATAAGCAGGGTGACAAGTACAGCTTTGACATACTCCTTTCCCAATTTTGAACCAGTCCATTATTCCATGTCTGGTTCTAACTGTTGTTTTTTGACCTGCATACAGATTTCTCAGGAGGCAGGTAATGTGCTCTGGTATTTCATCTCTTTAAGAATTTTCCACAGTTTGTTGTGATCCAAATAGTCAAAGGCTTTGGCATAGTCAATAAAGCAGAAGTAGATGTTTTTCTGGAACTCTTGCCTTTTTTTGTGATCCAGCGGATGTTGGCAATTTGATCTCTGGTTCCTCTGCCTTTTCTAAATCCAGCTTGAACATCTGGAAGTTCACGGTTCATGTACTGTTGAAGCCTGGCTTGGAGAATTTTAAGCATTACTTCTGCTAGCGTGTGAGATGAGTGTAATTGTGCGGTAGTTTGAACATTTCTTTGGCATTGCCTTTCTTTGGGATTGAAGTGAAAACACCTTTTCTAGTCCTGTGGCCACTGCTGAAATGTGTGTAATGAAACTGAACTGTTAATTTTAATTAGTGTAATATCACTAGACACACATGGCTAGTGACTACCATATTAACTAGTGCCATTTGGGATTGGTGATTAATACCTTGATATGAGAAGTTTGTAAGTTCCCATAATCAATAAGCTGATTATTTAAAGAGATGAGCTAGCCATGGCTGGGCCTAATTAGCTTAAGTAAGATCTGTCCTTTTCAGAAAGATTCTTTGATGTTATTGCCTATGTTTTAACTATACTAGTAAAAATTTAGTATTGAATAATAATGAATCAAACCCAAGGAAACGTGCAGTGACAAAATTAAGTATAATTAGTGCAATCCTGCATTTTACAATTTACAGCATTTGCCACCAAAAACCCAAAGTAGATGCCAAGACTTCTGCTTTACTGACTTACTCTGATTAAAGAGACTTACTGGATACAAAGGGATGTAAAAGAGGAAAGAAGAGAAGTAAGATGGATAGTTGGATGGACAAGAAAACAACGCAAGGTATTCTATTCTAAGTACGGCAGGAGGGTTACAATAAGTCTCTTTTATCAAATGTGAACAGACCTGATGTTATCTAAGGTTCCTTCTAGCTCTAACTTCTGTGATGCTAAATCTTAAGAATACTGAGCAGGAGGATATCTCTGAGACTAGAGCAATCAGATTAATTTAGGATTTGGAGTTCAGTGTTTGACTGGTTTTGTTATATGATTGTGATCTCCCAAACCATATGAATGATTTCTGTATTGCTAAGTAAATTTATTTCATTTCAAGCAGAGTATTCATTAAAAGAAAAGCTCTGATAAATACTGTACTTTCTAGAGTATGGTATCTTCCTTGTTACTTTGATAGCTTTTTAAAAAGTGATTGAGATGCTATTTAATCAGTCACATATAAATACCCTACTTATAAAGGCAACATGTTGAGAGAATAAGCTAGAAGGAAATACAAAGATAACTTGTGTGTTTTCTGAATACAGCACTCTTTAAGCACTGAAACCTCTGTCTGTTGTTCCTGTCTTTTACTGTGTATCAGTAAGACCTTTCATTGGCATTGGGAGTAACACTGTTCTAGTTGTGATGCCAAAAGCTCAGCTTCTCTGTTCACTGATGCCAAATTGAATCTTGAAGACAGAGTTTCAGGTGAAATAGAAAGAGATAGCTTTATTACTTTGCCAGTCCAAAGGGAACACAGAAGGCTAATGCCTTAAAACCTGAGCCCCCCTCCCTGGTGAATAGGAAGAGCTTATATAGTCAGGCAGGGGAATGCGATAAGGATAAAGGCAATAATACTCTTGCATCCCTTCTTTCTTCTGCACAGCTTCAAAAGGGTGGGGTTGCTGACAAGATTAGAGTGTGTGCAGGATCCTAGGTGGTGGGTCTCCTAATCTTGATGAACATCTGTGGTCCCTTTATCCTGCTTCAGGTAGTTTCCTGACTGTTTCTCCTTTGTAGGAGTTCTGTTTTCCCCCTTGGAACTCAGGTCATGGAAACTGGAGTCTTGCCTGTAAGAAATGGAGGATAAAAAGGCCCCTATGCCGAGGAACCCCGCAGGACCCTTCTTGGGATCAGGAGGACGTACTAGACTCCACATATGGTCATAATCACAGCTAAGATTTATTGCAGTGAAAAGATACAGAGCAGACTCTACAAAGGGAGAAGGTACATGGTGTGAAGTCTGGAGTAAATCATGTACAACCTTAAAAGAATTTTGTTGAAGTGAAGTCAGACCAGATGTACTTGTTACCTGAAAACTGGGTTCACCTCTTGGTGGTTCTCAAACCAGTAAACAAAATGAAGCCAGACATCAAGAGAAGGAAGAGTTTATATTTATTTGTAGTGAGTAGGAAGAACATCAGGAATTTTTCCCAAAGCAGTGTTTCCCTGAACAGCAGAATAGGAGAAGTTTTAAGCTTAGAGTATATGCACGTTTTTAAAGCAGTTTTTTTTTTTTTTCCCAAGTGCATGATTTTCCTTTAAAGTTCTAGTTGCCTGGTCTCATTGGGGTCAGAACAAATTCTACAGCTCTGATTCAGTTTTATCTTTACCCCTGTAATATATTTAACTCTCTTGCTTTTTCGATGATCCAGCAGATGTCGGCAATTTGATCCCTGGTTACTTTGCCTTTTCTAAAACCAGCTTGAACATCTGGAAGTTCATGGTTCACGTATTGCTGAAGCCTGGCTTGGAGAATTTTGAGCATTATTTTACTAGTGTGTGAGATGAGTGCAATTGTGCAGTAGTTTGAGCATTCTTTGGCATTGCCTTTCTTTGGGATTGGAATGAAAACTGACCCTTTCCAGTCCTGTGGCCACTGCTGAGTTTTCCAAATTTGCTGGAATATTGATGCAGCATGTTCACAGCATCATCTTTTAGGATTTGAAATAGCTCAACTGGAATTCCATCACCTCTACTAACTGTCTTCATAGTGATGCTTCCTAAGGCCCATTTGACTTCACATTCCAGGATGTCTGGCTCTAGGTGAGTGATCACACCATCGTGATTATCTTGGTCATGAAGATCTTTTTTGTACAGTTCTTCTGTGTATTCTTGCCACCTCTTCTTAATATCTTCTGCTTCTGTCAGGTCCCTACCATTTCTGTCCTTTATTGAGCCCATCTTTGCATGAAATGTTCCCTTGGTATCTCTAATTTTCTTGAAGAGATCTCTGGTCTTTCCCATTCTGTTGTTTTCCTCTATTTCTTTGCATTGATCGCTGAGGAAGGTTTTCTTATCTGTCCTTGCTATTCTGTGGAACTCTGCATTCAAATGGGTATATCTTTCCTTTTCTCCTTTGCTTTTTGCTTCTCTTCTTTTCACAGCTATTTGTAAGGCCTCCTCAGACAGCCATTTTGCTTTTCTGCTTCCTTTTTCTTGGGGATGGTCTTGATTCCTGTCTCCTGTACAATGTCACAAACCTCTGTCCATAGTTCATCAGGCACTCTATCAGATCTAGTCCCTTAAATCTGTTTATCACTTCCACTGTATAGTCATACCTGAATGGTCTAGTGGTTTTCCCCACTTTCTTCAATTTCAGTCTGAATTTGGCAATAAGGAGTTCATGGCCTGAGCCACAATCAGCTCCCGGACTTGTTTTTCCTGACTGTATAGGGCTTCTCCATCTTTGGCTACAAAGAATATAAGCAATCTGATTTCATAGGTGTTCATTGGAAGGACTGATGTTGAAGCTGAAACTCCAATACTTTGGCCATCTGATGTGAAGAGCTGACTCATTTGAAAAGACCCTGATGCTGAGAAAGATTGAGGGCAGGAGGAGAAGGGGATGACAGAGGATGAGATGGTTGGATGGCATCACCAACTCAATGGACATGAGTTTGGGTAAACTGCAGGAGTTGGTGATGGACAGGAAGGCCTGGCGTGCTGCGGTTCATGGGTCGCAAAGAGTCAGACACGACTGAGCAACTTCACTTTTCTTCACTCCTTGGAAGAAAAGTTATAACCAACCCAGACAGCATATTAAAAAGCAGAGACATTACTTTGCCAGCAAAGGTCCATCTAGTCAAGGCTATGGTTTTTCCAGTGGTCATGGACTATAAAGAAAACTGAGCACCAAAGAATTGATGCTTTTGAACTGTGGTGTTGGAGAAGACTCTTGAGGGTCCCTTGGACTGCAAGAAGATCCAACCAGTCCATCCTAAAGGAAATCAGTCCTAAATATTCATTGGAAGGACTGATGCTAAAGCTGAAACTCCAATACTTTGGCCACCTGATGGGAAGAACTGACTCATTTGAAAAGCCCGTGATGCTGGGAAAGATTGAAGGCAGGAGGAGAAGGGGACGACAGAGGATGAGATGGTTGGATGGCATCACCGACTGAATGGACATTAGTTTGAGTAGACCTTGGGAGTTGATGATGGACAGAGAGGCCTGGCCTGCTGCAGTCTATGGGGTCCCAAAGAGTCAGACACGACTGAGCACCTGAACTGAACTGAAGGAAAACTTTATAAAGGGTGTAGTATAAGTGAGCTAAATTGTATATCTTTCATGATGAGGAATATACTGTATCTTACTTAACATGTAACTGTGATTCAAGAAATAGAGGTCTATACATGTAATGTAAAGTTGTGGAGTTTAAAGTTTGACTGAATAACTAAAGTCATAAATAAAGCAGGAAGTTTATGTCTGAGGAGTGAAATTGGTAGTAGGGATCAGAGATGTCTTTATTTTTCATTTTACTTCCTCTAACTTGATATTTTTAGTAATACCCAGTGTTTCTCATGCCTGAACTAATACTGATCAGCCCGCTTTTGAATTAGGTTTGGCTTTGTTCATGCTAAATCAGTTACTGAATCATCCATCTATTACTTTTCAACATCCAAAGTTTTATTGGTATTTTCTAATATTTCTATCCCAGTGTGCCTATACTTTTTTATATTCCTCTCCTACCATTCCTTTACTGTTCAATCCACCAACTTTAATCAAAGCCCTGGTTTTGTTTTTATATGTGTCAAATAAAAATCCATCCCAGTATGGAAGAGTCACTGATACTTTAGCAAAACAACAACATGAAGTGACAGCTCTTAAGATGAAAAGTGCACATATGGTGAAACTGCTTTGTTGGTAGTTCTGATAATCTTTTTGTGAACTTTTGTTCAGAAGATTTCCTTAAATGCACCTTTCTCCTATTTTTCCTTTTTTGGACTATAAGAAAGTTCTCCCTTATCTAGTGGTTTTCAGTGAAATTAAATTTACTTTTCTCTGGTTTCTCTTTACTCAAAGTAAAATGTATAACATCTACAGAAGGCAGGAGAATTCCTTATTGTTTCAGGAGAAGCTGGATGATGGTTATAAGAACAGTGGCTGTTATTTATTGATCATTTGTGTGTAATTTATTTTATAAACACTGTCTTTTATTAATCTTCAAAATGTCATAAGTAATTATTACCTACTCCTTTTCACAAATGATGAAATAACTTTTCTAAGGGTAAGTAATTTGCCCAAAGTTACACAGTTAGTGTTGGACACATTATCAAATGACTCTAAAATTCATTATTTTCCCACGTTCCCACTTTATTAAATTCATACCTGTTTTAATAACAACTATAGCCAATACTCATATAGTAAATAGTTCATACTAGATTCTGTAGTAGAGTTCTAGCATTAACATTTGCAGATTGAGAAAAGCTCAAGAATTTTCTCTAAAGTACCATCTTTATTTTTCTGTACTCATTGATGTTGTTTCTGATTCCAAGAAGGATTATAATATATGTTTCATCCAGCTTTAACTATACCAGGAGGCTCAAATGAGCATTCATTACCTTGGCAAGGTATTAGGAGAAAAATCCTATGTCTAGAGTTAGATATTCAGATCTGTTCAAGCACTGTCTGCGTCTAACCTGGACTCACATACTGGATGTGGCTTCCTGTTAGGTCTGTGACACTGTAAGACATTCAAATATGAGGAAGCCATGCTAGGATTCCCGGTTGATGCTTTGACTTTCCAGTATTAAAATTCCTTGCTTCTTATTAAGCTTGTCCCCTTATTCCCTTACTCCCTCTTCCAAAAAGTTGCTTTAAAAAAAGAATAATAGAAATATTTTGGTCTCTTTCATCAGTTTTACCCACTGACAGTCTGACTTTATAAGTTCAGACACTTATTTTTCAGGCCATGAAAAATTCCTTTTTAATCCTGATTATTTGAACACTTTTGAATTAGGAAGGAATTTAATTTTCCTTATTTTTTGTTTGTATTAAGATTTTATGATTTGTGCAGCTGGTTCCTCTGACTTTCATAGAAGCTTCTACTTCTGAGACTCATAAAAGACATTTTAGAAAGTTTATACTCCTGCCACATTGAGGAAAGTGCACTATTAGAACTAAACACTGGACAAAAATACAAAAGTAATTATTTAAGGAATCAAAATCAGATAGTTGGTGGTGGGAAGTTAAAACCTGAAGGGGCAACCAGTTCAAGGGTGAGTTAAATTAAAATCTGAAGGGGCAACCAATTTGCGGGTGAGTTTCCCAGTGTTTTATTTTGCTCTGTTCCTTTTTTCCCTGTGGTTTTCCCCCTAGTTATAGAGATGGACAGCAGTGGCTCTGGCAGTTAAAACTGATAGAAACTCCGTTTTTCTACCAGAAAAATCAAGAAGATGGGTCCTCGTTTAAATAGTTTGAGGGAGAATCTTTATGTTTTTCCTACCTTTCTCAGCTTTGCTCCTAAGACCCAGTTGCAAAGTTGCAACTATAGTAGAAGTACTACAAAAGAAACCCTGTCTTTCTTGCCAAATAACCCAGGAAAATTTACCTCTGTGATGAAAAACATTGGGGGAAATCTCAGAAAAAAAGAGAGCTGGGTAGGGTGTCCCCTCATTTTGTGAATAACCAGCACGAGTGCTAGTTTGTGTGTGTCACACGGACCCGCAGCAGCATACCACGGTCTTTGAGAACTGGAGTTCAGTTAGAACTACTCCTCAGAGGAGGTGAGAAAGAACTTGTCTGAATCTAACTGACCTGACTGCCTGTTAAATTCTCTACAAATTATAAAAGGGCAAAGGATTGATAGTCAAAACAGCATAACATTTAAAACGTCCAGGGTATAATTCAAAATTACGCTACCTACAAAACCCTAGGAAATTATAACCAGTTCTCAAGGGAAAAGACAATAGATGCCAACCCTAAAGTGATCCAGATTTTGAAATTATCAGGAAGAGACTTTGAAGAAGCTTTTATAGCAATTCTCCATGGCACAAATGTAAACACTTCGAATGGATAACAGTTCTCAGCAGAGAAATAGAAACTATTAAAAACAACCAAATGAAAATTTTGGAACCAAACAATACAATGTCTGAAATTCAAGTTCACTGGGTGGGCTCCTTAACATAATGGAGTGACAGAAGAAAAAAAAAGTTAAACCTAAATTTTCAATAGAAATTATTCAGTTTTTAAAACAGGAGAAAAAGAAATGAATAGAGCCTTGAAACCTAATTTATTCCCAGAAGGAAGACAGCTAGTACATAAAAGCTGGAAAGAATGACTGATTCTTAAGGGAGAAAAAAGAATAAGTCTTTTGTAAGATACAAATCAGGATTTTTTTAAAATCTTGGGATTTTAAAGGATATACTCTGCAAGGATATACTCAAGAATGTCAGTTTGCACAAAATTGTCTTGAAAATAAACTATTGAAACATTTTCTCTCATAGAGAATGCTAGTTGCCCACCTGTTATCTATTAGTCCTTATTCCTTCTTAAATGAATGCCAATCTTGTTGAGAGTAACAGTGTCTCTGGATAAAATCTGCACTACCCAGCCTCTTTTGCAGTGGGGTGGTCCTGGGATCCAGTTCTGGCCAGTGAGATGTAAATAGAAGTTATGTCATGGGACACAACAATTTCCCTCTAAGAAATTCCCTTAAGAGGGCCGGGGGTGGGGGTGGGTGAGAGTAAAGCAGGCTCCACTGTCTGCTACACTCTTTAAAAAAAAATTGTTTATTTTAATTGGAGGATAATTACTTTACAATGTTGTGGGTTTTGCCATACCTCAACATGAAGCAGCCATGGGTGCACATGTGTCCCCCCATCCTGAACCCCCTTCCTACCTCCCTCCCCACCCCATCCGTCTGGCTTGTCCCAGAGCACTGGCTTTGAATGCCCTGTTCATTGCATTGAACTTGGACTGGTTATCTATTTTACATATGGTAATAAACACGTCTCAGTGCTATTCTCTCATATCTTCCCACCTTGCCTTCTACCAGAGTCCAAAAGTCTGTTCTTTACATCTGTGTCTCTTTTGCTGCCTTGCATATAGGGTCATCATTACTGTCTTTCTAAATTCCATATATATGCATTAATACACTGTATTGGTGTTTCTCTTTCTGACTTACCGCACTTTGTATAATAGGCTCCAGTTTCATCCACCTCGTTAAAACTGACTCAAATGTGTTCCTTTTTATGGCTCAGAATTGTTCTGTTGTATGTGTGTACCACAGCTTTCTTATCCATTCATCTGCTGATGGACATCTAGGTTGTTTCCATGTCCTGGCTATTATAAACAGTGCTGCGATGAACATTGGGGTACACGTGTCTCTTTCAGTTCTGGTTTCCTCGGTGTGTATGCCCAGCAGTGGGATTGCTGGGTCATAGGGCAGTTCTATTTCCAGTTTTTTAAGGAGTCTTCACACTGTTCTCCATAGCGGCTGTACAGTTTGCATTCCCACCGACAATGTAAGACGTTTCGCTTTTCTCCACACCTTCCCCAGCACTAACTGTTTGTAGACTTTTTGATTGTGGCCATTCTGACTGGAGTGAGATGATACCGCATTGTGGTTTTGATTTGCATTTCTGTAACTCAGATGGTAAAGAATTTGCCTGCAGTGCGGGAGACCCGGTTCGATACCTGGAGCAGGGATAGGCTACCCACTCCAGCATTCTTGGGCTTCCCTGGTGTCTCAGCTAGTAAAACATCTGCCTGCATTGCAGGAGACCTGGGTTTGATCCCTGGGTTGGGAAGATCTCCTGGAGAAGGGAATGGCTACCCACTCCAGTATTCTGGCCTTCTGGCCTGGAGAATTCCATGTACTTTCACAAAGTCCATGGGTTCACAAAGAGTTGGACATGACTGAGTGAATTTCACTTCACTTCAATAATGAGTGATGTTGAGCATCTTTTCATGTGTTTATTAGTCATCTATATGTCTTCTTTGGAGAAATGTCTGGTTAGTTCTTTGGCCCACTTTTTTGATTGGGTTGTTCATTTTTCTGGTATTGAGCTTATGACCTTGTATATTTTGGAGATTAATTCTTTGTCAGTTGTTTCACTTGTTATTATTTTCTTCCATTCTGAAGGCTGCCTTTTCGCTTTGCTTATAGTTTGCTTCATTGTGCTGCACTCTTTTTTTTTATGCCTCTTTTTATCCTGTGTCCAGTCTCTTTGCCCTGTGGTAGCAGTTCTCAACCAGGAGTGATTTTGAACCCCAGGGGAAATTTGAGAGTCTGGAAACATCTTTGGTTGTTATAACTGACAGTTGCTAGTAGTGTCTAGTACGTGGAGGCCGAGGATATTGGTAAACATCCTGTAGTAGACAGGACAGTCTCCCACAACAAAGACTCATCTTGTCCAAACGTCAAGAGGTCAAGCTGAGAAGTCTTGCTCTATAGAATGCTGACCTGGTGTTGGAGATTGAACAGCCATTTTGTGAGTAGAAGGTAACAAGTCCATGCTGACCCTAAATCCGGAAGGAGCTGAAGTCCTGAGGGCAGTGCAACAGCGCTGTCGCAGCCACAGCCTGGCTTCCCCCAGAGGCCTCGCACAAGAAAGAGAAAACGCCTGATTTAGTTAAGCGAATGGATTTCTCTTCCTCTTACACATTTACTAACTGATAGAGTATTTATTTAGAAATTGTTAGTCATAAAAACTAGGGCAACTAAAATATAAATAGTCATGAAGAGGTCTCAGGCATTGAAAAGAATAGGAAAAAAAGCTTAGCATGGAATACCTGGGAAAAGAGACGAAGGAAGTACACATGGTGAGTAGAGTCCAAAAATCTGGGAAATGTCAGAATTACTGTCATAATTTTGCCTGTTGTTGAAAAACTAAAGCTCTCTTTAAAGACATTGTGCTAGAATTTGGTCACCCAAACTTCCACTCTGTCTGTAGTTAGCTTGGGTCACAAAGGGACTTAACTGCTTTAGTCTCTATTGCCTGGGGCTGCAGATCCATTCAAGGAAAAGTAATGGGGGTTAAGCACTGTATTCACTGTGGAAGGATAACAGGTAGCCATTGGTTGAGGTCTTTGGGATCTTTTCTGATTATGGGGGCAACATCAAAGCTAGAACATCATTTCTAGCCTTGGAGCTCAATTAAAATGATGCTGTCATTTGAGATCTTGCCACACTAAGATCTAAGGAGATAAAGTTGTTTGTTCTGAACAAAAAGAGGATAGAGGTATAGTAATAGTTGCTGGAAACAAAAAATGGAAAATTCAACTTTAAAAAGCCCCTAACCATGAGATTGCTTCATGTTCTCAAGAAAACGGTATTTCTTTACTTTAAAAATGCTCATTTGAAACTGTCACAGAGTAATGCCATTTTCTATAGGAACCCTTTAAGAAGCCATTTGTGGGATGCAGGAAGCTTAGGGCACTTGTAAATTTATACTTGTGACAGCCTGATTATCACTGCAGAATTCTAGGTGTGAAAGTGTTAGTCGCTCAGTCATATCTGACTCTTTCCAACCCCATGAACTGTAGCCCACCAGGCTCCTCTGTCCCTGGAATTCTCCAGGCAAGAATACTGGAGTGGGTTGCCATGCCCTCCTCCAGGGAATCTTCTCGACCCAGGGATGGAACCCAGGTCTTCTACATTGCAGACAGATTCTTTACTATCTGAGCCACCAGGGAAGCCTTAGGGCTTAAAAACACCCTCAAATCTTCTAATCCATTCTTAGTATTGTGGGAAATTCTGTGTCAGTAAAAGATAAAGATTTTACCCTATAGTCTGTATCTAAAGATTTTAAAAGATTTAGATCTGTATTTAAGGGTTGCAATCTAATGAAGCTAACAGCAAACATATACTGGGTCTATACACTATCGTCTCAAAATTAGTGTGATTGGGCTTCCCTGGTGGCTCAGACAGTAAAGAATCTGTCTGCAAAGCGGGAGACCTGGGTTCCATCCCTGGGTTGGGAAGATCCCCTGGAGGAGAGCATGGCAACCCACTCCAGTATCCTTGCCTGGAGAATCCCCATGGACAGAGGAGCCTGGCGGGCTATAGTCCATGGGATCGCAAAGAGTTGGACACAACTGAGCAACTAAGCATTGCACAGCACAAAATTAAATTCTCAATTTCCCTTCCAAATCTGTAATTCTCTCATTTGTCTAGCTCAGTAAACGGCATTCCTGTTCCTTCTGTTTCTCAGGGGAAAAAAAATATTTGAAGTCATAATTCACATTTCTCTTTTCCTCTCACCCCACATCCAATCCATCACCACTTGCAACCCATTCTAAATATATCCCAACTACTACCACTGCTTACCACCTTCACTGTTCCTACCCTGGTTTAGGTCCAGTTTTCACCAGGATTACCTCCTAGATTTTTACCCAATTGAAACGAAAATCTATATTCACTTGAAAACCTACGTTTGAATGTTTCAGTTCAGTTCAGTTCAGTCACTCAGTCGTGTCCGACTCTCTGGGACCCCATGAATTGCAGCACAGCAGGCCTCCTTGTCCATCACCAACTCCCGGAGTTCACTCAGACTCATGTCCATCGAGTCGGTGATGCCATCCAGCCATCTCATCCTCTGTCATCCCCTTCTCCTTCCTGCCCCCAATGCCTCCCAGCATCAGCGTCTTTTCCAGTGAGTCAACTCTTCGCATGAGGTGGCCAAAGTACTGGAGTTTCAGCTTTAGCATCATTGAATGCTTACAATTTATTAAAAACTGAAGACAATCCACATGGCTTTACTTAGCAAAAAAAAAAGTGCTGATGAACACACTACAGGCATGAATCTCCAATGCATCATGCTAAGTGAAAGAAGCCAGACTCAAACTGTGAGTCCATTTGTATGACATTCTGAAGAGGAAAGAAGGAAACAATTCAAGAATTTGTAGGGCTGACTACAAAGCACAAGTAGTTTTTTTGGTATGATGGAACTTTCTTAATTATTGTAGTGATTACCCAACTGTACTCATTTCTTAAAACTTGAAGAACTGTAGGCTTAAGAAGAGTGAGTCTTACTGTATGTAAATTATATCTTTAATTTAGAAAAAAATGAATTCTTTGTCTGTAATTGCAAAAGACTTATTCAGAATTCTGTATGGGAAACAGAAACCACTTAAGATGTTTTAAGCAAGAAGAAATTTTATATTAGGAATAAAAGCTTTGAAAAGGTGTAAGAGGTAGGTTTATGTTCGACTTCTGGTGATGACTTCAGAATAGTATAGAACTAATATACAGTATCAGACTTTATTTTGGGGGGGCTCCAAAATCACTGCAGATGGTGACTGCAGCCATGAAATTGGAAGACACTTACTCCTTGGAAGAAAAGTTATGACCAACCTAGATAGCATATTGAAAAGCAGAGACATTACTTTGCCAACAAAGGTCCATCTAGTCAAGGCTATGGTTTTTCCAGTAGTCATGTATGGATGTGAGTTGGACTGTGAAGAAAGCTGAGCACCGAAAAATTGATGCTTTTGAACTGTGGTGTTGGAGAAGTCTCCTGAGAGTCCCTTGGACTGCAAGGAGATCCAACCAGTCCATTCTGAAGGAGATCAGCCCTGGGTGTTCTTTGGAAGGAATGATGCTAAAGCTGAAACTCCAGTACTTTGGCCACCTCATGCGAAGAGTTGACTCATTGGAAAAGACTCTGATGCTGGGAGAGATTGGGGGCAGGAGGAGAAGGGGATGACAGAGGATGAGATGGCTGGATGGCATCACTAACTCAATGGATGTGAGTCTGAGTGAACTCCAGAGATGGTGATGGACAGGGAGGCCTGTCGTGCTGTGATTCATGGGGTCGCAAAGAGTCGGACATGACTGAGCGACTGAACTGAACTGAACTGAACTGAATATACTTGGAGCGTGACCCTCTGAGACCATCCCTGGAGCTATGCTGGAATCAGAAACATTGTGTCTACTGCAGTGGTCTCTGGACCCCCAGGAAACCACAGAATAGACTTACCAATGAGACTGAGGGGCTAGGGAGGCAGGTCAACCAGTCATTGGTGCTTCTGCTGCTGCCACTGCTGCTTCTTACCCCCGAAAGACTGAAAATGTTCCCTATTTTGTTACTGCTGGAGAGAATTCTCATGTCTTCCTCATTGTCTTTGCCAGCAGAGACAAGCAGAACCTAATTGACATTCCAGAACCCTAACTAATAGAAGGGAATCTGTAGCTTCTCACATTTAACAATAAATGGAGGATGAAGTAAGCCATGCCTTAGTGGTCAGCACAATATCTAAGCTTCCATCAATAAGGGACTGTTTAATGAATTATGGTATGTTATACAGGAGATGAAGGATTGACCCAGGTGGCAGTTATTCTGTAAGCTGGATATGTAATTGCACTGTTGAATTTTGGCTAATAAATTCTGGTGATTTAAGTACAGAACTCTTAAAACTCTACTGAAGTCAGTATATTGCAGTTTCTATAATCCTACTTTTAAATTTGTGTTGCAAATATTGCTGTCTCTTGAAAATAGTTAAAATAACTTCTCTTTTTCAAAATTAACTTCAAAGATTACAGGACAAGTTAAGCTTCCTAATACCCAGAATGCCATACATAAATTTAGAAAACAAAGAGTTTTTTAAAATGGTAAAAAATATAGAGGAGATCTTTAATAACTTTTTACATGAGAGAAATCAACTACAGATAAAGGATTAAGTTTATATAGAATATGTAGTAGAACACAGCCTTCTCTCTTGACTATGACACCCAAGTGCTGCTTTCCAGTGGTGTGTGGTCACTGTTCTTAGAGGCGTGCCCTGATGATGCCCTCTCACGTGTCGCCTGCTGGATAGCTGGTGTACGTATATGCTCCTGTGTGTACATAAACCCTCCAGAATGGGTTTGAGTAGACTCATTGCAAACTTAAAAGCTCCAGGGAAAAGTATTTTAGTTTGTGAAAACAAGCCTGTTAAGTTCTGCCCTCTTTCACCCCCAGAGAATAAAGTTCAAGTTAAAAAGTAGCTTTAAGTAAAAAATAAGCTGTTTTATTTTAAAGTGTAGGAGCAATGAGATGAGAGTGAATTGGCTCCAAAGTTAAATGGCCAGACTTCCTCTAACGGAGTTTAATTATTTTTATAGTTTTTCCCAAATGAGGACTCACAATAGCCATTTTAAGTAACCTAGAGCAGCTCTTTCATCTTCATTGCAAGCTTCAGACCCTAAACAAAGCATGAAGCGGGGCAGTGCACTGTTAAATTTTCAAATTGGATTTTTCATTATATTTTATGATAACTTTTTATTTTTATCAAGTTGCATCTTGGCCTTCTGTTTAAACTCAGGAAGATTTATGGCAAATGATCTGGGTGCTTATTTGGACAAACAATTGCAATAAATCAGTTTACTGTTTCAATAAAATGTTATTAATAGAACACATTATTCTGTTCAATATTATGTTATCTTTAAAATTAAGCAGAACATTAGTGGCAGTGAAACTAGTTTCAATCAATACATTCCTGTAATGAAACCTATTGTATAAGAAACTTTTCTTTTTAAGGAGGAAAAATGTCCTTAGCACAGCTACCAACTTCTGACTCTAGAGATGGCATTTCATAGCCTCTAAAAAATCCTATTTGGTATGATTTCTTTGTGTTTGTTTTGGTGTTAAGATAGTTTCCTGAAAGTTACCTTACAGCAGTTAAAGTATAAATGTTCCTTAAATGCTTTTTTGTTTTTGATTGAAGAATTTAGTTGGCCCTTGACCTAGTAGGGACTCACTCAGGTGTGTGCCTTAATGAAATTGAGGTCAGAACTGCTGTTGACACCCAGCACCGTTTCCCTTCTAATGGTATAGAATTTCTGGTTAAATTTCTTATTGAAATATAGACTCTTGAGAGTACCTTGGTCTACAGGGAGATCAAACCAGTCAATCCTAAAGAAAAACAACCTTGAATATTCAATGGAAGGACTGATGCTAAAGCTGATGCTCCAAAACTTTGGCCACATGATGCGAAGAGCTGGCTCATTGGAAAAGACCCTGATGCTGAGAAAGATCGAAGGCAAGAGAAGGAGACAGCAGAGGATGAAATGGTTAGATCGCATCAGCGACTCAATGGACATGAATTTGAGCAAACTCTGAGAGATAGTAAAGGACAGGGTTAGCCTGGTGTGCTGCATTCCATGGGGTTGCAAAGAGTCAGACACAACTTAGAAACTGAAGCAAAAGTCGATTTCAATGTTCAAAATGCATATAATGATGAAAATTTATTAGGAGTGAGCCATAAAGGGTGACCTTTAATCACCCACTGTACTTATTGACATTTTAGAATGATGGCTTTAAAATCAAAGGTGGCTAAAGTCTCAGGCTGGTACTGCAGTCTTAGGACATCACTGTCCAGAGGTTCAGTTCAGTTCAGTCGCTCAGTCATGTCCGACTCTTTGCGACCCCATGAATCGCGGCATACCAGGCTTCTCTCTCCGTCACCAACTCCCAGAGTTCACTCAGGCTCACGTCCATCGAGTCAGTGATGCCATCCAACCATCTCTTCCTCTGTCATCCCCTTCTCCTCCTGCCCCCAATCCCTCCCAGCATCAGAGTCTTTTCCAATGAGTCAACTCTTCGCATGAGGTGGCCAAAGTACTGGAGTTTCAGCTTTAGCATCATTCCTTCCAAAGAACACCCAGGGCTGATCTCCTTCAGAATGGACTGGTTGGATCTCCTTGCAGTCCAAGGGACTCTCAAGAGTCTTCTCCAATACCACAGTTCAAAGGCATCAATTCTTCGGCGCTCAGCCTTCTTCACCGTCCAACTCTCACATCCATAGGTGGGTTGTTTCTGCTGCTGTGTCTTGTTTAGAGAGCAAAGTGCCTGGAGAGAAGGCTGCTGTTTAATAATGCCATGGAAAATTAAAGACCTTTGGGTGTTAAATTGCATGTATTTTCCAGAGGAAATCTCTTAAGAGACGCTTTATGCTTTCACTTGGTTCATAGTGCTGTCATCACATGGCAGTGTAAGGAGTCTGGAGACTCGTCAGAGTTCCAAGTTTACTCCTTTACCTCTGTCATTTTGTATTTTTAATCTGAATGTAAGAAATAGAGAGTCTCCTGGTGTGGTTTTGTTCTCATTAAATTGTTTTAAGAAATTTTTGTTTTGGGAGATGATAGTTAAGATGAAAAAATAGTTATAAAAATCTAAGCCATCCTACATATTCTACTGGCTTAGGATAACTTTCCATAGCCCATCAGGCACGTAATTTGATCATGTTACAGTATGACTCTCTTAGTAAACAAGTGAATTCTGCGTCCTTTGAATACTGCTGCTAACATTTTATAAAGTCATACTCTCTTCCTCCTGTAATTTAAAGGCAGATGGTTATCATACTTTTTTATACCAGTGGGAGACTACTTAAAATCTTTGTTGTGGTAAAGCATAAGGTAGCAAAGAGTTCACTTAATTCTGATATTTACCTTAGTTCTACCTCAGACTCTTTAGATGTTACATTTCTGATGAAAGATTTTCTTCTGTGTTTGACTGTGAACACCTGGGAACCACTGGGCTTAACTGGTCTACAGCTGACAGTGATTGTGTGTGGAGATTTTGGCAGTGGGTGTCAAAGAGAGGTGACCGTTTGGTTATCTCTGAATTGTCTTGTTTTCCCCTACAGTTTAACATTATCTGTTTGTGAGGTTATCTGTAGTTTTGTTTTTCTAGTAATAGTTTTATCTGGCTTGGTATTACGGTAATTCTGACTTCATTAAATGAGTTGGAAATTGTTTCTTTCTTTTTCTGTTTTCTATCTTTGTGGTAGAAACTTCTTTAATCGACGTGGTACAATTTCTTTAATTGACGTGAAACTATTAAGATGTTCTCTTTGTTCTTCAGTCAGTTTTGGTAATTTCTGTCTTTTAAGGAATTTCTACATGTCATAAGTTGTCATATAAGTAGCATGAAGTTCATTTCTTTATAACTTGATAGTGTCTGTGAGATCTACAGCTGTGTGCTTCTTTTTCATTTTTTATTTTGATGATTTCTATCTTTTTTCTTGACCTTTCTTACTGATTTTTTAACAGAATAGCTTTTACTAGATTTTCTTTGTTATTTTCTATATCATTTATTTCTTATGTTTGTTTTTCCTTCTACTTAGTTCAGCTTTAGTTTGCATTTCTTTTTCTGACTTCCAAGATGGGCATTTAGATTGTTGGTTTGGAACTTTATTCTTTTCTAATATAAGCATTTAAAGTTATGTTTCCCTCTGAGAGTGCCTTTACCTATATTCCACTCTCTTTATGTTGTGGGAGGTTTTTTCTGAAATATTTTCTAATTCTCTTTGAACACTTTATAATCATTTATAAATTTTTCTTAATTTCAAATTTTTTGCAGATTTCTCAGATAGCTTTCTGAGGAAAATGGACTCTCCACAATTTCAGTGTCGAAATTATTGAGACTTGTTTTATAACATCTGTGATATGGACTCTCTTGCTAAATATTTATCTATATATAAAAATAACCTAATCTTCCATTATTGGGTGGAATATTCAAAATGTAGCAATTGGGTTAATGTTTTTTACTGGTATTTGTTTAGGTCTTCTATATACTTACTGATTTTTAGTGTGCTTTTTCCATTGTTGACTGAGAACTTTGAAAGCCCCAGATATGATTGTGGATTTGTTCATTTTTCTTTTTCTTTTTATCCATCTTTCCTTCACATGTTTTGAGTTTCTGTTATTAGATGCCTTTACATTTAGGTTTATAATGTGTTTTTGGTGCATTAAGCTGTTCCATTTTGAAACATGCTTCTTTATCCCTGATAATATTACTTGTTCTGAAATACCTTGTATGATATTAATATAGCCACTCCGTCTTTCTTATAATTAGTATTTGTATAGTATATTCTTTTCCATCCTTCTGCTTTTTCCTATATTGTCTCTGAAGTAAGATTCTCATACATAGCATATAGTTGGACTTATCCTATCTTACAGTCTGTGACTTCTTCTAGGACTATTAGTGACTGCACTTAAATCTAACATCTTGTAATTTGCTTTCTGTTTTTCACCATTTTTTCTTTAGATTTTCCTGCCTTTTTTTGGTTAAATAGTTTTAGCATTATCTCCATTTGGGGCTTTTTTTTTTTTTTGCCTCTTTGATCATAATTAGCTGTCTAAAATGATTTGACCCTTATGGAATGCACAAAAATAAGTTCATTCAGCAGGCTTCTTTTTTCTGTGGTTGGTTTCTTTTCTGTGGGCTTTTGCTCAGCTGGTGGTTTTTTGGTCACTTGCCTTTTTTGCCCACAAAAGGCCTTTTCTGTTTCCTAGTACCAGCAGCCTTCTTTCCTTTCTTCTCCACCCCAGGTTTCTTCCCTGGAACCCTCTTCTCATCTGATTTGGCTTCTGACACTGCTGCTGCCTTATTCATCCAGAGTTTGTGATTCTTGTCCTGGGGAGGAATGGTGTTCCATCCAGCATGTGGTCTTTGCATATGGGCTTAGCTTCAGCATGATTCTCAAGTTTTTCAGGGGATTCTTCTTCAGGACTCTGTGATGAATCTTCGTGTGCTCTTTGGATCTCTGAGCTTTTCAAGATTCTGCTAAGGTCTGTACTGAGGATCTTGTGCATGGAAAGGTTGTGGTTACTCTTGAGAGGCAGCTTCACACCAAGTGCCATACACATCATCTAACTTGTGAAAAGTATTTTCAGTTCAAATGTAGAAACATCCCACATACTCATGAGAAGTAAGTTTCAAAATGTTCAGTTTGCTTTACATTAAGCAGAGTGATTCCAGGCGTGCTTCTGACAGCCTCGATGATACCCTTATCCTCGTTGTGGATGATGTGGGGTCTGCTACACTAGAGGTGATGACAGACTCTCATTTGGCTTTGCCAGCTCTCATTAACTGTGATGCATAGACCGTTATGATACCATTCCAGGCCTTAAATTCTAAAGAAGCAAAACAGCCTCCTTGGTCTTCTTGTAGTCTTAAGTGTTATCTTCAGCCACCAAAGGAACTTCAGGAACTTCCTTAATTTGATGACTTTTAGACACAACTGCAAAATGGTAAGGCCGAGGCAGCCGGGGCAGAGCAGATGGCATATCACTTCTGTGTTGTGTTTGCTCTGTGATGCCCATGTTGTCAGGTTCTGGTTGGCACAAACATGTGGCCCCCATGATACATATCTCCCAAAGCACCCTGGCCAGAACAGTGAGTCCCACTGCCTATAACTCTGGGAATTGGAGCCACAGCCCAGCCAGCACCCAAAGACTCAGCAGTGGTTTGATGACCTGCTAATTCATTGACAGTGTAGGGTTGTCTGTTGTTTTGTGCAAGTTGGTATGAACATAATTCACAATATCTAGTCTAATGAGAGCCTTGAACACAGCAGGTAAAGTGACATTTTTGGCAGATGACTTCCTTTTCAGAAAACTCTGGTTATCAACAGATGAGCACATGCCATGGCAGGGAGAGAAGGCCTCCACAGGGAATGCTTGGGCTCATTACCTTTGTTTTAGATACATTTTATATATGAAAAAAAAAAAAAGCTTATATTTTTATTTCTGGAAGTTTGTTTCCAAGTTTCTGTCTAGTATTGTTTATACCTGAAGATATATGTTTATTTGTTTGTTTATGGCCATATAGATTACTGGTAATAAATTCTTTTATGTATCTGAAAATACCTATTTCACTTTCAGTTTTTAAAAGAAATTCTTTACAGTTCTGGCTTACCCATGTGTTTCTGTTTTCTCTTCACCACTTTAAAAATACTCCATAATTTCTTCTGCTTGGCATTTTTTTTAAATGAGATTTTTAAATAAGATTCCTTTATTCTCTTTCTTTATATGTCATGGTTTTTTTTTTTTTTTTTTTTTTTTTTCTGTTCCTACTCAAAAACTTTCTGTCACTAGTTTTTAGCAAGTTGATAATGGTGCTCCATGGTGTTATTTGTGTTTTTCTGCTTGGGAGTTACCAATTTAGATTTGTAATTTTTCATCTATTGACTATTATTTGGTCATTTCTTGTATCTTTCTTTTGTCATTATGTTAATGTTTTTCTTTAAAACTTAATGTTGTACTTATTTTTAATAGATTTTTTAAAATTGTCATGTGCTAATTTCATCATTTGTTGTTTGCATTCTTTTTCTGTTGATTGACTAATGAAATTTCATCATATATCTTATAATCTTTTATTGGTTGTTCATTGGTATATATGTTCATTGGTATATATGTTACATTAATGAGGATCCAAATTTTGTTGGCTTCCTTTACAGAATGTCCTAGCAGACATTTAAGTTATTGGTAGATCTTGACTTTTTAGAAGCTTATGTTTAAGCTTTATTAGGACTAGTCTGTAGTCTGGTCTTTTCTCTAGCAACTGTTTTAGCTCTTTCTGCTAGCTCTTTCTGTGTTCTCAGTAGGACTGAGTGAATGTCCTGGGATCAACTATGACTTGTCAAAACTTTTATGTCTCCCTGTTTTGTGTGACTTCTGGAAATTGTTTTGCTTACAACTCCCTTGTTGTTCTTTTCCCAGGCTATCGCAGTTTCACTTTACATGTGTGCAGTCTTGGCGTTCAGCAAAACCTCAAATGTACAGATTACTCAACTGTTTTTCTGAGTAGTTCTCTCTCTTCTGGTACTTTGTTTTGTAACTTCTGGCAACCTCAGCCTCCCTGAATTCTGACCTCTGTTTTTATAATTCACCAAGACTTTTGTGCTCTGCTTCGGACTCCCCTCCCTGCCACATAGTCTGAAATGTTTGTCCAAACAGAAATCCAGGGACATTGTATGGCTTAGCTCATTTATTTTCTTTTTCAGAGATCATATACCTTTACTATCTGCTGTCCAATGTCTGAAAACAGTTGTTTTATATATTTTCTCTACTTTATAGTGGACAGGTAAGTGTATCCCCTTCTGTAATACCCCAAAATGGAATTTTTTATGGAAACTATCTTTTAAATGTGGTTTTTACATTTAGCATGCAAATTTAATGGCATTCTTAAGAAAACAAAGAGGCTTTATGGAGGGAGAAAATATATTGTGAGCATCATAATATTAAGTGCACAGTTAACAAAAACTTGTAGGAGATACAGTATTGAATGGGTTTTGCTCTTTTAAAGAGGGTAAAGATATAACCTCATGGACCAAAAATATACTTAAATGAGAAAATTTAAGGGAATAGAAGCTACATTTTTGTCAGATTTATTATAACTTGTAATTAAAAAGAGCCCAAATTGATGTATAATAGGAACCTTGTGGAGGATACTTATTTTGAGGGTCCAAAATAATAAAAGGGTAATAGAGATTTAAATAAGAACTCCAGAAATATAAATACTTCCTAAAGTCTTGGCTTTCAGGCTAGAAACCAAACTTCATGGTTTTGACTCTAGATGCAGTTACTTTGGGCATGTCCTTTAGCTTTATTAACATATCCTTATAGGAATTATATTTAACTCTTAATAAAAATAAACTTTGACTTCACCCACTAAAAGATTCTCTTATCATATATCTCATGTGCCTTCATGGTGCAATGCTTTGTGAAAATCTGTTAATCCCTGAAAGGACAGAGAAATGAAATGTAGTTATGGATAGGACAATAATCCTCTGTATCCCAAAGCTTTGTGTCTCTGGTAATAAATAGATCTGATCTTAAAATAAAAGCAAATTCAGATAAGTACGAAAGTAGAAATTTTAATCAGCATTGTTGAAGAAAAGAGCTGAATCAGGTACATCTGATACTGTGCTGGGCTAAAAATGCTGAAATGTAGTTGCTACAAAATAAGAATAAAGGGGACTGCAACAGAAGTGAAAAGAACCCCAAGTATATTTTCCTCTATTAGTTATATGTAGACCACAGAGAGACTTTTAAGGACAAGATAATTTATGAACAGAAGGCACCTACTTTAATGGAAAAGAATTATTCCAGTATTCACAAAAATAGGATCAATGATTGACATTTAACCAGTCGTGGAGAAAGAAGCCAGAGCAGAAAAGGAAAATCTGTGTGGCCCGTTGAATGAAGTAAAGAAATGAAAAACATCTGAACACTCTGTCGTCTTTAAAAAGGGCACAGTGTGGGAGTTGCGAGTTGAGTTTTATTCGGGGCAAAATGAGGACCACAGCCAGGAGATGACGGCACCTCAGACAGCTCTGAGAAACTGCCCTGAAGAAGCAGGGCGGAAGGTCAGTATATATGAGATTTTGATGAAAGGGGAGTACATGCAGTCAAGCACATACTTTTCCAAAAGATTTCTGGTAATCTCATGAAGCTTTTGCCAGTCACAAGGAACAGTCATCACCATGAAGTGTTTTTAGTGTTTTTCTAGATATGGGGAGCTACAAGAATTGGGCTTATTAACTCTCTCCTGAAAATATCTAACTATCTAAAGATGTTTCCTGCCAGTTTTTCCCCAAGTACAGAGGGACTCATTACTACTCTCCTCCCTGAACTGCTTTCAGGGAGTATTGAAGGCCAGCAGTTATAGCAGCTTGTGATTTAATCCTTGTAGAGGTAAATGACAAGTGCCAATTTGTCGTTGACACCTCCCTCCCCACAGTCAGTGGAATCCATTCATGAAATCAGGAGATATTTGCTAGCATACTGGTTCTCAAAATGTGTCTCCTAGACCAGCAGCATCAACATCACTGGGGATATTTTGTAAAAATGCAAATCCTTAGGACCCAACTCACACCTACTGAATTAGAAATTCTGGCAGTGGGGCCCAGGGATCTGAATTTTTAAAAAAATATATTTTATTATTTATTTGATTGTGCTGGGTCTTAGTTGCAGCACATGGGACCTTTCATCTTCATTGTGGCGTGCAGGATCTTTAGTTGCGGCATGTGAACTCTTAACTTGTGGCACACGGGATCTAATTCCCTGACAGAGATAGAACCCAGATCTCCTGCATTGGGAGCTCAGAGTCTTAGCTACTGGACCATGAGGGAAGTCCCAAAAATCTACATTTTAATAAGCCCTCCAGGTGATTTTTGTGGTTGTGAAAAAGACTCTTGAGAGTTCCTTGGACTGCAAGATCAAACCAGTCAATTGTAAGAAAATCAACCCTGAGTATTCATTGGAAGGACTGATGCTGAAGCTGAAGCTCTGATACTTTGCCACCTAATGCGAAAGGCTGACACATTGAAAAAGACTCTGATGCTGAGAAAGAATGAAAGCAAAAGGGGAAGGGGTCGGCAGGGGATGAGATGGTTAGATAGCATCACTGACTCAATGGATACAATTTGAGCAAACTCTTGGAAACAGTAGAGGACAGTGTGTGCTGGTGTGCTGAAGTCCATGGGGTCCCAAAGAGTGGGACACAACTTAGTGACTGAACAACAATAGCAACCAGGTTCTTATGAACTTTAAAGTTTGAGAATTTCAGTGCTAGTGTAACGGAAATAAATGTCTTCTGTTGATCAAACTGCTAGTGAGTCCTATATCATGCAGTGTTTTATAAATTTGTTGTTGTTCAGTCACTCAGTCATGTCTGACTCTTTGGAACCCCGTGAACTGCAGCATGCCAGGTTTCCCTGTCCTTCACCATCTCCCAGAGTTTGCTCAAACTCATGTCCAGTGAGTCCGTGATGCCATCCAACCATCTCATCCTCTGTCATCCCTTCTTCTCCTGTCTTCAGTCTTTCCAGGCATCAAGTTCTTTCCCAATGAGTCGGCCCTTCCCATCAAAATATTAGAGCTTCAGCTTCAACACCAGTCCTTCCAGTGAATATTCAGGGTTGATTTCTTTAGGATTAACTGGTTTGATCTCCTTGCAGTCCAAAGGACTCTTTAAGAGTCTTCTCCATCACCACAGTTCAAAAGCATCAAATGTTCGGCCCTTAGCCTTCTTTATGGTTCAACTCTTACAACCATGTGTGACTACTGGAAAAAACATAGTTTTGATGGTATGGACCTTTGTAATGTTACTGCTTTTTTAATATGCTATCTAGGTCGGTCATAGCTTTTCTTCCAAGGAGCAAGTATCTTTTAATTTCATGGCTGCAGTCACTGTCCCTGGTGATTTTGGAACCCAAGAAATTAGTCTGTCACTGTTTCCATTGTTTACCCATCTATTTGTCATGAAGTGATGGGACTGGATGCCATGATTTTAGGTTTTTGATGTTGAGTTTTAAGCCAGCTTTTTCACTCTCCTCTTTCACCTTCATCAAGAGGCCCTTTCGTTCCTCTTCACTTTCTGCCGTAAGGGTGGTGTCATCTGCATATATGACGTTCTTGATATTTTTCCCAGCAATCTTGATTCCAGCTTGAGCTTCATCCAGCCCATCATTTCACATGATGTACTTTGCATGTAAGTCGAACGAGCAAGCTGACAATATATAGCCTTGATGTAATCCTTTCCCAATTTGGAACCAGTCTGTTGTTCTATGTCCAGTTCTAACTGTTGCTTCTTGACCTGTATACAGGTTTCTCAGAAGGCAGGTAAGGTGGCCTGACATTCCCATCTCTTTAAGAATTTTCTACAGTTTGTTGTGATCTACACAGTCAAAGGCTTTGGCATAGTCAATGAAGCAGAAGTAGATGTTTTTCTGGAATTCTCTTGCTTTTTCAGTGATCCAGTGGATGTTGGCAATTTGATCTCTGGTTCCTCTGCCTTTCCTAAGTGTAGCTTGTACATCTGGACATTCTCAGTTCACATACTGTTGAATCCTAGCTGAAGGAGTTTGAGCATTAACTTGCTAGCATGTGAAGTGAGTGCAGTTGTGTGGTATTTTGAACATTCTTTGACATTGCCCTTCTTTGGGATTGGAATGAAGACTAACCTTGTCTAGTCCTGTGGCCACTGCTGGGTTTTATAAATACATCTTCCTAAATTATTCTCTTGGCATAGATAGTTTAGAAATATTTTCTGTTTGAAGAAATGATGAGTGTGCCTTATCACACAAGTGCTAGAAAACAAGAAAGTCTATAAGATGGAAACTGATAAGCCTCTCTCTTTGTCATCACTTTTAGCTGTTCTTGTGTACTTTTTTATGATTTTTCTGTGTAGATAGATTTAAACTAATTTTAATTTTAGAGTGAGATAATCAAATATGCAAATTTTTACACAAAAATGAGTCCTTCAAGTTTAAAGTAATTTTTAAAAACCCATTTGAACTGTACTAAAGTGATTTTTTTTTACTATAGTTTTTCTGGGTTTAAACGTTACTCTTTCTTTCCTCTCTTCTCTACTCTTCCCTGCTCCCCTCTGTGCCCCCTACTTCTCCATAACACCTCAGCTTTCTCCTCCTGCCTTTCCCTCCAAGTATGCCTTCAGAGAAGAGAGATTCTGTGTGTAGAGAGAGATTTGGCTTTATGATTAGGAAAGTCTTATGTTAATGAATGTTTCTTTTTTCTTAATAGCGCCCCGCCCCCCTCAAAAAAAAATTCTGTTTTGTAAGCACTTGATTACAGATGTGTTTGATGCTGCCTAACAATTTTGCTTAGAAAGCTACCCTGTGAAAGAAGCCACACTTGATCAGAGTGGTTTCTGGAGAACATAAAAAGGTAACATTGTTTGTGACAACTAAGGAAAATGCCTTTCTTGTGGGCTGAAGTCCGCTACTTTAGCAGTCTTTCATAACCAAGTTAACAAACATGTACAGTTGTTCATTTATTTTTCTAAGAAATACATTAAATATCTTATGGACTAGTAGCCATACTTTATACCGGACACCCATTGCACCGACCTGAAAAGTATTAAGTGGGAGAGGAACTCTAACCCATTATTAATATTTTATTAGTGCAGCAAGACTTCTGGGTTCAGCGGTTTTTCTCAAGAAGCAGATTGTCCTGTCCTTCTCTCTAAGAGAAAGTTTTTGTTCAGAGATTAGTCAAAACACACGGACTGGGGAGGGAGGTGGGAAGGGGGTTCAGGATGGGGAACACATGTACACCCAGTGGTGGATTCATGTCAATGTGTGGCAAAACCAATACAATATTGTAAAGTAATTAGCCTCCAATTAAAATAAACAAAGTTATATTAAAAACAACACAGACTGTGATGTCATTTAAATCACTAGATGATTAGGACGTAGCTAATATGCTTGATTGACCTGGATGCCTGCCATCTGTGCTACTACAGTTGTGCCAGTCTTCCTCGGTGAGACTGAGGGGTGGATGCCCATTACATACAGTTCATTTGGACACATGGACCATGTTGAACAGATGATGGCAGGCATAGACATTCCATAGAATTTGACTTCATCGGTTCTTGTTGAGATATATAGAAACATGAAGATTATTGCCAGTAGGCCAGTCTCTGCTAATAAGCACATGGTCTTTGTATTTGGAATCATCACCCAGGGTCACCACCTGGTTTAGATGCCTGAGTTCACTCCCTTCCATCTCACAGGACAATTGCTATGAGAATTCAGCTTTGTGTTATTGCTGTACGTACCTCTTCCCTCCTATCCACAGCAGCATTTTAGGACAGGCTTCAGGGCTTCCCTTGTGGCTCAGACGATAAAACGTCTGCCTACAGTGCGGGAGACTTGGGTTCGATCCCTGGGTCAGGAAGTTCCCCTGGATAAGGAAATGGCAACCCACTCCAGTATTCTTGCCTGGAAAATCCCACGGATGGAGGAGCCCGGTAGGCTACAGTCCATGGGGTCGCAAAGAGTCGGACACGACTGAGCGACCTCACTTCAGTGATCAGGGCTTCTGCTACTTTTTAGACTTTGTCTAGATTAAAGAGCTGATTTAAACTTTTGTGCTCTATAGACTATTTCCAGCTTAAATAATCATCCTAATCATGACCTCAGTCAAAAAATGTCCAAAAATTATCAGTATTCAATAAGTCATAATGATTTCCAGACCGTAAAGAGACTATGTATTATAAACTTTCCATAATTAATTTTTCATTTGAATATTCATTGTTACTCCCTCTTAGCAGAGAAGAAAGCAACATCTGACCCACTTATTTGAAATGCTTGTTTTTCTTCATTTTTCTTATAGTTAACTTCACCTCTTTATACCTATTTTCTGCAAATTGTACTGTTTACTAGTTACATATTGCCATAAGCATTTAGGACTTTGTGCAATAAATCTCTCCCAAATCAAATTACTTTTCAGCCAGTAGGCTCTAAAGGCCTATCAACATGATGAAGTTGAAGTGTGGCTCTCCCATATTAATGACATGTTTCTGTCATAGCAAAGTCATACTTGTAAAGATGACAGAAATCTTGACACAAGTAAAGAAGTGGAAAGGGTACATTGAGCCTCTGTCACTTACCCCAATTATTCTTCATCAAATAGCCCTATTTTTAGTCTTATACTACTTAAAAAATGACAAATGACCTTGTCATTTGTTTCCTAATTTGTCTCTTTCCATTAAAATGTGGATTTTCATTGCAGCAGGCTCTTTATATTCTTGATGACTCCAGTACATAGATCAGTACTACAGTACCTAGATCAGTACTTTGTCCATGGTATGCATTCAGTAAATGGTAGTTAATAAATGAATGTTGTCTTTTTATTATAAAATTCACCCATTTTAAGTGTACTATTTGATGATATTAATAAATTAATAGAGTGTACCACCATGCAGTATACATCTGGAGTATACAACTGTCCAGTTTTATAACCAGCATTGGTCCATTAAGGACCATGCCTGCTAGAGGATCCCTCAGGCCCAGTTGCAGCCATTCCTATTGCTACCCTCAGGCCTAGGCAGCAGCTAATCTGTTTTCTGTCTCTATTCATTTGCCTGTGGCTCTGACAGTAAAGTGTCTGTCTGCAATGCAGGAGACCCGGGTTCAATCCCTGGGTTGGAAAGATCCCCTGGAGAAGGAAATGGCAGCCCACTCCAGTATTCTTGCCTGGAAAATCCCATGGATGGCAGAGCCTGGTAGGCTACTGTCCATGGGGTCGCAAAGAGTCAGACGTGACTGAGTGACTTCACTTTACTTCATATAAATAGGGTCATACAATAGAGAGCTATTTGCATTAGGTTTCCTTGCCTTAGCGTTATTTCTTGAGGTTCATCCATGTTGGAACATGTTATCAGTAGTTTGCTTCTTTTTATTGCTGAATAGTATTCCATTTCATAGATACATCACATTTGGCTTCATAATTCACCAGTTAATAGGTCTACCAGCAACTATTCTCTAAGTCTTTTTTGGCTTTACTTTGTTTCTAAACATAGGAATATCTTTACTCTGCCTTCATTTTGAAGAATAGTTTAGATATAAAATTCTTGATTGACAGTTTATTTCTTTTGGAACTTTGTTCCATTCCATTACCTTTTTGCTCAGTTTTTGATGACCTGTTTGTTGTTAAATGTATTCTTTTTTTTTTTTTCCTGCTGTCTTTCCATTTATTTGTGTCTACCTCAATTTCTTTGTTTTTGTTTTTGATAAATATATTCTTGTTCCCTACATGTAATGAGTCAACTCCCTTCCTTCTTTGAAGATTTTCTTTCTCCTTGGCTTTAAATAACTTGACCATAACTTGTCTAAGTGTAGATCTTTTATGTTTATCCTTGGAATTTGTTGAGCTTCTTGGACGTGAAGATTACTGTTTTTCATCAAAATAAAGATATTTGATTCATTTTTTCAAATATTCCCACCCCACCCCCCACCCCCCGCTGCCCATTTCTATTTCCTCTCTTTCTGGGACTACCATTTCATGTAAGTAGATATTCCTGAAAGTGTGAAAGTGTTAGTCACTCAGTCATATCTGACTCTTTGTGACCCCGCAGACTATAGTTTGCAAGGCTCCTCTGTCCATTGAATTCTCCAGGCAAGAATACTGGAGTGGATATTCTTCAGGGGATCTTTCTGACCCAGGGATTGAACCTGGGTCTCCTACATTGCAAGCAGATTCTTGTCTGAGCCGCAAGGGGAGTCCTAGTTCCCCACTGTTAAATCTTCTTCATCCTCCTTCTTGCCCTTTTTTCCCCTTCAGATAAGATTATCTCTATTGATCTACCTTTAAGTTTACTTTTCTTTCTTTAACTCCTTTGCATCTGCTGAGGAGCCCCTCTATTAAATTTTTTATTTAGCTTACACTTTTCAATTCCAGTATTTCCATTTGGTTCTTTCATATATATATATTCCCTCTGACATTATTCATTTGTTGTCAATATTGTACTTTCCTTTAATTCTTTAAACATATTTCATTTTAGGTCTTTCAACATTTATAATAGCTCTTTTGAAATCTTTGTAAGTCCCGTATTTCAGCTCCCTCACAGACAATTGTTTTGTTTTGTTTCTTAGCATGGGTAACCCTCTTGATAGCTTACAGTGAACGGTGTAGGATTCATGATCTCCAAAGATCTAGCTAGCTTCAGGACCAGGGACCAGGCTTGACCACTCAAAAGCTTTTGTGTGGCAGAAGTTTTATTACAGTGAGAAAGGACAGAGAAAGCTTCTGAGATAGACATCAGAAGGAGGATGAAGATTGCCCCACTTGCTAGTCTTAGCAAGGGACCTATATACTTTTTCAATTGGCTATTAGCAAAAAATCAAAAGAATGTCTCAAGGTTGTAAAGGTCTTACCAGACCCACTCCCTCAACATACACTTTAAGATGACAGGATTAGTCAGAAGGTTCTTAAGGAAAAACTTGTCCTCAAGCAGGATATACTATTGTTATGTAATCATTAGTACAGAGTTTAAGGAAAAACACATCCATGAGCAAGATGAGTTGTTTTGTTGTGTGATCCTTAGCTCTGGAGTCAAAGAAAAAAATGTTTTATATGATTAAGATGAAGGAATGTAGAAAAAATGATTTGGCCTTTTCTCCTCCTCGAGAGCCCCAGACCCCTTTCTCCCCCTCAAGGGCCCTGGACTCCTTATCAACCTAACTGAGAGTTAACTCTCTCACTTTCCTGTTTCTTTGCAATTCTTATAGTTTCTTCATTTAAAACTGGATGTTTTATATAATATATTGTAGCAAATCTGGCTTCTTGAAGGTTATTTTTGCTGCTTCTTGTTTGTTTTGTGACTCACCTGTGTTAAGTTTGTAGAATGTATGTCCCCTGCAGTGTGTGTCATAGGGGACAGTGGTGAGTCAACACAGTTATCTAACAGCTAGTGATGGTTGACACATTGTGCTCAAATACACTGAGTCAACATGGCTTCCACCCTTTGCGAATGGATCTGTTTGTGAGTCGAGAATCCTTTGCTTTCTGCTATACCTTTTCATTTTGTTATTTTCTGAGCTAATAGTAATATAAAAAAACTTTAAAATTAAGCTACCCTTGGTAGGTAAAATGGCACCTTTGCTGATTCCATTTGCTTGACTGCATAAGATGAATCTCTGAATATGGAAATAAGAACCATATTTCAAAACATCTCAAACAACATCAGTGGTATTTTTGACCTTTAATTTCATAATCCATGCACTATAACATTTCAAGCATTTTGCTTCCTAACTTTATATAAAACCCTATGTAGCATTCACTTTTAAAGAAGAAAAGATTTCTTAGACATACTATTATTTAGTTACAAAGTATCCCTTTTCATCTTCTTTAAAATATATAGCAGTAGTCCCTGAATTTGTGAACTTTGTGAGACAGATAAAGTGATAGTTGGAAGCATTAAGGCAGCCATAACTAGCATGAAATGGAGCCATTTCTACATGGATTGGTGATTCACATTGAAGGTCATTGTATATTGAGAGTGCTTTCTGTTTGTCAAGAAGGTTGCTCTTGCTTATTTTGGTGTTTAGCCTTCAGTTCCTTCAGTTTTAGGCTGTGTTCTTTGTGATTTTTCAGCACTTGAAGTTATATCAGCCATAGACTTTTTCGCAGATTGTCTCCTCAATGTGGATTCCTTTATAGTTATTGCTCGGGGGATGGCACATTCTCTTGTTTCTTTCCAAATATTTTATTGGAGCAGTCTGCTCCTCAGTACTTGAAACTTTGCTTTTGCATGTACTGCTTGATGTTTTTGAGCCAGGATGCTTAGACATTTGGGGGATGTTAATTGTTTTCTTATGTTGAAAAGTCCACAAAGTATTAATAAAACGATAGCGAAACACAGCTTTGTAATGTTACACCCTTGAGGAATTGAGGTAACTGGTGGTTATTTCAGGTGTGTACATTTTATAAATTCCTGTGTGTCTCAGTTCAGCTAGGTACAGCCTTTTGTGTTCAGATATGGGTTTCACGGAAAGAACTGTTCAGAAGCAAACATGAAATTTGCATATATTATTCTCTAATATATAATTATATTGGGACAAAGCAAACTTTTCAAGAAAGTATTATAACAGACTGTCTGTACTCTGGATCAGCAGTCCCCAACCTTTTTGGCACCAGGGACTAGTTTCATGGAAGACAATTTTTCCACGAGCTCAGGGAGTGGGGGGTGATGGTGTTGGGATGATTCTCATACGGAGTGTACAGCCTGGATCCCTCACATGTGCAGTTCACAGTAGGGTTCATGCTCCTATGAGAATCTGATGCCTCAGCTGATCAGGCAGTAATTGGAGTCATGCAAAGTGGCTGTAGGTACAGATGAAGTTTCTCTCACTTGCTTGCCGCTCACCTCCTGCTGTGCGGCCCAGTTCCTAACAGGCCACAGACCAGTGGTCAGTGGCCCAATTGTTGGAGACCCCTATTCTAGATGATTTGGATCAAGACTTCCTAAATAAACTGTCTATGATTAAAGGAACCAGTTTTCATTATTTTTGTTCATCTCTATGGGCTCCAAAATCACTGCAGATGGTGACTGCAGCCATGAAATTAAAAGACTCTTACTCCTTGGAAGAAAAGTTATGAGCAACCTAGATAACATATTGAAAAGCAGAGGCATTACTTTGCCAACAAAGGTCCGTCTAGTCAAGGCTATGGTTTTTCCAGTGGTCATGTATAGATGTGAGAATTGGACTGTGAAGAAAGCTGAGCACCGAAGAATTGATGCTTTTGAACTGTGGTGTTGGAGAAGACTCTCGAGAGTCCCTTGGACTGCAAGGAGATCCAACCAGTCCATTCTGAAGGAGATCAGCCCTGAGATTTCTTTGGAAGGAATGATGCTAAAAGCTGAAGCTCCAGTACTTTGGCCACCTCATGCGAAGAGTTGACTCGTTGGAAAATACTGTGATGCTGGGAGAGATTGGGGGCAGGAGGAGAAGGGGACGACAGAGGATGAGATGGCTGGATGGCATCACTGACTCAATGGATGTGAGCCTGAGTGAACTCCGGGAGTTGGTGATGGACAGGGAGGCCTGGCGTGCTGCGATTCATGGGGTCGCAAAGAGTCAGACATGACTGAGTGCCTGAATTGAACTGAACTGAACTGAACTGATGGACTAAAACTGAAAAAAAAAAAAAAACTTAATAAAAGTTAAATACTATAAAATGAAATGTGAGATAAAATTTTCTTTAAACTTTTAATAGACATAAATTATATTTTAGTAAACATAATCTGAATAGACACAACATAAGTTTTCTTAAAAATTCATCAAAAGTGTGTGTACAGGTGATTAAGATAAGAGAATGACTATTATGCCGCTTTTTCTTGTTTGCAGTCATAACATTAAAAAGTGTATATATGAAAGTACAGTTCCCATACTTACTTTGAATGAGTGCCAGCTATATCAATAATACTGCTGCTGCTGCTGCTAAGTCGCTTCAGTCGTGTCCGACTCTGTGCGACCCCATAGACGGCAGCCCACCAGGCTCCACCATCCGTGGGATTTTCCAGGCAAGAACACTGGAGTGGGTTGCCATTTCCTTCTCCAGTACATGAAAGTGGAAAGTGAAAGTGAAGTCGCTCAGTCGCAAGCCCGTGGACTGTAGCCCACCAGGCTCCTGCGTCCATGGGATTTTCCAGGCAAGGGTACTAGAGTGGGTTGCCATTGCCTTCTCCCATCCATAATACTATGTTTGTTAATTTTGAAAGTTTTTAATATTAATATGATACATAAGTTTACTCCTTCATTTAGAACCTATGCAGTCTTATTTGCAGAGGCAATATGATACTCACAGGTAACGATATGTATTTAAATTCTTTCTGTTTTCTTTTATTAACACTCAGAGAAATATCACATAATACTGCTAGGAGTGGAAGAAAAGATTTTAAAGCACTTTCAATAGGCTTAGATTATTCATTCCCAACTTTTAACTTTTTGTCCAGAATGAAGGTGGTATGTTTCCTTCATCATTAACCAGTTTCAACAATTCTTCAAAACTGTAGATAAATTTAAATTCCTTCAATAAAAGAAATAGATTTTCTGTGTATGCATGGATCTTCTTTTGATGGAAAATAAATTTTGAAACATGAGAAGAGTTCAATGTTAATTTTTCACAGATGTGCAATATCATGATAATCATAAATTTTATTGAAATTATAGAGTATAACATAATCCCTAGTGATATTTCTCTTCCCAAGTACTGTCGTTCATTTTTGCTCTTCAGTCCAATCTTCCATTGAAGACCATGTTGGATTTCTACTTTGCAAGGAAGTATTAAAAATCATTAAAAAAAAAAAAAAAAAGCCAGTATCAGTAAAATAAGCTGCTGCTGCAGCTGCAGTTGCTTCAGTTGTGTCCGACTCTGTGCGACCCCATAGACGGCAGCCCACCAGGCTCCTCCGTCCCTGAGATCTTTCAGGCAAGAACACTGGAGTGGGTTGCCATTTCCTTCTCCAATGCATGAAAGTGAAAAGTGAAATCAAAGTCACTCAGCCACGTCCGACTTGTCATGACCCCGTGGACTGGAGCCTACCAGGCTCCTCCATCCGTGGGATTTTCCCGGCAAGAGTTCTGGAGTGGGTTGCCATTGCCTTCTCCAAGTAAAATAAGCTAGGTTGTGAATAGCTGTGAAAAGAAGAGAAGTGAAAAGCAAAGGCGAAAAGGAAAGATATACCCATTTGAATGCAAAGTTCCAGAGAATAGCAAGGAGAGAGAATAAAGCCTTCCTCAGTGATCAGTGCAAAGAAATAGAGGAAAACAACAGAATGGGAAAGACTAGAGATCTCTTCAAGAAAATTAGAGATACCAAGAGAACATTTCATGCAAAGATGAGCACAAAAAGGACAGAAATTGTATGCACCTAACAGAAGAGAAGATATTAAGAAGAGGTGGCAAGAATACACAGAAGAACTATACAGAAAAGATCTTCACGACCCAGATAATCACGATGGTGTGATCACTCTCCTAGAGCCAGACATCCTGGAATGCGAAGTCACATGGGTCTCAGGTAGCATCACTATGAAGAAAGCTAGTGGAGGTGATGGAATTCCAGTTGAGCTATTTCCAATCCTGAAAGATGATGCTGTGAAAGTGTTGCACTCAGTATGCCAGCAAATTTGGAAAACTCAGCAGTGGCCACAGGACTGGGAAAGGTCAGTTTTCATTCCAGTCCCAAAGAAAGGCAATGCCAAAGAATGCTCAAACTACCACACAGTTGCACTCATCTGACACACTAGTAAATTAATGCTCAAAATTCTCCAAGGCAGTCTTGAATAGTACATGAACTGTGAACTTCCACATGTTCAAGCTGGTTTTAGAAAAGGCAGAGGAACCAGAGATCAAATTGCCAACATCCATTGGATCATCAAAAAAGCAAGCGAGTTCCAGAAAAACATCTATTTCTGCTTTATTGACTGTGCCAAAGCTTTTGACTGCTTGGATCACAACAAACTGTGGAAAATTCTGAAAGAGATGGGAATACCAGACCACCTGACCTGCCTCTTGAGAAACCTGTATGCAGGTCAGGAAGCAACAGTTAGAATTGGACATGGAATAACAGACTGGTTCCAAATAGGAAAAGGAGTACGTCAAGGCTGTATATTGTCACCCTGCTTATTTAACTTATATGCAGAGTACATCATGCAAAATGCCAGACTGGATGAAGCACAAGCTGGAATCAAGATTGCCGGGAGAAATATCAATCACCTCAGATATGCAGATGACACCACTCTTATGGCAGAAAGCAAAGAACTAAAGAGCCTCTTGATGAAAGTGAAAGAGGAGAGTGGAAAAGTTGGCTTAAAACCCAACATTCAGAAAACTGAGATAATGGCATCTGGTCCCATCACTTCATGGCGAATAGATGGGGAAACAATGGAAACAGTGGCATACTTTATTTTGGGAGGCTCCAAAATCACTGATGATGACTGCAGCCATGAAATTAAAAGACGCTTACTCCTTGAAAGAAAAGTTATGACCAACCTAGACAGCATGTTAAAAATCAGAGACATTGCTTTGCCAAGAAAGGTCCATCTATTCAAAGCTATGGTCTTTCCAGTGGTCATGTATGGATGTGAGAGTTGGACTATAAAGACTGAATGCCAAAGAGTTGATGCTTTTGAACTGTGGTGTTGAGGAAGACTCTTGAGGGTCCCTTGGACTGCAAGGAGATCCAACCAGTCCATCCTCAAGGAAATCAGTCCTGAATATTCATTGGAAGGACTGATGCTGAAGCTGAAACTCCAATACTTTGGCCACCTCATGTGAAGAGCTGACTCATTTGAAAAGACCCTGATGCTGGGAAAGATTGAAGGCGGGAGGAGAAGGGATAACGGAGGATGAGATGGTTGGATGGTATCACTGACTGAATGGACATGAGTTTGAGTGTACTCCAGGAGTTGGTGATGGACAGGGAGGCCTGGCGTACCACCATGCAGTCACAAAGAGTTTGACGGGACTTAGTGACTGAACTGAACTGAACTGAAGCTAGATTGGCTCTCCAGTTCCTATCTTATAAAAATTGAGACCAAAGTTGTTTCTTATGTTTCAGACACACTTAAGATGTGTTTCAAATTCCCAACAGAACTTTTCTATAGTTGTCATGCCTCAGTATATAATAGTTGTTGTATGTTGTTAGCAGTTGGCTTCTATATTAGATATAAATAGAGTATACTCAAATTTTATGCATTTGTCTTTATAAAATTCACATTTTTAATATGTTGCTAAGCAAAGTATTTAATTCACCTGTTTTTTTTAATAGTAAAACATTTTAGGTGAAGGAATGAATATGTTTATTTATAATTTGATGCATGGTCCAAAATGTTTTCCTATTGCTGCTGTGCTGTCAAACCTCATTTATGGATAATGTAAGCCTTCTTAGTTTTATACCGTTCAAAGTTGATTATGTATGTTGACAATGAAGCCCTAAAATGCTCTTTCTTCATATCGTGATTTTTAAATTGCGCATGTACTTTAGAAAAGCTGCCATGTTAGAGGTACATACATGTTCATTCTTCAGCTTCCAATGACAAACACTTTGCTAGCTTTTTGTCTATGGATTTTTTGAATTTTTCTGCCAGTTCCTGCATAGCCACATCAAGCTATAGTGTCTAGTAAGTGGAGCTACTGTATTTTCTACAGATTTACCCAACATCATGCAGACACTTTTGATCCATTCTTTCACTTGTTCCACCAGCTGTATGTGGTCTCTCTGTACTTAGCAGACCATATTGCTACCTCATAATCCTATGAAATCCTAATGATTATTTGTGACCATTGTTCACTGCCTCTGTTGGATCAATACTTTTTATTTCAAAAGACTTTGGGTTTTTAAATGATTTCTTTATGTATATATGTAAGTACTTCCTAAGTTGTAATAATTACATTGCCTCTTTAGCCAGAATATCTCAGGAGATAACACACTGTGATTTTAGCACTTTACCATCATTTATGGCCACAAAACTGAACTCAAGAAATGAGGCATCACACTTTTAAGTAAAGCTAGTATGATCCCTTGGCCTTTATTTCTTTAGAATCACTTCCATCATCCCTGTTTGGTTCATAGTAATAAAGGACTTCTGTCTTCAGAAAAGGGTGTCCTGATCAGGGGATTAATTAGGAGTATGGATTTAACAGATACATACCACTGTATATAAAATAGATAAACAACTAGGATTTTCTTGTATTGCATAGGGAACTATATTAATTATCTTGTAATAACCTATAATGGAAAAGAATCTAAAAAAGAATATGTATGTGACTGTATATGTGTGTATACATATATATACCTGAACCACTTTATTATATACCAGAACTAACACAGTATTATAAATCAATCAACTTAAGTTCAGTTTAAAAAAAGGTCTTTTCTTGGCCAAAATGTCTCAGGAAGCCTGTTTCACTATATGTAAAATAAAATTTTAAATAAAGAAGTGTACTTTCCTAATTTAGCTAATAGTATAAAATCATAATTTAAAAACAGGCTTGATTAAAAATTAGAACAGTGTCACTACAGTAACTCTGTTATTGGCAAAAATCATGTAATTTAAAAATTGTAACAGATTTTAATACAGTTTTGGGGTAAAAATGACAAGCTGTTGTTGAAATATCACACATTATACCATGATTTTAATATTAAACTAGTGTGCAGATCATGGACTCAATCATAATTTCAAAGTCACATGAAATAGCCTGTATCCAGTTTAATTAGAGGAGCCCACTAATAACCCATGTGTCCTGTGCTGTGCTTAGTTGCTCAGTCATGTCCAACTCCTTGCAACACCATAAACTGTAGCCTGCCAGGCTTCTCTGTCCATGGGAGTTCTCCAGACAAGAATACTGGAGTGGGTAGCTGTTCTCTTCTCCCAGGGATCTTCCCAGCCCAGGGATTGAACCCAGGTCTCCCACAATGCAGGTGGATTCTTTACTGTCTGAGCCACCAGGGAAGGAAAAATGTTGGTATGTCTCATGTAATATTTGGGACACATGTATACTAAAAAGTTATTTGTTTGCTTATCTGAATTTCAAATTTAATTAGGATTCCTGTATATATTTTTTCCTTTGTTTATTTGGCTGTTCTGGGTCTTCCGTGCTGCTCGGGCTTGCTCTGGTTGTGGTGAGCAGGGCCTGCTCTCCAGTTGTGGTGCGTGAGCTTCTCATTGCAGTGGCTTTTCTTGTTGTGGAGCATGGGCTTTAGGGCACTTAGCCTTCAGTAGTTGCAGCACACAAGCTTAGCAGTTGTGGCTCTTGGGCTTAGTTACTCTGAGGCATGTGGGATCTTCCTGGATCAGGGATGGAACCCATATCTCCTGCACTGATAGGCAGATTCCTTACCACTGGACCACCAGGGAAGCTCCCAGGAGTCCTGTATTTTTATTTGCTAAAAATATTTTAACAAATATGAAGACTATATTTTGTCTACTATATAGATACATAGATTATCTCATATTTTCTTCAGAATTTTAGCTTTGTTTTTATGTTTAGGTCTATAGCTCCTTATGAGTTAATTTTTGTGTGTGGAGTGATGTAAGGGTTGAAATTTTGTTTTTTCCTTATGGCTCTTCTGTGGCCCAGGATTGTTTGTTGAATATGCTATCTTTTCCCCCATTGAGTTACCTTCCTCTTGTGATAGACACATACTAAGGTAACCACCGATGTAAAATATCTTGTACAGTTCCTTCCTTCTGAATAGGAGTGGAACTTGCAACTGGCATCCAGCCAACAGAATGTGACAAAGGTCAAAGAATTTTGCAGATAGATTTAAGGCTCCGAGTTAGTAGATCTGAGTTAATCAAAAAGGAGAGCCTGAGTAGCCTGATACAACCAAGCAGAAGTCCTTAAAAGAGAGGGGGTCCTCTCTGTAAAAAACTTCATTGTGCTTGATCAAAAGAAGCAAGCCTTCATGGATTCTACAACTGCAAGGATGTGAATCTGCCAACAACTATGTGGGTTAGAAAGAGGACTGCAAGCCTCATATTTGACCATGGCCAATGCTTACTCCTTGGAAGGAAAGTTATGACCAACCTAGATAGCATATTCAAAAGCAGAGACATTACTTCACCAACAAAGGTCCGTCTAGTCAAGGCTGTGGTTTTTCCAGTGGTCATGTATGGATGTGAGAATTGGACTGTGAAGAAAGCTGAGCGCCAAAGAACGGATGCTTTTGAACTGTGGTGTTGGAGAAGACTCTTGAGAGTCCCTTGGACTGCAAGGAGATCCAGCCAGTCCATTCTAAAGGAGATCAGTCCTGGGAGTTCTTTGGAAGGACTGATGCTGAAGCTGAAACTCCAATACTTTGGCCACCTCATGCAAAGAGTTGACTCATTGGCAAAGACTCTGATGCTGGGAGGGATTGGGGGCAGGAGGAGAAGGGGCCGACAGAGGATGAGATGGCTGGATGGCATCACCGAGTCGATGGACATGAGTTTGAGTGAACTCTTGAAGTTGGTGATGGACAGGGAGGCCTGGTGTGCTGCAGTCCATGGGGTCGCAAAGAGTCGGACACAACTGAGTGACTGAACTGAATATTTTATTTGAAGTCTTTTAGGATTCTCAGCAGAGCACCCAGTTAACAGACAATGGGAGATAATGAGTATATGTTGTTTTAAACTTCTAACTCTCTGGTAATCTGTTGCACAACATTAGAAAGCTAATATAGTACATTTGTCAAGAGACAATAGATCACATATATGTGAATCCATTTCTGGACTTATTACTGTTTTCCAGTTCTCTCCCTAATCCTAATGCCAGTGCCACAATGCCTTCAATACATAGCTTCATAATAAATTCTGAAATTAAGCAGTATAAGTCCTTCAGCTTTATTCTTTGTCTTTGAAATTGTTTTTGCTATTCTGGTTCCATTGAATTTCCATATAGATTTTAGATTAAACTTGTCAACATCTACTAATGAATATATTGGGATTTCATTGAAACTGTAAATCAATTTGGGAAAAACTGACACCTTAACTGTATTAAGTCTTTTGATCCATGGATATAATCTTTCTATATATTCAGGTCTTCTTCAGTTTTTGTCAGTAGTACTTTTTAATTTTCATGGTATGATAATGCACATATTTTGTTGAACTTCTCTCTAAATTATTGCACATCTGAGATGTTACTGTAAATAGTATTGTTGCTTCAACTTCTAAAATTGTTAATTTTCTAGCATAGAAATATACCTTATTTGTGTATATTGTGTTTATTCCCTACCACCTTGCTAAACTATGATTTTCTCCATATATTATATCATGGCATTTTATTTCCTAATTTCCAAACTCGGTGCCATTCATTCATTTTCCTTATTGCACTGGCTAGGATCTCTAATACAGTGCTGAAGAGATGCAGAGATGTGCCAAGAATGGGCATTTTTCTTTTTTCCCCAATATCATCTGACATGCATTATTTCTTTCATCATTAAGTCTGATTGTAGCTATGGATTTTGTGGAAGTACCCTTTAGCTAATTAAGAAAATTTCTTTCTTATAATTTGCTGAATGGTTGTTGAGTTTTCTCAAATTCTTTTTTTGCTTCTATCAATGTGATCATTCAATTATCGTTTTTTCCTATTAGAATAGTGGATTGATTTTCAATTGTTAGCCCAATCTACCTTTTCTAAGTTCCATTTGGTCATTTATATTCTTTTTTTATTGTTACATTTCACTTGGTAACATTTTAATAAGAATTTTTGCATTCATGTTCTTAAAAGATCTTGGTTAATAGCCTTCTTGTAATGTCTAGTTTTTTTATTAGCCACACAAAGTTGCCCATGTTCCTCTTTCCTCTATCTCATGAACGACTTTGTGTAGGTTGGCATTACTTTGTACTTAAATTTTGAGAGAATTTGTCAATAAAACCATCTGAGCCTGAAGTAATCTTTTTGAGAAGTTTTTAGTTACAAATTCAATTTGTTTAATTGATTTAGAGCAAATAAGTGTTCTGTTTTCTCTTGATCTGTTTTGGCAATTTGTGTCCTTAAAGCAATTTGTTTACCTAGGTTGTCAAATTTATTGGCATGAAGTTATTCGTATTTGTTTGCTGTCTTTTTAATGACTTGGATGTGTAGCGGTATCTCTCATTTCTAATACTATAGTTTTTCTCTCTGGATCAGTCTATGGAAAGTTTCACCTTTTCAAAGAATTTGCTTTTGTTGTTTTCATTTTTTATCTGTTATACTTCATTCATTCTGCTCTGATCTTAATTTCTGTCCTGATTGCCATGGGTTTAGTATATTCTTCTTTTTCTAGCTTCCTAATATGGAAACTCATGTTATTGATTTGAGATCTTTCTTATTTTCCAAAATAGGTGTTTAGGGCTATAAATTTCCCTCTATACACCATTTTAAGTGCATCCCCTAAACTTTGATGTATTATGTGTTCATTTTCATTCAGTTTAAAATACTTTCTAATTTCCTTTATGGGTTCTTTAACCCATAGAATATTTAGAAGTGTATTGCTGAATTTTAAAATAATTGGTGATTTTCCAGATAGCTTTCTGTTATTGATTTCTTATTTAGCTTATTTGTCTCAATGTCAGTTCTTTTTGATTTGTTGAAACTTGTTTCTATGGTTCGGTGTATAAGTTTATTGGTAGTTTTTTCAAGCACACTTCAAATGAATATGAATTAGGTTGAATTAGTTGATAGTCGGACTTCCCAGGTGGTAAAGAATCCATCTGCCAATGCAGGAGACTTGAGAGATGTGGGTTTGGTCCCTGAGTTGGAAAGATCCCTTGGAGTAGGAAACGGCAATCCACTCCAATATTCTTGCCTGGAAAATCCCATGGACAGAGAGGAGGCTGGTGGGCTACAGTCCATGGTGAGGCCATAAAGAGTTGGACACCACTGAGCAACTGAGCACAGAATTGATAGTCTTATTTGTCTTTGATAACCCTATTGATTTTTTGTCTTCTTCCTCTATCACTTACTGACAGTGTTGAAATCTCTAACTTTTATTGTTTGTTTTCTATTTCGAAATTTCATTTTGTCATTTTTCCTTCTTATTTTTAAGCTCTGTTACTAGTTGCATACTCACTTGGATTGCTTTGATACTTTGGTGAACTGAACTCGTTATCATTATGAAAAGTCTGCATTTTTCCGTAGCAGTTTTATTGTTCTGAAGTCTACTTTGTCTAGCATTCACAAAACCGTTCCAACTCTCTTTTTACTTGTGTTTGAATGGTACATCCGTTTCTATTAAGTTTACTTTTAATCTGTCCCTGTCTTTTTATTTTGTATGAGTTTCTTGTAGACAGCATATAATGTAGTCTTGCTTTTTTATCCAATCCAAGAACCTTGTTGTTTGATTTGGAGCATTTAAGTTCATTTACATTTGTTATAATTGTTGATGTGTTTGTGTTTCAATCTACCATGTGGCTGTTTAATTTCTCTCTTCCCCATCTGTACTTTTTCTTTTTGTTCTTTTCCTTTAGGTTAATTGTTTTAGGATTTATCTCCAATATTGACTTATTAGCTATGCTTATATGTTCTGTTTTCCAGTGGTTATAAGTTTTACCATGTTCACCTTTAACTTACTACATTTTACTTTATGTATTATTACACTCAACAATGTATTAGGCACCAAGTGTTTAATCGCTCGGTCATGTACAGTTCTTCGCAATGCCATGGACTATAGCCCCCTAGAATCCTATGTCCATGGAATTTCCAGGCAAGAATATTTGAGTGGATAGCCATTCCCTTCTCCAGGGGATCTTCCCAACCCAGGGACTGAACCTGGGTCTGCATTGCAGGTGAAGTCTTTACTATCTGACCCACCAGGGAAGCCCATTCTACTTTTCAAATACTGGTATTCCCTGTTGTATGTATAAACCTATGTCAGGATGCTTCTCTCCTTGTGCTATTGTCGTGAAACATTTTGCTTCTCCAAATGTTTGAAATACATTATATTACTACTGCATTAAGCAATCAGTTATCTCTTAAAGAGATCAGTTAATGAGAAAGGAAAGCCTTTTATATTTTCTGCTTAGTGATCATTTGCAACTAAGTTGCTAATTATAGCATTTTAATTTCCTTCCAGTTGATTCAGATTCCTCTCTGGTGTTTTCCCCTGCTGGAAAACTTCTTTGACATTTCATGTAGTGCAGGTTTGCTGTCAGTGAATTATCATAGCTTTTGTTTTACTGAGGAACAAAAAATCATTTCCTCTTCATTTCTGAAAGATATTTTCACTGGATATAGAATTTTAGGTTGACAGTTTTATTATCTCTTTAAAGATGTCACTTTGCCTTTTGGCTTGCATCATTTCTAGTAAGAGTCTCCCATAATTAATGTTCTGTATGTAATGTTTCCTTTTTCTGTGGTTATTACTGAGTTTTTTTTTTTCTTTTTACTAGTTTTCAGTTGTTTTATTATGATGTGCATTGATGTGCTAGTGCTAAGTTGCTTCAGTCATGTCAGACTCTTTGCAACCCCATGGTCTGCACCAGGCTTCTCTGTCCATGGGATTCTCCAGGCAAGAATATTGGAGTGAGTGAAACCGCTCAGTCATGGTGGACTCTTTGAGACCCCATGGACTGTAGCCTGCCAGGCTCCTCCATCCATGGGATTTTCCAGGCAAGAATACTGGAGTGGGTTGCCATTTCCTTCTCCAGGGGGTCTTCTCCACCCAGGGATTGAACCCAGGTCTCCCACATTGAGGTCAAACTCCTTACCATCTGAGCCACCAGGGAAGAACTAGAATGGTGGGCTCCAATGGCCATCTCCAGGGGATCTTCCTGACCTAGAAATCAAACCCATGTCTCTTACATCTCTTGCATTGGCAGTGGGTTTTGGACAACCTGTAGCACCTGGGTATGGTTGTTTTAATATTTTTCCCACACGGGCTTTATTGAACTTATTCATCAAATTTGAAAAAATTTAGGCCATTATTCCTTCAAGACAGTTGTCTATTGTCCCACCCCCACCCCATTGTTTTCTTCTGGTACTCCGTGTGTATACATGTATACATACATGCATGTGTATATATGAAAACACAAATACATAATAACATTAGGTTGTTTGATATTTTACAAATGTTCCCAGTATTCTTTCTCTTCTCCCCTCTCCCCTCTCTCTCACTGATCCACATATCTTCTTTCTTTCTCTGCTTCATTTTGGATAGTTTGTCATTCTATATCTTCATGATCACAGACCTTTTCTTGTGCAGGTATCTAGTATATTATTAGTTTCATGAAGTGAAAATTTCATTTGATACATTGTATTTCTCTTCTCTAGAAATTATGTTTAAAAAAATTTTTTTTTATATTTATGTCATGTTTTCCATGGTATCTTTGAACGTATTTGTAATAGTTCATTTAAGATCTCCTTTTTGGTCTTCACAGGTAGCGCTAGTGGTAAAGAACCTGCCTGCCAATACAGGAGATGTAAGAGATGCAAGTTTGATCCCTCAGTTAGAGAAGGAAATGGAAACCTACTCCAGTATTCTTGCCTGGAAAATACCAGGGACAGAGGAGCCTGGCAGGCTACAGTCTACAGGGTCGCAAAGAGTTGGGCACGATTGAATAGACCTAGTATGCAAGGTCCTTCATAAATAATTCCATCATTTATCCTTTAGTTCAGTTCAGTCGCTCAGTCGTGTCCAACTCTTTGAGATCCCATGGACTGCAGCACACCAGGCTTCCCTGTCCATCACCAACTTCTGGAACCTGCTCAAATTCATGTCCATCAGTTGGTGATGCCATCCAACCATCTCATCCTCTACCATCCCCTCCTCCTCCTGCCTTCAATCTTTACCAGCATCAGGGTCTTTTCACATGAGTCAGTTCTTCGCATCAGGTGACCAAAGTATTGGAGCTTCAGCTTCAGCATCAGTCCTTCCAATGAATATTCAGGACTGATTTCCTTTATGATGGACTGGTTGTATTCCCTTACAGTCCAAGGGACTCTCAAGAGTCTTTTCAGACACCACAGTTCACAAGCATCAGTTCTTCAGCACTCAGCTTTCTTTATGGTCCAACTCTCACATCCATATATGACTACTGGAAAGCCATAGCTTTGACTAGATGGACTTTCGTTGGCAAAGTAATGTTGGCAAAGCTTTTTAACATGCTGTCTAGGTTGGTCTTAGCTTTTCTTCCAAGGAGCAACTATCCTTTAATTTCATGACTGCAGTCACCATCTGCAGTGATTTTGGAGCCCAAGAAAAGAAAGTCTGTCACTGTTTCCACTATTTCCCCATCTATTAGACACGAAGTGAGGGGACCAGATGCCATGATCTTAGTTTTTTTGAATGTTGAGTTTTAAGCCAGCGTTTTCACTCTCCTCTTTCACTTTCATCAAGAGTCTCTTTAGTTCTCCTTCATTTTCTGCCATAAGGGTGGTGTCATCTGCATATCGGAGGTTATTGATATTTCTCCCGGCAATCTTGATTCCCGCTCATGCTTCATCCAGCCTGGCATTTTGCATGATGTACTCTGTATATAAGTTAAATAAGCAATCTGGTGATACACAGCTTTGATGTACTCCTTTCCCAATTTGGAACCAGTCCATTGTCCCATGTCTGTTTCTAACTGTTGCTTCTTGACCTGTATACAGGTTTCTCAGGAGACAGGTAAGATGGTCTGGTATTCCCATCTCTTTTAGAATTTTTACAGTTTGTTGTGATCCACACAGTCAAAGGCCTTGGCGTACTCAATAAAGCAGAAGTAGGTGATTTTCTGGAACTCTCTTGCTTTATCTATGATCCAGCAGATGTTGGCAATTTGATCTCTGGTTCCTCTGCCTTTTCTAAATCCAGCTTGAGCATCTGGAATTTCTCAGTACATGTGCTGTTGAAGCCTGGCTTGGAGAACTTGGGCCATTACTTGGCTAGCGTGTGAGATGAGTGCAGTTGTGCAGTAGTTTGAGCCTTCTTTGGCATTGCCTTTCTTTGGAATTGGAATGAAAACTGACCTTTCAGTTTTCTCTACTGATTGATTTTCTCCTGGTTATGGGTCACATTTTTGTTTCTTCATTTGCCTAAGAATTTAACGTCGTACATTATGAACTGTCCGTTGTTTCCATACTGAATTTGGTTGTGCTCTTTTGCAAAGTATTGAGGTTTGTTCTGGACAGCAGTAAGTTTGTTTTAAGATTAGTTTGATTAGTTCAAGGTCTACATTTAAGCTGTTTTAGAATAATTCTAATTTAGTCTCTACTTCAGTGTTAATTTTGCCACATATCTACAGTGTGGTCCCTTTGTGATGGTTTGAGTGCTTGTTGTATCCATGAGACCTCCCTAATCTGGTATGAATTCTGCCTCTCTTGAGTTTTGTGAATTATTCTTTTTGCAGCTCTCCACAATTATTCTTTCTCTGGAGTTCCTCATGAGTTGTCATTCTTCACATATGCAGATTGATATTCAGCCAAAGACTCAAGGAGACCTTAACACTCCCTTGGGTACATAGTCCCTCAACTGCTAGCCATTTCTGCCTTGCCCAGCTCTAATCTCCGACTTCACAACTCAGTAAGATTGTTGGGCTCCATTTGTGTTCTTTCTTCTCTGTGCTGCAATTTATAAGTTCCCTTCCAGCAGAAGACCTAGGCTATTGTTGAATTCACTGAATTTTATTTCTTTTCTCTCAAACATCACATTTGTTTTCTCTCTGCTACTTGTTTCCTACTCTCTGAAATGGGTTTTCCCTACATTTTGTCAGTTTTTCTTATTTAAGTTTGGAGGTTACTGACCTACTCAGAACTGGAAGCAAAATCTGTCTGTTTCATTTGCAGTATTTTTTCTAGGTAATAGAAATATTTTAAATTTAAAAATCATTTGTAAGTTTTATTATTGTCTCCTTGAAGGTAAAGTGCCTGTTTTTCGGTTGACTTTTCAGAACTTTTTATTTGTCCTTGATTTTGAGCAGTTTTACTATAATGTGCTCTGTGGATGGATTTTGGCGTTCTCTGTATTTATTCTCCTTTGGATTCACACTACTTTTTAAATTTGTGGCTTGATAGCAATTTCAAAAAATTCTCTGCATTATCTCTTCAAATATTACTTCTTCATTCTCTCTTCTCCTTCTAATATTTCCTTTAGGCTTTTGCCATCCTGTTTTACACACTTGCTGAGATGTCCTATACCACATACCCTGTACACCCTCACATATACCTTTATCATTAATGAACTCCATCCTGTCTTCCAATTTAGTCTAAATGTTCCATCTTCTATGAAAATGTACCAACTTGCCCTTCCCCTACTAATGACAAAGGTAACCTCTCTAATGATCCTCATCTCGTTGCAATAACAATCTTATCACACAAAATATTTTCCTCCTTAGCCAAAATTTGAGGGCCATGAATGTTGAGACTCTTACCAAGCTTTGTACTCCTGGCAGCTAGGGCAGTAACTCACAGATATTTCCAGATCTTCATCCTCCCCACTCACTTCAATTGCCAGCCTATACCTTTGGGTAAAATTACAGAGCAGGAGGAGGATGATAATACCTAATATCTTTATCCATAGCATTTTGTTTATAAACACTCTTCCTTTTATTGTTCAACAAATATAGCTTTAGCTGCAAAGGTTTTGTTTATTCCCATGTATCTCACATTTAATGACTTTTAAGAAATTAGTCATTCTTCTCAAAATGTATCATAACTTTTTCTTCTCATATTTAGCACTAGCTGCTGCTACTGCTGCTGCTAAGTCGCTTCAGTCGTGTCCGACTCTGTGCGACCCCATATACTGCAGCCCACCAGGCTCCCCAGTCCCTGGAATTCTCCAGGCAGGAACACTGGAGTGGGTTGCTATTTCCTTCTCCAATGCATGAAAGTGAAAAGTGAAAGTGAAGTCGCTCAGTCGTGTCCGACTCTTCGCGACCCCATGGACTGCAGCGCACCAGGCTCCTCCGTCCATGGGATTTTCCAGGCAAGAGTACTGGAGTGGGGTGCCATCGCCTTCTCTGATTTAGCCCTAGAGCAGAACTCAAAAGCATGGAAGAAAAGGGGAATAAGCTTATTTTAAGTATTTTTTAAAATAGTTCTAGGACTATATTTGTTTGAGAGTATCTTTTACACATTGCAGCACACCATTAATAGAAAAAGGATTGGGGAAAACACAATTAAGTTTACATTTTTGAAAGCCCTACTTGTCCAAAATTTTCATAAATCTTTCTTCTGAACCTAATGTTGTCTCTCTCAAAATATGTCAGCCTTGTTTATGACATGAAAGTCAATTATGTCAAAACTGATTTTTTTTTAATAACTCAAAGTAAGAATCCTGAGGCAGTTGCCTTTTATTCAGGTGTTATGTCTTATAACCAGTCTGTTTGCCTATGCCTAATAGAGGTTGATATAGCACACGTCCTGTAGTCTTTCAGTGTAGAATCTTGTTTTAAAAACTTTTCATGGAACAGTAATACAGTGATCTGCTTCAAGTTTAAATTCTCATCTCAAAAGCAAAAAGTGCTCTTGTTATTTATTGTTTCAAAGTGTGTGTGTGCTAAGTCAGTTCAGTTGTGTCCGACTCTTTGCGACTCTGAACTGTAGCCGCCAGGCTCCTCTGTTCATAGGATTCTCCAGGCAAGAATACTGGAGTGGGTTGCCATTTCCTTCTCCAGGGAATTCCCCAACCCTGGAATCGAACCTGCCTCTTTTATGTCTCCTGCAATGGAAGACAGGTTCCTTACACTAGCACCACCTGTTTCACAGATCCAAACCAAATAGGCATCAAGATCCCTATTTTTACTGACTCTGTATAATGTTGGAATTTTTCCTGTACTTGCAGAATTTTTTATTAACCTTTAAAAACTTATTGGAAGAAAGTACTTATGTAAAAAGTAAGTGGCTCCTGCAACAACTACAACACATTTTATAGTAAGTAAAACTAAGTTATTAAATTCCTTGGGATACAAGTTAGGTCACTTAGCTGATGCTGCTCCTTTTATTTATAAAGACCAGTGTCATTTACATATGAAATTGAAAGTAGTATTGCTGCTCTCCTCAAGTTCTGTACAATGTACTGGGGAGGGCGAAAGTATATGAAAAGAACATTTGTCAAGCACCTATTATCTCTTACTGAGATATAACAATGAACAATAATAATGGTATCTTTTGAGATCACTGCCCTTAAAGATTTCATAGTTTCCACAAGGAGAAGTGTATATTCTTACACATTACAAAGGAATTTAGAGACGTGAAAATAGCAAATTATGATGGAGCAGAATGAAATAAATACAACAATAAGGGACTGAACACAGTAGTCCTGGGGTGTCTCCTAGGGAAGGCACAGTTCATGTGAGCTGGGGAAACAAGGGAACTACAGTGGAAGGAAGTGGTACTAAGCCAGCCTTACAACGTGAGTAGAATTTCAAAGCTTAGGAAAAGGAGTTAAGACTTTTGAGTACCAGGAAATTGCGTCACTAATTTTATCTTCTGTTAATTCCTAAGTGCAATCTTTTCTCGTGATTTTTTCCAGTAAACTAAAATAACTAGTAAAAAGTATTCTGAACTTTCAAAAGTTGGGATTTGGTACGATATAATTAAAGGACTTGTTGCTGTTGTTGTTCAGTTGTTCAGTCGTGTCTGACTCTATTACCCCATGGACTACGTATAACACACCAGGCCTCCCTGTCCCTCACCATCTCCCAGAGTTTGCTCAAACTCAGTGTCCATTGAGTTGGTGATGCCATCTAACCATCTCATCCTCTGTTGTCCCCTTGTCCTCCTGCCTTCAATCTTTCCCAGCATCAGGGTCTTTTCCAATGAGTCAGCTCTTTGCATCAGTTCAGTTCAGTCGCTCAGTCATATCTGACTCTTTGTGACCCCATGGACTGAAGCAGGCCAGGCTTCCTTGTTCATCACCAGCTCCTAGAGATTGCTCAAGCTCATATCTGTTGTGTCATTGATGCCATCTAACCATCTCATCCTCTGTTGTCCCCTTCTCCTGTGTTCAATCTTTCCCAGCATCAGGGTCTTTTCTAAAGAGTCAGTTCTTCACATCAGGTGGCCAAAGTATTGGAGCTTCAGCATCAGTCCTTCCAATGAATATTCAGGGTTGATTTCCTTTAGGATTGACAGATTTGATCTCCTTGCTGTCCAAAGGACAAGTTTTCTCCAGCACCACAGTTTGAAAGCATCAGTTCCTTGGCGCTCAGCCATTTTTATTGTCCAGTTCTCACATCTGTACATGACTACTAGAAAAAACATAGCTTTGACTAGACAGACCTTTGTCAGCAAAGTAATGTCTCTGCTTTTTTAATATGTTGTCTAGGTTTCTCATTTCTTTCTTCCAAGGAACAAGCGTCTTTTAATTTCATGACTGTAGTTACTGTCCACAGTGATTTTGGAGCCCAAGAAAATGAAGTCTGTCACTGTTTCCATTGTTTCCCCATCTATTTGCTGTGAAGTAATGGGACTGGATGCCATGATCTTATTTTTTTTTGAATGTTGAATAGGTTTTTGAATTATAGTAGTAAGAATTCTAAAAAATCTTGAGATCCCAAGGAAGAGCTTGCCCTCTTAAAGCTCAGATCTCTTCAGTTTGGTAGTTCCTTGTACATTCAGAAATGCTTTTCTCATTGGGTTTTTTAAACATTTTTGGTCTGTAGATATTTATATGAAGGGAGAAATGAATATGGGAGACCCTAATCTTTAGTAAAAGGACTGTGATTCACTTTGAGAAATCTTAATATAATAAAGAGCCTGGTTTTACCTCCCTTTTATTTCCTACAAGTAGACTATAGCTTATATTTTTTGATATTTCTTAAATGCTCTTTTTTAAGATAGTTATTTTCTAGTCTCAAAAATACAACACTAATGATTTTTCCCTCAACCAACAACATAAATGCATTCTGCCTTTCCTGTAAGGGACAGTTTATCACGTTCAAATAGTATTCTTATATTTTCTAGACAGTATATTAGGAATTTTTTGTTAAAGCTTTCCTTCATTTGACACAAACTAATCTTTTTTGATCTTTTAAAAGAAGAAAATGTGCATTGAAACATCTTCCTGCATGCTGTTTTTGTTTCCGTTTCTGAGCCTGACTGTTACCAGAGGGGTAGATGGGAGGACAGTGAATGGGCAATGGGGGCTCTATTTGCAGCCCCGGGTACTCTGTCCAAACATAATGCCATTAGGCAGGGCAAGAGGATAGTTGGTGTAAGCTCTAATGGACCATTTTCTTGTGTTGCATCCCTCACTGAATCCAAGTAGCACAGGCTTTATTATGCAATATGTCTTATTTTCATTTTCTACCTGTGAAGATTATCCTCACCACTTCTAATTTGTCTCATTTTCTCTATAAAACTATTTTGCCTGTTTTCTGATCAGTTCAGTTCAGTTTAGTCGCTCAGTCGTGTCCGACTTTTTGCGACCCCATGAATTGCAGCACGCCAGGCCTCCCTGTCCATCACCAACTCCCGGAGTTCACCCAAACTCATATCCAGTGAGTCGGTGATACCATCCAGCCCTCTCATCCTCTGTCGTGCCCTTCTCCTCCTGCCCCCAATCCCTCCCAGCATCAGAGTCTTTTCCAATGAGTCAACTCTTCGCATGAGGTGGCCAAAGTACTGGAGTTTCAGCTTTAGCGTCTGTCTTTCCAATGAACACCCAGGACTGATCTCCTTCAGAATGGACTGATTGGATCTCCTTGCAGTCCAAGGGACTCTCAAGAGTCTTCTCCAACACCACAGTTCAAAAGTATCAATTCTTCGGCGCTCAGCTTTCTTCACAATCCAACTCTCACATCCATAAGTGATTAAAACTAACCTTGTGCACGTTTCCTCTTGTAGATTATGAAAGCCATGTACAAAACTGCTTGTTTCTTTTAGCGATTATGATCATATATGTGGAAGTGATTTGAATTGGTATTTCTGTGATGTGTTTCTATGGTGAATGTTTGTCCCATCCCATCAAAATATTTAGGACTCGCCTCACAACCATAATTTTGTCTTATTCAATCTTCATTTGTTTCTCTCTCAGATTTGTTTCTCTCTCAGATTGAGCAGATAGATAAATTTAGTTGCTGATGTAAATTCTTGAGGATATGGGCCAAATACAGTAATAGTGTTAAAGACAGAATTTGCTAGGAAAATTAGAACCAAGGGGCATTTAGTAATTTTGTAGTATGTCTGTTGATTGATAAGTGAACATGTACTGATTGATACCATTTCTCATCTATCCTTTTCTTTTCTTTCATTTCCTTGGGGTACAGCAACCCAATCCTTGGGTTTTTAGCCCTTAAAGATGGCATAAACTATAGAGATCATCAAACTCAACCATTTTATTAACATTTAAAATTACCTAAGAGATGTAAAATGATTTGCCAAAAATAATAGAACTCCTAAGTAGCAGTGCTGGAATTCTAATCGAGGTCTTTTGACCTCAAGTATACTGTCAATTATTCTGTGCTCTCTATTCATTTTTATAGCAAGTCAACACATGCTAGCTTTCAAAAAATACAGTAATGATTAAAGAGTATGGGGTTTAGCCTTTTCTGAGTCTGATAATTACTATTAAAAATTTTGCCCGGCCCATAGTGTAGATGGTGAAGGCCAGGGAAGCGTGGAGTGCTGCAGTCCATGGAGGTGCAAAGAGGTGGCCACGACTGAGTGACTGAACAACACATGGTGTATCCTAAGTATTGGTGCAGCATTTGGTATCCATTGCTAGTATTTTGTCTTTTGTAAAATCTTGTGTGCCTATATTCTTGTAAATCTCATAATTATTGACTTTAATGTCTTTCAGATTCAATAATCCTAGGTTGTGCCACAGTCCCTATGGGAACTAGAATAAGTTATTAGAGCCTTGCAAATGTGTTTGACTGCCACATTCTGTTAATTTTTCTTTTCCACTGATGGCCTGCAGCTTCAGCGGCTGTGCAGTGGAGAAACTTAAACCTCGAGGGCCCATTAGATTTAACTTGTTTACTGCGTTGATATCTATATGTTAAATGACAAGAGAGTTCAGGTTATTGAATAATTTAAAATTCAGCTCTAATTGGTGTCATATGACCTGGAAAAGGCCATGGAAGACGCCAGGAGCATGCTGAGAATTTCTTATAAATAATTCATCAATTAGATGGTTCATTTGCCTGGATGTCTTGCTGAATGCAAAAGTTTGTAAGTTATAACTGATGATATAACACCTGTAAGTATTTAGTTCATAACGCTAGAAGGTAATCTACCTTGATGATCTTCTAGCAGAATCTGCGAGTGTAGGAGAGTTAATTGCACTGGGGAGAAGGAACATTTATTTGGGATGAGACTTTGGCAAACCATGCAGTGCAGCTGTTGCATTATGTAGCTTCTGTCAGCTTGACAACTGGTTCTCATAAGCTCACTAAAAATGCGGCATGTTGTTCTGTGCCTTATTCCATATTAACCCCAAATGTTCTGGATAATACAGTGACCTGTCCCTCACACAGTAGTGTAGGTTTAGAAATATTTAGCTTCTGGATTTCTGATTTCATCATAAAATGAAGAGCAAAGGGGGAAATTCTGAAGTTACAAAATGATTTTTATTCTTATAAGGCTATCAGTGAGAATATGAGGTTTGTTAATAGGGTATTTGCTAGGATAGTAAATTACTATTTACCATTAGAGAAATGAATACCAATAAGATCTGTTGGTACTGTTGGCTAATCCTGTGGTTAACAACTCATAAATGCATTCCAAGTAATCTCTTCCTAATTATGCAAAGTAAATAACAACCTGTTGCAGGAAATAATTATTGCAGTTTAGTTTGCCTCTCTCCTTATGGCTAATAGCAAAGATTGGCTGAGCCTGTAAAAATGATTTGTGCATATTTATAAAACATGAGTGTTTACTTGTTGATGCTATTTTCATGACATAATACTGTGGGTTTTATTTTTTATTATGTGAGAACACAAGAAAACCCTAGATTATCTTAGGAATGTTTATCTTCATATATGTACAACACACCTGTTTGTGCTTTCATGCATGTATACAAGGTCATATCATGCTGCTAAGTCACTTCAGTTGTGTCCGACTGTGCAGCCCCATAGACAGCAGCCTACCAGGCTCCGCCGTCCCTGTGATTCTCCAGGCAAGAATACTGGAGTGGGTTGTCGTTTCCTTCTCCAATGCATGAAAGCAAAAAGTGAAAGTGAAGTTGCTCGGTCGTGTCCGACTCTTAGCAACCCCATTTTATACTACTATCATTCAAATATTATCATGTGTCTAAATGGTAAAAAAACAAACAAACAAACAAAAACAAACTTTTGAGATGAACTGGAAAAGACTCCCATTTCCCTTATTTATGTGGGAACACTTTCTTGGCAACACCAACATATATTTTAATCAAAAATATTTGATTTGTGTAATGAACAGAGTCTAGGCTCCTACCCTTAAAAGCAGGCTGTTCATCTCTACAGACTGGCAGGTCTCACCAGGCGAGTGTGGGTTCCCCTTGCCTGTGGCAGGATGTCCAGCATCCTAGACTTACCCTCTCAAACAGGCAGGGTGTGTGTGTGAGCGTGTGTCAGTTGCTAAGTCATGTCCAACTCTTTGCCACCCCCTTGTCTGCAGCCCACCAGGCTCCGCTGTCCGTGGAATTTTCCAGGCAAGTATATGGGAGAGGCGAGCCATTCCCTTCTCCAGGGGATCCTCCCCGATCCAGGGATGGAACCCGGGTCTCCCACACTGCAGATTCTTTACCATCTGAGCCACCAGGGAAACGCCAAAAAAGGCAGTTCAGTTCAGTCCAGTCACTCAGTTGTGTCTGACTCTTCGCAACCCCATGAATCGCCAGGCCTCCCTGTCCATCACCAGCTCCCAGAGTTCACTCAGACTCACGCCCATCGAGTCAGTATCATAAATGTTTGTAAAAAATAGCCTTTATTTTCTGTGAAGTCTTTAAAAAATATCTGTCACGTTTTAAAAAGGGATCATAAAGATTCAGAAAATGCAACTCAGAAATTTACCAGCCTTCAGTATCAGAAAATTCTTAGTATCTCATATAAGTCTCTCACACTTTTTTTAAACCTTATACTTTTCTCATTGGTGTTTTTTTTTAAATCTAGTCATTGACTAGTGTCTACCCAAGTTAAGACACGTTATGCTTCTACTCTGTTATAAGCCAAGTGTTGCCAGCATTTTCTCCTCATCTTTCTTTTGTGCTGTGAATCCTGCAGCATGCCTTGTCAAAGATTTTACTGGCTTCATTTCTGCCACATCTAGAGTCTAAAGATGTAGCCAAGATTGTGGTACATTTTGTATAAGACAAATCCTAATATGCTACTATTTAGAACTTACTGTTTTCCATGGATCATTTTCTGTCTAAACTTTTTTATTTTAATTTATACGATGTGTTTTTCCTAAGTATATTCTTCTACATGCTTTTCTGCTAAATATCATTCCATTTATTTCTCTTTTTATAATTTTACTTAATTATTGGCTGTGCTGAGTCTTCACTGCTGCACGAGTTTACTATTGTTGTGGATTCTCTTGTTGCTGAGCACAGGCTGTAGGCACTCAGGCTTCAGTGATTGTGGCTCATAGGTTCCAGAGCACTTGGGCTTCAAGTAATGGCAGGCTCAGGAGTTGTGGCACACAGGCTTAGTTGTTCCATAGCACATGGGATCTTCCCAGACCAGGAATCTAAACCGTGTCCCCTGCATTAGCAGGTAGATTCTTAACTGTTAGACCACCAGAGAAGTCCCTGTTTACTTCTGATTAAGCAGTCAATCCAACTCATTTTCATTGCACAGAAAACATATAAATAGATAGCATGTCCCAAGTCATATTGTTCAGTTTGTTTAGTTTTGAGCATAGCCTAGGATATTCATAGACTCCTCTAATTCCAAGAGCACTCAACATAATTATCAAGTTCAGTTGGCAAACCATGGCTTGCCAGAACTCCAAAGTTTTGTACAACTCACAAGCTAAGAATGGTTTTAACTTTTTAAATGGTTAGAGTAAAAAAGACTATTTCTTGAAATGAGAAAATTACATGAAATTCAAATTTCAGTATCCACAAATAAGGTTTTTCTAGAATAGCTGTTGATTTCACAGTGCAAAAGCAGAACTGAGTAGTTATGACAAAGACTTTATGTACTGCAAAGTTTAAAATGTGAAGTGTCTGACCCTTTGCAGAAGAAACTTGCTGACCCCTGCTGTATAGCCATGAGAATATAGCCACACACAGCACCATGTATGAACTCGACAAATGTAATGCTGGGTGAAAGAAGTTAAACAAAAAGAATGTATATCATATGGTTTTATTTATGCTTCAGAAATAACCAAGTACAACTGAACTCTACTATGTATTTCAGCAGAGAAGTATTAAAGCAAAGGAGAAATTCTCATTAAAGTCAAGATAATCATTCCCTGTTTTGGCAAGAGAGGTAGAGAGTGGTGATGGCTCAGGGTCATCAGAGGTCTTCTGCATACAGAAGGGTCATCTTCTGTGTGCAGAATGGTAGTTACTTTGGGCATTGCCTTGTGATTATTCACTAAGTTGCTCTTATTTTTTGTGTGTACTTCTATGTTTATGGTATTTCATACTAAAGAAATTGTTTAAAGTCTACAACAGGAAGTAATGTGTTAAGTATTTGGAGTAAGTCTAAGGGTTTGGAGTGAGACATAGTCCCATGTCTGACGTAGAGTATTGACATGAGCTTGGGAAAGTTGTATTGATTCCTTGAACTTCATTTTCTCATCAGTAAAATGCCAATTAATACCTTATAAAATTGCTGTTAAGAATAGGTTAAATGTGTAAAACATTTAGCATAGTATATGGTAAACTCTGGGTTGAAAACAGCCAGAGTAACAGTGTGTTCTGGGAGCATGTTCTGCATTTAGTGGTCAGTGAAGGTGACCAGTTAGAGCTAAGTAGGCTTATCGGAAATAGTTTGCATGAAATTGTCTTCCCCAGCCTTCATTTCTCATTTTCAGTCCTTTAAGAATTACTTTGAATCATTTAAATATATTGGTTCCAACAATAACTTCATGAAAGAAGATATCCAAATGACCAGCAAGCATATGTTCATTACTGTCATTACATATCAGGGAAATGGGAAATAAAGCCATTATGCTATTTCAGCACACATACACCAGATAGACTAAAAATGGAACAGCTAGCAAGTATTGCTGTGAATGTGAAGTAACTGCAACTCCCTAATTTCCTGATGGGGTTGTAAAACAGAGTGACCAGTTTAGGCAACTTACTGGCTGTTTCTAACAAAGTTAAATATGTGCCATGTGACTTCAAAAAAGAGAGAGTATTGTATGAGAATATTCATGAAGTGAAGTGAAATCGCTCAGTCGTGTCCAACTCTTTGCGACCCCATAGACTGTAGCCTACCAGGCTCCTCCATTCATGGGATTTTCCAGGCAAGAGTACTGGAGTGCGTTGCCATTTCCTTCTCCAGAGGATCTTCCCGACCCAGGGATCGAACCCTGCTCTCCCACATTGTAGGCAGATACTTTACCGTCTGTGCCACAAGGGAAGTCCCTTGAGAATATTCATAGAGGCTTTATTTTTAATAGTCCTAGACCAGTAAAAACCTAATCCAATAAAAAGAATGGGTAAATAAATTTTGCATAATTCATACAATGAAGTACTATGCAGCAATGAGAAAAGAATGAACTATTGATACACAAAGCAACATAGAAGATACTCAAATATTATGCTGAGCTTAAGAAGCCAGGTACGAAAGAGTAGCATGCAGTAGAATTCCATTTATATGAAGTTCAGCATAGGTAAAACTAATCTGTGATCATAAGAGTCAGAATATGGTTACTCCTGGGAGTGTGAGAACGTGATATTGACTAGAAAGGACACAAAGGAACTTTCTAGGATATTGGAGTTGTTCTATAATTTGATCTGGGTGATGATTACATGGGTAAATGCAAGTAAAGATCTGTGCATTTTATTATACATGTTATGCCTTCATTAAAAAAATCTAATGGTTTTTAAGTTAGTGTTATATATCTGAAAAATTCATATATAACCCATATGCTAGAGACAGCAGTTTGGGATTTATTGTTAGTTTAAACCTTAGTTAAGAGAAGTTATATTTGTAAATATATAGAAAGCATGAAGCAGAAAGAAAAATACATCTGTTTCATTTGGGCCCACTGGGACTTCCATGTGTTCCAGAGGCAATGTTTTTCAACTCCACTAATAAAATAATTTCTTTTATTCATATTCCAACAGGAAGTTTTATTTCTTTTCTCTTCTTCCTTAGTAGCTCATGATTCAGCCTAACCATGGATTCTAATTTTCTTTTCTTTGGTTACTGTGACCTGTAACCCAATTTGAATTTTTTTCCTAAGCTGATAACGTCAGCCCAGAGTTATTGAGAACGTACGTGCTATGTCCAAGCCCCAGTGCTATACATATAGATATAGATAAACATATACACCTCCTGCCTTCAGAATTTGTTGTGGCAGGGAAGTCAGTGATAATAACAGTAGTAGTCATAGGAAACTTTTTAAAAATATGAACTTTATATTAAGCGCTGTCCAAAGCACTTTATATATGAATTATCTAATCATCACAACAACCCTAAGAGACAGTGCAAGATGTTAGTGTAAGACTGACATCCTTTGTATGAATGAGAAAGATGAAGAACCTCTCAATTATCTCAAGAAGCTCAACTCTGGCCCTACTGAAAACCTCACTGTAGCAAAATAAAGATTGATAACTGAACTCATTCTCTTTTAAGACAATTTAGAGATAATCTGTTGTAACTGAACATGCCCTCGGGTGATCTCACCCCCCCCACACACACATACACACATGCACCACAGTGTTCTGCCTGAAAGAAGTTTGGGTAAATAGAAGGTTTGTGTTTCCTTTTTGTAAATTAGTACCCTTATAGACAGACACTCTTGATAACTGCTCATCTGTCTCACCACAATGTTCAGTTTTGATGTAGGTGCTATTTTTAATCCTTATTTTACTGTTGAGGAACCTGAGGCTTGGGCAAGTTGAATAATATTCTATATAGTTTTTTATTGCTGTATAACAAGTTACTACAAACTTAGCTTAAAATAGCACACATTTGCAGTCTCATAGTTTCTGTGGGTCTGTGAGTCTGGCACAGCTTAGTTGGATCCTATGCTCAGGGTTTTAGAAGGCTGCAGTCAAGGTGTCATTTGGGCTGTATTCAGCGGGGATCTCTAGGTCCTCTTCCAAACTCACAAGGTTTTTGACAGAATTTATTTTCTCGTATGTGTATGGTACGTGCCTTGTTTTCTTGCTCCCTGTTGCCTGGAAACTGCCTTCTGCTCCAGAAGTCATTGCCGTATGAGCTCCTCCATAAGCCCTCCCACCCTGTATATAATAGTTTGCCTCTGCTAATCCCAAACCCCTATTCCTTCACTCCCCTACTGCTGTTCTCCCTTGGCAACCACAAGTCTGTTCTCTCTACCGGTGAGTCTGGGATTCTCTTCCGCTCAGTTCAGGTACTCAGTCGTGTCCGACTCTTTGCAACCCCATGGACTGCACCACGCCAGACTTCACCAACTCCTGGAGCTTGTTCAAACTCATGTCCATCGAGTCCATGTTGCCATCCAACCATCTCATCCTCTGTCGTCCCCTTCTCCTCCTGCCTTCGATCTTTCCCAGCATCAGGGTCTTTTCCAGTGAGTCAGTTCTTTGCATCAGGTGGCCAAAGTATTGGAGCTTCAGCACCAGTCCATCCAATGACTATTCAGGACTGAGTCTGTGATTAGCAGAGGCAAACTCTTACATATAGGATGGGCAAAAACAAGTTCCTGCCATCTAGCATGGAGAAGTATATTCAATATCCTGTGACAAAACATAATGGAAAAGAATATGAAAAGGAGTATTCGCTTTCATATTCTTTTCCATTATGTTTTGTCATAAATAAGTCACTTTGTAGTCCAGAAGAAATTAACACACATTGTAAATCAACTATAGTTCAATAAAATCTACCAAAAAACAAAAAAGCCCTCCCATAACACAATAGCTTATTTCTTCAAGACCAGCAAGAGAATCACTGACCTTGGGGAGAACACCAGACCTGCTATGAAAGGGCTTACCTGAGTAGGTCTGGCCCACGTGAAATCATCTTCCTTTTGTTTTAAATTCAGAGTTAGCTGATAAGGAGCCTTAGTTATATATGTAAAGTCCGTTTTGGCATGTACGTAACATAACCACAGGATTGATCACTGATCGTATTCACAAGGTCTACCCTGCTCAAGGCAAGGAGATAATACAGGGTGGGGACACCAAGATGATGGAGATCTTGGGGAGCATCTTAGAATTCTGCTTAGCAATATGCACAGTTCCCTAGCAGGTAGTCGGCAAAGCAGGTTATCTTTGAGGAAAGCACGCATGGAAATGTTTATGTCTAAGTGCCCCTCAAAAACATTAGACGCTAACTACAAAAAAAATTTGTTTTAGAAATTTTCCAAATACCTGACATTTGTGAATAGTGTAACAATCAGCACTATTAAAGTAAGTATAAGCTTTGTTAGTACCTAACAATGCACATATGTAAATAATGTTAAGTAACAAAAATGTGAATAAAAAATACTACATACATGGTATCTACTGTTATATTAATGATACATGGATTAGAAAATATATGATGATGTAAAATAGTTGATTTATGTTTCTGGACTCAAAGCATTTATCTGTCATTTAAAAGTATAACCTTTAAAAAGTCAGTTTATCATACAGAATAGCAGATGCTGAACATTTCTGTTGACAGTAAGTGCTACAGAATTTCAGAATAGGGGAGATTAATGTGGACTAGAGTTCTTCCTTAGGTATAAAATAAGGTTAATTTTTTATAAGGTAGTTTATCATAAATTTTGCCCCAGAACTAGTTCCTTTTATGTAGTTTGTCATCTGCTCAGTATACAAGATTGCATGCCTTCTATGAAGAGACCCAGGTCATCGCCACATATGTGGCTGACTCTCATTTAAACAGAACTCCTTTAACATTGTTTTAGAACCTCACTTGAAATCTTGAGTCATTGTACTAGCCCTCTTTTATTATAGGCTAGGAAACATTGTATTGCCATATATCTGTTAGTTGATACTTTTTACCAATCAGTTCTTCATTTTCAACTATTGCAGAATAAATTGGTGGGATTTTTTCCCCCCTCTCAGCTTGAGTTCTCGATTATTCATTCTTCCTATATCTCTAGAATACATAACCATCTCAACTGTTTATGAATTAGTTCTTATTTTAAAAGTTGTGGCAAACTGATAATGGCCTTCCAAATATGTCCATGTCCTAATTCCTGGAACCTGTGAATGTCACTTTATACGGCACAGAGATTCTGTATGACAAGAGACTTTACAGATGCCAGTCAGGACCTTAAGTCGATGAAATTATCCAGGATTCCATGGGTAAGCCTGATGTAATCAGAATGGTCCTTCTAGGAGGGACAAAGGAGGAGTCTAATGGCCCATGGTACAGACCAGTGGTTCTCAGAGTTTGGTTCCAGGTTGGCGGCACCACCCGGGAGTTTGTTAACAGCGCACATTCTTCGGCTCTACTCTAGAGTTGCTGAACTGGAAACTCTAGGGAGTAAGCCAAGCAATTCACATTTAACAAGCCCTCCAGGTGATTCTGATTCATGCTAAAGTTTGAGCATCATTGCTAAAAACTAAGTTTTGCTCTCCCCAGTTGAACAAGCTTGAGGCTAAAATGCTGGGAAAGCTCATTCTATTGGCTTGTCAAAGGTAATTTGCAACTGCCTTCTTTCTGCGTGACTTCTATCAGACTGTAATCACTTGAATAGCTTAATTGAGAAATCACTTATGTTTATAGCTGAAATTAAATGTTTTGTATTTAAATAACTACTTTTGATTAGAATCATATTTTGTGGAAAGTGGTTGGTTTTATCTGTGTACTGTAAAGATATTTATAAAAACTCATCAAATTTCTAGCAGTAACTAACATCCTATTCAGTATAAGGTGAAATGTTTTACATCAAATCTCATGCTGTGTAATGGCCAATCAAAAGGTATTTAAGGTGGCTGAATGGATTTCTTGGCTTAGTATTCAAAATTAAACATTTTAAGACATTAACATTTAATGTTTTTCTTTTTCACAAAGTTGATGTTATGTAACTCTTACTATTTGCAACTCCTGAAGTCTTGCTTAAGCATTGAGTGGCAATACTTTCTCTCATCCTTGTGAATTTACTGAAATGTAGATTGTTTGAAAATGATTTTAGCCTTGTGGCACATGTCTGTTTAGCTGTGAATACTATCTTTATTAAGAAGACAAAAACACAGCTTTGTCTTGGTAAACATGTATCACTGATTCCTGAAGAGTCAAAAGAACTCCCTCTATTGTGCTCTTATTTGACAAGTGATCTTGTGGTTCCTTTTAGGTATCCAATAGGAAAAGCACTCTCCCATCTGCATCTGTGGAACTGGATGGCTCCTACTTGAGTGTAGCCAAACCACAGATCCACACTCAAACCAAGCAGAGGCCTAAGTCGGCAAATCAGGACTCAGCTCTGGAATCCCTTGTGGAATTTAGGAATAATTCTTTGAAACCAGCAACCCATCATTATTCCAAAGAGGATATGGGCAAGGTTCCCTCAGAGACCAGAACATGTAATTACAGATCCCCAGGGAAAAAACTAGTAGATGCAGTCCCTACAGAGAAAGCCCCTCCCAAAGAACTGAAGATGAAGGAATGCCAGCACCTCCAGGCTCCTCTGTCTAGTCAGCGTTGTGGCCATGGACGTTCTGAAAATGCAGATCACGTTCACGAGAGCCATCCGACACACCTGGGCCCTCAGCATTCCGATACACACCTGGACTCATGCAGGTATTGTGGGCTTTCCTGGGCGTCTCTGATGCATGGCCATGGGGCACTGCCACCTAATGAAAATGATGTCAGAAAGCAGCTCTCAGAAGATAGAAGGCAGCAACTTATGCTTCAGAAAATGGAGCTGGAAATTGAAAAGGAGCGCCTTCAGCATCTGTTGGCCCAGCAGGAGACAAAACTTCTCCTGAAACAGCAGCAGCTTCATCAGTCTCGACTGGACTATAACTGGTGAGTTCTACCTGTTTTTTCAGCAGTACCTGTAGTTTGGAGAATACAGTATAAAATAACAGCTGTGTTACTGTAACAGATGTATAGGAACAGAAGTTCCTCAGAATCTTCGTTTGCTTAAGATGCATAGCAGCTATGACTTCCAAATAAATTGCACTGTCTTTTGGGGAAGAACTAAAAGATTACCTTGTCTTCCAAAATATTAGCTTAGAATATCTACTTCTTACCTGTCCAGTGTAGTTTTGGCTGGATTCTAAAGACAGTATTTTTCAACAATGTTACCATTACACAAAATACTTTGCTATTTGATGTCATTGTAGAGAATATTAAGCATTAAGTAAAAACTTAAGATTTTAGGATGTAAAATGAGACTCACGTGTTGACTAGGTGTCATCATTCCATATAACAAAGGGAACCTGCTAAATTCAACCTTTTCTGGTTATGAAGCATAACCTGTTCAATAGCCAATTATTATAACCTTCCCACATTTAAACTGCTCTTCCTCTGACAATTTTTCCCTAAGAACAATGTTTCAAAAGCTAAAGCCCTATTTAATATCATGTAGTGTTCATTATAGTTTTACATACAAAGTTTGTTATCTTAATTTCAAAATAGTAATAGATGAAATGCAGTTGTATTTAAACATAAGAAAATATGGCATTTATGTCTTTTTATAAGTACATTTCAAGGAAAGGGTGTGTGTATCTGTGTGTGTGTGTGTCTGTGTGTGTGTGTGTATCCCTGCCATTTTCTCCTTGGTCAAGCATACCTTTTCCTCTTTGTATACATTCTTAGGCATGTTGATCCTCACACACCTAATGTTAGTGTTATTTTCTTTTACTTCTTGGAGTTAATTTTCTTTCATTTTCAGATCCTGCTCAATATTTTTTATATCCTAATGTCTTTGAAAGTTCCATCTTACTTGTTTTCTTCAGTGCAGTACTGACTTGCCCAAGAAGCAAACATGATCTTCCTCTTTCTCTTCCTTTATGATCAATTTTATTCTTCACTGTTGAACCTGGAGGCTTTTAAAGTAAGTGAAATTGAAGGCTCTTGTGACAAGATTGTCACCAAAGGCTGAAATGTTGCTCCAATTTTATGACCCCGATCTCTAATCCTCCAGTTAACGTGTAGTTTCTCCTGAGAACTTCATTCTACAAACATTTATTGAATGTCTGTGTTATGTGAGGAATGGTTCTAGGTAGTTGAGATAGATTAAAGAATTAAATGTAGACTTTAAAGAGATCACAGTCTAGTTGGGGAGAATGCATAATTTTATGTTAGGCATCATGTTCATTTGAACTGCATTGTATTATTCAGGTAATGGTCCTTAATGATAATAAAGTGCTTGTTGTTCCCTTGATCACCCAAGCTTTAAATGAAAGCACTCTGAAACACAAATTTTGAACCAGTTTTGTATATAGAGATTTCTTAAAACTTTTTATTTTGAAATAATTACAAGATTGATAGGAGTTGCAGAAATAGTACAGAGATTCTGTGTGCCCTTCACCCAGTTTCTCCCAACGGCTACATTTTATACAACCACAATATATTGTCAAAGCTAGGAAATTAACATTGGTACAGTATGTGTGTGTGTTTGGTTCTGTGTCATTTTATCACATGTGAATTTGTGTAACCACCTCCACAGTCAAAATACAGAACTGTTTCAGCACCACCAAGATTTCATTTGTTCTATGCTGGTTTTTTTGTGTTTTAATTATTGTATAGGAGCATGGTTGATTAACAATGTGTTAGTTTTAGGTGTATAGGAAAGTACTACACATACAGATGTGTATTTTCTTTTTCCAAGTATTTTCCCGATTAGATTATTACTATGTCCTCATCTGTTTTTTAATATGTGTTATTTGTTCATTTGGTTGGTTGCACTGGCTCTTTAGTTGTGACACATGAGATCTTCTGTCTTTGTTGTGACGTGAGGCATCCTTAGTTGCAGCATGTGAACTCAGTTGCGGCATGCAAACTCTTGGTTGTGGCATTCTGGTTTCCTGAACAGAAATGGAACCTGGGCCTCCTCCATTGGGATCGTGGGGTCTTAGCCACTGGACCACCACGGAGGTCCCTGAACTATGCTGTTCGAGTCACTCTTTGCCGCAACCTGTCCCTAACCCTGGGAACTCCTAATCTGTTGTCTATTTCTAGATTGTTATTATTTTGAGAATTTTATATAAATGGAATTATACACAATGCTAAATTTTGATATTGGCTTTTCTCATTCAGCATAATGCTGAGATCCATCTAGATTGTTACATATATCATACCTTTTGATTTCTGAGTACTATTCCATGATACAGATATACCGTGGTTTGTTTAACCATTTGTCTATTAGACAGTTTCCTTGTTTTCAGTTTTTTCAGTTACAAATAGAGCTTCCATGTACATTCTTATGCAGGTTTTTGTGTGGCCTAAGTTTTTTGTTTCTACAAGTGGGAACTAGGAGTATGATTGCTATATCATATAAGAGATCATATTTAGCTTATACTCATTTAGTTTACAATGCAGGAGACCCAGGTTTGATCCCTGAGTCGGGAAGATCCTCTGGAGAAGGAAATGGCATCCCACTCCAGTACTCTTGCCTGGGAAATCCCAAGGATGGAGAAGTGTGGTAGGCTACAATCCATGGGGTCGCAGAGTCAGACACGGCTGAGTGACTTCACTTTCACTTTCATTTAGTTTAAGATACTTCTCCCACCAGTAACATGAGAAAGATCATTTCTCCCTGCCCTTGTCAGCATTTGATTGTGTCACAGATTTTTATCTGATGTGTTCTGCGTCTGTGTGTAGTGATATTTCATTGTCATCTTAGTTTGCATTCTCCTTATGGCTAGTGATATTCAATATCCTTTCATTTGCTAGTTTGCTCTCCTTCCTTTCTTTTGGCTAAACTGTCTCTTTAGTATCTCTTGTCATAGTCTAACTGGATTGTCTGGATTGTTTTCCTGTTGAGTTTTGAGAGTTCTTTATATATTCCAAAGATGTAAGTCCTTTGTCAGATAGGTAGGTGGATTTGCAAGTAATTTCTCCTAGTCTCTTTTCTTTTCAATCTCAAAAGGATCTTTCACAAAGCAAAAGTTTTAAATTTTGATAATAGTTCATTTTTCATTTTTATTCCTTTTAGATTGCATGAAGTTTTTATGATGACCATTGGATTTTGTTAAGTATCTTTTATGGGATAATTGACATGGTTGTTTGATTTTTCTTTTTAGCCTGCCAATACAGTGGATTGCATTGATTGATTTTTTTTTAATATATATATTGACCTAGCCTTATATCCCTGGAATAAATATCCTGGGTTATAGCGTATAATACTTTTTATGCATTCAGTTCAGTTCAGTCACTCAGTCGTGTCTGACTCTGCGACACCATGCACTGCAGGACGCCAATCTTCCCTGTCCATCACCAACTCCCAGAGCTTACTGAGACTCATGTCCATCGAGTTGGTGATGCTATCCAACCGTCTCATCCTCTGTCATCCCCTTCTCATGTCTTCCATCTTTACCACCATCATGGTCTTTTCCATTGAGTCAGTTCTTCACATCAGGTGGCCAAAGTATTGGAGTTTCAGCTTCAGCATCAGTCTTTCCAATGAATACTCAGGATTGATTTCCTTTAGGATGGACTGGTTTGATCTCCTTGCAGTCCAAGCGACTATCAAGAGTTTTTTCCAACACCGCAGTTCAAAAGCATCAGTTCTTCAGCACTCAGCTTTCTTTATAGCCCACCTCACATCCATACATGACTGTTGGAAAAACCATAGCTTTGACTAGATGGACTCTTGTCGACAAAGTAATGTGCATTAACAATTTCTTTTTGCTAATATTTTGTTGAGAATATTTACATCAGTATTTCTGAGGTCTGTAGTTTTATTTTTTCATACTTTGTTTGTCTGGTTTTGGTATCAAGGTAATGTTCTTGTTGTTCAGTCGTGACTGACTCTTTGCAACCCCGTGGACTATAGCATGCCAGGCTTCCCTGTCCTTCACCAGCTCCCAAAGCTTGTTCAAATTCATGTCCATTGAGTCAGTGATGGCATCTAACCATCTCGTCCTCTGTCACCCCTTCTCCTCTTGCCTTCAATCTTTCCCACCATCAGGGTCTTTTCCAATGAGTCAACTCATTGTCATCTGTCAACACACAAAGATATTACATAATTATTGACTGTATTCCCCACACTGTACATTTCAAAGCCATGAGTCATTTATTCTGCAACTGGAAATTTCTGCCTCAGTCTCCCACACCTGTTTCTCACCTCCCATGACCTTTTCTCCTCTGTTTCTCCTCTATATCTATGACTCTGTTTCTGTTTAGTTATGTTTGTTCTTTTGTTGTTTAGTGAAATCATACAGTATTTATCTTTCTCTGTGTGGCCTATTTCCCTTAGCGTAATACTCTCCAAGTCCATCCATGTTGTTACAGACGGCAGATTTTATCCTTTTTATGGCTGATACTCTGTTGTATACATACACTGCATCTTCTTTATCCATTCACCTGTTGATGGACACTTATGTTGCTTCCGTATCTTGGCTATTCGAGTAAATAATGCTGCAGTGAAAACAGGGATGCATATATCTTTTCTAATTAGTGTTTTTGGTTTCTTCAGATAAATACCAGGAATGGGATTGCTAGATCATATAGTAGTTCTATTTTTAGTTAATTGAGGAATCTCTTGATTTATTGAAGTCTCTATACTGTTTTCCATAGCAGCTGCACCATTTACTTTCCCTGCAGCAGTGCAGGGAAGTATTCCCTTTTCTTCACATCCTCAGCAGCACTTGTTTTCTCTTTCATAATGGCCCTTCTGACAGGTGTGAGGTGATATCTCAGTGTGGTTTTATTTTCATTTCCCTAGTGATTAGTGATGTTAAGCATCTTTCATGTGCCATCTGTATGTGTTCTTTGAACAAATGTCTATTCAGATCCTCTGCTGATTTTTTTTAACCTGGTGGTTTGGTGTTTTATTGCAGAATTGTATGCTTGTACTGTTTTGATGACTATAGTTTATAATAGAGTTTGAATCAGAAAATGTAATGCTCCCATCTTTGTTCTTCTTTCTCAAGGTATAGCTATTCAGGCTCTTTTGTGGGTCCATACAGATTTTAAGATTGTTTGGTCTATTTCTACATCTAAATTTATTTTTACAGGTTAAGGACTCAAGCTGTATTTAAGTCAAGAGAACTGGTTGCTAATAAAGAGATTACTAAACCTCGAGAGCTCAGTCTGGATGTGAATGGGAGTGCCTCTGGAACAAGGTAAATTTGAGCGGTTGGTGAAGGTACAGTATATAGGACACAGATCTTAAGGATATGCTTGGTATATATTTATAGCTTCATACTGGTAAATCTAGTTTTCTGATCATATGTATAAATATATTCATATTATAAAACTTTGAAAAATATTGATAAGTGTAAAGAAGAAAATAAAAATCTTTGATAATCCTTCCATTCAGAGATAGTCCTTTGGACCCTTTTTCCCATTCTGTCTCTTTTATAATATTATTTTCTATATTACAGTAGGGATTATGCTTATACCAAATTTATTTTTTGCTTTTTTCAGTGTATCATAATTTCTGATGTCCTTTTTAATGAAAAACTTGATGTTAATTCATTTAACAAATATTTATTGTGTGATAGCTATTACTCGTATTTATTAATTAACCTGTTATTAGAGAATACAAGGTTTTAGGTCTCAAAGAGCTGGACATGACTGAGTGACTTTTGCTTTCACTTTCATTATAGATTATGCTTTGAAGAAAATTTCTGTAAATACATTTCTTACTTTATCTCCACCTATTTCCTGGGCATAGATTTCTGTAAGCAGAACTACTAGCTTAAAGTACATGTGAATCCTTTTAAAATTCATGATTCACATTGCCAAATGGCTTTTCATAAAAATTAAATCAACTCAAACTCCCAAACCAATGTTTAAGAATGCTATTTTCATGAAACTTATTATAAAGAATTTTTGGCCAGTATTTTTTCACATACATTTTTTTCCTTATTCTCTTTATCCTCTCCTTTTGGAACTCTGTTTACATGTATATTACTGTAGATCTTTACTCTGCTAACTTTTGAAAACCTATTTTTCTTTATTCATATTGAATAATTTCTATTGATCTATCCTCAAATTCATCAAGTCTTTTGTTGTTTCTAATTTGCTTATAAGCCCATACAGAGATTTTTTTTTTTTAATTTCAGATACTAGATTTTTTGGGTTTAGAATTTCCACTTGAATGTTTGTTATACTTTCTGTTTCTGTGTTGAATTTTTCTATTTTATTCATTACAAGTGTATTTTTTCCTTAAACTCTTTGTCTGCTAATTTTAACACCTGGTTCATCTTGAGGTTTGTCTCCACTGATTGAATTTTCTTTGAGTTGGTCATGTTTTCCAGTTTCTTTATATGTTTAGTAATTTTGAATCATTTCCTGGTCATTGTGAATAACTCTAGAATTCAGTTATACAGGCATATCTTATTTTATTATGCTTCACTTTATTGTGCTTCACAAATAATTTTATATTTTACAAATTGAAGGCTTTTGGCAATCTTGCCTCAAGCAAGTCTTTCAGCACGAGTTTTCCAACAGCTTTGGTCACTTTGTGTCTCTGTGTTACATTTTGCTAATTCTGACAATGTTGCTAACATTATCGCTGTTGTTGCTAGTAGTAGCAGTAGTAGTATATTTGTTACAGTGCTCGGTGATCTTAGATTTTACTATTGCGAAAGGATTATGACTTGCTGAAAGCTCAGATGATGATTAACTAGCGTCTTTTTAGCTATAAAGTACTTTTTAATTAAAGCTTGTCATTTTTTTAGACATATGCTATTGCACATTTAATAGACTACAGTAGAATGTAAACATAATTTTTATATGTACCAAGAAACCAAAATATTTGTCTGACTCCCTTTTTTGCAATATTCACTTTATTGTGGTGGTCAGGAACCAAAACTGCAATGTCTTTAAGGTATGCCTGTATTTATCTGAACAATGGTAATATTCTGTGTACATGTGGGCAGTTAATTTAACTGAACTCCAATCCAAATTCTGTGTCCCTGGAGTAATTGGTGATGATAATCACTGTTGAGTTATTTTAACTTTAATTGCGATGCTTGAGTCTGCCCTGATCATGGGCTTCCCTCAGAGCCTACAATGTGGGAGACCTGGGTTCGATCCCTGGTTGGGAGGATCCCCTGGAGAAGGGTGTAGCTACACACTCCAGTATTCCGGCCTGGAAAATTCCATGGTCTGTATAGTCCATGGGGTCGTAAAGAGCTGGACAAGACTGAGAGACTTTCACTTTCATTTTTCAGGATGCTTGAGTCTGCTCTGATCATGTATAAGTTTAGGGGTCAGCTTGACCTGGCAAGATTGTTACATAGAATTTAAGGCTTTCCTATTTCTCTCCTCTCCAAGATTTTTCACTTTTTAGCTCCTTTCATCAGCCTATACTCTATCTTCTCATTCTTTAGGCCTGCTTTCAGCTAAAAACCATTAAAAAAATTGGGAACTCACCCAGTGCCACTGTTTTCTTTCAAGTGCTGATCCTCTAGCAGTTTCTGCCTGCTGTTGGCCACACTGCTTTTCAGTGTGTTCAAGTTAAATTTTTTCCTCCAAGAGTTTATAGTTGTTACATATAGGAGATTTGGCCCTGTAGAAGCTCCTTAACCATTATCAGGAACAGAACCCAAGAATTCTTGTTTTTGTACATTTTGCTATAATTAATTTTTTCAGCTGTGGTAAAATACACATAAAATTTACCATCTCACCCATTTTATAGTTTACTGTTAAATAATAGTAAACATATTTACAGTGTTGTGAAGCCAGTCTCCAGAACTCCTTTATGCTGCAAAACTGAAATTCTGTGACCATTAATAACTACTCTTAATTTCCTCTTACACCCAGCCCCTGGCAACCGCCATTTTCTTTTCTGTTTCTAGGTACCTCATGTAAGTAGAATCATGCAGTATTTTTGTTGCTTATAATTTATCATTTTTATTGAAGTGTAGTTGATTTATGTTATGTTAGTGTCAGGTATACAGCAAAGGGATTCAGATATATGTATATATGTATATATATATTATATTTTTCAGATTCTTTTTGTGTGTAGGTTATTACAAAATATCAAGTATAGTTCCCTGTGCTATGCAGTAATAGGTCCTTGTTTCATTTATATATATTATTGTGTATATGTGACTCCCAAATTTCTAATTTATCTCTCCTCAGCACCTTTCCCCTTTGGTAGTCATAAGTTTGTTTTCTACGTCTGTGATTCTATTTCTGTTTTGTAAATAAGTTCATTTGTATCATTTTTTTAGATTCCATATGTAAGTAATACCATAGGACCTTTGTTTCTCTCTAACTTTCTTTACTCAGCATGATACTCTCTAGGTCCATCAGTGTGGCTGCTGGCATTATTTTATTCTTTTTTATGGCTGAGTAATACTCGGTGTGTCTGTGTGTGTGAGAGAGAGAGTGTGACTGTGATGTGGTATATACTAGACCTCTTTATCCATTCATCTGTCAATGGGCATTTAGATTGCTTCCCTGTCTTGGCCATTGTCAATAGTGCTGCAGTGAATATTGGGGTACATGTATCCTTTCTTTTCTGTACTGTTAATATCACTTTTAACTTTTAAAATTTTCATTGGAGTATAGTTGGTTTACAATATTGTGATCGTTTTGGGTGTACAGCAAAGTAAATCAATTATACATATGCAGATATCCCATATAGGCCACTACAGAGTGTTGTTGACTAGAGTTCCCTGCGCTATACAGTAGGTCCTTATTAGTTACGCATTTTATATACAGTAGGTGTGTATATGTCAATCCCAATCTCCCAATTTCTCCCTCCCTCCTCTTATCCACTGATAACCATAAGTTTGTTTTCTACATCTGTCACTCTATTTCTGTTTTGTAGATAAGTTCATTTATACCCTTTTTGTAGATTCCACCTATAAGTGATATCATGTGCCATTTGTCTTTTTTTTGCTTGACTTACTTCACTCAGTACAACAATCTCTAGGTGCATCCATGTTACTGCAAATGGCATTATTTTGTCATTTTTATGCTGAGTAATATTTTATTGTATATATGTATCATGTCATCTTTATCCATATCTCTGTTGATGGACATTTAGGTTGCTTCCAAGTCCTAGCTATTGTAAATAGAGTGTTGTGATGAACATTAGGGTGCATGTATTGTTTTGAATTATGGTTTTCTCTGGGTGTGTACCCAGCAGTGGGATGAATTGTTGGGTCATATAGCTCTCTTTATTTATATATATATATATTATATATATATATATATATATATAGAGAGAGAGAGAGAGAGAGTCATCTTTATTAAAATTCATGATTACATTAGAAACTGACATGGATTTCTGTAAGACATGCAGATTCTCACGGGCACCTGCTTTCCACTTTTGAGCATGATAAAGAGGTCAATATCTTAATGTTATTACATCAACTTTTTACCAGATAGGAAATCTGAAAAGGTCTCTTGGGCCTTCCAGGTCACTATACTCTGTACAGACCTGGCCATATAGTCTCTTGAATTTACAATTTGAAATTTGCAATTTCTTATAAATTCAGTAAGTTCCTGGGCAACAGAACACTGTAACTCTGCTGGTTTTTAAGGTGCAGTTCCAAGGTTAAATATTGTACCTATACATTTCCAAATCACCCAGGCTTATCTTTCCAGTAACGTATTGCTCATTTTACTTGGTGTTTTAGATGGTAAAGAATCTACCTGCAAGGCAGGAGTTTCTAGGTTCAATCCCTGGATCAGGAGGATCCCCATGGAGAGGGAATAGCTTCTATTCCAGTATTCTTGCCTGGGGAATTCCATGGATTGAGGAGTCTGGCAGGCTACAGTCCATGGGTGTCCCAAAATTTTCACTTTAGTAATCTCCCTGTCAAAGAAAGACCCCAAAGCATTGCTAACTACAAAGTTAAGTGAGGCTCCTCTTCTCTCCCCAGATCAGGTTGTATGTGCAATCCCAAACAGAATGCTAGTTCCAAGTGCACAGGCCAGTAGTCTCTCCCGAAAAGCTCTTTTTAGTTTTTGAGAAACCTCCATACTGTTGTCCATAGTGACTGTAGCCATTTGCATTTCCACCAACAGTGTAGGAGGCTTCCCTTTTCTCCACACCCTCTCCAGTATTTATTATTCGTAGACTTTTTGATAATGGCTGTTCTGACCTGTGTGAGGTGGCACTTCAGTGTAGTTTTGATCTGCGTTTCTCTACCAGTTAGCAGTGTTCAGCATCTTTTCATATTCAGTTTGGCCATCTATATGTCTGCTTTGTTGTTGTTGTTTAGTCACTAAGTTGTGTCTGACTCTTTGCTACCCCGTGGCTGAGCCCATCAGACTCTTCTGTTCATGGGATTTCCCAGACAAGAATACCAGAGTGGGTTCCATTTCCTTCTCCAAGTGGTCTTCCTGACCCAAGGATTGAACCTGCAACTCCTGTTTGGCAGGCAGATTCTTTACTTCTGAGCTACCTGGAAAGTCTGTATATAGTCTTCTTTAGAGAAATGTCTATTTATATCTTCTGCCCATTTGTTTATTGGGTTCATTTTTGATACTGAGGTGTATGAGTTTGTATAATTTGGAGATGTATCCCTTGTCAGTTGCTTGCAGATATTTTCTCCCATCCTGTATGTTGTCTTTTCTGATTTCCTTTGCTGTCCAAAAGCTTTTGGGTTTAATTAAGTCCCATTTGTTTATTTTCATTTTTATTTTTATTACTTTAGGAGAGCGACCCAAAAAGATATTGCTATAATCTATATCAGAGCATGTTCTGCCTGTGTTTTCCTCTAAGAGTTTATCGTGTCCTGCCTTGCACTGGCATCCCACTCCAATACTCTTGTCTGGAAAATCCCATGGATGGAGGAGCCTGGTGGGCTATAGTCCATGGGGTCGCTGAGAGTTGGACACGACTCAGTGACTTCACTTTCACTTTTCACTTTGATGCATTGGAGAGGGAAATGGCAACCCACTCCAGTATTCTTGCCTGGAGAATCCCAGGGATGGCAGGGCCTGGTGGGCTATGGGATCACACAGAGTCAGACACGACTGAAGCGACTTAGCAGCAGCAGCTTTGCACTTACTTATACCATTGTATATTCTTGTCTCCTTTGTCACAGATTAATTCATCCTAGGTGCATGGGTTTATTTCTGGGCATTCTATCCTGTTCCGTTGATCTATATTTCTGTTTTTGTGCCAGTACCAAGCTGTCTTGATTACTATAGCTTTGTAGTATAGTCTGAAACCGTGGAGTCTGATTCCTCCAGCTCCATTGTTCTTTCTCAAGGTTGCTTTGGCTATTTGGGGTCTTTTGTGTTTCCATACAAATTATAAAATTTTTTGTTCTAGTTCTCTGAAAATTGCCATTAGTAATTTAACAACAATTGCATTGAATCTTTGATTGCCTTGAGTAGGATAGTCACTTTAATGACCCCGAGTCTTCCAACCAAGAGCAGTTTATATCTTTCCATCTGTTTTGTCATCTTTGATTTCTTTCATAGGCATCTTACAGTTTTTAGAGTACAGGTCTTTTGTTTCCTTAAAGTGAAAGTGAAGTCGTGTCTGACTCTTTGTGATCCCATGGACAGTAGCCTACCAGGTTCTACCATCTATGGGATTTTCCAGGCAAGAATACTGGAGTGGGTTGCCATTTCCTTCTCCAGAAGATCTTCCCGACCCAGGGATTGAACCCAGGTCTCCCACATTGTAGGCAGACGCTTTACCGTCTGAGCCACCAGGGACGTAAACTTTGTTTTCCTAAGTAGGTTTATTTTCAGGTATATTATCTTTTTTGATGTGATGGGAAATGAAATCATTTCCTTAATTTCCCTTTCTGGCCTTTCACATGTAGAAATGCTACATGTTTTTGTATATTAATTTTGTATCCTATAACTTTACCAAATTCATTGATGAGCTCTAGTAGCCAACTTGTTGGAAAAAGACTCCGATGTGGGGAAAAACTGAAGGCAAAAGGAGAAGGGGGCAGCAGAAGATGAGATGGTTAGATAGCATCACTGACTAAATGGACATGAACTTGAGCAAACTCCAGGAGAAAGTGAAGGACAGGGAAGCCTGACGTGTTGCAGTCCTTGGGGTTGCAAAGAGTTGGACACGACTTGTCAACTGAACAGCAACAGCAGCAGTTTTCTGGTAACGTCTTCTCTGATTGCTGTGGCTAGGACTTGCAAAACTATGTTGAATATAAATGGTAAGAGTGGACATCTTTGTCTTTTTCCTGATCTTGGGGAAAGTGCTTTCAGCTTTTCATCGTTGAGTATGATGTTGGCTGTAGGTTCTATTATGGCTTCTGTTATGTTGAAATAGATTCCCAATATTTGTGTTTTTGTGGCTTGCCAAAGTTTAATTTTATTACTGTTGAAATCAAGCATGTACATAATTTAAAAAGTCAATTGTTTAAGAAGGTTTGTGCAAAAATAGTGGGGTGCTCTACTACTCCTTTTTAATCTCAATTTCCACTCATTAGAGATAAAATTTTTCACTGCTTTGTATGTTTTTTAATCTATTTATTCTAGTATTTATATCCATATTTTAAAATATCACACTTAAGCAGGCATTAAGTACTGACTTTCTGCTATGAAAGATGAATTAGTTAGCTCTCACAGGTAATGATCTACATGCTGTCTCCCTCTTTTCTTCTTTTTCCCTCCCTTGCTCTTCTCTCTCCTTCACTTTCTTCCCCTTCCTCTCTCCCGCTTACATACATACCCACACACATACTATTTCTTTTGTCTACTCAGTATAGCTATATCACAATTTGTTTGCAATAAAATTATAGATATTTTCTATATACCTGAGCCAGCTACTTTACAGTTATTAAATTTAATTTTTAGATAATTAATTGTTTTTTCCAGAGTTTAGAAATGCTTTAATTTTCCCCATTCATTTATTAATTCACTGAAATATTCATAATGTTTCTCACTATATTCTAGGTACTTTCGAGACTTTGGGGTAATATATCAGTAAACAAAACACCAAAATTTCTGGCCTTAGAAGTGTTGTGTCTTTCCATTCCCAAATTCACCCAGAAAGTATAATTATCTGAATATGTTCAGATATATCAGTTATTCTATCATATCTCTTTATTTTTTTTAATATTTCCTCTTGGGGCCTTCCATAGTTCTGCTCTATTCTGAACTGGTTTTTCTCTAAGCTTGCTATTTAGAGATTTCATCCTGAAATGTTCCTTATCCATCATCCTGGAAGTTTTCTTTATTGTTCTGTGCTATATTCCTCTTTTGCTGGTTCACATGTCCACTTTTTGGTTTATACTCGTCTTCCTTAATCATGTCCTTCAATAGCTGACAAGGAGTACAGTTCAGTTCAGTTCAGCTCAGAGGCAACAATTTTTTGAGACTTTATACCTCTAGAAAATGCTTTACATCTTTCTTCACATTTAATGTATAGTTTTAGCTGCATGCAATTAATGTTCCTCCGAGGAGATTGAAGGTTATATTCTATTATCTTCTATTTTCTAGTATTACCATTAAGAGTTTGGTGCAGTTTGATTCTTTATCCTTTTTATGTGACCTATTCTCCACTGTTCTCCATGGACACTATTAAAGTCTTATCTTTCTTTGCATTATTCTAAAAATTAATGCTGATGTGTGTCAGGTGGGCCCTCTGTCATTTGTTACACTATTAGCCAGATGTTGAATCTCTTGGAATTGCTTGTTTTCTTTTTCTCTCTTGTCTTTCATATCTATGTTCTTTTTTATACTTTCTAAAAGACTTCTTGAAGTTTATTTTTTAATCTTTCTGTTAAATTTTCTGTACTATTATTTCCAAGAACATTTTATTATCTAAATTTAAAGACAAATAAAACACATGCGTCTTGCAGGGTTTTTTCTTATCTCTGAGGGTTTTATTACCTCTTAAACTTTCTTATTCTTCTAAAGCTCATTGTGTCTGTTTTCAACAAGTTCAGGTTTCCTTTTTCTGCGTGTGTCTGATGATCCATTTATATTTGCAAACAAAAAAGTGAAAAGCTATTGAAAGTTCTCAGTATATATAAGCAGTGCTTGTCAACTGATGGACTTCAAGCCAGCTTAAAACTCAGCATTTAAAAAACTAAGATCATAGCATCCAATCCCATCACTTCATGGCAAATAGGGAAATAGTGGAAAAAGTGACAGATGTTATTTTCTTGGGCTCTGAAATCAATGCACATAGTGACTGCACCCATGAAATTAAAAGATGCTTACTCCTTGGAGAAAAGTTATGACAAACATAGACAACATATTAAAAAATAGAGGCATCATTTGTCGATAAAGGTCCCAATAGTCAAAGCTATGGTTTTTCCAGTAGTCATGTACAGACGTGAGAGTTGGACCATGATGAAGGCTAAGTAACGAAGAATTGATGGTTTCAAACTGAGAGTTCCTTGGACAGCAAGGAGATCAAACCAGTCAATCCTAAAGGATACCAACCCTGAATATTCACTGAAAGGACTGATGTTGAAGCTCCAGTACTTTGGCCACCTGATGTGAAGAGCCAACTCGTTGGAAAAGACCCTGATGCTGGGAAAGATTCGAGGGCAGGAGGAGAAGTGGGCAACAGAGGATGAGATGATTGGATGGCATCACCAACTCAATGGATGTGAGTTTGAGCAAACTCTGGGAGATACTGAAGGACAGGGAAACCTTGCAGGCTGCAGTCCATGGTTCACAAAGAGTGGACATGACTTAGCAACTGAACCTCAACAACAACAACCATTTAGCCAGCAAATATTTCAGTTTTGATTTTTCAAATTTTTCAAGTTTTGATTTCAAATTGAACTTACATGTCTGATTTCTGGGCTTTTAAAATATTGCAACATCTCTTTATTTGTTGTCCTTTCCTCTTTATTTACCTGTAACCTCATTATTTTGTGTCTTTTTTTTTGTCCTTTTACAATTATTTGAGAAATGTCAGAAAAGAGTAGAGGTTTATTTTCAGTCAACCATGTAAATTGGCTCTCCAATGGTGATTTGTATAATTAAGGAATATTTGGGAGTTTAATATAAAGATGGAATCCTACTGTAATTTTCAATTATTTAGTATTCAATTAAGATGAATGTTTTTCTACATATTTATTAACACTTTGTGTTTCTTTGTAGAATTTTCATTTCCTGACTATATCCATATTTTCTGTGTAGGGGTTTTATATTTCTTCTTTAGTTAATGTGTAAGAACTTATTATATTTGTTTTTAACTTAAAATAATTCCTTACTTATTCTTAGTGCTACTCATGTTTACCTATATTCTTCATATATTTACTTGCTTGCTGTGGTAGGGAAGATATTTAACATGCTGGTAAGTCAAAAGAAAATAAAACATACCCATGATATCATCTAGAGGTAATCCTAGTATGTAGCTTCTAGGTATTATTTTTTTAAAGTACGTGATGCGTGTTTATATTATACATTTTGTCTTATAATTCACCTTATTTTTAGTTAAATGTTATCTAAATTTCAAAAGAACAGTGCTTTTTCTATAAAAAGTAAAACATCCAAAGACACATTAAGAAAAAATCAGTCATCTTTCATTCACTATCCTGTTCCCTATCCTGATTGTCTTGGTAGAATTAGTCTTAGCACTCTAGTGTTTATTGTTCTATACCTTTTTTATGCTTACATGTATTAGTATGTGTGCTGTGCTAAAAGTCATTTCAGCCATGTCTGACTTTTTGTGACCCTTGGAACTGCAGCCCGCCAAGCTCCTCTGTCCATGGGCTTCTCCAGGCAAGAATACTGCAGTAGTTTGCCTGTACTCTCCTCCAGGGGATCTTCCCAACCTGGGAATCGAACCCGCATCTCTTATGTCTCCTACATTGGCAGACAAGTTCTTTACCACTAGCACCACCTGGGAAGTCTGTTTGAATATATACAGCATCTATGTACATTGAAATCAAACTGAACTCATTAATCTTTTTTAATTTCATTTAATGATGCTTTAATGGACATTTGTCAGGTTCTTAGAGTTTTTGCAAAACTGTGATAAGCAGAATAATTGTCCTCCAAAAACATCTGTGTTCTAATCCCTGGAAGCTCTGAGTATATTACCCCTACATGGCAAAGGGACTTTGCAGGTATGATGGATGGGATAGACCTTAAAAGATGAAGATTATCCTGGGTTATCTGGATAGGCTGCTCATTCTAATCACATGAGTTCTGAAAAATAAAGAACCTTTCCTTACTGTGTCAGAGAGATAAGACGAAAGGAAGAGAGATTTGAAGCTTGAGAATGACTCAGCCTGCCCTTGTTGGCTCCGAAGATGGAGAAGCGCTGTGTGACCAGCCAAGGATTGCAAGGACCAGCCAAGGAAGCTTGGAACAGTCCTCATCTGATGACCCACAAGGAAATAGGGATCTCAGTCCTCAAACTACAAAGAACAAGGTTCTGCCAGAAACCTGAGTGAGCAAGGAAATAGATCCTCCCCTACAACCTGCAGAAAGGAACATAACCCTGTTGACACCTCAGTGTTAGCCCATGAGACCTGTGTCATACAGAACCGTCTGTAGTCAGACCTACAGAATTATAGAATAATACATTTGCATTGATTGAGTCAGTAAACTTGTAGCTTGTTATAGTGGTAAGAGAAAGCTAATACAAATCCTAACTTATTTCCTATAAATGGGTAATAGTTCATGACTTCTATATACACTGTAACTTATTCAGCACTTCTCTTGTTGAACATTCAAATTGTTTCAAATTCTTTACCACTGCACAGAGTGCTATAATAAGCATGGCTGTACTAACACTCTGTGTTCTGGTCCTTTTATTTTCTTAGGGTAAATTTCCAAAAATAAAATTGCTAGGTCAAAGTCTATTGTTACATAAGTGTATTTTATATAATGTACAATTATAAATTATAATAATCCATGCTAACTAAGATCACGGCATTCAGTCTCATCACTTCAAGCCAATAGATAGGGAAACAATGGAAATAGTGACAGACTTTATTTTCTTGGGCTCCAAAATCATTGCAGATGGTAACTGCAGCCATGAAATTAAAAGATGCTTGCTTCTTGGAAGAAAAGCTATGATAAACCTAGACAGCATATTAAAAAGCAGAGATTATTCTGCTGACAAGGTTGATATAGTCAAAGCTATAGTTTTTCCAGTAGTCATATATGGATGTGACAGTTGAACCATCAGTTCAGTTTAGTTGCTCAGTCATGTCTGACTCTTTGCGACCCCATGAATCACAGCACGCCAGGCCTCCCTGTCCATCACCATCTCCCAGAGTTCACTCACACTCACGTCTATCGAGTCGGTGATGCCATCCTGCCATCTCATCCTCTGTCGTCCCCTTTACCGCCTGCCCCCAATCCCTCCCAGCATCAGAGTCTTTTCCAATGAGTCAACTCTTCGCATGAGGTGGCCAAAGTACTGGAGCTTCAGCTTTAGCATCATTCCTTCCAAAGAAATCCCAGGGCTGATCTCCTTTAGAATGGACTGGTTGGCTCTCCTTGCAGTCCAAGGGACTCTCAAGAGTCTTCTCCAACACCACAGTTCAAAAGCATCGATTCTTTGGTGCTCAGCTTTCTTCACAGTCCAACTCTCACCTCTCACATCCATACATAACCACTGGAAAAACCATAGCCTTGACTAGATGGACCTGTGTTGGCAAAGTAATGTCTCTGCTTTTCAATATGCTATCTAGGTTGGTCATAACTTTTCTTCCAAAGAGTAAGCGTCTTTTAATTTTATGGCTGCAGTCACCATCTGCAATGATTTTGGAGTCCAAGAAAATAAAGTCTGACACTGTTTCCACTGTTTAACCATAATGAAGGCTAAACACCAAAGAACCGATGCTTTTGAACTGTGGTGCTGGAGAAGACTCTTGAGAGTCCCTTGGGCTGAAAGCAGATCAAACCAGTCAATCCTAAAGGAAGTCAATCTTGAATATTCATTGGAAGGACTGACGCTGAAGCTGAAGCTCCAGTACTTTGCCCACCTAATGTGAAGAATGGCCTCATTGAAAAAGGCCCTGATTCTGGGGAAGATAGAAGACAGGAGGAGAAGGGGTGATAGAGGATGAAATGGTTGGATGGCATCAACCAACTTGATAGACATGAATTTGAGCAAGCTCCGGGTGAAGGACAGGGACGTCTGGCATGCTGCAGTCCATGGGACTGCAAAGATTTGGACACAACTGAGCTACTAAACAGCAAATGCCAGCTTTGTTTTTTCAGGAGGTTGTAGCAGTTGATACTCACACTTGCAATTTATTAAAGTTTCCATTACTGCTGTTTAGGTAGGTGTAGTGAATGCTTTGGAAACTAGTGCTTCAATCTAAGAGATTGGCATGTTTTAAAGTTTAGATGTATCTGGGCATGCATGTCCTATATTCAAGTAATTATGACAAAAATAAGGTAAGACTATACACTGCTTCTAAAAAAAACTTTCCTAATATGCCTTTGATAAGACCATAGGTATTTTAAGATGTTAATACACCGCCTAAAAATTTGAAGAAACTCTGGCAATGGTTTCAGAAGTCTGACTGTCATTGGAAAACTAAGAATTCTCACTCAACAGCCCTAAAATTAATAAAGTAATGCTCACAATTCTCCAAGCCAGGCTTCAGCAATACGTGAACCGTGAACTTCCAGATGTTCAAGCTGGTTTTAGAAAAGGCAGAGGAACCAGAGATCAAATTGCCAACATCCAGTGGATCATGGAAAAAGCAAGAGAGTTCCAGAAAAAACATGTATTTCTGCTTTATTGACTATGCCAAAGCCTTTGACTATGTGGATCACAATAAACTGTGGAAAATTCTGAAAGAGATGGGAATACCAGACCACCTGACCTGCCTCTTGAGAAACCTGTATGCAGGTCAGGAAGCAACAGTTAGAACTGGACATGGAACAACAGACTGGTTCCAAATAGGAAAAGGAGTACGTCAAGGCTGTATATTGTCATCCTGCTTATTTAACTTATATGCAGAGTACATCATGAGAAATGCTGGGCTGGAAGAAGCACTAACTGGAATTAAGATTGCTGGGAGAAATATCAATAACCTCAGATATGCAGATGACACCACCCTTATGGCAGAAAGTGAAGAGGAACTCAAAAGCCTCTTGATGAAAGTGAAAGAGGAGAGTGAAAAAGTTGGCTTAAAGCTCAACATTCAGAAAATGAAGATCATAGCATCTGGTCCCATCACTTCATGAGAAATAAATGGGGAAACAGTGGAAACAGTATCAGACTTTATTTTGGGGGGCTCCAAAATCACTGCAGATGGTGACTGCAGCCATGAAATTAAAAGACGCTTACTCTTTGGAAGAAAAGTTATGACCAACCTAGATAGCCTATTGAAAAGCAGAGACATTACTTTGCCAACAAAGGTCTGTCTAGTCAAGGCTATGGTTTCTCCAGTGGTCATGTATGGATGTGAGAGTTGGACCGTGAAGAAAGCAGAGCACCGAAGAATTGATGCTTTTGAATTGTGGTATTGGAGAAGACTCTTGAGAGTCCCTTGGACTGCAAGGAGATCCAACCAGTCCATTCTAAAGGAGATCAGCCCTGGGATTTCTTTGGAAGGAATGATGCTAAAGCTGAAGCTCCAGTACTCTGGCCACCTCATGCGAAGAGTTGACTCATTGGAAAAGACTCTGATGCTGTGAGTGATTGGGGGCAGGAGGAGAAGGGGACGACAGAGGATGAGATGGCAGGATGGCATCGCTGACTCGATGGACATGAGTCTGAGTGAACTCCGGGAGTTGGTCATGGACAGGGAGGCCTGGTGTGCTGCGATTCATGGGGTCGCAAAGAGTCAGACACGACTGAGTGACTGAACTGAACTGAACTGAATATGAGATTAAAAGAAGTATAGTCAGTGAGTTCATTTGTCTCCTTGATTCACTTGGCTGTGGAAATGATGTTGTCTCCACTAGTCCAGAAAGAGTTGGAGGTAAATTAAGGGAGAATAGCGTACAGCCTTAGCCACCTTTCCATTAGATTGGTACAAAGGTAATTGTGGTTTCAGAGCATGAATTTTAAATCATTTTAACTACGCTCAGACACATCTTTATTAATCAAAATAGGAACCATTACAACCAATACAGTTTTGCCAACAAGAAATATGTTTGTTTATTTCTGTAATATAAAAATTCATCTTCAGGATTCAACAAACTCTTGGAAAGCATTTTCTGCCTCCTGCTGGTTGCAGAAGCAATTTGCCTGCGAAAAGTTGTCAAGATGCTTGACGAAGTGGTAGTCAGTTGGCAAGAGATCAGGTGAATATGGCAGATGAGGCGAAACTTTGTAGCCCAATTTGTTCGACTTTAAAGCATTGGTCATGTAACATGCTGTCATGGAGAAGAATTGGGCCCATTCTGTTGACCAATGCCAGCTGTAGTCATTGCAGTTTTCAGTGCATCTCATCGATTTGCTGAGCATGCTTTTTAGATGTAATGGTTTTGCCAGGATTCAAAAAAGCTGTAGTAGATCAGACAGTCAGCAGACCACCAAACAGTGACCATGACCTTTTTTTGGTGCAAGTTCAACTTTGGGAAGTGCTGTGGAGCTTCTTCTGGGTCCAACCACTGAACTGGTCATTGCCAGTTGTTGTATGAAACACACTTAGCTTTGCACATCACAATCCAATCAAGAAATGATTCATTGTTGTTGTGTAAAATAAGAGAAGATGACACTTCAAACAACGATTTATTTTGATTTTTGGTCAGCTCATGAAGTACCCACTTATCAAGCTTTTTCACCTTTCCAAGTTGCTTCAGATGCTGAATAACCATAGAATAGTTGACATTGACTTGTTTGGCAACTTCTTGTGTGTATATAAGAGGATCAGCTTCAGTGATGGCTCAATTGGTCATTGCAACTTCCAATGGCCAGCCACTACGCTCCTCATCTTCAAAATTCTTCTGTCCTTTGCAAAACTTCTCGAACCACCACTGCATTGTACATGTGTTAGCAGTTCCTGGGCCAAATGCATTGTTGATGTTGCAAGTTGTCTTTGCTGCTTTACAGCCCATTTTGAACTCGAATAAAAAAGTTGCTTGAATTTTCTTTTTGCTACATCATTTCTTTAAAATAAATATAAAATAAACAGCAAGTAATAAATCATTAGCAAAAAACATAAAGTGAGAAATGCACATTAAAATGATGTATTACATAACCACATTTATTTAAGAACGTAGTCCATTATCAAATGGCAAAGTTCAACAATGTAAAACTGCAATTACCTTTGCACCAACCTAATAGAATGATTTAAACAAAAATGTCTGCTGACTTTAAAAATGTAATCAAGAAGTGTTATGGGAAATGACCTTCTTTCTACCTTGCAGGCTCTTTGATTTTGCCAGCAGAACTCCCTAGATAAAATTTAATTTTAAGCTGAATTTTCTTTATTTGCAAATTTAAATTATCTTAAGTATAAAAATATTCTGTGTATTTAAAGTATTAAACTTACTCAAGTGAGGCATTAAAAATTTGGAGCTAAAATAAATGAGATAATGAGAAAGTGAAAAACATATTTTTTATAATTAACAGCTCATTTTGAGTTAATTACATACCATTACCAAAATGTAATTGCAATTTATTTTCTATTATCTGTGGAAAAAATCACAGTCAAGGGAGCTTACATTGCTGCTTTCCTGCATAAATGGTATAGAATGAGAATAAATAAATATGTGAGGACTTAATGATAAATAAGAGCAAATAGCAGAGCACAGCTGAGCTGAACCATTGGAAGATAACTATCACATGAAAGATGTTAATAACTTAAAAAGTCACAAGCAGTTCTGATTGCATATAGGTTCTCTGGTTTGATTTTAGTTTGCTTGATGTTTTTGTTGACTATGCAAAGATGATCCTTATAAATGAACTTTTTTTTGTAATTCTGCAGATTTCTAAAAATCTGACCATTTTTGTACGTTCATATAACAGTAATTCAACAAAAAAAAGTATTAAATATCTGCTATTTTTTTAAATCTGACTTTGCTAAATACTGTAGGAAATATAAGAAGCCTCTAGTAGTAGAGTAAGGCAAATATGTAAATATTTATCATCTATAGAGAATCTCTGCTCAGTCACTCAGTCTTGTCTGACTCTTCACGGCCCCATGGACTATAGCCTGCCAGGCTCCTTTGTCCATGGAATTTTCCAGGCAAGAATACTGGACCAAGTTGCCATTTCCTACTAGAAGAGCTTTATAAAAGAAATACAAAGAAGTTAAGAAAAAGGTTTTTGGAAGTGGTAATATTTAAGATAAGTGTTAAAATATAGGATAGAATTTTGATAGGCTGTGGAATATCTATAGGTGTGTGTGTATGTTGTGTGTGTGTGTGTGTGTGTGTATGCACGCATATGTGCGCATGTTGTTTCTGGGGGGAGAAGACAGGGAAAGAGTCTCAATAAAGGAAGGAAATCACAAGTCGGGCACAGCATCAAATATGCTTCAGTGTGACCTAAATATGTTTTAGGAGTTAGGGAAAAGTGACACAAATGTTTACATTAGTAACTTAGGTGAAAGGGTTTAAATATCAAACTGAAGAATTTGGACCTGTATGATTGGAATAATTTTAAAAATTAATGAAAAAGAACTGATTTTTTGACAAAAACAATAAAGCTGATTTTGAAGACCAGTGGAATAAGAATGAAGAATTCTAAGTTTTGTCTTTCCAGTAATTAACCATGTGACTTTAAAGATAATGCTGTGTGCCTCAACCTCCCTGCTTATGAATGAGAGTTAAACTTGATTTTTATTAAGAGTTTTTTCCATTTCTAACACTGCTGGGAAGAATGCAGATTGCCAGAGCCACTTTGGTGGTCAGTTTGGCAATGCCAGTTTACAGTTATTTTTTACTAGGAATGCTGATTGGTATAGCAATTCCCCTTCTGATTATCTTCCCCTACCTTCTAACTTTTCTTCATTTCTTTGCTCTTTGTAATTCATAGATAACCTTTTGGCCTAAAGAATTGCTTGTGCAAAAAGAGAGCGTTTCTCTGATTTCTCTTTCAAAACCCTTCAACAACATTACTGACTAACGTGGGTGGGAATCACTGTCGTCTTCCTTAGGCACATGAGAGAACATCAGTAAAACTGTAAAACAGGGCTCAGAGGTACTGCAGTATAAAGCAAAACTGAAGTAAAGTGAGAAAAATTGTCCTATTAGTTGAATGTTCCACAGCTTCAAAAATAGAGAAGTTTTCAGGGATTAGTGATCTTCCTATCCTCTTTCAATTTTTTTTTTTTTTGAGCTGTAAAATGAAAATCTGTTTCCTCTTCAGTACTTTCCTCTAGACCCACATTTTAATCTTTTAAGATCCTTTGCCTTTTTGATAAATGTAAAAATCATCACTTAAAATTACCATATGACCCAGCAGTTCCACTCCTGGGTAACATTCATTCACACAAAGACTTCTGTGTGACTGCTCAGGACAACATTATTCAGAATAGCCAAAAAGTAAAAACAAGCTGAATGTCCAGCCGCTGGTGAACAGGCCAACAAATGTCATGGATCCATTCAATGTAATATTTGGCAGTAAAAAAGGGACAAAGTACTGTTACACTCTACAGCACGGATGAACCTTGCAAACGTTAACTGAAAGAAGGCTGTCACAGAGACCACAGATTGTGTCTTTCTGTTTATACAAAATGTCCAGAAAAGGCAAATCTATAAATAAAGAATATGAATTAGTGATTACCTAGTATGGGTGGTGGGAGTGGGGATGAACAGCAAAAACCATGAGGTTTCTTTTGGGGGTTTGGCGCTATTATAAAATTAGATTGTAGGGATGGTTGCACCTACTAAACATACTAAGAAGTACTTTAAATGGGTGAAATTTTATAATTTGTTTATCTCACTAGAACTTCAAAAAAGTGTCCTCTTCTTCTAGTATTTATGCAATACTCAAAGATAACTAAAAACAAAAGAAATTGTACAAAGCTTTGCTTGCTTTCATACTGCATCAGCCTTTCTCTCTTGTTCCTCAAGACTTCTCTGTCCATTTACCCCTTCCTACAGTTGGGAATTGTTTTTAAAACTTAATTCTCTAAGATGACATCCCATTCTGTATTTATAACAGATAAAATGATATGACAAGCAGGAGCAAATACTATTCAAATCCTATTTATGAGACATATTCCTTGGTGAATGACAATTTTATTTTTAAAAACCCACAGAGATGTTATGGGAAGGGCGGTGGGAGGGGGGTTCATGTTTGGGAACACATGTAAGAATTAAAGATTTTAAAATTAAAAAAAAAATTAATCAATTAAAAAAAATAATAATTAAAAAAAAAACTATGTAGCCAACAATTTCAGGAGATAAATTTGATCAATATATAACTTATTAAATCAAGTTTTCTTTTCCTTAATTTTAAGCATTATGGGGTGGAAGCGTGTCTTCAGTCTGCTGCCTGTTCCGTCCATGCCTTACCATGTGTCTGAGGCTTACCATGACCTCACATAACCTTCAAAAGCTAACCTCTCACATTCCATACTAGGGCATCTCCCTTCTCTTCCCTTGGTACAAACACAGGTTTTCAAAAGACAGCTAATAGATGGAAACATAAGTCTGCTTAGATTTCTCCCAAGCTGTTGTCTACACATAGCTTTGTTACCTTGCAGATTAATGGCACTCAAATATGAAAAGACAAACCTTTGCCCCCTGTATATGGTATAACATAACAGTATTTGTTTCTTCATGTGTGGTATATACATATTCTTGGCTCTGGATTATTTTTAGATCACATTTGTCATCTTTGTACATTTGTGGTATAAATATATTCTAAACTGGAAAGGCATAGATTTTTCAGTGTTAGATTATGGAGCTTCATAGCAGTTTCCCAAGGTCTGGTTTACATGTACATGGTGGCAGAGGATAGAGAGCAACATCTATAGAAATTACAGAACTCTCCTAAAGAATATTGCCTCTACCACTGGTTAAATACAGGGAGCTGAATAATAAATTGCACAAATATTTATACTTCATCAGCTGCACAGAAATGAATAAAATGGTGATTTTTCATCTTTCACTCTAAGGTACTTACAGAAAGCTCTATGAAAGTAATTTTCTCCCAGCCAACAACATTAGCAGGATTGGGAAGTTAGAAGTTTCGGTGCAGTTTGCTTTGACAACCTCATTCCCAGATTTGTTTGGAATAAGAGCTGTTTGATTTCTTTTTAGACAGTAACTGCCTATCCTGTTCCAATCTGAAACATATGGGTGCTTGTCACAATATGGAACAGAGGTGACATCTTGGAGAGTGAACATTGTTTCCCAGAAAAGAGAAAAGCAGTAGTCTTAGAGGTGCCAGTTGGTTTTTAAAAATCATTTATTTTTTAGCATTTTTTACAAACCCCATTAAATAGAGATTATATGAGGCCTACAACTGCAGATTTAATTATGTCAAATCTCTTATAGAATACAAATGACTGTTACTGGATCAGTTCAGTTGCTCAGTCATGTCTGACTTTTTGTGACCCCATGGACAACAGCATGCCAGGCCTCCCTGTCCATCACCAACTCCTGGAGCCCACTCAAACTCATGTCCGTCAAGTCAGTGATGCCATCCAACCGTCTCTTCCTCTGTCTTCCCCTTCGCCTGCACTCAATATTACCCAGCATCAGGATCTTTTCCAAGGAGTCAGTTCTTTGCATCAGGTAGCCAAAGTACTGGAGTTTCAGCTTCAGCATCAGTCCTTCCAGTGAATATTCAGGACTGATTTCCTTTAGGATGGACTGGTTGGATCACCTTGCAGTCCAAGGGACTCTCAAGAGTCTTCTCCAACACCACAGTTCAAAAGAATCAATTCTTTAGCTCTCTGCTTTCTTTTTGGTCCAGCTCCCACATCCATACATGACTATGGGAAGAACCATAGCTTTGACTATATGGACTGTTGTTGGCAAAGTAATGTCTTTGCTTTCTAATATGCTGTCTAAGTTGGTCATAGCTTTTCTGCCAAGGAAGAAGCATCTTTTAATTTTATGACTTCAGTCACTATCTGCAGTGATTTTGGAGCCCAAGAAAATTCTGTGACTGTTTGCATTGTTTCCCCATCTATTTGCCATGAAGTAATGGAACTGAATGCCATGATCTTCGTTTTTTGAATGTTGAGTTTTAAGCCAACTTTTTCAGTCTTCTGTTTCACTTTCATCAAGAAGCTCTTTCACTTTCTGCCATAAGGGTGGTACTATCTGTGTGTCTGAGGTTAGTGATATTTCTCCTGTCAGTCTTGATTCCAGCTTGTGCTTCATCCAGCCCAGCATTTCGCACTATGTACTCTGCATATAAGTTAAATAAACAAGGAGACATTATACAGCTTGATGTACTCCTTTCCTAATTTGGAACCAGTCTGTTGTTCCATGTCCAGTTCTAACTGTTGCTTCTTGACCTGCATACATATTTCTCAGAAGGCAGGTCAGGTGTTCTGGTATTCCCATCTGTTTAAGAATTTCCAGTTTGTTTTGATCCACACCTTCAAAGCTTTAGTGTAGTCAGTAAAGCAGAAGTAGATGTTTTTTTGAAATTCTGTTGCATTTTCGATGATCCAGCAGATGTTGGCAATTTGATCTCTGATTCCTCTGCCTTTTCTAAAACCAGCTTGAACATCTGGGAGTTCTCAGTTCACCTACTGTCAAAGCCTAGCTTGAAGAATTTTGAGCTTTACTTTGGTAGCGTGTGAGATGAGTGCAATTGTGTGGTAGTTTGAACATTCTTTGGCATTGCCTTTCTTTGGGATCGGAATGAAAACTGACCTTTTCCAGTCCTGTGACCACTGCTGACTTTTCCAAATTTGCTGGCATATTGAGTGCAGCACTTTCACATCATCTTTTAGGATTTAAAATAGCTCAACTGGAATTCCATCACACCCTCTAGCTTTGTTCATAGTGATTCTTCTTAAGGCCTACTTGACTTTGCACACCAGAATGTCTGGCTCTAGGTGAATGATCACACACCATGATGATTATCTGGGTCATGAAGATCTTTTTTGTACAGTTCTTCCGTGTATTCTTACTACCTCTTCTTAGTATCTCCTTCTTCTGTTAGGTCCATACCATTTCCGTCCTTTATTGTGCCCATCTTTGCATGAAATGTTCCTTTGGTATCTCTGATTTTCTTGAGGAAGTCTCTAGTCTTCCCCATTCTGTTGTTTTCCTGTATTTCTTTGCATTGCTCACTGAGGAAGGCTTTCTTATCTCTCCTTGCTATTCTTTGGAGCTCTGCATTCAGATGGATATATCTTTCCTTTTCTCCTTTGCCTTTCGCTTTTCTTCTATTCTCAGCTATTTCTAAGGCCTTCTCAGACAACCATTTTTCCTTTTTGTATTTCTTTTTCTTGGGGATGGTTTTGATCACTACCTCCTGTACAGTGTCACAAACCTCCATCCATAGTTCTTCAGGCACTCTGCTGTCAGATTTAATCCCTTGAATCTATTTCTCACTTCCACTGTATAATCGTAAGGGATTTGATTTAGGTCATACCTGAATGGTCTAGGGGTTTTCCCTACTTTCTTCAATCTGAGTCTGAATTTGGCAAAAAGGAGTTCATGATCTAAGCCATAGTCAGCTCTCAGTCTTGCTTTTGCTGACTGTTGAGAGCTTCTCCATCTTCAGCTGCAAAGAATATAAGCAGTCGAATTTCAGTGTTGGCCATCTGGCGATGTTCATGTGTAGAGTCTCTTTGTGTTGTTGGAAGATTGCGCTTACTATGATCAGTGCATTTTCTTGGCAAAACTGTTAGCCTTATGACCCAATTGATAAAATGTATCTAGGCCTTGATTCCGTGTTTCGTTCTACAGGTATTAAATATATAAGCCTTTTCTATGAGAAGAACCTGTAAACATATTGTCATGTTTCATTTGTACAACTGAAGTATTTGCATCTAAGTTATTTTACAGTGGGAACAGGGAGTAAGAACTAAGACAAAAATGGATAGAAACCAAAAGCATTTCCCAAAAACATCACGTTGACATATAATACTTTTATATGCCTGTGAAAGAGAGGAAGCAGCAAGATTAAGACGAGTGATTGTTAGGTCAATGTATTTATTCTTGTTTTCAGAAGTCCCAAGAGTTCTCTCTGAAAGGATATGAAGTTTTTGGGTGCCATAAAATTTTTAATTTTTAATTAACAGTTTCAGTTGGCTTTTCTAAGTGCCTGGATATAGTTATTTTTTTAATTTTATTTTTTTACTTTACAATACTTTATTGGTTTTGCCATACATTGACATGAATCCACCACAGGTGTACATGAGTTCCCAACCCTGAACCCCCCTCCCACCACCCTCCCCATATCATCTCTCTGGGTCATCCCAGTGCACCAACCCCAAGCATCCTGTATCCTGTATCGAACCTAGACTAGTGATTCGTTTCTTACATGATAGTATACATGTTTCAATGCCATTCTCCCAAATCATCCCACCCTCTCCCTCTCCCACAGAATCCAAAAGTCTGTTCTTTACATCTCTGTCTCTTTTGCTGTCTTGCATAGAGGGTTATCATTACGTGTTAGGATACTATATTGGTGTTTTTCTTTCTGGCTTACTTCACTCTGTATAATCGGCTCCAGTTTCATCCACCTCATTAGAACTGATTCAAATGAATTCTTTTTTTTTTTTTACTTTATTTTACTTTACAATACTGTATTGGTTTCAAATGTATTCTTTGTAATGGCTGAGTAATACTCCATTGTGTATATGTACCACAAATTTCTTATCCATTCGTCTGCTGATGGACATCTAGGTTGCTTCCATGTCCTGGCTATTATAAACAGTGCTGGGATGAACATTGGGGTACACGTGTCTCTTTCAATTCTGGTTTCCTTGGTGTGTATGCCCAGCAGTGGGAAATTTTTGGATTCAGAACAATTGAATATGCACAGGACAAACACATATAAATGCAAAAGTGTAAAAGCATTCTTTCGTTTGTGGAAGTGTGTACATAGGAACTCCTGGATAGATATGGTAATGGGCAGGGGCGGCAGGGGGGCGGGGGAAAGGTATTTGAAGGGAAGATGAAAAGAAATAAGGACTGTGTTTCTGAGCATACGTTTTGATCATAAAGTGTCTGAGGATGTGGTTGTGATCTTAATTATCCTGTGGTGGTTTGCAGTAGGTGGATGCCTTTCTCAGAAGAACAGGCTATTTCATATGAAGTGGTGCTAATTGATAACCCTAAAATGAAAGTTTTTATGTTGAACTCAACTCATTTGTTTTTCTCATTGCTCCTGTGATGAAGAGGATTGATTTCTGTGTTGCTTTTGCTATTTGGCATGTTCTCCTTTGGTAAATAGTGTATACAAGCCTTAACCCTATAACCTTGAATCTGAACCCTTGGCTACTTTGTGGAAAGAGAGTCTTTCTTTGTTGTATCATGTGGCATGGTAAAGGATTGTATCGGTCAGGGTCAACCAGAGTAGCAGAACCAGTATGAGATGAATTGCACAGGTTGGCTAAGGCAAGTCTGAAGTCAAGAAGGCAGGCTGTCAGGAAGGGCAAGCTGGAAATCTCAGGTAAGGGCTAAACCTTCTGTCCACAGTGGGGACGTTTTTCGGGGAAACTTTGGCTCTGCTTGGAAGACTTCTCAAGAAACTGAATCAGGGCCATCTAGATTACCTAAGATTTAATGGATTTTAATCACATAGGTAAAATACCTTAGTTTAGTGATTAATCAACTGGAAACTGTAGCCTAGCCAAGTTGACATATAAAAAAAGACCGTCGTAGTCCACCCCTTGTCAACTTGGCACCCATACTCATCTTAAATTGTACTTACTCTTTAAATAGAGATAATAAAAAGGGCATACTCCCAACATGATAAAACCATCCCAAATACAACTGAAAACATCCTTTACCCAGAAGCGGAGTGAAGTCCTTCGGTCGTGGCCACTCTTCTCCATGATATCCTTTCATTTCAATGCTGTGATGTAAGGTTAATTATTATTGACGCATCTTACATTAGATGATAAAGAGATAAAATAGAAAACAAAAAAATTAGGTTAATATACGTACAGAAACATACTTACAACAAAGGAAGAAATACTCTTAACTACTACAGTCCTCATTTCTGCAGCTGACCACATGGATATAGCTGACATTTATAACTGCTTTCCTCCACTACCCATTCCATAATTCCCTTTGCTGTCAGCAAACACTTCAGCTAGTCATGGCTCTTTGTCTGATGCGGTGACCCAAACTTTCACTCCTGAAGAGGTGGGCCATTAACAGTCATGCCTGAACTGGATTTCTGTCCCCTGTCATTGACTTCTTATCATAGGATACTATAAGGGACTTCCTGCATTCCAAACAGATTCCTCTGCTCCACTGTGTAATAGTAACTCATTTCCCTCTCAGTTGTTCAGTCCCTAAGTCGTGTCTGATTCTTTGTGACCCTAGGGGCTGGAGCACACCAGGTTTCTCTGTCCTTCACCATCTCCTACAGTTTGCGCAAACTCATGTCCATTGAGTCGGTGATGCCATCCAACCATCTCATCCTGAGTCACCTTCTTCTCCTCATGTACTCAGTCTTTCCCAGCATCAGTCTTTTCCAGTGAGTCAGTTCTCCACATCAGGTGGCCAAACTATGGAAGCTTTAGCTTCAGCATCAGTGCTTCCAATGAATATTCACGGTTGATTTCATTTAGGACTTACTGGTTTGATCTTCTTGCTGTCCAAGGGACTCTCAAGAGTCTTCTCTAGTACCACAGTTCAAAAGCATTAGTTCTTCAGCACTTAGCCTTTAAGACATGGGAATGCCAGATCACCTAACCTGCCTCCTGAGAAACCTGTATACAGGTCAAGAAGCAACAGTTAGAACCAGATATGGAACAGTGGATTAGTTCCAAATTGGGAAAGGAGTATATCAAGACTGTGTATTGTCACCCTGCTTAATCAACTGATATGCAGAATATATCATAGGAAATGCCAGGCTGGATGAATCACAAACTGGAATCAAGATTGCCAGGAGAAATATCAACAACCTCAGATATGCAGATGATACCACTCTAATAGCAGAAAGTGAAGAGGAACTAAAGAGCCTCTTGATGAAGGTGAAAGAGGAGAGTGGAAAAGCTACCTTAAAACTCAGCTTTCAAAAAGCTAAGATTATGGAATTCAGCCCATCACTTCATGGAAAATAGGTGAGGAAAAGTGGAAACAGTGGCAGATTTTATTTTCTTCTGCTCCAAAATCACTGCATCTAGTAACTGCAGCCACGAAACTAAAAGTGCTTCCTCCTTGGAGAGAAGGAGCAAGAAATCTAAACAGCATATTAAAAAAGTAGAGATACCATTTTGTGGACAAAGGTCAGTCTAGTCAAAGCTATGGCTTTTCCAGTAGTACATTATGATCAATTCCCCTAGCCTATACAGTAATCCTATAACTCACAGAGTGAGTGGGGTGGCAGTGTCATCCTCCAGGTCAGTGGAATCACAGCTGTGTCACCTGGTGGAAACACTCCTTCCTTTGGAACAAAGACCGCTAGACCAGTAGACCCTAAGGTCATGGGGAAAGGAAGCAGAAAAATTGCTGATGGATCACTTGGGGCAATAGTGAGTGTAGCTGCTTCCAGTCTGTCCTTTCCTGGACCTGTGAATCATGGCTGCAGGAGAAACAGCACCACATATCGGATACTGATTTAAAGCATATTTAAAGCATTCTAGAGGACCTTTCTCCATCCTGACAAGGTATTGCCTTCTAGCCAGTGCTGTTGCTGAGTCATTAAAGCCCATTTCATTGTTCTTCAGGATAGTGGGGGATGTGCTAAGAGAAGTGAATTCCATAGGCGTGAGCATATTGAAGCACTTAATCTGCTGTGAAGTAAGTTCCTTTATCAGAGGCAATGCTGTGTAAAATATCGTGATGCTGGATAAGACATTCTGTAGATTCATGAATGGTAATTTTGGTGTAAGTATTGTGGGCAAGAAAACAAATCCATAGCCAGAGTAAATGTCTATTCCTGTAAGATGCATCTCCAGCCCCACGGCAGCTACTAATACTAGGTATCTACAACCTATAAATTGAAAAAAGGCAGAGGGAGAAATTAAACCTAAACAAAGGCATAAGGCTAGAATGAATGCTGTGGTACTAGAGTCTGAGGTGTTAGTATATATACATGTTTATGTATTGTCTTAGTCTGTTCAGAATGCCATAAATACCAAAGACTGGGTGGCTTAAATGAAAGAAATGTATTTTCTCACAGTTCCAGCAGCTGGAAATGTGAAATCCGAGCATCCACACGTTCAGGTTCTGGTGAGCACCACAATAAGTGTAGTTACAGTGTCTCCATACATAGTTGTTAACTAGATTTCCCGCACTGTATATTTCACACCTGTGCCTCATTTATTCTGCAGTTGGAAGTTTGTGCTTGTTAATCTCCCTCATGCATTTCTTCTGCCTGTCTTTGACAGCCACCTGTTTTGATGATATAGATGACCTCTTGATTCAGTCATCTACTGATGGGCACTTGGGTTTAACGTATCTTGGCTGCTGTAAATAATGCTGCAGTGGACAGAGGGGTGCATGTATCTGTTTAAATAGTGTTTTCGTTTTCTTCTGATATATACCCAGGAGTGTAATTGATTGTTTATATAATAGTTCTATTTTCAGTTTATTGAAGAATCTCCATACTGTTTTTCATAGCAGCAACACCAGTTTGTATTCCCACCAATACCATAAGCGTTCCCTTTTCTGCACATCCTTGCCAACACTTGTTACTTGTCATATTCTGTTAATAGCCATCCTGATAGGTGTGACATGCAGTTTCTTTGTGGTTTTGATTTGCATTTCCATGTTGGGCATCTTTTCATTTGCCTATTGGCCATTTGTATGTTTCTTTGGAATGATGTCTATTCAGGTCTTCTGCCCATTTTTTAATTGGGTTGCTTTTTGATGTTGAGTCATGTGAGTTCTTTGTATATTTTGGATATTAACTCCTTATCAGGTATTCATTTGCAGATATCTTCTTCCATCCTGTAGGTAGGTGACCTTTTCATTTTATTGATACTTTTCTTCGCTGTCCAAAAGGTTTTCAGTTTGATATAATCCCATTTGTGTATTTTTGCATTTGTTTCCTTTGCCTAAGGGCAAATATCCAAAAAAAATATTGGTAGTATTGATGTCAGAGAGCACACTCTCTGTGTTTTCTTCTAGAAGTTTTATTATTTCAGGTCTTACACTTAAGTCTTTAATCCATTTTGAATTTATTTTTGTGTATGGTGTGACAAATATTGTCAACTTTGTAGAAACAAAGTTGACCATGTTGTTGTTGTTTAGTCGCCAAGTCCTGTCTGACTCTTGCTACCCCATGGGCTATAGCCTGCCAGGCTCTCTGTCCATAGGATTTTCCAGGCAAAAATACCAGAGTGGGCGGCCATTTCTTTCTCCAGGGGATCTTCCCGAGCCAGGGATCGGTCCATGTCTCCTGCGTTGGTGGGCAGATTCTTTACCAGTGAGCCACTGGGGAAGCCCTCTTTGGCATGTAGCTGTTCAGTTTCCCAAACATTGTGTACTGAAGAGGCTTTTCCCCATTGTATGTTCTTGTCTTCTGTGTCATAGGTTAATTGCCCATATAAATATGGGTCCATTTCTGGGCTCTGTATTCTATTCCATTGGTCTATGTGTCTTTGAAACTTTACTGGAAATCTAGAAGTATTCCAAAATAAAAACTATTTTTAAAAACAGGAAAGTATAAAGACATAATAACAAGCAAATTAAACACAGAAAACATAGTTTTTTTAGAAGATTAATCTTGATTTTAAAGTGTATTCATTAGTCTGTGACTTAGTGTGATCTCATAGTAGCTGCACTACTACAGCAGTAAGAAACCACGGGATTGTAAAGAGAACTTCAGTGCACGGAATCTCAGTGACACCTACTAAAATATCCTCCATAGAATATTAACTTCAAGTGTTTTATTTTTTTATTTGCTTTTTTGTTTCCTTGTAAAATGATACACAGGAATTACTTTGGCTAAGCTGGAATGGGAAAAAAAATGGGTTTATTGCTCATGGAAGATGAGAAAGATGAGTAATTGTTTTGAACTCCTTGTGGTTTGGTATGAGATTATATAATCCTTATTCTTTGTTAATGAAGTGAAGGGCAAAAATGCTGGATGGTGTAAGAAAGTAATGATTTTATTATAGAAATCAAAAGATCTTGTAATTCATCCAGAGAACCAGCCAGGAAACTCACAAAGAGAACCAGAAAAAGCAGCTCTAGTTCTACATGAAAGTGAAATTTTTACCCATGAGATAGTTCACTATTCTGATAAACTGCAGAAATTTTGCTCTATTTGTCTTTCAGTCATAAGTGTTTTATGTGAAAACAGGTGTCTTTGAGGAAAAAAGTGGAAAAGGATATAATTTTAAACTCCACCTCAGTAGAAAGATTGATGCATTTCTAGAAAAAAAAAATGAAGAAACTAATATGAAAGGAATCTGGAAGTGTAAGACTGTGAGCAAGTGGATAGATTTTAGAAATTTCAGGCTTTCTTAATGGGAAAAGCACTGTCAGGTAGGTGGCAAATAGAAAAATATGTTGCTATAAACAGAAAAAAGAATCTCTCGTCTACATACTTATACAATATAAATTGTACCTTTTTTAAGGTTAAAATGTATGTTTGAGAATTGGAAGAAATCAGTATGTTTATACACCATTTTTTTCCCACATAAGCCAGATAATCAACATTCTTATCTTGGATTTCCTATGGGGATTTTTAAAATTTATTATTATTTTTTATTCAAGTATAGTTGATGTACAATAGTATCAGTTATACATGTACAGTATAATTGTTCATAATTTTTAAGGTTATGCTCCATTTACAGTTATAAAATATTTGCTGTTCCCTGTTGTACAGTATATTCTTGAAGTTTAATTTATACAAAATTGTTTGTCCTTCTTAGTCCTCTACCCCATGTTCCTACTCTCCCCCCTCCTAATTGCTAATTTGTTCTCTATATGTGAGTCTGTTTCTTTTCCCTAATATTCACTAGTTTGTTGTATTTTTTAGTTAGGTTCCACATATATGTGGTATCATATAGTATTTGTCTTTGTCTGACTTATTTCACTAAGCATAATACTCTGAGTCCATCAGTGTTGTTGCAGATGGCAAAATTTCATTCTTTTTTACAGTTGATTAGTTTCCATTATGTATATATATGTGTGTGTACCACATATATGTGTGTGTGTACCATATATATACATACCACACCTTTATCCATTCGTCAATGGACGACACTTAGGTTGATTCCGTATCTTGGCAATTTTGTGAACAATGCTGCTATGAACACTGGATGCATGAATCTTTGAAAGTAGTAGTTTTGTTTCTTTCAGATACATACCCAGGAGTGGAATTGCTGAGTCATATAGTAATTGTTTTTATTTTATTTTATTTTTTTAGAAAGAAATTGTGCTCTTGAAAAGTCATAAGTAAATAATAAAAACCAGAATATGAAGATGAAATTTCACAGTTTTAGAGTTTAAAGAAACTGCAGAGGCAAAATCCAAGTCTCATTTTATCAATGTGTAATCTAAATAAAGAAATTTGAAAAAGAATAAATTCAGTTACTATTAGGGACATGCCCAACAATTTTAAATCACAAAAACATAAAGAAAATGTTTTTAGTTACAGCAGAATCAAGAAAATCTACTATTGTCTTCTATAAGAATGGAGTTCATCAGGTATTTCATGATTCTCTTATACCCATTTGAAGGCATGTAGGCCTGACATACTTCATAAGAAAAAAGCATTAAAACCTCTGTCTATATCATTATTTTTAAAAAAAAGCAAAAACCTGTTGAGACACTTTGAATCTAGTTATTCATCTAAATGTGAAAATATAACCATAGGTCAGATTTAAGAGAAAAGGAACTCTCACTTGTTGTTACACTAGAGAGCATTTGGATAAAATCAGAGAAAGGACCACTGGAAATTTTATTTCACTCTTAAGAAGTCTTCTTGACTGCCTCTTGTTGGCGTTTCATCTCCTAAAAGGAGATGAAGCCAATCATAGAGCTGACATATTCATCCTACTTCTGACAAATGAAAAATTGATAATAATTAGAGGTGTAACCAAAAGTTAAGAAAGGCAAAGAAAAGAGAAGCATGATCTTGTGAGCTGAAATTCAAAAGGGTGAGAGTTGAAAGAACTGTGAAACTCAAAGTATAATTGTAACCATGCAAACATAAATTAATTGAGGAATTAAGAGAGGATTCTTTAGATCATCACTGCAAAAATAAAAGATATGTTTGAAGAGTAAGGTTTAAGAAGATTTCAAAGAAAAGCAGGAAACTGTCGAACATACTAGAGCCCAAAACAGGTTTAGGATTTTAAAACATGTCATGGATGACTGGAGTAGCTGATTTGATACTGTTTAAAGGATTAAGTACAAACCAAGAACAGCCTTATTATTTAGGACCTATGATGTTTTAGGAGCTTCCCTGGTGGCTCAGACTGTAAAGAATCTGCCTGCAATGCAGGAGACCCATGTTCAATCTCTGGGTCAGGAAGATTCCCTGGAGAAGGCAATGGCAACCCACTGCAGTATTCTTGCCTAGAGAATCCCGTGGAGAGACCACCCTGGTGGGCTATAGTCCACAGAGTCGCAAAGAGTCAGGCACGACAGAGTGGCTAACACACATGATATGTTAACACATGGCAAAGAGTGTGTTAACACTCTACCAAGTAACTATTTTTCTTCTCAAGATGAATTATCTTTGGTCTATAAAGAGTTGAACAATGATTGGTACATGAAAACTGAAGCAAAAGATAGGTGAGGAGTTTACATATATACTTCGATATAGATGTATTAAAATCAATTCTTCTAGCTTAGTTTATCTGCATCTCAGGATAGTAAAAATCACTGTAAGTAAGAACATTTGTTGGTAATCTTGAAGATTTATGGAAAACTGTGGAGGTACCAGGAGGATAGATGGTTAAACTTCATTAAGAAAAGAAAATTTAGAGCAGTGAATTCTGCATATTAGGTGCCAATGAACTAGATATTGATTCTGAACATGTTTCTTAATTATAAAATGATTTATGCTCTAAGAAATTGGACTGAATATGTGGCTACCACTCTCTCCTACAGAATACCACTAAGATGACAAAATGTTTGAGAAACCCAAACTTAGGCATTTTCAAATGCACTTGTGCTCTGTTGCTCAAAACCAAAACTGCATAAACCACCTTGGCTTTATTTCCCTTTTTTTTTCACCCTCCATATCTAGTTCATTAATAAATATTGTTGACCCTATTTCTAGAATTATCCATTTTCAGTCCTCTGCTGAAAACCCTGTTCTGGCTTCCAGTCATACTTGAAATACAGATCCACGCTCTGCCAGGCCCTCTATGACATGGCCCTTGCATACCTCCCTGAGCTCATTGTACTCAGCTGTCACTCTGCTCAGGATATTCCAGCCACAGTGGCCTTTCAGTTTCTCTAATACGCTAAGCTTATTTTCATGCCAGTCCCTTTGTACTGGCTGTTTACTCTGCCTGGAGTGGTCTATCACTAGATTCTTACGTGATTAACTTCTTATTCATCAAGGAAAAAGCAGTCAGCTGTCACTTCTCATTTTGTATACTGGCAAAAATTAAAGAATGATAACACCCATGCCTGTAGGGCTGTAGGGAAAATGACAAAATGCATATCTGTTGAAAATATAAATTATTTTGTAGGCCAGACCAACTCCACAGTTAAAATTGTACATGTAGAACTGAATGAAGGTAAAACGCAACATATAAAAGCTAGTGGGATGCAGATAAAACAGTGTGATGCTGTTAAAGTGCTGCATTCAATAGGCCAGCAAATTTGAAAAACTCAGCAGTGGCCACAAGACTGGAAAAGGTCAGTTTTCATTCCAATCCCAAAGAAGGGCAGTGCCAATGAAAGTTCAAACTACCACACAATTGCACTCATTTCACATGCTAACAAAGTAATGCTCAAAAAGTCTCCAAACTAGGCTTCAACAGTACATGAACTGAGAACACCCGGATGTTCAGGCTCGATTTAGAAAAGGCAGGGGAACCAGAGATCAAATTGCAAACATTCATTGGATCATAGGAAAATCAAGATAATTCCAGAAAAACATCTACTTCTGCTTTATTGACTACGGTAAAGCCTTTCTGTGAACTACAATAAACTGTGGCGCCATGAAATTAAAAGACACTTGTTCCTTGAAAGAAAAGCTATGACAAACCTAAATAGCATATTAAAAAACAGAGACATTACTTTGCTGACAGAGATCTGTCAAGTTAAATCTATGGTTTTTCCAGTAGTCATGTATGGATGTGAGAGTTGGACCATAAAGAAGGCTGAGCGCCTAAGAACTGAGCACCACTTTTGAACTGTGGTGTTGGAGAAAGCTCCTGAGAGTCCTTGGACTGCAAGGAGATAAAACCAGGCAATCCTAAAGGTAATCAACCCTGAATATTCACTAGAAGGACAGATACTGGAGCTGAAGCGCCAATACTTGGGCCACCTGATATGAAGAGCTGACTCATTAGAAAAGACCCTGATGCTGGGAAAGATTGAAGGCAGGAGGAGAAGGGGGCAACAGAGGACAAGATAGTTGGATGGCATCACTGACTCAATGGACATGAGTTTAAGCAAGCTCAGCAAGATGGTGAAGGACAGGGAAGCCTGGCGTGCTACAGTCCATGGGGTTGCAAAGAGTCGGACACAACTGAGCAACTGAACAACAAAGAGGGAATTTTATAGATAGATGTTGTACTCCTCTCATGGAGCTATGGATACTGAAGTCCATGTTACAGCAGAAATAATGGAAGAAGCAAAGGATATTTAACCCCACCCTATTAAACCACCATTTCTGTGTATGGGGCTCAGGCATCTCCATTTCTGGAAAGCTCCCAGCAGATTCAGATGTCTGGTTTTAGAACCAACTAGACAGAACCCTTTCTGTGTTCAAGTGGTGCTTGTCATGTGAATTACTTTAGAATTCCTACATGTCCTGCTGCTGCTGCTGCTGCTAAGTCGCATCAGTTGTGTCCGACTCTGTGCGACCCCATAGACGGAAGCCCACCAGGCTTCTCTGTCCCTGGGATTCTCCAGGCAAGAACACTGGAGTGGGGTGCCATTGCCTTCTCCGTCCTACATGTCCTACTATACTGTAAATGATGTACAATAAACATTTTATTATGATGCTATTGTCTTTATCTCTAGCAAATAGTTACTACATATTTTTATGGCCACTGGAAATTCCAAGTTATATCAGAATTACCTTTGCTTTCCAGAGCAGGTGTGTGTCAAAGGTGGCTGAGTAGTGCTATCTGAAGTCAACCTTTGGAACCATGGCTTCTCATCCCTTGATTTTGTGTTTGCAGAGCCTTTGAGCAGTGTGTAGGGAGCTCACATCTCTAACTGAGTGAACTAATAGATGTAATAAGCTGTCATGATTTGTTTTTCATGACCCAGTGGTTATTATATATTCATACTTAGCAACTGCCTGCTCCAGCCTCTCACTTTTTTCCAACAAACAGTTCAGTGTGACACCTAGCAGTGAGGTTTTTGATGAAACACACTGCACAGAAGCCTTTTTGCCAAACAGCACAACTCAACAGAGATTAGTTTTCAGTCTAACAGAATTTTAGAACTATGGTTCATCTGGCAACCATGCAGTAATGCCAATAGCAATAAACATTATTTGGGAAAAACATGCAAAGGACTGTCTTTGTGTAAATTATATATAACTATTAGCATTAAAGTAGCATGATTGATTTCTTTAAATGAGTCATACTGGGATAGTTAAAGGCTTTCATTTTATCCTTATACTCTGAGACTTTTCATACCATTGGAGGGTTCTGGGTCAAATGGGTGCTAGACCATGGCCCATACAAACTATAATAAAACCACAATTTTATAGCTCAAAGCTGGCTGCTCTAATTATGGGTCCTTTTAAGTGTTTTCTTTAAACCTCTCTAAAATGCTATTTTTTTCTTTTTGCCCAGCTTTCTATTTATTGCATTCTCATTTATTTCGGTGGGTGATGGTTCTATGAATAGTACCCACTGGCAAAAAAAAAAAAAGGAGGGATTTCAAAATTGCTATTCATTTACCCAGAGCTTCCTGCTATCAGTGGCTATGAGCCAGTTCTTAAGACCCCTGTGGTGAAGAATGGCGTGTATGTACTTACAGTCATATAAAATGTATGAAAACATAAAAGATCTTGTAGTATGCTGATGTTCCCGGGATTTTTATAGAAAATGTGTTGATTCTGAATCTCACATTACCAGTTTGGTTGTCTCATTATATAACCATAATCAAAGCCTTAGAGGGAGATACTTTGTTCTGTTTCTCCAAGGAGATGAGGAAGCCTTTGATGACCTCTTGCTAATTGATGTTACTCAGCAGTCAGATCCCAAACACATGATTCTGTAAATGCCAGAAAATGGGTTATTTTTGCGATGATTGCTGATCAGGTGAGGTTAATGTGAGTTTCTTAAATGAGCAAAAGTGAAGGGCAATTTGGAATTGGAACTCCTGATGAATTTTCAGGGTGTTTACTGGGAGGCAAGTTTACTTCAGTAAATGGAGAATAGGAATTCTCTTTAATGTAAATGATACAGTCTGATCTCGGAAACTTTGGATGATACTTTTGAAGTTTGTCGCAAAACTTTTGTTGAGAATACAGGCACTGGGCTCCTTTTAATCCATGCTGTTATCAGTGGTAAGAGACAGAAGACTTCCTGCTTTACCCTCAGACTGAAATCCAGGAGCTTCCTTTGGTTAGATGCGCATTCACAGAAACTTGATTTCCTATAGCCCAGACCTGGAAATCACACAAAGGTCCTTCAGTGGGTGAATGGATAAATAAACTGCGCTAAGTCCACACAATGCAAAACTACTCAGAAATAAAAAGGAATGAAATATTGATACACACAAAAGCTTAAGTGAATCTCAAAGATGTGCTGAATTAAGGAAGCCAGTCTTTAAAAAAAACTGAATCTTCTTTGATTTTATGTGCATGGCATTCTGTAAAAAAACAAAGCAATAGAGACAGAGAATGTACCAGCTGTTGCCAGAGTTAGGTTAGGGGTGGGAAAAGTGACTGCATACGAATTTTATAGTAGAGGGAGTTTTTAAAGTTTTTTAAATTGTTCTAATTGCTAGAAAAATTTTGTTTCTTCATTGTGGTGATGGTTTAAAGAATCCACACGTGTGTTAAGATTCATAGAATAATATACCTTACCCACAAAGATCAATTTTGCTGTATACTAAGCTTTTTAATTAAAAATTTGTGCAGGAAAATTTTTCCTGCTATTGATTCTCTGGAATCTTCCATATTGATGCTGGAAGAGCATGTTGGTAATTATTTCCATGGACTCATCATTTATCATGCTACATAGAGTAGCAGTTCTCAAGTATTCTGATCTCAGGACTCCTTTACAGCCATATACTTTATGGAGTTCCCCAAGGAACTTTTATGTATATTAAAATCATTTAATGTGGGTTATATTTATTACTGTACTATAAATAAAAGCATGAAAATAAACATTCATTTAAAATAATAATAGTAAACTCATTGCATACAAAAAATGTATTTTCCACAACAAAAAAATTTAGTGAAAAAAGTATCATTGCTTTACATTTTTGAACGTCTCTTTAACGTTTGGCTGTTCTCACTGCATTCAGTGTGCTGTGATGTCACATGTCAGGTATTCTCACTGTACCCTCGTGAGAGAATGAAGTGAAAAAGATAGATAATATCTTAGTATTTTCAAAGATGCTTTTTACATTCTCAGACTGTCCTTTTGGAACCATAGCTTTAGAGACAGCAGAAACAGGGACTTGTCTTCACCCTGCATCTCCTGTAACACTCTGGCCACCATCAGACCTTGTTTTTCTAAAGAAATATTTTCAGCCACAGTCCTTAATTGATCACCATAAGGCTTTTTGACATTTCCAGTAAATTTATAGATCTTTAGTACCTTGGATTGGATTGGTCTGTTTTAAAATTCTGTATTCACAGCTCACTGGCAAGATTTTTTGGCATACTATAAACGTATCCTCCTTTTCTCATCTTATACCAGGTTTTGAAGATTTTTAAGTGCATGCTTTGATGAAATTATGGATTATAGATCAAGGAATGACTATGAATGGTCCACAATGCAAGGAAGACGTAGCAGTGAACTAACTCAGAGTTCTGTTGTTTTCATCCCACAAATGTCTTCCAAACGATAACTGTCTCTTCAGTAGATGTGTGTTGGGCCTCTTCTTCAGTATCCACCCCCATAGAATGAATGTATTTCTGGGGGTGCAGAAAAGAGAAGAACATGATAACTGCCCTTAGGAAATTGATTGTGTAATGGGCACTCTGTGTTTCTTCGTTTATATTAAACTGACATTTTCATCTTCCCAACTGTCAGTCTTCTTTTACATATTTTTAAAAAGTTTAAAAATGTACATTCCACATTAAAATGTGCATGAATTAGCTTCAAGAGCTATTTTCCTTATTGAAGGCCATAGAGAAATTCTGAAAGCATTTCTAAGATCAGTGCAACAGAACTCTAAATTAGTGGTTTGGTAATGGATACAGCATGGTGTTTTATTTAGCACAGCTTCATCACCATTGTCTTTTTCTTCACTCTCAGTTGTTGCTGCTTCTGGGAAGAATAAAACTAAACATCTTATAATTAATAAAATTCTAGCTACATTCCCTTTGGTGAGGGAGCAAATAATAATCTAGTGACATCTTCAACTACAAGCATAAAGTGAAGTGAAGTCGCTCAGTCGTGTCCGACTCTTTGCGACCCCATGGACTGTAGCCTATCAGGCTCCTCCGTCTATGGGATTTTCCAGGCAAGAGTGCTGGAGTGGATTGCCCTTTCCTTCTCCAGGGGTTCTTCCTGACCCAGGAATCGAACCCGGGCCTCCCGCATTGTGGGCAGACGCTTTACGTCTGAGCCAGTACAAGCATACCTTCACTAAAAATGAGGTCTGCCCTAATTTCTAATTATATGGTGAGCGAAAGTTGCTCAGTCGTGTCTGACTCTTTGTGACTCCACGGACTATACAGTCCGTGGGATTCTCTAGGCGAGAATAATAGAGTGGGTAGCCTTTCCCTTCTCCAGAGGATCTTCCTAACCCAGGGATCGAACCCAGGTTTCCCGCATAGCAGGTGAATTCTTTACCAACCGAGACACAAGGGAAGCCCAATTGCTAATTATATGATGAAGACCCCATGTTTATGTAAAACACTGACCTGTCTCCAGAGTTCTTAATTTAAAACCCATCAGGCATTACTGCTTCATGGTCCAATAGTGTATCTCAGATCCACATAGCTCCTGCATCAGTGCCTCATTCACATTTGCAAATTATCTTCTAAACAATTTCACTGTATCAATGCTGCTCAAACATTTTTGGGCTCTTTCTCTATGTGTTTAAAGAACCGTCTTCAATTCAGGTCAGTTCAATCGCTCATTCGTGTCCGACTCTTTGCGACCCCATGAATCGCAGCACGCCAGGCCTCCCTGTCCATCACCAACTCCCAGAGTTCACTCAGACTCATGTGCGTTGATTTGGTGATGCCATCAAGCCATCTCATCCTCTGTCGTCCCCTTCTCCTCCTGCCCCCAATCCCTCCCAGCATCAGGGTCTTTTCCAGTGAGTCAGCCCTTCTCATGAGGTGGCCAAAGTATTGGAGTTTCAGCATCAGCATCAGTCCTTCCAATAAACACCCAGGACTAGTTTCCTTTAGGATGGACTGGTTGGATCTCCTTGCAGTCCAAAGGACTCTCAAGACTTCTCCAGCACCACAGTTCAAAAGCATCAATTCTTCGGCGCTCAGCTTGCTTCACAGTCCAACTTTCACATCCATACATGACCACAGGAAAAACCATAGTCTTGACTAGACGGACCTTTGTTGGAAAAGTAGTATCTCTGCTTTTTAATATGCTATCTAGGTTGGTCATAACTTTCCTTCCAAAGAGTAATCATCTTTTAATTTCATGGCTGCAGTCACCATCTGCAGTGATTTTAGAGCCCCCAAAAATATAGTCTGACACTGTTTTCCATCTATTTCACACGACGTGATGGGACCAGATGCCATGATCTTAGTTTTCTGAATGTTGAGCTTTAAGCCAACTTTTTCACTCCTCTTTCATTTTCATCAACAGGCTTTTTAGTTCCTCTTCACTTTCTACCATAAAGGTGGTGTCATCTGCATATCTGAGGTTATTGATATTTCTCCCGGCAGTCATGATTCCAGCTTGTGCTTCTTCCAGTCCAGCGTTTCTCATGATGTACTCTGCATAGAAGTTAAATAAGCAGGGTGACAATATACAGCCTTGACGTACTCCTTTTCCTATTTGGAACCAGTCTGTTGTTCCATGTCTAGTTCTAACTGTTGCTTCCTGACATGCATATAGGTGTCTCAAGAGGCAGGTCAGGTGGTCTGGTATTCCCATCTCTTTCAGAACTTTCCACAGTTTATTGTAATCCACACAGTCAAAGGCTTTGGCATAGTCAATAAAAGAGAAGTGGATGTTTTTCTGAAACTCTCTTGCCTTTTCCATGATCCAGCCGATGTTGTCAATTTGGTCTCTGGTTCCTCTGCCTTTTCTAAAACCAGCTTGAACATCTGGAAGTTTGCGGTTCACGTATTGCTGAAGCCTGGCTTGGAGAATTTTGAGCATTACTTTACTAGTGTGTGAGATGAGTGCAAAAGTGCAGTAGTTTGAGCATTCTTCAGCATTGTCTTTCTTTGGGATTGGAATGAAAACTGACCTTTTCCAGTCCTGTGGCCACTGCTGAGTTTTCCAAATTTGCTGGCATATTGAGTGCAGCACTTTCACAGCATCATCTTTCAGGATTGGAAATAGCTCAACTGGAATTCTGTCACCTCCACTAGCTTTGTTCATAGTGATACTTTCTACGGCCCACTTGACTTCACATTCCAGGATGTCTGGCTCTAGGTGAGTGATCACACCATCGTGATTATCTGGGTCGTGAAGATCTTTTTTGTACAGTTCTTCTGTGTATTCTTGCCACCTCTTCTTAATATCTTCTGCTTCTATTAGGTCGATACCATTTCTGTCCTTTATTGAGCCCATCTTTGTATGAAATGTTCCCTTGGTATCTCTAATTTTCTTGAAGAGATCTCTAGTCTTCCCCATTCTGTTGTTTTCCTCTATTTCTTTCCATTGATCACTGAGGAAGGCTTTCTTATCTCTCCTTGCTATTCTTTGGAACTGCATTCAGATACTTATATCTTTCCTTTTCTCCTTTGCTTTTTGCCTCTCTTCTTTTCACAGCTATTTTTAAACCATCTGCAGACAGCCATTTTGCTTTTTTGCATTTCTTTTCCATGGGGATGGTCTTGATCCCTGTCTCCTGTACAATGTCACGAACATCCGTCCATAGTTCATCAGGCACTCTATCAGATCTAGTCCCTTAAAATTATTTCTCAGTTCCACTGCATAATCATAAGGGATTTGATTTAGGTCATACCTGAATGGTCTAGTGGTTTTCCCTACTTTCTTCAATTTCAGTCTGAATTTGGCAATAAGGAGCTCATGATTTGAGCCACAGTCAGCTCCCAGTCTTGTTTTTGTTGACTGTATAGAGCTTCTCCATCTTTGGCTGCAAAGAATATAATCAGTCTGATTTTGGTGTTGACCATCTGGTGATGTCCATGTGTAGAGTCTTCTCTTGTGTTGTTGGAAGAGGGTGTTTGCTATGACCAGTGCATTCTCTTGGGAAAACTCTATTAGCCTTTGCCCTGCTTCATTCCGTACTCCAAGGCCAAATTTGCCTGTTACTCCAGATATTTCTTGACTTCCTACTTTTGCATTCCAGTCCCCTATAATGAGAAGGACATCTTTTTTGGGTGTCAGTTCTAAAAGGTCTTATAGGTCTTCATAGAACCACTCAACTTCAGCTTCTTCAGCCTTACTGGTTGGGGCATAGACTTGGATTACTGTGATATTGAATGGTTTTCCTTGGAGACGAACAGAGATCATTCTGTCGTTTTTGAGACTGCATCCAAGTACTGAATTTCGGACTCTTTTGTTGACTATGATGGCTACTCCATTTCTTCTGAGGGATTCCTGCCCGCAGTAGTAGATATAATGGTCATCTGAGTTAAATTCACCCATTGCAGTCCATTTTAGTTCGCTGATTGCTAGAATGTTGACATTCACTCTTGCCATCTCCTATTTGACCACTTCCAATTTGCCTTGATTCATGGACCTAACATTCCAGGTTCCTATGCAATATTGCTCTTTACAGCATTGAACCTTGCTTCTATCACCAGTCACATCCACAGCTGGGTATTGTTCTTGCTTTGGCTCCATCCCTTCATTCTTTCTGGGGTTATTTCTCCTCTGGTCTCCTGTAGCATATTGGGCACCTACCGACCTGGGGAGTTCCTCTTTCATTATTCTGTCTTTTGCCTTTTCATACTGCTCATGGGGTTCTCAAGGCAAGAATACTGAAGTGGTTTGCCATTCCCTTCGGCAGTGGACCACATTCTGTCAGACCTCTCCACCATGACCCGTCCGTCTTGGGTGGCCCCACAGGGCATGGGTTAGTTTCATTGAGTTAGACCAGGCTGTGGTCCATGTGATCGGATTGGCTAGTTTTCTGTGATTATGGTTTCAGTTTGTCTGCCCTCTGATGCCCTCTAGCAACACCTACCATCTTAGTTAGGTTTCTCTTACCTTGGACGTGGGGTATCTCTTACTGATTAAGAACTTCAAGGATCAGGGGCTGTTACACCACAGCCTTCCAAGAACACAAACACATGGCGCCCCAGCGTCTCCTGCCTTCCCTCCCTCCAGCTGGAGCGAGATCCTGACCCCCTCTCTGGGGGCTCTGGGGCTGGACTCCTCCACTCCAGCCACGCGGGCACCGGTGGAGAGGCTCGTCCCCATCAGCTGGCCTTAGCACCCGCCGTTCATGCCTCGGCCGCCGCGTGCACAGTTCGTCTGGCGCAGCCATTCCGTCCTCACCGCGTTCTCCAAGGAGGGCGCCCCCCCGCACCGCCCCCCACCCCGTCGCTCACCTGCATGATGGTCTTGTGGATCTTCCACAGCCGGTATGTCTCCCCTCCTCGTCCATGATAGCCACGCTCTCACACACTGCGCCTGGGACCGGCACAGCCCACGCCCACTGATCCCTCTTAGAAAACGACAAAAACCGCTCCTCTTTGCCTTGCCATTGAACCACTGCCCTGTTTTTCCCAAACATCTTTAATAGCATAATCTACATGGTCTCTGCTTCTGCTTTCTCATTTTCCATTTAGTCGTCTTCTACTGAATCATGGTCATGAGTATCCTCCTAATTCCCAAATCTTTACTTCTTGTCAGTCCTCATCCTACGTGACTTCTCAGTAGCTAGCAACGCAGCCAACCTTTCTGACATCTCTTTCAATCCTTGCTTTCTTGATACTATTTGTTCTTTCTCTGCTTATCTCCCTTTTGGAAACTCTCTCCCTATTGCTTTTGCTTCCCCACTCCCACAGAGTATTTTACTTTTACTTTCCCTCTACCTACTGTTTAAGTAGTGACAATTCCATTCTCGTTCCTCTGATCAGTATTATTTCTCGCTGTGGGAAATTTAATTCATTCCAGTGACTTTAGATCATATTTCTATGCTGATAACTCCAAAATCTTTATCTCAGGTCTCAGCTTTTCCTTTCTGAGGCCCAGAACTGTCCTTATAATTGCATAATAAAGTTATCTAGCCCAAATGACATCAGTTCAGTCACTTTGTCGTGTCCGACTCTTTGCAACCCCATGAATCGCAGCACGCCAGGCCTCCCTGTCCATTACCAACTCCCAGAGTTCACTCAGACTCACGTCCATCGAGTCAGTGATGCCATCCAGCCATCTATCCTCTGTCGTCCCCTTCTCCTCCTGCCCCCAATCCCTCCCAGCATCAGAGTCTTTTCCAATGAGTCAACTCTTCGCATGAGGTGGCCAAAGTACTGGAGTTTCAGCTTTAGCATCATTCCTTCCAAAGAAATCCCAGGGCTGAGCTCCTTCAGAATGGCATAGGGTTCCTCAAATTCAAGGTTTTCAAACTAGTTATCTCTCCCACTACCCCAGTGACCTACTCTTTCTCCATCATTCTCAGTGATTGCACCATCCATTTATTTAGCTAGTCTGTAATAACATTGAGAAGCTACAATGTACTAGATGTTGCTCTATTTTAAATGCGTCATTTAATTATAATAGAAATAATGATAATAAATGCTGTTGATAACATTATGTAGTACTTATGTGCTAGGTGTGAGATGAGTGCAATTGTGCGGCAGTTTGAGCATTCTTTGGCATTGCCTTTCTTTGGGATTGGAATGAAAACTGACCTTTTCCAGTCCTGTGGCCACTGCTGAGTTTTCCAGATTTGCTGGCAAATTGAGTATGGCACTTTCACAGCATCATCTTTCAGGATTTGAAATAGCTCAGCTGGAATTCCATCACCTCTACTAGCTTTGTTCGTAATGATACTTTCTACGACCCACTTGACTTCACATTCCAGGATGTCTGGCTCTAGGTGAGTGATCACACCATCGTGATTATCTGGGCCGTGAAGATCTTTTTTGTACAGTTCTGTGTATTCTTGCCACCTCTTCTTAATGTATTCTGCTTCTGTTAGGTCCATACCATTTCTGTCCTTTATCGAGCCCATCTTTGTATGAAATGTTCCCTTGGTATCTCTAATTTTCTTGAAGACATCTCTAGTCTTCCCCATTCTGTTGTTTCCCTCTATTTCTTTGCATTGATCGCTGAGGAAGGCTTTCTTATCTCTCCTGGCTATTCTTTGGAACTCCGCATTCAAATGGGAATATCTTTCCTTTTCTCCTTTGCTTTTTGCTTCTCTTCTTTTCACAGCTATTTTCAAGCCGTCTGCAGACAGCCATTTTGCTTTTTTTGCATTTCTTTTCCATGGGGATGGTCTTGATCCCTGTCTCCTGTACAATGTCACGAACCTCCGTCCATAGTTCATCAGGCACTCTATCTATCAGATCTAGTCCCTTAAATCTATTTGGCCACCTCATGCGAATTGTTGACTCATTGGAAAAGACTCTGATGCTGGGAGGGACTGGGGACAGGAGGAAAAGGGGACGACAGAGGATGAGATAGCTGCATGGCATCACTGACTCGATGGACGTGAATTTGAGTGAACTCCGGGAGATGGTGATGGACAGGTATGCCTGGCGTGCTGCGATTCATGGGGTCGCAAAGAGTCGAACATGACTGAGTGACTGAACTGTACTGAACTATGTGCTAGGTACACTTTGGTGTATCTTACGTGTTAATTCATTTAATCCTCACAACAATCCTACATACTGTTACTTACCTCATTTTAGAAATGAGGCGATTCAGCTCAGTAACTTTAAGAAGTCTATCAGGTATATAGCTGTAGAGTGCCCAGTTCTGTGTGACCAAAGCTAGTACACTAAATTACTAAACTGTGCTAACCAGACCCAGACCCTCTCTCTTTTATGCCATGCAGATCTAAATTAGGTGTTTTCTGCTTGAAAATTATTTATTGTCTTCTTTTCATAAATTATTTGTTATGTTCTAGACACCATTATTCTACCAAACCTACCTAAGGGATTTGGTATCCTTCTATAAATAAATTCTGTTTGAGGATGGCTACATCTTTTGGAACCAGGGACCAAGCCAGTGCCTTTTGTATGTCCTTAGTCTCTCAGTCATGTCCAACTCTCTGCAACCTCATGGACTGCAGCATACAAGGCTTCCCTGTCCTTCACTATCTCCTAGAACTTGCCCAAACTCATGTCCAGTGAGTCAGTGATGCCATCCAACCATCTCGTCCTCTGTCGTCCCCTTCTCCTCCTACCTTCAGTGTTTCCCAGGATCAGGGTCTTTCCTAATGAGTCGGCTCTTCACATCAGGTGGCCAAAGTATTAGAGCTTCAGCTTCAGCATCAGTCCTTCTAATGAATATTCTGGGTTGATTACCTTTAGCATTGACTGGTTTGGTCTCCTTGTAGTCCAAGGCACTCTCAAGAGTCTTCTCCAGCATCATAGCTCAAAAGCATCATTTCTTCAGCATTCGGCCTTCTTTATGGTCCATCTCTCACATCTATACATGACTATGGGAAAAACCATAGCTTTGACTATATGGACCGGCAAACTGATGTCCCTGCTTTTTAGTATGCTGTCTAGGTTGGTCATAACTTTTCTTCCAAGGAGTAAGCATATTTTAATTTCATGGCTGCAGTCACCATCTCCAGTCATTTTGGAGCCCAAGAAAAGAAAGTCTCTCACTGTTTTCTCTTTTTTCCCATCTATTTGCCATGAAGTGATGGGACTGGATGCCATGATCTTCATTTTCCAAATGCTGAGTTTTAAGCCAGCTTTTTCACTCTCCTCTTTCACTTTCATCAAGAGGCTCTTTACTTCCTCTTCACTTTCTGCCATCAGGGTGGTGTCATCTGCATATCTGAGGTTACTGATACTTCTCCCAGCAATCTTCACTCCAGCTTGTGCTTCATCCAGCCTGGCATTTCGCATGATGTACTCTGCATATATATTAAATAAGCAGGGTGACAATATACAGCCTTGATGTACTCCTTTCCCAATTTGGAACCAGTTCATTGTTGCATGTCCAGTTCTAACTTGCTTCTTGACCTGTGTACAGATTTCTCAGGAGGCAGATAAGCTGTTTTGGTATTCTCAGTATATGTGTGTGTGTGTGTGCTGTATACTATATGCTGTTAAATTATCTTTTCTTTTAACTGACTTCTTATCTCATCTGATTCATGACCCCTCATTCCCTTCTTGGAAGCTTCCTGTTATTTTTCAGCTCCCTGTGAAAAGTGAAAGTGAAAATCACTCCGTTGTGTGGGACTCTTTGCAACCCCATGGACTATAGAGTCCATGGAATTCTCCAGGCCAGAATACTGGAGTGGGTAGCCTTTCACTTCTCCAGGGGATCTTCCCAACCCAGGGATTGAACCAATATCTCCCACATTGCAGGTGGATTCTTACCAGCTGAGCCACCAGGGAAGCCCAAGAATACTGGAGTGGGTAGCCTTTCCCTTCTCCAGCAGATCTTCTGAACCTAGGAACTGAACCAGGGTCTCCTGCATTGTAGGCAGATTCTTTACCAACTGAGCTATCAGGAAAGCACTTCGCTTATACTGCTATCATACCACCTGCCATTTTGTGCTCATTGTTGAGCTAGCTATCTCTTCTTATTTACCTGTAAATAATCAAGGATGTAGTCACTTATTCCCTTGTGTACTTCCATACCCAAACACAACTGATACACAGTAGGCTCTCAGATAATATTTACTTGATATATGGAAATAAAATTTGTACTGTGATTTTGGAGTGGGAACATACAAAGATCTGACATATCAAATACTTCATTTTTGGAAATTTATTAACTCTGGTTTCAAAATATTTTGTTCATTGATAAGTCTATCTCTGGGGAATGTGACAATTTAGTTGCGACATTGAGGAAAATTATTTTTAAGAGTTATAAGCATTAGGGTTATATGCCATCTGGCTTCACATTCATTGGTAGCCAAGTATGCAGAGAAATGCTAACTAGAAACTCACAAAATAAGAAACCATGAATTCTTCCTTTGGAAATAGCAGGTGGAATTAAATGATATCTTATTGGACCTCCTTTTGCTACTCCTGTTTCAGAATCATTTACCACATCAGTGGATCCATAATATTCCATTTACAGACCAAGCAGACCGTTTTTGCTGGATTGATTCATTGAAATGAACAGCTGAAACAAGTTAAAAATCCATCATCACATCCCTGCATAATTTAAAAATGAATTTAGTTGATATGAAACAGACATTTGTTTTTATTGTCTCAAAGATTGGACTTTTCCTCTAGTAAAGCAGAATAATGTATCTATATGGTGTTCTAACTTGAACAGTACATAAAGATTAGTAAATAAGGCCCCATTAAAAATACTTATACTGTAAGTAACATGAGTCCCAATAGCATTTCTAATGTCCATTAATGCTTATTCTGAGGATCAGAGCTCATTTTACTGAGCCATTTAGTCAAACCGTGTGATTATTTAGAAAGTTAATTCATGCATACTAAAATCTAGCTTAAGTAATTCAGAGGGTAGGAGGTAAAACTCTATGGAGACGATAGTCCTTTTTGTTATTTAATGATCAGCCATAATTAACTTGCAAATTTGAAATAATTAGAACAAATTAAAGGTATTTAACTTTGCCTCCCTAAAGAAAAATTGAAATTGCACCAAATGCAGCTTTAAATTATTCAAATCTCAGAGGTCTCCGCTAGATTTTTTTTATAATGCCTTTTCTATGATGAGAATACCAATCTGCTTTTTGTCAGAAGGCATCCTATCAAGTAATTGTTCTTTGTGTTTAATAAGTGACAGCTCTTCTTCTTTGTAAAAGTATTCAAGTCTCTCAAGACTACATCAGCATTTCCATGGCATTTTAATTCAATAAAACAAAAGGTTAATGTTTTTCTGCTTTTTAAGGAATGCAAATACAAGTGGTATTCAATTGGTCCTGAATGACATTTAAAATTTACTATTGAAGTTCAGGCAGACTATCGCGATATTAGATTTGGGAAAAATAGAAAGAAAATTTCAAGGAGTTTTGGATTATTAGAATTTTACTGAACTTGAAGGACTGAAAATGTGTTTTTCTTTCCCCATCCTAAATTGCAGCTACTCAGAGTTTCCCATCTAGTATTTTATAAGGTTAAAATATGGAGATATAATTCAATAAAATCTTAATAACTTAAGAATGACTTATACAGTGTGGCAATCCTAAATGCCATGAGTTTAGACATTTGCTGTCTTGATTTTGAGCATTTTACCATCACTTTAACAGCTCCAACAGACGCCAGTTAAGAACAGCAGAGAATTATTTCTAGTAATTTCATCATATCAGTGAATGATATCTTATATTAGACAGAGACCCTCAGTGAATTTTGTTCACATTTTATCTGGACTGTATGAAATATGAGAAACACTGATCATCTGACAGTTAGGTTTTGACTTTGTGGTCTCCCACACAGAGAATGAATGGTCCAAAATGTGTGCACACTGAATGGTTCTTCAACTTAGTACCCAATTCTACAGTTTTGCACACAAAATATAGTTTATAATTTTGATATTATCTCAGCATATCTATCGAAAAGTTTCTTTGGTAATTCTTTTCCTGTTTAACTTTATTTTTTATCAACTTTAAATATATATTTAATTAAAATGTACAAGAAGTTTGTGTTGTAACAAATGAATATACCTGTGTAAGTAACAGCCTAATTAATATAAAAAGGATCCATTGTTCCAAAGAGTACTTTGCCCTACTTTCCAGTAAGCCCCTCACAAACCTCTGACCCAGTGATCTAATTTCTGTCACTTAAGACAGCTTTGCGTGTTCTGAATTTTCATATAAATGACATCATACAGTATGCATGTAATTGGCATCTTTTACTCACTGTATGTTTTGGAGATCTTTGCATTTTACTGCATATTTCATTAATCCATTACTTTTTAAATTCCTGATGGGGAAACAGTGGAAACAGTGTCAGACTTTATTTTGGGGGGCTCCAAAATCACTGCAGATGCTGACTGCAGCCATGAAATTAAAAGACGCTTACTCCTTGGAAGAAAACTTACGACCAACCTAGATAGTATATTCAAAAGCAGAGACATTACTTTGCCGACTAAGGTCCATCTAATCAAGGCTGTGTTTTTTCCAGTGGTCATGTATGAATGAGAGTTGGACTGTGAAGAAGGCTGAACGCCGAAGAATTGATGCTTTTGAACTGTGGTGTTGGAGAAGACTCTTGAGAGTCCCTTGGACTGCAAGGAGATCCAACCACTCCATTCTGAAGGAGATCAGCCCTGGGATTTCTTTGGAAGGAATGATGCTAAAGCTGAAACTCCAGTACTTTTGGCCACCTCATGCAGAGTTGACTCATGGAAAAGACTTTGATGCTGGGAGGGATTGGGGGCAGGCGGAAAAGGGAACGACAGAGGATGAGATGGCTGGATGGCATCACTGACTCGGTACGTGAATCTGAGTGAACTCCGGGAGTTGGTGATGGACAGGGAGGCCTGGCATGCTGCGATTCATTGGGTCACAAAGAGTCAGACACGACTGAGCGACTGAACTGAACTAAGCAGTACATTGTATAAGTATCCCACAACAAGTTTATCAATTCATTTGTTGATGGACATTTACATTGTTTCCAGATTTGGGCAGAAAACAGAAAATCTGAACTTCTGTAAACATTTGTGTGCAAGTCCTTTATAGACATATTTTCTTTCTCTTAAGTAGCCAGATAGGAGTAGAATATATAATATTCTAAGGTTACTCTTAACTATACTTAAAATGCCCAAACTGTTTTATAAAGTTGTAAACTTTACAGTCTTAACCACCAAAGTATCAGAATTTTATTTACATCATGTCATTGCCAAGGCTTGATATAGTCAGACTTTTTTATTTCAACCATTTTGGTGGCTGTTAAATGATACCTTATTGTGATTTTAATATGCAGTTGTCTGATGACTAATGATGAAGACCATATTTTAATGTTGCTGTTGGCCATTCGTATATCTTCTTTTGGAAAGTATCTATTAAGATCTTTTAATCCATTTTTAATTGGGAAAATAATCATTGAACATAGAACTCTGCATTTTTTGGATCAGATATGTTTTGTGAATATTTTCTCCCAGTGTGTAACTTGCCAATTTATTTCCTTAATAGTCTTTTGAAGAGCAAGACTTTTTCTTGATGAAAGTTAAAAAGATATTTTCCTTTATTTTCTTACAGAAGTTGTATGTGGTGTAATGTAGGGCTCTAGGTTCATTCTTTCTCTATACAGATATCCCATTATTCTAACACCATTTGTTGAAAAAAGGCTAATTTTTTTTCTTCATTGAATTGCCTGATGCCTTTTCAAAATCAGTGGGATATGTACACCCATGAACACACATATATGGATTTCTATTTCATTGATCTACAAGTCCAGTCTTCTGGCCATGTCACATAGTCTGGATGACTTTAACATTATAGAAAATCTTGAAATAAATTATCTTCCAACTTATTTTTCTTATTAAAAATTATTTTAATAAAAAACTTATTTAATAATACTTTTCTTTTTAAAAGAAAATGATTAATTATTTTTTAGCTATTTCATTTTCTTTACATTTTAAATTCAGTTTATTGATTTCTATTAAAGAGGTGAAATTGTGATTGGATCAATTTAGGAGAATTGACATCCTAAAAATATTGTTTTCCAATCCATAAGCATGGTATATCTCTAAGTTTATTTAGATTTTTAAAAATTTACCTCAGTTATATAGTGTCAGTATAACAATCTTATACCTTTTTCATTGAATTTATTAGTAGTATATAGAAAGAGCATTGAATTTTTAATATTTACTTTGTATACTGCAGTCTTGCTAAATGCACATAATCTAGAGGCTTGCTTGTTTTCTTTGTTTGTTTGGTAGATTTCATAGGATTTTCAAGTTCATAGTCAGGTGAACAGCCATAACAACAGCTTTAAGGCTTGCCATGCTTCATGTTTCTCATTTCTTATTTTTAACTTGCTGTGTTAACTTTTAATTCAGTATTAAACAGAAGTGATTAAGGAAGACATCCTTGCTTTGTGCTCAAGGAAAAGGCATTCAATTTTTCACCAATTAATATAATGTTAAATATGGATTTTTGATAGTAGTTCTTTATCAGATTAAAGTGAGCTCCATTTTTTTATGTGAACATTTTTATAATTCTTGATGCATATTACCAAGTAACATTCCAGACGGGTTGTATCCATTAACTGTAGGACTAGTAATATATGACTAAATATGTATGTAATAGTAATGTATGACTAAATTTTCATAGTAAATAAGTTCCCTAGTTTCCTTAGTTTTTATTTTCTCAAATGCTTTTCTTACACTTAATGATATAATCATATGGCTTTGCATCTTTATTCTTTTAATGTGATGATTTACATGGATTTCTAATGTTAAGCCAACATTTTATTTTAGAAAAATATTCATTTGGCCATTATGTAGTACCTTTTATATATTGCTGCATTTGATGTGCTATTATTTTGTTGAGGATTTTTGTGTCTATGTTCATGAGGGATACCAGTTTGTAATATTCAGTTCAGTTCAGTTCAGTCACTCAGTCATGTCCGACTCTTTGCGACCCCATGAATCACAGCACGCCAGGCCTCCCTGTCCATCACCAATTCCCGGAGTTCACTCAGACTCACGTCCATCGAGTCAGTGATGCCATCCAGCCATCTCATCCTCTGTCATCCCCTTCTCCTTCCTGCCCCCACTCCCTCCCAGCATCAGAGTCTTTTCCAATGAGTCAACTCTTTGCATGAAGTGGCCAAAGTACTGGAGCTTCAGCTTCAGCATCATTCCTTCCAAAGAACACCCAGGGTTGATCTCCTTCAGAATGGACTGGTTGGATCTCCTTGCAGTCCAAGGGACTCTCAAGAGTCTTCTCCAACACCACAGTTCAAAAGCATCAATTCTTCGGCACTCAGCCTTCTTCACAGTCCAACTCTCACATCCATACATGACCACTGGAAAAACCGTGCCCTTGACTAGACGGACCTTTGTTGGCAAAGTAATGTCTCTGCTTTTGAATATGCTATCTGGGTTGGTCATAACTTTTTTTCCAAGGAGTAAACATCTTTTAATTTCATGGCTGCAGTCACCATCTGCAGTGATTTTGGAACCAAAAAAAATGAAGTCTGATGCTGTTTCCACTGTTTCCCCATCTATTTCCCATGAAGTGATGGGATCGGATGCCATGATCTTTGTTTTCTGAATGGTGAGCTTTAAGCCAACTTTTTCACTCTCCTCTTTCACTCTTATCAAGAGGCTTTTTAGTTCCTCTTCCCTTTCTGCCATAAGGGTGGTGTCATCTGCATATCTGAAGTTATTGATATTTCTCCCAGCAATCTTGATTGCAGCTTATGCTTCTTCCAGCCCAGCGTTTCTCATAATGTACAGAAAACTATAGTCGATCTAATCACATGGACCACAGCCTTGTCTAACTCAATGAAACTAAGCCATGCCCTGTGGGGCCACCCAAGACTGGTGGGTCATGGTGGAGAGGTCTGACAGAATGTGGTCCACTGGAGAAGGGAATGGCAAGCCACTTCAATATTCTTACCTTGACAACCCCATGAACAGTGTGAAAAGGCAAAATGATAGGATACTGAAAGAGGAACTCCCCAAGTCAGTAGGTGCCCAATATGCTACTGGAGATCAGTGGAGAAATAACCCCAGAAAGAATGAAGGGATGGAGCCAAAGCAAAAGCAATACCCAGCTGTGGATGTGACTGGTGATAGAAGCAAGGTCCGATGCTGTAAAGAGCACTATTGCATAGGAACCTGGAATGTCAGGTCCATGAATCAAGGCAAATTGGAAGTGGTCAAACAGGAGATGGCAAGAGTGAACATCGACATTCTAGGAATCAGTGAACTAAAATGGACTGGAATGGGTGAATTTAACTCAGATGACCATTATATCTACTACTGAGGGCAGGAATCCGTTAGAAGAAATGGAGTAGCCATCATGGTCAACAAAAGAATCAGAAATGCAGTACTTGGATGCAATCTCAAAAACGACAGAATGATCTCTGTTCGTTTGTAATATTACTTTATTGTAATAACTTAATGAGCTTTTGGTATCACATAGTAATATGAAATTAGTTGAGAAGAGTTCCCTCCTCTTTTAGTTACTGAAAGCTTGTACAAAATTAATAATATTTCTTCCTTAAATATGATAAAAGATACCAGTTATCTGATCAGTTTTCTTTGTAGGGATGTTCTGATTATGAATTCAATTATTTTAATAGCTATGAGGGTATTCATATATTTCCTGTTTCTTCTTGAGTCAGTTTTAACAAGTTGTTTCTTTCAAGAGGTATGTGCATTTCATTTCATCTTAATTATTGAATATGGTGGCATAAAGTTGTTCATGAGATAGCCTTAATATTCTTTTACTATCTGTACCATCTATAGTGATATCCCCTCTCTGATTGATGATATTCATAAGTTTTTTCTTTTTCTTAGTTTGTCTTGGATTAGGAGTTTATCAGTTTTATTATAACTTTCAAAGGGCTAGCTTTTATGTTTTTATTACTGTGTATTTCATCGAGTTCTACTCTTCATTGTTTCCTTTTTTCTACTTGCCTTGTATCTAGTTTGCTCTTATTTTTCTAGCTGTGTAAAATGGATGTCTTGTATTTTGGTTTTAATTTAGCTCCATTGTGGTTACATATTCTGTAGGTGTTTATCCTTTTAAAATGTATTAAATTTTATTTTATGACTCAACATCTGATTTGTCTTGGTCAATATTCCAAGTGTACTTTTAAACATTTATATTCTGCTGTTGAGTTATAATGTTCTATACATGAAAGTTAAATTGATGAGTAATGTTATTCAGATCTTCTGTAGCCTACTAAATTTTTGTCTTCTTGTTTCTATCAGTTGATAACAAGGAGATGTTAAAATCTCTAAATATAATGGTGCATTTCTCTATCTTTTCCTTTCTCTTATGAGTTTTCTATGTGTGCTTTGAAACTGCTTTAGATAATGCATATTACTTGAGAATGTTATGTGTGTCTGATGATTTGCCCCCTTTAATTTGCCCAAAATGAAATATTTTGATGATGAAATATTTCTCTTATATTTAGTTCTACTCTTTCTCTTAACATCTACTTTATTTGAGATCCTACAACCACTCTAGCCTTCCATGTGTACTGTTTGCTTGGCTTGCCTCCTTGCATCCTCTGTGTCACCCTGTTTACCCTTATACATTTAAAGTGTGACTCTTGTAAACAATATGTGGCTTTTTGCATTTTTCTGTAGCCTAACGATCTTCCTTCTATTTGATGTGAATGTTTAATTCACTTTAATTATTGATACTTATTGGATTTCTATCCTGCTAATCATATCTATTCTCTGTTCCTCTGTTTTTCCTTTTCTCCTTTTTTGGGGAGGGGAAAGGGAGAATAGTAATCTTTCTTAATTTTTAAACAATTTCTCTATTATTTCATTAGCTATAGCTCTTTGATTTCCTTTAGTGACTTCTATAGGGATTATAATATGCTTTCCTAACTTATTAAAGTCTATATAATACTAACATTGTGTCATTTTATGTAGACTAAAGAACTTTTATATTATATATTTACCTCTCCATTCTTTGTGATATTATTGTCATATATATTATAGCTCAGTTTAGCTCAGGCGCTCAGTCGTGTCCGACTCTTTGCAACCCCATGAATCACAGCACGCCAGGCCTCCCTGTCCATCACCAACTCCCGGAGTTCACTCAGACTCACGTCCATCAAGTCAGTGATGCCATCCAGCCATCTCATCCTCAGTCGCCCCCTTCTCCTCCTGCCCCCAATCCCTCCCAGCATCAAAGTCTTTTCCAATGAGTCAACTCTTCGCATGAGGTGGCCAAAGTACTGGAGTTTCAGCTTTAGCATCATTCCTTCCAAAGAAATCCCAGGGCTGATCTCCTTCAGAATGGACTGGTTGGCTCTCCTTGCAGTCCAAGGGACTGTCAAGAGTCTTCTCCAACACCACAGTTCAAAAGCATCAATTCTTCGGCGCTCAGCCTTCTTCACAGTCCAACTCTCACATCCATACATGACCACAGGAAAAACCATAGCCTTGACTAGACGGACCTTAGTCGGCAAAGTAATGTCTCTGCTTTTGAATATTACTGCTCAGTGTGTTATAAATTCTCTTCTTTAAACATGCATTTACCTTTTAATGGAGCTTCCTAGGTGGCGCTAGTGATAAAGAACCCACCTGCCAATGCGTGAGACACAAGAGATGTGGATTTGATCCCTGGGTCAGGAAGGTCCCCTGGAGAAGGAAATGGTGACCCACTCCAGTATTCTTGCCTGGAGAATCCCATGGATAGAGGAGCTTCGCAGGCTACAGTCCATGGGGTCACAGAGAGTTGGACACAACTGAAATGAGTTAGCACACACACACAAATATCTTTTAATGACATTAAGGGAAGAATGAGAAAGTACAGAGTTTTGTATTTATTTACATATGTCCTACCTCTGATGCTCTTCATTTCGTAGATCCAGGTTTCTAACTGATTCTTTCAACCTGAAAAACATATTGTTTCTTGTTGTGTAGGTCTGCTAACAGCACATTTTCCCTGTTTTTGTTTATCTGAAAAATGTTATTTCTCCTTCCTTTTTTTGAAGAATATTTTCATGAGATACAGAATTCTAAGGTGAAATTTTGGGTTTTCTTATTTTTTGGTTTTTAGCACTGTGAAGATATTGTCTACTATCTGCTGGCTTTCATTGTTCTTATGAGAAGGTAGCTGTCAAAATCATTGTTTTGTATGTAATTGAAATTTTATCTGGTCGTTTGCAATCTTCTTTGTCTTTGGTTTTCAACAGTTTGGGTCTGTGGGTCAACGTTTTTCATCATATTTGGGAAATAGTCTGCCATTATTTGTATAACATGCTATTTCAAATATTTTTTCTACTTCATTTCCTATCTCTTCTCCTTCCACAACTTCAGTAATGTTTGTTAGGGAGCTTAATATTGCTTCTGAGGTCTCTGTTGTTGTTGTTGTTGTTCAGTCACTAAGTCGTGTCTGACTCTGCAACCCCATGGGCTGTAGCATGCCAGGCTTCCCTGTCCTTCACTATCTCCCTGAGTTTGCTCAGACTCATGTCCATTGAGTTGGTGACGCCATCCAACCATCTCAGCCTCTATTGCCCCCTTCTCTTCCTGCCCTCAGTCTTTCCCAGCATCAGGGTCCTTTCCAGTGAGTCAGCTCTTTCACATCAGGTGGCCAAAGTATTGGAGCTTCAGCTTCAGCGTCAGTCCTCCCAATAAATACTCAGGGTTAATTTCCTTTAGGATTGACTGGTTTGGTCTCCTAGGAGTCCAAGAGACTCTCAAGAGTCTTCTACAACACCAGAATCCGAAACCATGAATTCTTCACTGCTCAACCTTCTTTATGGTCCAACTCTCACATCCGTACATGACTACTCAAAAAACCATAGCCTTGACTGTATGGACCTTTGTAGGAAAAGTGATGTCTCTGCTTTTTAATGTGCTGTCTAGGTTTGCCATAGCTTTTCTTCCAAGGCAGAAGACTTTCTCACTGCAGAGGTAGCCCAGTGAGAACTTAGTGTATAAAGTACCTGTACAGAGGTGTGCTGGTGGAAATACCCAGAACAGTGTTGTGGTGATTGGCAGGGGAGGGATGGCTAGGAATTACGGCAGTGGTGATGGAATATTTTCATACAAGAGGACTAATTAAGTAAATAATTGTATTAAGGAAATGGTAGCCAAGTTTCTTCTCTGTTACAGAATGGAGTTACATAAATGGAAAGGTAAAAACCTGAAATGAACCCTGTTGGTTTGGGGTTTGAATTGGAGATACTAGTGTAAACTCATGATTTTCAGTGTTTACCTAGATACATAAATTAATGCATATGTACATACATACATGCATATAGTCTCTTACCCTATGAGAACTGAGGAGCAGTGATAATCCAATTCTATCAGCTTAAAAAAAAACCTAAAAGATATTAATATCAGATCTCCTTGAAGAAATGGCTGATTCCATAACTGAGCCAGAAATTGGACAATATAGCAATTATTTAGACATGGAATGACTGGTACCTAAACTGGCCACTGGAGAAAGGAAGAAAAGATTTCATAGGTGTCTGTTTCCCTATTCTATCTTCTAAATCAAGGACTTGCCCTTCAAGTTTTGTTAAATGACTCATGCCAAAATTTGAGTAATTTGTATTGATTTTCTCTCTTGTGCTTTCATTCTGTTAAAAATCGATCTTCCCTTCCCTAATTTTCCTCACACCATAACACCCCTTTCCTTCCTCTGCCCCCCAGCATTTCGTAAATGTGCCTTACGGAACCCCTGTCTCACAGACGTTAAACTCTTCTCATCCTCAGCCTTTTCACATGCAAGAAATGATTTCTCCCATTCTTGGCCATAGTTTAGTGATTTTCAGTACTTGCTGGACAATGAAATTACCTGTGACGCTTTAAAGGAGGAGAGGGGGAGGCATGTCATGTGACTCACTCCAGACAGATTCATTCCATTTCTAAGAGTGGGAAGGATAGCCAATCACTCTTCTAAAATGTTTCCCAGATCATTTGAATTGTGTATCATGTATAATTTGAATTATGAATCACTGCCTCAATTTGGCATCTTTTCGGAGAATGCTGCTCTCCAGGCCATTTTTTCTGTCACCTCTGGCAAACCACACAGACTATAGTATCAGCACTTCCTGTCTTCCTCATTCCAGTACCTCAAACTTTTTTTTTTTAAGTTCACAGTTTTGTTTTTCTTTTTTTAATTGAACCAACATCTCAAACTTTTAACTATAATTTTCTCTGCAGCAAACCTCCTCTATGTGAATCTCAGGGTATCTAGTCTTACAACCCATTCTTCCTTTTCTTTGTTTTCTATCATCATCTCAGAACTTAACATCCACTCAAAGTCACTTCCCCCCCACCCACATGTCCTAACCCCATTCTGTGTGATTGCAGTATCCGTGTGGTTGATCTCTCTGTTGCCATAGCTAAGGAGATTTGTCTTCCACAGTTCACTCCAGCTTTCTTTAGCCATACCATCCATGGCCATGTCCAGAGCTTGTTCTCCCCTCCTGCGTTCCCATCACGGAGATCGCTGACTGGTACTCGCTTTATACCCCACCTCTTTCCCCTGAGTCTAGTCATGTTTTCACTTCTCACATAGACTATACCAAAAGTTTTGTTTGCTTTTCGTGTTGTTTTGTTTTGTCTTTGTTTTACCTTAAAGAGACATCTAAATCCTTCACTTCTCCCCTCTTTTGCCAGTCTTTCAGTCCCCTCTTTGTCTTCCTTTTTTCCCCATGTACACTCTAGACCAAGTGGTTGACCTAAACTCCTCTTTTATCAGTATGCAAATTTCCCTTGACCTCTAGTGTGAAGCACCCTCCATGTAGAATCCTAACCCTGGATCAAGCTCTCAGGCTGCTTTCTCTTTTATATCTATGCCCCTGAGCCCCAAAGAAAATTTACGATTTCTAATTCTGTTAGGCTGTCAACATGGCGGGACAATGTCATTGTTGTTCTTGGTCATTTCACCTTCAGTTCCCTCAATACTGGCTCTAAAACACTATTTTCCTCCTCAGTACCCATTTCTTTCACTCACAGGAATGGATTTACCTCCTCCCTCACAGGCAAAATTGAAAGTAAAGCATGTACTTTCTCAACTCTGTCTCTCTCAACTCCACCACCCTAAAGTCAGTCAGCCAATAAGCAAAAACCTGCAGGGTTGTTGATCCATCCGTTCTCTTGAACGACCTTTCCAGATGTTTTGTAGACACCTCAAGCTACATTTAATCCCTGCCCCCCACCACCACCTTCTCTCTACCGCTTATCCACCCAAATTCTGCCATTCATTCTCAAGTCATTCCTCTCTCACTTTTCACATGCAGACACTTACCAAATGCTACCAATTTTAAATCCTAAATATATTTTAAAAGTTGCCTCCTTCCCATTTCTACCACTTCTCTATTTCAGACTCGCACCATCTCTCATCAGAGCTGTTTCAGCCACCTTCTCACTCATCGAGGCCATTCTCTAAACTGCGCCAGGGTAATTTTTCATAAATTCAAGTTGCAGCATGTCATTTTTCTCCTTAGAGCCCTTTCATGACTCCATCTTGCTGACAAGGTAAAGTTCAACCCCATGACATGAAAAACCAAACCTTTCATGACGTTACCCTTCCCATCTGTCTTGCTTCACCCTCCACTTGTGCATACCCAATACCCAAACTTGATGCTATAACAGTACCAAACTTTTTAAGTTGCCCAAAATATATTATGACGTTTTGATATTTAGTATATTGGCTAATACCATTTCCTTCTAATACTATATCTTTCCATCCTACTATCCTTCCTTGTGTGTGTGTGTTAGTCACTCAGTCATGTCCAGCTCTTTGTGACCCCGTGGACTATAGCCTGCCAGGCTCCTCTGCTCATGGAATTCTCCAGCCAAGAATACTGGAGTGGGTTGCCACTCCCTTCTGCAGGGGATCTTCCCGACCCAGGTATTGAACCCAGGTCTCCTACATTGGAGGTAGATTCTTTACTATCTGAGTACCAGGGAAGTCCTTCCTTATCCCCTGCTTATCCACCAAGATTTAGTTTGAATGCTTCAGGAATGTCTCTTCAGTCATGCAATTAGAGTTAAATGCCCTGCCTTTCTGCCCCCATAAACATCTTGCTGTGAAAAGCTCCTAGAGAGACAGGAGAACCAGACCATCTCACCTGTCTCCTGAGAAACCATCTTACCTGTCTCCAGGTTTCCCTTCAAGAAGCAACAGTTAGCATGTACAGAGCAATTGATTTGTTCAAGATCAAGAAAGGAGTACGACAGGGCTGTGTGCTGTCACCCCGTTTCTTTAATCTATACACTGAGCACATGATGAGAAATGCCAAGCTGGATGAGTTACAAGCTGGAATCAAGATAGGTGGATAGAAACATCAGCAACTTCAAATATGCAATTGATATGACTCTAATGGCAGAAACCAAAGAGGAACTAAAGAACCTCTTGATGAGCGTGAAGGAGGAGAATGAAAGAGCCGGCTTGAGACTAAATATTAAAAAAACTAAGATTATGGCATCCAGCCCCGTTCAGTTCAGTTCAGTCGCTCTGTCGTGTCCGACTCTTTGTGACCCCATGAATCGCAGCACGCCAGGCATCCCTGTCCATCACCAACTCCCGAAGTTCACTCAGACTCAAGTCCATCAAGTCGGTGATGCCATACAGCCATCTCATCCTCTGTCATCCCCTTTTCCTCCTGCTCCCAATCCCTCCAGACATCAGTGTCTTTTCCAATGAGTCAGCTCTTTGCATGAGGTGGTCAAAGTACTGGAGTTTCAGCTTTAGCACCATTCCTTCCAAAGAACACCCAGGGCTGATCTCCTTTAGAATGGACTGGTTGGATCTCCTTGCAGTCCAAGGGACTCTCAAGAGTCTTCTCCAACACCACAGTTCAAAAGCATCAGTTCTTTGGCGCTCAGCTTTCTTCACAGTCCCAACTCTCACATCCATACATGACCACTGGAAAAACCATAGCCTTGACTAGACGGACCTTTGTTGGCAAAGTAATGTCTCTGCTTTTCAATATGCTATCTAGGTTGGTCATCTGAGTTAAATTCACCCATTCCAGTCCATTTTAGTTCACTAATTCCTAGAATGTCGACGTTCACCCTTGCCATCTCTTGTTTGACCACTTCCAATTTGCCTTGATTCATGGACCTGACATTCCAGGTTCCTATGCAATATTGCTCTTTACAGCATCAGATCTTGCTTCTATCACCAGTCACATCCACAACTGGGCGTTGTTTTTGCTTTGGCTCCATCCCTTCATTCTTTCTGGGGTTATTTCTCCACTGATCTCCAGTAGCATATTGGGCACCTAATGACCTGGGGAGTTCCTCTTTTAGTATCCTATCATTTTGCCTTTTCACACTGTTCATGGGGTTCTCAAGGCAAGAATACTGAAGTGGTTTGCCATTCCCTTCTTCAGTGGACCACATTCTGTCAGGCCTCTCCACCATGACCCGCCAGTCTTGGGTGGCCTGGTAGGCATGGCTTGGTTTCACTGAGTTAGACAAGGCTGTGGTCCTAGTGTGATAAGATTGACTAGTTTTCTGTGAGTATGGTTTCAGTGTGTGTGCCCTCTGATGCCCTCTTGCAACGCTTATTATCTTACCTGGGGTTCTCTTACCTTGGCGCGGGGTATCTCTTCACGGCTGCTCCAGCAAAGCACAGCTGCTGCTCCTTACCTTGGATGAGGGGTATCTCCTTACCGCCACCGTTCCTGACCTTCAACGTGGGATAGCTCCTCTAGGCCCTCCTGTGCTGCACAGCTACCACTCCTCGGGTTGCTCCTCCCAGCCCTTGGCCCTGGCCTCGGGCGTAGGTGGCTCCTCCCAGCTTCAACCCTGGCCTCGGGCTCGGGGTGGCTCCTCAAGGTCACCGCCCCTGGCCTCCGGCACGAGGTGGCTTCTCCTGGCCGCCACTGGCCTCGGACACGGGGTAGCTCCTCCTGGCCGCTGCCCTGACCTCGGACACGGGGTGTCTCCTCCTGGCTGCCACTGACCTCGGATGCGGCGTAGCTCCTCTCGGCCGCCGCCCCTTACCTTGGACTCGGGGTGTCTCCTCCGGGCCATCGCCCCTGACCTTGGAGGCGGGGTAGCGCCTCGCAGCCGCTGCCACTGACCTGGGACACAGGGTAGCTCCTCTGGGCCGCTGCCCCTGACCTGGGATGCAGGGTAGCTCCTGTCGGCCGTTCCTGCGCTGTCGCAGCCTGGCACTCTAGGCCGCTGCCCCTGACCTCGGACCTGGGGTAACTCCTCTCGGCCGCACATAGTGAGCCGGCTCGCAGCCACCTGCGCTTAATGATCCAGCTCGCAGTACTGCGGGGAGGAATCCCTCATAAGAAATGGAGTAGCCATCATGGTCAACAAAAGAGTCCGAAATATAGTACTTAGATGCAATCTCAAAAACGACAGAATGATCCCTGTTCGTCTCCAAGGAAAACCATTCAATATCACAGTTATCCAACTCTATGCCCCAACCAGTAACGCTGAAGAAACTGAAGTTGAACGGTTTTATGAAGACTTACAAGATCTTTTAGAACTAACACCCAAAAAAGATGTCCTTTTCATTACAGGGGACTGGAATGCAAAAGTAGGAAGTCAAGAAACACCTGGAGTAACAGGCAAATTTGGCCTTGGAATGCGGAATGAAGCAGAGCAAAGACTAATAGAGTTTTGCCAAGAAAATGCACTGGTCATAGCAAACACCCTCTTCCAAAAACACAACAGAAGACTCTACACATGGACATCACCAGATGGTCAACACCGAAATCCGATTGATTATATTCTTTGCAGCCAAAGATGGAGAAGCTCTATACAGTCAGCAAAAACAAGACCGGGAGCTGACTGTGGCTCAGATCATGAGCTCCTTATTGCCAAATTCAGACTCAAATTGAAGAAAGTAGGGAAAACTGCTAGACCATTCAGGTATGACCTAAATCAAATCCCTTATGATTATACAGCGGAAGTGAGAACTAGATTTAAGGGTCTAGATCTGATAGATAGAGTGCCTGATGAATTATGGACAGAGGTTCGTGACATTGTACAGGAGACAGGGATCAAGACCATCCCCATGGAAAAGAAATGCAAAAAAGCAAAATGGCTGTCTGGGGAGGCCTTACAAATAGCTGTGAAAAGAAGAGAAGCGAAAAGCAAAGGAGAAAAGGAAAGATATAAGCATCTGAATGCAGAGTTCCAAAGAATAGCAAGGACAGATAAGCAAGCCTTCCTCAGCGATCAATGCCAAGAAATAGAGGAAAACAACAGAATGGGAAAGACCAGAGATCTCTTCAAGAAAATTAGAGATACCAAGGGAACATTTCATGCAAAGATGGGCTCAATAAAGGGCAGAAATGGTCTGGACCTAACAGAAGCAGAACATAAGAAAAGGTGGCAAGAATACACAGAAGAACAGTACAAAAAAGATCTTCACGACCCAAATAATCATGATGATGTGATCACTAATCTAGAGCCAGAATTCTTGGAATGTGAAGTCAAGTGGGCCTTAGAAAGCATCACTATGAACAAAGCTAGTGGAGGTGATGGAATTCCAGTTGAGCTATTTCCAGTCCTGAAAGATGATGCTGTGAAAGTGCTGCACTCAGTATGCCAGCGAATTTGGAAAACTCAGCAGTGGCCCCTGGACTGGAAAAGGTCAGTTTTCATTCCAATCCCAAAGAAAGGCAATGCCAAAGAATTCTCAAACTACCACACAATTGCACTCCTCTCACACGCTAGTAAAGTAATGCTCAAAATTCTCCAAGCCAGGCTTCAGCAATATGTGAATCGCAAACTTCCAGATGTTCAAGCTAGTTTTAGAAAAGGCAGAGGAACCAGAGATCAAATTGCCAACATCCGCTGGATCATGGAAAAAGCAAGAGAGTTCCAGAAAAACATCTACTTCTCTTTTATTGACTATGCCAAAGACTTTGACTATGTGGATCACAATAAACTGTGGAAAGTTCTGAAAGAGATGGGAATACCAGACCACCTGACCTGCCTCTTGAGAAACCTGTATGCAGGTCAGGAAGCAACAGTTAGAACTGGACATAGAACAACAGACTGGTTCCAAATAGGAAAAGGAGTACGTCAAGGCTATATATTGTCACCCTGCTTATTTAACTTCTATGCAGAGTACATCATGAGAAACGCTGGACTGGAAGAAGCACAAGGTGGAATCAAGATTGCTGGGAGAAATATCAATAACTTCAGATATGCAAATGACATCACCCTTATGGCAGAAAGTGAAGAGGAATTAAAAATCCTCTTGATGAAAGTGAAAGAGGAGAGTGGAAAAAGTTGGCTTAAAGCTCAACATTCAGAAAACGAAGATCGTGGCGTCTGGTCCCATCACTTCATGGAAGATAGATGGGGAAACAGTAGAAACATTGTCAGACTTTATTTTTGGGGGCTCCAAAATCACTGCAGATGATGACTGCAGCCATGAAGTTCAAAGACGCTTACTCCCTGGAAGAAAAGTTATGACCAACCTAGTTAGTATATTCAAAATCAGAGACATTACTTTGCCAACTAAAGTCCGTCTAGTCGAGGCTATGGTTTTTCCTGTGGTCATGTATGGATGTGAGAGTTGGACTGTGAAGAAGGCTGAGCGCCGAAGCATTGATGCTTTTGAACTGTGGTGTTGGAGAAGACTCTAGAGAGTCCCTTGGACTGCAAGAAGTTCCAACCAGTCCATTCTGAAGGAGATCAACCCTGGGATTTCTCTGGAAGAAATGATGCTAAAGCTGAAGCTCCAGTACTTCGGACACCTCATACGAAGAGTTGATTCATTGGAAAAGACTCTGATGCTGAGAGGGATTGGGGGCAGGAGGAGAAGGGGACGACCAAGGATGAGATGGCTGGATGGCATCACTGACTCGATGGACGTGAGTCTGAGTGAACTCCAGGAGATGGTGATGGACAGGGAGGCCTGGCATGCTGCGATTCATGGGGTCGCAAAGAGTCGGACACAACTGAGTGACTGAACTGAACTGAACTGATCTAGGTTGGTCATAACTTTTCTTCCAAGGAGTAAGCGTCTTTTAATTTCATGGCTGCAGTCACCATCTGCAGTGGTTTTGGAGCCCCCCAAAATAAAGTCTGACACTGTTTCCACTGTTTACCCATCTATCTCCCATGAAGTGATGGGACCAGATGCCACGATCTTCGTTTTCTGAATGTTGAGCTTTAAGCCAACTTTTTCACTCTCCTCTTTCACTTTCATCAAGAGGATTTTTAATTCCTCTTCACTTTCTGCCATAAGGGTGATGTCATCTGCATATCTGAAGTTATTGATATTTTTCCTGGCAGTCTTGATTCCAGCTTCTGCTTCTTCCAGTCCAGCGTTTCTCATGATGTACTCTGCATAGAAGTTAAATAAGCAGGGTGACAATATACAGCCTTGACGTACTCCTTTTCCTATTTGGAACCAGTCTGTTGTTCCATGTCCAGTTCTAACTGTTGCTTCCTGACCTGCATACAGGTTTCTCAAGAGGCAGGTCAGGTGGTCTGGTATTCCCATCTCTTTCAGAACTTTCCACAGTTTATTGTGATCCACATAGTCAAAGGCTTTGGCATAGTCGATAAAGCAGAAATAGATGTTTTTCTGGAACTCTCTTGCTTTTTCCATGATCCAGCGGATGTTGGCAATTTGATCTCTGGTTCCTCTGCCTTTTCTAAAACCAGCTTGAACATCTGGAAGTTTGCGATTCACATATTGCTGAAGCCTGGCTTGGAGAATTTTGAGCATTACTTTACTAGCGTGTGAGATGAGTGCAATTGTGTGGTAGTTTGAGAATTCTTTGGCATTGCCTTTCTTTGGGATTGGAATGAAAACTGACCTTTTCCAGTCCAGGGGCCACTGCTGAGTTTTCCAAATTCGCTGGCATACTGAGTGCAGCACTTTCACAGCATCATCTTTCAGGACTGGAAATAGCTCAACTGGAATTCCATCACCTCCACTAGCTTTGTTCATAGTGATGCTTTCTAAGGCCCACTTGACTTCACATTCCAAGAATTCTGGCTCTAGATTAGTGATCACATCATCATGATTATTTGGGTCGTGAAGATCTTTTTTGTACTGTTCTTCTGTGTATTCTTGCCACCTTTTCTTATGTTCTGCTTCTGTTAGGTCCAGACCATTTCTGCCCTTTATTGAGCCCATCTTTGCATGAAATGTTCCCTTGGTATCTCTAATTTTCTTGAAGAGATCTCTGGTCTTTCCCATTCTGTTGTTTTCCTCTATTTCTTGGCATTGATCGCTGAGGAAGGCTTGCTTATCTGTCCTTGCTATTCTTTGGAACTCTGCATTCAGATGCTTATATCTTTCCTTTTCTCCTTTGCTTTTCGCTTCTCTTCTTTTCACAGCTATTTGTAAGGCCTCCCCAGACAGCCATTTTGCTTTTTTGCATTTCTTTTCCATGGGGATGGTCTTGATCCCTGTCTCCTGTACAATGTCACGAACCTCTGTCCATAATTCATCAGGCACTCTATCTATCAGATCTAGACCCTTAAATCTAGTTCTCACTTCCGCTGTATAATCATAAGGGATTTGATTTAGGTCATACCTGAATGGTCTAGCAGTTTTCCCTACTTTCTTCAATTTGAGTCTGAATTTGGCAATAAGGAGCTCATGATCTGAGCCACAGTCAGCTCCCGGTCTTGTTTTTGCTGACTGTATAGAGCTTCTCCATCTTTGGCTGCAAAGAATATAATCAATCGGATTTCGGTGTTGACCATCTGGTGATGTCCATGTGTAGAGTCTTCTGTTGTGTTTTTGGAAGAGGGTGTTTGCTATGACCAGTGCATTTTCTTGGCAAAACTCTATTAGTCTTTGCTCTGCTTCATTCCGCATTCCAAGGCCAAATTTGCCTGTTACTCCAGGTGTTTCTTGACTTCCTACTTTTGCATTCCAGTCCCCTGTAATGAGAAGGACATCTTTTTTGGGTGCCAGTTCTAAAAGGTCTTATAGGTCTTCATAAAACTGTTCAACTTCAGCTTCTTCAGCCTTACTGGTTGGGGCATAGACTTGGATTACTGTGATATTGAATGGTTTTCCTTGGAGACGAACAGGGATCATTCTGTTGTTTTTGAGATGGCATCCAAGTACTGAATTTCGGACTCTTTTGTTGACTATGATGGCTACTCCATTTCTTCTGAGGGATTCCTGTGCGCAGTAGTAGATATGATGGTCATCTGAGTTAAATTCACCCATTGCAGTCCATTTTAGTTCGCTGATTGCTAGAATGTTGACATTCACTCTTGCCATCTCTTGTTTGACCACTTCCAATTTGCCTTGATTCATGGACCTAACATTCCAGGTTCCTATGCAATATTGCTCTTTACAGCATCAGATCTTGCTTCTATCGCCAGTCACATCCACAACTGGGCGTTGTTTTTACTTTGGCTCCATCCCTTCATTCTTTCTGGAGTTATTTCTCCACTGATCTCCAGTAGCGTATTGGGCACCTGCTGACCTGGGGAGTTCCCCTTTTAGTATCCTATCATTTTGCCTTTTCATACTGTTCATGGGGTTGTCAAGACAAGAATACTGAAGTGGTTTGCCATTCCCTTCTCCAGTGGTCCGCATTCTCTCAGACCTCTCCACCATGACCCATCCATCCGTCTTGGGTGGCCCCACATGGCATGGCTTAGTTTCATTGAGTTAGACAAGGCTGTGGTCCTAGTGTGATTAGAATGACTAGTTTTCTGTGAGTATGGTTTCAGTGTGTCTGCCCTCTGATGCCCTCTTGCAACACCTACCGTCTTACTTTGGTTTCTCTTACCTTGGGTTTGGGGTATCTCTTCACGGCTGCTCCAGCAAAGTGCAGCCGCTGCTCCTTACCTTGGATGAGGGGTATTTGCTCCCCGCCACCCCTCCTGACCTTGAACATGGAGTAGCTCCTCTAGGCCCTCCTGTGCCCGCACAGCCACTGCTCCTTGGAAGTGGGGTTGCTCCTCTCGACCGAGAAGGAGAAAAGGTGAAAGTAGTGACAGATTTCCTCTTCTTGGGATCCAAAATCACTGAAAATGGTGACTGCAGCCATGAAATCAGAAGACAGTTGCTTCTTGGCAGGAAAGTGATGACAAACCTAGACAGTGTGTTGAAGAGCAGAGACATTACTCTGTCAACAAAGGTCCATATAGTCAAGGCTGCAGTCTTCCCAGTGGTCACATACAGCTGTGAAAGCTGGACGATAAAGAAGGCAGCACCAAAGACTTGATACCTTCGAACTGTGGTGCTGGAGAAGACTCCTGAAAGTCTCTTGGACAGCAAGGAGATCAAAGCAGTCAATCTTCAGGGAGCTCAACTGTGAATATTCACTGGAAGGACTGATGCTGAAGCTGAAGCTCCAGTATTTTGGTCATCTGATGCAAACAGATGACTCACTGGAAAAGTCCCTGATGATGGGAAAGATTGAGGACAGAAAGAGAAGAGGGCATCAGAGGATGAGATGCCGAGATGACATCACTGATGCAATGAACATGAACTTGGGCAAACTCCGGAAGATGGTGAGGCCTAGTATGCTGCAGTCCGTGGGGTCACATGGGGTCACGCAACTGGGTGACTGAGCAACAACAACAAATAGCATGCATATTCCTGAATCATAGCATGTATCATATCATATTAAAAATTATCTGTTTTACACTTCCCCATCAGTCCAGTAGTTAAGACCCCATACTTCCAGTGCAGGGGGCATGAGTTTGTTCTCTGGTTGGGAAAGTTGTGCGTGCTGCACAGCATGACCTCCCCCTAAAAAAAGCATATGTCTTCATGTCTGTCTCCACCCATAAACTCACTCTGAGAACAGGATCCCAGTCTTGCCTGTGTTTGTGCCCCCAACACCTAGCACAGAGCAAGTCTTCAGTAAATGTTTGTTTTCCATAAATGCCAGCCCTAGCCCCGTTGCATATGTGAGTATGTCCTCAATAAATATCTGACGAATATGTAAATGAATGACTTGGCAATTTATTGAAGAGGAATAAGGAAAGCAGAATTTGAAACAGCTGAGGTTTTTCATCTTAGTAACAAGGAGGATGGTGATACATTAAATGAGAATGAAAATGGAGAGGAACTAGTTTCAGTATAAAGGTTATTTATTGCTTCAGCATGAGTTGGTTTTTGGAAAGGTAGGAAAAGACATCCCTTCACAGTTTTTTGGCAGATTCTTGAACAGGTCAACAGTTTTGGAGAGCATTGTGGATGAGGTGAATCTATTTATAAGTCATAATTGAGGGAAGATATGATGATGTGGCAAGGATTGCTCAGAAAGTACCAAGAGGAAAGAGAAAAAGACAAGGACAGAATCATCAGGAATGTCTGCATTTCAGAGAGGGAAGTAGAAGTGTTCCCAATAAAAGAAATGAGCAACAGCCTCCTAGAACTAGAAAACCCATCAAGATGTATGTCATGAACTCCAAGGGAAATAAGTTTTAAGAAAGGAGTCAGTTGTCAGAAGTCACATGACAATGTGGTCTTGTAACAAGTAAGATGGTTCAAAGAGAAAGTGCCACTAGACTTGTTCTCTGAAATATAGCGTTAGTAGGCATGTCTATTAAAATTATTTTCTAGAAGCTTGACAAAGAAAGAGAGAGATTATAGTAATACAAAGGAGATTGTGAAAGTTTTTGCTTTATAATTACAAACGTATATGTATTTTGTAAGAAATTTAAGTATTCAGAAAAATATAAATTATAGAAATCTTTCCCTTGGTAACTCTATTTCTACTTCTCTGGTTTGTTATTTATCCATCCAGAACTTAAAAAAAATATTTTTGTATATTTTTTTACAAAAATGAGATCACAGTATACCTTCTCTTATTGGAAATTGCTTTTTTCTAACTGTATACTATGTCATGAAGTTTATTCACAGTGGTGTAGAGAACTACTTCATTCTTTTTTTTTCATTTATTATTTTTTAATTGAGGTTTAGTTGATTTACGATATTGTATTAGTTCAGCTGTGTGACATAATGATTCAAAATTTTTATAGATTATGTTCATCTAAAAGTGAACTGAAGTGAAAGTCACTCAGTCATGTCCAAGTCTTTGCGACCCCATGAACTATACAGTCCATGGAATTCTCCAGGCCAGAATACTGGAACAGGTAGCCTTTCCCTTCTCCAGGGGAATCTTCCCAACCCAGGGATCGAACCCAGGTCTCCTGCATTGCAGGCGGATTCTGAGCCACAAGGGAAACCCAAGTTATTTGTAAAAGAGTGATTATATTCCCACCAACTTTCTCCCATTTGGTGGGTTGTCTTTTGTTTCTTCAGTGGTTTCTTTTGCTATACAAAAGCTTTTAAGTTTAATTGCTGTTGTTGTTTAGTCACTAAGTCATGTCTGACTCTTTTGCAACCCCGTGGACTGTAGCCCATCAGTCTCCTCTGTCCATGGGCAAGCAAGAATACTGGAGTGGGTTGCCTTTTCCTTCTCCAGGGATAAGTTTAATTAGGTCCCACTTTCTTATTTTTGTTTTTATTTTCTTTGCTTAAGAGACAGATCCAAAAAAAATATTGCTACAGTTTAGGTCAAAGATCGTTCTGCCTGTTTTCTTCTAGGAGTTTTTGTATATAGAGTGAGAAATTTTTCTAATTCCACTGTTGTTTATGTAATTCTGTGGGGTAACTTCTTAAAAGTACAGTTGTAAGAGGGTAGGTGCACTTTTATCTTGTAGTGACAAATCACTCAGCAAAGGGTTATCCCAATTTGCAGTTTCTCGTGCCCATGCTTTCTCTGAGTATTATTATAACTTTCCCACTTAAGGGAACACTTTTGGGATTTAGGTTTAGGTTTTGATTTTTAATGAAACATCCGGTCTTATTTGTAATCCTGGGAAAGCACAGAGAAGTTTGTGATTAAAAAAGAAAAAAAAAAGAAGAGGACTGGCAGGCCATAGTCACAGAGGGCGTGGGTCAAATGGTACCAAGAGTATGAGAGAAAGGTATGATTTTCTTTTGAGGTTTTTTAAATAATTCTATGTTTATTTTTGGCTGTGCTGGGTCTTCACTGCTGCACAGGCTTTTCTCTAGTTGTGACAAGCAGGTACTCCTGTCAGGTTGTGGCACACAGGTTGTGGCGCACAGGATTCTCATTGCAGTGGCTTCTCGTTGCAGAGCATAGGCTCAGGAGTTGTGGTGCTCGGGCTTAGTTGCTCCACAGCATGTGGAATCTTCCAGGATCAGAGATTAAACCTGTGTCTCCTGCATTGACAGGCCAATTCTTTACCACTGAACCACCAGGGAAGCCCCCTCTTCAGAGATGTTAATAGAAGAATAGTAGATGGGTAAATTTGGAAGTAAATGCAAATGAAAGAAGAAAATTTTTGTATAGTCATCTTTATTTCAGAGAAATTAGAATCCAGGTTCCTAGGATGGGATTTGGAATAAAGATACAGACAAACCTCTGTGTAAAATGGAAGGGAGGATTCCGTACTGGGAATGATCAACACTGGCTGGTATTGGGAGCGTGAGTGACCTGAGAATGTATGCCTTGGGGGAATCCAGTAGTCTTGGTGATGTTAACTTTTCTGTAAGAACAAGTAGAGATGTAGTTGTTGAATTTGCCAGGATTTGGGACTTCTGGGTTGAGGTAAATTTATCTTACATTCACAATGATGTAGTTTTATTCTCCCTATCTTCCTGCCACATGAAAAGAAGTTTTATGAGCTAAGATACACGTCCATTGTCAGGTCAATAAGGAAAAGTGACCCTTGGGTTCTGGTAAAAAAAAATTTAAGCTCCTAAATTTAATACACTGCTTTATGCCCATATAAAACCACACTGTTAACAGTTTTAGTTTCTTCATACCACTCTGAACATAAAGCTATATAATGTATTGACTTTTATTAATAAATTATGGTGTGAGCAAACATTACTAAAATTTCTGATCCACACAAAACAAACCCAGTGACTCTGACAGGTTTATGTGATTTGAATCCTGGACAAGGGCCTCATGGGATTCGTAATGGATCCAGTAATACTCCATCAACTTGTTCTAGTCTAGAGATTGCCTCTCTTTCTGGGAAGTTTAAATATTCTAGTTTTCAGAATATTACTCTTTGAATAAATTATTTTTCTTCATTTTAATTTTCACATTGTTTATGGTCGTAGGCAAGACAAAACGAAAGGATCACGAGATTGTGGTGAGCTTCAATTAGAAGGAAGGCACTGGTAGAATAGTAAGAGATTATAACACCATTATAACACTTCTCTCTAAAAAGTAAAATGTTCCAAGAGGAATTGTGCTAATGCTGGGAGCATATTTCACAAGAGAGAAAAATGTATGCATGTGTGTTTATTTTCATTAAAATTTCTTTTACTCCGTATTTGCCTTGTTGACTTTATAATGAAATTATATGAGGACAGAGACCAGTTCTCTCACATGCATTATAGTACTATTCCTCATATACTCTGAGTACATAATAAATACCATAACAATCGAAAACGAGAAACACAAATGCATTTTGAAGCAAACTGGTGATATTTTAATCCCTTATGTTCATTTTTAGTACTCAGAAACATTTTAGTTATGCAAGTCTTGTTTTAGCACACTTTTTATTTCTACAGATACTCTGGTTCTCAGTCATAGTCTGTGGCTTTGTTAGCAGTTTCATGAGTCTGACGCTTATTTCCCCAACTCCAAATATAAACTTTTGAGGATAAAAACCACAACTCCAGAATTGTTTTGGCAGGACACACAACAGGTCTTCAGTAAAATTTTTAAATTATATATCAATAAAAAAATAAGAAAAAGTTTCTACTGCCATGAATTGCATTTCAACTCATGCTGAATTTATATGCTTTTTTTGTGATCCATTCCCCCTTCTGTGCCCTCTATAGCTCATTCATGTTTATTCTTTTCAGTTTGTTGAAGTCAGAGTGTGATGACTGGACACTTGGAACATCACCATCCAGCAAAAAGTGCCAAGGCTCCACTAACAGTGGAGCAAGTAGAAGGGATAAGAAGACAGTTGGGTTTCAGTCACAGATGAAAGATGGTGCCCTATGGACCAGTCAGAAGAAAGATGCATGTCGATCCCAAAGAGGTGAGCTCAGCATCTGCAGTAGCAAAAGGGGAAGCTTTGGGGGCCAGGTTGCTAGTGGTTGCTAGCCATCAACTCCAGATGGTTTCCTGTAACCCTGGAGCAAGAGTTAAACGTGTTACAAACCAACATGCACCTGCAAGGCCACAGGTAACACGTCTTCTGGATCAGTGAATTGCATCAACAGTTCTTTTAGAATACTCATGAGAAACTATCTAATGTGTCCCTCTTTTTGCAAGCAGCTAACTGTAAGAATTATTCAGCAGTAAATATGGTCATCAGTTCAGTTCAGTCGCTCAGTCATGTCTGATTCTTTGCGACCCCATGAATCGCAGCATGCCAGGCCTCCCTGTCCATCACCAACTCCCAGAGCTTACTCAAACTCATGTCCATCGAGTTGGTGATGCCATCCAGCCATCTCATCCTCTGTCGTCCCCTTCTCATGCCCCCAATCCCTCCCAGCATCAGGGTCTTTTCCAATGAGTCAACTCTTCACATGAGGTGGCCAAAGTATTGGAGTTTCAGCTTTAGCATGGTCATAGACACAAAATAATACTTAAAACGAATAAAGAGGACCAGAAATTGAACATAAATCTTTGCTGGGAAAGTAAACTCTAACAACTGCCATTAATCCTCAATTAACTGGAAATATGAGGAGGGTGGAAGAGAAGTCATTGTGGCTAAAACAGAACCTCGTAAGTATTGCCTAGCAGTCTTTGAAGTACCAGTAATTCTTTCTACTTTATATGTGGTAGATATTTTAAGAGAAATCAGTTATAAATAACTATATGGAATATTAAGTGAAGCAGTTTAATTTAATTTCATATCCCAGTTGTTTCTGAAGTGGCTTTTGGTTTAATCTCTCCTGGAATCATTAAAGGAAGGACTCTGGGACAGAATGGAACAAGTCTGAGCTTCATTGGTCAGAAGAAAGCAAAGGGCCCCAAAAGGTCTCAGAGCCCACTTCTGTTTACTCCTCTTTCCCAGACATCTTTCTTGCCTGTTCACAACCATTAACCTCGATTTCCTCCTTGTTTACCTCTTTTTACTGGGCTAGCTAGCACTGTCCACTGCTAGTGTTAACCAACCAATTTCTCATAATCTCTCAAGTCACTCTCACATCTATTTGAGAATTGGACAGTGCTTTATGAGATCTTCCTGGGGCTTCCCTGGTGGCTCAGATGGTAAAGAATCTACTTGCAATTTAGAAGACCCAGGTTCAATCCCTAGGTTGGGAAGATCCCCTGGAAAAGGAAATGGCAACCCACTCCAATCTTCTAGTCTGGAGAATTTCATGGACAGAAGAACTCCAGTCCATGGGGTTGCAAAGAGTCAGGCACCACTGAGTGAAAATACTTTACTTTTATGAGATCTTATAGGTATACTACTCTCTGCCTTTCCTCATCAACTGGCAGCTTTGTCACGTTTTTGGTTTTAATTATAATTAATCTAGAAACCATTTAGTCCTCTCCCAGATAATTAAAAGAAGGTAATTGGTCCAAGTTTCAGAAGAGAGACTATCCACAATTTGAAAAAAGAGCAAAGGTACATTTCGTTTGATATAGGACAAAAGTTCTACAGACCTCTACTGTTTTAGGACAATTTAGACCAACTCTTGTCTTTTTAGACTTTGCTACCAGAAACAGAAATGAAACTGAGGAGACTTTGTATCTGAGATGGAGTCTTGTCTACTTTGTCTATTAGTCGTCCCTCAGAGATGGGACATTCTTACTTTTGGCTTCTTCTGTTCTTAGTCACTGCACTTTGGAGAGTGGAGAACCAGTCAAAATCGCTGTGGCGGTTACACTGCAAGGCTCAACATAGTCTTCTGTTAAACTGACAACAAACTTGTGATGTGTGTCAGCACTGAAATAAAATAGCAATATGAGAAAAATTTAGTGTAATAGCAAAGGGACAAATAACTTGTGTTATTGGCTGAGACCACAGCAACATTAAAAAGCTGCAATTGAAAAGGCACTTTGAGAAAGGTGTCATCAGGCCAGCCCTGCTGTGGAGGTTAATCTCTCCCAGGCCCAGCTACAGAAGCCGGAAGTCTACAAAGGGCTTGTGCCGTACCGCCCCCCACCAAAAAAAAAATCAATTTCTAATTTGAAACAAAATCATTTTTGACTAACGGGATTCAGAACCCATTACTTTTTGCTGTGTAGTCTGCTGACATTTCAGCACTTTCTGTTGTGCACAATGAATCCTAATAGTCATTTTATAATGTTACTAGACCAATCAATTTAACCAAGAAAAAGCTGTTACGATTCTGCAGTTTTCCAGGCACAGTACACTCATGCTTTTATTTTTCTCATTACTCTTTTTTTCCTTCCCCCTTTTTTGAGGGGTCATGGGGGAGGATTTATTGCATTATAGTGAGAAAAATAGAAAATTTTTCATCTTTTTAAAAGTATTCTGCTTCAAGGTATTCACAGCAATTATTAACTTTTTCTTCTACTCGCAAGAAATGCTGTCTTGTATGTTTCCCTTCTTTTATTCTAATATGGAAAGAAAAGCAAAATGATGGTATAGCTGATCACTGAGGAGCTGAAGTTGCCCCTTGGAGCTGTACTGCCCATTGCAGGGCTGGTGGTACACACAGATCACAGTACAGGGCAAGGTTATTGCACTGGCATTTGCAGTGAGAGACAGACTTTCCCAAGGTGTGCTGTAGCAGGATCAGACACCCCGTTTAGCATAAGGCCAATGACCTAACACTAATTGCCTAAGTTATACTGCTTGGTTTAGCATCTCCTTAATTGCTTTCCCCGCTTTAGCATGTCTGAATTTTTAAACATGTTATTCTTCTGTTTCATATCCTTTGTTACTTTTGTTGTCCTTTAATCATTAAGTACTACATAGGACATTTACTGCAGGACCATTAATCTTTATTATCAGTCTCTTACTCCCTTACCTCTTCTATCCGCCTCACCATTCTGTCAACTTTATTAATACCAAACACATTAAAAAAAAACGGCCTGATTCTTATCTCAAGAAATAACCTTGTGATTGTGAAAATACCAGTACAGTACAGTATTGTCAGAATTATGCTTGAGATGTAAATTGTTTTTCAATCATCAGTGCTTGGAATGTTCTTAGTTGCCTTTATTGAGCTCTGTGGAACAAGGAGACTTACTAAGGAAAATCCAAACTTGAATCAAGAACTTTTAAGCTGGCAGAGGCCAACACAATATTGTAAAGCAATTATCTTCCACTTTAAAAAAAATGATAATTTAAGAAAAAGAACTTTTAAGCCAAAATCATAAATTTAAAAATACCCACTCTTCCTTCTTCTTTTTTCCTCCCTGCTGAGCAGTGTTTTTATTCTTTCCTAGCTTGCCTAGACCCTCTCCTTCCTGAACAATCACTGATTCTCACTCCTGAGTCAGGCTGGAAAGCCATCCCAAAGCCCAGTACCACACTTAGAGCTAGCTCCTGTTTGTTTCTCTGTCATCAGTTTCTCACTCCCCTTAACACTTTGAGAGAGTTTGAGAAAGACTGAATGTAGAGCGACTGTGGTTTACATTCTGTATGTCCTCTAACTGATATGGATAAGAGGCTTATGGACGCTTCCTATTGGGAGAGACTGACTGGAGGAAACTGGGTCTTGTTCTAATGGGTCTTGTTCTAAATCTTTAATCCAATTTTCTGTTGATGGGCAGAGCTGTGTTCCCTCCCTGTTTGACCTGAGACCAAACTATGGTGGAGGTAATGAAGATAATGGCACCCTCCTTCAAAAGTCCCATGTTCCCACTGCCTCACTCAGTGCCCCTGACCCTGCAGCAGGCCACCACTGACCCATGCCTCCCCCAGAGACTCCTGGACACTCACAGGCAAGTCTCATTTAGTCTCTTATGGGGTCGCTGCTCCTTTCTGCTGGTCCTGCTGTGCACAAGGTTTTGTTTGTGCCCTCCAAGAGTCTGTTTCCCCAGTCCTGTGTAAGTTCTGTAATCAAATCCCACTGGCCTCCAAAGTCAAATTCCCTGGAGGTTCTCAGTCCCTTTGCCAGATCCGCAGGTTGAGAAATCTGTTGTGGGTCCTAGAACTTCCTTAATAGTACAAGAATTTCTTTGGCATAATTGTTCTGTAGTTTTTGGGTTGTCTGCTTGGTGGTTCTATGGTGGGGTTAATGGCCACCTCCTCCAAGAGGGCTTATGCCACAGGCTGTGTGACCCAGGTAGCTGCACCCAGAGCCCCTGTCCCTACGGCAGGCCACTATTGACCCATACCTCCACAGGAGACACTCAGACCCAGTTCTGGCAGTTTGAAAAATCAGGAGAATACCAGAAAAACATCTACTTCTGCTTTATTGATTACACCAAACCCTTTAACTGTGTAGATCACAACCAACTGTGGAAAATTCTTCAAGAGATGGGAATACCAGCACACCTTACCTGCCTCCTGAGAAGTTGGTATGCAGGTCAAGAAGCAACAGTTAGAACCAGACATTAAACGATGGACTGGCTCAGAACTGGGAAAGGAGTACATCAAGGCTGTATTTTGTCACCCTGCTTATTTAACGTATATGTAGAGTACATCATGCGAAATGCTGGGCTGGATGAAGCACAAGCTGGAATCAAGATTGCCAGGAGGAATATCAGTATCCTCAGATATGCAGATGACAGACACCACCCTCATGGCAGAAAGTAAAGAGAAACTAAAAAGCCTCTTGATGAAGGTGAAAGAGGAGAGTGAAAAAGCTGGCTTAAAACTCAGCATTCAAAAACCTAAGATCATGCTGTCCAGTCCCCTCACTTACTTCATGGCAAATAGATGGGAAACAATGGAAACAGTGACAGACTTTATTTTTGGCAGGCTCCAAAATCACTGCAGATGGTGACTGCAGCCGTGAAATTAAAAGATGCTTGCTCCTTGGAGGAAAAGATGTGACAAACCTGCGCAACATGAAAAGATGCTCAACATCACTCATTATCTGAGAAATGCAAGTCAAGACCACAATGAGGCACATTTCACACCAGTCAGAATGGCTGCAATCCAGAAGTCTGCAAGCAATAAATGCTGGAGAGGGGGTGGAGAAAAGGGAACCCTCTTACACTGTTGGTGGGAATGCAAACTAGTACAGCCACTATGGAGAACAGTGTGGAGATTCCTTAAAAAATTGCAAATAGAATTGCCTTATGACCCAGCAATCCCACTGCTGGGCATACACACCAGAATTGAAAGAGACACGTGTACCCCAATGTTCATCACAGCACTGTTTATAATAGCCAGGACATGGAAACAACCTAGATGTCCATCAGCAGATGAATGGATAAGAAAGCTGTGGTACATACACACAATGGAGTATTACTCAGCCATTAAAAAGAATACATTTGAATCCGTTCTAATGAGGTGGATGAAACTGGAGCCAATTATACAGAGTGAAGTAAGCCAGAAAGAAAAACACCAATACAGTATACTAACACATATATATGGAATTTAGAAAGATGGTAATGATAACCCTGTTTGCGAGACAGCAAAAGAGACACAGATGTATAGAACGGACTTTTGGACTCTGTGGGAGAGGGAGAGGGTGGGATGATGTGGGAGAATGGCATTGAAACATGTATACTATCATGTAAGAAACGAATCACCAGTCTGTGTTCAATACGGGATACAGAATGCTTGGGGCTGGTGCACGGGGATGACCCAGAGGGATGATATGGGGTGGAAGGTGGGAGGGGGGTTCAGGACTGGGAACTTGTACACGGATGTACACCCGTGGCTGATTCATGTCAATGTATGGCAAAACCAATATAGTATTATAAAGCAAAATAAAGTAAAAATAAAAATTAAAAAAAAAAAAAGATACTTGCTCCTTGGAAGAAAAGATATGACAAACCTGGACGACATATTTAAAATCAGAGACATTACTTTGCTAACAAAGGTCCATCTAGTCACAGCTATGGTTTTTCCAGTAGTCATGTACAGATGTGAGACTTGGACTATAAAGAAAGCTGAGTGCCAACGAATTGATGCTTTTGAACTGTGGTGTTGGGAAAGACTCTTGAGAGGCCCTTGGACTGCAAGAAGACCCAACCAGTCCATCCTAAAGGAAATCAGTCTTGAATGTTTGTTGGAAGGACTGATGCTGAGGCTGAATCTCCAATACTTTGGCCACCTGATGCAAAGAACTGACTCCTTGGAAAAGACCCTGATGCTGGGAAAGATTTAAGGCAGGAAGAGAAGGGGACAACAGAGGATGAGATGGTTGGATGGCATCACTGACTCAATGGTCATGAGTTTGAGCAAGCTCTGAGAGTTGATGATAGACAGGGAGGCCTGGTGTGCTACATTCCATGGGGTTGCAAAGAGTTGGACAGGACTGAGCAACTGAACTGAACTGAACCTAGAGTAAGTTGGATTTACCTGATGATATTGACCATGCCCTGCATTTTGTCTCTCAAGTTTTCTAGTTTACATAATATACAACAGCTGTCACTGGTTGAGACTCCCTGAGAGACTCCCAAACACAGTTTTCTTTTACTGGAAGTGAAGGAATAATCCCAAGTGAAGAATAATCTCTGAAGTTCCTAGTTCTCCCTCTAAGTAAGCCCTGGCTTGCAATGATCTGTGTTCTTTGCAATCCATGTTAGATTAATATAGAGGTCCTGATTTTAAAAAATAAGTAAGTGGGATTATCTAAAGTACAGAAACAATTTCCATCTTGCCCCTAAGGAGCATTTATTTATGTTTCTTTTAGTATTAGCATTATTATTATATGTCTAATCATTAGAAAGAATGCCATAATATCTTACTCCTGGTTCCCAATAGTCTGAGGTAACAGATTTGTTAAAACTTGATACTTTGATCATCAGAACACAGAAGACAAGCATACTGCAAAGCTATGAATAAACCTCACCACATATATTAAATCATCCTGCCTAGCCCACTCGGAAAAGAAATTCAACTGCAAGAGACCAACATTCAGAGATGAAGTTGCTATGTATTGAATAGTCTTTTAAGCCAGAGGCTCTACATTGCCTATCCTCTGCAATAGAAGTATCTCAAAATACTACATAATTTACTTACTTATCATGTATGTTTTGTGTCTTTTCCCAATAGAATATAAGCACTCCTTATGTTCACCGTTGTTTCCACGTCTTCTTGAATGTTGCTTAACACATGGTAGTGCTCATAATGTATTTGTTTAATGAATTAATATATTACAGTTGACCCTTAAACTACTCAGGGCTGAGCTGCCAGAATCCCCTTATGTGTGGAATCCTTTCAGTAGTAAATACTGCAATTCTACACAGTCTTTGGTTGATTGAATCTGTAAATGTGGAAGAACTGCCTGTACGGAGGGCCACCTCTAAGTTATACTTGGATTAACCCCCATGTTGTTCAAAGGTCAACTGTATATGTATTAGTTTTCTTTTCTGTGTCCTTGCCCTATTTTTCCACAAGGATGTAATCAATGAGATCTTTGACCTCAGTGCCTACAATGATTTAGTGGTTTAAGAAGTGTACACGCTGGTCCCTTCAAAGCCCTTATGTTGATTGACTGGTAATATCAGAGATGTCAGTGAAGTAGGGGTCTTAAAAAGCACTGCTTGAAAGCCGAGAATACTATGGGTTTTTCTTCCGTTTCTTTTATTCTAATTGAGATTTAATTTTTATACAATAAAATTGCATAGGACTGAAGAGTACAGTTTGATAAACCTTGACACTTCTATATACCCACATGGTTAAGAAATAGCGCATTTCCATTATTCATGAAAGCTTCCTTGTGTTCCTTTCCAGTCATTCCTCGTGAGCCCTCTCTCCTTGGTTTGCACGTGGCTGCCTTCTCAGTGTGTCCTCACATGCCCTGTTTGCTGTGAATGTGCATCCTTGGTGTGTCTCCCTTTTCTTATAAGGACAGAGTCTTACTGGATTATGGCCCACCCATATAACTTCATTTGACCTTCATTACCTGTTTAAAAGGGCTTCTCTGTGGCTCAGAGGGTAAAGAATCCATCTGCAGTGTGGGAGACTTGGGTTCAATCCCTGGGTTGGGAAGATCCCCTGGAGGAGGGCATGGCAACCCACTCCAGTATTCTTGCCTGGAGAATCCCCATGGACAGAGGAGCTTGGCGAGCTACAGTCCATGGGGTCCCAAAGAGTCAGACATGACTGAGAGACTAAGCACATAGCACATACCTCTTTAAAGGCCCTGTCTTCAAATATAGTCGCATTCTGAGCTGTACTGGGGCTTAGGACTTCTGCATTGGAATTGCTGAGGGCGGTGGGGTGGGGTGGGGCTGGAAGCACAATTCAGTCCATAACAGTTACTCTCTTTCCAGTCTTTTTATGCCTTTTACTTCTTATTTCACTGTACTCTGTAGGATTCTATTAACAATGTAAGATGAAATGGTAAAAGTGGACTTGATACCTTGTTCCCAGTGTCACAGGGAAGGCAGACTGTCCTTCACCATTAAGTATGATTTAAATGTAGGCTTTCTGTAAATGCCCTTTACCAGGTTAAGAAAGTTTCCTCCTCATTTGCTGAGAGCCTTTATGGTAATGAGTGTTGAATTTCATCAAATCTTTTTTTTTCTGCACCTATTGAGATGATCTTGTGTTTTCTTCCTTATTCTGTTAACTTGATGAATTACACTGATTGGGAGATACTGGTGCATAACGTCCTTTTTTTTTTTTGGTAATGACCTTGTCAGGTTTTGGTATTAGAGTTATGCTAGCATCATGAATGAGTCAGGAGCATGTCAGCAAGATGGCAGCATAGGGACTTCCAGGAGCTTGTCCCTCCACAGAAACACTGAAATACCTGGCACATACTGTCAGAGCCCACATTACCAAAGCTCTGGAAAATGGTGAATGACTTATGGAAACCAAGCAAACGCTTAACTGGGAAAAAGGCCACTGAACCATGGTAGGAGAACTTTACAAAGTTTTAATTTATCCTCACCCTACTCCTCTCTACAGCGTAGCAGCAGTCTTACATATGACAGCCGAGTTCCAGGTGTGAGTACCTGGTCCCAGAGGAAGCAGACCTTATTCTCAAGGAGTTGTGTTTATCCGTTTCATCCTGTCTGTGGATTTCCCAAAGGGCTGATACATGGAGATCGCCTTTGTTTTTCCTACGTGTAAACTTTTTCAAGACAGAGAAGCAGCTGTATGTAGGACATTCCTTGAAAACATTGAAAGCCAAATGAAAACACCACTGCCACCTGGGGTAAAAAATAACAGTTGAGACAAAGAATAGACAACTAAAAGCCAACACACCTAGGTGAAATGGACACATTCCTAGAAATACACAAAGTACCAAAACTGACTTAAGAAATGTAAAACATCTGAATAAACCTGTTAGCAAATAGATTAAACCAGTAATCACAAAGCTCCCAACAAAAGCAAGCTCAAAATTGAATGGCTTCACTGCTGAATTGTGTCAAATAGTAGAGAAGAATTAAGACAAATCTTTTTCAGACTCTTCCCAAAAATATAGCAAAGGAGGGGATACTTATTCACTCATTAAAATGAGTGAATCATTTTATCAGCATTATTCTGAAAACAAAGTCAAAGACATCACAAGAGAACTATAGACCAAAATCCATTGTGAATATGGATGAAAATATCCTGATTGCAGCAGCATATTAAAAGAATTATATATCGTGATCAAATAGGATTTAGCCCAGGAATTCATCATACAGGTGGTTTATCGTATTAAAAGTATTTCATAATAAAAATACCATATTAATAAAAATAAAAAATATGATCATGTTAACAGAGAAAAATCATTTGACAAAATCTGACACTCCATGATAAAAACAATAATAAAATAGGAGTAGAAGGAAACTTCTTCAACATAATGAGGGACATCTATGAAAAGCCCACAACTAATGTCGTATTCAGTCGTGAAAGACTTCCCTCTAAGATCAAGAACAAGGCAAATATTCCCACTTTTGCCACTTCTGTTCAACATGTTACTGGAAGTTTTCTATTTTTTAAGAAGGCATAGACAGAAAAATTAGGTAAGAAAAAGAAACAAAACATACTCAAATTGGAAAGGAAGAATTAAAACTGCATTAGCAGATGACATGGTTTTATATAGAGAATATCCTAGAGAATGCAAAAAAAAAGAGAAAAAACTGCTGGAACTAATTGCACCAAAGCTGTTAGAGCTAATAAATGAATTTAACAGAGTTTCAGAATAGAATTTAGCACAAAAATCTGTTGTATTTGTATATACTAGTAATGAACTACTGAAAAGGAGTAAGAAAACAATTCCCTTTATAACAGCATCAAAACAATAAAATACCTAGCAATAAATTTAACCAAGATTGCAAGACTTGTACACTGAACAGTTGCAAGAGATCAAATTGCCAACATCCATTGGATCATAGAAGAAGCAAGGGAATTCCAGAAAAACATCTACTTCTGCTTTTTGACTATGCTAAAGCCTTTGACTGTGTGGATCACAACAAACTGTGAAAAATTCTTAAAGATATGGGAATACCAGACTACTTGAACTCTCTTGAGAAACCTGTATGCAGGTAAAGAAGCAACAGAATTGGACATGGAACAACAGACTGGCTCAAAGTTAGGAAAGGAGTACAACCAGGCTATGTATTGTCACCCTGTTTATACAGCTTATATGCAGAGTACAGCATACAAAATGCCAGTCTAGATAAAGCTCAGCTGGAATCAAGATTGCCGGGATAAATATCAGCAGCCTCAGATATACAGATGATACCACTCTAAAGGCAGAAAGAGAAGAGGAACTAAAGAGCCTCTTGATGAAGGTGAAAGAGGAGAATGAAAAAGCTGGCTTAAAACTCAGCATTTAAAACACTACAATCATGGCATCTGGTCCCATCACTTCATGGCAAATTGAAGGGGAAACAGTGAAAGCAGTGACAGATTATATTTTCTTGGGCTCCAAAATCACTGCAGATGGTGACTGCAGCCATGAAGTTAAGACACTTGCTCCTTGGGAAAAAAGCTATGAAAAACCTGGACAGCCTATTAAAAAGCAAAGACATCACTTTTCCAACAAAGATCCAAATAGTCAAAGCTGTGCTTTTTCCAGTAGTCATGTACAGATATGAGAGTTGGACCATAAAGAAGGTTGAGTACCAATGAATTGATGCTTTTGAAGTGTGGTGCTGGTCAAGACTATTGAGAGTCCCTTGGACTGCAAGGAGATCAAACCAGTCGATCCTAAAGGATTTCAACCCTGAATATTCATTGGACAGACTGGTGCTGAAGCTAGAGCTCCAATACTTTGCCCAGCTAGTGCAAAGAACCAACTTGTTGGAAAAGACCCTGATGCTGGGAAAGATTGTAGGCAAAAGGAGATGCAGGCAACAGAGGATAAGATAATCAGATAGCATCACTGACTCAGGGGACATGAATCTGAGCAAACTCTGGGAGACAATGAAGGACAGGGGACTCTGGCATGCTGCAGTCCATGGGATCATAAAAAGCCAGACACGAGTTAGCGACTGAACAACAATAACAACAAATCAATGAATTTAGTTAAGTCTGTATATGAAGTTAATATACAGAAATCCCTTGCATTCCTATATACTAAAAATGAAAAATCAGAAAGAGAAAATAAGGAAACAATCCTGTTCACCACTGCAACAAAAAGAATAAAATACCTTGGAATAAAACTACCTAAGGAGACAAAACACCTGTATGCAGAAAACTATAAGACACTGATCAATGAAATCAAGAATGACACAAATAGATAGATATACCATATTACTGGATTGGAAGAATCAATATTGTGGAAATGACTATGCTACCCAAAGCAATCTACAGATTCAGCACAATCCCTATCAAATTATCAATGGCATTTTTCTCAGAACTTGAACCAAAAAGTTTACAATTTGTATGGAATCACAAAAGACCCCAAATAGCCAAAGCCATCTTGAGAAAGAAAAACAGAGCTGGAGAAATCAATCTTCCTGATTTCAGACTGTATTACAAAGTACAGTCATCAAGACAGTATGGTACTAGCACAAATGCAAAAGTATAGATCAAATGGAACAAGATAGAAATCCCAGAGATAAACCCACACACCTATGGGCACCTTATCTTAAATAAAGGAAACACAAATATACAATGCAGAAAAGACAACCTCTTCAATAAGTGCTGAGAAACTGGACAGCTACATGTAACAGAGTGAAATTAGAACACTTCCTAACATCATACACAAAAATAATCTCAAAATGGATTAAAGACCTAAATGTAAGGTCAGAAACTGTAAAACTCTCCTAGGATAAGTTAGGCAGTACACTCTTTGACATCAATTGCAGAAAGATCCTCTTTGACCCACCTCCCAAAGTAATGGAAATTTAAAAAAATAAATAAGCAAATGGGGCCTAATTAAGCTTAAAAGCTTTTGCACAGCAAAGAAAACTGTAAGCAAGATGAAAAGGCAGCACTCAGAATGGGAGAAAATAATCACAAATGAAGCAACTGACAAAGGATTAATTTCCAGAATATATAAGCCAGATCAATACCAGAAAAACAAGCAACCCAATCAAAAAATGGGCAAAGACCCAAACAGACATTTCTCCAAAGAAGACATACATATGGCCAATAAATACATGAAAAGATGCTCAACATCGCTCATTATTAGAGAAATGCAAATAAAAATTGCAATGAGGTAGTAACTCCCGCCAGTCAGAATGACCTTTTTTTTTTTCCTCTTTATTTTTTATTTATTTTTTTTACTTTACAATTGTTTTGCCATACATTGACATGAATCCGCCACGGGTGTACATGAGTTCCCAATCCTGAACCCCGCTCCCACCACCCTCCCCATATCATCTCTCTGGGTCATCCCAGTGCACCAGCCCCAAGCATCCTGTATCCTGTATTGAACCTAGACTGATGATTCGTTTCTTACATGATAGTATGCATGTTTCAGTGCCGTTATCAAAATTCTACAAACTATAAATGCTGGAGAAGGTGTGGTGAAAAGGGAACTCTCTTGCACTGTTGGTGGAAATGTAAATTGATACAACCAATATGGAGAACAGTATGGAGATTACTTTTAAAAACTAGGAATAAAGCTACCATATGACCCAGCAATCCCACTACTGGGCATATGCCCTGAGAAAACCATAATTGAAAAAGGCCCATGTACCCCAGTGTTCATTGAAGCACTGTTTACAATAACCAGGACATGGAAGGAATCTAGATGTCCATCAACAAATAATAGATAAAGAAGTTGAGGTATATCTATCTATCTATCTATACACATATATATATATATATATATATATATATATATATATATATATATATATACACACACACACAATAGAATGTTACTCAGCCATAAAAAAGAACAAATATGAGTCTGTTGAAATGAGGTGGGTGAACCAAAGAGAAAAACAAATATTGTATGTTAATCCATGTATATGGAATCTGGAAAAGTGGTACTGATGAACATACTTCAGGACAGGAATAGAGATACAGGCGTAGAGGAGAGTCTTCTGAACACAGTGGGGGAAGGAGAGGGTGGGACAGGTCGAGAGAATAGCATTGACATTGTACACTGCCATGTGTGGAGTGGATGGGAAGCTGCTGTGTGGCACAGGGAGCTCAGCCAGCCTGGCACTCTGTGATGCCCTAGAGGGGTGGAATTGGGGGAGGAGAGGTTCAAGAGGGAAGGGATATATGTATCTATACGTACATATATGCTTATGGCTGATACATGTTGTGGTGCAGCAGAAACCAATACAGCATTGTGGAGAAATTACTCTCTGCTGCTGCTGCTGCTAAGTCGCTTCAGTCGTGTCCGACTCTGTGCGACCCCAGAGACGGCAGCCCACCAGGCTCCGCTGTCCCTGGGATTCTCCAGGCAAGAACACTGGAGTGGGTTGCCATTTCCTTCTCCAATGCAGGAAAGTGAAAAGTGAAAGGGAAGTCACTCAGTCGTGTCCGACTCTTCGCGACCCCATGGACTGCAGCCTACCAGGCTCCTCTGCCCATGGGGTTTTCCAGGCAAGAGTACTGGAGTGGGTTGCCATTGCCTTCTCCGAATTACTCTCTAGTTTAAAAAAAGAAAAAGAATATGTGATACATACATATAATGAAATATTATTCAGCCATAAAAAGGAATGCAGTTGTGTCATTTGCGGAAACATGGATTGACCTAGAGATTGTCATACAGAGTGATGTAAGTCAGAAAGAAAAAAATATTGTATAGTAATGTATATATATATATATATATATAATCTAGAAAAATGATAAAGGTGATCTTATTTGCAAAGCAGAATTAGAGACACAGACATAGAGAACTAATGTATGGATACCAAGGGGGAAAGGAGATGGGTGGGATGAATTGGGAGATTGGAACTTACATATATACATTACTATGTGTAAAATAGATACCTAATGAGAACCTACTGTGCAACACAGGGAACTCTACTCAGTGCTTGCTGGTGACCCAAAAGAGGCCATTTAGATAAGAAAAGTGAAAGTGTTTGGTGCTCGGTCATCTCCAACTCTTTGCAACCCCATGGACTGAACCCCATAGCCCACCAGGCTTCTCTGTCCATGGAATTCTCCAGGCAAGAATACTGGAGTGGATAGCCATTCCTTTCTCCAAGGGATCTTTCCAACCCAGGGATTGAACCTGGGTGTCCTCCATTGCAGGCAGATTCTTTACCATCTGAGCCACCAAGGAAGCACCAAATATGTGTATACACATGGCTGATTCACTTTGCTGTACAGCAGAAACTGACACAGCAGGGTGGAACAACTGTACTCCAATAAAAAGAATAGTCAAGAAATCAAAAATTAAAATGTGCTGTGTGTTCAGTCACTCAGTCATTTCTAACTCTTTGCAACCCCATGGAGAGTAGCCCTCCAGGCTCCTCCAGGCAAGAATACTGGAGTGGGTTGCCATGCCCTCTTCCCAACCCAGGGACTGAACCTAGGTTTCCTGCATTGCAGGTGGATTCTTCACCATCTGAGCCACTAGGGAGGCCCAAGAATACAAGAGTGGGCAACCAATCCCTCCTCCAGGGCAACTTCCTGACCCAGGGATCAAACTGGGGTCTTCTGCATTGCAGGTGGATTCTTTACCAGCCGAGATACCCAGGATGCCCCCAAAATTAAAATAATAAATGTATTTTCTACGCATGGCAAGAAAAAGAAAAGTTAGAGAACATGTAGAGAAATCAGAACCCTCGTACATTGCTGCTGGGACTTTAAAATTGAGGAGTATTGTAGAAAACACTTTGATAATTCCTCAATACATGAACACAGAATTACCACAAAACTTGTCAGTTCCACTCAAATGCTTTCAAGCAAATCTTACACACGTTATCATAACAACTCTATTCATAATATGCAAAAGGTGGGAAGAACCCAAATCTCCATGAACAGATGAAACAAAATGTAAAAAATTCTTACAGTAGAATATAATTTAACCGTAGGAAGGAATAAACGTCTTATCCATGCTACAGTGTAGATATACCTCAATGACATTGTGCTCACTGAAGGTAGTCAGACACAAAAGACCATGTTGATGGAATCATGTTGTATGATTCTATTTATATAACTACCCAAAATAGACAAAGGACATTAAGTGGTTCACAGGGGCTGTGGGGGAACGGAAAATGGAGAATGACTGCTTACTTGGTACAGGGTTTCCATTTATAGTAGTGAAAAGTTGTGGAACTAGTGCATTGCAATGGTTACACAACATTCATTATAATGCACCTAATGCCAGTGAATTGTACACATTGCATGCATGCATGCTAAGTCGCTTATGTTGTGTCTGACTCTTTGTGACCCCATGGACTCTAGCCCACCAGGCTCCTCTGTCCATGGGATTCTCCAGGCAAGAATACTGGAGTGGGTTGTCATGCCCTTCTCCAGGGGATCCTCGCAACCCAAGGATCAGACCCACGTCTCTTGTGTCTCCTGCTTTGGCAGGGAGGTGTTTTACCACTTAGCGCCACCTGGGAAGCCCCTAATTTTACACATTAAAATGGTAAATATGTTTTTTACCACAATTTTCTTTTTAAATAAGTCAGAAAGTCTTTTCTCCCTTTGTTTCCTAAAAGAGTTTGTGTAAGAAACTGTTGGCCCCGCCATAGAAAGTCAAGGAGGAGTAGGGGTATGAAAAACTACATATGAGAGGTTTCAAGATTTTTAATAGGCCTGAAATGGCACCAACAGTGTCCACTAGTTTTCCATGTAACCATACCTAGTTACAAGGGAGAGCAGGGAATGTAGGCTAGCTGTGTGCATTGTGGTGGATAACTAGCAGCCTCTGTCACAGCAGCGTTCTTCAAAATAGCCGCAAACCAGAAACACTCCAAATGCAAAGGAGATAAGAAGTCATAAATGCATGCAATGGAATACCATATAGCAAAGGAAACAGACTGCAGGTATGTAAACCATCAACACAGACTCATCTCACAGACATAATGTTGAGCAAAAGAAGTCTCAGAAAGAATATATATATATATTTCTCTTTGTATAAAGTTTTAAAGCATCCATACTAAGCCATTCTGGGATGCATACCTAAAGTGGTAAACCTATAAAGAAGAAAGGTAATAATTAAAAGACTAGTGGCTGGCTCTTGGAGGCAAAAAGAGATTGTAATCAGAGATGTGTATTGGTGATGCTTCCAGGTGGCATGCCGCCAGTACTTTTTCTTGATCTAGAAAGGGCTTACCTTGGTGTTTTCTTTAATGTTTATTCTTTAAACTATACTGAAACTATAATATAGCTCAGCTATTTTAAAAATGCAAAATGAAACAAAGGCCCAGAAATGGATTTTTCTTAAACATTGAACTCAAAGAAGTTCTCTTATCATAAGATGTTGATTGATGGATGAGCAGACATATCCCCAGCTCTGAAAAAACAGGATATGATCCAGTATATTCAATTCCATCTGTGTATGCAAAGATATATGTGTGTTTATTTACATAAATATATTCACATATATTTACATATGTATAAACATATGCCTTTATGTGTGAAAAGTATCAGCCTAATGGATGATAGTCTTAACAGCACTTTTGTTTTTAAAATGTGTACATTGTGTGTGTGTGTTAAGAGAGAGAGATGTCATTCTATGAATATGCATTAACTATATGTAATTGTTGGTATACTTAATATTAAATTTTATAGAAGGAATAAATATCAAAAGCTGATATATAGCTTTATGTAAACTTAATAAGGAATAGAGCTTAAAGAATTAATAAAAAGAGGTAAATTTGCCCTATGCCTTAGAGCAATCATTCTTAACTTTTTGGAGTCTCTTTCAGAATTTAATGAAAACTATGGTCCCTTGACCTAGAAAAATGAATGAGCATATATACATACATTATTATGCCTGCAATTATGAAGGATTTCTCATAATTCTGTGTATTTATGAAGAATATAGAAGTCTCTGTACTCTATTAAAATTTCTTAAAAAAAATTTTCCCATCAAATATCAATTGTCTCAACCAAGTTTTTGCAAGAAGTATCAAAGCAGAGAATAAAAAGACTAATGTTCAAGTTTTGTGTAATAGTGACTAACAAGATATTTCTCTTATTACTACCAGGCACTTCTTCTTCCCCCTCGCCTCAGCCACAAATCCCTCCCAGTTGTTTCTCTTCCTATTATTATTATTCTTTTTTTAGATATTCAACACTTTATCATAAAATAGACTTTGTTTTAGATATTCCCCAGCTATAGGCTAATGTCAATGTTGTGAGCACACTTAAGCTAGGCCAGGCTAAGCTCTGATGTTCATTGTAAGTGTGTTGTGTTTTTTTTAATTGGAGGATAATTGCTTTTCAATGTTGTGTTGGTTTCGGCCATACAACAGCACTAATCAGCTTTAAGTGCATGTGTGTGTGTGTGTG